>NC_066585.1:106113154-108513154 GCF_024323335.1 Lathyrus oleraceus
TGAATCAGAGTCTTTGATCTTGAACTGATGTTACTAATCTCATGTACATCGGATCTTTGGTGTCTGTATGGTTAACACTCCAATACCCCAATTAATTTATAATTCAAGATAATCGTAGTGTGAGTGGACATTAAAGATTGTATTTCTGAAACCCTTTTGAAAATGTATTTATACCTTGGGTCTTATACCTTTGATCTTCCTAGAATAACTACCAACGATAAAATTCATAATAAAAACTAAACTGATATACTATACTTTCATCACATTCATGTACATTTCATTTCGATAAAATAAATATTATATTTCTCTCAAATAATAATAATAAATTGACCAAATAGTCTAGTAGTTAGAATTCACCCATAAATCGTGTCACTGCATCTTGCATATGATGTCCTTACATAACTATCAACTTATTTAAAGTTATAAGTCATTTTACAATTTCAACAAAGTATTAATATTTATTATCTCATCATTTCTCTTACTATTTATTAGTTTATCTTTTTCATTTTTTTATATTTCTCTTTTTAATATTATTAATAAAAAATAATCTTATCAAAAAATTAGAAATTCTATTTTTCATACAAAAGTGACTATATATACCATAAATTGTGTAAAATAATTAAAACATAGTGACTATATATACCATAAATTGTGTAAAATAATTAAAACATCATAAAAGTCGAGTCTTTGGGACCAAATTCTTGGATGGAGAGGGTTATACACTCAACTCTCCAAACCCTGATCTATATTATATAAGACTTTATATCATTAAATAGGAGATTAAAAATGTATTTAAATTTTTCGACTCCTTAATTTCTCTAGACTCTAGTCCTTGCAATTCCTGCGTCGTAAACCAATGGACATACGCCAATAGTCGAGAAGTTTGTCCGGGATTAAGCGAGCAAAGGCCCATTGAATTGTGTGAGCCCAATAAGGTGTGCATCTTGGTTCATACCCGATTTTACGAATAGCTGCTCTAGCATAACCTTCTGGTGTTGGTATGAATAAAGAATCTCTTCCAATAGATGCTACTCTTGATACCATGTTCGTCGCAACATACAGTGGTACCTTCATTCCATGCCAATATTATCAAAACAATAACTAAGAAAAAAATGGATTACCTATTAATTACTAATTAAACTTAAAAACAAAATATCTTTATATATACCTGACATTGCACGTGAATTCCATATTGTTTGTACTCCATGTGTAAAGATCTCGAAAATTGATCTACATAACTGCATGAAATTTGTTTTGTTGAATAATGTTCCATTTTTTTATTATAAAAATTATTAAACAAAAATATATATTTAAATTAAATACATTGATTATTTAATAAACTTTAAAAATCATATTTTATAATAAATAAATAAAAGTATTAATATTTTTAAATATCGGGTATATACTAACTAAATTTTAACTAAATAAATATATGTGTGACATTTTACATTTTCTTATATTAGTAAATATAAAAATGAAAAGTTTTGATTAAAAAATAAAAAATGATACCAGCATTTAATATTAAAATACCAACGAAAAACAAAGACATGGTGCAAGCTCTTAATATTAAAATATCAAATTTATTTTTAAATGTAAATTAATAAATTAATATTTGATTGGCATATCAATTTTTTCATTTTTATAATTTGTTCTTTTATAAATTTTTTATAAAAAGTTTAATTATTATTTTATCCCTTATTTTATCTAATTCATAAAATTGTTCTCTCTATTTTAAATTCAAACAGTTTTGGTATTTTTTTTACATTTAAAATTAATAATAATTTTATTATTTTAAATAACAAGATTTTTGTGAAAAATAATAAATCATCGTATATAAATTTATTATTAATTTTTAGTTAAAAATATAAATTAAAAAATAAATATCTTATCGATTTTCTGTGAAAAATTATCAAAAAAAAATAAAATTATTAAAATTTAAAATAGAGAGATTAATTTCGTCAAACAATTAAAATCTGGAGATCAAAATCATAATTTAATAAATAAATATTTATCGTATAAAATAAAATTTTATTAATTTTCTAACGTGTTCAGAGCAATGTTTTAAAAATCAGACTGAGCCGCTCGGTTCAATCGGTTGGATCGGAAATCGGAGATGAATCTGGTTGGGTTAACCGTTCAAAATCGCTAATGGATCAAAATCGGAGTAAAATCGAAAAAATTGGATTGAACCGTCCAAAACCATTCAAACCAAAGAATCGGAGTCGATTTTGTAAAACCGTCTTATTCATAAAATGCATTAAATTTATCTTTTTTTTAAATAAATTTTTAAAAAATTTAATATGTCAATATCAAAACTTAACGTACATTTTCCAATCACAAAAAAGAATTTCGTGTTTTTTGACAAACATACAACCTTTTAAGTTTTCTTACTCCGGTATAGTTTTTCTTTCGATCATATTTCATCGTCATCACGCCGTCTCTTTCAAATATAGTCACACGATCCAGTTCAATAAATCAATATTGTTTGTTGTTGTCAATTATGATTTGTTTGTCGTAATTCAATTCAAATTCGGTTTTTGTTGTTTAATTAAGTATATTGTATTATTTATTTTTGGTATTCCATCTTATTTAATTTAGGAATTCTTAATTTTTTGAATTTTATTTTAGTTATTATGTTTTATCATTTTAATTTTGGTCTGAATTAGTTTAACTTATTTTATTAAAATTCTTTAATTTGTACCGGTTATTCTTAAATAAATATTGGAATGACGTGTACAATTATATTATGTTATTATATATATTATCGATATTATTGTATTAAGTTTATAATGAATTTTTAAAATATTTATTTTATTATGTTGTGAATGTATAATTATGTGTGATATATTTATGAAATTTAATTTTATATTATTAGTTTATTTAATAAATGATTCAACCGTAAATTAACTGATTGAATCATTGAATCTTAAATAAATTTTTTTACCAAGTTCGATCTCAAATCCGATTTTTAAAATATTGATTTAGAGTACACTTGTTAGCACACATTTAATTATAGTTTTGTTTTTACAATAATTATAGTTATATATAAACACATTTTTAATTTTTTAATTTTTCTATTTACATTTTTAAGAAATGAAGAATCTTAACCCAGATCAAGACTTTTTTCCTTTCTTGCCCTTTTTTTATTTTTTATTTCCTATATACCCTATTTTGAAATTAAATTATCAAAATGTCCTTTTTTTTTAGTATTCACTCGTCCAATAAATGAACGAGTTGCTGAAGATATTTTTTTTTAGTGTGGACTCGGTCAATGGTTGACCGAGCTATTGAAGGAATGGATTCTTTTTAATTTAAATACATTTTAGTGTTATTAATAAATGTTTTTATAATAATTTTTTTATTTAAATAATATAAATTATAGTTTTTTTATAATAATGTTTTTGTAACTTAAATATTTGTTTTAATAATAAAATTATAATTACATTAATTAAGCATATAAATAATTATAATAAATAGTGGACACTGATAATGAAAACCTATATTCTAGCATATAAATCACACTAATTCACAATACTCACGAAATAATGGATATTTGTAATAAAAATATATTTTTTCGGTACTATTATAGAATTTTAATCCCTACATATGATATCAAACGATGGATCACAATCTCTACTTTTTTTTCATCATTTTCAAATAAAATAGCGTTAAGAATTTAAAGTATGAAAAAATAGTAGTCGATAGATTATAAGTTTTTATTTTATATTCATTTGACAATATAAAATAAAGACATTAACTTTATTGTTTAACAACAAATATGTATCTTGTATATAATTTTTATAATATTATAATTATAATTATTTTTATTTAAAAAAAAAATTAACTAATTACATTAGTGAAAAATGCTTTTTCCATATATAAAATATATTTTTTAACCACGTATTTTCAAAAAAAAAATATTTAAATAATAAAATATGATAAATTATAATTGATTTATAATAATAATTATTTTAATTTAAAAATATTATAAAGTATTAAATTCAAATACTTAGAAGACATATTTTAATTTGACAATAATGATTAACCCAATTGTACTATGTTTTCATTGTCAATATTCATTATTTATTATCATTATTAATAATACTGAAAATGTACGGTCGAACCCACACTACAAAGAAAATATTTTCAACATTAAAAAAAGATATAATTTAATTTCAAAATAGGATATATAGAGAATAAAAAATAAAAATAAGGGACAAGGAAAACAAAAGTCCCCGATCAAACCTTAATGCAACAATAAATGACCTGCTATGCCACTGCCCACTATCACATCCCGTATGACCAATTGTTCTGCTCAGCCTGCCATTTCACCGTTCTTTGATTGTACTTTGTTATCCTCACACCTTATTTAATAGTCGGTTCAACAGTAAAAATAGATTTTAATACTGAACCTACTGACAACTGGTACTAGTTATCCTCTCACCTCATTTTTGGATTTTGATTTATGATTGTATTCTACTAGTTTGA
This sequence comes from Lathyrus oleraceus, assembly GCF_024323335.1. Taxonomy (NCBI): domain Eukaryota; kingdom Viridiplantae; phylum Streptophyta; class Magnoliopsida; order Fabales; family Fabaceae; genus Lathyrus; species Lathyrus oleraceus. The sequence goes on from NC_066585.1 coordinate 106,117,643, forward strand.
CTGGAAATATATATTAATTCTGGTACACATCCATTTATAAAATAAAACTGTTTAATTAATTTTTTAACTTTTAATGTAATATTAATTATATTTTTTTAATTTTATCTTCTAATTAATATTATTTTTATTACTTTTAATATTAAATAAAAAATACTTTAAAAAAAATGTTATTTTATTTTTTATTTTTACGCTTTTCTAATTAATTAGTTAGAGACTGTATATAGAGTTGGAAATATAGAGTGCGTAATGGTTATGCATTTACTTGTAAAATAATTTCATTTTATTCTAATATAAATTCATCAACGTAATGAATATTCTTTTTATTTTAGAATTTTTTATTTAAATAACTAAATTTTTTAAATAAATATCCAAACTAACTCATATTCTCACGTATTTTCACAAATTAATCGACTTAAAAAAAATTTAACACAAAAGTTATACTAATTCAATTAACGACATTGTACAACAATTAAGAGGAGTCGTCAATCCAATTGATAATAGTGTACAAATATATAGCAGATTCCTCTTAATTGCTTTACATTGTTCGTCAATTGAATTGACGTCACTTTTGTGTTGATTTTTTTTTTAATTTGATTAATTTGAGAAATACATAAGAAATGAATTAGTTTTGATATTTATTTGAAAAAGTTGACTATTTGAGTTATTTCATCTCTATTTTATATTATAGAGTATTAAAAAATATAATTATTGTTGTATGAAATAAATAAATTATGAATGATTTTATAAAATTTGATGAAATGTTTGATTTTTAACTTATATTTTTTAATAATGTATATACAATGATTTGTCATAAATAACTTGTCATTTAAAAATAAAAAATATTGTTAATTTCAATTGCAAAAGTATGAGAGAGAAACAAAATTGTTTAAATTTAAAATATATTGAGCAATTTCGTGAATCATGTAAAATAGAAGAACTAAAACTATAATTAAATCATTTTTTTCGAGAGGCGGTGTTTTGGCTTCAATATGCTCTTTGTGCAACTCCAGTGAAGAAAATGCAGACCATATGTTATTCCAATGTTCTTTTGCAATGTCCCTTTGGAATTGGCTCAGAAGAAAGACATGTATTCACTCAAATCCAAATTCTTTGGTCGACAAGTTTCAAAATTGCAATTCGATTTTATCCAACCAATATGTTCTTGTGTTGAAAGTTGCATTCATGTTTACTATCAACTAAATTTTGGCTTTTATGAATAAGTTCAAGCATGAAAACATGAGGCCTAACAAAAGAAAATTTGTCAATCTTATTCAGAATCAAACTATGTTATCCGATAACAATGCTATAAACCTTTCTTCCATCTCGATTGCGGACTTTGTTTTGATCAAAGCATTTGATGTTCAAATTTGAGTGCCCGTGTTCCTAACATCATAGAAGTTCTTTGGTCACCTCCTAATCCGGGATGGGTTAATCGTAATTGCGATGGAACATTTTGTCTTAATACTAATGTTAGTGGTTGCGGCGGTATTTTTAGAAACAATAATGGAGACTTTTTGCTTGCTTATCCTGAGAATTTACACACATACTCTTCGATAAATGCATAACTTTTTGTTGTTCTAAAAGTGATAGACATCGCAAAGTCTAGTGGTTGGCGAAAGCTTTAGATTGAAACATATTGCTTAATGGTTGTCAAAACTTGCTTCAACCATAGACTGATTCCTCGTAGTCTCAGGAGTATATGGCTGGAGAGTACTAGCCCATCTATCATCTCCAATCTCATCCTCACGCATATATATAGGGAAGGTAATTTCTGCCTATTTACTGTGAAATTTAGTAAACAAAAACAAGTTTCATTTTACTTAAGGGATTAAACTCGAAAAGATTCCAGGACATATTTGTGTGAATCATATATTTTAAACAAGTTTAACATATGTAAGGTTTGAGAATGATGATTGAAATTAAATTGTGAAATCGAAATGCAATGAAACTTAAAGAATAACTGAAACTAAATTCAATGCAGAAAATGACGTGAAAATAAAGACTTTAGTTTGTAAAAGTGGAATGCATATACGTACACTCTTGACTTTTTTCTCACAAACACACGAATACTTTGAGTTTTGCAGAATTTGTGTATAGTTGAGGACCCTCAAAACATAAGTGAAGGCTTACTTATATACTAGTCCTAAGTTAACCGTCTATAACGATCGACTAAGAAAAATATGTCACGTCTTCGCCTCCATGCAACCTTCGTATTCGACAGACTCCCACGTGTCCTCAAGTAACTTTCTAATCTTATCCACTTATACCTCATTCGACTACTTGAAAAAAAGTGTTTTAGAAACTTTGAATTTCACTAAGTCCAAAAACTAATAAACTCCCTAGTCTCTGATTGATTCCTATTCGACCAAAAATACTACTAATTTCTCGACAAACGAAATTCATCGAGGCCTTCATTATTGTAACCGACCACTTCGATTTTTATCCATTAACCCAATTGCACATGAAACTTATCACCTTTTAAAATTAATGCATGTGTCGCATATCCGAGGTAACAAATTGTCCCCCAAAATTCCATGTTTCAATTTTGAAAAAGAAAGGTGCCATTTTTGAAAGTATTTTCGACATTGTTCGAACTCTTTTGCTGACGTCAGCATCATAATGACCTCTTTAATGCAAGTTGTCATTTTCCAGAAGATCTTCTCAGAAACTCATCATTACTCTTATTTTCTAGGAGGTCATGGATTTACACATTTTACTAACTTCTTCACTTCTTTTCAACTCTCCCACTTCTTAAGACACGAAACACTTGACATTACCACGCGTCTGCCAAGTGTCTGTTAATGACAAGAAGGGTGGCTCTATAAATACTCACTTCACATCCTTTCTTCATCTTCTTCGCCTTTGCTTTAGCCTTCTACACAAAAAAACCCTTTTTCGCAGCAAACTTTCAAACTCAACAATGGCAGCAACAACTTCATCTTCCAAATTCGATACGGAAGAAATCCTATGGCATTCACGATTCTTCCATTAGAAGGTGGTGAAGGAAGGGATTCGTACATGAACCACCAATGACTAAAGAAACAATCTCCATTTAGCAAAAATAGACACTCATCCCTTTTACACTTTATGGTAAACATTTAGCATTCTTAGGACCATTTTTCGACGACTAAGTCACAACCTGAGAAGGTGAAGAACTTCTTCCCATGTTATTTTGTAACCATGCCCTTTGCGTTCGAAGAATGCTCCCTCGATTTATCTTTTATGGAAGCACCCACAAGTGTCTTTTGATCTGCTCCTCCTACTCAAAGTAAAGAATATATTGTCTGGCTCAACAAAGTCCAAGGCAAAAGACAAAACAATGGGAAGACCTAGGTATTTTTTATATGATTCAAATCTCTAGAACTGGCCCTAGGTATAACCCAGCCATGCCACTCGTGTTGATCTTCTTTTTGGAGGGAGCGACCAACCCATTCCAATTTCTTTGTGGAATGCTCACACCGACGTTGTTCGATGTAGCAGCCATCAAGGGCCTTAACCCTCTTGGCGAAACTTTCACCCCTACCATAGAAAATGACCATGAATTCGTCTTCAAACGTTTTAGCTTCAAAAACTACATTATCGGTCACAATTATAAGAAAACTGAAGAGGTTTTTGACCAAGAGCATATCGTCTTCTTGACCTTTTGGCTCTCCTATTATGTTTTCTGTTCAAGCTCCCTACAAATAGCTAAGAAATACGTCCCTCTAGCAATCCAACTTCATGAGGGTCGAAAGATTTCTTTAGCCAAGCTACTTTTAGCCAATCTATATCAATCAATTGCAAATTCTTCTTATAAGTTGAAACACCTTCCTGAAACCACCAAGTCATATCTTATCTTCGGCCCTTTATGGCTTATACAACACTGGTTAAGTGTTATATTCGAACCCAAGTTGCATGTACCTCAATCAAAAGCTTTGTTGGAAGAAACTGACTGCATGAGTATCGAAGGCACGAGGCTTGCGTTAGTCACCCCTTATGACACCCCTTCAAAGATAACTTTTATGAAATACATCAACCTGTTCCTTGAATCAAAAACTTTTGTTTTGACCATGGCTCTTTTTGCGGATAGGTGTTTTGGTCCATCTTGGTTTCGAAACAGGTTTCCTGGCGTAACCCCTTCAGCTGCTGCAATTTCGAACTCTGCATGGCCAGCCTTTTTAACTACGACGCTCCTTTCCACTTGTATCAAAACAGAAACTGATGGCTTTGGCTTTGTTGGCTATCATCCCAATCTAGTGGCTAGGCAATTTGGTTTTAGCCAAATGCTGTCAAGTTTGCTCTATTCCTGGGAGAGCGACATTTGTTGGTCGGAAAGGAAACTTACTACTCAGGAATATAGAGACTGCACGATGTTTACTCGTCAACAAGTCCTCGAATTTCCTACTTTCACTTCCATCCATCCTTCTTTTTGATAGTGGAATTTAACAACTGGTGGACGGACTATTTCCAAGGCCACTTATCTAAACAAAACTGCTGCAAGAGGTTGTCGACCGTTTTTTCCAATTTACAAGAGAATCCAGAGAAGAAAACATGTATATATTCATTTATTCAAATTATTTTCATTAATACCTTCGATTTCTTATGTGTTTTCATTGTAGATGAAACTGAAGCAAAGGGCGACACAAATGTTGAAGGCCCTTCTCATGTTGGCGAAACCAAAAAAGTAAAAGAACCCCAAAAGAAAAAGGCAAATCTTTTCCTTCTTTACATTGAGATAATCTTCTAAATGACTATAATATTTCCTTTTTGTCCAGAAACGAAAACGTGATTAGACTCTCCAACAACCATAAAAACCAAGAAAAAGAAGAAACCCAAAAAGATTACCTCGACACGGGTATGCGTATGATTCCTCTTTTGATGGCTTAAATATATTAACTAACCAATCTCTCCTATCAATCTACTCCAAAACCAACAGAGACTTTGGTTGAAGTCGAAAGCTCAGAAGATAGTTAAAAAACTCGAATCTTCTCGAGACCTAAACCCAAGACTCCTTCCAAACCAACCGTCTGCAGAAAAAGCGCTACTCAAAAAATCATTCCTACAAAAGAAACAACGACCTCGAATGTTGGTCCCTCTAATAAAGGAAAAGGAAAATAAGACTTGTCTATTCCTGATAACCAAGTTCAGGATGAGCCCAAAGATCTTCCAGTCGAAGAACAAGAAACTAATGATCCCAAAGTATTACTCGATATTGCACAAATTGTATATCTTGATTCTAACTTCAACGAACCATTAAAGAATATATATATACATATATATATATATATATATATATATATATATATATATATATATATATATATATATATATATATATATATATATATATATATATATATATTAAGGTTTCCAACTTTTAATGGTTTTTTTTATTCTTTTTGTGATATTTTGATTATAACACCTTTTTCTATTAATACTGTTAGTCTTTATTAAAAAAATAGTATAAACCAAGATGTAGATTAAATTAATAAGAATGTTTGGTTCTTTGTCTGTTGACTGCCTTCACTTTATTAATAGGTTTGTTGTTTGATTTGTTGGTTCGCTGGTGGATTAGTTCTGTTTTGCTCTTTTTATAGTATTTCAGTTAACAATCCATTATGCTTGATTTTAGTACCATTCTATTTGCTTAGACAAAAATTTGTATTGACAGTTTTATTTTAATTTTCTTTATAATTGATCCGTTTGAAAAAATTAAAACTTATTAAATATAAGTATATTTTTATTTCTAACTTTTATCCACTTTTTAAACAAGAAATATGTTCCTCTCCGCAAAATAAAGACAAAAATAATAATAAAGTGTCGCTGTCGTGTTACCTCGGCAACCAACTACATTGTCCTTTTCAACTACAAAGACATGATTTACGGGTCAGTAAACTCGAAAGTAATAGGTGTACAATAGTAATAAATACTTTTTGTATAAACGATTTATATATACTTCGATAACTAAATAAGTATTTTTATATTATCAAACTTTTATTTATTTATATCTAAAAAGTTTAATGGATATTTACTGATTTTTCACCTTCGTCCAATAAAAATTATTTGATATATTATTTTATTAAAGTAATTTTAATATATATATATATATATATATATATATATATATATATATATATATATATATATATATATATATATATATATATATATATATATATATATATATATATATATATATATATATATATATATATATATATATATATATATATATATATATATATATATATATATATATATATACTTTAATGGAATATATAATGTTAATTGGTTGTATTTTTTATTTTTTCTTATTTAAAACATTAATAATAAAATATAAATAGTTAGATAATTTAGTAGTAATTTTAAATAAAATAAGATTACAAAAATGATTTAATAATTATGAAATTTATATTAAAAATATTATTTTATGATTTTTAAAAATTTATATAAAATAAATTAAAAGTCATGCGATCCGATTAATAATTTATTGAGCCGATTAATAACTAAGTCACCAAATAGTTCGATCAAATCAATCATCAATTTGAATTTTAATATTATGATGTAATTCTTCTAAGATTAAATATAGGAAATTTTATATACTCATTTATTTTTTAAAACAAAATTTGATCAATTTTTTCTATAATTTTTTATTAGTTTTAACTTGAAAAAATTACTTTTAGTGCCCGTAATTAATCTCTCCAAAATTAATCACAAATAAGAATTGATGAAAGAAAGTGAGAGAAGGAAAATAGCTTACGCTTTAGTTGCAGCATAGATTGTAAAGAGAGGATGTGAAGGCACAACCACCGCAGCACCAGATCCAATATTTACGATGGTACCCTTTCTCCTTTCCATCATTCCACCCAAAACCGCTTTCGTTATTCTCGTTGTACTTTCAATGTTAACCCTAACAATCTTCATCCACGTTTCCTCTTCCACTTCATGGAAGAACATAGCCTTAGGGTAAGTGATTCCAACATTGTTGATCACAACTCCAAGACCCAAGTCCCTAGCCAAAGCTTCTATTTCCTCAAGACCGGCAGAAAACTCGCCGGAGAAGTCGATCGCGACGGTTTTGACCTGAACGTGAGAGTGTTTTGTTTTGATTTCGTTTCTAACTGTTTCGAGCTTCTTTGAATTTCTGCTTACGAGGATGAGGTTGAGGCCTCTTTGTGCTAACTGGTGGGATAAGGCTTTTCCGATTCCGTCGGTTGCTCCGGTGATTAGAGCCCATGAACCGTAGGTTTTGAGGAGGTTTTTCTCCGATCGGAGACAGGTTTTGAAGATCCATGTGGTGAGTTTGGTGAGGTAGTTGAGTGTTAGGGTTAAACCAAGGAGGAATGGGAAGAAGATGAATAGTGCTTCATGATGATGCATGCTGCTATTCCTATCCTAAGTGATTGTGATTGTGTGAATTGAAGTGTTATCTTTTCGGTCTTTTATTAATTTATTTCTACTCGGCGGGTTGTTCTTTTTTCCTTTTTTGGAAAGCGATGGTGAGAGGAGATGGTTAGCTTTAAATACGTTTCATACCTAAAAACTAGTACTATTATACGTGTACGATGTGAATTTCAGAGTTTTCATAGTTAGATAATCTAACTATATTTTGCGTGCATTATAAATTTGATAAGAACGATTAGTTCTCATTTTTGTCTAATTTTACTTCGTGATAAGGAGTTTCGGTTCCAACCCCACCATCTAACCTTTTCATAAGAATATATTGTTTTTGGTATTATTATTAAAACTAAATACTTATTTTAAAATAAGTGCCATATTTAAATAAATTATTTATTTTAAAATATTTTTTATTTTAATTTATCAATATAATTCTAATTTTTATATTTTAATTCTATTTTTTAATTAATATTTTTTATTTTTTATTTTTTATTTTTTATTAATGTTAATTTGAAAACACCAATAATTAATAAGAATAATTTGGTAAAATTATTATTATTTCTCTTTATTTAATATATTTTTTTAATTTGTAGGAAAGTATTATGTATGACATTTATTTTGGAATAAAAGAAGTATACAACTTAATACAAGCTTCGATTTTCTATTTAATCAAAGGGTTAGAACATAAGAGCAAAAATATCAACGAACAATTCAGTAATAAGAGTAAATATTTGTTGTAAAGAATTTATTTTAATTTTCGGTGTAAATAATGTAATTTAAAAATAAATAAAAAATTATTCACCCCGACTTTGGTCATCATTGAGGTGATAGTTAAAGGAGAAGATAAAAAAACATTGATTTTATAATAAAATCTAGGTGTTTAATCATCATATTTTACTATAAAAACACTCGTTAAAGAGATTTTACCATAAGATTTTTCTCTAGATTTTTAACAGAAACCGATAGGAATTTAACACTTGGGTTGGAACATTTTTTATTAAGGTAAAATATAAGTGAGTTTTTTCGTCGTCCTTAAACAAATCTTTGTTGTCCATTTAATGAGTATCAACGCTCAAGAGATTTGTTGTCCATTTAATGAGCATCAACGCTCAAGAGACTGTTATTAATGATCATCGTGAAACCTAAAAGCCTTGTTATAAAAGCATTATGAAATTAGTGAATCCACAAGAAACTAAAACGTTGTGAAATCCTTTATGTTGAATCGAAGCACTATATTAATGTGATAGATTGCAAGATCAGAAAAAAATTAGGTTTTTAATATGTGATTGATGAGAGTATTGTATTTATTTTGCAAGTGATGGATTACGAGTCCAGAAAATAATTTGGGGTTCAAGATTTGTGTTATTATATAATTATATAACTGAATATTTATTTTATTTATCTAATATTTTTTTGTTTTATATCAGAAACAAATGAATGCAAAAGCCATAAAGTATATATTGCATTCAACATTTGATCTTCCTCAAGATCAACGAAACGAGGATCTTCAACAGTTTCTCTTCTCCAAGAGATCAAGCATTTGTTCTTCACCGACAACAATGACGATGAAGAACAACATTTTTACTTTAATATTTTGGGTAAACAATGTAAAAAAATTCAGAAATATATGGTGCTAGTTTGGAAAATATAAAAATATTATTGTTGGAATTCGAACCCATGACCATTTAAAATAACCACTCTGTGGAGTTATTTTTAAACCGAGGGGTAAAGTTTCCACTTTTCATGTCACCCTTCGTTACTTCGGCACTGTAACTGAGGTGAAATCCATTTCGCGTCTGGCATGACATGTGTTATTTGTAGTAGTGTTAACAGTTATTTGGGCCTAAACCTACAACAACTAACACAATCATAATCTATAATAAGGTTATTATTCGTGGGAATTACTTTTTCCATTTTCAAGGGTGCTCCTCCACCACCGTAAAAAAGGCAAAATTTCCTATAACGTTCGAATATGCATCTTCAGATGTACTTTTTTTTACACACTCCTTACCGCAAACTGATTAGGCACCCTATATTATCAAAATTTAATTAGGAGATACATCTTTGTATACCATAATGAGTCCGACGATACACCTTTGTAAACACCATTAATTCAAAATTCAGTGGGTAATCCAGAGATGCATCTCCGAGAACTTTTATTTATATACTCGCGTCAGACCCTCCCCTCTTCCTCATTCAGTTTCTAAAAAGTCACTCAACATAAAAAAAATACCCAACTGTTGATCTTTCTCAATCATTCAAGCTTCTCACAATATTCTACTTCATTTGTTATAAACTTACTCACTCCATCCCGACAATTTGTCGGTGTTTTGTGGATATGGGGAGATCGGGTATAGATGCTGGACTTTTTTAGAAAGGTAGTTCTCAGTTGGCCCTCGTAGAAGACATGATTGTCGAGCCACATAATGCATTGTAGTACAATCAGAGGAGAAGCTGATGGGTTATACATGCTCAATAGTTTATGTTTGGTTGTATTTTTTTTGTATTTTCGGAACAAGTTATGTATGGTCGGTACATTTTGATAATTATATGAATTTTTACATAATTGTGTAGTACATTTCAAGCAATTAATGTATGTGTCTTCCTTCTAATTTATGGCCTAAAATAGCATAAAATATATTGGCCTACAAAAATATCAAATTTAGGACAAGGTTGTTGCTTAGAAAGCATTTAAGGGGTATTACAGAGATGAATCTCCGGATACACCCCAATAATATTAGAAGATGCATCTCCGAATCCGTTTTGGCAAAAATAAGGTGTGTGGCTTAATTACGAAGGATTTGTATGATTTAGGTGTGTACGAAGATGCATCACCATGCAAAATAAGGGCACATTTGGCTTTTCAGAGGTCAGTGTTCCACCCTATGCGTGGAAAGAGTAATCCCCTTATTTATTACACCACGTCACATGTCCAAAAAAACCCAAAATTTCCAGGAGAAATACTCCTCCCAACGCAAGAATTTTCCTCGCAATGTTCAATTTTCCGAGTATATACACCTCGTAAAAATGCTTGTCCCAAATTTTTGGCAGGTAAAAAACTCCTCGCAACATTGCTAGGTGAAAAACTCCTTGCAACGTTGTCAGGGGAAAAACTCCTGACAAAGTTCTATAGGATGATGCCAGCTATGTGTCGGCTAGGGTGTGCTTTGACATGCTTTGTCATCCCTACTAGCTAGGATGGCTCCAACTATGTGCCGACTATGGTGTCGATAGTGTAAAAATAAGATTTAGTTATGCATCTGGCCTTATATTTTGATGATAACAATACATAGATTCGTAGAGAATAATTGTGTACTCTAATGGTTTTTCTTAGTATGCAGATACTAGATATAAGTTCGGACTCTTAAGGAATAACGTGTGACATCCTCAAACTTTGAACCTAGTGCACTTTGACTATGAGATATGTGTTTTACAAGATAATCAACCTCTTGACTACTATACTCAAAGCTTATGAACATTACTCATCCAAAGCTTTATGACTCTGACAAGAGAAGCCTATGACATTTTCAAGCTTTGAAGTCTTGAACTCAAACAACTCTGATGAATTGTGTCACCAGACTCTAAAGACCAAGTTCGAATGAACTGGATCAAGACTCTGAAGACCAAGTTCTGAAGACTCTCTCTTCCTGACTCTGATTCTTCTTTTATGCATGTTTCATCCACTCTCTATCTGAAGCCCCTGAATAATTGAAGATAAGATCAAAAAGGTTTTACGTGAGAAAATAATACACATTACAAGAACAAATATTCTTTCCATTACATTGATTTTGTGGGAAAGGGACTGTACTATTGTACCATCATGTCTCTCATTTTCGCATACCGTTATGCAAGGATACAACTACATTTGTGTATACTATTTCTACCCACCAACGAATCTTGTCATTGCCTATATAAAGGAGTCTTGGAAGAATGGAATAGTGTCCAACACTAAGAGAATACCACTTACGTGAACATTGCATACTGTGAATATTTGAGAGAAAAAGAAACAAAGACACAAGGAACTTTTGTTCATACTCTTCATAGAAAATATTTTGTGTGGAATACTTTGTAATTCATTTGTGTATTCTGCTTTCTTAGAAGCATTTTGTAACACACTTTGTATCTCAATCTTTGTGATTGTATTTCCTTTAGTAACTAGGGTTTAGCCACAATTACTAAAGAAGACATTGTCAATTAGTTTTTGTGGTTGTAATCAAGTTTCGCAAGGTTCGTGGCGCCAACCTTGGTCGCGGCGCGAACTGAAGCAATTCCAGCTTCTTTGCCTTGCAAGCTTCCTTTAAACTATTTCTCCCAAGCTTTGTTCTTCAAATGCTTCCAAAAATGCCATTCAAACTCCTTCCAGATCATGCTTATGCAATTCAATGCTCTCTTTTCCAAAAGCTCTACAAAACTAACAACTAAGTGAAATATCTACTCAAAACATAATCAATTAAACTTAATTGCATATTTACTAAATTGTGAGGATAAAAGTGTGTAATTCAATGAGAAAATGGTAAAAGGGACCAATAAGAATATATGAAAAGTAGTGATAATTGGTCCCTAACATTCATTGAATATCTCTAACAAGATATGATTTATTTCAATTTAAATCTTCATTTAAATCCGAATTAATCTTCATCCAGCTGTCAAACAAATCACTTAAACAAATTGCTAAATAAAAGCAGTAAAATAGAATTGAATCTTTTCCAAAAGATTTATCCAAAAATGCAGCATTCTAGCACCTGTTGAGCAAGCCACATATTTCATACCAACATGTTGGAGCATCGCTCCTAGAATGTGTCCTTTTTACAGCATAAGAAAACTAGACCAATCTTGAATACTTTGACACTTCTCCATGTTGTTTTGCTAAATACAGACAATCTAAAGAGCCAATTCACTTGGAACTACAATCACCCCTTTTGGAAAATTATGGAAAAACAACTCTTCAAGATAAATAACACTTCTTCCAAGTGACAACCAATAGAACTAGTGGACTATTAAAGCATACAATTAGCAACAACAACTATCTTCCAATTCTCAGAGTTATGGTTAGCAGCGAAAATTCAAAAGCATCAATATTCATATGCTTACACAAAATCCATTCAGTTGCTCCAAACTAAACAGATAATTATGCAATCATTCATAAACTTGGTCATGCATGAATCTAGTTAGCTCGTAGTTAGTAGCATATCATTCTACTAACTAACATATATCATCATTCAATCATTCACATATTTAGTCATGCACATACAAGAAGTTATTAGTTGATATTAGGATATGCAATTAATACTGCTAACAGAGATATGTTCTCATAGATACAAGGGCCATATGTCTTGCCCGGCTCTCCAGCATGAAGCCCAACATTAGCACTTACCAGAAGGCCAGTACTAAACAAAAATATGTGTTACTTCAGCACTTAGTAACACTACTACTCCCCCTTTTTGCCATAATTTGGAAAAAGGGTTAGTTCTTCAAAAGCAGCTAGAAGTCCGTCATGCATAGGTTAGTATGTTAGCATATACACATCCAAAAACATGAGCAGAATAACTAAAAAATCATCCAAAGATGCACAAGCATTAGATCTATTTTAATAGTACATAAGTTAAGATGGGATAAAGAGCCTTTACACATCCAATAACAACAAAAACAACCGCCCAGATACAAGGGGCAGAGCAACTTAGCTAGAACATTTAAGCTTATTCTTCAATTCATCATTTGCAGTTCTTGTAAGAAATCTAATCATCATCCACCTCTGAGTCAGAATCATGCTTCTGAGTAGTTCTCTTCTTCACAACCTTCTTCTTGGGGACATACTCCTTCCCAGTCGTAGAGGATCCAACAGATGATTCACTAGATGTCTCTCTATCATTTGCACCAGAACTAATATCCTTCTTCATCCTTTCCTCATTAAATATTTCAATAGTTTTCATGATGGATATTCCCTTATTATAGGGTCTCTTCTTTAAGTTAACATACTTTTGACTCATTTTGAAAGAGACAAGCCGATGTGGAAGAGAAGCAAGAGAAGTATAGTTGCGGATTGAAATTCTTGCTTCTAATGAAGGTCTATATAAAATGAGGTTTATAAACAAGTGGATTTTGCATTATTTCGTGTGCAGCCCATATATATATATATATATATATATATATATATATATATATATATATATATATATATATATAGAGAGAGAGAGAGAGAGAGAGAGAGAGAGAGAGAAACTCCCTGCACACCTCCCTAGCATCGACTACTATTGATTCTCACAAATGTAGACCCCTTTTTCAAAGTTCATTGCATCTAATGACTTGGTGAAAATGTTAGAGACACATTTCATGACATATTATCCCATATTACACTATTTTATAATTTTCTCCACCCAGATTAAGTTCTTACAACGATTCCTTGATGATAGAGTTACAGTGATTTGCTCCTTGCTTATCCAAAGTGGTATGCTATTTACAAGAGGCAAGAATATATCACTATCATCATTACCATTGAAACTTATCATGAGGTTCTCCTTGCTTGTCAAACATACTTCCTTCATAAATTGAATCACTTCAAAAACTTATTTTGACAAGCATATCCCCTTTAATACTTTATCGACCCATTTTTTTTAATGTTGAACACAATGATTAAGACAGTTGCATCGGCATCTGACTCTGATAGAAGCATTCTAGATTCTTCATTGTAACCAAGAGATGTTGGCTCATCTGTCTTATAAGTTAGTGAATTTGTTACCACTATGATACTCAAGATATCTGATATATCTTCCTTCATATCAGTATCATCTTTCATTAGCTTTGCTTGAAATTCAGGATGACATCCAACATCTTATATCCTGCTCAATTCAGGGTCAAATTACATCTGATGAACAACATGTTCCACCATGTTGTCGTAAAACTTAACATTACACGTTAGAACTTTATCATTGTATTTCCCAATGACTTCTTCTAGCAACTGAACATCCTCTTTAGAGATCAAAGCTTCTTTTGGCAGCATCCTTTCAAGGGATATTCTCATTTAACTTAAATACTTCAGCATACTATTTCATTAAGGAGAGACATGTTACCAAGACCAGCTTCCTTAGTGACCCCTTCATAAACATCATTGATCATAAGAACTGTATCCTCATCATAACTAGCACGGTTCTTAACAACATTATCAATATTGTTACTCATAATATTGTCCATGATGTTTTTCGTTATGTTGGCAAAAGAGAGTTCTTTAACTTCCTCATTTAAGTAATTATTGAGATAGGCAATATGCACATCCATTTGATATAGTTTGAACTTCAAAAAAACTTACATTCTTGTGAAGCTAGCGGAAATATACCCGAACGTATCGCACGCTCGAACATACAACAGAGTCGCCATCGAACTTTATTTATCCCCAGAGGGAAGGGAAAACTTCGATAAAACTCAGGGGAAAGAGATATACTGGGTAAGAGAGTTGGTTATGCAAGGGGAAGGTATTAGCACCCCAAACATCCATGGTACTCCATGGGAACCGTTTTGGTTGTTCTCGCTCGAATAGGTGTTATGTCTAAAGATTACTCGCAAAAGAATGGGAAAATGCCCTAAGGCATGAGTAATAAATAAGTATGCTCGCGGAGGGTTCGAACCCTCGTGCCTACGTATTCTCATCGTGCAATGAGAAAATCAGAGCAATCGTAGTTCAGCCTACTACAACTAAAAAGAAAGAGAGATTCGATAGGATTGCCCAGAGGCGAGGTAAATTGCTTAACAAGCAAGGACGTAGTACTAACCGATGATGGTAATCAACCACAAGAACAAATGAGATATTGCCAGAGTCTGAACTCCATAGGGCAAGATGGATGAGTAAGTCATAGTCGGAACTATAAGGCAAAGGAACTGATTTGAATGCCAGAGTCTGAACTCCATCAGGGCAAGAAAGTATGATTCCAAAGTACAAATTGTATGTGCAACGCAAAAGGTAGCCAGAGTCTGAACTCCAAGGGCTGGATAAATGGATTCCAATGTCTGAACTATAAGGCAGGATAATATGTCAAAGTCTGAAATGTATAGACAAAATCAAGATAGCCAGAATTTGAACTCAATAAGGCGAGGATGCCATGATCTGTATCTTATGGGCAAAGAATAAAACCAGAGTTTGAACTCCATGGGCTAAAGGGGTTTGCCAAGGTTTGTACCTTGAGGACAAGAAGCAAAGCTAGAATCTAAACTCCATGGGCTAAAGGAAATCGCCAAGGTCTGCACCTTGAGGGCAAAGGATAAAGCCAGAGTCTGAACTCCATGGGCTAAAGAAAGTTGCCAAGGTCTGCACCTTGAGGGCAAAGGATAAAGCCAGAGTATGAACTCCATGGGCTAAAGGAAATCGCCAAGGTCTACACCTTAAGGGCAAAGGATAAAGCCAGAGTCTGAACTCCATGGGCTAAAGGAAGTTGCCAAGGTCTGCACCTTGAGGGCAAAGGATAAAGCCAGAGTATGAACTCCATGGGCTAAAGGAAGTTGCCAAGGTTTGCACCTTGAGGGTAAGCAACAAAGTAAGCCATAGTCTGAACTGATAGGCAATGCATGAAGCTATTGATTGAGAAATGGGTATGTGACCCTTGTATGAACTTAATGAGGATTGAAGGATTGATCATTAGCATAGAATAGATTTGATAAATGAGATAAGATAGATTGATAAATAAGGTAGCTCACGAAGAATCTGAATTTTCCTGCCTACGTATCCTCATTGTACAAATGAGGAAATCAGAGCTTTCGTAGTTCAACCCACTACGGCTGAAAAGAAGTTGATTGGAGGCAAGAGGAAATAGATGATTGAGATTGAAATGAATTGAATGGAATGATTGAGAATTGAATAGAATGGAGAGAGACTTGATAGTTACTGGATGATGTGAATCACACTAACTTTCAAGTGGAGAGAGAAGAGTCTTTGTAGTTGTTTCATGCATGAAAGACTTTATCAATGGTTCGATTCAAATTGCACTAAAGTCTATGAATGGAGGCGAATACGATGAGCGCTGGGTCATACGTCCCATACCCAAAGATACTCAGAATGGGGGTAGGAATATTCCAGTCCCACTCCTTCTCCATTACTTAAGGCTCGTGTCGTACAACTTGATTCATGACTGATAAGTTGTTGAAGTCCTTGCTTTTGTTATTTTTTGCTTTATGAAGATAGACTCGTCAATCGTATGGTTAGAATTGTGCTAAAATCTATGAATAGAGGTGAATACGATGAGCGCTGGGTCATACGTCCCATACCCAAAGATATTCAGAATGGGGGATAGGAGTACTCCAGTCCCACTCCTTCTCTATTGCTTAAGGCTCGTGTCACACCCTTCTAACTTTGATTTAATAAGTGTTGAGTATGCCACCTTTGATGTACTTGAATAATCCGCTGCTTGGTATGACTGAGGATGCCTTGATTGATGATTTTAACTTGAGGCCTTGAGCTCCACAGCTTGGAAGAAAAGTCTTATTAAGTGACCAAGGGTCTTTTGGTCACTCAATTTAGACTGTGGGATTATACAAGTTCAAAGGATTTAATTGATCAAAATTACTTTTGATCAATTTGAATCAAAGGGCTTGAAATGATTTGGAATCTAGGTTAGTCATAATCTAACGGTTAGAATATTACAAACTATTCTAAGGGAACATGCATAGTTAGTCATGGTTTTATTAAAAAATCTATGTCAAAAGTCTAAGTCAAAATCCCTAAGAAAACATGCAATTATTTATGAGAATATCATATTAAAAGGTTCTAAAGTTATTAATCTAACTACTTGATCAAAGTATATTTGATCAAATAATTAAACCAATCAACGAAAATTATGCCATGAATTAAAAAAAAATTAATTAAAAATTTAATTAATTAATTACATGAATCAAAAGAAGATTTATCAATTAGTAAAAAATAATTAACTAACACATTGATTTTACTTCTAGCGTTTTGAATAATCACTAAAACTAAATTAAAAGAAATTAATTTTAACATTTTTACTAAATTAATATTAATGTTTATTTCTAACTAACCTATTGTATTGTATTTATTTTTTAAACTAAGTAATTATATTATATTTTTCTAACTAAAGCTAGGTAATTGTATATTAACTAAAGCTACTAATTATCATTAGACTAAAACCACTGCATCACTATATTATTAAAAAAAAAGAGAAAAGTTAAAGCAAACTAATGCCTACCATATATCCTTTAACTGAAGCTACTGTATATATATTTTTGCTAAATAATATGAAGAAATCAAATATGATATAACGAAAGACATGCGATATCCCTTATACAGTACCAACATTAGCGATACCGTCATCATGAGGGACTTCCGCTATTGGCTATTGTAGTAGTATTGAGTCAATTATAACATTAATTATATGATTATTGATAACAATATACATTTTACTATCAGTAGTAGAAGCATGAAACATTTAATCTAATGAAAACACAAGTAACTATATAATATAATGATAGTAATTATATAATATAATATAACGTAAGATGTGGTATTATTAAGTATAATTATTATAATATAGTTATAAGATAATATACATAATAGATTAGTAGAAAAAAAATGGGATAAGAAAATAAAAGGTAGCAGTAGCAGTATACACTCAAGTGGTAGAAAAAAAAGGAAAACATTAGTTTTGAACAAATTTTCCACAACGTTTAACGGAATCGAATTCAACGAGTTAATATATCATTGAAATCAGAA
Source organism: Lathyrus oleraceus (assembly GCF_024323335.1). Taxonomy (NCBI): domain Eukaryota; kingdom Viridiplantae; phylum Streptophyta; class Magnoliopsida; order Fabales; family Fabaceae; genus Lathyrus; species Lathyrus oleraceus. The sequence goes on from NC_066585.1 coordinate 106,135,731, forward strand.
TTTCACAAAGAAATAAAATATAGTGTAAATTATAAAGTGAGTTACGAATTATATTGAAAAAAAGTAAAAAGTGGGCGAAAAAGTCGATTAAAGAATGAATCGGTTCGGCTAAAATATGGATCGGAATGAAAATCTAATTATATATTCACGATCGAAGCGAAAAATCGATTCAAATGGTATATTCACATGTTATTAATAGTTAAGAATTAAAAAATCACTATTTTTAAATTTATGTGTCTTATGCAAAAATAAGTGATTATCCAATAAACAATTCCAAAACAATAGCTTAAGCTAAATCAACCAACAAATATCCAATAATTCATGACAAAAGTGTGGAAAAGATATAGGATTACCGGCGGAGCGGAGATTTACTCCGGTTAGTGTTGAAAAATGGAGCGTCGAAAAGAAATCGGGAAAACTTCAAGAATAAGCTCCATTAATCCAATTAACTTCCAAGCTTTGATAATTATTCTTGATGATGAATGAATATAGAAGATGAATCATAAATGTAGAATATTGATGAATAAGTTTGAATTGATGAATCTTGGATGATGATTGTTGATGGATGATTTTTGATGATAATGCTTGAATTGTTGATCGATAATTATTGATGATAATATAGAAATTGTTGATGGCTAAGTTCCACCATTTTAGAACTTTAATGTGAAATTCTAAATGGTGATGAAGATGAACTTTAATGAGGGTGAGGGAGAAGATGAATATTGAGAGAGAAATTGAGAAGAAAAAGTAGTGGAAAAATAATGATTAATTGTGAATTTTCCAAGTTAGGTTAGTTAACCCCCCAAAATGTGAAAAATAACATGTTTATATAGAATTGGTAGGTGAATGATCACCCTTGGATTATGATCCAAGTAATTGGTTTATCAATGGTTAGGAGTTAATTTAATCCTTAGTTGCAGATCACCAATTTCAACCATAGGATTAAATGTTAAGAGTGGCTAGGATTGAGTGAAAAAAATGGAAGTTGAGATTTGTGTTTGTTTGGAAGTTTTGTGTTAGTTTGGAAGTTATGGTAGTTAAGGGTAATTAGATAAACTGATGGCTTGTGGAGAAATAGGTAGTTAAGGGTAGTTAAAGACCAATGGTGTTGGAGTTTAGCAAAAGTACCAACTTAGGATGTAAGGCAAAAAGTCACTAGTAATTAACTTGAATTTTCATGCATTTGCCTTGATTTTTCTACCACTTTTGACTTGAATTTTGAGTGGCTTAACCCATGACTTTTAGTACTTTTGAGAAGTGATATTTTCCAATAAATGAAAGAAAACTTTCTTTTATTCCAACTTTGCCCTTTTCTTTGAATCCAAGCAAACCTCTGAAATAACCATAAATCTCAAATAAAGAGATGATCTCCACCACAAGTAATACGGGAAATAAACCCGAATAATTACCAAATAATATCCATCTCGAAAATATACTTAAACTGATTAAATCTAGTATCATCGAACATTTGGTATAAATTTGTTACCATATACAAATATCGATGAATGCATGATCAAGTAGAAGCAAAGTATGCAAATGAACAAAACCATAAGGCAGACGAATTAAAAAAAGGTAGGGCAAATTTTGGGGTACGACATCTTGGACTTAATCTGATGGTTGCAATAAGGGAAAGAGAATTATGGATACTCCCATCTTTATCAGCAAATATCATAGAGTTTCTTGACTTGACAACAACAACTTGCTCCACACCAAAATTCTCTTTAATATGGGCAGACTTATCCCTTAGAGTAGTCAATCTACACTCCTTGCTCTTTGTAGCACATACCAGAAGAATAATATCATTCTTACTTATTATTCCTTTATTCAAAGTCTGATCATGATCATCCTTAAATCTGGTTGCATCATCTTCATCATCTTCATGAACTTGATCATCATTCTACTTATGCACTTGGGATTTTGTCATTATGTTAGACAAAATGTCTGGCACATTGTCCTCACAATTTGGACTACTCGATCTAGTTTCCTGGGAGTCTTCTCCATAAGACATTAGACTGAAATGATGATTTCTCAAGGATACAACCCTGAGTGGAACCTCACTCGTACTTCCATCAATGGCTAGATCAGATTTATTTGATACATACACATTGTGACTCGACTTTAACACACCAGATTCTGCTTCACCAACCTTCATATCATGATGTTGGTCATTCACACATCTATACATATGAAAAGGAATTATGTCATATACACTATTCTTCTTCAGCTTCTTCTTCTGAACCACTGTAGGTTGTTCAAAATTGGAAGGACCTCCATCCTTATCATCAGTCTTCCCTTTAATGATCCAATCCACATGATATAATTCAGACTTCTGAGACAGATGTTGAGACATCTTGTTTGATATCTTGGTTATTCTAATACCACTTATTAGTGGGGATATGGGGATCGAAACGGTTTAGAGGGGGTGAATAGACCATTCCCCTAAAACCATTTTCAAAAACATTTCCCTTTACAAAATCAGAGTGTTTCCAACAGACGAATAAATTACTTACTCTTAGGTCATTTGTTGTTACCATGTGAGCATATAACCAATGGAAGTAAAAGATAACAACAAATTTATAAAACATACGATTAAATGGACATTATAGTTAACTCAGATTATTAGTAATCAAAACAACCAAGAAATATGAAGTTGTTTAAACAATCAATTTAATAATTATCATAATTTAATTTTCACACAAAGCTCAAATTGAATTTGATTAATCGAATGATCAATCTAACAGCAAGATTTCATACAACAATAATCGTGAGGGAGAATATTCAAATGACTAGATTTATCACAAACCTAAACCTTAATCACAAAATTGTTATAAGCAGATAAATCCTAAAAATATGTTAATCTACAAAAGTGATACAAACCTAAGCATGTAAAACTATGCAGAAAATGTGTGTGTGTGTGTGTGTGTGTGTGTGTGTGAGAGAGAGAGAGAGAGAGAGAGAGAGAGAGAAGGAAAGTACATCGGATATATAATGGTTTAGCTCTATCATCCTCGCATGAGCTTAATCCACTCCTTAATGGTTTCCCATTAGAAATTTGTTTTCTTCCACTATAAAATAGTATGACAGTTGTTTTACAGAAATTATGCAACCACTTCATACAAGATACTCCTGAAAATAAGTAGTTTTCTTATCTTGATCCTCTCTTGTTGCATACAGCGTCTGCTTTGCCGATCTTGTAAGGTCCACCTGATCTTGACTTAAATCTTCCAGAATCACCAACCTTCTCCAAGTCTTCGTATGTGTCCATCCACCTGAGCCCACCAATTTATTTAGCGATGACATGTCTAAAGAACACAGAAACTTCGGCTTCCTCTGTAGGCTTCCACATAACTCTACCAAAGTAATCAATAGAGAAAATACCTATTCTTTTTCCTACTGGATTTCCAAACTCCAGCAACACCACATAATTTCAATATTGACCTGCAACCAAGAACTTCATAAACATCAACATGAATGAACCTCATCTACAATAGATCTATCCTTCCTTAGAATTGAGAAGCAATAATGAAGTTAATCTTGCTAGAAGTTGAAGATGAATTTAGATGCTAAAGATAGATGTGAAAATGTGTTCTTTGAAAGTAGGTTTCTAAGTTTTTAGAAAGTCTTTCAAAGATATGATTATCATCACAATAATCATCCTCATTATTATGGTGAGAAATGAAAAATGATAATCTAAAAAATTAATTGTAAGGGATAGAGGAAAATGATTTGAATATGTGTTTGAGATTATGCATAAAAATGAGTAAAAATGATGTTTGATTTTAGTCAAGAACATTTGTTGGTTTGAGTCAAGTGAACAAGTAGAGTGGAACTAGATCAACATAAAATAAGTGATCTATTTTCATGTGATTCGAGTCAAGTTAAAATTTTGATTTAAGTCATGAAGGATCATGATTTGAATCAAGTAGAAACAATTATTTGAGTCAAATTGGTCAGAGCCAATAGGAAAATGTGTGAAACTATGTGATTCGAGTCATGTGTAAATTGCAATTCGAATCAAACTGAGCAGTGGCTAACAAAAGCTTCTATGATTTGAATCATGTATAACTTGTGACTTGAGTCACAATGTTGCATGATTTGAATCAAGTGTAAAGTGTAATTTGAATAACAGACACAAGATTCTCTTGTTTTCCCCTGTTATATTTCATTTGAGTCAGATATTGTGTGTGATTCTAGTAACACACATGAAATCTCAAATTTTCAAGTTTTTCAAAATAGTTTGAGATTCCACTTGCTATATAACTTGAACCAACCTAAATTATGGTTCATGCTTCATTAACCCAACCAGTTGACTTAAAGCATAATGATCATACTCAAATGCAAATACTTTGATTTATGCATGCATAACATGATTTATTGCAAAAGACTTATTCAAAAAGTATTGCATTCAATTCTAAGATATTTGCAAATATCTCACTATAGGAGTCTCAATTAGGAAAGCGATAAATGTTAAACGATAATAAACGAGATAAGCAACAAAACCAAAGCCCTATACGACATAACAACTTCATCCTGGCCTGAGGGACTTAGCGTTTCCTTGGGTGAGGTCTAAAAATATATATCTCACCAAAGGGGAGCGACCGAAGTCTAGCCTAAGAGACTTGGTCTAATGTCTTGTCTGAGGGCTTGATATAAGTTCTGCTCGAGAGGTTCAACACCTCTCCTGAGGGACTCATAGTCTCATTAGCCAGGCTTAATATAAATTTTCTTTTGGGACTTAGATATCCCATCGAACAAGCAATCTAACTCCTCTCCTGAGGGATTTAGAGTTTCCTCGGGCGGGGTCCGAACATTTATGTCTCGCCCAGGGGGCACGACCGAAGTCTAGCTTAAGAGACTTAATCTACATTCTTGTTTCAGGGCTTAATATAAGTCCCGCCCGAGAGGTCTATTGCCTCACCTAATGGACTCATAGTCTCATCAGCCAGGTTGAATATAACTTCTTCTATGGGACTAAGAACTTCTATCTAATAGGGTATCTGAGGGACATAGAGTTTCCTTAGTCGGGGTCCAAACATATAAATATCACACAAGAGGCATGACTGAAGTCTAGCCTAAGACACTTAATCTTAAGTCTTATCTGAGGGATTGATAAAAGTCCCACTCGAAAAGGTTTACATCTTGCCTAAGGAACTTGTAGTCTATTAAGTCAGGCTCAACATAATCTCTCCCAAGAACCCAAAGCCTATTATGTCTAGCTCATGACATATATCATCATGAAACCTAGGGCCTCGGAATACTCCTTCATTCAATGGTCTAAAAACACTTATTTCTTTACATGCCCTTGTGCTTGGGGGACTATGTAGTGTTATATTTATAAAAGACATGGCATGGGCGGGAATTATGTAGCCCCCATAAAGGGTGACAATTATATGTCGCTTGATCGGAAAAATAGCAAATGTACTTTTGCTTGTTATAGTAATAAAGGGGAAATTCCCCGAATATCGATCTCAAGGACTACAAGTCAATATCGAGTTCAAATTATCGTTCAATTAAACAAAAACTATAGTTAGGGGTTTTTAGATTCAAATATAAAAATAAAGGAAAAAGAAAATAATACTGTAAAAATAAAGGTTTGCAAGGTAAGAGGAACAATGTCAGGGAAGGTGTATGATTTATCAATGTAACAACTTTGAGTCACTATTGCATCAACAAAAATCAATTACTACCAGTTCTCAAGGGTATTTTCTACCAAGTCCTTGGTGAGAAAACCTTTAATCATTCTACCCTAATTTCTATGTCCATAGGCAATTAGGGTGAAGTTAAGCTTTATTATATCAAGAGTGCTCTGATTCATACAGGGTATCCCTAGTCCTAGGCGATATCTACTGTAGAGTAATCTAATGAAAACCATACAACAATCTCGATTGATCCGAAAGAGAAAACATTCAACACATCAGAAGATAACCGTAAAAACAATATTATAAATGCAATCATAAACTCATAGTCATTACAATTCTAAATCAGGGACACCCCATATTGGGGGGTTTAGCTACTAATATTGTTCAAAACAAACTCAGGATAAAAAAATACACATTACAAGAAATTGGATGACTTAGATCTTCAATCGCTTCCGCTCATGAAAACCTTCCGCTCTCTGAATTCCTTGATCTCTGTAATCCTTGCTCGTTTGACAATTTTGTGTTCGCCTCGTTCCAAGATGATATTTTCTCTTATAGAAACTCTCCTAATATAGTGAAAATCCCTTGGCAGAAGGTGGAAATCTACAAAACGTCCCTGCAGCTTAAGCCCGGTGAAAAAGCCCGAAAATTGGAAAATTAGCGTTTTGGGCTGACACGGGAGGTCGTGTCATCTCTCTGCCTTGTGGTTTCCTTGCTGACACGCCTCAGGTGACCTGACATGTAACACCCCTTTTTCTACCCCAAAATACTTAACATATAATCAGAATAGATAAGCACGCATATAAACAAAAGGGCGTTACATCAACGTTTTCAAAAACTAAAAGCTTTCAAAAACCAACATCATTCATCATCAATATACAATACACCTGGTCATTTAAAATAACACAACTCAATTATCATGAATATTCCAGAATATGCGTTCGCAGCGGAAAATAATGAATACTCATGCATTTCATCAAATGATCCATGTCCCATACCATGATCATCTCTCAATAATCTCTTCAAAATAAACTAAAACCATAATCAGAATATTTGGCACTATGGCCTCTCAACAGCAATTACAAATAAGCATGTTCACAAGTATTAACATAATACTTATCCAAATAGGATACGAGTTCAATACTACTAATCTACCCAGTGTTACATGACCAGAGCATTGACTCATTACCTAGTCCTCAACTAAAATACGGAAACTCTCCGGCTAATCTCGAGCGAGCTACCGTCCACTTACTTCAGCGATACTACTCCTGAGTATCTGCACGATACCCATGTAAAGGTAACATTCAAACAGAAAGGGTGAGAATTCAAATCATTGTGAAGAAGTATAATAAGGCACAATGATTAAATCAACAATTAAAGGAATTCATCACACTTCATATAACCATGTAAATAATACTAACCAATATTTATTTCACATGTTTCAAACATCCATCAAAACTCAAGAAGTATAATATTCAAATCCAATATTATATTCACAAATATACACACAACTACAACTATCACATAATCACATATTTTGCCAAATTATGTATCCAAACATCACCAAATTCAATTACTAAATCTCACACACACCTCACAATCACATAAATGCAAACATTCAATTATCACATGACTCTAATGTGACTCAATGCAAGATATGTGACTCTATGTATGTGGTACCTCAATGTGAACCCAACGTTTCACCGCTTTCCGATTCAATATCTAGAATCCAAGCCACGCTTCCGATCCGGACAAGATCAAAGCCACTACTACGCCTATTTCCAATTAAGGATCAACGTATGCTACGCCTATTTCCAATTAAGGATCAACGTCTATGTGAACCCACAGTTTCACCGCTTTCCGATTCAATATCTAGAATCCAAGCCACTACTACGCCTATTTCCAATTAAGGATCAACGTATGCTACGCCTATTTCCAATTAAGGATCAACGTCTATGTGAACCCACAGTTTCACCGCTTTCCGATTCAATATCTAGAATCCAAGCCACTACTACGCCTATTTCCAATTAAGGATCAACGTATGCTACGCCTATTTCCAATTAAGGATCAACGTCTATGTGAACCCACAGTTTCACCGCTTCCACCATGAAGCCGACCATGCCATGAATGAATGTACAAATACCAACACATATGCAATTAAGATCATCTCTACCATCTTAACATTCCACATATCACCATAATTCAACTCTATGAATTATCTACCAATGGTACATATACACATTCATAACAATTACACCATTCACATAATATGCAATTAAGATCATTTCTACTATCTTAATCATTCCACATATAACCACAATTCAACTCTATGAATTATCCACCAATAGTACATATACACATTCATCACAATCCACTATTCACATATATAAACTAATTATCAAATACGCACAATTAGATTTCATTTCAAAATGATTACAGCATTTAAAATCTCAATTTTTCACTTTTCAAACAGTGTTAACCGGTTAACGCATTTAGGTAACCGGTTAACGCGACACAGAATGCACTTCCTGGCTGATTTTCAACAGTGTTAACCGGTTAACGCTTTTGGTTAATCGGTTAACGCAAAACAGAACACAATTTCTCACAGGTTTTCAACAGTGTTAACCGGCTAACGCCTTTGGTTAACCGGTTAACGCAAAAACAGAATGCTATTCCCACGTTAACACAAAATAGAATGCAGAATTTTCTGCGTTTTTCATCGTTGGAGGACTTTCGGACCTCCGATTTCGATTCCGTAAAAAGCCAAATGCTCAAAAAATTATAACTCATACAATACGCTAAGTATATAAGGTTAACTTACAGTTTTAACACAATTAAATCACCACAAATCAAGAATACTCATCAAAATTGTTAGGTTTTAGGGAATTCAACGTAAATATATTTCTACCCATTGACCCAATCATACTAACCCATAATAATAAAGATTCCCCCCTTACCTCTTCAATTTTCTGGAAACCTTAGCTCCTCTCTTGTTCTTCCCCTCTTCTCCTCACTTTTCCTCTTTTCTTTCTCTATTACCGTCAAATGATTAAATGAATCCTAATTCTCACTCCCTTCACCTCTTATATACTAGTATTCTATTTGGGCTTAAAACATGATACTTCTAATTTAATTAATAGGCCCAATAAGACCTAATATTTAAATATCTCTAATTTAATTCAAATAAATTAAACTAATTCAATATGCACACCCAGCTAATTAATTCCATTATTCAATTATATCTCATATCAACTAAATAATCAATTAACACACCAAATTAATTAATATAATCAATTATTATACCACCTAACAACCAATTAAGTAATTAACACTCCAAATAAATAAAATATAATATAATAATAATAATGTACTAATTAAATACTAAAATTGGGTTGTTACAACTCTCCCCCAATTAAAGATTTTCGGCCTCGAAAATACCTCAAACGAACAACTCCGGATACGATTCCTTCATCTTATCCTCGAGTTCCCAAGTAATATTGCCATCGGCGACTCCGCCCCATATCACTTTCACCAACGCAATTTCCTTACCACGAAGCTTCTTCACTTCTCGCTCTTCAATTCGCATAGGTGATGTATCAACTGTCAAGTTATCCCTCACTTGAACATCATCTAATGGAACAACATGCGATGGATCCGCAATGTACCTCCTCAATTGAGACACATGGAACACATCATGAAGATTAGAAAGTGATGGTGGTAATGCAATCCGATATGCCACTTCACCTATCCTTTCGGAAATCTGATAAGGACCAATGAAACGCGGCGTCAACTTACGCGACTTCAAAGCTCTACCAACACCCGTTATTGGCGTAACTCGAAGAAACACATGCTCATCTTTCTCAAACTCAAGAGCTTTCCTCCTCTTATCATGGTAACTCTTTTGACGACCCTGAGAAGCCTTCATCTTCTCTTGAATCATCTTAATCTTATCCGTAGTCTCTTGAATCAACTCGGGTCCAACCACAACACTCTCTCCTGATTCGTACCAACACAAAGGAGTTCTACACCTTCTGCCATAAAGAGCCTCAAAAGGTGTCATTCCAATACTCGAATGGAAACTGTTGTTATACGTAAACTCGATCAAAGGCAAGAAACTATCCCAATTTCCTCCTTGTTCCAAAACACAAGACCTCAAAAGATCTTCAAGTGACTGAATAGTCCTCTCCGTTTGACCATCAGTTTGCGGATGATATGCCGAACTCAAACGCAACTTCGTACCCAAAGCACTTTGCAAACCTTCCCAAAATCTCGAAGTGAACCTCAGATCTCTATCCGAAACAATGCTCGACGAAATACCATGCAAACACACAATCCTTTCGATGTACAACTTAGCAAGTCTCTCCATCGAATAATCCATCCTCATCGGAATAAAATGAGCACATTTCGTCAACCTGTCCACAACGACCCAAATCGCCTCACAATTACTCAATGTTCTCGGCAAACCCGAAACAAAATCCATAGAGATACTATCCCACTTCCACTCGGGAATAGATAACGGTTGCATCAAACCAGACGACTTTTGATGTTCAATCTTTGACTTTTGACAAGTCAAACATGAATACACAAATTCCGCTACATCCTTCTTCATACCTTGCCATCAAAACATCTTTCTCAAGTATTGATACATTTTAGTAGCACCAGGATGAATACTCAGACCACTTCTATGCCCTTCCTCAAGAATCCTCTTTCTCAAATCCGCAACATCCGGAACACAAAATCGATCATGACACCTCATGATACCATTCTCATCAATCCGAAAGTCACCACCTTTGCCTTGATTAATCAATGTCGTAACATCGACTAATTTCAAATCTGACTTCTGACCTTCTCTAATCTCGTCAAGAATGCCACACGTAAGCTTCAACATACCAAGCTTAACACACGAAGGCGTCGCTTCACAAACCAAACTCAAATCTCTAAATTGCTCCAACAATTCAAACTCTCGAATCATCAACATAGACATGTGCAATGACTTCCTACTCAATGCATCAGCTACAACATTCGCCTTTCCAGGATGATAATTCAAACCAAAATCATAGTCTTTCAAGAATTCCAACCATTTCCTTTGCCTCATATTCAATTCCTTCTGATCGAACAAGTACTTCAAACTCTTGTGATCACTAAACACATCAAACCTCGACCCAAACAAATAATGTCTCCAAAGCTTCAACACAAACACAACGGTGGCCAACTCTAAATCATGCGTCGGATAATTCCTCTCATGAACTTTAAGTTGCCTTGAAGCATAAGCTACCACTCGCCCTTTTTGCATCAAAACACCTCCTAAACCCAACAAAGAAGCATCACAATACACTACGAAAGGTTCTAACGGATCCGGTAAAATCAAAATAGGAGCCATAGTCAATCTTCTCTTAAGCTCTTGAAAATTCGCTTCACACTGCGAAGTCCAAATGAAAGCTTGACCTTTCCTAGTCAACTGCGTCAATGGTAACGACAACTTAGAAAATCCTTCAATGAACTTCCTATAATAACCAGCCAAACCAAGGAAACTTCGAATCTCAGCAACAGACTTAGGAGCTTCCCATTGAGATACAACTTCAATCTTCGTAGGATCCACAGAAATACCACCACTCGAAATCACATGTCCAAGAAAACTTACTTCACCCAACCAAAACTCACATTTAGAGAGTTTAGCAAACAACTTCCTCTCTTTCAACACCGGTAACACTACCTTCAAATGCTCGGCATGATCCTCTCCTCACGAATATCCAAAGTTGCCAACAACATAAACAACTCGGCACCACCTTGCACCGATTCATCCACTTGCTTAGCAGACACAAACCAACCTTCCTTCGCACCAACCTCAGGAAAATAACCGTCTTCTCAAAACAGGTTATATACGCCCGATTAAATTCTAACCAACACCATCCTCGAATTCGACCTCTCTTCGGGTTCAGGAAAAACACAACCTTCTCAAAACAGGTTAACTAGCCAACACTGCACTCTTGCAGGCAACAACATAATGTCCAAGCTCGATACAATTGGAGCATCCAAGAGAAGCAGACGCTTCTCCCCCACTTATTTCATTCCTAACCTGCCAATGGAAAATAAAACAAGCATCGACAGTGTTCTCACACACATGTCGCATACTAAGGAACAAACATAATTAAACAACCTGGCCGGACGGACCGACCTGCTCTGATACCACTAATGGTATCAGATAAACCAGACAAATAGTATCGGTCGTGTCAGATACACAAATCAAATACAACGGGATTGAAAATCCTAACGACTATTGACCAACTGGTCGACCATGCTCTGATACCACTAATGTAACACCCCTTTTTCTACCCCAAAATACTTAACATATAATCAGAGTAGATAAGCACGCATATAAACAAAAGGGTGTCACATCGACGTTTTCAAAAACTAAAAGCTTTCAAAAACCAACATCATTCATCATCAATATACAATACACCTGGTCATTTAAAATAACACAGCTCAATTATCATGAATATTCCAGAATATGCGTTCGCAACGGAAAATAATGAATACTCATGCATTTCATCAAATGATCCATGTCCCATACCATGATCATCTCTCAATAATCTCTTCAAAATAAACTAAAACCATAATCAGAATATTTGACACTATGGCCTCTCAACAGCAATTGCAAATAAGCATGTTCACAAGTATTAACATAATACTTATCCAAATAGGATACGAGTTCAATACTACTAATCTACCCAGTGTTACATGACCAGAGCATTGACTCATTACCTAGTCCTCAACTAAAATACGGAAACTCTCCGGCTAATCTCGAGCGAGCTACCGTCCACTTACTTCAGCGATACTACTCCTGAGTATCTGCACGATATAACATTCAAACAGAAAGGGTGAGAATTCAAATCATTATGAAGAAGTATAATAAGGCACAATGATTAAATCAACAATTAAAGGAATTCATCACACTTCATATAACCATGTAAATAATACTAACCAATATTTATTTCACATGTTTCAAACATCCATCAAAACTCAAGAAGTATAATATTTAAATCCAATATTATATTCACAAATATACACACAACTACAACTATCACATAATCACATATTTTGCCAAATTAGGTATCCAAACATCACCAAATTCAATTACTAAATCTCTCACACACCTCACAATCACATAAATGCAAACATTCAATTATCACATGTGTCATACCCCAAAATTTGCCCATTAATCTTGCAAGACATTTCTCGGAGCACTCCAACTTATTCTGCAAGGCACTGACCTTAAAGGAACAAAAGCCCAGCTCACAACAGACCCAATCCAGAAGAGGCCCAAACTAGCTTGCTCGCTAGGCGAGCAACTCCTTCGCCTAGCGAAGCTTGCGAATACCAGAATGGTTGGGCTTCATTCTGAGCCCATTAGGTCACAAATTGCCTGCTCGCTAGGCGAGCAAATCCTTCGCCTAGCGAACCTTCGCCACAACGCTCGCCTAGCGAAGCTTGCGAATATCAGAATTTTCGGGCTTCATTCTGAGCCCATTAGGTCATCACAATCACTATAAATACAGACACTTCAGTCACGAAAATGGACAGAGGAGGAGGGAAGGAAACCCTGGCATAGAAACCCTGCCGGCCCAGAGAATTCAGAGTAAAGGAACCCTGAAGGCAGCTCATCCGCTTCGAAGCGACCGCCGCCCAACTCAATCCGATACCTAGAGTGATCAGTCCCTTTCGACATTGCAACTGCAAACATGTTTGCGCATCATTACTGTTTTATGCTTCCAATCGGTAATCTTTACATACATAATGCATCATGATTAAATTTTTGGATATGTATTTTGATTTCACATGTGAATTTAAATATGCCTGAATATCCTGAATGTTTGTCCATGCTATTCCTGTAATTAAATGCCATAAGGTTCAAGGTTCCGGAGATGGTGCTGTTGTCAAACTCAAAACCCGTAGCCGCTCGCTAGCACATCGCTAAGCGAGCCTGTAGCGAGTACTCGCTAAGCCTTCGCTAGGCGAGGCAGGGGCGAACGTAGCAGTGGCTGTTTTTTTTTCTTTTTTTAGTTTTGTCTTATGTTTGTCTTATTATAATCACGCATTATTTGGCCATGTAACTGCTGTGTTTATTTTGTGGTGCAATTTTCAATTGCACCTTATCTCGGTGTTCTAACCCGTGTGCTGAATTGTGTAAAGGCTTACATATTCCCGAAGAGACGGCCGGCTAGGTATTCCACTTTATTTGTGGGATACCCTTATGGAGATGGATTCTGAATTACTTAATTTTAATGTGGAGATACATCCTAAATTATCTAGCTGATTTTAATGTATTGATTTCATCGACTTTAATGTGGACCTAATTACTTAATCGATTACGGCCATCTAATTAATTGTAAAACTTTGTCTTTAAACAAGTGATCTTGGACCTCTCTTTGTTACCATACGACTACGGTATTACGGTCATGTCCCGCGAATGTGGGGATACACTTAGTAAAGACCCTTCGATTAAATCATCATGTCCCTCTAAAATAAATCATAGTCCCTCGGATGTTGCCTTCGAATGTATGATTTTGTCCCTCGATGACCCTTCGGTGTAGCCTACGGTTAAATGATGATCGTCCCTTTGAATGCTAAGGTATCCTTACAACTGTTGCCTTCAATGACCTATCGATGACCCTACAATGACCCTTTTACATCCAAAGGATAAAACTACTTACTTCTCAATAGTAAGGACAGTTTTACCCTCATAAGGATAGGAAATGCCCATAACGACCTTAGGAAGGTATAACTCTCAATTACTGGATCATAACCTAAAACATTTTCCACCCCTCACACTTTGCAAGTCCTAGAAAATCACCACTTGGTATACATTCATACTAGAATCATTACCAAGTTATATTTTTCTAAACTGTTTTTCAAAATCAAACGAGATAAATACTTTGTATACATTCATACGAGAATCATTACAAAGTTAAACTCTCTTTTCGAAACATTTTTAAACAATTCACCAACACTTTTCAGACAAAAATATAAGTGATCCAGCAATTAAGAGCCCATGGATAACCATGGATACAAAGGGTGCTAATACCTTCCCTTTGTATAATGTACCTCCCGAACCCAAAATCTATTGAGGTATTTCCTGTTCTTTTCCACCTTTCCTTATTGGATAAAAGAAAAGTCGGTGGCGACTCTTGCTATCCGCGACATTGCGATAAAAAGCAAAATACCCCAAGTCAGTTCACCGTATGACAGAACTGGCGACTCTGTTGGGGACAATTACAAGAGAGGTTACCTTAAAAAACAAGATCACTTATTTAAAATTGTCTGATTTACTTTTAAGGGATTGCTTGGGTATTCTTGAGTGAAAGATCCTTCACCCGGATCTAGTGCACCTTAGGTAAGTAGCAATAGATCATCGCGACTATCCGGCGTATACTGGAATGGTCAAAATGATGGCTACGGTTAATGTGACACTTTGGATGTCCTGATGTTCCTCATGTTTACTTGAGGAAAAATTTGGCATTCGCGTGGTGTTATCAAAGCATTAACCAGACCTTTAGAACCCTAATTGACTCATCCTAGCCATTAGAAAGTAGTGAGATAACTGACTTCGGTTCCGACTGGGGTTGGTTGATACTCGATACTACACTCTTTGAGATTGGACTTTAGGGAAACTTTGGTCAACCACTTGGCGTTGTACTGAAGTGGACTTAAAGAAAAGTCAATGATTGGAGATCCTTCTAGAACCCGGTTACTATTCTAGGACAGGTTGAACCAACCAAACTTCAGTGGGGAGGGTACTTACCTATGGAACTCATGCAAGCCTTAAAACCTAGGAATGATGGTTGTATGAATTGCTTGTGCTTGTTATTTACATAACATCATAACATCATAACATCATAACATCATAACATCATGACATCATGGCATTGTACTAACCATTTCAAGGACTTTAAACATTGAAAACATTTCATACATTGCATAGCATAACATAACATTGCATAACAGGTACTCTAAAGGGATCAATGTTCTCATGGTTTTCCTGCAAACAGAAAAATGGACCTCGAACAAACTGTCAAAGATCTCCATGCTCAGAATGCTCAACTCCAGGGGATGATCTTGAACTTATCCAAGGGGCAGGAGGAACTGAAGGCTCTCTTGCTCGAGAAGAAAAAGCACAAGAAATCTGTGAGTCACATTAACCCGGGAAAAAGGCAGTTTACGAAGATCAATACGACTTTAGCACAAGCACTGCAGGGTATGCTAAAAGCAAATTTAATTACCCTCAGAGATCCTCCTACGAATCCCAACACTACTTCTCCTAGTTATAATCCCAACGCCAGGTGTGCATATCACTCTGATAGCCCCGGGCATGATACAAACGATTGTTGGTTGTTGAAGAACAAGATTCAGGATATGATCGATGCTGGGGAATTTGAATTTGATCCTCCGGAGACTCCTAATGTCATCACTGTTCCTCTGCCTAATCATGACGAGACTGTCAATGCTGTGGGAGATACTGATAACGATTATGACTTGGATAGCTGGATTTTCCCAACAACTGGTGATGGACTCGGCAATTGGAAGGCTGAAGACACTATCCCGATTTCCTTTAGTCAGGAGTAATTGTTATTGCTTATTTTAATGTATTAAATTTTGTTAAAGGTTTTGTCATTTTCATAAGCATATTCACATTCAATAAATCAATGGACCTTTTTGCATTCAAATATTGCGCTCTTTATCTTTCCTGTCATCTTTTAAACAAGCTATGTTTTCTTGCACACACTCACATAACAAATTGCGTATCCATATCCACTCTGGATCCTGTTGATAATAGTTCTGCTACTGTTAATTATGACTTCGAAAATCCGATCTACCAAACCGACGATGGAAGTGAGGAAGATTGTGAAGTACCTGGAGAACTTGCCAGACTGGTACTGCAAGAAGAAAAGACCATACAGCCGCATGAGGAATCAACTGAATCTGGGTACTGAAGTAGACAAGAAAATCGCTGAGGAAAAATCAAGAGATAATATGGAACGATGAATGTCAAGAAGCTTTTGACAAAATCAAGAAGTATCTCCGAGAACCTCCAATTCTGATGCTACCAGTTGAAGGAAGACCTCTAATCATGTATTTGACCGTGTTAGAAAATTCAATGAGGTGTGTGTTGGGGCAACATGACGAGTCTGGTCGAAAAGAGCATGCCATACACTGCCTTAGCAAAAAGGTACCGACTGTGAAACAAGATACTCACAGCTCGAGAAAGCTTGTTGTGCTTTGGCTTGGGCTGCTCGCCGACTAAGACAGTATATGTTGAATCGTACCGCTTTATTGATTTCTAAGATGGATCTTATCAAATACACATTTGCGAAATCTGCTGTCTCCTGAAAGAGCTATCACTGATAATGGTGCTAATTTGAACAACCAGATGATTACTGAACTCTGCACGCAGTTCAAAATAAAACACCATAATTCCGAAGGGGCGACTTGGTAATAAAGCGTATCATTCTACCACAAGGTGACTCTAGAGGCAAATGGACTCCCACATACGAAGGGCCATTTGTAGTTAAGAAGGTATTCTCTGGTGGAGCCATGATGCTTGTTACAGTGGATGACGAAGAGTCCCCGCATCCCGTGAACACGGATATAGTTAAAAAATACTACGCATGTACACCCGGCAAGTCGAAAACCTGAAAAGGAGGCTTGGGCAAAAAAGGGTATCCTGGTGGACTGAAAACCTGAAAAGGCGGTCCAGGCAAAAATTAGGGATTAAAGCGTATGACTATGTCCCGTTCTCGGTCAGCTTCACCCAAGTTCAAGGGACTGAACAAGCCAATCGCTTCTATCCGACAGCAGGAGATGAGAGGCTTGAAGACATAATGACAATAGTGGAATTAGAATCAATAGGACTTTTTCTGCATAGCTTTCTCTTCGTTTCCTTGGCAATTTCCTCTTACTAGGATTTCTGTCTCCTTGTACACAAAATTTCCTGTCCATAGGCCCTCTTTCAAAATCAATACAATGTCATTTCCAAAAAGGTGTTTTGTTTTACTTTCTCTGTTTTGCTTGCATAAACGTCCATTGATTTAATTTGAATTAATATATGCATGTGAATATGATCGATGTTTACCGAAAATGCATGCATAAAATAGAAGTAGCAATTACGAAAGACTTCAGGATCGAGGAGAAGGTCTAACCAGGCTTTCCAATGAATCCGTTGCTAATTCTATTCCCCAGCAAAGCCAGTTATTCCCCATAAGCAATTGGCATTACTAGACAAATTGGTCATCTCTTCCACCCCCAGCCAGGCTCTGTTGAGTGTTTCCACCATCAGACAGAAATCAAGTATCCCCAGCTAAGAAAGGATCACCGATACCAGTATCTCCAACCAAAAGACTGAGATTTATTTCCCCAGTAGAGTCCTCGGGAACAACTTTTCAGACGCATAATTCATTCATTACATCATTTCACAGCATACATACATACATTGTTAATTATTCTCCTGATACAGTCAAAGTAAAGATCCAGTCAGACGGATACTCCTATTGATTACATTCAAAGTTCAGATACATCTTTCAGATATACTCCATGTCAACATTCATTCTGACATCCTCCCAATGGTGGCATCTTTAAGCCCACCCCAGACATTTATTGCAGATACAACATATACAAATATCATCGGATATAGCCTAACGTACGGTTCATTCTGATTCAGCCCAACATATGATTCCTTCAACTATCTCAAGACGGTCTAGCGTACGACCTATTTGGATGTTCATCCCCTCAGATGCTACCTAGCGGACGGTACATTCTGAAGTGTAGTCTAGCTTATGACTACCCCCTTCATAATCAGATTCAGCCTAACGGACGACTCATTCTGCTGCTCAAGACGGTCTAGCGTACGACCTATTTGGATGTTCATCCCCTCAGAT
Source organism: Lathyrus oleraceus (assembly GCF_024323335.1). Taxonomy (NCBI): domain Eukaryota; kingdom Viridiplantae; phylum Streptophyta; class Magnoliopsida; order Fabales; family Fabaceae; genus Lathyrus; species Lathyrus oleraceus. Next base: position 106,154,299 of record NC_066585.1, read on the forward strand.
GCTACCTAGCGTACGGTACATTCTGAAGTGTAGTCTAGCTTATGACTACCCCCTTTATAATCAGATTCAGCCTAACGGACGGCTCATTCTGCTGCTCAAGACGGTCTAGCGTACGACCTATTTGGATGTTCATCTTCTCAGATGCTACCTAGCGGACGGTACATTCTGACGTGTAGTCTAGCGTACGACTACCCCCTTTCAATCAGATTCAGCCTAACGGACGGCTCATTCGGCAACTCAGATACGATCTAACATACGATCCATTCTGACCTTCAACTACTCCAATACGGTCTAATGTACAACCCAGTTAGATCTTCAAGCCCTCAGATGCTACCTAGCGTATGGTACATTTCTGAAGTGTAGTCTAGCATATGACTACCCCTTTCACCATCAGATTCAGCCTAACGGACGGCTCATTCTGCTCAGAGACGGTCTAATGTACGACCTAGTTAGATCTTCAAGCCCTCAGATGCTACCTAGCGTACGATACATTTCTGAAGTGTAGTCTAGCATATGACTACCCCTTTCATCATCAGATTCAGCCTAACGGACGGCTCGTTCTGCAACTCAGATACGATCTAGCGTACGATCCATTCTGATCTTTCATCCCCAGTGAAGTCACCTGCCTAATAAACAACTCATTCTGTTATTCAGATACGGTCTAGCGTATGATCCATTCTGATCCTTTATCCCCAGCAGCGTATGACACACTCTGACTCCCCAACGAAGTCGACAGCCTAATGGATGACTCACTATACGGTCTAACGTACGACCCGGTATGACACCCATGTCTTCAGATATCGTCTAACGTACGACACAATCTGAAGCTCTCATCATTAAACTTCCTGGATGGCATCTTTAAGCCCATCTCCCTCAAGACTAATTGACAAGTGCAAATTTTTGGGGCATTCTAGTGTTCAATAATCTTCCACCTCCAGGCCACGAATGACATACTTGCCATCCTAACTCTCTCGGTTCAAGAATATTGAACAGGGGCAGCTGTCATACCCCAAAATTTGCCCATTAATCTTGCAAGACATTTCTCGGAGCACTCCAACTTATTCTACAAGGCACTGACCTTAAAGGAACAAAAGCCCAGCTCACAACATACCCAATCCAGAAGAGGCCCAAACTAGCTTGCTCGCTAGGCGAGCAACTCCTTCGCCTAGCGAAGCTTGCGAATACCAGAATGGTTGGGCTTCATTCTGAGCCCATTAGGTCACAAATTGCCTGCTCGCTAGGCGAGCAAATCCTTCGCCTAGCGAACCTTCGCCACAATTGCATATGTGACTCTATGCATGTGGTACCTCAATGCGAACCCAACGTTTCACCGCTTTCCGATTCAATATCTAGAATCCAAGCCACGCTTCCGATCCGGACAAGATCAAAGCCACTACTACGCCTATTTCCAATTAAGGATCAACGTATGCTACGCCTATTTCCAATTAAGGATCAACGTCTATGTGAACCCACAGTTTCACCGCTTTCCGATTCAATATCTAGAATCCAAGCCACTACTACGCCTATTTCCAATTAAGGATCAACGTATGCTACGCCTATTTCCAATTAAGGATCAACGTCTATGTGAACCCACAGTTTCACCGCTTTCCGATTCAATATCTAGAATCCAAGCCACTACTACGCCTATTTCCAATTAAGGATCAACGTATGCTACGCCTATTTCCAATTAAGGATCAACGTCTATGTGAACCCACAGTTTCACCGCTTCCACCATGAAGCCGACCATGCCATGAATGAATGTACAAATACCAACACATATGCAATTAAGATCATCTCTACCATCTTAACATTCCACATATCACCATAATTCAACTCTATGAATTATCTCCCAATGATACATATACACATTCATAACAATTATACCATTCACATAATATGCAATTAAGATCATCTCTGCTATCTTAATCATTCCACATATAACCACAATTCAACTCTATGAATTATCCACCAATAATACATATACACATTCATCACAATCCACTATTCACATATATAAACTAATTATCAAATACGCACAATTAGATTTCATTTCAAAATGATTACAGCATTTAAAATCTCAATTTTTCACTTTTCAAACAGTGTTAACCAGTTAACGCATTTAGGTCACCGGTTAACGCGACACAGAATGCACTTCCTGGCTGATTTTCAACAGTGTTAACCGGTTAACGCTTTTGGTTAATCGGTTAACGCAAAACAGAACACAATTTCTCACAGGTTTTCAACAGTGTTAACCGGTTAACTCCTTTGGTTAACCGGTTAACGCAAAAACAGAATGTTATTCCTGCGTTAACACAAAACAGAATGCAGAATTTTCTGCATTTTTCATCGTTGGAGGACTTTCGGACCTCCGATTTCGATTCCGTAAGAAGCCAAACGCTCAGAAAATTATAACTCATACAATACGCTAAGTATATAAGGTTAATTTACAGTTTTAACACAATTAAATCACCACAAATCAAGAATACTCATCAAAATTGTTAGGTTTTAGGGAATTCAACGTAAATATATTTCTACCCATTGACCCAATCATACTAACCCATAATAATAAAGATTCCCCCCTTACCTCTTCAATTTTCTGGAAACCTTAGCTCCTCTCTTGTTCTTCCCCTCTTCTCCTCACTTTTCCTCTTTTCTTTCTCTATTGTCGTCAAATGATTAAATGAATCCTAATTCTCACTCCCTTCACCTCTTATATACTAGTATTCTATTTGGGCTTAAAACATGATACTTCTAATTTAATTAATAGGCCCAATAAGACCTAATATTTAAATATCTCTAATTTAATTCAAATAAATTAAACTAATTCAATATGCACACCCAGCTAATTAATTCCATTATTCAATTATATCTCATATCAACTAAATAATCAATTAACACACCAAATTAATTAATATAATCAATTATTATACCACCTAACAACCAATTAATTAATTAACACTCCAAATAAATAAAATATAATATAATAATAATAATGTACTAATTAAATACTAAATAAAATACGAAAATTGGAAAATTAGCGTTTTGGGCTGACACGGGAGGCCGTGTCATCTCTCTGCCTTGTGGTTTCCTTGCTGACACGCCTCAGGTGACCTGACACGGGTCATGTCAGCTGACACGGCCACTGTCTTGGGCATTACTTATTATTTCTTGGCCTTCCTCCTGACACGGATGGTCGTGTCATGCCTCCTGAACTGTGAAATCTTCTTTTTTCGATCGCTAGAACTTTCCACTTTCTCGCATTGAGTTCGTTGGATCTTCTTCATGGACCTGGAGGGCATAAACACGATAACCAAAGCGTAAAATCACGAAAACACAAAATAAAACTCACAATGAATAAAATTGTTTAAATAACTTACGGGAATGAAAATTAACTTTAAAGGTACCATAATGCGTACACAATGTCTCAAAATCCTTGGTTTCTTGTCGGATAAGCAACGAAAACATAGTGAAAATGGTGACCGATCATAATCCCAAACTTAGTTCATTGTTTGTCCTCAAGTAATTTCCTATATGACACAGTGTGTCACTTCGCAAAAAAAATATTTTTACCATGATACTGCTGAGATCTTTCACCAACACCTTCACTCTCCCTTTTATAGTTCTTGCTTTTCCTAATGAGTTTTCTGCCGCACTTCCTCATCGAGGTACCGCTTCACCTGTCATGTTATATCACACCCTCACGAAGTCTCTTGGGGTTTAAATGTTTTCACTCCCAATTCAGAATATGCATTATCAACTCATAAGTTTGAATAGTTTCTCCTTTCGTATCAACTACACACAACACACACTTTTTGACGTCTTTCGGGTTGTAATGGGGCTTGGGTTATGGTGTGGTAATAACAACCAAAAGGGGAAACAAGTGGTTTTGGGTTCAGAGCCAATGTTAATATTCTTTTCACTATGTTTTATTCTTTTCTTTTTCAGTTGCTCAATTTTTCTTTGATATTCTCTTTTTTTTAGTGCTCTTCCTTCGGTGAGTGCTTATGTCGAACCATCGACTACATTTCGTTTTCTCAATTTTTTTATGGTCGTTTTTATTTTTCTTCTTATTTTTTTTGTACTCACCTTGGTTTTTGATACTTATGGGGTTTACCCCAAACTTAGAATTTAACACAGCTTGTTGACATCACATAGACTCCGAACAGGGTAAAGAAGTGTTTTGGACTGCGTGTTACATTTATGTGGTTAGACAAACAAAGGGTACAAGCTCAAATGGGGTTAACAAAGGATAACATTAATGGGATGGCTAGAAAGGCTCAGGACTATAATCAAATAACATGCCTCAGTGTGTGTATACATGCAGTAAAATTCCCAAAGAACCTACACAAAGTCAGAGTGATAAAGACATACCTGAATATCGCTCATGATGACAAATGTGTTTGGCTTTTTATGCACTCACCATATTAGGTAAAGCTTGACAGCATCCACAATACTTCGAGTATGGTGCAACTTCTTACTCAACTCGGAATTCACAGGGAACCTACATTAGTTGAGCTTTAGAAGTTGCGTCCGGTCTTTTCTTCAGCAGTATCGAATTTCTGGGAAGATCCTTCACAACAAGCAATAGTAGGTGGAGTGATCATTTCATCTACTACCGATATTGATCATCACCTCATCCAACAATAATACCAAGAACCTAAAACACATACAACACATGATACCCGACAGTAACAATAAACCAAATGTGAAACGGTAAAAATTAGTAACTAATCAAATAAAACATCAAACAAAACAAAAATAAAAGCAAACATCATAGTAAAACCTCCCCCACACTTGAACTAAACATTAGCCTCAATGTTTTAGAACAAGATACAAGGAGGGTGACTCACAGTGCCCTACTAAGGGGGATGGGTAGGAAAGTGAGACATACCCACACGAAATTCAAATTTTCCAAACAAATTTCAAATCCGCAGGCCTGACACGGGTCGTGTCAAGTTGCTGTTCTGCTCATTTTTCCAACTTTTTCCATGTCATGTACCTTTGCCCTTTTATGCAAGGCACTGTGTAAACCTAAAATAACAAACAAACACAACCAATAATTAGAAATAAAAACACGTGGGTTACCTTCCACAAAGCGCTTCATTTAACGTCGCATGGCTCGACTGTTTATTTTCCCTTGTTATGGGGGGTACTTCAGCCTCCAAACCTTGTTGCACCTCTTGTCCAAAACTAGGAATTCGTCTTTTTCATAATTATGGATTCCTTTGTGCCATAAGTCCTTTCCCACCTCCATCTCCTTACCTTGTTTTCGTTTTCTTTTCTTTCTCTTGGCTTTTGGAATGGAGATAAGAGTATTTCCATTCAGGGTTGCTAATGGCAGTGGTGAGAGTCAAGAGGGCCTTCCTGTATCTTTCTTTGATGTTGGTATGTTACTTTGCCTTCTCGCCTTTTTCCGGATCAAGCCTACTTGATAATGAGATTATGTATCTTCCTTTAACTCCTGGTCTTCAATAGCATTCAATTTTATTTCTTTGTCGTGAACTTTCAAGGTTAACGTGCCCTAGTCCATGTCGAGATTGCATCGACTTGTCTGCATGAAAGATCAACCCAGAATGATGGGTGCCTCATCATCTTCAGGTATGTTTAGGATTACAAAATCAACAGGAAAACTCAAGTCCTCTATTGTTACTAGTACGTCTTCTGCTATACCATATGCATCCTTTCTCGAGTGACCCGTAAACTTCAGATTTGTCTTTGTACCACTGACATTTTTAATACCCAACCTGTGATAGATTGATAATGGCATCAAACTCACACTAGCTCCAGAATCTATTAGTGCCCTTTTGAAGGTTCTTTCTTTAATTGTGCATGGTACTGTTACCGTTCCAGGATCCTTCTGTTTGTTTGAAATTTTTTGCTCCAGTGAATTTGCACTATACTTTTCCTTCCAGGTTGCCGGTTCTCCTGCTGTTGGTTTATTTTCGGCCAGTACCTCTTCCATGAATTTCTTGTACATGGGCATTCTCTCGAGTGCTTCAAACAAAGACATATGACCCTCTACCTTTTTAAACATTGTCATGAATTTCTCAAAGTATGACTCGCTTGGTTCCTTCTTTGTCACTCTCTGGGGAAAAGGCAACTTAATCGTCGGTTAAGTCTCCTTTTTAATTTCCTCTTCAGTTGGCTTTCCAGGTGGTATAACTTTTTCCTTTTTAGAGACCTTTTTCTTTTTCGTCGTGACAGTACTAATATTCTCCTGATTTCTTGGAGTTTGAACCGTTTCACTTGGTAAGGAACCTGGTGTTCGAGAACTTGCTATTTGTTGTGCTATCTGACCCAGCTGAACTTCAAGATTTTTTATAGAGGCGGTGTTGTTTTTATAATTGTTTCTAGTCTCTTCTTGGAATTGTATACATTGAGTAGTCATGTTTTCAATGACGATCTCCCAGTTTGTTTTCCTTGGAGCTTGTTGTTGTTGCTGTTGTTGATATTGAGTCTGATATTGACCTTGACCCTATTATGGAACATTCCATTTCTGATCTTTCCAGGAGAAGTTTGGATGATTCTTCCAACCTGGATTGTAAGTGTTGGAGTAGGGGTTATTCTGCTTTAAGAATTTTATCTCTTCAATTTGTTGAGGAGTTGCAAAGCAATACACAATGTGGTAAGGTCCATTACATATTTCACAAGTGATGGTCTGAGCAGGTTGAATTTGAGCTACCTGTTGAGTACCTATATTCATCGCTTTCAATTTCTTTTCTACTTCAGCAGCGACAGTATCTTCCAAGCGGATTTTATTTGCTTTTACTTTCAGATCAATGTCTCCTTTAGGTTTACTTGTACACCTATCACATAATTCCAGATACTCATTTGTGGATATCGCTTCAATGATCCTTTTAATACCGGTGGCTGTTGAGAAATTCGTTGAGCCACCGGCTGCTGTTTCAATCAACTGTTTTGTCTTTATTTTCAGCCCATTGACAAACATCTGCATTTGTTCAGCCTGATCCATATTATGAGTTGGGCAAGCTACCAGGACCCTTTTGAATCTTTTGTAGGTATCTCCCAAAGACTCACCATCTTTCTGTTTGAAGTTCAAGATTTCATACCTTTTTCTCAGAAATACTAATGCTGGAAAATACTCATTTAAGAAAGTTGTTTCCATCTCTTCCCATGATGTAATATTGCCAGCTGGAAGAGAGTAGAATCACTCTTCCGCCTCTTCAGATAAAGTGAACGGGAACATTCTTAACTTCTTTGCTTCATCAGTATGACCATCAATTTTCAAAGTAGTACTCATGGTCAGGAATCTCTCCAGGTGCTTGTTGGCATCTTCATTAACCTTTTCGGTGAAAGGTTTTCTCTCAAGTTGATTGATTATGCTAGGATGCAGTTGAAAATTTGTCACATTTACCGGTTGGTTGACAATGGTCAATCTACCACCCGGTGCATTTGCACTTCCATAGTCACCTAGGAGTCTTTCCGGAGGTGGAGGCGGTGGAACTGGAGGAATTTCAGCCATAGTTTCTTTTTATGAATCTGAGTGATCATAGGGAACTTCTTCTTTGGAATCCAATCTAGCGTTTCTACGTCTCCGGTGAATGGTTCTCTCGATTTCTACATCAAAAGGAAATTCTGCTGAGGGCTCTCATCCCATACACAGATTAGTGAATGAAAATATATAAATGACAGAAAAATAATTTTATTGCAGAGAAACAAAATTTTAATTGAACTTAAAATTAAACTCTATATTTTGGCAGTCCCCGGCAACAGCGCAAAAAACTTGATCGGAAAAATAGCAAGTGTACTATTTTGCCTGTTATAATAATAAAGGGGAAATTCCCTGAATGTCGGTCTCAAGGACTGCAAGTCAATGTCGAGTTCAAATTATCGTTCAATTAAACAAAAACTATAGTTGGGGGTTTTTAGATTCATATATAAAAATAAAGGAAAAAGAAAATAATATTGTAAAAATAAGGGTTTGTAAGGTAAGAGGAACAATAACAGGGAAGATGTATGATTTATCCCTGTAACAACTCTGAGTCACTATTGCATCAACAAAAATCAATTACTACCAGTTCTCAAGTGTATTTTCTCCCAAGTCCTTGGTGAGGAAACTTTTAATCATTTTATCCTAATTTTTATGTCCATAGACAATTAGGATGAAGTTAAGCTTTATTATATCAAGAATGCTCTGATTCATACAGGGTATCCCTAGTCTTAGGAGATATATACTGTAGAGTAATCTAATGAAAACCTTATCAATAGCGGTCCAACCTTATTGATAACCATACAACAATCTTGATTGGTTCGAAAGAGAAAGCATTAAACACATCAGAAGATTACCGTAAAAACAATATTATAAATGCAATCATAAACTCATAGTCATTACAATTCTAAATCAGGGACACCCCCTAGCATTGGGGGGTTTAACTACTCATATTGTTCAAAATAAATTCAGGATAAAAAATACACATTGCAAGTAATTGGATGACTTGGATCTTCAATCGCTTCCGCTCATGAAAACCTTCCGCTCTCTGAATTCCTTGATCTCTGTAATCCTTGCTCTTCTGAAAATTCTGTGTTTGCCTCATTCCAAGATGATCTTTTCTCTTGTAGAAACTCTCATAATATAGTGAAAATCCCTTGGCAGAAGATGGAAATCTCCAAAACTTCCCTGCAGCTTAAGCCCGGTGAAAAAGCCCGAAAACTGGAAAATTAGCGTTTTGGGCTGACACGAGCGGCCGTGTCAGCTCTCTGCCTTGTGGTTTCCTTGCTGACACGCCCCAGGTGACCTGACACGGGCCGTGACAGCTGACACGGGCGGCCGTGTCAGGCCATTGTCTTGGGCATTACTTATTCTTTCTTGGCCTTCCTTCTGACACGGTTCGTGTCAGGTGACACGGGTGGCCGTGTCAGGCCTCATGAACTATGAAATCTTCTTTTTTCGACCACCAGAACTCTCCACTTTCTTGTATGGAGTCTGTTGGATCTTCTCCGTGGACCTGAAGGACATAAACACGACAACCAAAGCGTAAAATCACGAAAACACAAAATAAAACTAACAATTAATAAAATTGCTTAAACAACTTACGGGAATGGAAATTAACTTTAAAGGTACCATAATGCGTACAAAGTGTCTCAAAATCCTTGGTTTCTTATCGGATAAGCAACGGAAACATAGTGAAAATGGTGACCGATCATCGCCTACAAGGAGGTATCGCCTCGCCCCAGTAGCCTTCTCTCGCTCGGATATGGAAAACATGGGAAAAGACGATTCTTGGGTAGAGAGAAGCTAGGTTAGTAGTTGGTCTATGTCTCCCTAGGAAATAGGGATTCAACGGTCCATTATTGACTGAGTGGACGGTGACCCTTCCCAATAAAATCCTAAGACCTCCGAGTACCCTTGTCCTTACATGGATAATATGCACACATGTACTTTTTGACCAATATAAATCCTAGAGTTATTCTATAGATATGAACATCTGGATTATTCTCACGTTCATGAGGCTTGAATGCTTAGATAGAAGTGGGGAGTCCTTAAATCTCAAGTTCTCGTAGACTAGTCCATATTGAGCATAAGTGATAATTCTTAATGCAATTATTTTTTTCTAGAAGGAATCTATTGAGAAGAAATAGTTTTTCACCTCGTGTAATTTTTTTGTTTGCAGGTAAGAAATCCCACGTGTAACTTGCAAGTAGTTTGAGCAAAAAGGAACCAAGAATTTACTTGTATTTTGTATCTAAGATGAAATAAATCTCATGTAACTCCACCATAACTCCACCAGTGTACCTTTTTATGTTTTGTTTTGTTTCATTGTAAATATTACTCTAAGATAGTTTAACAAGTTTAACATTCTAGAGCAGCACCTCTGAAACTACGTTGTAATGTTATATGTTAATTTTTAGATAATTAATGAGATTAATTATTATGCACTGTCAGTGTAAAAAGTTTTACACTGTCAATGCATCACAATCATCCATTTGTATTATTTTTTAAGTGGTTAAAATAAAAGTCAAACATTTTAAATAAATCAATGGTTGTGATTAACTGACAGTGTAAAAAATCTTTACATTGTCAGTGTATATCAATTAAATTCATAATTAATATATGACGTTACAAATGTGCTATTAAAAAGGCTTAAGATATATTTGGAAATAATATGCAACACACAATTTTCTTCCTTCGTTATAGTTTCGCTATACTCTCTCTAAAAGCTTTATCTTTTTCCTCCTCAAATTCAAAGTAGCTTTAATGTAACCTCAGATCTGTGGTGGTGCGATCGGTCATCTTGGTCCCATCACCATCAAATCCTTTTGGCGGGGTTGCTTTTTATCATGCCGGAGGTGAGTGGTTTGCAGCGGTGGTTTCTTTCTCGTCGGAGTTTTCGTGGCTATTTTAGGTTATCCGGCGCCGACAGTTATGTTGTCTTCTCCGGCGGATCTATTTAACGACTGTGGTTTTACCAGTCGCATGTTCGTATTTCTGGTGCAAGTTTGGTGTCCTTATCTTTTGATCTTCCGATTGTTTCTAGATTTGTTGAGTCTGCAGATTTTGAGTTTTAGGGTTTGCCTCTTTTGCACCGGTGCCTACTTTATGTATGTATCAGTCATCCTGATTGATATCAGATTGACTGGACATTCATATCATTTTTTGATGTTGGAATGTTTGGCTCGAAAGAGTTTTGTTGCTTACTATTTTATGTGATACTTGATACAGTGGGTTGTTAGACCGCGAACTTGTTTCCGTGTTGGCGGTCAGGTTCATTCGTCATTCTTGAAGATTTAGATTATATGCCTAGTACATAAACTACTATTTTTTGCAATGCGGTTTCACGCCCACACGCGGGTTCGTTGGATTTGTACTTATAATGCGTGTTTGTTAGCTAAGAATTTAAATTTAGATTTTTTATTTATTTATCCTTTAAGATTGCTTTGTACTCTCTCCGACCTTATATATAAGTCAAAGTTTTCAAAAAAAAATTGGCCTTAAATATAAGTGTAATTGTGTTATGTCTTTTACCTGAATTCAAGAAAATTAAATGTATTTAACTATCATTTTTAATAAGCGTGAAAAATGTCTTTTTTCTCATAGATCAGGCCGGAGTAGTATTAACTTTTGATGGTATTCTCTCCGACCTTATTTATAAACAAAAGTCTTTTAATTTTTTTGGTTTTAAATATAAGCAAATGTCTTTATTCCAAAAGTATCTCTGCATTAATTATTTAATATTATTAGTAGAAGACAATTTAATCGAGGGTATATTAGTAATTGTGTTGTCTCTCTCACATAAAATCAAAAAACTTAAATGCATTGATCTGTATTTTTTAATAAACGTGAACCTTGTCATTTTTATTTATAAATAAGACAGGAATGGTATGTTTTTAATCTTTGTGTACTCTATTTTTTATTTTAATGCAATTATTAGAAAAGAAATGGGAAAATTTTGTGTTTTCCATGGCATAAGGCCACGACGGGTGCACATATTCATAGGCTTGTTGTGTTAACTTTGAGAAATGGTCAGCTATTTTGATTTCAATGAGGTATTGTCAAATTTCATTTTCAAAGCAGTGGTTTCCAAGCCACAACAACCATTTCAATTTATATTATTTATGTATTGTAAGCAATATTTCTCAATTTCTCTAATATTATGTCCTTATGTCTCTAATATTTTTAAAAATGAATAAATCTTAATTAATACATTTAAATTGTCTAAAATTTTATTTTGATTGATGGAATGAAACCCAATTGAGTGGTGTGGGGTGAAATAGAACTAAACTTTATTGTTTGAATTTATTAAAATTGGATAGAGTAGAATGAATTGAGTGATATTAACTTCATTTTATTTTATTATTTATCATTATATTTTTTCTTCACTAATTTGTAATGAACAAAAACTTGTTATTTTGAATATAATGTTGAACTTATTTTATTCCGTTTTAAAGTATCTAAACTATTTAAATGTAATTTTCATTCCAATTCGTTCTATTTTCTTAAACATTACCGAAATTTTCAATTTCTCATCATTTTCATTTATGTCATATATAAACACATTCAAGGAGATGAGAAGAAACTACAAGGACGATTTTAAAACGAGTATAAATGGAAACGCAAACGCATAAATTGGAGATATTTATGGAGATTTTCAGCACTTTGTAAGAAACATAACATTGAGATAGACAAGAAATTACAATGAGGATGCTTCCAACTAGCCTTGAATTAGTGGCCGTAAAACCGAACCAACTCAATATAAAATTATAAATCAAATGAAAATAAATTGAAAATCGTAAAAAATCATATTTTATTTGGATGTGTTTGGACCATATTTTAACAACCGTACGGTTCGATTCGAACTAAATTAGATTAAACTGTGTTATGTTACAATTCAAATTTAATTTAACTCACGTTCAACTCAAACTTAAATATATTATGTCTTAGTCTTACGATTATGAACGATTTTTTTACGATTATGAATGATTTTCTATACCTCATATTTAAAGTTTCAGTCTTCTCAAATCTCTTTTAAAAATATCTCATATTCTTCGCCGATACATCTTACCTCTTTTTTCTAAATTTTACTCTCTAATTTTCTTTCTTTTTCACGTTTTCATTTTTATGCTATCATTCTCTCTTCTCGTTTCGTTTTTATCGTACCTATTCTTTTATAATCTATTCTCTCATATGTTTCTTTTCCTCTTGGCTAATATCCCATCTCCTCTTTTCCACCCAAAACGCACCGAAAAAACGTCAAGTAAGAAGCCTTCTCATTCTCTTATTATCTAATAAAGCGAAGTTGTTCCAAGTATTTTGTCTTGTATCAATTCCATTAACGACAAACTAACCACCAAGCTTACAAGTAACTTAAATATTGATTTCCATTGCCAATAGGCCAATATGAAAACAATAAGAAATAAGCAGTGTTTCACCTATCCTATCAATCATTTAATAACACATTCTATTTCAAGTCAATCAATACTCATCATTATTATAACATAGTACCATAAATTATGTATTATAAAATGCATATACCATTAACCATTATCAGTCATGGTCAGCAACATCATGCTGCCTGCTGTTACCATTTTGTCTTCATTCAACGACACCAATCCCACTCCCATTCCTCACATTTAAATAAAAGATTCCTCAATAAAAAAACAAAAGCAAAACTTACAAAAATTCAGCACATAAACATGAAGAAAGTATATAGAAAAGTTTCACACATGGAAAAAGTAACAATAGTATCTGCTTTCTATAATTGCACAACGTAGTTATTCATTCATTCACCTATTTACATATATTTATATTATAACTTTTTTTGGCTGGAGGGTATTACAAGTTACAAGATAGTAGATAGATATAGATCCATGGTATGTATTAGGTGGCAAATAAAAAGTAAACAAAACAAAACTAAAAACTACAATGATTATTTGTTTTGTTTTTTTCTTTATCTATTCTCTGGTTTCGCGACAGATGTAGCCTCAACAACTCAAAAGAAAACTGATAGGAATCATATGTTCTTTGCACCAGAGCACATATCCTTGTTTGTCTATGGTTTGAAGCAAAACCACTTTTTCTGCAACAAAAAAAATGTGAGTAACTATCAAATTTCACCTTCATAAATCATAACAGACACTATTGTTAGAAAATATATTGATGTAATCAATTGAATTAATATGTTACTTTGGCGGATTTATCATCTTCCTTGCGCGAATTAGATCTTCGCTGTGAATTAATTCGGGTTGATCCTCCTCCGCCAGTTTTTTTCTCATCTCTGGCTTTGTTGAATATAACAGTGAATCCTTCAGCTGATGCAGGATCATTTACATCCCAATCCCCGAATTTGGGTAAAGGTTTTCCTTGTTGTTCATACTGCATATGCATATATATTCAAAACATTGATTAAATTTTCACCCCAAAAAAATATAAATGATGATCAAGAATCAAGATACCCTTTTGTACATAATAAAAGAAAAATGATTCATTTATGTTAAATTATGAAAACTGCATAAAATCATTGGTTTGGACAGAGGACTTACGGAAGCCATAGTATTTGAAGCTTTGTGATGATTAGTGGTTTACCCAAATTTCTGAAAGGGAAAAGGAATATAGACAACAAAAAGAGACAGAAGAGAGAAAAAATAAAGGATGAAGAAGAAGAGAATGAAATGAATTAAAAAACAGGTTGGAAATGTAAGATTTTATAAGAGTGGTGAGGAATAAGAAACGATGCGGAATGCAAGCTGTTGTTCCATTCCTGATTGGCCCACTCGTACAACACGCGGCTGATTTGGTTTTTCTGTTTTTGTTTTTCCTTTTATTTTTAGAGGAATATTCCTTTAAAGGGTAACAGAAAATGATGGGCTAGTCCCAATGGAATGAGGTCATTTTCCAAATATGGTAATACAATTAACAACATTAACCAAGCCAACTGATCTAGTTTCTTTATTACAATTTTCAGTTAACAATTTACTGTAAATAGATCGAACATCATAGGTTTCGACCTAATTACAGCAGAAATCTAAACAGACTTGGATTTATTTTTTCTAAAAAAATGGAGACTGCATATGCAAACAGATCTCTTGGATTGGCCTCTGTACCATAATTCTTGTATGCATAAAACCAAATTTGGACGGGACGGGGACGATTGAGGAGAAAAACGAGGTTGAAGAATGTAGATTGACTCGTTTCATTTTTGCTTTGATGTGTACTTCCATAAAAGTCCTCCTATCAGGTTGTTCACTGCATGAGAAGCCATGGGAACTACAAGGCTAGAAGATAAAACTGTAGCATATCCATAAGCAAGACCAACAAAGGTTGCCCTGATGGAAATAAAAAGAAGATTTTAATTAGATCATGATTAACAACACAACAATGAAAAGGAATTCAAATCAGCAATCCAATTCTCAGAAATTAGGGATAAAGAGAAGGAAGCGGGAGGCGAGGGGAAGAATTTAGAAAGATATGCACCAGATAGCAAAGGAATACTTTCGACCGGCACCTATGTGCAAAGCACCAAAGATAAAAGCTGCTACGCCAATACTCTGCCAGTTCATTCCCAAAAGTGGGAGAACTGCACCGCGAAAAAGTAGTTCCTGGAATTCAAGATGATAAGATGTCACTTTAGGTTAAACAATGAAAACTAAATAAGAATGGTGAAATAAGCCGAGATGAGTAGCTATGTTTTAACCTCGCTAATTCCAGCCAAAACTGCAACGACAATATAATCCAAAGGTTGGAGTGAGCTAAGGATCTGATTGGGAAAAGAAAATATTTTCAAAGTTAAGAAACATAAAAATGACAAACAAAAAGTTACACAGGCAGGAATTATTTGTAGTTTAGTTGCACTAACATTCGGCAATGCTTAATGTCCGGCTGCAGTGAGAGTATGAAATTTTGATCATAGAGAATGTATTTCATTCAGTTACCTGTCTATTGGCTGCTTCACTGGACTCGGCAAAATCCGGCCAAGTCTTCAATAACAAGGAGCGGCTCGATGATATTAATACTACTAGTCCTGTAATCAACTCAAGATGCCACATTTCAAAACCAACTGCAAATAAGAGACAAATATCTTAAGATACTTCACACATCATAATAAACATTTTCAACACATTTCTCAAGCATTTACCACAACAAACAAGCTCATTACAGGAACTCGACTTAAATCATGCTTAGATCCATTAAAAGTCATTTCAGGTTAGCTTTAAAATTCCACCACCAGAATACGAGATAGTTTAGATTACATGCAGGGGTTCATTAAAAAATCAAAACTCACAATAAAAAGCTCCGAGCATGTCTAGCTTCACTCCAATTATTAAGAACATTCCACGCACACAGGAAAAATTGTACTTTCTTTCCAGCCTTATGGGTTGAAAAATTGCAAACTATCAACCTTCAAGTTCGATAATTTCCCCCAGGCATACCACATGAAAACCCAAAATTGCAAGGTGCATTTAAGTATGCCACCAACACCAGTCCTGCTTTATATTTGAGAAAAACGTATCTTTTATGCAATTAGGAGCTCATAAATAGCTCTTGATTCACATAATCTTTTTATGAATTCGGATTAAAGGGAATTCACAGAAGTTCGAAAAAACAAAAATAGCATGATGAAGTAAAAAAAGTGTAATACATGATACTTCTGCAGAGCAGTCCAAGACCGGCCATCCTTCTATCCACGCAACATGAGACCCCTGGAAATTGCAATAACTAGATAATTTTTTTTTAAAAAAAGGACATAATATCTTGTGTATGCAAATTTCGACGGCTAACTATTAACTAAGAACCTTGAATGATATGTTCATAAATTTAAGAACTCTCCTTCCCATACAACTTGATTCTCAACCTGAATTTAACTAAGTCGAATGCATGCTTACACAATCTGGCAACTACATGTTGTATGCAACGCTGTCGAATACAGTCTTTTATGCAAAACAATGAATTACATATTCTAACAACAATGGAATTGAAAAAAATGCGATAAGACGACAAGAACCTGGCGAATGACTGTCCCAAGCGTAGTTATAAAACCACAAGTTAATACACAAGCCTGAAGCACAGTATTTCTGGAAGCAATAGGGTTAGCATTCTGAGCAGGTGGTATAAGCGAAGTGTCCAAATTATCATTTTGAACAAATTTCTCATCGGAAAGGTCACCGCCATATGACTCCGGTGGTCCTTTACTTTTGGATTTCTTCAAAGATTTCTTGGCAAAACAACATGTCCTATATCTACTTCCTATGAAAAAAGCAATATTATTACTTATTAGCCTTGTTTGAATTGTCAAGAATTTGGGAAACTCTTTGATTAGGGTTTATCTTGATTTGTGCTATTTGGTAATAGGAAAATCAATAAAAAAATATGAAAGAAATAAGAGTGAGAGAAATTAACTGTGAGCGAGAGTGGTGAAGGTAGAAGCAGAATATGTGGTGCGAGCTCTGCTTCTGTTACTACCACAACAACTCCAGCAGTTGAAAGTGAGCGAAAGCATGGACATGATGTGTCACTGAAAATGAGACTGTGTTTTGGGTTTGTGCGTCTTGCTTCTTCTTGCTTCTGATATTTCTATTTAAGAATTTAGTCAACAAATCTTCATCTTCAAGAGGAAATTTTTCATACAATTGATTTTTTTATTTTTTTTATAGATAATTTAATATTCAAAATATAAATAAGTGAGATAATATGAAATTATTATTGGACAAAAAATGTATATAAATATAATGTATGGAGTACATTAAATTATAAGTTATTTTATAATATTATTTTTGTTATTATAGTTATAAGTATTTATTATTTTTCCCTTTGTTTTAATTTTTTAGTCTGTTCTTTTTAAATTATCAATCAAAGATAATTTTGTTAAATAATTAAGGATGACAAGTTAACTTATCTTTTATAAATGTAAAATTATTCATAATAGATATATGATAAAATCCCATAAAAATAGGTACGACTCAATAATTATCCACAAAAATAAGCGGGGTATGTGTGCGGGTATGAGTACCTTGATATCCATCCCGTTTTATACCGGACAATATATATTTATGTATTTTAATTTATATTTATATATTTTAATTTATATTAATATATAAGAATGTATGTCTATTAATTTTAAAAAGTAAATCAATTATAATCCATTACATATTATTAAAGTGTTCGTTTATTTTATCAATAAATTTTTTGAATTTTTTTTAATATTTTTAAAATTTTAAAATGATATTATATTTTATAATTAATCTATTTAATTTAATAGGAATGTGGGTTATCAAATACAGGTATGAGTATTTACATATCCATATAGATGGATAAGGGTGCTGATTTTAGTGCCCATGCGATAATGGACTCGAGTACGGAGATTTTTTTAAATCGCAAGTATGGAGATGAGTATTATAGTATCAGAGTCCATTGTCATCTTTATAAATAACATATAATTTTTATATATATATATATATATATATATATATATATATATATATATATATATATATATATATATATATATATATATATATATATTACCAAAAATAAATAAATAAATTAATATTTTTCTTAATATCTAAAAGAATATTAAAAGTGAGAAGAGAGAACATGTCCTAGTTCAAAACAAATGATATCAATGAAAATTTTGATGATAAGTGAAGAAAGGATGATGATAAGTGAAAGAAATGCCAATTGTATAAGTTAATATGTAAGAGAGTCATTAAAGTGATATTTATCCATATCATTATTATTTTTAGTTTATTATATAATTGAAGTACTTGATCTATATATAAAAATAGATAGGTCGGTTCTTTAATAATGTGGATTTGGTTTTTTATCTTATTTAGAATAATTGAATTTGGCTCTTCATTATTAGATATGAATGATGACAGTTCGTTATTGTATAAATTCGATCAAAGAAATGGATCAAAATAAGTCAAAGATGCGCAAAGATAAAGAAGAAAGACTAAAGAATGAAGAAAAAATAATTAAGTGTGAAGAAATTGGACTTTGTAAAAATTCAGGTAAAAAAGGGAACAAAAGTGTGCAGTCATTGGTATAATCACGCGCAACATCACGCGCCGATATGGACATAAAGGTTGCATCGCGCGATGCAGGTCATCA
The DNA here is from genome assembly GCF_024323335.1 of Lathyrus oleraceus. NCBI lineage: Eukaryota > Viridiplantae > Streptophyta > Magnoliopsida > Fabales > Fabaceae > Lathyrus > Lathyrus oleraceus. The sequence continues at coordinate 106,172,861 of NC_066585.1, forward strand.
CGCGTGGGTTTTAAAAGCAAAAGTTTTTTTCAAAACAAAAACTCTACTAACACGTTGAAAAATGAAGACATAAAAACACAAGGATTTTTATCCTAGTTCGCATGAAACTCAAAGCTAATTCCACCAAGGTGATTTTCCTTATACATAAGGACTTAATCTACTATAATCAACAAATTACAATGAACACAAAGAATGCCATTCTTTTTCTTCTCAAGGATTCACAAAGAAAAGCTTTCTTTGTCTTCTCAAGGATAACCTCCTTAAGGAATCAAACAAACAGTTTGAATACAAGTTTATGTGTTACAATATGCTTCTTCAAAAGCAGATTTTATACAAATGAATAATAAATACTTAAAGAACACTGAATACAAAAGATGAGATTTTCACAAAGAAAATTAGCTTGTGTAGTTCCGTAGTAAAATGCGAGCGATAGAGTGAGAGTTCTTCAAGTCCCCAATGCAAGCTTATATAGTGTAAGCATGTGGTCGTTGGAGGGTAAAATGGGGAAAGCTCCTTGAGCGGTTGTCCACTGTTGGATGAGAAAGGAATTATATCACGTATGTTCTTTCGCCCACAAAGTCAGTGACAGGTGTGATGAATAGTACAGTCCTTGCCCACAAAATCAGGTAGTGAAAAGGTTGTTTGATTTGTACTATGTATATTTGATCACGTTCCCATTTGATCTTATCTTCAGATTCATTGACTTCTAATAAAGGATGATTGAAGCATGAAGTAAAGAAATAAAGAGCTGGATTCAGAAACTTCAGAACCTTGGGTAAGAACCCTGACAGCGTCAGTAGTCTGGCTTGAGTTCTTCAGTGTCTTCAGAATCTTCAGAGTCTTCAGAAACCTTAGTCAGAACCTTGATAACTTTAATTGTTTGTCTTAAGATCTTCGGAATCTTCAACTACTTAACATAATTTCAGAAGTTTGTCATTCTTCAGAAGCTTGTTGATCAGAATCACGTCCAGAATTAAAACAACTGAGAGAATATTGCAACAACAACATAGTGTCTCCTCAGAAGCTTCTGATGGGTGAGATGATGCAGAAGCAGAAAGAACATTGCAGCAACAATATTGACGTCTTTCAGAACTTCTAATTGCAACGCATAAGCGAATTTGGAACACAAAGTTCAGAAACTGATGATGTTGCACATCATATGATCAGAATCAAAACTTATTGTTAAAGCTACACAATAAAAAACCATTAGGGTGCCAAAATTGTTCTCACACAAATACAAAGTTGTTATCATTAAAACGCAAGGTATAAATGCAAAATCAAATCTTGTTCTAACAATCTCCCCCCTTTTGATGATGACAAAACATGTATTTTGATGAACAATTTTGTACAGGGTAATCACATAAGAATACATCTTTACATAAGCACAAAGCTCCCCATGAGATGTATAATCCTATAAAGATAAACTTGGAATGAAAGAACATTTTTCTGATTTACCTATTGAAGTGCCAGAATGAATAATTAGTCAGAATCTGGTTTAACTTCAGAAGTAAATTGATGTTGTCTAGAACACTGGTTGATAACATCATTCTTTTGATAGAACTTCAGAAGGGCTTTCCTTAGAAACTTCTTTGAAGAGTCTTTCTTCAGAACTTTTTTGAAGAATCATTCTGATTCTTGAGACAAAAGCTTTAACAAATCATTCTGAATCTTGAGAGTTAACCCTGCAAAAACACTTAACAAACTTTTCTCGAAGTGTTTGTTAATTACAACATTAAAATAATGTTTGGATTTTTTACTTAGGAATTTAGATATCAAAATAAACTCTTAATTCTTCCCCTTTAAAAGGTTATGTTTTCTCCCCCTTTGTAATCAATAAAAAAGAATAAAAAGACAAAGTAAATAACAAGAAACCAACAAAAATTTCATTAAAACATGTCAAACTGGAAGTGCAGAGTAGAGGTTCAGAACAAAGGAAAAGAAATGCAAAATACTTAACAAGAACTACAAATGAAATACATCAAGAAAAACATAAACTACATACAAACACACTTAGATAAACAAACATATGTGCTAAGGCATTATATAAAAACCAAGGGTTTAGGGGGGAAGGAGTAGGTGGCGAGTCAACTGGGTAGTTATCCGAGAGATTTAGGGGATCTACCAAAGGATCAACATCATCTCATGACAGATCTGCATGTAGAGCGCTAAGACTTCAGAAGGATCAACCTTTGTGAAGATAGGATAGTTCTCCACCTGAGTAGTATTGCCATTTATTTCTTCCTTGACTGAAGAAGATCCTTCAACAGATACAAATCTTGGATGAGATCTAGTCTAATCTAATTGCAGTTGTTGAAACTGTTGTTGAATCCTTTATTGTTAAGCATCCTTAGATCTACTTAGAGAGAGTTGGTATTCAACAGACTTTGCAGATTGTTGAGCCATTGCAGATTGTTGTTCAGTCATTTGAGTGATGAAGATGAAGATGAAGAACAGTTGAGAGAGAGAGAGAGAGAGAGTTTTGAGGTTGAAAAACTTGAAAGTGTAGGATAAATATGCCCGTAATGTGAAAATGTGAGTGATGTGAGTTTAAATAGACAATTTTAGTAATGATGACAAAAGGTGTGCGCAATCATGAGGGAAAGTGTAAGGGTTTAGACCTAATTCTAAGAATTGTTAAACCCAATGTGTCACGCTTTAATCACGCATGCTTAGAAAGTGGGACAGTTGTCTCCACTAAGAATCATACGAAATCAAATCACAAGACAACCATTAAATGCTTCTACTGTTCAGAATCAAGAGGACAAATCGATAAGATTGCTTCTGATCAGAACCTTTCTGATTCCTGAAAACTTCCTTTCTTCAGAAAGCTTCAAGTTTCAAAGTCAGAAAGAAAATAATCTCATAATCTAATATAGAGTTCTAGAGACTTTACATTCTAAATAACATCTTTTCATTCTGGACACGATTTCATAAATAGATTTTCCAGAATGAAAGTGAATCTATCTTCAGCAAGGGGTTTTGTAAAAATATCAACCCATTGATAGTCTGTATCAACAAATTTTAAGTGAAAAATTCCCTTTTGAACATAGTCACGTAAAAAATGATATTTTATTTCAATATGCTTATCCCTAGAATGCAAGATATGATTCTTAGATAAACATATAGCAGAAGTATTATCACAGAGAATAGGGATGTTACTCTCAGATATTTGATAATCTTCCAGCTGACTCTTCATCTAGAGTATCTGGGTGTTGCATCTAGAAGCTGCAATGTATTCATCTTCAGCTGTTGAAAGCACAATTGTAGATTGTCTCTTGCTGGACCATGAGATTAAGTTATCTCCCAGAAATTGGCAACTTCCAGAAGTACTTTTTCTTTCAATTTTATCTCCAGCGTAGTCAATGTTACAGTAACCTACTAATTTATACTCACTTGATTTTCTATAAAGTAAACAAAGATTAGTAGTACCTTTAAGATACATAAAGATTCTCTTAACATCAGTTAAGTGAGTTTCCCTAGGATCTGATTGGAAGCGAGCACATAGGCATACACTAAACAAGATATCAGGTCTAAAAGTTGTTATATACAAAAGAGAACCTATCATACCTCTGAAAAGCTTCTGATTTACCTTACTACTCACCTCTTCTTTCTCTAGAATGCATGTAGGATGCATCAGAGTCTTTGCTAGGTTACATTCTGATAAGTTGAATTTCTTCAGAAGTTCCTTTGTATATTTACTTTGATGAGTATATGTGTCTTATGGTCTTTGATCAATTTGAATTCCCATAAAGAACTTCAGTTCTCCCATCATACTCATTTCAAATTTTGCCTGCATAGACTTAGCAAAATCCTTGCACAATGACGCATTAGCAGAACCAAAAATAATATCATCAACATATATTTGCATAACCAGAATGTCATTCTTGAAGGTTTTGCATAAGAGAGTTACGTCCACTTTTTCTCTGGTAAAATTATTTTCCAACAAAAAGTTGCTTTGTCTATCATACCAAGCCCTTGGAGCTTGCTTTAGACCATACGAAGATTTTTTTCAATTTAAAAACAAAATCAGGATTTTAAGAACTTTCAAAACCTGGAGGTTGATGTACATAAACTTCCTCAAAAATATAACCATTCGGGAATGCACTCTTAACATCAATCTGATAAAGTATGATGTTATGATTGACTGCAAAAGAAATTAAAAGATGAATAAACTCTAACCTGTCAATTGGAGCAAAGCTTATGTATAGTCTATACCTTCTTGTTGACTATAACCTTGAGCTACTAGTCGAGCTTTGTTTCTGACAACTTCACCTTTCTCATTCAACTTGTTTCGGAAAACCCATCTGGTTCTAATGACATGAAAGCCTTTTGGTTTCTGAACAAGATCCCAAACATCGTTTCTGGTAAATTGATTTAGTTCATCTTGCATGGAAATAATCCATTCATTATCCATAAGAGCTTCATCCATGGATGTGGATTCTATTAGAGATACCAAACCTAGAAGAGTTTCTTCAAAGGGTCTGAATGAAGATCTAGTTCTGACTGGAGCATTCTTGTCTCCCATAATCAGTTCTTATGAGAGATAAGTTCTTGATATACTCTTATTCTGATGAGTTGGATCAACAATTGCTTCTGGTTGAGTCGTTTCAGATTCTTTAGCCTTGCCTTCTGAGTCTTTTTCTTCAAAAACAATTTCCTTAGATTCCGAAAGATTAATCTTCAGATCTGCAAATTTCTCAACTAGCTTTGACTTTTCAGGGTCAAGCTAACATGAACTGATTCTTCAACAATTCGTATTTCTGTATTAAATATTTTGTAGCCTTTAGAGCGTTAAGAATATCCTAACAGTAAACACTTTTGTGCCTTAGAGTCAAACTTGCCAAGATTCTCTTTAATGTTTAACATAAAGCATTCACTTCCAAAATGATGAAAGTAAGAAATGTTGGGATTTCTTTTCTTCCATAATTCATAAGGATTCTTACCTAAAATAGGTCGGATAAAGATCTTGTTATGAATATAACACGCTGTGTTGACTACTTCTGCCCAGAAATGCTTAGCCATATTAATTTATTGGATCATGGTGCGAGCAATTTCTTGTAAAGTCATATTCTTCCTTTATACAAATCCATTTTTCCATGGATTTCTAAGATAGGAGAAATCATGGGAAATACCATTTGAATAAAAAATATTTTCGAAGTGTTTATTTTCAAATTCGCCACCATGATCACTTCTGACTTTGACTATTTTGCAATTCATTTTTGTTTGCACTAGTGAGCAGAAGGTTGAGAACATAGAGTGAGACTCATCCTTATGTTTCAAGAACTTTACCCATGTCCATCGACTGTAGTCATCAACAATGACTAATCCATACTTCTTTACATTGATATAAGCAGTTTTCACTGGTCCAAACAAATCAATGTGCAGAAGTTCTAATCGTTTAGAGGTAGAAACAACGGTTTTAGCTTTGAAAGATGTTTTAGAAAACTTGTCTTTAGCATCAGCCATTATTTCTCACACAAACTGGATCGGTACTGAACACTGTGAGGTGTTAATAAAAACTTTTTATCACAATTCGAACTAGAGCTCTGATGCCAATTGAAGGTGTGAAAAATACAAGAAAGAGGGGGGTGTCAATTGGGTTTTAAAAGCAAAAGCTTTTTTCCAAAACAAAAACTCTACTAACACGTTGAAAAATGAAGAGATAAAAACACAGAGATTTTTATCCTGGTTCGCTTGAAACTCAAAGCTAATCCAGTCCACCCGCCAAGGTGATTTGCTTTATACACAAGGACTTAATCCACTATAATAAAAAAATACAATAAACACAAAGAATACCCTTCTTTGTCTTCTCAAGGATCCAACTAAACCTTAGTCTCCTCAAGGATTCACAAAGAAAAGCTTTCTTTGTCTTCTCAAGGATAACCTCCTTAAGGAATCAAACAAACTGTTTGAATACAAGTTTATGTGTTACAAATGCTTTTTCAAAAGTAGATTTTACATAGATGAATAATAAATACTTAAAGAACACTGAATACAAAAGATGAGCTTTTCACAAAGAAAATTAGCTTGTATAGTGTAAGCATGTGACTGTTGTAGGGCAAAATGGGGAAAGCTTTTTGAGTGACTGTCTATTGTTAGATGAGAAAGGAATTATCCCATGTATGTCCTTTCGCTCACAAAGTCAATGACATGTTTGATGAATAGTACATTCCTTGCCCACAAAATCAGGTAGTGGAAAGGTTGTTTGATTTGTACTATGTACTATTTGATCACATTCCCATTTGATCTTACCTTCAGATTCATTGGCTTCTAACAAAAGATGATTGAAGCATGAAGTGAAGAAATAGAGAGCTGGATTCAGAAACTTCAGAACCTTGGGTCAGAACCTTGACAACGTCAATAGTATGGCTTGAGTTCTTTAGTGTATTCAAAATCTTCAGAAACCTCAGTCAGAACCTTGATAACTTCAATCGTCTATCTTGAGATCTTCATAATCTTCAGCTACTTAACACAACTTCAGAAGCTTTCCATTCTTCAGAAGCTTATTGATCAGAGTCACGTCTAGAAGTAAAACAACTGAGAGAACATTGCAACATCAACATAGTGTCTCCTTAGAAGCTCCTGATGGGTGAGATAACGCAGAAGCAAAAAGAACATTGCAGCAGCAATATTGACGTCTTTCAGAACTTCTAATTGCAACGTAGAAGCGAATTTGGAGCACAAAGTTTAGAAAATGATGATGTTGCACATTATATGATCAGAATTAAAATTGTTTGTTAAATATACACAATAGCAAACCATTAGGGTGCCAAAATTGTTCTCACATAAATACAACGGTGTTATCATCAAAACTCAAGGTATATATGCAAAACCAAATCTTGTTCTAACAATTATCATGCTTATGCTGGTTAACTAGGAATAAGAAACCCCGAGTAGTGGCTAGTGAATTAACGCTCTATTGCATCGCCTAATCCTGCTTATGCTGGTGGACTAGGGATAGGAAGCTGATAACATGAAATAATATCACATTCTAGGACTCAATTTAATTAAATTATATTATTATTTACTTCAATTTATTTCATTTTACGCGATATTACTCGGTATTTTCTTTCTATTTATCTCAGGTAGTTTATTTGAAGCACAAGTAAAAAAGGAAGAAAAGGAGGTGCAAAAAGGAATGAAAAGAAGCAAATATCAAAAGCCAAAGCCCAGCCCAAAAGCACAGGCGTTGTGCCTGTGACGAGCGTCACAAAGGTTGTGACGAGCGTCACGCTTCACCCACTTGTGTGACGAGCGTCACACATGGTGTGACGGACGTCACACCATTCTCCTATATTTTTGGCACAAGGAACGCAACAGACCACGTTGAAGCCTACTATCACGCTTAACCGTTTGCAACGTGAAGGCTATGTACACGGAAAACCCTTGGAAGCAGTTACAAAAAGTACCAATATAAATAGTAGCTTTTAAAAAAAGCTCTGGTTCGTCGTGCAATTTTTCTTCTTCCAGCCGTGCAAACATACCATTATTTTTCTTTACTGTTTTTGCTTTTAATTGCAGTTTTTATTTTTATTTTCTTTTCCAGTTAAGCTTCCAGCAATTAAATAATTTTTCGCACAATAATTTCTACACCGGAAACTATTGTGTACCTTTCACCGGATCTAACCTTACGTTAGAATCTAGTTTTTTATTCCTTCGCTTTTATTTTTCTGTTTGATTGAAGAATTCAAGAACAAATTCAACCGGCCTGTGGTGGAGTGTTCAAGACTGCTATTTAATTTCTCAGGTTCTTTAATTATTGTTTGAATTTATATATGCCCTGTTTTACTGTTTATTTATATTATTTGCCTGAGATGAATTTGTTTATGCATGATAATTATTTAGATCTGTTTAGCATGTTTGGCTAATTTATTTAGGTATCGGTATGTAGAGTAAGCGGAATGAAGGAATCAAAACCAAGTTGGTTTAATTAAGTTTAAAATTAAAATCACTCTTTTCACGGTCTCAATTTACAGGTTTAATAACAAGGTTTTTGTACGAAAGTAAAAGACATAAAGAAGTTAAAAGCAATAGAACGAGAGTTTGAGTTTTTGACTGGACAGTGTTAATTGGACATTAATTCTAGATCAGGGCGAGAGCAATTTTTAGAGTTAATTAAATTCTAATCTTTTTCAAAAAGTATTTTTAAAGGTTGAATGTGAGGACGAGAGTTAAGCATTTGAATTTAATTATATAACCTAAGTCAACAGAGCGAGAGTTTGAGATAAGAGTGTTTAAACGATTAGTGTTTTCTTAAAAAGAGTTTCTACGGATTCTATTGTTTTCAAAAAGTGGTTTTTGACTTAACTAATAAGTGACAGCTACGTTAATATAAAATCATAGTTTATTCAACAGAGCGAGAGTTTGAGATAAGACTTTTAATCAATAGTGTCAACTGAAAAGATTTATTTTAAAACCAAGAAACCAACGAAGAATTGATTCCCTAATTACGACGAACTACATACCGATATCCGTTTAGTTGATATTTAATCTAGATTTTTAGTTTAGTTTTAACTTTTCCCCGAACAATCAAAGTATTACCCGCCTTAGCTTTACGAAGTAACCTTAGAAAACGGTATATCGATTCATAAGTCCCTGTGGGATCGATATCTTTTAAAACTACGCGATAGAACTGTGCACTTGCAGTTTGTACCCCAAATTCGACTCATAAAGTCGCGATCAAGTTTTTGGCGCCGTTGCCGGGGACTTTTATTTAGTCGATATCGTAACTCTTCTGTTACGCTGTAGAGACTAAGGCTTAATTTTCTTTTCTTTTCTTTCTTTCGTTGATTTGTATGCCACACACTCACTCACAAGGCGAGCCGTTCTACTTACGAATCAACGATATCGAACTATATCTCCGAGTCTTACGACGAATTCGGGAATATCGTGTTGCAAACAATCTCCCTCCTGTAGAACTTCCTGATCTCAAAAATCTTCTTCCTTCGCCGATACCCGAGATGGCAGAACCAGCTCGTGCTCTTCGAGATTACGCCGCTCCATCGCAAGATGAGCCGCATTCGAGTATTGCTCCACCCGCAATCGAAGCAAACAACTTTGAACTTAAACCTTCACTGTTGTAGGCAGTGCAACAGAACCAATTCTCTGGAAATCCTACCGAGGATCCAAACCTTCATTTATCTGTATTTGTCCAATACGCTGATACTGTTAAAGCTAACAGTGTCACTTCAGAGGCAATTCGACTTCGTCTTTTTCCTTTCTCGTTAAGAGATAGCCCTAGAAGATGGCTTCAATCTCTTCCCTCCAACTCAGTCACTACATGGAACGAGTTGAAGAAAGTTTTTCTTGCCCGATATTTTCCGCCAAGCAAAACAGCTATGTTAAGAGCCCAGATAAATGGATTTAAACAGAAAGATAACGAGTCTTTCTTCGAAGCATGGGAAAGATACAAAGACATGATGAGACTTTGTCCACACCATGGTTTAGAGGACTGATTAGTAATTCATACATTCTATAATGGTCTCCTGTACAACACGAGGTTAACAATAGACGCCGCCGCAGGTGGGGCACTAATGAACAAATCTTATGCTGATGCTTACCAACTTATCGAAAGCATGGCTCAAAACCACTATCAGTGGGGAAGCGAACGAACAATGGTAGAAAAACCTCAAACGAAAACTGGCATGTACGAGATAAGTAACCTTGATCATGTTAATGCAAAAGTGGATGCTCTGGTCCAGAAAATTGAAAGTTTAAATGTATCACCTCCAGCCACCGTGGTTGCCATAACTCAGAATTGCGAAGTCTGTGGAATCCAAGGTCACACTCCTGCAGATTGTCAACTCCTAACAGGAATCCAAGCGGAGCAAGTAAACTATGCTCAAGGAAGCCCCTACTCGCACACCTATAACTCAAATTGGAAGAATCATCCCAATTTTTCATATAAGAGTAATAACGCTTTATACGCACCTGGACAATCTCCGAATCAAGCCCCAACTATACCTCCAGGATATCAAAAGCCGATCCCATCTACACCTAACAATAACGCCCCTAGGAAATCCAACTTGGAAATCATGATGGAAAACTTTAAAGCTTCTCAACAGCAAACCAATAAAGATTTCTTAAACCATAATATACACACTGACGAACAAATTAAACAACTAGCAAGTAAAGTAGATGCCCTGGCTACCCATAACAAAATGCTGGAAACGCAAATATCACAAGTAGCTCAACAACAAGCGCCTACTGCTGCCCCAACTGGTACATTTCCTGGCCAACCCCAACCTAACCCAAGAAGCCACGCTCATGCAATTATACTAAGAAGTGGAACGGAAGTGGAAGGACCGTCTGACCCAAGGATAGAAAACCAAAACTCTAAAAAGTCAACTGAGGAAGAAAGTGAACCTAAGGAAAAGGAAGAGAGTAATAAGGAAACCATAGAAAAGAAGGAACCTTATGTACCTCCACCACCTTATAAACCACCTATCCCTTACCCTCAAAGGCTTATTAAAACCAAAGATGCGGGCCAATTTAAAAAATTTGTTGACCTACTAAAACAATTAAACGTCACAATTCCGTTTACAGAAGCTATTACGCAGATGCCCTCATATGCCAAGTTCTTAAAAGAAATTCTTTCTAATAAAAGGAAACTTGAAGATAGCGAAACCGTTACACTCACCGCCGAATGTAGCGCTATAATCCAGAATATGCCTCCTAAACTTAAAGACCCAGGTAGTTTCTCTATACCCTGTCACATAGGAAAATTTGTCATTGACAAAGCCTTATGCGATTTAGGAGCCGGTATTAGTGTTATGCCTTTATCCATATGCAAGAGACTTGAAATGGGAGAATTAAGACCAACTAAAATGTCTGTGCAACTAGCAGATCGTTCCGTTAGATATCCTGTAGGAATTCTTGAAAATGTTCCAGTGCGCATAGGTCAATTCTACATTCCAACCGATTTTATAATTATGGACATTAGAGAAGATGAAGTTACACCCATTATACTGGGAAGACCGTTCTTAGCAACGGCCGGTGCAATCATAGACGTAAAACGAGGACGACTCACTTTTGAAGTAGGAGAAGAGAAAATTGAGTTCATTCTTTCCCAATTTTTGAAAGCACCTGCAATAGAAGATACATGTTACTTCATGGATATCATCGATGAATGCATAAAAGAAACAGAGTTAGAAAAAGACAAATCATCTGACTATCTTGTAGAAGACAAACTCAACCAATGTTTAGCAATAACACCGGACCCTACGCAATGCCTTAAGAAACCAACCCTAGACCTGAAAACACTTCCCAAAAATCTGAGATATGAATTCCTAGACTTAGAACTTGAACGACCAGTGATAGTTAATGCTGACCTAGGAAGACTCGAAACAGAAAAACTCCTGCATATCTTAAGAAAATATCCAACCACACTAGGTTACAACATCACCGATCTTAAAGGAATAAGTCCTTCTATTTGTATGCACTGCATCATGCTAGAAGAAGACTGTAAAACTTCTAGGGAACACCAGAGGAGACTAAACTCGATCCTGAGTGAGGTAGTGAAGAAGGAAATAACCAAGTTATTAGAGACAGGTATCATATATCCTATATCTAATAGCAAATGGGTTAGTCCTGTACACGTAGTACCAAAGAAAGGAGGTGTAACAGTCATTGAAAATGAAAAAGGAGAAACTATAACCAAACGAATCGAATCGGGATGGAGAATGTGCATTGACTATAGGAAACTAAACAAAGCAACCCGAAAAGATCATTTCCCTTTACCATTCATTGACCAGATGTTAGAACGATTAGCAAAACATTCTCATTTCTGCTATCTAGACGGTTACTCAGGCTTCTTTCAAATACCAATTCATCCTGATGACCAAGAAAAGACAACGTTCACGTGTCCTTTTGGTACCTTCGCTTATAGACGAATGCCGTTTGGCTTGTGTAATGCTCCCGCAACCTTCCAAAGGTGCATGATGGCAATATTCGCTGATTTTCTAGAAAACATCATGGAAGTATTTATGGATGACTTTTCCGTATGCGGACAAAGCTTTGAAGAATGCCTTGAAAACCTAGAAAGAGTTCTAGAGCGATGTGTAAAAGTAAACCTAGTACTTAATTGGGAAAAATGTCACTTTATGGTACAAGAAGGAATTGTTTTAGGACACATCATCTCGAACAGAGGAATTGAAGTAGACAAAGCCAAAATAGAGGTAATCGAAAACCTTCAACCCCCAAAAACTGTGAGAGAAGTACGAAGCTTCTTAGGACATGCCGGTTTTTATCGACGATTCATTAAAGACTTCTCTAAAATAACTAAACCTTTAACCGGGCTATTGATGAAGGATGCTGAATTCATATTCGATAATAGATGTTTAGAAGCATTTCAAACGCTTAAACAAGCACTGATCTCCGCGCCCATAATGCAGACACCAGATTGGAATGAACCATTCGAAATAATGTGTGATGCCAGTGATTACGCTGTAGGTGCTGTTTTAGGACAACGAAAGGATAAAAAGCTTCACGTTATATATTACGCAAGTAGAACTCTAGATGAAGCACAAATGAATTACGCCACAACCGAGAAAGAACTTCTAGCAGTAGTGTTTGCGCTAGATAAATTTCGTTCTTACTTGGTCGGAGCCAAAATAATCATCTACACTGACCACGCTGCTATCAAATACCTCTTAACAAAAAAAGATGCTAAACCTAGACTCCTAAGGTGGATCCTGTTGCTACAAGAGTTCGATTTGGAAATCAAAGACAAGAAAGGAACTGAAAACGTCTCTCGAGACTTGAGAACCTTGAACCGGAAAGAACATCAATTAACGATGATTTCTCGTACGATAAGCTTATAGCTACTTTGGAAGAAAATAACGCTGATAAACAGGTAGAAACCACCTTAGCTATATCTGTTACACCGTGGTACGCTGACCTCGTCAATTATTTAGCTGCCGGAATAGTTCCACCTACTTTATCCTACCAGCAGAAGAAACGATTCTTCTATGACATAAAACACTATTACTGGGATGACCCCTTACTTTTTAAAAGAGGCCCCGATGGTATTTTCCGTCGGTGTATACCCGAAGAAGAGGTAGAAAATATAATTCAACACTGTCACTCCGCTCCTTATGGTGGACATGCAAGTACATCCAAGACCTGCTCTAAAATCCTACAAGCCGGTTTCTATTGGCCAAATATATGGAAGGATGTACATGCAACTATTAAGAAATGTGACAGATGTCAACGCACAGGAAACATATCTAGACGTGACGAGATGCCACAAAAGGGCGTTTTGGAAGTAGAGATTTTCGAGTGTGGGGAATAGACTTCATGGGACCTTTTCCATCCTCTTTCGGTAACAAATACATACTCGTGGCAGTTGACTACGTATCAAAATGGATTGAAGCTATAGCTTCTCCAACAAACGACACACGAGTAGTAACTAGACTCTTTAAGAATATAATATTTCCAAGGTTTGGTGTCCCAAGAATAGTAGTCAGTGATGGTGGATCACATTTCATATCCAAGGTACTCGAAAAACTACTGCTTAAGTATGGCGTAAGATATAGAGTAGCGACACCTTACCACCCTCAAACCAGTGGGCAAGTGGAAGTGTCTAACAGAGAAATCAAACAGATACTAGAGAAAACAGTCGCCACCTCAAGGAAAGACTGGTCATTGAAATTACCAGAAGCTTTATGGGCTTACCGAACTGCTTACAAAACTCCCATAGGGACAACCCCATTTAAGCTCATTTATGGAAAATCCTGTCACCTCCCGGTAGAATTAGAACATAAAGCCTATTGGGCTATTAAAAATTTAAATTTAAACTATAAAGCCGCCGGCGAAAAGAGAATCCTTGATATAAGCGAATTAGAGGAACTCAGAAGAGACGCTTACGAAAATGCCAGAATCTACAAGGAAAGAACAAAACAATGGCATGACAAGCGCATATCAAGGAAAATCTTCAAACAAGGCGATACAGTTCTTTTATTTAAATCTAGACTAAAGTTATTCCCGGGAAAACTACGATCTAGATGGTCAGGTCCTTTTCAAATCACCAATGTTTTTCCCAGTGGAGCGGTAGAAATTAAAGGCAAATCTATGGAACCATTTACCGTAAACGGGCAACGTCTAAAACATTATCACTATGCAGAAAACAATGAAGATTCGCAAGTCTTGCACTTAGACGAAATGCCTCCAGAACTTATAGATTATAATTGATAGTTTTTATGTCGAGCTTGCGACATTAAACAAAGCGCTTAGTGGGAGACAACCCATAAATATTTTTTTTTTATTTCTTCCTTAATTATTCTTTTAATTTTTGTTTAGTATTCATTCTTAATTTATTTTAATTTATTAAAAACTTTTCTCTTCTTCTTTCGGCATTTGGCCAAATCCTGACTAAAACTCTTGTTTTTCTTTTCTCTAGCTAACATTTACCTGATGGGACAAATCGATCGTATGGGTATCAAATTCAGAGGAAAAGCTCAGAAACAAAAGTTTGAGGAACTAGCCACGAGAGAGATACTACCTAGCCTGTATGTTTATGACTGGGCAATGACTGCCCTTGGACTAAGAGAAAGTGTCCTGTATTTGCTGAGTCAGATAGGGTGGGAAACCTCTCCTATCCGTAGACATTTCGTCACCTACCAGAGACTAACACTAGAATTCCTTAGTTCCCTGATCTATCTACCCAGCCATGGGAAAGGAATAAGCAGAGGTTTCATCCAGTTCAGAATGTTTAACATGAAGTACCAATTTAATATTCAAGACTTTACCAACCTTTTAGGTTTCCCTACCTCCTTTGGCACATTCACAGTGAGCCAAGAAGAACTTTTTGAATATAGAGAACTTGAACACTTTTGGGGTAGCTTGACTGGGAATGACGATCCCGAGGAACATGAGTTTCTCTCTGGAAACATACATAACCCGACCTTTCGTTATTTCCATAAGATCCTGACCCACACCTTATTTGGGAAGAAGCCAAACAGTACCACAGTTTCACGTGATGAACTCTTCATCATATTTTGTGCTTCCCAGAACCGTCCAGTAAACGGTGCCACTTTTATGTTGGCAAATTTAGACCACCTTATCCAAGATGAACGAGCACCAATTCGAATAGGCGGTTTGATAACCATGATTGGTAATGCTATCGGATTACGTCAGCCTATGCTTGACTTAAGCCCTTTTTGTGGCATTACTATTATGAGTATACCCTTCCTCTTCAACACTATGTTTATAGCAAACCTAGGATCTGACGAGTTTGAGCTTATAATTAATAACCAAGTTCTTTGCCTATTCACCATGCCCAATCCTAGGACTAGTGTCCATAACCGCAATAACTGGCTCTACAATCTGAACGAAACCCCCTCTTCTGCTAGATCCACTGAATCCATCCAGGACTATGAAATTTGTGATGACCAGATTCCTTATGCTGAATCAGACCCTCAGACACCATCTGGTTATTATGATATTGATCCTCCTCCTCAACCTGTTCAGACCGAAAAATCGGCAATACCCGACCTTAGACATCATATGCCCGGAACTGATTATAACACTGCCATTGAAGCTTTGATGTCAGAACAAGACGCCCTCAGAGAAGAGTTCGCTAACATGAGACACGAATTTCTGGGATACATGAACAGTATGACAAATCAGTTTCACGAGTTGCTATACCGTGTTAACTCCTTTGTTCCTCCGGCCAGAGATCATGCAGATGGATAGAAGTCGTTTTTCTTAGTTATTTAGTTTTAGTTAGATTATTCATTAATGTTATTTCAAATTATGTTCGTATTTGTTTCTCTTTCGCATTTTTGTTTTTTTTTCTTTCCAATGTTACATTATGATTATTTTATGAAGCTATTGATTTATCCTATTTTATTATGAATTATGCGATATCTATCAATAATGCTCTCTACTGTTGTTGCCTACATAACTTATTAAAGAAAAATATAATTATGCACTATTATACAAAGTAGAATAGCATGCAGGGAAATTTAAATAGCAGAATAAAATAATCTGAAGCAAAACAAAATAAATAATAAAAATAAATTACCAAAACCATTATGAAGAACGCTGTGATACGGTGAACTGACTTTGTGTGTTTTGCTTTGGAAAGCAAATGTCGCGGATAGCAAGAGTCGCCACCGACTTTTCTTTTATCCAATAAGGAAAGGTGGAAAAGAACAGGAAAGACCTTGATTAGATTTTGGGTTCGGGAGGTACATTATACAAAGGGAAGGTGTTAGCACCCTTTGTATCCATGGTTATCCATGGGCTCTTAATTGCTTGATCACTTATGTTTGTCTGGAAAAAGTGGTTGTGAATTGTTTTGAAAATGTTTTGAAAAGAGAATTTAACTTTGTAATGATTCTCGTATGAATGTATACAAAGTATTTATCCCATTTAATTTTGAAAGTTGTTTAGAAAAATATAACTTGACAATGATTCTAGTACGAATGTATGCCAAGTGGTGATTTTCTAATAGAGGTTTTGAAAAGTGTGAGGTATGAAAAATGTTTTAGGTTGTGAGTCAGCAATTAAGAGTTATACCTACCCAAGGTCTTTATGGGCATTTCCTTTCCTTAGGAGGGTAAAACTGTCCTTACTATTGAGGAGTAAGTAGTCTTATCCTTTGGATGTAAAGGGACATCGTAGGATCATCGATTGGTCATTGAAGGCAACATTTGTAAGGATACCTTAGCATTCGAAGGGACGATCATCATTTAACCGTAGGCTACACCGAAGGGTCATCGAGGGACAAAATCATATATTCGAAGGCAACATCCGAGGGACTATGATTTATTTTAGAGGGACATGATGATTTAATCGAAGGGTCTTGGCTAAGGGTATCCCCACATTCGCGGGACATGACCGTAATACCGTAAGGCAACAAAGAGAGGTCCAAGATCACATATTCAAAGGCATTATTTTGCAATTAAGTATTTAAGATGAATTTCCACATTAAAATTAATTAGGCAATTAGGATGAATCTCCACATTAAAATTAATTAGGCAATTAGGATGAATCTCCACATTAAAATTAAGTAATTCAGAATCCATCTCCATAAGGGTATCCCACAAATAAAGTGGAATACTTAGTCGGCCGTTTCTTCGGGAATATGTAAGCCTTTACACAATTCAGCACACGGGTTAGAACATCGAGATAAAGCACAATTGAAAATTGCACCACAAAATAAACACAACAGTCATAAGGTCAGGCCAAATAATGCAGAATTATAATAAATCTTGATTAGATAAACATAAGGCAGAACCGAAAAGAAACAAAACAACCACTGTCCCGTTCGCTCCTGCTTCGCCTAGCGAAGGCTTAGCGAGTGCTCGCTACAGGCTCGCTTAGCGATGTGCTAGCGAGCGGCTATGGGTTTTGAGTTTGATAGCAGCATGATCTCCGGAACCCTGAACTTTATGGCATTTAATTACAGGAATAGCATGGACAAACATTCAGGATATTCAGGCATACTTAAATTCACATGTGAAATCAAATTACATATCCGAAAATTTAATCATGATGCCTTATGTATGTAGAGATTACCGATTAAAAGCATAAAACAGTAGTGATGCGCAAACCTGTTTGCAACTGAGCTGCGATGTTGAAGGGACTGACCACTCTTGGTATCGGATGGAGTTGGGCGGAGGTAACTTCGGTGCGGATGAGCGGCCTTCAGGGTTTCTTTACTCGGAATTCTCTGAGTTAGTCTCCAGGGTTTCTATGCCAGGGTTTCTGTCCGTCTTCGTCTGTCCATTTTCGTGACTGAAGTGTCGGTATTTATAGTGATTGTGGTGACCTAATGGGCTCAGAATGAAGCCCGAAAATTCTGATATATCGCAAGCTTCGCTAGGCGAAGGAGTTGCTCGCCTAGCGAGCAAGCTAGTTTGGGCCTTTTTCTGGATTGGGTCTGTTGTGAGCTGGGCTTTTGTTCCTTTAAGGTCAGTGCCTTGCAGAATAAGTTGGAGTGCTTCGAGAAATGTTTTGCAAGATTAATGGGCAAATTTTGGGGTATGACAGCTGCCCCTGTTCAATATTCTTGAACCGAGAGAGTTAGGATGGCAAGTATGCCATTCGTGGTCTGGAGGTGGAAGATTATTGAACACTAGAATGCCCCAAAAATTTGCACTTGTCAATTAGTCTTGATGGAGATGGGCTTAAAGATGCCATCCAGGAAGTTTGATGATGAGAGCTTCAGATTGTGTCGTACGTTAGACGATATCTGAAGACATGGGTGTCATACCGGGTCGTACGTTAGACCGTATAGTGAGTCGCCCATTAGGCTGTCGACTTCGCTGGGGAGTCGGAGTGTGTTATATACTGCTGGGGATAAAGGATCAGGATGGATCATACGCTAGACCGCATCTGAATAGTAGAATGAGTTGTCCATTAGGCGGGTGACTTCACTGGGGATGAGAGATCAGAATGGATCGTACGCTAGATCATATTTGAGGGGATGAACATCCAAATGGGTCGTACGCTAGGCCGTATTGGAGTTGCAAAAGGAGCCGTCTATTAGGCTGCCTCCGAAGAAATAAGGATCAGAATGGATCGTATGCCAGATCGTATCTGAATTGCAGAATGAGCCGTCCATTAGGTTGTATCTGAAGGAATAAGGATTAGAATGGATTGTACGCTAGATCGTATCTGAATTGCAGAATGAACCGTCCATTAGGCTGCATCTGGAGAGGTAAAGATCAGACCGGATCGTACGCTAGATCGTATCTGAGTAGCAGAATGAGCCGCCCGTTAGGCTGAATCTGATGATGAAAGGGGTAGTCGTACGCTAGACTTGTAAGAACAAAAATAGTTCTACAATAGATTCCATGATTTTGATGATAACAAAGGATGAAACCAAAAGTGGCACCCTAACGAAAAGTTTCTAAGTGTGCAGGGTTCTAAAGAAAGAAGAAATAAATCTGATGATGTCATCAGATGCAAAACAAGATCAGATGCAAAATCTCAAGTATCAGAAGCATCTAAAGTGAAATCTCGTTTCAAGAAGCTCTGACTCTGGACAAAACTACAAAATATCAGAAGCATCTGAACATGAAGTAAAGTCTAGAAGCTCTGACTCTGAACAAATGTCTTCTGCAAACTCTGAAGTTATCAGCGCCATCTGAACATTCAAGAAATAACATCAGAAGCCAATTTCTCCAGATACACAAAGACTCTAATCAGAATTGTTAATCATGATGAAGTAACGTTTAAACCAAGTTAAAGTTCTGCAAATGGATTTCCTCAATCAGAAAAGAGACGTTAATCTCCACTTCCAAGAGAGAAGTTACTAATTGTGGTAAGTAGTCACTTCTAAGTGAAAAAGTCTACTGCAGAAGCTATTAATGGAATGGCGTAACTACATCTCAATATCCAACAGACTCAACGCTACTTCAACTCTACTTCAACTCCTATAAATAGAGAAGAAATCTCATTCAGTATATACGAAGAAATCACTAGCCAAAACTATACTGAAATTATATCACGCTCAAGAAAAACATCTTTGTTCTTCAAAGATTTTCACTAAGCTTTTGCTTATCAAGTGAAAAATTTGTTCTTAAGTTTGTAATATTTGCTTTCTTAGAAGCATTCTAGATTACACATCTTGTATCTATTTTTATTTGTTTTCCTCAAGTGACTCTTTGTAGTCTGTAGACTTGAGAGGACTAAGAGATTTTCTTTTCTCTTAGGGGTTGTTTGTAATCTTTCAAGATTAGTGGATTAAGTCCTTGTTGAAGGCGAAATCACCTTGGCCGGGTGGACTGGAGTAGCTTTGTGTTATAAGCGAACCAGTATAAAATCATTGTGTGATTTCATTTAACAAAAGCGCTTATTTTTCAAACAATTCAAACCCCCCTTTCTTGTTTTTCTCACCTTCAATTGGTATCAGAGCTCCGGCTCTGTTATTGATTTTCAAATCAAACACTTAACCGTGTAGAGAGATCCAGTGCGAGAAAAACAAATGGCCCACTCAAATGAGAAAGATTCTTACAATGCCAAGCCTCCTGTTTTTGATGGAGAAAAGTTTGATTACTGGAAAGATAGAATCGAAAGTTTCTTTCTTGGTTATGATGCTGACCTCTGGGACATTGTCACAGATGGATACAAACCTCCAACCTTAAATGGAGCTGAAGTTCCCAGAAGCAAAATGTCAGAAGATCAGAAACGTGAGTTCAAAAATCATCACAAGGCCAGAACAATACTTCTAAATGCCATATCATACAACGAATATGAGAAGATCACCAACAGAGAGACAGCCAAAGATATACTTGACTCTCTAAGGATGACCCATGAAGGAAACTCCCAAGTCAAGGAGACGAAGGCTCTGGCGTTGATCCAGAAATATGAAGCCTTCAAGATGGAAGATGACGAAGCTATAGAAGCTATGTTTTCCAGATTCCAAACTCTTATTGCAGGTCTTAAAGTGCTAGACAAGGGATACACAACTGCAGATCATGTTAAGAAGATTGTCAGAAGTCTGCCAAAGAAATGGAGACCTATGGTTACTGCTCTGAAGTTATCAAAGGATCTGAACAGTATCAGCCTTGAAGAACTTGTTAGTTCTCTCAGAAGCCATGAGATAGAACTAGAGGAGGATGAGCCTCAGAAAAGGAACAAGTCAGTGGCGCTGAAGTCCAGACCTGAAAGACGGAAGTCAGACAGAACCAAAGCTCTCCAGGCAGAAACTGCAGATACTGACGACTCTGAACCTGAAGACTCTGATGATGAAGAAGAACTGTCCTTACTAACCAGAAGAGTTAAGCAACTCTGGAAAAGAAGGAACAACAACAACTTCAGAAGATCAAGACCCAGAGGGGATAGATCAGAGTCAACTTCAAAAGGTAAACCTAATAAAGATATTACCTGTTTTGAATGTAAAGAAACAGGTCATTATAGAAATGAATGCCCCAAGCTGAAGAAAGATAACTCTAAGAAGGAAAGCTTCAAGAAAAATGCCTTCAGAACAAAGAAAGGATTAATGGCCACCTGGGACGATAGTGATTCAGGATCATCAGAATCTGACTCTGATGAACAAGCCAACGTAGCATTTATGGCTACCACATCCAGCAGCTCAGATGAAGAATCTGAAGAGGTATTTTCTGAACTTTCTAGATCTGACTTAGAATCATGTTTATCAGAAACTCTTACCTCTCTTCAGAAATTAAAACAAAAAGTTAAAAGCATTAAAGGTCTTCTTAAAGCAAAATCTGAAGAATGTAGTGAACTTGAGACAACAATTCTAGCACATGAAGATACAATCAAATCTTTAACGTTAGAAAGAGATGGAGCTAAAACAAAAAGCTTAAAATTAGAAGAAGTGTTGTCTCAAGCACCACAAACTTCAAATGAAATTATTTATAAGTATGAAGAAGCCTTTCAACAATTTCTGAAGAATGGGATAAATAGGAGTATTATGGCATCCATGATTTATGGAGTAGGTCAGAATAATAAAAAGGGAATTGGGTATGATTCTGATTCTGATAAAACTTCTACCAGTAACCAAATTAAATCACCTTTTTCATACCACTATACACACACACAAGAACACAAATTTAAAAATGCTAGAAGACCCAAAGTTGTAAGAAACTCTGGGAAAACTAATCTGAAAGGACCCAAGAGATTCTGGGTACCGAAAGATAAGATTATCTATGTTGCAGATATCCTATGCAGCAAAGTTCAGACACCAGTCATGGTACCTGGACTCTGGATGCTCGCGACATATGACGGGAAGAAAGTCTATGTTCCAAAGCCTGGAACTTAAAGACGCTGGCTTTGTAGGCTTCAGAGGAGATCAGAAAGGAAGGATCAGAGGCTCCGGAACTATTGGTAATGGTACTCTTCCCTCTATATCTGATGTTCTTTATGTAGAAGGTTTAATGCATAACTTGTTATCCATAAGTCAATTAAGTGATAACGGTTATGATGTAATCTTTAATCAAAAAACGTGTAAAGCCATTAATCAGAACGATGGCTCTGTCCTTTTCACAGGCAAGAGGAAAAACAACATTTATAAAATAAATCTTTCTGATTTAAAAGATCAAAATGTTAAATGTTTAATGTCAGTTCACGAAGAGCAATGGGTATGGCATAGACGCTTAGGCCACATTAGCATGAGAAAACTTTCTCAGCTAACTAAACTTGAGTTAGTCAGAGGCTTACCTAAACTGAAGTTTTCTTCAGATGCTCTGTGTGAAGCTTGTCAGAAAGGAAAGTTTTCAAAAACATCTTTTAAAAAGAAAAATGTTGTTTCTACCTCCAAGCCTCTGGAGCTTCTTCACATTGACTTATTTGGTCCTGTGAAAACAGCATCAGTCAATGGAAAGAAGTATGGACTTGTAATCGTTGATGATTACAGCCGCTGGACATGGGTAAAATTCCTAAAGCACAAGAGTGAGTCTCACTCTGTATTCACCAGTTTCTGTTCTAAAGTGCAAAAAGAATTTGACTCTAAAATTGTTAGAGTCAGAAGTGATCATGGTGGAGAATTTGAAAATAAAGATTTTGAAGAATTATTTGATTCTAATGGAATATCCCATGATTTCTCCTGCCCTAGAACTCCACAACAAAATGGAGTTGTAGAGAGGAAGAATAGGACACTCCAAGAAATGGCCAGAACCATGATCAATGAAACAAATGTAGCAAAGCACTTTTGGGCAGAAGCTGTAAATACAGCGTGTTACATTCAGAATAGAATCTCTATTAGACCTATTCTGGATAAGACTCCCTATGAACTGTGTAAGGGAAGAAAACCCAACATTTCATATTTTCATCCTTTTGGATGCATTTGCTTTATATTAAATACTAAAGAACATCTGAACAAGTTTGATTCCAAAGCACAGAAAGGTATTATGTTAGGATACTCAGAACGCTCTAAAGGCTATAGAGTATACAACACAGAAACCAAAATTGTGGAGGAATCAATTCATGTTAGATTTGATGATAAGCTTGACCCTGAAAAGTCAAAGCTAGTTGAAAAGTTTGCAGATTTAGAGATCACTCTGGTAGAATCTGAGAAAACTCCAGAAGCAACTGTCACTCCAGACTCTGAAGAAATTAAATCTCCAGAAATTCCAAGGAAAGTCAAGAGTCGTAGCAACGTATCTGAAGAGTTGATTTTGGGAAACAAAGATGAACCTGTTAGAACCAGATCTACCTTCAGAACTTCTGAAGATATTCCTCTGGGACTAGTGTCTCTGATTGAGCCTACGTCCTGTGATGAAGCTCTTCAAGATAATGATTGGGTGGCAGCTATGCAAGAAGAGTTAGATCAATTCTCCAAGAATGATGTCTGGGATCTCGTTCCTAAACCCAGAGGCACTCATGTCATTGGAACCAGATGGGTGTTCAGAAACAAACTGAACGAGAAAGGAGAAGTTGTCAGAAACAAAGCACGACTGGTAGCTCAAGGTTATAGTCAACAAGAAGGTATTGATTATAATGAAACTTTTGCTCCAGTCGCAAGGTTAGAGTCTATTCGTCTTCTTGTATCATTTGCTATTAATCACTCTATAAAATTATACCAAATGGATGTCAAGAGTGCATTTCTAAATGGTTATATTTCAGAAGAAGTGTATGTTAATCAACCTCCTGGTTTTGAAAACTCAAATTTTCCAGAACATGTTTTCAAACTTAAGAAATCCTTATATGGACTTAAACAAGCTCCCAGAGCTTGGTATGAACGCTTAAGTAATTTTCTTCTGGAACAAAATTTTATCAGAGGGAAAGTTGATTCTACACTCTTCTGTAAAAATCATAAAAATGATCTCATGATATGCCAAATTTATGTTGATGACATTATTTTTGGTTCTGCTAATATCTCTGTTTGCCAAGAATTTTCTAAGTTAATGCAGGCAGAATTTGAAATGAGTCTAATGCAAGAACTAAAGTTCTTTCTGGGAATTCAAATCAATCAAACTCCAGAAGTCACGTACATTCATCAAAGCAAGTACATTAAAGACGTTCTGAAGAAGTTTGATATGTCTGAATGCAATTCTGCAAAGACTCCCATGCATCCAACTTGCATTCTGGAGAAGGAAGAGGTAAGCAACAAGGTTTGTCAGAAGCTCTATCGAGGTATGATAGGCTCTCTTCTCTATCTGACTGCTACTCGTCCTGATATTCTCTTCAGCGTCTGTCTTTGTGCCAGATTCCAATCAGATCCTAGAGAATCTCATTTAACAGCTGTTAAGAGAATTCTTAAGTATCTGAAAGGAACCCCTAACCTGGGCCTGATGTATGAGAAAACATCAGAGTATAGGCTTTCTGGTTATTGTGATGCAGATTATGCAGGAGATAGAATAGAACGAAAAAGTACATCTGGAAATTGCCAGCTTCTGGGAAACAATCTAATCTCCTGGGCTAGCAAAAGACAGTCAACTATCGCTCTATCAACTGCAGAAGCAGAATATATCTCAGCATCACTGTGCACAACTCAGATGCTCTGGATGAAACATCAGCTAGAAGATCTACAAATCTTTGAGAGTAACATTCCTATCCTTTGTGATAATACTGCTGCTATTTGTTTGAGTAAGAATCCCATTTTGCATTCCAGAGCCAAACACATAGAAATTAAACATCATTTTATTAGAGACTATGTTCAGAAAGGAATAGTAACGCTGAAGTTCATTGATACAGAACATCAATGGGCAGATATCTTTACTAAGCCTCTGGCTGAAGATAGATTTCGCTTTATATTAGAAAATCTGAACATTAAAAATTGCCCTGAGTAAAATTTGGCTCTGAACATGTAAAATGAGAATCTGATAAAAACAAATACACTTCTGCCTCTGACTCTGATACTTCTACCAAGTTAAGAAGATATCTGAGTGAGAAATCTTCAGAAATCCTTTGGTATTCCTGAAGATCAGAAACATCAACACGTGGGGAACATGCGTCTAACCCTAGAACTTCTAGACGGCTGTCAAAAGAAATCAAAGGTCAGAACGCTTGAAATCTCCTTGAGCAGTGTGCTTACTGTTGGGATTAGACATTCATTAATGAGCTGTAATCATTTTTCCCCCAAACGTGCTATTTTGGTTTTTGTGCTAACGCTGGTATGTGTGTCGTTTTGCATGTGTTTTTACCCTTAGTATATAAACACTTTTCTCACATTTCACACACTTATCACTCTCACTCACTCTTAAACCCTAAACCCTCTCTCGAAGTTTTCTCTGCAACCTTCTCAGTTCTTCATCTTCTTCTTCAATCTTCATCATGAATCCTCAAGAGCAAGAAGTTTTTAACTTCTCTCAACAAATGGAAGCTGCTTCTAACCCCCAAACCTCAAACACTCAAACACCCATGGTTGTAGATGTTACCACAACCCCAGTTTACAAAGAACCTCACATTTTGGAACGCGAACAACACATAAACCTTTCAACTCCCTTTGAAGGTTTGGATGTTCTATGTGAATCGCTGGTAGATTTTGAGAATTTGAGAAGAAATGGCGTTGATTTAACTGAAGATCTTCGCAAGCAAGGTTGGGAAAACTACTTCAACAGATTGTATGGTCCAATCTATCCTCTTCTGGTGAAAGAGTTCTGGAGATGTGCAGATGCTGATGATGAGTTCATTGTTTCTTTTGTTCTGGGAGTGAAGATCATCATCACAGAAGCATCTATTGCCTCTTTGCTGAACATGGAGAGAACTGGAGGTAAAAGGATTTACAACATTCCTCCAAGGTCCAAGCGCATCACAGAAGTCATTAACCCTACAATCTTCAAAGCAAATGTTGAAGGAAACCCCTCTAAGAACAAGGAGCTTCATCAGAACCTCCGAGTTTGGTTGAAGATTATTCTGGGAACAATCCATCATCGTCCAGCTTCCAACTCTTCAGATTATATAAATGCTGATCAGAAGTGCATCCTCTACTGTATTCAGAAGGGTATTCCAATCAACCTCCCTGTTCTCCTCTTCAGATATCTGAGGGATTCAGTCAGAGAAACCAGGAATAATATGAAGCCCAGATCCTACGTTCCTCTGGGAAGATTGCTCTCTGATATCTTCATTGAGCATGGACTGGTAGATGCTCTGGAGAAGACCAGATGTATGGATGATCTGGCAATTGACGTTGGAAAGCCTCTGAATGCCAGAAATCTGAGGAGTATGGGAATCATCAAAGACATCAGAGTCAAGCCCACTATGAATGTGACCTGGGAAGCTCTGAAGGATCAGAGGAAGATGCCTCATGGCCTTGAAAGGTTCTTCAAGAATGAACCCAGAGATGCCATTGCCATCTACCTTCAGGATCGTCTGGATGAAGGCATTGACGTTTCTGATTTCCGCCTTGAAGACTGTCTGGATTCTGTAGAAGATCTGGTCAGATACAAAAGAGGCCTTTCTGAGAAGAAGATAGCTGAGGAAGCAAGGAAGGCAAAGAAACCCAGAACTGGAGAATCCTCTGGAACCAAAGCTCCTCTGAAAGTCTCTTCTTCTTCTGGTAAGTCCATTCCTCCTGCTACTTCTGTACCTGTAATGGCTTCTTCTACTCCTCTCCCAACACCTCCCATCTTTACAACCTCAGAAATTCCTCCTTCAACCATTAGAACCTCTCAACCTCCACCTGTTCTAAAAATTGCCCGTAACTTCACAACAACCTCTGACCCTAATCAACTATATCACCACAGCTCTTCATCATCCTCTGAGTATGAATCACCCCCTTACCTTTCTCCTTCTTCTAACCAAGAGTCTTCTGATCATGAATCCTCTGATCAAGAACACTCTGACCCAAACTCCCCAACAATAGCTGAAATTTATGCTAAAAATTTCGCCCCACAAACTCAAACACAAACTGAAGTAACCTCTCCCCTCCGAACTTCTATTCCACAACAAACAACCACCATCACCTCTGAAAATCAAACTTCACTTCCACCACAAACAACCACCACACCCTCTGAAACTCAACCATCTGTAATTCGCCCATCTGAACCTTATATCACTCCACCATTAATTCCCGCTGTACCTAGCCCAGACTCTGACCCATTAGATGTAAACCCACTCTATGCTTCATCCCCCAGTCTTCAACCAGACCAAGATTC
Organism: Lathyrus oleraceus; assembly: GCF_024323335.1. Lineage (NCBI taxonomy): Eukaryota > Viridiplantae > Streptophyta > Magnoliopsida > Fabales > Fabaceae > Lathyrus > Lathyrus oleraceus. The sequence goes on from NC_066585.1 coordinate 106,199,872, forward strand.
TGAACTTCAACCAGAAGCAGAATCTGAACCCCAGCCAGAACCAGAAACTGAACCTCAACCTCTAAATCTCAGCCCTCAAAACTCTCCACCTCTTTCACCTGAACCTGAACCTAAAATTATCACACCTACCCTTGAGGAGGCCATTATTCAGGTTGCAGAATCCTCAGTCCAGAAGATCAAGTCTCTGGCTAAAAATTCTGAAGTCAGTGATGATCCTAAATCTGTTAGGACACACTGGAACAGAGTTATTAGTTGGATGACCTCTGAGTCTTATAGGCTGAAGAGTATCTCTGAACAAGTCAGAAATGGCTACATCAGAGACTCTGAGGAAAGACTCCAGGAAAGACTGGCTAGAGAAGCTGAGGCCAGAAGGTTAGAGGAAGAGAGACTGGCTAGAGAAGCTGAGGCTAAGAGATTGGAAGAAGAAAGGTTGGCTAAGGAAGCAGAAGAAGAAGCTAAGAGATTGGAAGAAGAACGCCTGGCAAAAGAAGCAGAACTTCTGAGAATTCAGGAAGCTGAAGCCAAGGCTAAAGCAGATGCAGAAGCCCAAGCTGCTGCTGAAGCTGAAACTCAGCAGGCTCTGATTCAGGGGGAGTCTTCCTCTGCGATCCCTCTGATTCTTAACACTCTGAAGGAGATCAAGCAAGATCAGAAAGAGATCAAGCAAGATCAGAGTGAGCTCCGGGCAAGGATGGACAAGCAAGACGCTCTGAATGAAAACCTCCAGAACATGTTTGCCATGCTACTACAGAGACTTCCTCCTCCTCCAAACCCTTAGGCACTTAGGATTTATTTTGGTTGCCTAGTGTTTTTGCTTCTGTCTTTTCTTTTTTTTAGCTCTGATATTTCTGTTGAATCTGATGTTTTGACTGCTGCTTGCCTTTGTGCTTTTGTTTAATGAAGTGTTTTTCTCTCTATTTTTTTTTATGTTTTATGCCTTTTTGATTATGCCAAAAAGGGGGAGAAATTATTAAATAGCTCTGATGAAAACTATGTCTAAAACCTTAAGCATTCTGCAACAATTGTAGAAATAGTTCTGATAAAATTAGCTCTGATTAAATAATAGCTCTGATTAAATAACTCTAACTTTAAAGTTAAGCATTTGCAGAAAGTTTTCAGAAACCTAATTACTTGGAAAGCTCTGGTAAGAACTTCTGAACTCCCTAGTACTAACTCAGGGGGAGCTTTTGTCTATCTGATCTAATATTTTTCATGTTTCATCTGATATTTTTTATTTGTTTTGTCATCATCAAAAAGGGGGAGATTGTAAGAACAAAAATAGTTCTACAATAGATTCCATGATTTTGATGATAACAAAGGATGAAACCAAAAGTGGCACCCTAACGAAAAGTTTCTAAGTGTGCAGGGTTCTAAAGAAAGAAGAAATAAATCTGATGATGTCATCAGATGCAAAACAAGATCAGATGCAAAATCTCAAGTATCAGAAGCATCTAAAGTGAAATCTCGTTTCAAGAAGCTCTGACTCTGGACAAAACTATAAAATATCAGAAGCATCTGAACATGAAGTAAAGTCTAGAAGCTCTGACTCTGAACAAATGTCTTCTGCAAACTCTGAAGTTATCAGCGCCATCTGAACATTCAAGAAATAACATCAGAAGCCAATTTCTCCAGATACACAAAGACTCTAATCAGAATTGTTAATCATGATGAAGTAACGTTTAAACCAAGTTAAAGTTCTGCAAATGGATTTCCTCAATCAGAAAAGAGACGTTAATCTCCACTTCCAAGAGAGAAGTTACTAATTGTGGTAAGTAGTCACTTCTAAGTGAAAAAGTCTACTGCAGAAGCTATTAATGGAATGGCGTAACTACATCTCAATATCCAACAGACTCAACGCTACTTCAACTCTACTTCAACTCCTATAAATAGAGAAGAAATCTCATTCAGTATATACGAAGAAATCACTAGCCAAAACTATACTGAAATTATATCACGCTCAAGAAAAACATCTTTGTTCTTCAAAGATTTTCACTAAGCTTTTGCTTATCAAGTGAAAAATTTGTTCTTAAGTTTGTAATATTTGCTTTCTTAGAAGCATTCTAGATTACACATCTTGTATCTATTTTTATTTGTTTTCCTCAAGTGACTCTTTGTAGTCTGTAGACTTGAGAGGACTAAGAGATTTTCTTTTCTCTTAGGGGTTGTTTGTAATCTTTCAAGATTAGTGGATTAAGTCCTTGTTGAAGGCGAAATCACCTTGGCCGGGTGGACTGGAGTAGCTTTGTGTTATAAGCGAACCAGTATAAAATCATTGTGTGATTTCATTTTGCAAAAGCGCTTATTTTTCAAACAATTCAAACCCCCCTTTCTTGTTTTTCTCACCTTCAAGACTACACTTCAGAAATGTACCATACGCTAGGTAGCATCTGAGGGAATGAACATCCAAATGGGTCGTACGCTAGACCGTCTCTGAGCAGAATGAGTCGTCCGTTAGGCTGAATCTGATGATGAAAGGGGTAGTCATACGCTAGACTACACTTCAGAAATGTACCATACGCTAGGTAGCATTTGAGGTAATGAACATCCAAATGGGTCGTACGCTAGACCGTCTTGAAATAGTTGAAGAAATCATATGTTGGGCTGAATCAGAATGAACCGTAAGCTAGGTTATATCTGATGATATTTGTTGTGTTTGCAGTAAATGTCTGGGATGGGCTTAAAGATGCCATCATTAGGAGGATGTCAGAATGAATGTTGACATGGAGTATATCTGAAAGATGTATTTGAATCTTGAATGTAATCGATGAAGATATCTGTCTGAATGGATCTTTACTTTGACTGTATCAGGAGGATAATTAACCTGAAAAATAAAGTTAGCTTTATGCCATGTTATGATGCATGAGATGTTTTATGCTTTCGTAAATAAATGCGAACATTGTATGCATGCGTATGATGTGAAATGATGTAATGAATGAATTAGGCGTCTGAAATAAATGCGAACATTATATGCATGTATATGATGCGAAAGGATGCATGAATGGATTATGTGTCTGAAACTTTTGCCGGGGAAAAATAAATCCCCATATTCTGGTTGGAGATATTTGTATCGATGACCCTTTCTCAGCTGGGGGTATTTGATTTCTGTCCGGTGGTAGAGATATTCAACAGAGTCTGGCTGGGGATAGAAGAGATGACCAGTCTGTCTGGTGATGCCGACCTCTTCTGGAAATAGCCAGTTTTTGTTGGGGAACAGGATTTGTAACCGGACTTGTTGGAAAGCATGGTTAGACCTCCTCCTTGATCCTGAAGTCTAGTAGTAATTGTTATTGTCTATTTTATGCATGTATTTTGATAAACATCGATCATATTCAAATGCATATATCAATTCAAATTAAATCAATGGACGTTTATGCAAACAAAACAGAAAAAGTAAAACAAAAGCATCTTTTTGGAAATAAAATTATATTGATTTTGAAAGAGGGCCTATAAACAGGCAATTTGTGTACAAAGAGACAAAAATCCTAGTAAGAGGAAATTGTCGAGAACATAAAGAAAAAGCTATAAAGGAAAAGTCCTATCGATTTTAATTCTGCTACTGTCATTATGTCTTCAAGCATCTCATCTCCTGCTGTCGGATGGAAGTGATTGGCTTGTTCAGTCCCTTGAACTTGGATGAAGCTGTCTGAGAACGGGACATAGTCATACGCTTTTAATCCCTAGTTTTTGCTTGGACCGCCTTTTCAGGTTTTCAGTCCACCAGGATACCCTTTTTTGCCCAAGCCGCCTTTTCAGGTTTTCGACTTGCCGGGTGTACATTTCTACATGTTTATCCCTAATTTTTGCCCGAACCCTTTTGGTTCGCCGGGATGCCCTTACTTTTGCCTAGGTACGTCGACCTAGCGGGTCTCTTTCATGCGTAGTATTTTTTGACTATGTCTGCGTTCACGGGATGTGGGAAGTCTTCGCCATCCATCGTAGCAAGTATCATGGCTCCACCAGAGAATACCTTCTTAACTACAAATGGCCCTTCGTATGTGGGAGTCCATTTGCCCCTGGGGTCACTTTGTGGTAGAATGATACGCTTGATCACCAAGTCGCCGACTTGATACACCTGTCTCTTGACCTTTTTGTTAAATGCCTGGGTCATGCGCTTCTGATATATCTGCCCATGACAAACAGCCGCAAGTCTCTTTTCATCAATCAAATTTATCTGATCGAGTCGAGTCTGAATCCATTCATCCTCGTCTAAACCTGTCTCTTTCATGATTCTTAGAGAGGGAATCTGAACCTCTACCGGTAGGACGACTTCCATTCCATAGACTAAAGAGAAAGGAGTTGCCCCTGTCGAAGTACGTACTGAAGTGCGATAACCATGAAGAGCAAATGGTAACATCTCATGCCAGTCTTTGTACGTTACTGTCATCTTTTGTATGATCTTCTTGATATTCTTATTAGCAGCCTCCACGACGCCGTTCATCTTTGGCCGGTACGGAGAAGAGTTATGGTGTTTTATCTTGAATTGCGTGCAGAGTTCAGTAATCATCTTGTTGTTCAAATTAGTGCCATTATCAGTGATAACTCTTTCAGGGATGCCATATCGGCAAATAAGACTATTCTTGATGAACCGTGCCACCACATTCTTGGTAACAGAAGCAAATGAGGCTGCCTCTACCCACTTTGTAAAATAATCAATAGCAACAAGAATGAAACGATGTCCATTAGAAGCGGTAGGTTTAATCTCTCCAATCATATCAATGCCCCACATTGCAAAAGGCCAAGGGGCTGTCAACACATTTAATGGGGCAGGAGGCACATGTACTTTATCCGCATAGATCTGGCACTTGTGACAAGTTCTGGAGTGATGGTGGCAATCAGCTTCCATGGTAGACCAATAATACCCTGATCTCAGAATCTTCTTGGTCATTGTATGTCCACTAGAGTGAGTCCCGAAAATACCGTCATGCATGTCTTCCATAATCCTTTCTGCTTCCTTTTTATCCACACAACGAAGCAAAGTCAAATCATGATTACGTTTGTATAATATTCCATTACTCAAAAAGAATTTAGCGGAGAACTTCCTCAGGAATTTTCTGTCATTGATGGACACCCCTTCAGGGTATTCCTGAGCTTCTAAATATCTTTTTACTTCGTGGAACCAAGGTTTCTCTTCTACTTCATCAGCGTTAAGTTCGTAACAATATGCTGGTTCATCTAGTCGTTCAATGGTGATCCTGGGAGCTTCATTGTCCCATCTGACTCTGAACATAGATGACATGGTGGCCAAGGCGTCTGCCAACTGATTCTCTTCTCGTGGAATATGTAATCTTTTCAAAGTATGGGATTAATGTCAACACCCGCTCTCGATAAGGGATGAGATTCGGATGTTTAGTGTCCCATTCTCCTTTGATCTGACTGATTACTAATGCTGAGTCTCCGTACACACTCAAAAACTTGATTCTCAGGTCTATAGCAGCTCTGAGTCCCAAAATACATGCTTCATACTCGGCCATATTGTTGGTACAATCGAAACATAGTCTAGCAGTGAAAGGAGTATGACAACCCTTGGGGGAAACGATTACAACACCAACACCATTGCCCAATGCATTAGAAGATCCATCAAAAACCATAGTCCATCGGGATCCCGGTTCAGGTCCTTCATCCGGTCCAGGTTCTTCGTAATCAGTAACAAGCATGACATCCTCATCTGGGAACTCAAAATTCATAGATTGGTAATCATCCACTGCTTGATGAGCCAGATGATCGGCTAGCACGCTTCCTTTGATTGCTTTCTGGGTAGTATACTGGATATCATACTCTGTTAAAATCATCTGCCATCTTGCTATTCTTCCGGAGAGGGCAGGTTTCTCAAATATGTATTTGATAGGATCTATCTTAGAAATCAACAAAGTGGTATGATTCAACATATACTGTCTTAGTCGGCGAGCAGCCCAGGCCAAAGCACAACAAGTTCTCTCGAGCAGTGAGTATCTTGTTTCACAGTCGGTACCTTTTGCTAAGGTAGTATATGGCATGCTCTTTTCGACCAGACTCGTCATGTTGCCCCAGCACACCCTATTGGATTTTCTAACACGGTCGAATACATGATTAGAGGTCTTCCTTCAACAGGTGATAGGAGATACTTCTTGATTTTGTCAAAAAGCTTCCTGACATTCATCATCTCTTGACTGTTCTCAGTAATTTGAAGATGGGTTTGCAAGTAGCAGTCAAATGGGAGATAAATCGGGCGACGTGGTCCATATTCACAATTTCGATCGATGCCTCATGCGGCTGAATAGTCCTTTCTTCTTGCAGTAGTCTGGCAAGTTCTCAGGTACTTCACAATCTTCCTCATTTCCATCCCCGGCTTGGTAGATCGGATTTTCAAAGTCATAATGAACAGTAGCAGAGTTATTACCAACAGGATCCAGAGTGGATATGGATCGGCAAATTGTTACGTGAGTGTGTGCAAGAAAACATAGCTTTGTTTAAAAGATGACAGGAAAGATAAAGAGCGCAATATTTGAATGCAAAAAGGTCCATTGATTCATTGAATGTGAATATGCTTATGAAAATGACAAAACCCTTGAAAAATTAGCTATTGTGCCCCGGGCATAGACACAATGCTTTAAAATGCTAAAATAGCAATAACAATTACTCCTGACTAAAGGAAATCGGGATAGTGTCTTCAGCTTTCCAATTATTGAGTCTGTCACCAATTGTTGGGAAAATCCAGCTATCCAAGTCGCAATCGCTATCAGCATCTTCTACAGCATTAACAGTCTCGTCTTGATTAGGCAGAGGGGCAATGATGTCATTAGGAGTCTCCGGAGGATCAAATTCAAATTCTCCAGCGTCGATCATATTCTGAATCTTATTTTTCAACAACCAACAATCGTTTGTATCATGCCCGGGGCTATCGGAGTGATATGCACACCTGGCATTGGGATTATAACTAGGAGAAGTAGTGTTGGGTTTTGCAGGAGGATCTCTGAGGGTAATTAAATTTGCTCTTAGCATACCCTACAATGCTTGTGCTAAAGTCATATTGATCTTCGTAAACTGCCTTCTTCTCAGGTTAGTGTGACTCACAGATTTCTTGTCCTTTTTCTTCTCGAGCAAGAGAGCCTTCAGTTCCTCCCGCCCCTTGGATAAGTTCAAGATCATCTCCTGGAGTTGAGCATTCTGAGCATGGAGATCTTTGACAGTTTGTTCGAGGTCCATTTTTCTGTTTGGAGGAAAACCGTGAGAACATTGATCCCTTTAGAGTACCTGTTATGCAATGTGATGTTAAGCTATGCAATGTATGAAATGTTTTCAATGTTTAAAGTCCTTGAAATGGTTAGTACAATGCCATGATGTCATGATGTTATGATGTTATGATGTTATGTAAATAACAAGCACAAGCAAGTCACACAATCATCATTCCTAAGTTTTAAGGCTTGCATGAGTTCCATAGGTAAGTACCCTCCCCACTGAAGTTTGGTTGGTTCAACCTGTCCTATAGTAGTAACCGGGTTCTAGAAGGATCTCAAATCATTGACCTTCCTTTAAGTCCACTTTAGTGCAACACCAAGTGGTTGACCGAAGCTTCCCTAAAGTCCAATCTCAAAGAGTGTAGTATCGAGTCTCAACCAACCTCAGTCGGAACCGAAGTCAGTTATCTCACTACTTTCTAATGGCTAGGATGAGTCAATTAGGATTCTAAAGGTCTGGTTAATGCTTTGATGACACCACGCGGAAGCCAAATTTTTCCTCAAGTAAACATGAGGAACATCAGGACATCCAAAGTGTCACATTAACCGTAGCCATCATTTTGACCATTCCAGTATACGCCGGATAGTCGCGATGATCTATTGCTACTTACCTAAGGTACACTAGATCTGGGTGTAGGATCTTTCACTCAAGCATAAAATACCCAAGCAATCCCTTAAAAGTAAATCAGACAATTTAAATAAGTGATCTTGTTTTTAAGGTAACCTCTCTCTTTATTTTCCCCAGCAGAGTCGCCAGTTCTGTCATACGGTGAACTGACTTTGTGTGTTTTGCTTTGGAAAACAAATGTCGCGGATAGCAAGAGTCGCCACCGACTTTTCTTTTATCCAATAAGGAAAGGTGGAAAAGAACAGGAAAGACCTTGTTAGATTTTGGGTTCGGGAGGTATATTATACAAAGGGAAGGTGTTAGCACCCTTTGTATCCATGGTTATCCATGGGCTCTTAATTGCTTGATCACTTATGTTTGTCTGGAAAAATTGGTTGTGAATTGTTTAGAAAATGTTTTGAAAAGAGAATTTAACTTTGTAATGATTCTCGTATGAATGTATAGAAAGTATTTATCTCATTTAATTTTGAAAGTTGTTTAGAAAAATATAACTTGACAATGATTCTAGTACGAATGTATGCCAAGTGGTGATTTTCTAATAGAGGTTTTGAAAAGTGTGAGGTATGAAAAATGTTTTAGGTTGTGAGTCAGCAATTAAGAGTTATACCTACCCAAGGTCTTTATGGGCATTTCCTTTCCTTAGGAGGGTAAAATTGTCCTTACTATTGAGGAGTAAGTAGTCTTATCCTTTGGATGTAAAGGGACATCGTAGGGTCATCGATTGGTCATTGAAGGCAACATTTGTAAGGATACCTTAGCATTCGAAGGGACGATCATCATTTAACCGTAGGCTACACCGAAGGGTCATCGAGGGACAAAATCATATATTCGAAGGCAACATCCGAGGGACTATGATTTATTTTAGAGGGACATGATGATTTAATCGAAGGGTCTTGGCTAAGGGTATCCCCACATTCGCGGGACATGACCGTAATACCGTAAGGCAACAAAGAGAGGTCCAAGATCACATATTCAAAGGCAATATTTTGCAATTAAGTATTTAAGATGAATTTCCACATTAAAATTAATTAGGCAATTAGGATGAATCTCCACATTAAAATTAATTAGGCAATTAGGATGAATCTCCACATTAAAATTAAGTAATTCAGAATCCATCTCCATAAGGGTATCCCACAAATAAAGTGGAATACTTAGCCGGCCGTTTCTTCGGGAATATGTAAGCCTTTACACAATTCAGCACACGGGTTAGAACATCGAGATAAAGCACAATTGAAAATTGCACCACAAAATAAACACAACAGTCATAAGGTCAGGCCAAATAATGCAGAATTATAATAAATCTTGATTAGATAAACATAAGGCAGAACCGAAAAGAAACAAAACAGTCACTGTCCCGTTCGCTCCTGCTTCGCCTAGCGAAGGCTTAGCGAGTGCTCGCTACAGGCTCGCTTAGCGATGTGCTAGCGAGCGGCTACGAGTTTTGAGTTTGATAGCAGCATGATCTCCGGAACCCTGAACTTTATGGCATTTAATTACAGGAATAGCATGGACAAACATTCAGGATATTCAGGCATACTTAAATTCACATGTGAAATCAAATTACATATCCGAAAATTTAATCATGATGCCTTATGTATGTAGAGATTACCGATTAAAAGCATAAAACAGTAGTGATGTGCAAACCTGTTTGCAACTGAGCTGCGATGTTGAAGGGACTGACCACTCTTGGTATCGGATGGAGTTGGGCGGAGGTAACTTCGGTGCGGATGAGCGGCCTTCAGGGTTTCTTTACTCGGAATTCTCTGAGTTAGTCTCCAGGGTTTCTATGCCAGGGTTTCTGTCCGTCTTCGTCTGTCCATTTTCGTGACTGAAGTGTCGGTATTTATAGTGATTGTGGTGACCTAATGGGCTCAGAATGAAGCCCGAAAATTCTGATATATCGCAAGCTTCGCTAGGCGAAGGAGTTGCTCGCCTAGCGAGCAAGCTAGTTTGGGCCTTTTTCTGGATTGGGTCTGTTGTGAGCTGGGCTTTTGTTCCTTTAAGGTCAGTGCCTTGCAGAATAAGTTGGAGTGCTTCGAGAAATGTTTTGCAAGATTAATGGGCAAATTTTGGGGTATGACAGCTGCCCCTGTTCAATATTCTTGAACCGAGAGAGTTAGGATGGCAAGTATGCCATTCGTGGTCTGGAGGTGGAAGATTATTGAACACTAGAATGCCCCAAAAATTTGCACTTGTCAATTAGTCTTGATGGAGATGGGCTTAAAGATGCCATCCAGGAAGTTTGATGATGAGAGCTTCAGATTGTGTCGTACGTTAGACGATATCTGAAGACATGGGTGTCATACCGGGTCGTACGTTAGACCGTATAGTGAGTCGCCCATTAGGCTGTCGACTTCGCTGGGGAGTCGGAGTGTGTTATATACTGCTGGGGATAAAGGATCAGGATGGATCATACGCTAGACCGCATCTGAATAGTAGAATGAGTTGTCCATTAGGCGGGTGACTTCACTGGGGATGAGAGATCAGAATGGATCGTACGCTAGATCATATTTGAGGGGATGAACATCCAAATGGGTCGTACGCTAGGCCGTATTGGAGTTGCAAAAGGAGCCGTCTATTAGGCTGTCTCCGAAGAAATAAGGATCAGAATGGATCGTATGCCAGATCGTATCTGAATTGCAGAATGAGCCGTCCATTAGGCTGTATCTGAAGGAATAAGGATTAGAATGGATTGTACGCTAGATCGTATCTGAATTGCAGAATGAACTGTTCGTTAGGCTGCATCTGGAGAGGTAAAGATCAGACCGGATCGTACGCTAGATCGTATCTGAGTAGCAGAATGAGCCGCCCGTTAGGCTGAATCTGATGATGAAAGGGGTAGTCGTACGCTAGACTACACTTCAGAAATGTATCATACGCTAGGTAGCATCTGAGGGAATGAACATCCAAATGGGTCGTACGCTAGACCGTCTCTGAGCAGAATGAGCCGTCCGTTAGGTTGAATCTGATGATGAAAGGGGTAGTCATACGCTAGACTACACTTCAGAAATGTACCATACGCTAGGTAGCATATGAGGGAATGAACATCCAAATGGGTCGTACGCTAGACCGTCTTGAAATAGTTGAAGGAATCATATGTTGGGCTGAATCAGAATGAACCGTAAGCTAGGTTATATCCGATGATATTTGTTGTGTTTGCAGTAAATGTCTGGGATGGGCTTAAAGATGCCATCATTAGGAATTATTCTTCCTCGAATGCGTCTTCGAACCGAATACTAAGGTAAACGCCGCCTCCTTCCTATTTCATCATATCCGCACCTTATGTGCTAGAGGCCGTCAACCTTTTGTAATTGGTGGATTAATCACCACCATAGCACTTGGCTTAAACCTAGGGGACCGACTCCAAACTTTAGAATCTTTACCTCCCCTTTTTATGGATATAAGCTACTGTCGGTCCAGCCGCCTAATAAAGAACATAGTAGGCGGAAAATATTACCTTATGGTGAATAACCAGGCAGTCCCAAGCGTTATTCTACCCAACATTGCCCTAACAGATTGAAGGAGAATAGCCATCCAAGGCGCAGCGGAATATAAAAATTTCTCCTTTGATGATCCTTACGAATGAGCATGATCAGTGATAGAATCGTTACCTCTTGTGGAGATTCAAACCTTTGGTGCAGATTTCTGACAATGATCAACCTTTGATACAGATCCACGGGGCGATCACGAACGTTGAACGATGACAACGTCTCTACTCAGTCCACACGAACGGATTCCTTCAATCGCAGTGCTAGCTGTTTGTGAGTGAAGGCTTTGAGTGAGAGAGAGAGAGATACGAAATTCCAACTCTTCAGTTGTGTTGTCTGGAGTGTCAATGCTTCTACCCAAGGGGTTCTATTTATAGAACCACTTGTGTGGGCTTCAAGCCAAAAAAGCCCACTTAAGTGCATTTTGGCCCATATCTCAGAATATGCCAAAATCACTTAAGTATTTGGTACTTTACCATATTTCGTATTCTTCTTAAGTACACCGTACCTTACGATGTTCCTTAATTATTCTATCTCTCATCAATCCGTCCTTTGTGTGTGACCCTATAGGTTTTCGCGGCGTTGGCAATTATATTAAATCATGCATTTAACATAATAAATAGTGAGCGGTATCTAGCAACACATCACTGCTACCCAAGTCACGAAAATGTCATGTGATCTGACAAAACCTCCTGTGATAATAATTATGTGTATAATTACCCCTTTGCCCTTATGTCTATATTGAACACAAGGTATAGACCGTGTCACCCTTGTCCAGTTCAATATTGGGCCCATAGACATTTATCCCGTTACGCAGGATTGGCAAATTCCATCTAGGACACTCATGTCCCTCAGCATGCTTCGTGAAGTACCCATCAACTGTCTTTATGGTCATCCAGTTACGGATAACGTTGGATCAGTAATAAAGCACTCAACTCTACATCTAGGATCCATAGTGGTTTCAGGTCGAAGAGTGGTATACACTATTATCACCATGAGAATAACTTATGACACTTTGCATAACTTTCTATATAGTATTCTCATAGCGGGTCAATCCGGTATAAACATTACTCCTAATATTCATATCTATGTTTAAGACTTGATAACTCTTTATCCATGATCCATGAGATGTGATCATCAATCTACAAACATAATAGTCTTAATGCTTTAATGTTATCCCACTTCACATTAAAGCTCGACTACGGATACTTTAAGAATAGTGCCCTTATGTTTAATGTGTTCTCATGATTAAGTCACACTTAATCCATTAAACAGACTATCTATTCCAGGGACTTTATTAATCAACCATAATAAAGAAAATGCCTTTTATTATTAATAAATAATTCGATACAAGTACCAAAAGTATTGGCCTCTAGGGCTTACACCAACACAGATGTCACCAACCCCAACCGCCACCTCTATGATCTGAATGCTCTCGAAGCTACCGAGCCTTCACATGCAAACCCGTCTACAGACGAGTTCGAAGAAATGGAGCAAGGTGATCATGCTCCTGCACAACAATCAGTCCCGCTCAACCCTTCCGATAATGCAGCTGGCCCATCCTCACGACGTCGTCGACGAAGAAGGCCTGCAACCAATGACGACATCATGGATGCTATTGATGGTATGCAAGCACATAATATCGAAATAATGCAAATGATGCGCCAAATGCAACAACAACAGGAAGCGAGGAATGCCATAACCGACCAGCGGTTCACTGATTTGCTTAGCAGGTTTGACAACTTAGAAGTACATCAACGATCACTAGGTCCAAGAACAAGAGGCGACAGGCAGCATTAACTTTAGTTTCCTTTTCCTTTCTTTTTGTCATTCATTTCTTTTCCTTAAAACATTGGGGACAATGTTTCATTTAAGTATGGGGGGAAACCGTGTTCTTTCTATCCTCCTTTTTCTTTTTCAAGTATGTATCTGTCTTTTCATTGTTATTTCCCTTATAAAAAAAAAATTCTTATAATATAGATTTATTTTAAGTTAAGTCCCAAGTGTGAAAATTTTCTATTATTTATTCCCTCAAAATTTTCATGAGCCATAACAAAAATTTAACACACCCAATAAGTATAAAGGTCGCTTATTTTATAAAACTTGAGTGAAATCAAGACAAAAATTATTACCATAACAACGCTCTAAGAACCTCAACATGTTAGATCAGGATAAGTACCTATTATACCAATCCCTTGAACTTTTAGTTTTATAGTAACCCCGAGTAGTTTATACGAGAAGTCAGCACCATCTTAATAGCAAACTACGTGGAGAGCCGATGAATATAAGTGAATGATTCCCAAAGTAACATAAAAAATATATATATATATATATATATCAGGAAATGCACTAATTAAGTTAGGTGATCCTTACCAGATCATTTAATCTAAAGGTTGCAGATCATACAAAAGCATAATATGAAAGATCCATTATGAGTTGGTTCAGCAGGTATCTGGTGCTGAACTTGGTAGGGCGGACTACGGTCCGATCCCCCGCAATTTGCAATGGACTGAATAACGAAGTTATCCGACTTATGTACCAGAACTTCTAGCTAAAAGGGGATCAGAATCACTAACCGGTACTCCACTATGTGCGCGAAAAGATAAAGGGCTTAATGTGATTTCGCTAGAATGAAAACGGGTGAAATAAGAGTAAAGGAACTAGGATAGCTATAATGGCATTACTCGAACTGGTTTGCATAAGGTGGGGTTATCTGAGGTTGCGACGGTGGTTGTTGATGTCAAGATTAAACTCAAGTTACTTCTAAACAAGGTTTACATGCAACCTAGTACGAATTGATATGTGTTTTGAAATTTCATCTGGCTAAAATTTTAAAAACAAGTTCTATACTGTATTTTGCTTGAGGACAAGCAAAAATCTAAGTATGGGGGAGTTTGATAACATGAAATAATATCACATTCTAGGACTCAATTTAATTAAATTATATTATTATTTACTTCAATTTATTTCATTTTACGCGATATTACTCGGTATTTTCTTTCTATTTATCTCAGGTAGTTTATTTGAAGCACAAGTAAAAAAGGAAGAAAAGGAGGTGCAAAAAGGAATGAAAAGAAGCAAATATCAAAAGCCAAAGCCCAGCCCAAAAGCACAGGCGTTGTGCCTGTGACGAGCGTCACAAAGGCTGTGACGAGCGTCACGCTTTACCCACTTGTGTGACGAGCGTCACACATGGTGTGACGGACGTCACACATGGTGTGACGGACGTCACACCATTCTCCTATATTTTTGGCACAAGGAACGCAACAGACCACGTTGAAGCCTACTATCACGCTTGACCGTTTGCAACGTGAAGGCTATGTACACGGAAAACCCTTGGAAGCAGTTACAAAAAGTACCAATATAAATAGTAGCTTTTAAAAAAAGCTCTGGTTCGTCGTGCAATTTTTCTTCTTCCAGCCGTGCAAACATACCATTATTTTTCTTTACTGTTTTTGCTTTTAATTGCAGTTTTTATTTTTATTTTCTTTTCCAGTTAAGCTTCCAGCAATTAAATAATTTTTCGCACAATAGTTTCTACATCGGAAACTATTGTGTACCTTTCACCGGATCTAACCTTACGTTAGAATCTAGTTTTTTATTCCTTCGCTTTTATTTTTCTGTTTGATTGAAGAATTCAAGAACAAATCCAACCGGCCTGTGGTGGAGTGTTCAAGACTGCTATTTAATTTCTCAGGTTCTTTAATTATTGTTTGAATTTATATATGCCCTGTTTTACTGTTTATTTATATTATTTGCTTGAGATGAATTTGTTTATGCATGATAATTATTTAGATCTGTTTAGCATGTCTGGCTAATTTATTTAGGTATCGGTATGTAGAGTAAGCGGAATGAAGGAATCAAAACCAAGTTGGTTTAATTAAGTTTAAAATTAAAATCACTCTTTTCACGGTCTCAATTTACAGGTTTAATAACAAGGTTTTTGTACGAAAGTAAAAGACATAAAGAAGTTAAAAGCAATAGAACGAGAGTTTGGGTTTTTGACTGGACAGTGTTAATTGGACATTAATTCTAGATCAGGGCGAGAGCAATTTTTAGAGTTAATTAAATTCTAATCTTTTTCAAAAAGTATTTTTAAAGGTTGAATGTGAGGACGAGAGTTAAGCATTTGAATTTAATTATATAACCTAAGTCAACAGAGCGAGAGTTTGAGATAAAGGGTGTTTAAACGATTAGTGTTTTCTTAAAAAGAGTTTCTACGGATTCTATTGTTTTCAAAAAGTGGTTTTTGACTTAACTAATAAGTGACAACTACGTTAATATAAAATCATAGTTTATTCAACAGAGCGAGAGTTTGAGATAAGACTTTTAATCAATAGTGTCAACTGAAAAGATTTATTTTAAAACCAAGAAACCAACGAAGAATTGATTCCCTAATTACGACAAACTACATACCGATATCCGTTTAGTTGATATTTAATCTAGATTTTTAGTTTAGTTTTAACTTTTCCCCGAACAATCAAAGTATTACCCGCCTTAGCTTTACGAAGTAACCTTAGAAAACGGTATAT
This sequence comes from Lathyrus oleraceus, assembly GCF_024323335.1. NCBI lineage: Eukaryota > Viridiplantae > Streptophyta > Magnoliopsida > Fabales > Fabaceae > Lathyrus > Lathyrus oleraceus. The sequence continues at coordinate 106,215,734 of NC_066585.1, forward strand.
CGATTCATAAGTCCCTGTGGGATCGATATCTTTTAAAATTACGCGATAGAACTGTGCACTTGCAGTTTGTACCCCAAATTCGACTCATAAAGTCGCGATCAGAAGCTCTGAGTTATGATTAGTGAGCTATATCGCAATGGATTGGTTATAGCGCTTTTGTTAATTTTCCGTAGGATTATAGTGATGATATTATTCATGTAAGACATCAAACATCAACAATATAGAAATATGAGATTTTATACACAAACTTACCATTTTCATAACTCTATCTTAACTCTTTGTTATTTTCGCTTTGAACTCTGAACCCCCCATTGACTATTTCTACGCATTACACACTTTTTGTCTTATTGAAAAGTAGTTCATGTGGATTCGATATTTTATTATGCGACACTATCGGTACACTTGCCGAGAAGTCATCAAGTTTTTGGCGGCGTTGCCGGGGACTGCTGATACTTCTACAAGGCAACACTTGTGCAAAGTTTTGTTTAGTTTTGATTATTTTGTTATATTTTGTTGTTAATTGTAACGCTACTAAGGTATTTCCTGTTTGTGCATGCGCGCAACTCAAGATCGACATTGACACCGTTTGATCCAGAATTTGAAAAACTTGGACGTGCTCTCAGGAGAGCTGTTAGGGAAGCAAGTATAACTCAAAGGATGTTATCATAAGATCAACCAGTAATTTCTTCTAACTCTGAAGAGGAAATCACCATGGTTGTTATACCACCCCAAACTATGAGAAATTATTGTAAAAGAATCGATGAAGGTTAGGTTTCAAAAGGGTTTGGACTGGAAGACCCCATTAGCTTTGATATTAATAATTATGTGCTTTCAGGTTTAAGAGACAATCTGTTCTACGAAACAACTTTGATGTATAAACCAATCGATGTCACTGAAGACCAGGTTAAGTTGAGGTTGTTTGGGTTCTCACTAACTGGAAGGGCTAAGAACTGGTTACTTTTCCTTCCAAATAGAAAAATTCAAACATGGAAGGAGTTGGAAGACAAATTCCTAGATATATTATTCACCATTACTCAGTTTGCCGAGCGACGAGCAGAAATTGTGAATTTTGAGCAGCCGAAAACTAAGTCGCTATATAACTCTTAGGAAAGGTTCAAACTTTTGTTACGCAGGTGCCCGCATCATAATATGAATAATATGGAGCAAATTCAAAATTTAATCAAAGGGCTCAAAAGTCAGACACATGTGTCGTTGGATGCTTCCACGGTAGCACAATCAGATCAATGACCAAACCACAAGTTAAATACCTTATTGAGAAAATATGCTTGAATGAATATCGTTCCAAGAGCAAAATGTCGGTAAAAATTGAGACTGTGGTCACACCTAAAGGTATGTTAGTTTTTGATACCTATACTACACTTTTACCTCAAATTGAATTGTTAAATAAAAAGCTAGCTAAAAACGGCTTAGGTAAGGCTAACATGAGTCAGGTACAAGCACTTAGGTGTGATTTTTGTGGCGAAGGATATGAGAATGGAAGATGCTCTTTGGAAGGATCAAGTGAAGAGGCCAAATTTTCTAATTTTTGAGAAATAACCCTTGTGCCAACACCTACAGTCTTGGATGGAAAGATCATCCGAATTTTAGATGGAGCAATAACCAGAATTCAGGTGCAAGTCAAGGGATCCAGCAAAGCCAATAAGCCCCAATCCAAAGAAAACCTTCACAACTTGAAGAGACTCTGCAAAACTTCACCCAAGAAACTCAAAATAGCTTTGCTCACGTAAACAAAAACCATGATGCGTCTATAAAAAATTTGGACATGCATATTGGTCAGTTATCTAGACAAATAGTTGTTTTACCTAGCTCAAGTGGAGGATTTATAGGTAACACTGTAGATAATCCTAAGAACGAGTCTTGCAAGGCTGTAGACACAAGTTTTGAGGTGGCCACTAACAAGGGTGAATATGAAATAGTTGAAGAGGATGTGACTAAGAAAGGAGAAGTGGGGATTGAAAAAAAGGAGAGTAACCATCAGGGTGACCAAGAGAAAAGAGGAGTCACCATTGAGCAACTGATATTAATTGTGAATGTACAATGTATATTAGTTATGCCAATAATAAGTGACTTTGCTCTATATGTAAGTGTCTTATTGATCCCTATATTCCACTTTTGTTTTGTTTTCTCCATTATATCAGTCAACTTCAAATTAGGATTCTCTCTTACATACTTCAAATCTTTTTGCTTAACCATTTGGAATTAAGGAATCTAACCTTATAATCCCTATTGCATGTGTGCTTCTCCACTATCTTTGTCAACTGTCAAGTCTTTTCATCTTGTACTTTTTGCACTATATGACTCTAATGGACAATCTTTCTTGCATATCACTCTCATACGCTTGTTATCATTTTTCTTAAATTTCAGGTTTCTACCGGAATGAATAGAATATGTTATAATTGCCTCTTTAAAGTCATCCTTTGTAGCAAAATACGTCCCTAATTCCCACTTGTAATCCTTCATTCTTTTTGGAAGCTTGAATGTTTGAAAATCATCTTTTAAAATCTCACAATCTTCACTATCATACTCTTGAGGTAACTCATCACTGTCATATTCCTCAATGCCACTCAATCCTCTAAAACTTTCCTTTGGAACCTCACCTTCATTCACATCATCAATTAAACCATTATTTTCAACTGATTCTTCTGCTTCCCTTTGTTTCCTTGGTCTCCCAACCTTGGCTTTCCCTTCCCTTTACCTTTTACTTTACCCTTCCCTTTTTCCTTGACCTTTTGCTTTTCCCTTCCCTTTTTCTTTACCTTCTGTTTTTTCATCCTCATTATCAACTGCAATCTCTTCACTAATTCATATATCATCATTTGAATCTTTAAAGTTTACATTCAAAGCACTGTCTTCAGTACCACCACCACCTTTTTGGCTACATTCCAGTCCCTCATATTCTTCTTGGTTACAAATTAGTCCCTCAACTAATGAATCTTTTTGAACACGTATCAGATAAGGTGTGTCATCCAATACTACAACTTTTTAATCTCATACTATATAATTAGTGGTCCCCTCCAAAGTAATATCCACTATTGCATCCTCACACTCAGTTGTCCCCTCTAAAGTAGCATCCTCACATGAATCTTCTTGGTCAATACCGTTAGTGGTCCCTTCCAAATTAACATTCTCACATGAATCTTCTTGGTCAACTTCATCTTTTACACTAGTGGTCCCTCCTTCATCAAAATTATCACTTAGACTATTCAAATCTTCAAAAGTGCCAAAATCTTCAAAAGTACCTTTTACACCATTATTCAAATCATCCAAATTGTCGTTTTCTACACTATTCAAATCCTCTCAACTGTCCTTTTCTCGTACCTCACATTCTTCATCCTTTTCATTGGGTCCTACATTGTTTTCTAGAGAGAGTATTGACTCCTCAATATCCGGTTGTGAGAGTGGATGAATGACATATAAATGCATATTCCCATTATTCAATGCTATGCTTTTCATTCTATTTGTTCCTTCATCATCTTTCAACAAAAGTAGCTCATTAATATCCATTACATCATAATACCACAAACTCTCCACTTTTGTGTATCCTAAATCCTTTAAACCACTAAGAACCTCAAAATAACTCTAGAAATCAGGGTCTACTTCTCAAACCTCTTATAACCCCTGTAATCTAATTTATTAAACTCAACAAATACACCCCATGATGGACAACACACTGAAACTTATTAGTCATGACCTAATTAGACAAAATAACGAAGAAATCAGTCTTTGAAGAAGGTGAAAACAAAAAAAGGTTTATTTTTTAACATAGTAAACAGATAATCGTACCTTAGAAGAAAACTAGAAATGAACAATGGTGAGATTGTTTATGTATTCGTCTTCTTCGTCGCTCAAAGTATCAAACATAATCTTTTTCTTCGCCGCTACAAGTTTCAGAGTATGAGAAGAGTAGACAAGTGAGCTAAGATTCATATGTGAAAAGTTTCATAGAGAAGAGTGAGCTTTTGTTGGTAAATGAAGAGTTGAAAAATAATATTTCTAAAGTTGAAAATGTTATTCATAAGTTAAATTAAAATAACTGGATTAATAAAATTAGAAAAATTAAACAAATAACCATGTCAAATTTTAAAAATACATTATAACGGTCTTATAGACAATATTTAGCGTTTTTTCTATAAAATTTAACATAAGTGGCTTGTTAGACTAATGGAAGGACTTTAAAGGACTAGAGTGTAATATTTTTTAATTAAGAAACTAAATCAAAACAATAAATTAAATTAAAAGACCAAAAGATAAATTAAACCTTAATATTTAAACAAACATAATTAACTTTTATATATTACATAATATGATTATATAAAATTTACTAATTAAACAATCCTTTATAGTATTAATAATAAAAATATAATTAATATATAAAAGTAATAAAAGTTAAATTGCCTGATGAATAAGGGTAAAATGGTCCACACACAATCAAATAGCTGTATGAAAATCTTCTATTTTGGGTATTAAGCCGAATTTACATGTGCTTCATCCCTCTCGTTTTTCCCTTATTAGTATTCTTTCATAGTACTATACTCCATAGCCAGTAATTTGTCTTTACTCTTCCACTCTCCATTCTCACAACAACTCCACTCTCACACAGCTTTATTCCACAACTGTGCCCTCCCATCACCACACACGAAAAACTCATTAAAACAATCGACAACACAATCACAAAAACTCTCCACATTTTTCAATACTCAAGAACTCTCTACAATGTCACCAAAGCTAGAGAAATCTGAGAAGATGAAAGGAAAAAAGTCGAATGAGGCTGGAAATGAATCAACCAACCTTAACAACCAGGTAAAACAGTTCTTCAACTGATTTTTTTGTTACAAGAGATGAAGCAGAAAAAAAAAAAGAGATATTTTGAAATTTTTTTGGTTCTCAGTTTTGCTAAACCTATTCATGAATGTATATACTTGGTACTCATTTTGTTGCTTTGTATATATGTTCAGCTTGCCTCTGTAGGAAAGAGTTTAAATCGGAATTGCAATAGCCGCCGCATTTTGAGATCCTCTATGAGGCTGGTTGAAACTGAAAAATCATTTTTGCGAGGATGTTTAGAGCCTCATTTGTCTTCTGCCTCTTCTGCCCCTGATGGCATCCAACAACGTGATGTTCTAGCTCAAACCATCAATTCTGTATGAAATAAATACATTTTTTTTATACACATAATATCTATTTTATCTTAGTTTTTCTTGCAATTTTCTGTCAACTTTATCAGCATGTATATGAGTTCTACTTTTCTAACATTCAAGAGAGTAACTATATATATTATGATATATTTGGTGCAGGCATGTCAAGAGATTGAAATTGTTGAAACTCCAAAAGTAGGTGGAGGAGGAGGAATTGAGGAAGAAGATGAGGCTGAATGTTCACCGCCATCACTTAGTCTCAAACTAAGTGAAATGGTTGCCATGGGAGGACATGATGATGATGATTCCGAAACACAAAGCCGGCCTGAAGACAATGATAATCCATATCAAGTGAAGCCGGAGTATATGGGGATATTACGAGAAATCATCACCAAGCATGGAGATATTGCTAAGGATTGTCAGGCAAAATCAGTGAAATATCGTGCAATGATGTTGGAGAACATCTGTGAAGTCATATCAGCTTTGGATAACAAAGATATTACAAACTTGAAAGGAGTGGAAAACATGATTGATCAAATCATGGACGTAAAAATCATGAAGGTGGAGGTTGATTGGCTTCTCACGAGGCTAACTGAGATACTTGAGGCAAGACAGGCTTTTAAGGACGGTAGCAAGCTAAAAGAGAAAACAGACAACATTTCGGGATTTATTGAAATTGCTAAAAGTGAATTGAAAGAGTGTGAAGTTGAGAAGAAGGAATTGTCACAGAAGCTTAAGGAAATATGTGATAGAGAGGCTGATTGGAAAGTGAGATTGGATAGAATGCAAGAAGAGTCTGTTACAACAGCTCAAAAAGTCAAAGATGTCACATCTAAAGTTAAACGATTTCTTAAGTGCTCCCTGATCGATGGTTTGCTCTAGTATGTTGCAATTTCATCTCCCTTTTTCTGTTTTCTTCATACTAGTGGTTTTAGGATTGGTTATGTTTAAACTATATTAATTTTAAGACTTCTGTTTCCTGACTCATGCATGACTTAAATAATTACATGTGGATTTTGGTAACAAATGTGTAAGGTTATATCCAATTATAAATTTATGCATGATGATTGAAAATGTTTGCATGAGATGAGTGGTAGTATATTTATATAAAACTAAGGTGTGAGGGAAAATTAAACTTCTGCATAATAAAGTAAAAAAAAACACTTTAATGAGAATTGAGGTTCTCAAAGCTGAAGATATGTGGAATTCTAAAAAGAATCGACCTATGAAAAATTGTTTCTGTTTCGATAAAACCTCATGCAGGTTTTGTGGCTCTGAACTGTGATGAAGTTGTGACTCTTATGTTCTTTAGGAACCAATTTCATGTCATTTTAAGGACTAATTCTGTGACAGGAATTGACAGTTAAGGGCCAACTTGATATTATTATAAATGGAGGACTGCCTAATGACATATATGAGGGCCGCAACAAATTTATTGAATTTGATCTCATTCAAATGAATTGGTTTAGGAACTTTAGCATCAACAAGTGATGAATGGTCTCACTATACTCTACTACTATACAGGAAAATCATGGAGTAAGAAAGTCACTAAGTTTAATTCTGTCTTGATATTTTATTGTTGATGGAAAGTCTAGTCTTACAAGTCTTTTGTTTTATTATTACAAATATGTCTCTGTGTTTTCTAATAATCAATACACAGATAAGCAATTTTAATTGTATTGAATATTTTAAAGTTAATTTGTTCAAGATATATACGTATATATATTCTTTTGGTTCTTCAACTTCTCTTTCTTTGTCAGAATTGGTGACTAGAATTCAGGAATCAAATGCTTCTGATTACTAAAATTGTTAAAGAGAAAAGAGTGGATATTCGAGGGTTGGTGATGGTAGTACTTAGTAGGTGAAGAAAAAAATAAAATAAAAATGTATATAAATATTAGAAAAAAAGATTAATTCTCACCTTATATTAAAAATAAGATACAACTCAAATTTATCAACCATGACACTCTTATTTTAGAAGTGATTTTGTAAGAATTTTTTTTTGGAAGAAAGAAGTCCAAAGAAAAAAATACGTAGCAATTAATTTAAGCGTAAAAATTCTAATACAATTAACTAATAAAAGAAAATAAATTTAAATAGAAATTCACTCATAAAGCATCAAGTTATGATATAGATTACACCCTATGTTGGCAAGTGCATATGCACAAGTATTTGATTCACAATAGGTATGACAAACCCACACCCCCTAATCTAGTTTGAGTAATTGTTGAATTTGTTGTACCAATTGTATTCAAATTGTACTATCCTGCCCAAAATCCAATTGAACAACCACTTTAGAATCTATATGAAGCGCAATAGCTCTAAACTCAAGCTCTTTTGCTAATCTTAATCCTTTTAGCACATCCCAAAGTTCAATAATATATGCACTACAAGACTCCAAAAATCTTCCGAAGCCTCAAAGGCACTCACCCGTACAACCTCTTGAAAAAAACACCGCATCCAGATATCAAGTCATTCTTACTAGCTTCATTCGTGTTCAATCTCACCCAACCCGAAAGAGGACAAATCCACCTTATTTACTTAGTCCCTCGAGTCAACTCCTTCTTACTACCATACAGCTCCGTTGTAAAAAAAACTCATGAGCAACTTTAATAACATGTCGCCACGGAATTCTAGGTCACGAAAAATTCTCATCATGTTGTTCCTTATTCCTCACACCAAAGTGCATAGCAAGAGGTTACCCAAAGTTCCATCCACGCTGGATCTCCAGTAATACCAAAATCATAACACAAATTAATATCCATACACTCCTTAATATTTTTATATTACAAGTAAAAAATAGTCTCTCATATCCAACTTAATCACATTAGTCCAAATAGAAAAAGTCAAAGGGCAATCACTTAAGACATGTATAATGGATTCCACCTCTATTCCATAATAACTATAAAAAAATCCTCCTAGTTGCATTTTATTTTTCTTTTCATTGGTCATTATCTTACCATGATACACCAACCAAATAAAGTCCCTTATTAGTTCAGGGACTTTAAACTTCCATATCAACCTCTAGCTATCCTCGTCATTTTGCCTATCAAAATTATATATTAATTTATAACTTGATGAAACAATATACTCACATTTTTTATCATTTGGTCAACAACAAATATCACTCCCATTATTACCATTGGGAGGGAGAATAGCTAATTTTAGTTACCACATTATGAGGAAACAAATGCTTTAAAAGATCCACATTCCATCGATCATGTTGATACAATAAGTCCTCTAAATATTGATAAGAAGTTGTATTGACACCATTTGTATTAATACCCATCAACTCCATACATGTTTCAACCCAACAATGAGACCAAACATCTATATTGACAACACCTCATATAGACCAATACACAAATTGAGCAAACTTAGGCAACAAGTTACCGAGACTCTTCCACAAAATAGGATCATTGGCCTTAATAATCACGTCCTCATAACCAATATTGATACTCAATATTTGCCACGAATAATTTCACAGCAAAGAGATTGTTCATTACTTTGGATGACCCAACCAAGCTTCAAAAGACAAGCATTATTCACAATATCTAACTGTCTAATATCAATCTTCATAAGAACTTTGGTTGTGTAATCATATCCCACTTCATTGAATGAAATCTTCTACGCTTCTCGATATCACCTCAGATAAAAGAATGTTGTAACTTTTGAATATCATGCATAAGGATGTAAACGGATATCCATGAGGACGGATACTATGATATATGTGTCTTCCCCGTTGGATAGATATGATATCCGTATCCGCTCCATATTCGTGCGGATATCCGCTAAACAGATAATCTGCTAAACGGATAACCCGAAGGTTTTAAGATACCCGCAGATATTTACAGATATCTATGAATAATATTTTTTTCTAAAATTATTTTTTGAAAAAAATATTTTTAGCTTCTTTGAAAGACACAGAAAGTTATTATCACATGACATCCATACAATTCACTCTCAAATTTACAACAAAATTTCATCACATTAATTTTCTTCTTTTTCACCAAAAACTTAATATCACCAAAAATAAAAAGATATTGCGATTATGAATTATGGTGGCAGAGTGGACGAAGACGGTGTGGGAAGGAAGACATTGGTTGGACAGAGGAATGGCATTACTAGTTGGTTGAGTGGTGGAATTGTTGAAGTGTGGTATGGAGTATTAAAGAAGCTTAAATATGAAATGACCAAATAGTATTTCTTCAAAGAAAATTTCAAAATTTAAAATAAATATAAGAAGACTATCTTTTTTAAAAGATGAAAAAACGGAAGGAGAATAGCGATCCAAACCGCAGCGAAAATTAAAAATTTCTCCTTTATTGATCCTTACGAATGAGAATGATCAGTGATAGAATCATTACCTCTTGTGGCGATTGAAACCTTTGATGCAGATCTAAGGAGCGATCATGAACGTTGAATGGTGACAACGCCTCTACTCATTCCATACGAACAGATTCCTTCAGTCTCAGTGCTAGCTGCTACGAATGAAGGCTTTAAGTGTGTGTGTGTGTGTGTGTGTGTGTGTGTGTGAGAGAGAGAGAGAGAGAGAGAGAGAGAGAGAGAAAGAGAGAGAGAAATGAAATTTCATCTGAACAAATGCTTCTGCACAAGGGTTCTATTTATAGAACCACTTGCATGGGCTGTAAGCTAAAAAGCTCACTTAAGTGTATGTGGCCCATATCTTATAATATATCAAAATCACTTAAGCGCATGGTACCTTACCATATTTTGTATTCTACTTAAGTGCATCGTACCTTACGATGTTCTACAATTCACTTAAGTGCACTGTATCTTACGGTATTTCTTATTTACTCTATCTCTCATCAATCCGCCATTTTGTGTGTGACCTTGTAGGTTTTCGCAGCATTGACAATTATATTAAATCACGCATTTAACATAATAAATAGTGAGCGGTATCTAGCAACACATCACTGCTATCCAAGACACGAAAATGTCATGTGATCTGACAAATCCTTTTGTGATAATACTTGTGTGTATAATTACCTTTTTGCCCTTATGTCTATATTTAGCACAAGGCATAGACCGTGTCATCCTTGTCCGGTTTAATATTAGGCCCTTAGACATTTATCCTATTATGCAGGATGAGCAAATTCCATCTAGGTTACTCATGTCCCTCATCATGCTTCGTGGAGTATCCATTTACTGTCTTTATGATCATCCAATTACGAACAATATTTGATCAACAATAAAACACTCGACTCTACATCTAAGGTCCATAGTGGTTTCAGGTCGAAGGGTGATATACACCAATATCACCATGAGAATAACTTATGACACTTTGCAAACATTTTATATAGTATTCTCATAGTGGGTCAATCCAGTATGAATATTACTCATAATATTCATACCTATGTTTAAGACTTGATAACTCTTTATCCATGACCCATGAGATGTAATCATCAGTCTATATACATAATAGTCTTAATGCTTTAATGTTATCCCACTTCACAACAAAGCTCGACTACGGATACTTTGAGAATAATGTCTTTATGTTTAATGGGATCTCATGATTAAGTCACACTTGATACATTAAACGGACTAGCTATTCTAGGGACTTTATTAAACATACATAATAAAGAAAAAAATATTTTATTATTAATAAATAATGCAATACAAGTACCAAAAGTATTGACCTCTAGAGCTTACATCAACAACAACATGGTGTAATAAACTAATTAGATTTAAATATTTTTCATAATATATTAACGGATATGGACATCCGCAGACACGGGTTTCATTAAATCCGTATCCATATTCATTAACAAACGGGTATTTAAATATCCATTTATTTTATCTGTGGATATCCATTAAGCTATATGCGCCATATCCATGAAATTTTTTATCTGCAGGTATCCATGGGTACGGATTTTATTGTCATCCCTTATCATGCAAACAAAATGTAGGAATCTAGTAGTCATCATGGTATATATAGGAAGAGCTTCAATAACATTTTTAGAGAGAGAGTCACTCGACCTGCAAAAGAAAGATTTTGAGCTTTCCAAGAGGCCAACCTTGACTTAACTTGCTTCAGAATAGAATTAAAATCAAATCTTCTTGGTGTTATATCAAGAAGAGGGACACCCATATATTTTTCAAGCGATTGTGTTTCTCGAAAGCCAGACATAACAACCAATTTATGACAATTAGACACAAAAGTGTTTTTAGAGAAACAATGCTTGTTTTATCAATACTCATTTGTTGTCCAAACAGAAGGTAAAATTGATTAACAATATCAAGTACATACTACATTTGAACCTTTGTATAGCTTGACCAAACAATAAAAGACCATCTGCAAACATCAAGTGAGATATGAGAGAACCATTTCTACCCACCTTAATAGTTTTTAAAAAGCATTGCTCCACACTATGAGAAATAAGATGAGACAATTTATCCATATAAACAACAAAGAGGTAAGAGGAAATAAGGTATCTTTGTCTGAAACCTCTTTGAGGTTTAAAAAATTATGATCTAGTTCCATTTCATTTCACATTATTGGTTACAATTGTAATTGAGACTATAATAATAGTGTTGTTCCTTTTGGATTGAATGAATTTGGTAAAACAACACATGACACAATATTACAATGAACATTTTTCCACCCTCGTCGTATCACATTTTTTACGCGCATGTTTTTTTATTAAGAAACATTTTATCATTGTTCCTTAAAACAGTTATGGTCATAGAGTTTGGATGACAAGCTTCGAGTTCCAGCATAACCATTTTTTTTTCAATAAAAATAAGTGTGTGTCCCTTCACATTTATTGTTATTTAAAAATTGAAAGTATAACAATTATGGTTGTTTCGTTCAACCGTGGTTATATGTTATATATTTCACTACGGTTGAAGCTTGCAACATGTGTGAAATTATTTCTCACAAAATTAAAATATAACATGTACTTCATTTTGTTCATAACACATAAGGGTACTCTAACGAACGAGATGGCAGCAATAGCGAAACCTTCACCATCTTCATTCATTTCTAGAAACAAATATCATTTATGGAAAGGAAATTGTCATTCTCTTCGAATTACAATACATTGCCATTTTATCTCTCTGACGCTTTTGAATGTTTATGTTCTTCGTAAGGGTTATTTACCATTATCTCTCTCTGATGCTTCTGAATGTTTATGTTCTTCACTAGGATGTTGTATGTATTGACATTGTCATCTGTATTGTTCATGTTTCCATATTCATGTTTTATTCAGATTTTGTGAATCTGCTTTAGGTTTTGGTGTTGGATATGTTTATATTTTATTAAGACATTGTGACACTTCTGAATATATTTATGTTTTGGTATTGTCATGTTCATGTTTTATTCAGACATTGTCATATGCATATAATCATATTAGGATGTCGTGTGTGTAGCATTAGGCTGGCATTCACATTCATCTTTGATATAAATTTCAGAATTTGTTAGGTCCGGTGTGTGAGAAATAAGTTTTTGAATTTCTTGAATTTTCCGAAAAAAATGTTCCCAACAATAATGGTATCTTTTTTTGTCCTTGTGTTGTTTGTGGGAATGTCAGAAAATGGTCAAAGAAAGAAATATTACATCACCTATGTTATAATGGAATATGTCAAAATTATACAACATGGACATGGCATGGAGAAGTGGATAATATTCAATTTTCGACGTCACAAATGGATGAAAATGATGATGATATGGATGACCGACTAGAAGATATGATTTATGATATTGGATAATCGTCTTATATGAAAGCCCATATTTATGATACTTTATGTATCGACAAAGATGTGTCTTTATGTAAGGAGTGCACCAATTTTACACGATTGTCTACGTTGTTAAAATTGCTTAATGTGAAGGCAAAAGGTGGGTGGTCGGATAAAAGTTTCACATTTTTCTTGATTTATTGAAATAAATGCCACCAGAAGATAACAATTTCTCAGATCGCTGTTATGAGCCAATAAGATATTGTGTCCAATGAGTTTGAAGTATGTCAAAATACATGCATGCCCTAATGATTGCATATTATACAAGAAAGAGTATGAAAATTTGGATCAATATCCAGAATATGGTAAGTCCCGCTACAAGTTGAAGAACAAAAATGGTGATGACAATGACAGTGTTAGTAAGAAGTGTCCTCCTGTTAAACTGTTATGGTACTTGCCAATAATCTTGAGGTTAAAGAGACTTTTTGCTAATGTGAATGATGCAAAGAATATTATATGGTATACAGATGAAAGAAAATATGATGGAAACATTCGCCATATAGCTGATTCTTTGCAATGGAAGAAAATTGATTCATAGTTTTCAGATTTTGGCCTTGAGCCAAGAAACCTTAGGATTGGGCTTGCCACAAATGGAATGAGCCCCTTTGGTAATATGAGCACTAAACATTCTTCGTGGCATGTTCTTCTCATGATTTACAACCTATCTCCTTGGTTGTGCATGAAGCACAAGTATATGATATTAAGTATGATGATTTATGGACAAAGACAACATGGAAATGACATAGATGTTTATCTAAGTCAATTAATTGAGGCTTTTAAACTTTTATGGGATAAAGGTGTTAACGTTGATGATGCATATTTAGTTGAAAACTTTTGTGGGATAAAGGTGTTAGTTGGATATAGTGTCAAAGGACATAAAGCGTGTCCTATATGTTAATCTGATACATGTTTTCACCAGGTTGATTTGGAAAAAAGACGGTTTACCTTGGGCATTGTAAATTTCTAAAACCCAATCATCATTATCATAGATTGCGGAAGGCTGTTAACGGAGAGCGTGAGTTTGAACACGTTCTTAAACCTTTAACAGGCGATGAAGTTTATCAACGACAAGAACACCTTAATGTTGTTTTTGGAAAGGAAAAAGAAGGTCCCTTTGAGAGAAATATTTGGAAAAATATATTGGTGTTCCTTGATCTTCCATATTCGTCTAGATTCGATGTAAGACATTATCTTGATGTGATGCATGTGAGAGGTCAGTGTTCTTGCATGATATCAAAGTTTCCCAAGGTTACTCTTCAAACATAAATAAACTTGTATTAATGAAAGATCTCAAGTTAGTTGGTTTAAAATCTCATGATTGTCATATCTTGATGCAACAACTTCTACTAGTGGCTATCTGTGGCATCCTTCCAAAAAAATGTAAGAGTAACTATAACCAGATTGTGCTTATTCTTCAATTCTATATGTAATAAAGTTCTTGATTTCAAAAAATTAGATGAATTAGAAGATGAGGCTACAATAATATTGTGTCAATTGGAGATGTATTTTCCTCCATAATTTTTTAACATTATGGTTCACTTACTTGTTCATCTAGTCAGAGAAATCAGAAACTGTGATCCAGTTTATTTAAGGTGGATGTATCCTATAAAGAGATACATGAATATATTTAAAGGATATACGAATAATCATCACCGACCGGAAGCTTCAATTGTTGAAAGGTACATCACAAAAGAATCTATTGAGTTTTGTTCAAACTATTTGTCAGAAATAGTCTATTGGAATTCCAAAGTCTTGTCATGCTGACAAATTTGAAGGTAGAGGTGCTCAATATTTAAATATTAAGTTAATGGGCCGTGATGTAGTACTTAAAGCATATTTTTATATATTGAATAATCTTAGTGTAGTTGAACCTTACATAGCTACTCACAAAAAATCTATAAAGAAAAAATATCCCCGAATGAATGACAAATTATTGTTGACACGACATAACAAGGAATTCATAAGTTGGATTAGTATGAGGATTTCTAATGATGATTGCCCATCCGGATAATTAAATGACTACCTTACATGCCAAAATTTATTATGATAACTTGGACGACATATGGCATTTCTAATTATTCCTTTTATACAAAAGCAAAGATGATCGTAGCACAATGCAAAATAATGGGGTTATGGTTGAGACTGAACTCATGTATTTCTCTAGTTCGACAGATAAGAATCCTATTTTGGCAATCACCACATTCTATGGTTTCA
Source organism: Lathyrus oleraceus (assembly GCF_024323335.1). NCBI lineage: Eukaryota > Viridiplantae > Streptophyta > Magnoliopsida > Fabales > Fabaceae > Lathyrus > Lathyrus oleraceus. Next base: position 106,230,862 of record NC_066585.1, read on the forward strand.
TTGAGGAGATTTTGGAGATTGATCATGTTATTTTTAAAATGCCTTTTTTAAATGAAAGTGGGTTCCCAATAACAATGGTATACAAACTGATGAGTTAGGATTCACAAGGGTTGACCTTGGCAAGACAATTTATAATATGGAACAATTCATCTTGGCTACTCAAGCAAAACAAGTTTTTTATGTTACAGACCCTACAGACTTTTCGAGGAGATGGTCATTGTTCGCAAAGGAAAACACATTCCTCCTAGTGATGATGAATTTTTTTATATTTCTTCTACTTCTTCTTATGCAACACATGTTCCTAATTCATATAAAGAAGTTGATAGAGATGATGTACATGCTATTTGTAACGGTCATCAAGAAGACATAAGGGAAAATTAAAAAGTAAGTATTTTATATTCCTCATTCATAATTTATTGTATGTTATAATTACTAATGATGTAATTTTCTAACATTTATTATTATTTAAAATGATAGGTGTTTAAAGTCAAGACACTAAGAGACAAGACAACAAGATAGTATTATTTATTGTAAAGATGTGTACCTTGTAGGTTGTTTTGTACCATTTTGGTTTTGACGGGATATACAATTTTTGGTTCCTAATAAAATTTTGTCATTAATATAATTCAATTTTTGCTCTAATTCAATTAAAAAATGGTTGTATTGATGTTTCTAGTCTGATATAATTCAGAAATATTCAGGTTTAAAATTTGGAAACACTGTAAATTTGAATAAAATAAAATAATATATATATTATATCATAACGGTTTTTAGCTCAACCATTGTTATAAGTATAAGCGTTATCCAAAATAATAAAAGACAAGAATGGAGAGGCTATGATTCGAACCAAGGACATATTAATCATTTCACAGCGGTTTTTTGAATAAATAGTTGTTATAAGTAGCACGCTACCTGTAACACCCTTCTAAAATACCCCAAATATTTAATTAAAACAACAATGTAAATCAGAGTAAATATGCAATTAAGGGTGTCACACAAACTCTTCACACCATTCACCAAAATTAACTGTCATGCTCTTTTATTATATCAAAAAATAAAGCATTGCACAATACGCAGCGGATAGAGAACAACTCAATCATGCAAAACATGTAACACATTACATGTAAAATTATTCAACAAGGTAAAACATCCTGTCCCGATGTTACATCTATCAGAGCATGACCCACTAAGGAGACTACACTAGACTCCAAGCACTAGCTTCTACTCAATCACTGTTCGTTACCTGAAAAATAGTTGTAAGGGTGAGTTCCTCAATCGATATAATAAGCATTATAAAATATCATGTAATGCTAAGTAATTTAACACATATCATCACCCTAATCAGATCACACATATTCAGCAACGGCAATATCAACTCATAATCATCATCATCATCGTACTCAAACTCAACACAACCATAAAACACACGTATAATATTGGAATACATCCATTCATATTATACGCCATACATACATACATTATGCAATGAGACTCCATGCATGCGGTACCGACTATTCGTGAACATATAGTTCAACCTCACCGATCAAATCCAGATACGGCTACCAAGCTCACTAGTCCCACTCATTTGAGACCTAGTGACTCACTCACTAATTCCTCACCATGGGAATTAGCTACCACCCCAAGGGCTATGATATGCACGCTAATCACCTAGCATGCAAACATCAACAATCATCCACAATGATTCACTCACTAATTCCTCACCATGGGAATTAGCTACCACCATAAAGGCCACAATATGCAAGCTAAATCACTTAGTCATGCAAACATCAACAATCATCCACAATGGACATATGCTCACACTCTAAGCCATAAACAGTCCATTCATAATTTCATACATGATAGATACATTCACCACATTATGCATATCATCATACATCATCACATATTCACCACATAATCATATCATGTCATACCACATAATCAATCACAGCATTAGCACACTCTACTAATACCTATACTAATCAAACCAACGGGAAATGATCCCTACTCTATCATACATCAGCTAAATTACATTACTCAGCTGAACAACCAAAAACTGCACAACAACAGCACAGAAAAATCACAATCCTGCCCATACGCGTATTGCCTAGTCCCATACGCGTATGGCCCAATTCTCAGCCAATCCCATACGCGTACCACCTATCTCGTACGCGTATGCTACGCGTACCACTTCCCCATACGCGTACCAACAGAGACCAAACCACGTTCAAAACATCATCTTCCTCATCCATACGCGTAATGCCTAGTGCCATACGCGTACCAGACCATCTTATACGCGTACTGCCTAGTGCCATACGCGTATGACCAGAAACCAGATTTCCAGATCTGCTATGGTTTTCTCCACCACGAGATTCCTCAGATCCAACCTCCCACAGTCCAATTTTTGACAGTAATCGCTCATATCCTCTAACACGAATCATACCCTATTCGATTTCACAAATGTTAACATTATTACATCTAATTCCTACGAATTTCTCCAATTAAAACCCATATTTCGTTCATTCAATATTTCACAATTTTTCAGCATACATCATTCTAATCAGAGTCAAATCAATGGTTTATCACTACCTATTACATGTTATCCTATAATACCCATTAAACGATGATAAACCCCCCTTACGTGAATTAACCCGGAAATCTTTAAGCTCCAAGCTTTTCTCTTCTCCAACCTTCTTCCTCTTGCTCTGTCTCTTTGCCCTTTTCCTCTTTTTGAGCCGCTTCTCTGTTTTCACGTGAAAACTCTTTTTACCAAAATGGAACTCTTTTTCCTTATTTCCAACTTATATATTTTCCAATAATTATTATTCCAATAATAATAATAATAATAATAATAATCCAAAAATTCCAATTATTTAATTAAATTAATAAATATAATATTAACTTAAATTAAATAATTATCTTATTTTTATCGGGGTGTTACAACTCTCCCCCACTAAAAGAGTTTTCGTCCTCGAAAACATACCTCAAGCGAATAACTCAGGATAAGACTCCTTCATCTGACTCTCAAGTTCCCAAGTTACATTACCACCTGCTGGTCCTCCCCAAGCTACCTTTACCAAAGCAATCTCTTTACCCCGCAACTGCTTCAACTCTCGATCCTCGATCCTCATAGGTGATGTTTCAACAGTCAGGTTATCTCTCACCTGGACATCATCTACTTGGACCACATGCGACGGATCATGAATGTACCTCCTCAACTGAGACACATGAAAAACCTCATGCAAATTCGCAAGTGACGGCGGTAACGCGATACGATAGGCTACCTCTCCTATCCTCTCCAAAATCTGATAAGGACCAATAAATCGAGGTGTCAACTTCTTCGACTTCAAAGCTCGACCAACCCCAGTTATCGGAGTAACACGAAGAAACACATGGTCCCCCTCTTGAAACTCAAGTGACTTCCTTCTCTTGTCGTGATAACTCTTCTGACGACTCTGAGCAATCCTCATCTTCTCCTGAATCATCTTAATCCTTTCCGTAGTTTGTTGAACAATCTCCGGTCCAATCACAGCACTCTCACCGGACTCATACCAACATAAAGGTGTCCGACATCTCCTACCATACAAAGCTTCAAACGGTGCCATACCAATGCTCGAATGAAAACTATTGTTGTAGGTAAACTCAATCAAAGGTAAATAGCAATCCCAAGCACCTCCCTTTTCCAAAACACAAGCCCTCAAAAGATCCTCTAGTGACTGAATCGTCCTCTCAGTCTGACCATCAGTCTGCGGATGATATGCAGAACTCAATCTCAGCTTAGTTCCCAAAGCCCTCTGCAAACCTTCCCAAAACTTCGATGTAAATCTAGGATCTCTGTCCGAAACAATACTCGACGGAATACCATGCAAACTTACAATTTTCTCAATATACAACTCAGCTAATCTCTCTAACGGATAATCCATTCTGATCGGAATGAAATGAGCCGATTTCGTCAATCTATCAACAATCACCCAAATAGCTTCAAAATTCTTACTTGTCCTCGGTAAACCAGAAACAAAATCCATATTGATACTATCCCACTTCCACTCTGGAATAGCCAACGGTTGCATTAGCCCAGACGGTTTCTGATGCTCAATCTTTGACTTCTGACAAGTCAAACAAGAATAAACAAAACTTGCAATTTCTCTTTTCATTCCCGGCCACCAAAATAACTTTTTCAAATCATGATACATCTTCGTAGCTCCAGGATGAATACTCAGGCCACTACGATGTCCTTCCTCAAGAATACTCTTCTTAAGTTCGGTAACATCCGGAATACACACCCGATTACCAAATTTCAAAACACCATTCTCATCAACTCTGAATTCACCACCTTGACCTTGATTCACTAGAGTCAACTTATCAACCAAAAGCACATCGGATTTCTGACCCTCTCTAATCTCATCTAGAATACTACTTGTTAACTTCAACATTCCCAATTTAACACTATTGTGAGTACTCTCACACACCAAACTCAAGTCTCTAAACTGCTCAATTAAATCCAATTCCTTAACCATTAACATAGACATATGCAATGATTTCCGACTCAATGCATCAGCCACTACGTTTGCTTTACCCGGATGGTAATTCAAACCAAAGTCATAATCTTTCAGAAACTCTAACCATCTCCTCTGTCTCATATTCAGCTCTTTCTGATCAAACAAATACTTTAAACTTTTATGGTCACTGAAAACCTCAAATCTTGACCCGTACAAATAATGCCTCCATAACTTCAGAACAAAAACCACAGCTGCCAACTCTAAATCGTGTGTCGGATAGTTCCTCTCATGAACCTTCAGTTGTCTCGAAGCATAAGCTACAACCTGCTTATTCTGCATCAAAACACCGCCTAAACCCAACAATGAAGCATCACAGTAAACCTCAATTAGTTCCGACGGACTCGGTAATATCAGAATAGGAGCAGTAGTTAACCTTCTCTTTAACTCTTGAAAACCTTCTTCACATCTTGAGTCCCAAACAAACGCTTGCCCCTTCCTAGTCAACATCGTCAACGGTAACGCCAACTTAGAAAATCCCTCAATGAATTTCCTATAATAACCTGCAAGTCCAAGAAAACTCCTTATCTCAGAAACTGACTTCGGAGCTTCCCACTTAGATACCGCTTCTATCTTAGAAGGATCAACAGCAACACCACCTCTTGAAATCACATGACCAAGAAAACTAACCTCTTCTAACCAAAATTCACACTTGGATAGTTTAGCAAATAACTTCTTTTCTCGTAGAACTTCTAAAACCACTCTCAAATGCTCAGCATGCTCTTCTTCAGATTTCGAATATACCAAAATATCGTCAATAAGCATCACAACAAACTTGTCTAGGTACGGATGGAAAATCCTATTCATATACTCCATAAACACTCCAGGCGCATTAGTCACACCAAAAGGCATTACAGAATACTCATAATGTCCATACCTTGTTCTAAAAGCAGTCTTTTGAATATCCTCAGTTTTCACACGTATCTGATGATACCCAGATCTCAAATCTATTTTACTGAACACACTCGCACCAACCAACTGATCCATTAAATCATCAATCCTCGGCAAAGGATACCGATTCTTGATCGTCACTTTATTCAGTTGCTTGTAGTCCACACATAACCTCATAGTACCTTCTTTCTTCTTAACCAATAACACTGGTGCACCCCACTGCGACACACTCGGACGAATAAATTTCTTATCCAACAGATCTTCCAACTGACTCTTCAATTCAGTTAACTCAACAGCAGACATACGGTACGGAGCCATCGATATCGGCCTAGTACCAGGTACCAAATCAATCGAGAACTCAACTTCACGCTCTGGCGGCAATTCATTCACTTCTTCAGGAAACACATCAGGAAAATCACACACCACGGCTAGATCGCAAATCACCAGTTTATCCTTAGCCTCCAAAGTCGCTAACAGCATAAACAACTCTGCCCCATCTGCTACTGCCTCATTCACCTGCCTTGCTGATAGAAACAAACTCTTTCCTTCCTCAATCTCAGGAAAGATCACAGTCTTATCAAAACAGTTGATATAAACTCGGTTAAACACCAACCAGTTCATACCCAGGATAACATCAATCTGCACTAGTGGAAGATACACTAGGTCCATTCCAAAGTCTCTACCAAAAATACTCAAAGGACAATTTAAACAAACTGAAGTAGTAGTCACTGAACTCTTCGCAGGAGTATCAATCACCATACTTCCAAGCATCTCAGATATCTCTAACTTAAGTTTCACAGCACAATCCAAAGATATAAAGGAATGAGTCGCACCTGTGTCAATAATAGCTACAAGAGGAAAGCCATTAATATAACACGTACCTCGGATCAAACGATCATCTGCAAAAGTCTCAGAACCCGATAAAGCAAAGACCTTGCCTCCCGACAGGTTCTCTTTCTTCGGCTTAGGACACTGTGGGCTAATATGACCCACCTCTCCACAGTTGAAACAAGTCATAGTCTTCAACCGGCACTCTGCAGCCAAGTGACCACCTTTGCCACACTTGAAACACTTCTTCTCAGCACTGGTACACTCATGGAAACGATGTCCAGCCTGACCACATCTGTAACACTTAGCAGGGGCACTGGAGTCTCCCCCACTAGGCCTCTTCATCCCACTCTGTCTCTGGAAACCTTTGCCAGCTGCATACGGTTTCCCACGATCATTCTGATTCTTGCCTTTCCTATCAACCCTCTGCTGATAGCTCTCCGCTCTGGCTTTGGTATCCTGTTCAAAAATCCTGCAACAGTCAACCAAATCAGAAAACACTCTAATCCGTTGATACCCAATAGCCTGCTTAATCTCGGGACGTAACCCGTTCTCAAACTTCACACATTTCGAGAATTCCCCAGTAGCCTCATCATAGGGAGTGTAATACTTCGACAGCTCTGTGAACTTAGCAGCATACTCAGTAACAGACCGGTTGCCCTGCTTCAATTCTAAGAACTCTATCTCTTTCTTTCCTCTGACATCCTCTGGAAAGTACTTCCTCAGGAATCTCTCTCTGAACACAGCCCACGTGATCTCAGCATTCCCAACAGATTCCAACTCAGTGCGGGTAGCAACCCACCAATCATCTGCTTCCTCTGACAGCATATGCGTACCGAACCTGACCTTCTGGTTATCGGCACACTCAGTCACTCAGAAGATCCTCTCAATCTCCTTCAACCACTTCTGAGCGCCATCTGGATCGTATGCTCCCTTGAACATTGGAGGATTGTTCTTCTGGAACTCACTCAGTTGACGAGCAGCTCCCATTCCCACAACATTCGGATTCCCTCCAAGTACTCCAGCTAGCATACCCAGAGCCTCAGCAATCGCAGCATCGTCTCTACCTCTTCCATCCATCTCTATTCTGAAAACCCAACAAGCTAAAACAATAAATACTGATAGGGTTACACAACACCTATCCCGTACAGGGGAAACAGAATAATTACGACTCGACTCGACCGACTATGCTCTGATACCACTAATGTAACACCCTTCTAAAATACCCCAAATGTTTAATTAAAACAACAATGTAAATCAGAGTAAATATGCAATTAAGGGTGTCACACAAACTCTTCACACCATTCACCAAAATTAACTGTCATGCTCTTTTATTATATCAAAAAATAAAGCATTGCACAATACGCAGCGGATAGAGAACAACTCAATCATGCAAAACATGTAACACATTACATGTAAAATTATTCAACAAGGTAAAACATCCCGTCCCGATGTTACATCTATCAGAGCATGACCCACTAAGGAGACTACACTAGACTCCAAGCACTAGCTTCTACTCAATCACTGTTCGTTACCTGAAAAATAGTTGTAAGGGTGAGTTCCTTAATCGATATAATAAGCATTATAAAATATCATGTAATGCTAAGTAATTTAACACATATCATCACCCTAATCAGATCACACATATTCAGCAACGACAATATCAACTCATAATCATCATCATCATCGTACTCAAACTCAACACAACCATAAAACACACGTATAATATTGGAATACATCCATTCATATTATACGCCATACATACATACATTATGCAATGAGACTCCATGCATGCGGTACCGACTATTCGTGAACATATAGTTCAACCTCACCGATCAAATCCAGATACGGCTACCAAGCTCACTAGTCCCACTCATTTGAGACCTAGTGACTCACTCACTAATTCCTCACCATGGGAATTAGCTACCACCCCAAGGGCTATGATATGCACGCTAATCACCTAGCATGCAAACATCAACAATCATCCACAATGATTCACTCACTAATTCCTCACCATGGGAATTAGCTACCACCATAAAGGCCACAATATGCAAGCTAAATCACTTAGTCATGCAAACATCAACAATCATCCACAATGGACATATGCTCACACTCTAAGCCATAAACAGTCCATTCATAATTTCATACATGATAGATACATTCACCACATTATGCATATCATCATACATCATCACATATTCACCACATAATCATATCATGTCATACCACATAATCAATCACAGCATTAGCACACTCTACTAATACCTATACTACTCAAACCAACGGGAAATGATCCCTACTCTATCATACATCAGCTAAATTACATTACTCAGCTGAACAACCAAAAACTGCACAACAACAGCACAGAAAAATCACAATCCTGCCCATACGCGTATTGCCTAGTCCCATACGCGTATGGCCCAATTCTCAGCCAATCCCATACGCGTACCACCTATCTCGTACGCGTATGCTACGCGTACCACTTCCCCATACGCGTACCAACAGAGACCAAACCACGTTCAAAACATCATCTTCCTCATCCATACGCGTAATGCCTAGTGCCATACGCGTACCAGACCATCTCATACGCGTACTGCCTAGTGCCATACGCGTATGACCAGAAACCAGATTTCCAGATCTGCTATGGTTTTCTCCACCACGAGATTGCTCAGATCCAACCTCCCACAGTCCAATTTTTCACAGTAATCGCTCATATCCTCTAACACGAATCATACCCTATTCGATTTCACAAATGCTAACATTATTACATCTAATTCCTACGAATTTCTCCAATTAAAACCCATATTTCGTTCATTCAATATTTCACAATTTTTCAGCATACATCATTCTAATCAGAGTCAAATCAATGGTTTATCACTACCCATTACATGTTATCCCATAATACCCATTAAACGATGATAAACCCCCCTTACGTGAATTAACCCGGAAATCTTTAAGCTCCAAGCTTTTCTCTTCTCCAACCTTCTTCCTCTTGCTCTGTCTCTTTGCCCTTTTCCTCTTTTTGAGCCGCTTCTCTGTTTTCACGTGAAAACTCTTTTTACCAAAATGGAACTCTTTTTCCTTATTTCCAACTTATATATTTTCCAATAATTATTATTCCAATAATAATAATAATAATAATAATCCAAAAATTCCAATTATTTAATTAAATTAATAAATATAATATTAACTTAAATTAAATAATTATCTTATTTTTATCGGGGTGTTACACTACCTAACTTATAATCACAGTCTCTCAGCCGTTGTGAAAACCACCATAAATACAACCACACGCTGCCTAATAAAGGACGAGCAACCGTAATTATATGTGTTTTGCAACTATCATTATATGTGTTTTTCGTAGTAGTGTGAACAAGATGTATTTTAGACAACATGTGGAACAAGATGGTCCAGAATGTGTTCTAGTATCTGGGTTTGTTGTTAAGCAAGAGTTGTTTTGCTAAAGTTCTTGATAGAACTAGTTAAGCAAGAGTTGTTTGACTAAAGTGCCTGACATAACCAATTAAGCAATAATCTTAAGGATTGGGTTCTAATTGTCTTTTGATGTCCTTCAAAAATATTAAAGTGTTGACTTCTTCAGATGTTCCAGAATTTTTCTTTTGGGAAGAAGTTTGTGTTGATAATCCAAAATCAACTTGAAAAGATTTGGATTTGTTTCAGTCAAAGAAGATATGATTGAATGTGCCTTCAAGGAAGGTTTGGTACAAGAACTACTCTATAAAGAAGGTGTATATAAAGAAGAGTTGTTTTGGATGCTATGGTATAACATATGGAACACGATGTTCCAACATGTGGGATGCAACATCTGGTCTCTTAGGAACAGACATATTAAAAGTGCAATTGGTTTACATTTTGTCTATCCAAGATTCTCTCCACAATAAAAGACTTGAAAGTTATGGAGAAAAGTTAATTTTGATGTACTTTTGCAACATGTGGAACACGACATTCATACATGTGTAGTGCAACATCTGACCCTGGTCCAGTATGCCAATGTTGTTGTATTTTTGGAGCAAAAATCTAGTTTAAATTCGATCTGTTGTTGTTATTTTAATGAAATACGTTTGTGCGATTTGTTCGACAAATATTGAAGATCAAACTAATTTAAATGGAAATTTAAATTTGAATTTGAATTAATAACAAATCATATCTTTTGTTGGAGAACTTTATGGAGCTAGTCAAATCAACAAGATTCAACTCTTATTCTGGACAAAATCAATTCAAAAATCCAAGAAGAAAAGCCCAGGACTGCATTGTTGTCTAAGGAGACTCAACCCTCACTTTTGAGGCATGAAATTTTTGAAGATACCTATTGTTAGGGTTTATCTTTTGAGTATTTGTATATGCACCACTCTAGCGTATTATTTCATATCATAAGGCATAAAGCTTGGTTTTATTGAGTTGTAAACCCTGTCCCAAGATATTAATTCTATAAGCTTGAAAACATAGTATTTCTTGAATTCCACGCCAATGCCATAACGAAATTAGGGTTGAATCTTTGTGTACAGCTCCATGTTTAAGTACCTTGGCATAAAAGGTTTGTCTTAGTTGAGTTGTAACATTCAACATTGTTCATTGAGTTGTAAGCACCAATCATGGGTTATGTGATTGAAAAGAAAGTGTGTAGGTTCTCATATTTATGAGGGGACTTTAAGTAGAAAGACACTAGGATTAGGAAGAGGATTTGTACAACATAGGGTTTGTTGGTTCTTGTAAGACTAAGTGTACTAATTCAAAGTAGCAGATTTCCTTTCTTGGGTAGAGTCCCCCCTCCAAGACGTAGGTGTGGTTTCACTTGAATCTTCTTGTGAATGAGGTTTGAGGTATCTTTAAGCAAGATGTTATCATTAGAGGATATCACAAGTGATCATCAAACCCTAAATCTTCAGCTTTATTTGGAGGAATAACTTGATCAACTGTCATATGCATCTTTGATTGCTTGAACCAACTTTAGAAAATGCTTGTTGTTAAAGTCACTCTAAAGGATTTTGCATCTTTATGTGTTGTCATCATTAAAACCATGATGTTATCAGGGTTAGGCATATCTTGCTTATATATGAGCCTTGATCACTTCCTGATTAAACTAGCATGGTCATAATTCAACACAATACCCCCTACATAACCCAATTCTTTGAAGAAGGTGATTAACTGTTTCTTCAGGTAAAGCTCTTCCTGAGACAAGTAGCTTTTAGATGTATGACCCATTCCCCATCAAAAAGTGACCTTGGCTCCAAAACTTACGAAATAAACCCAAGCATAGATATTCTGGTCCAGTCTCTATGGAACAGACCTTCGCATGAGCCTCTTCATTGAGAGGGGTAACCAAAAAGAACTTATCTTCAAAAAAATTCATGCCATCAGAATACATTTCAAAGTAACAATTAACATGTCCAGTGTAATCAAGCGTTGACCTTGAGTTAGATTCACTATGCTCCATTGTACCTAGAATAGATGGAAGAAGAGGGACATAGATGGATTTCCTCCCTAATAGTTACATAAGTATTATAATACTTTGATGAAGGTCTAACTCAGAAGGTTCAATTGGGAGGGGGAAATCATCGAATGGTTTAAAATTCAACTTTGAAATCGTTGAAAGGAAATCGAAGACCTAAGTTTAAAAAGGTGCACTCATATAAAGGTACATGGCACTCTCCAGAGTCACTAAAAATTATTTTATCTTCCTTAGGTATCAATACACCCAAGTTATAAGAAGGACCCACTTCAAGAAAAACCCTTATGAGACTACCTTTGCGAGCAAAGATAGAAATGATTGTCGAAATTGTGGAGTGTACTCAAGCAACATAAGGATACTCCTTCACTTTTTGACACATGGTTGGTACCATTTCCATCATTTTAAAAAATGTTATGTTACAAGAACGCAGATGACGAAAGAATAAAGGTAATGCACAAATAAATTGTATAACTCTTCTAAAAAGATAGTGCAATGTCTTTTTATAAGAGAAAAAATGAGCATTATCGACAGTTCAAATTTCCTCAAAAAAACACTCAAGTACTCTAGCTCCCAAAGGTCACCATGATAAAGTAAGTAAAAAGACATCTAAATCATGAGGCACATTTAATGCACAAATTCCCCATGACAATGAAGTTACATTACGAATTTTCACTCCAATCAGGAAATGACCGACAAAAAAGACAAATGCAGCAAAGCTCTCACCCTATAAAGCTAAGTAAATGGCTTGGGGAAACTGTTCTAGGTCGTTTATAGGGCCTAGTAATTACGGCCCATAGAGTTGAGTGATCCACCACATCACATGCGGTACAACTATTCTATCATAATCAATAATGAAAGTGATCTTGATCCAAGATCAATCAGAAGGATCTACGAAGTCCACGCCAAGAGATTAACAAACAGTTATAACAACCATAATATACAAGGAGGAACACATAATTTTTCATGTACTTTTTGAATTCAGATTGCGTTCACTCGTCTAATTCTCGTACTGATATGGAAGTTAGAGTATTAACCTTGCAGGTCATCCCCTCATCCATCATACCACAAGCTCAAGCCTACCATTGCAATCCATATCCTTCGATCATCAATCAATTTTGATTCTCTTGCAGAGTAATTAGTATTTGTAAAAAATACAATTTAATATGTAAAAGATAATCTAAAATGAATTGTATAAAATGGATTTAGATTAAACTTTTTAATTAGTCATGTAATCCAAGACAAATCAATATTATTTTATTTTTGTATGAAATAGTTATTTCTTAAAACAATTCAAATAACACTACTAAGTGGGAATAAAAGGGAAAACAACCTAGTATTAATCACTTGTTTGAGAGTGATTTGTTCATGATTTCTATTCCTCGGTTCATACCAACGTAAGTACAACAATTTCTCAAAGTCTAACATATAGACTAATGGTCAGTATTCCTTATGTGCCTAAAATCAGATTAAAAGAGTATCTCATATAAAAAATATTACGAACAAGAAGCAATTGAATAAAATTATAGATCAATAGGTTCATACAATGGTCAAATCAACATAGAATCCAACAATTGAGAAACAGGTTCATCATAACACAACCTAACCTAGAAGAATTTAGTTGCTCATAGTGTAATTAAAAATACCATAATTGATAAACAATGATAACATAAGAATTCCCTTAAAGAGATGGCCTCCAATGACTTCAAATGCTCAAAAAATGACCACTTGTGCTCTCTAATTTGTGCTTCAATCTCCCAAAATTATAAACCTTGTGAAAGTGCTGAAAAAACCTCTTTTAAGGGCGTCAGAATGGACCAGAACATGTCAGAAAAGGGCCCAGAAAAGTGACCATTGCGCGCATGATACCCTGCATCACGTGCGCGATACAACTTTTAATGCGTGATGGTGGATGTGATTATTTTTGAAGCTTCACTCTTTTTTTCCTCCTTTTTCACTCAAATTTTCACTAAGTCCACAATTTGCATACTTGTCTATTTTTCCTTCATTCTTTGGTCATTCTTCCTCAAATTTGCTCCACTTTCACTTGTTTTGCTTTGATTCTTCGACTAAATATATGCAATGACGGACTGTCATCACAACCCCAAACTTGAATCGTTGCTTTTCCTCAAGTAACTTGCCTGCAACTGCACATTTCAACATACAACAAGTCGCACAATAACAATTGAACATCACCTACTTAAATATTTTGTTTACCTGACCATGATTATAGCTCCGAACTTTTATCCGGAGAATTCAGAAAACATCCTCAACATTGACGAGTATTCAACCTGTCTATCAGCTTAATATAACTCACTCAATGGATAGGGTGATCTTTCAATCGACGTGCAAAATCAATTAAACTTAGCTTAATCATGTTCTAATCGAGTTTATCATAGAAATCCCAACACACACGTTAGAGGATTTTTCAGGTTGTAAACTGGCTTATGTTAGGATAGATTATTTTTAGGAAAGTAGCTTTAAACCTTTGGAGTTAGGTTCCTAGTTCACCTTCATTCATCATACCTTTTTGTACTAGAGAGTTTTGATCCTTCTTATAATATCATTCTTTTCTTTTCTCATTCATTTTTTTGAAGAAGTGTCTTTTTCCACTTCTTTTTCACAATAATTTTTGAAATTTTGGATCATATTCTCTAGTACCCCAACCCCAACCCCGAACTTAAAACTTTTCTCACTTCCAAGAGAAACCTCAAACCTAATCTTATTCATATATGTTAAGAATTATACTTCTACCTAACTCCAAAGAGATGGTGGAAAGAAAAGATATTTCAAGTAATATGGCTAAGAATTTAAGGCTACGTCACCAAAAGAAAGACTTAACCTCAACGTCTTTAGCAATGGATAAACCTATTACTAAATGGTGGTTTATAAAGGCTAAAAGTTATAAACAAAAAATTGTCTCAGTGTGTGTTGTTCAAACCAGATAACTTAATAGGAAATAAATCAAACCAGATAAAAGAATAATACATGGATACACTCATAAAGAAAGAAAAGTGAGCAATGGAAATATTTGGCTCAACTCTTACTAGATGATGTATCTGTAGGTTGAGTACAAGTCTGTTGATTCTTTTCTCATCATTCTCCTTCGAGTTGCTAGTTGTTATTGTGATGATCAAGTTTCTTTTGGATCATCTATTCAATGCTAAAGTGTTAAACTTGCAAATCTGAAGAAAAAAAATCAAAACAACTGCAAAGTTGTTTATTAAAGAAAGCGTAGATTGTCATGGAAGGGTCATGCTTGAGTAGCTAATCCCTCTTTTGGACGGTCTCAAATAAAAATAAATTAAACTCTACAAAACAAAACAAAACAGGTTATAACTGATGGATTGTCTCCCATTAAGCGCTTCTTTAAGGTCCTAAGCTTGACCTTTCAATTTTTGTGTTATGACGACATATATGACACGAAAGACACACCATCCTTCTTCTTCCTTTTGTTTGGTAGGAATCCCATCATTTTCGGGAATTTAAGGTTTTCTTCCATATTCTCTTTAATTGATAGCATCGAACAAGACATAAATCTCATTCAATACTTCATCTATTTCTCCTCTTTTATCCTCCTTGTTGCTAGATGCAGGACTACTCTTTTATTGTAGTTGGACATCTACGTCTAAATGAATTATTACATTTGGAGCTTCATCCAAAACTGTATAATCATCATATTGCATTCTTGTTCTTTCTGCACATATAATTTTCACCTCCGCTTCTTCTATTCTTGCTTATATTTCTTTATCAGATGGTTTGCACTTTTCTTCTTCTTTCTCTTTTTCAATTCCTCCTTCATCGACGACCTCATATTCCTGTTTGAATTCTCTTTTAATTTCCTTATCTCTGGGACTATCTAAATTTTTTCCATTGAACTCCCACTAGAGCTCAGTTTTAATGCTAATTGGTTAGATACTAGAACAAACTGCATAACTAAGTTCTCGAAGGATGTTTCCATGTTACTTCACACGGTCTCTTGAAGCCTGTTGATTATCTCGAAATTGAGTTGAGTCACCTTTATAAACTGAGTCAAGGTTTCTTCAAGTTGAGATTATGAATCCTCCTCCCATGAATGATGAACGTTTATGTAAGGTACTGACTTTGAATAATTTTTATCACTTTCCAGAATGAGCATTTTTTGCTGCAAGCTCCTTTGAAAAAGCTTCAAACTTTGCAAAGGTGGCATAAACGCCATTTGCGTGATTGTCTTGACCTTGCATACAAAATAAAAAGAAGAATATCTTAGTAGTATTGCACTAGATAAAAAATTTAAACAAAAAAGATAAAGAATATGACAGAAAATTTAAGAAGAAACAAAAATAACTAATTACAAAAAAAAAATATTTACAATTGAAAAAAAAATAAACGTTGCACAAGCATCACCTTATTGAAATATCAACAGTCCCCGACAACGACACCAAAAACTTGATGACTTCTCGGAAAGTGTATTGATCTGTCGAAGTAATAAAAAGATTGAATCCACAGGTACTGCCTCCAAGCAAGATAAAATATGCGCAATTTGGAAAAACTAGTAAAAATGGGGGATTTCAAGTTTCAGTGTGAAAAATAAATAAACGAGTAAAGAATGTCACGAGAGCGGTCAGGTTGTGTTATATAATCCCTTATTCCTCACTTGTTGATGTTTCATGCCCTGTATGAATTATCTAATCACTATAACTCACAACGAGTTAACAAAACCGTTATAGCCGATCCCTCATGAAATAACTCACTAACCACTACCAGGAGCTTTTTATTCCTAGTTCGCCAACGTAAGCAGTGTTAGGCGATGTATAGAACGCTAATTCTCTATGCCACTACTCGGGGTCTCCTATCCCTATTCAACCAGTGTAAGTACAACAATTGTTTTAGATCCAACACATAGACTAATGGTTAATATACCCTATGTTCCCCAATTCAGATTAAAGGAGTATCTCACATAAAAAGCATTATGAAGAAGAAGCAATTGAATAAAATTATAGATCAATAGGTTCATACAGTGGTAATCAACATAGAACCCAATAATTGAGAAACAGGTTCATCATAACACAACCTAACCTAGAAGAATTTAGTTGCTCATAGTGTAATTAAAAATACCATAATTGATAAACAATGATAACATAATAAGTCCCTTGAAGAGATGACCTTTAATGGCTTAAAATGCTTTAAAAACTACCACCTGTGTTCTCTAAATCGTGCTTCAATATCCCAAAACCATAACCCTTGTGAAAGTGCTGAAAAACATTTCTTAAATGCATCGGAATGGACCAGAACACGTTAGAAAAAGGCCCAAAAAAGTGACTATCACACACGATACCCTGCATCGCGCATGCGATGTAGCTTTTAATGCCATATCGCGTGTGCGATGGTGAATGTGATTATTTCCTAAGCTTCACTATTTTTTGCTCTTTTTTCACTCAAATTTTCACTATGTTCATAATTTGCATACTTGGCTATTTTTCCTTCATTCTTTGGTCATTCTTCCTCAAATTTGCTCGACTTTCACTTATTTTTCTCCGATTCTTCGACTAAATATATGCAATGACAAACTGTCATCACATTTCATGTAAGAAAAACAAACAGATAGTAAGAACACAAAACATTCTTATGCAAAAATTTAAACTTCACACAAAAAGATCTCATTGGGTGTACCAATTTACTTAGTATTTTCCGTTCACTTAAAGAATTAAACTCAAAAAAATCCTAGGACATATTGTGCTGAATCTTTGAGAAAGTATGTTTGTGGTTGGGTATTTGATGTTTGAATAAAAATAAATTGGGTAGAAATTCCAATAAGAAGAATGCATGATTGTTCTAAGAACTTGAAATAAAACAAAAGAAATAATAAAAGTAATTTAAATAAAATAATGTAATTACAAAATTAGAAAAGGAACACAAATTCATACATGTTTTCTCATAAACTATTTTCTCTCTATGACTTGGAAACTTGAGTTCTATAGGGAATAATGATAAATTTACGAATCCTTGTTACATGAATGAAATATGCTTATATACTACATATTCATAACTGTCGATAACAGTTACTAACCTAACACTCGATGCGTACACCATTACGTGACATTTTGTCATCTACTTTGCCTCCACTTGTTGGTCTTTAAAACTGTCTCTAAACTGCTATTATTATTGAAAGACCGTCTTCACAACCTTTAACTAGCCTTGTCGAGGAGCTTTTTTGTCAAATCTTATAGTGTACTATCGAAACGTCTCTGCATTATCTAATGTTTAGACTCCATAATATATTAAGACCCAAAACACCTGACAGACAAGTCGTACACACCACCTTTACATAACACTTTCATGTCAAAATGTTAACTCATTGCGAACCTTTTTGAGATTCTGGACATGTTTTGAAGAGATAGTGGTCTTAATCTTGTGGATTTGTTCCTACGACTCTTCCAAACTAGGATTAGTGGGTTCAGTGCAATGTCAAAAATCATAGGCTAACATGTCGTTATTATATTTATGCTAGTTAATGTTGACGTCCCTTTATCTGAGCGTCACAACAATAACGAAAATTAACTGATGTTCCCTTATCTAAGTCTAACGGTCACAATGGTCATTAACCTTGTTGCCTCTCTGTATGCGAAACTTATCAAGACTGTTATTTATGATCGTAGTGCTGAAAGTGTAATTCTTTATGTCAAAACACCATTTCGACAAAGTCTGTTGTTGTCAAAATGCGCTGCGCAGAAATTTGTACAGTTGTCGAAATCTCGAAGAAGTGTCTTCGACATAAATTTAAGACTTAACTTTATTTTGTATTTTTAATTGAGTTATGTTAGTTGGAGATTGCTTGGTATGCAAGCAATCTCAACCTATAAATAGGGAGGTGCCATATCATTGTAATAATACAGTTGTATAGAAAAATGATTGAATAATCTTCAGTTTGAAGGCAGAAAGAAACTCTACAAAAGTATTCCCCCTCTTCCCCTTTTCTCTCTCACTCTATTTCCTCTTTTCTTCCCTAATTCATCATTTCTATTCTTCTTAAATTTTTGCAGATCGGAATCATCTTGCAATCAAGGTGTGATTGATTAATTCGAGTGAAGAGTGAAGAACAAGAGGAGGAATCAATTGAAAGAATTGATTTTTGTTCATCAAGATTTATTCGAAATTCTCCAAGTTTTTAGTGAAATTCCAACATCAAATATTCGTCAAAATTCCAACATACATATGGATTATTTGGATTATTGATATCGAATTTGCATCACACTCTCAACTTAAATCAACCACAAAACTAGACGAGTTAATTTAGAGAATACGATTCATTTATGATGAACTGGTATATAACCCTTAACTTAATTCGACCACAAGTCGAGCTCTTACCGTTGTTGCTTAACTTTAATCCTTTCCCTCTAAGTCTTCTCGAGACTCTATGAATTAGGACATGAGATGATGCAAAATAGAGTTTGAGGCGATATGAATATATTGATAAAAAAATTAAATTAAAATAACCCTAATTGTTAAACGGAATGAATACTCGGTTATATTATATCAAGCATAGTTTTTTTGTTTTGATAAGTAGCAAATTATTATTATTGAATATACCTAAAATAATATTCTTCGTGAAAGCATCCCACATGAATAATCATGTCTAAAGTTATGATTCTATTAACATGAGACAAACTTCTACAAAAAACAAACTCCTCAATATTTCTAAGGTCAAATGATAGGATATAAATGGTCGACATCCACACACACAAATTTAATTATCCACACGTTACTTAACGCCTGTTTTTTGTTTGTTCCCTGCATTGAGGCACAAACAAGTTAAAAAAATGGTGTACAGTTTAATCATACTTCTTTAAACACGTCGATAATGAGTTGTAACTAAATCCTTTTGGTTTAGGTAGGACTAAAATATGACAAAATAAAATAACTAGAATCGCGTTCTTCCGTTTATTTATTTACATTTTTCTACGTTGACGAATTTCTATTTGCGTATAATATTGACTTAATGATACATATTGGCCCATAAAAATATATGTTGACAGTGCTCAAAAGTGTGAGTAGGGTAGAGAAAAATAAACAAAGTTTCGAATCTTCTGCATTTAGAATTGTCCAGTAAGTTTTCAACGTTGGTCTCTTGTAGACATACTCCCAAGAGGAAAGAGCTAGAGATATAGAACCCAGTTTCAACTTTAAATTTAAATTAAGGCACCTATAAATGCCTATATTCATACACACATATTTATAAGGCAACAAAAATGTGACAACACGGTCCCATTCAAGACACTTATTTTTCTTCTCGATTTCATAGAAAATAAGAATTTTATAAAATTGCATAAAAGACAAAATAATGCTCATGAAAATATTTATGTGTTTTTCATATTGAAAACAGGATATGCTCCCATATACAAAATACGTCACTGAAGACGTGGCACTAAATCCTTCATTCATTGTTTTTTCAAAAGAAAATATCAAACGACGTCGTTGGTTCCCGTTTACTACTACCGTTGCTGTTATGGTTATCCTTCCCGCGGTACAACGACGTCGTTTTAGGCCTTCTTGAGCCCGGAACTTCAGGCGGCGTAAGCATGCGAATCAGCGCCAAATTAATCCCTTTGAAAAACGGGTGCTTCTTGACGTCAGCTGCGCCGCGCTTTGACCCGAGCCGTTGAGCCGGGTCCTTGTTAAGCAAACCAGAGATCAAGTCTCGCGCGTGTAGCTCAAGCGTGCTTGAAGGAGTGGCTGTGGGAAAGGTTAAGGGCTTTTTTAAGATGCTACGCAGCGTAGCCTTGTTCGATGGGGCTGCAAACGGTGTACGCCCATAGATGAGCTCGTAGATGAATATTCCAAACGACCACCAGTCCACGGCGTTTCCGTGGGAGTTTCCGGCTGCTACCTCCGGTGAGACATACTCATGTGTTCCAACAAATGAGCAGGAACGAGCTGAAACCGGTTCAGCCACAAAGAGCCGGTTCGGTTGAATGGTTTGGACTTTACGCGACCGGAACAACCGATTTGAAAAGCAAGTGAATGGAGTAGAAAAAGAACGCGTGCGAGTGCAGGGTAATGTTGATGGAAACGCGGAGTCTTGTAAAGAGTCTGATGATTCAACGGCAGGGATCGCATCAGAGCAGAGTGAAAGATCGAAATCTGAAAGCATAATGTGACCGTCGGATCTAACAAGCACGTTCTCAGGCTTTAGATCTCTGTAAATGATTCCAAGCATGTGAAGGTACTCCAACGCCACCAACACCTCAGCCGCATAAAATCTGAGCAACAATAAACATAAAAAAAAAAAAGATAAGTAACTGTAGTGATAGAATAGAATAATAGAAGATAAAAAACGCTATCGCTTCAATGTGTTATGAGAAATTTACCTTGCGGAAGAAAGAGGAAGACGGTTATTAGGATATTTGTGGCGTAGGGAATGCAAGTCTCCACCGGAACAAAACTCCATAACAATGCAAGAGAAATGAGAAGCTTCAAACTCAGCGTAGAGTGTAGGGAGAAAAGGATGATCAAGCATCTTGAGAATCTTTCTCTCCATTTCAGCTCTCTGTACTTTCTTCTTCAATGCCACAGCGTCTTTATCCACCACCTTCATCGCATACAAGCAAGACTTTTCTTCTTCATTTTCGAAATTCTCATTTCCGTTTCGGAGGCGGCAGAGGTATACAGTGCCAATATCACCGGCACCGATACGACGGAGGAGGTGAAAGTCACGGAAGGTAAGCGCGGATTTGCGACGGAATGTAGCGGAACGGATAGCGGAGTATGCGAAATCAGAGGAGCGGTGAGGCTTGATGGAGAGACTCTCAGGCGAGGCAGGGATAAGGTCGAATGAAAGACGACTGAAACTGGTGCTGCAGAGGCTTTCACTGCTCATTGAACTTCGCTGTGTGGAATTCACAGTCTCTAAACTCAACTCAGAATCACGTGCAGCAGTTTCTAACATGGTAAACAGAAAACAGAGGGTTCACTGTTGATTGCACTCAACAGAGGGTTCAAACTTGGAAATTTGAATGCGTAGGTTGAAATTGAATGAAACGAGGATAATTAATATTAGTAAAATAAACGTAGTTATAGAAAGTGTAGTGTTTCTGTTTGTGAAGAGATTGGAACTTGGTTAGGGTTATGGGAGCAGAAAATATAGAAAGGATAATAAATTTGTATTCGTACGAAGATTTTTCAGAGTAATAAAAGAGGAACAGGTTGGGCCAGAAATAGAGAGGTATAGGGGGAGGTAGTTGTGATGTATTTAAGCGAAAGACGTACTGAGTTTAACAGAAAAAGGGAGTGGGGTCACGTGAGAGAGTGGGAAGTGTGTGAGTCATTTTGTTTTGGCACGTGTGAGGAAGAGAGGGGAAAGTAGGAGTGTAGTAATAGGACAGGGACCCTGGAGGGTGGTGACGCTTTGAGGAAGAGAAATGTTGTCACGTGGCAAAGGTTAATTTGGACCATAGCTCAAGCTTTGACAAAATACTGGGTAATTTACTTATGAGCGTGTGTTACAGACTGTGTGGTTTGAAGCTTTTTATGTTTTATGTTTTATGTTTTTTGTTTTTTGTTTTTAAAGCTGAGACAGTGGTTTATTGTAATGACTGAAAAGTCCCTGTAAAAAAGGTTAGCTAAACATACCACGGTCAACTCTACTAGTAATTTTTATGTACCTACTAGAGTATTTATTTATGACCAAACAGACAATATTGTGTGTAGTTAAGCTACCTTCAAAGTTTTAAATAACAGCCTTGGGCGCGTTGCAATAACGTAATGACTTTTGTGATTTATATTAGGAGAGTGAACACATTTTTAATCTCTTAATATTTAAATTGGTTGTGTATGTATGTTTGTTTTTAATTTTAGAATAGGAGAAAGTGATGTTAAAGTTGTAAAAGTCTAATAAATAAAACTCAAATATTGGAACGCAAATTCCAATGTAATTCTTCAATTCTATGCACAATTTCAATACTGCATTCTGCTCAATTTCAATCACTCATCTCAATCTCTACACAATTTCAATATTAGTGGGATGATTCTGCACAATTTCAATCACTCATCTCAATCTATTCCCAGCAAGAGGACCAGAAGAATTATTTTTATCAGCCTATACTTTTACTATAAATAAAATAAAATTCATGAACTAAGGTCCAGTAGAAAAAACAAAATAAAAAGTAGCACAAACCAGTCGAGGATTCAGAGGATCCATTTATTCAATCAATATTTCCTTTTTTTTCTTTACTTTTTCTCCAAAATTGGATAACGGAATTATTCTAGTTAGTTTTATTTTATTAAAGAGTAACGAATGTGAGCATTTTTAGAAAAGTAAAAAAACTCCAATAATTGAGTTATCTAGAGGCACGATTTAGTGCTTGGAATCGAGCTAGCTTTTTGGCGTTCATGCATTCAAACGGAGTATTGTCTAATGAAAAGATTGGTGATGAATGACTATATAGTGCCTGTAGAAGCAGAGACACAGTTAATTATGACATGCAATGCAAATATGCACATCTTGTGCCATTCCATTTTGTGATTTTGATCCATCATATTATTGTGCATGCTGAGAACTATGACGTGTTTGCCTTTGGAATCGCGTATATCAAACCAATCATATCTATTTACAAATCAACTTTGCTTGTTGTGATTCATTAAAAATTCTTTCTTTAGTTAATACTTGCGTCTAAATGGACATGGTTTAATGTGCATACGACATAAACATACTTTTTTTTATAATTTATTTATTTTAGATTTTAAAATTTAAAATTTTCCTATCTTGGATTTTTAACGGCTATTTGTATATAAGTGTGTGTAGTTAATTTTATAAAACTGTTATGAAGAAACCATGAAGGAAAATTACTAACCACACGATCCCTTCTAATTGTAACGAGAAGTTACCAACCACAATTATTTTTAACTATATTGTGTGATATATTTAAATTTATGTAAAATGATAATAAATGGTATTTTTGAAAGAAAAGAAATATGCGAGTCGAAAATAATATATCCTCTTTATATATTTTATAGATAAACGGTGGATGATTTTATTACAAAAACATTATAATACTCCCTCCTTCTCATAATAGGTGATTAATTTAGAATAAAATAGTGTTCTAAAATGATTGATCCATTTAAATTGTCAATGTATTTTTTTTTAATTTTATCCATTAATTATTACTTTTATCATTTTCAATACATAATGAGGGTATTTTAGTAAAAATATCATTATCTCTCTTTCAATTTTTTTTTTAATATATATGAAATGGTCAACTTGATCACTCAACTTGGGACGGAGATAGTAGTAAATAATAATATAATGAATCATTGATATACTTTAATACTCTATCATATTAAAATTGTGTTGAATCTAACTTAGATTTTTTTTTTGAAATAATCAATTTTTTTTAATTATATATCAAAATAACCATATTTTTAATTTATTTATTAAATTAATCATGTTTATGGGAGCATGTGCAAGTGTAATTGGCGCATGCATGTAAATATAAAAGTATGCGTCATTGCAATTGGTACATGCATGTAAAATGTAGAAGCATGTGTCCTTGCAATTGACACATTCGTATAAAAACATTTAAAATATAGGAGCATGCGCCACTGTAATTGACATATTCATGTAAAATATAGGAACATGTGTCATTGTATATGACGCATGCATGCAAAAAAATTAAAGAGTAGCCACATGCATGCGCCAATTGCAATGTCAGATGCTCTTACATTTTAAACTTTTTTAGTCCTCTATCCTATTTTTGAAATAAAATTTCTTTACTGTTCTATTTTAAAATATGCGTCAATTACAGTGGCGCATGCTCCTATATTTTACATGCATATGCTAATTACAATGACACATGTTTTTATATTTTACATGCATACGTCAATTGTAGTGACGTTTTAGTATAAATTAATCAATGCATGCGTTATAATAAATAACAAACGACGTTTAGATTTAATATTTTTTTAAAAATAATTTAATTATTTTCATATTATTTTTAAAAAAGATAATTATTTAAATAAAAAATTCTCAAACTTCTTATAGATAAATTTATAATAATTCTAAAAGATTAACAAAATTAAAATTATAAATTATTTTCAAATGCGGTGCAGTCTAAATAATCTAGCGTAATAATTAGAAGTGATACGAAAGTGATGTAAAATTATTTTTCTTTTCTTAGCGGAAGAATATGCAAGTCAGCCACCTATGCTGATATAGAGCGTAGGGACCACTACAAGTGGGACGGACATCCCTAAGGTACGGTGGTGGCTATGAAAATGATTTATTACAAGACTCTAAAATGAATCTTAAAATTTAAGAAATTCTTTTAATGTATTTTTATACACTTTTTTTCTTAAAGTAAAAAATCATTAAAATAGAGTACAGGGTACTCTTACAAGCTAAAAAGAGAATAAAGAAAAATTCCAAATCAACAAAAATTAAAATAAATAATTAAATGGAGTCATGCTAAAATTTAGAAAATTAAAGTTAGAATAAGAAATTTCTCCTATAAAATACTATTTCCAAGTTAATAATTTGATAGATCAAAAGATATCATTTAGATTGTTTATAATACTGCTAAAGAGAATATTGCTTCTAATTTTTCATAGACACTAAACAACCGTCAACCAAATGATTACGACTTTTTCTCTTTTAGTATTTCTTTTAAAAAACCTGCATCAAGATAAAAAAAAATACTTCTAAGGGGATCCTACGAAAAACTCAGAATAACTAACCCAAACTCTCACAAAATCCCAAACTTTCAGAGATAAATAACAATCAAACAGAAGGTGATTTATATATTCATCCGATTGAAAGCAAAAAACACAAACCACTTAAAGTAGTTAACAAATAAGCATTATTTTTAGCATAACCAAAGTTTTTCAAATTTCTTACTACAATAACCATTTTTTTCACAATATACCAAATTACTTATATTTAAAATAAAAAAAACAAAAATTCGCAATAAAGATGACGCGCCACTAATGCATGCACTCAAAGAAGCACATAGGCACCACACGCACTGGCGCATGCACCACCAATGTGCCAATAGGACCGACACATGTGTTGTAGGAGAAATATGAGGCTCCAATAGGTCTGACGCATATGTATATTTGCAGTTTTTATAAATAAGTCTTTCATTCCCCACCATTTTCCACACATCTTCTCATTTCATTCTTAAGCTTTTCTTCAATTTTTTAACATGATTATTAGAAGAGATATGTATTTTGTTATTCGATTCTCAAGCCTCCGTTGAAGATCCGACTTTGGAACACCCAAACTTTCGAGTATCTTGAGATGAGCTTGTTCTGTTGGTTAGATAGAGAGATTAAAGGTGGTGAAAAATGAGAAGAATTGATAGGCTTTTTTTGGTGTTCAATATTTTGAATGAGGATAACGAAGCACAACGTGTGTGGGAGTCAGTTAAAACTAACAGATGTTTGTGTTATAATGCATGGACCAAATGATATTTTTTTATGGTTGTAATCTCTTAGATATGTCTTAAGTGTTAAGTCCTTTTATTTGTTCTTCGCGTTGTTGTTTTAGGCGTGTTTATCTTTATTTTGTTGTAACCGAAAGTTGTATTCAATATTAAATTTCTTGGTTACAAAAAAAAATTACACATCAAGAGTGCATACAATAGTTATGTTGTGGAACTTGTTCCAAGATTGGGACAATGTGCTAGTGTGTGTCCGGGATGACGACATATACCATATAATCTTACCATTTTATCAGTTGAATTTATTTTGATTCTAATACGCATGTTGTCAGGGAGACCCTTTTTCTTCCTTCTCATATTTCCGTTGTGTCAAACTATGTCCCCTTGATATGCATACCCTGCGTTTACAACTTTTTTTCTGAAGCGTCTTGTCTCTAATCTCCCACATGAAGTTTTATGAAATATGTCTAATGCAATAGACATGTGTAGAAGGAGAATCTTTCCAACCGTTATCAGGATTATTGTACGCACTCTCAATAGATGCATGTCTATCTGAAATCAAACAGAGGTTGGGTTGCGGAGCAACATGTATTTGGAGAATGGCGTACCACCTTACATCAGTGCGATCTATAGTATAATCAACAGAGTTTTCCATGTGAAACTTTTTTATAGCTCTCATACAATCTTTTTTTTTGTACGAAACTTGTCTTCCGCTTTCAACGCTCCCTTCATCTACATATACGAGTTATAAAACATATCTAAGGATGACTCATCTTCATTCCAGTTCAAGTTTGTCATGTGCTCAAACGGACAATGTGCATGTCTCAAAGGCAACTACTCTTACTTGTGGTCTACAGAGTCATGATTAACCATATAATCAACATGTGTCTCAAATTCTTCTTATTTATCGCCAACGACATCAACTTCAGTTTGATCATCATCGTTAGTTTGATAAAAAAAAACTTGTGACTGATCAATAATCTGAGACAACTGAGAATGTCGAGGTTGTTGTAGTAAAATATACAATTCAATATTGTTGAACCCAAAATATTCCTGACTATGAAGCATAATTTGAACATCTTCATCCTCTCGAACCTTTAGTTGAAAATATTTGACTTGGTTGTTGTAAAAAATGGATTTTTGAATAAAATTTGTGACATTGGATCTGACTGCAACTTCACCTTTATTCTCTATTTGAAATGCGAGAAATTAGATCTTCTATTTATTGCAAACTAGGTAATATCGGTATTTAAAAAATTAAACATGAATATTTCACAATCATATGTTCCACAATTGATGTTAGCATTGATAAGGTATTTTGGTACAGAAGCTATTCGTGTGTATTTTGGGTTGAGAGTAGTATGAGATTGGTGCTTGAGATGTGTTTAGAATAGGTTTGGAAGAGTTTAAATAGATGAAATATGCATGGGGAAAAACACAAAGTCGCTACACATATTGGTGCATAATTTTAAAGAATCACATAGGCACCAGTTTGTGTGGCACATCCCTTTATACATGCATGCAGACTGCACACTTGCATGCCGATGTTGACACTGCATGTGCCACATCGAATGAAGCATCCCTTTATGCATGCATGCAAAGTGCCATGATGTCACCCTACTATATAGCCACCTTGCCATGCAGACACTTTCATGCAGCCACAATGCATGTGCCACTTTGAATGGTGCATATGTGCAAAATACCATGTATGCGCCAATAGCTATGGTGCCAATGAGAAAAAATGCATGCAGAAACATAACAAACAACCATCCACTCAATTCACTATAAATACCACCTTCAATCACTTTATTTTAATCATCAAAAGACACGTAAGTTTTACTCGTTTTCATCATCAACAAACACATAAACTTCACTCATTTTCATCATCAATGATGTCGCTTTTGACAATGAGTGATACACATAGAGGAACTATCAACAACATTGTGAGTTTTGTACGTTTATATTTCACAAGAATGTATGTTTTTCTTTTCCTTAATAATTTTAAAAAAAAACTTAATTATGTTTTTTTTTGTTAGGACCCAAAGAGATTGTGTTGTCGTGTACACGAATATGTCCTAAGAAATGTGTTGATAGAACTATATTTACAACGTGTCGATTTTGTTAATCTCCTCAACATTTTTTCCTAATTGGTTGATAATAAACTTATCCTCGCATTACCAGAAAGATGGAGACCCGAAACACACACATTTCATCTTCCTACCGGCGAATGTACCGTCTCACTAGAGGACATATGCACTTTTTTGGGTCTATGTATCGAATGTAAGGTTGTTAATGGAAAATTTAACCAAGACAATGCAATATGCGAGGAACTTTTGGGTGTGCCAATTTTTTTGAAAAAGTGGCAAGGGCCCAAGGTATTTATATAAGGCACCTTAAACATCATTATAAAAATTTGGTATTAACCGAAGATTCAATCGAGAATGAAAAAATAATTAGACTTAGATGTTATATAATGATACTATTTGGTCACTTTTTGTTTCCCGAAACTACTGGTAATACTATAAATATTATATATTTACCTTTGTTAAGAGACATAAATAAAATAGGAACATATAGTTGGAGTTCAACCATTTTATCCTATCTATATAGTTATTGGTATAAAAATGCACATACATATACTTGTTCGTTTTATTCCTGTACTCTTATGCTCCAAGCACGAGCTTGGTCGAGAATACCATCTATAGCCCCCATCAACGAGAATGACTTCACATTCCCCTACGCGACAAAGTAAATTTATAACACTATTTCCATTAACTTACTTTATATTATAAATAACTCTAAATAATTTATTTCCACTCTTTTGGTTTAGGTGGTCCACTCGAGGGATGGACTACAATAAATGCTCTAAACACTATATGACTATCTATCAAAATCTTTTTGATCACCTTGGACCAGACGATACATTACAACTAAATTATTCATCATCTCGGTAATTTAGTTTTAATATTAACCATTTATTTATCTAATAATAAATTTTGCTTCTACAATTTATTTAGAGACCATATCTGGGTATGAATCATGAAATTAACCCCGAAGATGATGTTGTTTGGACTGCAAAAACAACGATCATCAGGTTTACTACTGTGGATATACACCATAGTCATCGTGATAAATTGTAGTTTGGCATGCATCAAAAAATTCCAGATTCCCCGATGTGTTTGGGACAATGACATCAACTTAGAGTCGATACCAATGGAATTTCACCGTTTGGACAAACTTTGCTAAGGATGTGTGTCGTCAGTGGAAGCACCGTTATCAACAAGTCATAAACGAACCTGTCATGCCATACAAATCTAAACCAAACAAGAATTATATGAATTGGCATAGATTGGTTACAATAACTCAGTCTGCGTCTGACCTGAGGTATTTGATTGACCCACGCCTACAAACTTTATCATCAAACATCCAACATGATTACCAACACACCTACACCTAACAACTAACCCAATAAAATTTTCAAGCCACCTACACCTAACAACCAACCCAACAAAATTACCAAATCACATACACCCAACAACCAACCAAACATGATTACCAAACCACATACACCTAAACCTGTAGCCAATTCATACCATACACCCAAACACAAAATTAAGAACATGACTCATACCACCAATAAGTTATCATCAAGTCTAAGTCCAAGTATAATCAAGGTGTTCAACACATATGAATCAAAATGGGAGCAAATTAATCATGGGAGAAATTGAATCCAAACATACTTAAATGAAAAATAAAAAGGAATAAATAATAAAGTATTTTTGAATTTTTTAATATAAAATTAAAAAATAAATAATAAAATAAATATTATTTTTAATATATAAAAATATATAAAAGAAAAATAATTTATTTTTGGGGTTTTCAATATTGATATAATAAATAAAAGAAAAGGAAAAAATATTAAAAGAAAAAGAAAAAGAGAAAAAGGGAGGAAAATGAGGAAAAAAGGTGGAAAAGGAGAAAAATATGGTCGGGGGGGGGGGGGGGTGTCAAACCTGTGGCCCATATGTCACAAACACAAGCCGAACCAACATATTAACCACTGCGCCAAGGCTGGCTTACCAATTACAATGCGCATCCAACATAAAATATATTAAAACAAAATTTAAAAAAAAAACATAACTTCATCTTCTTCCTCGTGACGTTACTGTAATTTTTTTTAAATGCAACTTCCTCGTTTTTGTACCACACCAAACATGTAAATATAGCATCTTACTTAGAATTTCATGCCGAATCCAAATATAACATTAGTTTTAATTTATATTGACTCTAACTTACGAATTTCAAACAAAATCAGAGAAGACCTAAAATTTCAAAATGAAATTAAATCACATACAAGATGAATCGATGCCCATTCTCATGGGGCTTTCATTCCTCACATCATAACAAGCATAATGGTAACAAGAATGAACATAAATGATGCTTAAATGGTAGAGTTCGAAATATGAAAAATTTACCAAACAGAATGTATCTGTTGCACCTTCAAACGCATTTCCAGATGAAAAATAATGATCCCTCTAACTTTCTTGAGTTCCCGGAAGTGCAATGATGTGTTTAGAATTACTTACAACCTTCTAAATCATTCTGACCAAATCCACATGCAAATGGAAGATATGAAGTTTGGTTATGGAGTTTGAGGTGCTACAACTCGTGTTTAATGCATACATAAGCTTATGTAAGATATATGGAAGGTGTTTGTGGAGAAAAAATGGAAGGAAAGTGAAGGATGAGTAAAAATTCAAAAAATGGCTTTAGTGGAGTTTTCAAGTTATGACACAAAGTGATTATGAGTTTGGGTGTTTTTTTTTTGTGTTTCTTCTTTTTGTTTCTTATCATTTAGATGATGGATATAATGTTGCATTTATAGAGAATTGGCTTAACAAAGTTGGATAAAGATTTAGCATTGCTCAATGGATATTGATCAAAAACCAAAAAGATGGTGAAAGGTACAAGTAGCCTTTTACTCTAGCATGACTGCAAGTTGACATTTCTGAGCTTTTTCTCTTGGTTGGAAAAGCTACCTCTAGTATTCATAATGGATATCATAACTTGTTGAAGGAGTTTTGATCCAAAAGTGCTTTTCATGTAGTGCACAAAATGCAATTCAAGATGGACCATTGGAGCAAACTTTTGTCCCTTGAATATAGATCAATTTTGGCTCAAGTTTGGTATCAATTTGCAGATATCATGGGATACTTCAAATATTATGTTGATATCATCTTGGGAAAATGCTTGAAAAATTCCCTAAGTTGGCTCCAAATTTGTGTGAACCAAACTGACCAAAACACTTAGAAAAATTCTGGATTTTTGGCCATTGATCAACAACATGAGACCTCCACTTTAGCCCCTCATTTCTCTCAATTGACAAAGGCTTTTTGGATCAAATTTTCCACCAAGATGAAGTAAGAAGTATTATATTGAAACGCATACCTCAAGAATCAAGAATGGTTTCCTAAATTGTTGTCAAATTGGTCATAAAGTCATGCACTTAGAACGGCTAAAGACTTAGAAAATATTCTAAGTGCTTTGAAATTTTCAGCATCTTGAAACCTCAACTTTCACCATCAATATCTTCCAATTCAAGAAAGATTTTGGCCTCAAATTTTCATCAACTTGTAGTATCAAATATCATCTTTAACTATAGCCCTTGTTTTCCCAAAATGGATGTTTGAGGAAGAAGGTACAATCTTGGAAAGTTGGTCACTTGAACATGCAATTTTGGGGCTTAGAGAATTTTTCAAAACCCTAATTTGGACAAGTCTTGATCTTTTCTTGATTTAACTTGATCAAATTCAATCAACTTTCATATTTATTTGATCCTTGACTTGAGAAACCCATAGTTGACCAAAATGTTAAAAGTCAAACTTTGACTTTGAGTATCTGTGAACTTTTTATCAATTGAACTAAAATTCTTCAACTATCAATAGATCAAACTTCTTGAGCCAATTGAATAAAATTAGTGGGCTATGAGGAAGAATTTGAGACCTTTAAATCATGTTTCAAGGCATGAGATCATGTTTTGGTTAAAAAGTCAACATCAAGCTGACTTTGACCAAAATCCGAATTTGAAGCATCTGATGAATTGTAGCTTGATGAACTTGAGTTGATGCATACTTCAAACTTGATTATTGATGGATATATTCTCTTGATAATCATGAGTGAGTATATGATCTTGAGATGTTGAGGATCATACTAGATCTTGATTGGTCAACCACTTGAACTCCTTGGTGCAGAACCCTAACTTATGAACAAAGCAAGCAAGATATATTTTTGTATTTTTAAAGGGTTAGTGAAACATAAAAGTAACCATTGTTTGTGACCTTGATGCTATGCAAATGAGGTGAAATATTAGGGATAAAAATTAGGGTATAACAGAATCCCCTATTTAAGTTTCTTCTATCCGGAGATATGAAGATTGAAATCTTCGTCTCAATGAGATTGGAGAGACTTAAATACAAAATACACAAATTTTGGCTCTAAGATGCTACAAATATGCGTATGATATGATATGAATGCAAGACTAGGATCTATGTGGGGAATATAGTCCCACATGATACAAACAGAGCCAAAAGGCAACAGGGAAGAAATAAGACTCCACCGGGGAAAAGAACATTCCACCAGAAATGGGGAAAGACTCGACTCCAAGGATAACTACGTATGGAACATACCAACACATAGTTGAAACAAAATAAAGAAGAAAGACTCCACGAGGAGAAACTTATCAATGTAAACAGCTGTAAACACCAACTCCAAAGGGGAAAACGTCTGGAGAAGGAAGAGTAACATCCATATCAGACTTCTCAATGAGACGTCTCAGAGAGATAAACATTTGGGGAAAAGAGGGCATTCACACTAAACTTCTCGACGAGACATTCCGAAGAGATAACCATTTAATGGCAAAGATAATAACACCAAACTTCTCAATGATACTTTTTCAAAGAGATAACCATTTGAAGAAAAAGGATCGAATTCATATTAAACTTCTCGAGGGGATAATCCTAAGAGATAACCATTCAATGGAAAAGATAATATTGGAAGATGTACAAGCTTCTTAGAAAGAACCTTCCACTTGAAGTCGTAATAATCCATTTAAGAATGGTAATAAACCTCCCAAAAATTCGGGTCATAAGCCACAAACAGGTTTTAGCTTCTTCTTTAATCAAGTCTTCCACTTGAAAAAGGTAATAAACCTCCCCACGATTCTGGTCATAAGCCACAAACAGGTCTCGGTTTCTTCTTTAACCAAGTATTCCACCTGGAAAGGGTAACAAACAAGCTTCACAAAGGATAACCACTTGCTAGAGAATGGGAATCATTAACTTCACCGAGGATCTTTCAAAAGAGATACGAGCAAGTTAGATTATACAACAAACTTCTCAAATAAAGAGACAACCATCTATTGGGATTTCATAACAAACTTCTCTGATGGGAACACCAGAGAGATAACCATTTGATGCACGAGTAGTTTGATAACAGACTTACCGGGGAAATTTCCATTAGCTGTGGTTAACATTTCATTGAATCGGATAAAAAATTCTTGTCATAAATTATCTCAAACTAAGAGAAAAAACACTTGTAACAAACTTCTCTGACGAGAAATTTCTGGAGAGATAACCATTTGATGAAAGGAAATTGACAATTGATCTTCAACAAAATTCTCTGGCAGGGATTTTCCAAAGAGATAACCATTTGATGAAAAAAAATTATATACTAATAACTTCATTAGGGATAGACAAATTGTCCAAAAGGAGACTGCCATTTTCCATCCAAAAAGAATTCAGGAACAAAACAAGCTTCTCAAGTAAAAAGACCGCCACTTGTTGTCAAGTTGAGATTCTAAGAAAGTGTTGCAACAACACTGTTGGGAAACAAAGTCTGTCTTCAATTGGGAACCATAAAGAGATTCTTCTTGGGGAGACAAAGTACCCATGCGCAAGATAAATGCACTTTCAATCTAGGTTTCACGACCTAGAGAGTTTCGACATAAAAAATTGTTAGAAACCAGGTTAGGTCTAGGAATAAGCTGGAGATAAACAGGTAAACAAGACTCTACCCAATAAGGGATAAACTTAATTGTGGATTTATCCTGTCCATGAATGGAAAGTAAAGCTAAAGCAAAATCTTCCACGGGGAATAAACTCAGTGGGGAATTAGAAAAGATATACACTTTCTGCTTAAGGTTGACAATGTAAGGGCAAAGTGTCAGACAACATACGATCGCAAGTTTCGATGATGACAAATGACCACCATGCATGTCTACAAACAAATGCAACACATCACCTATCATATCCTTTCCTATGCTTATCTAAATCTGTTATAATTCTTAAAAACATATGTGGACAAAGTGTGATCATGACGAAATGCATGAAAATCACAAAATACGAATTTCTGCAGGTTTGCAGGCTTTGAGTCGACCGCAAGGATCAGCGCATAAGCCTCGGGTCAGCGCATGATACTTTGAGTCAACCACAGGTCAGCTCATGGAACCTTTGAGTCGACCATAAGGGTCAGCTCAAAGCTCACGGGTCAGCGCATGATGCTTTGAGTCAACCACAGGTCAGCTCATGGAAGCCTTGAGTCGACCATAAGGGTCAGCTCAAAGCTCACGGGTCAGCGCATGATGCTTTGAGTCAACCACAGGTCAACTCATGGAAGCTTTGAGTCGACCATAAGGGTCAGCTCAAAGCTCACGGCTCAGCGCACGCCGACCTATGGTCGACCGCTCGCGCGTAAACTCAGTTTTCTGAGTTATTTCCACTGTTTGAAATTCTGTTATGTTTGATTGGTTTTGTCAGTTACTATATATATACAAGTCAAAACACTTGTATCAACTAACATTTGCTAATTGAGTTCAAGTGTTCAAGGAAACAAGAAAGAGTGAAAAAGGTGTCCAAGACTCATCATCTTCATCTTTAACATTTCACAACTCATCATCAGCAAACAATTACTTTTGATGTGGTTCGTGATCGAGCAAAGGTGATAAGGTTCGAAGCTGTGATCGAAGAATCCAGTTCGGGTTGAAGCTTGTGGCAGGTTCTTTCTTGAATAAAACCGTTAGGGTTTTGTCCTCCAATACGGGTTTGTGTTTGGGGGTTTTTGGACGAATCGTTCTTCAATATTCAGCCGAGCGAAGGTGATTGAGAAGAGGAAAGTCTTCATCAGTCTAGTAGCGGATTCGGTGGCATTGAAGTGAAGGATTCGGGTTCGACTCGTTGTGTTTGAGATCAGCCGGGCCGAGGGTTTGAAGAACGGAAGATTCTTCAACAAAGGGGCTGGAATCGGAGGTCTAGCATCAACGATCGAAGGTCTTGATTCATCTTGAATCAAGGAGCAAGGATAGGAAGCATCATTCAACACATTGGAAGTTCTATTGTTTACATGCTTTGCAATCCTTGTATAAACGATTAAATTTCACAGGTGATATCTAATTAATCATCTCAATTCTATTTTTAGAATTGAGGGCAGACGTACCCCGAAGCGAGGACGGCGGGGGAACTGCCTCATCAAATCTCTGTCTTCTTTAATTTTCTGCATAAGTGTTTTTCAGCTTAAAAATTAAGTGATTTTAGTTTAAGCAATTTTACCAAACGTTGATATAAGTTGAGTAAGAGATTAAAACTGTTGTTTGAATACAAAGTACAATAGTATATTGTACTAGATAAATTTGAATTACTTACTCAACTCAAATATCTCTTGGAGTGTATGCACACCAAGTGTTTGTGAATTTGCATAAGCCAAAGTTGTCTTAAGTTTGCATCCAGTTTAATTTGGTATTTTGGATCATTGGAACTAGGCTTGCTAGTTAGTGAAATATATCAATTGAGTGTGCAAATAGTGTAGTGATTTGTATTTCACTTTATCTCTAATCCATTAGCTTAACGCATATCCGGTTTTCCAATAACGGTTCGTTTTAGACTAAAATTTTCCTCGGCCGCTTCCGCACTTAAAACAAATTTTCAAAACCAATTTTCTTTTAAATTGGTAGCGCCGACTCAAGTTTTTAATTGGGATCTATTCAACCCCCCCTTCTAGATCCGTGCCATAGTCTAACAAGTGGTATCAGGAGCTCCGGTTCACTCCGTGCTTCAAAATACAACGTTGATAGAAAATGGCTAACGAACCTAAAGGGGCTTACAATAGAGCTCCCATTTTCAATGGTGAAAATTATAGTTATTGGAAAGACTGTATGCGGGTGCACATAAATTCCATAGATAGAAAAATATGGAATGTTATTCTCAATGGTCCAATTCAAATAACCATGACCAATGAGAACAACGAAGTTGTGCCTAAGCCCGAAGCACAATGGACTGATGATGATGAAAAGAAATACAATTATGATTGGAAAGTCAAAAATATCCTAATCTCCTCATTAGGCGTAGATGAATACTATCGTGTATCCCATTGTCCTACTGCTAAGGCTATGTGGGATTCACTACAAATTGCCCATGAGGGGACAAATGATGTTAAATTGGCTAGAATCAATACACTAACACAATAGTTTGATCTCTTTTTCATGGAGCAAGGGGAAACCATTGCCGACATGCAAAAGAGATTCACTCATCTCATCAATCGATTACATTCACTTGGTAGCCTGTTTCCAATGATATTGCTACTAATAAGATCTTAAGATGTCTTAACAGGGAATGGCAGCCGAAAGTGACAGCCATAAAAGAGGCAAATGATCTTACCACATTGGACTTGACAACATTGTTCGGTAAACTACAAGAGCACGAACAAGTTCTCTTAAGCCTGGAACAACACGAAAAGAAAGACAAGAAAGACAAAGCAAAGGTGAGTGAAAAGAAATCAATAGCTCTAAAGACTTCCTCCTCAAAGTCTCAAGCAAAAGAGCAAAGTGATTATTCATCAAGTGACGAAGAAGAAGAGGACAAGAGTGAAGATATGGGGCTGTTCGTCAAACGCTACAACCGTTACGTGAGAAAGAACGGCATCCAACATTCCGAGAAGAACTTAGTAAACTTCCGGAAGCAATCTAGGTTCTCCAAAAATGATGACTCAAAAGGAAAAACAACTAGAGGGTCGTGCTATAAGTGTGGAAAGTCGGGTCACTACAAACCGGACTGTCCGATGAACAAAAAGATAAAAGAAAAAGACTCATACAAATCACACAAGAAACCATCAAAGCCAAGGAGAGCATACATCGCTTGGGAAAGCGATAGCGACTCCTCTGATGATGAAAGCTCTAGTGATGAAGATGAAAATGCAAATCTATGTCTTTCTGCTCATCAAAAGAACAAAAAGAAACAGGTACGACATGCTAAATATGAAAAATCCTCTAGTATGTCTCATAATGAATTGCAAACTGCTTTTGATACTTTACACTATGAAGCAAAAAAAGCCTTTAAAAGGCTTGCCTCAAATAAGAATTTTTTTTCTCATTTGGAACATAAAATTCAAGAATCCGAACGGAAACTTGAGGCTCTTAAAGCTTCTATAGTGGAAAGCACAAAAACAAGTTATGAGGACCTTAAAAGTAGAATGATGAACTTTGGGTGTGATACTTGTTACATTTGGCAAGGTGAAGTAAGAAACCTAAAAGCCAAACTTGACAAGGCTCTTGAGCCCAAGATTACTTTTGCTATCAACAAATCCAATTTTCGAAAAAGTATGGTTAATCCATATCAAAAATATAAATATGTTATAAAAGATGAAGATAGCAAAAGCAATCCAAATGTAACTTTCTCTTGTCTCTATTGTTGCAAGAAAGGCCATTCCATTGCTAAATGTAGATTTAGGAGGTTTTTAGTTCCTAAAGGCATTTATCAATGGATGCCCAAATGCAACCATTTCGTTCCTCACCACTCAGGACCCAATAAGCAATTGGGTACCTTCTCTTGTTAATTATCTTGTCACAGGTACAATGCCTCGAGACTACCGAGAGAAGATGGTTTCTCGACAGTGGATGCTCAAGGCACATGTCAGGTGACATATCTCTCTTCATTGACTTTGTGGCTAAGAAGAAGGGATATGTAACTTATGGTGATAACAATCGTGGAGCAATACTTGGTAAAGGTAGTGTAGGTAATCCCTCCTCTACTACTATTTCTGATGTGTTGCTTGTCGAAGGTCTTAAACACAATCTACTTAGCATCAGTTAATTATGTGACAAAGGATACAATGTATCGTTTTCAAAAGATTGTTGCAAAATTGTATATAATGATGATAAGAAGAGTATGTTTAATGGTCTTCGTGTGAACAATGTCTATATGCTTGACTTAAATGAAGTATCGTTAACAAGTGACAAATGCCTCGTAACAATGAGTGAAGATTCATGGTTATGGCAT
Organism: Lathyrus oleraceus; assembly: GCF_024323335.1. NCBI lineage: Eukaryota > Viridiplantae > Streptophyta > Magnoliopsida > Fabales > Fabaceae > Lathyrus > Lathyrus oleraceus. Next base: position 106,269,338 of record NC_066585.1, read on the forward strand.
AGGCGTTTAGCACATGTTAACTTTGACTTACTCAACAAAGTAGTCTCAAAAGATCTAGTCCTAGGTCTCCCCAAAATTAAGTTCACCAAGGATCACCTTTGTGATGCTTGTCAAAAGGGGAAGCAAACGAGGATCTCATTTAAATCCAAAAATATCGTTTCAACAACGAGACCTCTCGAGCTTCTCCATATGGATTTATTTGGGCCATCTAGGATTAAAAGTCTAGGAGGAAACTATTACGGTTTCGTAATAGTGGACGACTTTTCTCGATTTTGTTGGACTATTTTCTTAGTAAGTAAGAGTGACACATTCGCCGCCTTTGAACGATTTGCTAAGCTTTCCCAAAATAAACTAAATACAAACATTGTTGCAATTAGAAGCGATCATGGAGGTGAATTTGAAAATCACTTATTTGAAGAATATTGCGGTAACCATGGTATTGATCATAACTTCTCCGCTCCACGTACTCCTCAACAAAATGGGGTTGTGGAGCGTAAAAATCGAATTTTGGAAGAATTGGGAAGAACAATGATCAATGAAAGTGGCTTACCGAAATATTTTTGGGCTGACGCCATTAGTACGGCTTGTTACGTTCTGAATAGGGTGCTCATTCGCCCCATTCTAAACAAAACACCGTATGAACTTTTAAAAGGGCGAAAGCCAAATGTTTCTCACTTACATGTCTTTGGTTGCAAATGTTTTGTATTGAACAATGGAAAGGAAAACTTAGGGAAATTCGATTCCAAGGCCGACGAAGGTATCTTCCTCGGATACTCTCAATCTAGCAAAGCATATAGAATATACAACAAACAATTACTTACTGTAGAAGAGTCTGTACATGTTACTTTTGATGAATCCAATCCGAGAAACGTCGGAAAGGGTAGTGTTTTTCATGGTGCAGGTACATCTACTGAAGACATACTCAAAAGTTGCGAGCCGGGGATTGATCAACCCGACTTAGTCAAAATTGAGGAGGACAAAGATGTACAACATGAGGAAACCGAGGCAGTTCATCCGCCTTCAAACGATGATCTCCCTCAAGCTTGGAAGTCTTCCAAAGACCATCCAATCGACAACATTCTCGGGGACATCTCAAAGGGTGTAACAACTCGATCTAAGCTAAGTAATTTCTGTTATCACTTCGCTTTCGTTTCGCAGATGGAACCTAAAAACCCTAAAGAAGCCCTACTCGATGAACACTGGTTTTTATCAATGCAGGAGGAACTTAATCAGTTCACCAGAAATGAGGTTTGGGACCTCGTCCCTCCTCCGCGAGATCATCGAGTAATCGGCACCCGATGGGTGTTTAGGAACAAGCTGGACGAAAACGGGGTAATAACCCGTAATAAGGCGCGTTTAGTGTAACACCCCGATAATAATAAAATAATTATTTAAATTGAGTTAATAATATATTTATTAATTTAATTAAATAATTGGAATTTTTATTATTATTATTTTTGGGAATTATTGAATTATTATTATTATTGGAAAATATATATATGTTGGAATAAGGAAAAGTTCTCATTGGGAAAGGCATTTCACGTGAAAACAGAACAGAGAAGCATCGTGAGAAAAAGGGAAAAAGGGCAGAGAAGAGGAGCTGAAGAGCAAAGGTTGGAGAACGAAAGCTTGAAGCTCAAAGATTCTGTCGGATTGTTAAGGTAAGGGGGGTTTATCGTCGATTAATGGGTATTTTGGGATAATATGTCATGGGTAGTGATAAGCCGTCAATTTGACCCTAATTGGGATTTGAAATGCTGAAAATTTGTGATGAATAGGTTGAGTGAAAACCGTAATCAAATTGATAATTGTGTGTAATCAAACCGATAAATTGGTGATGAATGGCGACGAGTAAGTTTGAGTGGGAAGGGTCTGGGATGGGCACATGAGATCCCTGCCCAGAGAAAACGCGTCTGATGAACTGTCATGTTCGCCTAGCGAACATAACCTTCGCCTAGCGAAGGAACGCGCCTCAACCTCGCCCCAGCGAGCTTGAGAGGTCTTGCTACTGTAATGTTCGCTGTGGACTCGCTGGAGCTTCGCCTAGCGAGTGAGTGCTAGCTGTGTTTTTCACCAAAACAGAATGAGTTCGCTATTACCTTCGCCTTGAGCTCGCCTAGCGAATTAATTTACCAATTTCCTGGAGCTGTTCGCCTTGAGCTCGCCTAGCGAACCAGAGCTTCGCCACTGCCTCGCCTAGCGAGCAAGGCAGAAGAAGTGTTTAGACATGCGTTGCTGAGGTGTTTCATACATGTGTTGAGGAAGTGTTTTATACATGTGTTGATGATGTGTTGATACATGTATTGATGATGTATGAGGATATGCAAAATGTTGTGAATGTATATATTATGCATGTATTTGTGAATGGACTGTTGTATGGCTTAGAGTGTGAGCATATGTCCATTGTGAGTTGTTGTTGATGCTGCATTTCTAGATGATTAGTGTGCATGGCATAGCCTGTGGGGCTGTAGCTAATTCCCATTGTGAGGAATTAGTGAGTGAATTGTTGTGATAATTGTTGTTGATGTTGCATGCTAGATGATTAGCTTGCATAGTCTAGCCTTTGGGGCTGTAGCTAATTCCCATAGTGAGGAATTAGTGAGTGAATCATTGTGGAGTCTAGCCTTTGGGGCTGTAGCTAATTCCCATAGTGAGGAATTAGTGAGTGAGTCATTAGATCTCAAATGAGTGGGACTAGTGAGCTTAGTAGCCGTATCTGGATTGATCGGTGAGCTTGAACTATATGTTCAAGAATAGTCGGTACCGCATATGTTGAGTCTCATTGCATAATGAATGCATGGCATAGCCTGTGGGGCTGTAGCTAATTCCCATTGTGAGGAATTAGTGAGTAAATCGTTGTGTTGTGTTGTTGGTGTTGAATATGGTTTGAGGATTATACATATGATATATATTATTGTTGAATATGATGTTTGGACGGATATTGCCGTTGCTGAATGCGTAGTCTGGTTAGGGTGAATTAATGTGTTATTTACTTAGCATTACATGTTGTTCTATAATGCTTATTATATTGATTGAGGAACTCACCCTTACAACCTATTTTTCAGGTAACGAGAAATGAGTTGAGTAGAAGCTAATGCTTGGAGTCTAGAGTAGTTCTTATGGTCATGCTCTGATAGATGTAACATCGGGAGGGGATGTCTTAATTGATTTGATATTGGTTGTTGATGAGTTACATGTATTGTGTTACATGTTTTACATTGAGTTGAATTTTGTTCCGCTGCGAATTATGCAAAGAACCTTATTTTGATTAAATAAATGAGCATGACAGGATATTTTAATGATTTTGTGACATGATTGTGTGACACCCTTCGGGGCATAATTACTCTGATGAATATATTGTTATTTTAATTATAATCATTTGGGGTATTTAGAAGGGTGTTACATTAGTGGTATCAGAGCATCGTCGGTCGAGTCGAGTCGTAGTTATTCTGTTTCCCCTGTACGGGATAGGTGTTGTGTAACCCTATCAGTACTTAATTGTTTAGCTTGTTTGGGTTTTCAGAATAGAGATGGCTGGAAGAGGTAGAGATGATGCTGCGATTGCTGAGGCTCTGGGTATGCTAGCTGGAGTACTTGGAGGAAATCCGAATGTTGCGGGAATGGGAGCTGCTCGTCAGTTGAGTGAGTTCCAGAAGAACAATCCTCCAATGTTCAAGGGAGCATACGATCCAGATGGTGCTCAGAAGTGGTTGAAGGAGATTGAGAGAATCTTCAGAGTAACTGAGTGTGCTGATAACCAGAAGGTCAGGTTCGGTACACATATGCTGTCAGAAGAAGCTGATGATTGGTGGGTTGCTACCCGCACTGAGTTGGAATCTGCTGGGAATGCTGAGATTTCTTGGGCTGTGTTCAGGGAAAGATTCCTGAGGAAGTATTTTCCAGAGGATGTCAGAGGAAAGAAAGAGATAGAGTTTTTGGAATTGAAGCAGGGTAACAGGTCGGTTACTGAGTATGCTGCGAAGTTCACCGAGCTGTCAAAGTACTATACTCCCTATAATGAGGCTGCTGGAGAATTTTCGAAATGTGTGAAGTTTGAGAACGGGTTGCGTCCTGAGATCAAACAAGCTATTGGATATCAGAGGATCAGGGTGTTTTCTGACTTGGTTGACTGTTGCAGAATCTTTGAACAGGATTCCAAGGCTAGAGCAGAGAGCTATCAGCAGAGGGTTGATAGGAAGGGTAAGAATCAGATGGATCGTGGAAAACCGTATGCAGCTGGCAGAGGTTTTCAGAAGCAGAGTGGGATGAAGAGGCCTAGTGGGGGAGACTCTAGTGCTCCTGCTAAGTGTTATAGATGTGGTCGGGCTGGACATCGTGTTCATGAGTGTACCAGTGCTGAGATGAAGTGTTTCAAGTGTGGAAAAGGTGGTCATTTGGCTGTAGAGTGTCGGTCGAAGAATGTGACTTGTTTCAACTGTGGAGAGGTGGGTCATATCAGTCCACAGTGTCCTAAGCCGAAGAAAGAGAATCAGTCAGGAGGCAAGGTTTTTGCTTTATCGGGTTCTGAGACTTCTGCAGATGATCGTTTGATCCGAGGTACGTGTTATATTAATGGCTTTCCTCTTGTAGCTATTATTGACACAGGTGCGACTCATTCTTTTATATCTTTGGATTGTGCTGTGAAACTTAAGTTAGGGATATCTGAGATGTTTAGTAGTATGGTGATTGATACTCCTGCGAAGGGTTCAGTGACTACTACTTCAGTTTGTTTGAATTGTCCTTTGAGTATTTTTGGTAGAGACTTTGGGATAGACCTTGTGTGTCTCCCGTTAGTGCAAATTGATGTTATTCTGGGTATGAACTGGTTGGTGTTTAACCGAGTCTATATCAACTGTTTTGATAAGACTGTGATTTTTCCTGAGATTGAAGAAGAAAAGAGTTTGTTTCTATCGGCAAGGCAAGTGAATGAGGAAGTAGCTGGTGGAGCAGAGTTGTTTATGCTGTTAGCGACTTTGGAGGCTAAAGGTAAACTGGTGATTGGCGATTTAGCTGTGGTGTGTGATTTTCCTGATGTGTTTCCGGAAGAAGTGAATGAGTTACCGCCAGAGCGTGAAGTTGAGTTCTCGATTGAATTGGTACCTGGTACTAGACCGATATCGATGGCTCCGTACCGTATGTCTGCTGTTGAGTTAGCTGAATTGAAAAGTCAGTTGGAAGATTTGTTGGATAAGAAGTTTATTCGTCCAAGTGTGTCACCGTGGGGTGCACCAGTGTTGTTGGTTAAGAAGAAGGAAGGTACTATGAGGTTGTGTGTGGACTACAGGCAACTGAATAAAGTGACGATCAAGAATCGGTATCCTTTGCCGAGGATTGACGATTTGATGGATCAGTTGGTTGGTGCGAGTGTGTTCAGCAAGATAGATTTGAGATCTGGGTATCATCAGATACGTGTGAAAACTGAGGATATTCAGAAGACTGCTTTCAGGACGAGGTATGGACATTATGAGTATTCTGTGATGCCTTTTGGTGTGACTAATGCGCCTGGAGTATTCATGGAGTACATGAATAGAATTTTCCATCCGTATCTAGATCAGTTCGTTGTGGTGTTTATCGATGACATTTTGGTGTATTCGAAATCTGAAGAAGAGCATGCTGAGCATTTGAGAGTGGTTTTAGGAGTGCTGCGAGAAAAGCAGTTATTTGCTAAATTGTCTAAGTGTGAATTTTGGTTAGAAGAGGTTAGTTTTCTTGGTCATGTGATTTCAAGAGGTGGTGTTGCTGTTGATCCTTCTAAGATAGAAGCGGTATCTAAGTGGGAAGCTCCGAAGTCTGTTGCTGAGATTCGAAGTTTCCTTGGGTTGGCTGGTTATTATAGGAAGTTCATTGAGGGATTTTCCAAGTTGGCGTTACCGTTGACGATGTTGACTAGAAAGGGACAAGCATTTGTTTGGGACTCAAGATGTGAAGAAGGTTTCCAGGAATTAAAGAGAAGGTTGACTACTGCTCCTATTTTGATATTACCGAGTTCGTCGGAGTTATTTGAAGTTTACTGTGATGCTTCATTGTTGGGTTTAGGTGGTGTGTTGATGCAGAATAAGCAGGTTATAGCTTATGCTTCGAGACAGCTGAGGGTTCATGAGAGGAACTATCCGACGCATGATTTAGAGTTGGCAGCTGTGGTATTTGTTTTGAAGTTGTGGAGGCATTACTTGTATGGATCAAGATTTGAGGTTTTCAGTGACCATAAGAGTTTAAAGTATCTGTTTGATCAGAAAGAGCTGAATATGAGACAGAGGAGATGGTTAGAATTCCTGAAGGATTATGATTTTGGTTTGAATTACCATCCGGGTAAAGCAAATGTAGTGGCTGATGCGCTGAGTCGGAAATCATTACATATGTCTATGTTAATGGTTAAGGAATTTGATTTGATTGAACAGTTTAGAGATTTGAGTTTGGTATGTGAGAGTACTCACAATAGTGTTAAATTGGGAATGTTGAAGTTAACAAGTGGTATTTTGGATGAGATCAGAGAGGGTCAGAAATCTGATATGCTTTTGGTTGATAAGTTGACTTTAGGGAATCAAGGCCAAGGTGGTGAATTCAGAGTTGATGAGAATGGTGTTTTGAGATTTGGTAATCGAGTGTGTATTCCGGATGTTATGGAACTTAAGAAGAGTATTCTGGAAGAAGGACATCGTAGTGGTTTGAGTATTCATCCTGGAGCTACGAAGATGTATCATGATTTGAAGAAGTTGTTTTGGTGGCCGGGAATGAAAAGAGAAATTGCAAGTTTTGTGTATTCTTGTTTGACTTGTCAGAAGTCAAAGATTGAGCATCAGAAGCCGTCTGGGCTAATGCAACCGTTGGCTATTCCAGAGTGGAAGTGGGACAGTATCAGTATGGATTTTGTTTCTGGATTGTTGATAGATTGACGAAATCGGCTCATTTCATTCCGATCAGAATGGATTATCCGTTAGAGAGATTGGCTGAGTTGTATATTGAGAAGATTGTAAGTTTACATGGTATTCCGTCGAGTATTGTTTCGGACAGAGATCCTAGATTTACATCGAAGTTTTGGGAAGGTTTGCAGAGGGCTTTGGGAACTAAGTTGAGATTGAGTTCTGCATATCATCCGCAGACTGATGGTCAGACTGAGAGGACGATTCAGTCATTGGAGGATCTTTTGAGAGCTTGTGTTTTGGAAAAGGGAGGTGCTTGGGATTGTTATTTACCTTTGATTGAGTTTACCTACAACAATAGTTTTCATTCGAGCATTGGTATGGCACCGTTTGAAGCTTTGTATGGTAGGAGATGTCGGACACCTTTATGTTGGTATGAGTCCGGTGAGTGCGCTGTGGTTGGACCGGAGATTGTTCAACAAACTACGGAAAAGATTAAGATGATTCAGGAGAAGATGAGAATTGCTCAGAGTCGTCAGAAGAGTTATCATGATAAGAGGAGGAAGTCACTTGAGTTCCAAGAGGGAGATCATGTGTTTCTTCGTGTTACTCCGATAACTGGTGTTGGTCGAGCCTTGAAGTCGAAGAAGTTGACACCTCGATTCATTGGTCCTTATCAGATTTTGGAGAGGATAGGAGAGGTAGCCTATCGTATCGCTTTACCGCCGTCGCTTGCGAATTTGCATGAGGTTTTTCATGTGTCTCAGTTGAGGAGATACATTCATGATCCGTCGCATATAGTCCAAATAGATGATGTACAGGTGAGAGATAACCTGACTGTTGAAACACCACCTATGAGGATCGAGGATCGAGAGTTGAAGCAGTTGCGGGGTAAAGAGATTGCCTTGGTGAAGGTAGCTTGGGGAGGGCCAGCAGGTGGCAACGTGACTTGGGAACTTGAGAGTAAGATGAAGGAGTCTTACCCAGAGTTGTTCGCTTGAGGTATGTTTTCGAGGACGAAAACTCTTTTAGTGGGGGAGAGTTGTAACACCCCGATAATAATAAAATAATTATTTAAATTGAGTTAATAATATATTTATTAATTTAATTAAATAATTGGAATTTTTATTATTATTATTTTTGGGAATTATTGAATTATTATTATTATTGGAAAATATATATATGTTGGAATAAGGAAAAGTTCTCATTGGGAAAGGCATTTCACGTGAAAACAGAACAGAGAAGCATCGTGAGAAAAAGGGAAAAAGGGCAGAGAAGAGGAGCTGAAGAGCAAAGGTTGGAGAACGAAAGCTTGAAGCTCAAAGATTCTGCCGGATTGTTAAGGTAAGGGGGGTTTATCGTCGATTAATGGGTATTTTGGGATAATATGTCATGGGTAGTGATAAGCCGTCAATTTGACCCTAATTGGGATTTGAAATGCTGAAAATTTGTGATGAATAGGTTGAGTGAAAACCGTAATCAAATTGATAATTGTGTGTAATCAAACCGATAAATTGGTGATGAATGGCGACGAGTAAGTTTGAGTGGGAAGGGTCTGGGATGGGCACATGAGATCCCTGCCCAGAGAAAACGCGTCTGATGAACTGTCATGTTCGCCTAGCGAACATAACCTTCGCCTAGCGAAGGAACGCGCCTCAACCTCGCCCCAGCGAGCTTGAGAGGTCTTGCTACTGTAATGTTCGCTGTGGACTCGCTGGAGCTTCGCCTAGCGAGTGAGTGCTAGCTGTGTTTTTCACCAAAACAGAATGAGTTCGCTATTACCTTCGCCTTGAGCTCGCCTAGCGAATTAATTTACCAATTTCCTGGAGCTGTTCGCCTTGAGCTCGCCTAGCGAACCAGAGCTTCGCCACTGCCTCGCCTAGCGAGCAAGGCAGAAGAAGTGTTTAGACATGCGTTGCTGAGGTGTTTCATACATGTGTTGAGGAAGTGTTTTATACATGTGTTGATGATGTGTTGATACATGTATTGATGATGTATGAGGATATGCAAAATGTTGTGAATGTATATATTATGCATGTATTTGTGAATGGACTGTTGTATGGCTTAGAGTGTGAGCATATGTCCATTGTGAGTTGTTGTTGATGCTGCATTTCTAGATGATTAGTGTGCATGGCATAGCCTGTGGGGCTGTAGCTAATTCCCATTGTGAGGAATTAGTGAGTGAATTGTTGTGATAATTGTTGTTGATGTTGCATGCTAGATGATTAGCTTGCATAGTCTAGCCTTTGGGGCTGTAGCTAATTCCCATAGTGAGGAATTAGTGAGTGAATCATTGTGGAGTCTAGCCTTTGGGGCTGTAGCTAATTCCCATAGTGAGGAATTAGTGAGTGAGTCATTAGATCTCAAATGAGTGGGACTAGTGAGCTTAGTAGCCGTATCTGGATTGATCGGTGAGCTTGAACTATATGTTCAAGAATAGTCGGTACCGCATATGTTGAGTCTCATTGCATAATGAATGCATGGCATAGCCTGTGGGGCTGTAGCTAATTCCCATTGTGAGGAATTAGTGAGTAAATCGTTGTGTTGTGTTGTTGGTGTTGAATATGGTTTGAGGATTATACATATGATATATATTATTGTTGAATATGATGTTTGGACGGATATTGCCGTTGCTGAATGCGTAGTCTGGTTAGGGTGAATTAATGTGTTATTTACTTAGCATTACATGTTGTTCTATAATGCTTATTATATTGATTGAGGAACTCACCCTTACAACCTATTTTTCAGGTAACGAGAAATGAGTTGAGTAGAAGCTAATGCTTGGAGTCTAGAGTAGTTCTTATGGTCATGCTCTGATAGATGTAACATCGGGAGGGGATGTCTTAATTGATTTGATATTGGTTGTTGATGAGTTACATGTATTGTGTTACATGTTTTACATTGAGTTGAATTTTGTTCCGCTGCGAATTATGCAAAGAACCTTATTTTGATTAAATAAATGAGCATGACAGGATATTTTAATGATTTTGTGACATGATTGTGTGACACCCTTCGGGGCATAATTACTCTGATGAATATATTGTTATTTTAATTATAATCATTTGGGGTATTTAGAAGGGTGTTACATTTAGTCGCGCAAGGGTATAACCAAGAGGAAGGCATCGACTATGAGGAAACTTATGCGCCGGTTGCCCGACTCGAGGCTATACGCCTTCTCCTTGCTTTCGCATGTGCAAAAGACTTTAAGTTATTCCAAATGGATGTCAAGAGTGCATTCCTTAACGGTCACATAAATGAAGAGGTTTATGTCGCACAACCTCCGGGTTTCGAATCCCATGAGTATCCTGATCATGTCTATAAACTAAAAAGAGCTTTGTATGGCCTCAAACAAGCTCCTAGAGCTTGGTATGAGAGACTAAGCAAATTCTTACTCGATCAAAAATACTCAAGAGGAAAGGTTGACACAACCCTCTTCATTAAACGTCAAGGAAAGCACTTGATATTAGTGCAAATTTATGTAGATGATATCATATTTGGATCTACTAACATGAGTCTTGTGAGAGAGTTTTCTGACCTTATGCAGGGTGAATTCGAGATGAGTATGATGGGGGAGCTCACATACTTTCTCGGTCTGCAAATCAAACAGCTCAAAGAAGGAACCTTCGTGAGCCAGACAAAGTACTGTTTGGACCTTATCAAGAGATTTGACATGGCAAAAGCAAAGGCCATAGACACCCCCATGCCTACGTGTACAAACTTGAACAAAGACGAAGACGGTAAGGAAGTAGATGTAAAACGTATAGAGGTATGATTGGTTCACTCCTTTATCTTACTGCTTCTCGTCCCGATATTATGTTTAGCGTATGCATGTGCGCAAGATATCAATCATGTCCCAAGGAATCCCATTTAAAAGCCGTCAAACGAATACTTCGATACCTATCCGGTACTCCGAAGTATGGACTATGGTATTCCAAAGGTAATGATTGTTCATTGGTAGGTTTTTCCGATTCCGACTTTGCCGGTTGCAAATCGGATAGGAAGAGCACCAGTGGCACTTGTCACTTATTTTCGAACTCTTTGGTCAGTTGGCATAGCAAGAAACAGGTTTCTGTTGCTTTGTCAACCGCCGAAGCGGAATACGTTGCCGCCGGTGGTTGTTGTGCCCAAATCCTATGGATTAAGCAACAACTATTGGATTTTAACCTCAAACTTGAACGTATTCCCATTTTTTGTGACAATACAAGTGCCATTAACCTGACCAAGAATCCTGTGCTACATTCTCGCACCAAACATATCGAAATTCGACACCACTTTCTTCGGGATCATGTAGAGAAAGGTGACATTGTCTTCGAACATATTAATACTGAAAATCAACTAGCGGACATTTTCACAAAGCCGTTAGCCACTGAACCTTTCTTTCATATCCGCCGAGAACTTGGTATTCTCGATATTTCGGAACGGGCACTATAATCTGCTGTTTTACCTTATTCCACTTAAGACTATAATCTTGTACTTCTAACAAGTTGATGTTGTTGCAAGCACAAGTTTAGTGTTCACCAAGTCACTCCGGCATCAAGGTGATATTGTTCCCTTCTCTCTCTCTTTCTGCAAAGTTTCATGATTAACATAGCTATACCACATAATGATATTGTATATATATGCATGATGTATCTCCTTGGATGTTTACTGTCGTATGGCATTCTATCTATGCATCAAACTTGTCAACATATGTGCAGAAAAATGTAAAACTGAAATCCTTGCTTATTGTTTGATTGTATTCATTTCTCTGTTATGCTTGTTTGTGCTCAATCTATTTTAATGATTAATGTTCTTTTAATTAATGATTATCATTCAGTAATGATATTGGTGTGATATTATTATCTGTTTGTGTTATTTCCTGTGAATTTTTTTTGTTATGTTGAATAATTGTTCCTTGTCTCTTTTTGATGTTATCAAAGGGGGAGAAGAGTACAAGCAGCCAAAATGTTCGACACAATTAACAGTCGGTTTTGCAGATAGCGTTAGATTACAAAAGAAATGGGAGTGTGCATAATGTGTGTAAATACTGCATATACTGCATGTTGTTTGCTCTTTGGCTGTGCACAGGTTGTCATCATCAAAAAGGGGGAGTATGTAAGGGCAAAGTGTCAGACAACATACGATCGTAAGTTTCGATGATGACAAATGACCACCATGCATGTCTACAAACAAATGCAACACATCACCTATCATATCCTTTCCTATGCTTATCTAAATCTGTTATAATTCTTAAAAACATATGTGGACAAAGTGTGATCATGACGAAATGCATGAAAATCACAAAATACGAATTTCTGCAGGTTTGCAGGCTTTGAGTCGACCGCAAGGGTCAGCGCATAAGCCTCGGGTCAGCGCATGATACTTTGAGTCAACCACAGGTCAGCTCATGGAACCTTTGAGTCGACCATAAGGGTCAGCTCAAAGCTCACGGGTCAGCGCATGATGCTTTGAGTCAACCACAGGTCAGCTCATGGAAGCCTTGAGTCGACCATAAGGGTCAGCTCAAAGCTCACGGGTCAGCGCATGATGCTTTGAGTCAACCACAGGTCAGCTCATGGAAGCTTTGAGTCGACCATAAGGGTCAGCTCAAAGCTCACGGCTCAGCGCACGCCGACCTATGGTCGACCGCTCGCGCGTAAACTCAGTTTTCTGAGTTATTTCCACTGTTTGAAATTCTGTTATGTTTGATTGGTTTTGTCAGTCACTATATATATACAAGTCAAAACACTTGTATCAACTAACATTTGCTAATTGAGTTCAAGTGTTCAAGGAAACAAGAAAGAGTGAAAAAGGTGTCCAAGACTCATCATCTTCATCTTCAACATTTCACAACTCATCATCAGCAAACAATTACTTTTGATGTGGTTCGTGATCGAGCAAAGGTGATAAGGTTCGAAGCTGTGATCGAAGAATCCAGTTCGGGTTGAAGCTTGTGGCAGGTTCTTTCTTGAATAAAACCGTTAGGGTTTTGTCCTCCAATACGGGTTTGTGTTTGGGGGTTTTTGGACGAATCGTTCTTCAATATTCAGCCGAGCGAAGGTGATTGAGAAGAGGAAAGTCTTCATCAGTCTAGTAGCGGATTCGGTGGCATTGAAGTGAAGGATTCGGGTTCGACTCGTTGTGTTTGAGATCAGCCGGGCCGAGGGTTTGAAGAACGGAAGATTCTTCAACAAAGGGGCTGGAATCGGAGGTCTAGCATCAACGATCGAAGGTCTTGATTCATCTTGAATCAAGGAGCAAGGATAGGAAGCATCATTCAACACATTGGAAGTTCTGTTGTTTACATGCTTTGCAATCCTTGTATAAACGATTAAATTTCACAGGTGATATCTAATTAATCATCTCAATTCTATTTTTAGAATTGAGGGCAGACGTACCCCGAAGCGAGGACGGCGGGGGAACTGCCTCATCAAATCTCTGTCTTCTTTAATTTTCTGCATAAGTGTTTTTCAGCTTAAAAATTAAGTGATTTTAGTTTAAGCAATTTTACCAAACGTTGATATAAGTTGAGTAAGAGATTAAAACTGCTGTTTGAATACAAAGTACAATAGTATATTGTACTAGATAAATTTGAATTACTTACTCAACTCAAATATCTCTTGGAGTGTATGCACACCAAGTGTTTGTGAATTTGCATAAGCCAAAGTTGTCTTAAGTTTGCATCCAGTTTAATTTGGTATTTTGGATCATTGGAACTAGGCTTGCTAGTTAGTGAAATATATCAATTGAGTGTGCAAATAGTGTAGTGATTTGTATTTCACTTTATCTCTAATCCATTAGCTTAACGCATATCCGGTTTTCCAATAACGGCTCGTTTTAGACTAAAATTTTCCTCGGCCGCTTCCGCACTTAAAACAAATTTTCAAAACCAATTTTCTTTTAAATTGGTAGCGCCGACTCAAGTTTTTAATTGGGATCTATTCAACCCCCCCTTCTAGATCCGTGCCATAGTCTAACAGAGAACTCTATTAGAGAGAGGAAATATATCACTTGGGGATAAATACAACCAAAGTGAATAAAGTAAACAACAACAAGAAGATACAAGATGAATATTAATTTGTATGATGTGTATGTGAATGAATGTCATGTTATGTTTATGCTGACAAAACAAACAAAATAGATAAACCTGGGATGAAATAAACATCACAATACAACCGGATACTCGACTAATCTCAATAAGATGAAAATATCACTGGAGATAAATAAGAAGGTCATCAAAGGAGCAAAGTCTTGCTACAAGGCTCAAATCTCTCTGGGGAGAGGAAGATACTTCTCAGGAAGAAACCCAAAAATTCAATCTTCTAACATTAAAGATCCATAGAGGGAATAACAACGCGACCTCTTCTTCTAGGAGAGGAAATATCCACTAGAGAAAGGATCATCCACAATTGGAGAAACTTGAATCAAAGTTGTAGTTGGGGATACCAGGCTTAGGATTCCACTGGGAATGAAGTAAATTCAGTATTCTTCCAGGGGAAACTTGGTCACACTCCCAACACATCATAACAACTTGGAGGAGAGACCCACCATTTGAGGTGCTTGAAAGATAGATCACAAGAAGACTCTGCTTTAGGAGAACACTTAGTTTTGTACTGATGAACTGCATGGTATTCATTACAAACAAACAAAACTTCTTGTGAATGGATAAAAATAAACTTCAATTCTCGGATGCCCCAGATTACACGGTTTATGAGAAGAAATCATCTCAAGAGGATTTTATAGAAAACATGGCATCCAAAATGCCCCTGTGTCTTCAAACTCTTGGAGAGGTTTATCATTTGAAGATGCACACAAGGTAGATTATCCAACGTAGTTCTGCATTTCGAGATTTAACCACTGTTGGAATAACTGCAGACATTCCTTCTTATGTTCACAAATCAGAGTAAAACACACATTTAAAAAAAGAAGCAAAAGCGATCATTTTAACTTTGTTTCAAGATTTTCCATCCAAAAGTAAAAAATGAAATTTTACAAGACATAAATAAAATGAGAGTTGGCAACAATTGCATAAAGGCTCAAATTTTATTGAAAGAATGGTAGTCCGCAAATGAAGTAACTCCACAGACCATTACAAAGTAGAAAAATGGTAAATACATGGAAAAGGGCTACATTAAAATACAATGACCACTATTCTCCCTAACAACTTTAAATTCCAAGTGTGCTTGAATCTTTGAAGAAATTGATTTGATTGAGAACTCTTTGATAGGTGTCGTTGCTTCAAACGGTCAAGTCTGGTCTGATGCAGTTACTTGCCATAATCCCTAACTTTCGCCTAGATCTCCCTTTCGGGTTTTCAATCTACTAGGATGATTATTTTTCTATTTATGTCTCTAAAGTTTTCCTGGACTTCCCTTTCGGGTTTTCAATCCACCAAGACGCTCATTTTTGCCTAAACCTCCCTTTCGGGTTTTCAACTTAGCAAGCTATTCTTTTATTCTTTTAGGCAAAGTATTTCTTGACTGCATCAGTATTTAGAGGATGAGGGAGCTCCTCACCATCCATAGTCATTAGAATTAAAGCACCACCAGAGAAAGCTTTCTTTACAACATACGTGCCTTCATAATTAGGAGTCCATTTTCCCCTAGAATCAGTATTAAAAGACAAGATCTTCTTGAGCATGAGGTCGCCTTCTTTGAATACGCGAGGCCAAACCTTTTTGTCAAAAACTTTCTTCATTCTTTATTGACACAACTGACCATGACATATATCCATCATTTTCTTCTCTTCAATTAGGTTCAACTGATCAAACCTACTTTGACACCATTCAGCCTCAGATAGCTTATCTTCCATCAAGACTCTCATTGATGGGATTTCAACTTCCACAAGGAGTACTGCTTCCATGCCATATATCGGAGGGAAAGGGGTTGCCCCTATTGAAGTGAGAACGGAGGTACGATACCCATGTAGACTAAATGGGAGCATCTCATGCCAATCCTTGTAAGTCACTACCATCTTCTGGATGATCTTCTTGATATTCTTGTTGTCCGCTTCAACTGCGCCATTCATCTTAGGTATGTAAGGAGATGAGTTATGGTGTTCAATCCTGAACTCTTCACACATTTCTTTCATCATTTTATTGTTCAAGTTTGATCCATTGTTAGTAATTATCTTGCTTGGAACACCATAACGACAGATAATTTGATTCTTGATAAACCGGACCACCACTTGCTTTGTTACATTGGTGTATGAAACTGCTTCAACCCATTTGGTGAAGTAGTCAATGGCCACTAGAATTAAACGATGTACGTTTGAAGCTTTAGGCTCAATCATGCCGATCATATCAATTCCTCACATGGATAAAGGCCAAGGCAAAGAAATAACATTGAGAAGAGTTGGAGGCACATGAATCTTATCAAAGAATCCTTCATGTACTTCTTGCATTAATATGTCCTCTTCGTGTCTGTCCATGCATCTGAGCAAGACCATGTCAAAGTTTCTCTTGTGTAGTATATCTTCATTCAAAAAGAAGTTACCAGCCAATCTTCTCAGAGTCTTCTTATCTTTATTTGATGCACCAAGTGGGTACTCTTGTCTTTGGAGAAAACATTTGATGTCGTGATACCATGATTTATCAACAATGACCTCTACCGCCGCGAACACATGTGTTGGTCTATCAAGGCGCATAACATCAATCTTCGGTACATCATTCCACCGGTTCACAAATGGAGGATAAGGTTGCCAACACGTCTGCCATTTGATTTTCTTCACGGGGAATATGATGAAATTCAATCTCATTGAAGAGGCTTGACAACATCCTTGCATAATCTCTATAGGGAATCAAAACAGGTTGGCGAGTCTCTCATTCTCCTTTGATATGATTAACTAGCAAAGATGGATCTGCATATACGTCCAGGATTTTGATTCTCAAGTCAATGGCTTCTTCCAGACCCATGATGCAAGCTTCATATTCAACCATGTTGTTCGTATAATTAATTGTCAACCTTGTGGTGAAAGGAATATGGGAGCCTTGAGAAGTAACAACGATTGCCCCGGTTCCCTTACTGTAAGCATTGATAACTACATTAAATATCAATCCCCAACGGGATTTTGGCTCTGGCTCTTCAGCTGGAAATGGTTCATCACAATCCTTGGCTTTTAAGTACATAACATCTTCATCTGGAAAGTCGAACTTGATAGATTGGTAATCATCAATTGGTTGGTGAGCCAAATGATCAGCTAGGAAACTCCCTTTGATTTCTTTATGGGTATGGTATTCTTTGTCATATTTTGATAACAGTATATGCCAACGAGTAATTCTTCCGGTTAAGGCAGGCTTCTCAAAGATGTACTTGATTGGATCCATTTTGGGAATCAACCAAGTAGTGTGATTAAGCATATGTTATCGGAGACGACGGGTAACCCAAGGCATAAAAAGTCTTCTCAAGCATAAAGTACCGAGCCTCACAGTCTGTGAATTTCTTACTCAGATAATATATGGTGTGCTCTTTTTTACCCGTCTCATCTTATTGACCAAGCATGCAACCCACACAATCTTTCAATATAGTCAAATACATGATCAAAGGTCATCCTTCTACCGGAGGAATCAAAATAGGAGGCTTAAGAAGGTAATCCTTGATGCTATCAAAAGCCTTATGGTAGTCTTTAGTCCAAATACAACCTTGGTCCTTTCGGAGGAGTTTGAAAGTTTGCCCACAAGTAGCAGTCATGTGAGATATGAACCTGGAGATGTAGTTCAAGCGTCCAAGGAACCCTCTTACTTGCTTTTCCATCTTGGGCGCGGGCATATCTTGAATAGCTCTGACTTTGTCTGGATCCATCTCAATACCTCTTTAACTGACAATGAAACCCAAGAGCTTTCCTGAACGAACACCAAAAATATAATTGTTAGGATTCAGGTGGAGTTTATACTTTCTCAAACGCTGAAACAACTTCAATAAATATTCAACATGATCTTCTTCAGTTCCGGACTTGGCAATCATGTCATCCACATAGACTTCAATCTCCTTATGCATCATGTCATGGAAAAGAGTGGTCATAGATCTTTGATATGCTGCGTCGACATTCTTCAATCTGAAGGGCATCACTTTGTAACAAAATATCCCTCATGGCGTAATAAATGTTGTCTTCTCCATATCTTCTAGCGCCATCCTGATTTGATTGTACCCAGAGAATCCGTCCATAAAAGAAAAGATTTTGAACTTAGTTGTACTGTCAACCAACATGTCAAAATGTGGCAACGGGAAATCATCCTTGGGACTAGATTTTCATATCTCTATAGTCAACACACATCCGGAATCTTCCATCTTTTTTAGGATCATGCACTATGCTGGCCAACCATTAAGGATATTCTGATGTAACAAGGGAGTCTACATCAATCTACTTCTGAACCTCCTTTTTAATCTTTACAGCCATGTCGGGGTGAGTTCTCCTCAACTTTTGCTTCACTGGCAGACACTCTGGCTTCAACAGTAATTTGTGTTCCATAATATCTGTATCCAACCCTGACATGTCTTGGTAGGACCAAGCAAACACATCCACATACTCTTTTAGAAGTTCTACCATCCTTTCTTTAACAACTGGGACAAGCAATACCCCAATCTTGACTTCCTTTTTATCTTCTTCAGAACTCAAGTTGATCACTTCCACTGGCTCTTTATGAGGTTGAATGGTCTTCTCCTCGTGCTTGAGAAACCAAGAGATCTCATCAAGAATTTCTTCAACATCTTTCTCTTCAGCATCAAACACGGGAAATTCAAAGTTGGGAGAGGTCATATGGTCATGGTTTTCAATGGGTTTTCATGGATTAATCTGCACATATGATTTATGCTTGATTTTAGAAACAGATAAATGTGGATGTGATATGCAGATATTGAAAGTGATCATTTTTATGCTTGTTTTTTAGGTTACCTATTTCCGAAAAAAATAAAAAGTAAAAACAATAATATGGGAAACAAAATATCATTTTTATTAATGATTGAAAATCTTGAAACAAAGACCTATACAAATACACTTTCGCCTTGGGCAGAGCAAAAGGAAATATTTTAACAAAGCCTGAAACAACATTCTTTCGCCTTCGGTAGAGCGAAAAGATTTTCAAAATAACAAATAAGAAGCATTACTTAGAAATGTGAACAATAGTCGAAACATCAACAATTATCCAGTTTTGACAAACCACTCCACATGTTATAAAGCTTGGTGAATCCTTTCCAGGATCATCTTCAATAACAACATTAACTTCTGGCGGAGTAGGATGAATAAAACCTCCGTTGCGGAGCACTTCTTGGATAGGATGGAAGACCGCATCCTTCTTAACAAATCTTGTAGATTCAGGAGAAAAAAACATACCTTCTCAAAACTTGTTTTCTGGCAAACTCATAACCCATCCCCAACCTTCAACTGAAACATTCTCAATCACCTGTTGCACATTCCTCAAAGAAGAGATTGACGCCCCATTCCTCGTGACATTATTATCAGCAATGGACAAAGCTTGGAACTGAGTTCCAACATTATATCAGCGTCAATATAGGAAAACAATGAGAGATGACTCACCACTAGAGTCTGCTCTCCACAAACTGTAACCAACTTCCCATTCTTTACATACTTCAAATTTTGATGAAGGGTTGAGGTAACTGCCCCTACTTCATGTATCCATGGACAACCCAATAGATAATTATACGTCGCATGGATGTCCATTACTTGAAATGTTACTTGAAAAGTATGGGGACCAATTATCGTTGGAAGGTTCACCTCATCGATAATAGTCTTCCAGGATCCATTAAAAGCTTTGACAATGATTATGCTCTTCCTCATAGGAGCATATTGATAAGTCAACCTCGATAATATAGATTTAGGCATGACGTTCAAAGATGAACCAGTGTCAACCAGTACACTGGATAGAGCATCACTCATACAATTCATAGAAATATGCAGTGCCAAGTTATGGTTTCTACATTCTTCAGGAAGCTCTTCGTTGCTGAAGCTTAGACTGTTGCATGCAGTGATATTGGCCACAATATCGTCAAATTGATCGATCGTTACATTGTGATCCATGTAAGCCTGTTCTAGAACCTTTTGTAAGTGATAACGAGAAATTATATCATGTTTTTAGGCTTATATTGCATGTTATTTGTATTTATTTCAGTATGTTTTATCACCTTTTAGTTCATTTTTATTCGTTTTGCAGTTGTTAGCGAGTTTCGATGTGGATTCTAAAGCAAATCAGAAAAGGAGCAAAAGAGCAGCAAAAGAGAATTTTTTTGTCCATTCTGCCCCAATGGCGTTCACCATGTGTGTGTGGCATTCTCCATTGGCCTAGCCTACCATGTCATTTAATAGCCAAGGCAATGGCGTTCTCCATTTCCCTAATGGCGTCCGCCATTATCATGAAGGAGCAGTTTTCTACGTAGGAGTGGTTTCTCAACCGTTTTTCCCATTTTCTTTTCCCTCCACTTTGTTGGCACGATCCATAGGAAGTTACAAGGGGAAGACCTTTATAAATAGGACTCTTGGGGGTGTTTCATGACATCCAAGTTGTGCGGAAACTCTGCCAAATCGTATTTTAGTATTAAGCATAAATTCACCTGTAAAAGTGACAATAACTCACATTGAGGGATTGTCACACTTGTTTTCCTTTAATTTTGATTGTACTATTGGATCAAGAACAAGCTTGTCGTCATTTTCATTTCAATTCAAGTTTCCGTTTTCTTTAATTTCAGGTTTTTACTACTTTATTATTTATACTTGTTGTTGCCTTTACTACATTACATGCCATGTTGTTTTTAAGTTTAGTTGTTGTGATCATGTTATTTTTAATTAAAATTATATCTTGCTAATTTTGTCTGAGTCCGACATATGAGGACTGTCGTTATCGATGGGACTCGGTAGAAACAACAGGCGTAAAATTATGATTAAATTCTCTTTTGGTTCTAGTTTCCAATTGTATGTTTCATTGTTTTGACCAGAGAGTGAAGAACAAACTAAGGTTCTAGCTGATAGCGCGAGAGTGTGAGGAAGGAACCTGATAGTGGAAACTAGGCATCAATCCTAAAAACAATGAGATCGCTTTAGGCATCGTTTAGGATCTCATTGATTTTCAAAATATGCTTTCTAATTGAAACGGGTGAGCGAGAGCAAAATCCCGTGGTTAGGAGGTGTGGTTTTAGTCAATAACGCGAGAGTGTGAGACGGAGTCTTTAAATCAATATTTTCTATAGAACATAATGAAATCGTAATTAGTACCCGAATTATACCTAATCCCTTAGGAACACAGAATCCATATTCCGGGCTCGTTTTATCATCATTTTCAAACCTCTAGCAATTAACGTTTATATTTCCATTCATATCCCCTTATCCTTTAGCCTTAGCTTTGCGATTGCAACGATATATAAAATTAGTTTGGTTATTAGTCTCTATGGGTTCAAATATCTTTTAAAACTACCCAATAATTTGTATACTTGCAATTATTATCCGACAAACACGTCCGTTGCGATCTAGTTTTTGGCGCCGTTGTCGGGGAACTAATTTTGTCAATATTGTGATTTTGTTGTTGCGCAGTATAGACTAAGGCAACTTTTATTTTATTTACCTTCCTTAACCATCAATTGTATGCCAAGCACTCACTCAAAAAGCGAAGAGCTAGAGCAACCAATTGACGAAGTCAAGCTTTTTATTAATTTACAACGCCGAGTTCACAATTTCCGGATTAAGTACAATCTTCCTTTTCCAAAACAAAAATCAGAATCTATACCAGTTATGGTTAAAGGACCGCAAAACCGTCCTCTTAAGTATTATGTTGTTCCTTCACAGGAGGAACCACACAACAACATTGATGCCCTTGCCATCAACCGAAACGATTTCGAGTTAAAACTTTCACTATTATCAGTCGTTCAACAAAACCAATTTTCAGGTAGTCCTATAGACGATCCAAACTTACATTTGTCAATGTTTGTGCAGTACGCAGACACAATGAAAGCAAATGGTGTCAGTCCCGAAGCGATTAGACTACGTATTTCCCCTTTTTCCTTAAGAGATAGAGATAAAGCTTGGCTCCAGTCTTTGCCTTCGAACTCTGCAACCACATGGGATGAGTTGAAGAAAGTCTTCTTAGCCCGATATTTCCCACCAAGCAAGACGACTATGCTAAGAGCTCAAATCAACAGATTTAAGCACAAAGATATTGAATCTCTTTTCGACGCTTGGGAAAGATACAAGGACATGATGAGACTTTGTCTACACCATGGACTTGAGAAATGGATGATCATCCATACTTTCTACAATGGTCTTATATACAACACTAAAATGAATTTGTGCGCTGCAGCTGGCGGTGCTTTAATGGATGAATCCTATGAACTCATCGAGAATATGGCTCAAAATCATTTCCAATGGGGAGGTGAACGTGATGATGTAGAAAAACTAACTCCGAAAGGCGGAATGTATAAAGTTAATGGCATAGATTTCGTCAATGCTAAAATGGATGCACTTACTCAAAAGATCGAAAGCTTATCCAAAACACCAGCAGCTACCATAGCCGCAATAACACAAAATCGTGAATTGTGTGGAACCTCATGGCATACTAATGCTGATTGTCAGTTATTGGCTGGTATTCCTACCGACCAAGTAAATTACGCTCAAGGAAACCCATATTCCAACACTTACTATCCTGGCTGGAGAAATCATCCGAACTTTTCTTATAAAAATAACAATGCTTTATTTCCTCCAAACCCAACACCTGTTATTCCACCTGGTTATGAGAAAGGATCCCTTGTTGCTCCACAAGCACCTAGAAAGTCAAATATAGAGATCATGATGGAAAACTTTATGAATCCTAAAGCTCAACAAAATAAGGATTTCGCTAATCAAAATGCTCATACTAACTGATGAAGCAAATGTCAAGTAAGCTTGATGCTATGGCTACCCATAATAAAATTTTAGAAACCTAAATTTCCCAAGTAGCCCAATAACAAGCAACAATAGCAGCCCCAACTGGAGCATATCCTGGTCAACCACAACTAAACCCAAAAGGTCATGCTAATGCTATCACATTGCGAAGTGGGACAGAATTAGATGAACCAGTTGACCCAAGATTCCAAAATACAACCATGTACCAAAACTCTGGTAAAGGAACTGAAAAGGTAAACGAACCGACCAATAAGGGAAAGGAAGACAAAAGAGGAGAAGAAGAAGATAAAGAAACACCTTATATGCCTCCGCCACCATACAAACCACATATACCTTATCCTCAAAGACTCGCTAAGTCTAAAAATGTAGGACAATTTAAGAAATTCGTAGAACTTCTGAAGCAACTTAATATCACTATACCGTTCACAAAAGCCATTACACAAATTCCTTCATATGCTAAATTCCTTAAAGACATCTTATCTAATAAGAAAAAGCTTGAGGATAATGAAAGCGTTATGCTTACTACTGAGTGTAGCGCTATTATTCAAAACAACATGCATCCTAAGCTGAAAGACCTAATTAGTTTTTCCATACCATGTGTAATCGGAAAGTTTATCATAGACAAAGATTTATGCGACTTAGGAGCCAGTGTTAATTTAATGCCTTTATCCACATGCAAGAAACTCAATTTAGGAGAACTAAGACCAACGAAGATGTCTCTACAACTAGCTGACAATTCTGTTAAATTTCCAATAGGTATGCTAGAGAACATTCTCGTTCGTATAGGTCAATTCTATATTCCCACTGACTTTGTACTAATGGATATAAATGAGGATTCCCACATCCATATTATTTTAGTAAGACCCTTTTTAGCCACAACTGGAGCATCATAGATGTCAAGAAAGAAAAGCTAACTTTCTAAGTTGGGAAAGAAAAAGTCAAATTTATTTTAGCTCAATTCTTATAGGCCCCATCTATAGAAGATTCATGTTGTCTCTTAGACGTTATCGATGAATGTGTGAAAGAAATGGAGAGGGAATCATCTAAGTATACTGAAGTACTAAAGATTCCAGCTCCTCCTATATTCAAAGACGATAATTGGCATGAGCCATACGTAGATGACAGTTTGAGGGAATGTCTAGAACTAGCACCCAATCCAATGACATGCCCAAAGAAACCTTCTATAGAACTTAAAACACTACCCAAAGACCTAAGGTATGAATTCCTAGACACTGAACTTGAATGACCAGTAATAGTCAATGCTGACTTAGGACAGATAGAAACCAAAAAATTACTTCACGTCTTAAGAAAGTATCCAACAACTTTAGGCTATAACATCTCAGATCTAAAAGGAATAAGTCTCTCTATATGTATGCATCACATTATGCTAGAGGAGGACTATAAGACCTCTAGAGAACATCAGAGAAGAATAAATGTTATCTTGAGTGATGTAGTAAAAAAGGAGGTACAAACGCTATTAGAAAACTAAATAAATCCACTCGTAAAGATCATTTTCCATTGCCTTTCATCGATCAAATGCTTGAACGAATGACTAAACATTCTCATTTATATTATTTAGACGGATACTCAGGATTCTTCCAAATTCCTATTCATCCAGATGACCAAGAAAAGACTACCTTCATTTGTCCTTATGGTACGTTCGCTTATCGACGAATGTCGTTTGGACTATGTAACACTCATGCAACATTTCAGAGATGTATGATGTCGATCTTTGCTGATTTTATAGATGACATAATGGAAGTGTTTATGGACGACTTCTCAGTTTGTGGGCAAAGTTTTGAAGGATGTCTTTTGAACCTAGAAATGGTACTTGAAAGATGTGTTAAAGTCAATCTCGTAATAAATTGGGAAAAATGTCATTTCATGGTCCGACAAGGAATCGTACTTGGACATGTTGTATCCAACCGAGGAATTGAAGTGGATAAATCAAAAATAATAGTTATAGAAAATCTTCAACCTCCGAAAACCGTTAGAGAAATCCGTAGTTTCTTAGGACACGCCGGTTTCTACCAACGATTCATTAAAGATTTATCTAAAATAACCAAATCACTAACATGATTACTAATGAAAGATGTCGAATTCATATTCGATAAAGATTGCTTAAAAGCGCTCGAACATCTGAAAAATGCTCTTATTATCGCACTCATTATGTAACCACCTGATTGGAGTAAGCCATTTGAAATAATGTGTAACGCTAGTGATTATGCCGTTAGCGTTGTCTTAGGACAAAGAAAGGAAAAAAAGCTTCATGTGATTTACTACGCAAGTAGCACCTTAGACAATGCGCAGATGAAATACGCCACCACACTAAAGGAATTCCTGGCCGTTGTGTTCACTTTGGATAAATTTTGTTCCTACTTAGTGGGAGCAAAGATAATTGTCTATACCGACCAAGCCACAATTAGGTATCTGTTAAGTAAGAAAGATGCTAAACCAAGACTTTTAAGATGGATTATGCTTTTACAAGATTTCTATTTAGAAATCAAAGATAAGAAAGGCACTGAAAACGTGGTAGCAGATCATCTCTCTAGGATTGATGACCTAAAACCCAAACAAGTGCCTATCAATGACGATTTCCCCTACGATCGACTTGTAGCCCAATTATAAAGTTAAATCGAAATAGTCAAATTTTCTTTGATGTATAAAGACACATAAACTAATGAAGTTATGGAATCAATTTGCACCAAAACCACGCTGCCATGGTATGCTGACTTAGTCAACTACTTAGTAGCTGGAGTACTTCCACCAAACTTAACTTACCAACAAAAGAAGAAATTCTTCCACGATCTTAAACATTATTATTGGGATGAACCCTTACTCTTTAAGAGGGGAATCAATGGTATTTTCCGTTGATGTGTCTCTGAATTGGAAGTAAATGATATCATATTTCATTGCCATATGCACCCTATGGAGGTCAAGCAAGCAACTTAAAAACTTGTGCGAAGATCTTATAATCTGGTCTCTTTTGGCATAATCTTTGAAAAGATGTCCATATCATGGTTACAAGTCTTTGATGTTTGGGGTATAGATTTCATGGGTCTCTTTTGGTATAAGTCTTTGATGTTTGGGGTATAGATTTCATGGGTCCTTTTCCATCTTCTTTTGGTAATAAGTACATACTCGTTGCAGTCGATTGCATATTGAAATGAATCTATGCAGTAGCATCTCCTACTAACGATGCACGAGTAATCATCAAACTTTTCAAGAATGTAATTTTTCTTCGATTCGGTGTACCAATGATTGTCATTAGCGATGATGTCTCCCATTTCATTTCAAACATCTTTGAAAGACTGTTGCTCATATATGAAGTCCGACACCGAGTAGCAACACCTTACCACCCTCAAACAAGTGGGCAAGTTGAGGTTTCCAATAGAGAAATTAAGCGAATATTAGAGAAAACCGTTGCCACTTCTAGGAAAGATTGGTCTGTGAAACTTCATGAAACTCTGTGGGCTTATAGGACAACTTATAAAACTTCGATAGGAACCACTCCATTTAAACTAGTTTATGGTAAATCATGTCACCTGCCTGTAGAACTAGAGCATTAAGCTTATTAGGCTGTTAAGACCCTAAACATGAATTACATACCTGCAGGAGAGAAAAGAATCTTAGATATCCATGAACTAGAAGAACTTAGATTAGATGCCTATGAAAATGCCCGGATTTACAAGGAAAGAACCAAACGGTGGCATGATAGACGAATAACAAGGAGAGAACTCCACGAGGGTGACATAGTCATTCTCTTTAATTATGAACTTAAATTATTTCCAGGTAAACTTTGTTCTAGATGGTCTGACCCTTTTGAAGTCATAAGAGTTTTTCGAAGTGGAGTTGTAGAAATAAGAGGTAAATCAAATGAGACATTCATCGTAAACGAGTAGCGACTTAAGCATTACCAAAGCGTAGAAAACAAGGATTTTTGTATGAGTTACAGATTAGAAGAGTAGCCCGCTCTTTCGAAAGAATAGCCCTATTCTGATTTATGTCGAGCTCCCGACATTAAATGAAGCGCTACGTGGGAGGCAACCTATGATCCTAAGTTTTTATTTTCACTTATTATAGTTATTACTAGTATTTTTTATTTTTATTTTTATTTTTACTTTTATTCTTATTTTTATTCTTATTTTTACTATTATTATCTCTTTTAACACTACTTGTGGTTCAATTAACTAATAACATAATCTTCGTTTACTTTCAGGCTAACGTAGCTTAGGATAACTCGATACTAACTTAGGAGAATAC
Organism: Lathyrus oleraceus; assembly: GCF_024323335.1. NCBI lineage: Eukaryota > Viridiplantae > Streptophyta > Magnoliopsida > Fabales > Fabaceae > Lathyrus > Lathyrus oleraceus. The sequence continues at coordinate 106,296,319 of NC_066585.1, forward strand.
AACCTGTTGATGACATAGAGGTTGTCTTTAGGAATGAAGCTCAGAGGAGACATTTTGAAGTTTTACCTCAGAGAGATATGACATTATCTATTTATCCTGATGGACTCACCATGACCACCTTAGGTATATGAGATAGTGTGATGTACCTTATTGACCAGATAGGTTAGGACAACTTTGCTGTGAGGAAGAGGTCTAGCCCGTACCATAAGCTTACCCTTGAGTTTCTGAGTTCCCTTTACTATGATCCTAACATAGGACTTGGATTTGGGACAGGTCTGACTACCTTTAGAATTTTTAGGACCAAATACCGTTTCACCTACCATGAAATGGTTAACCTTTTAGGATTTCCTAATGGCCCAGATGTTTTACCATAACTTCAGATGATGCCTTTACCAGCCTTGACCTTGACTATTTCTAGGGAACCATAACCAGAAAATACCACCCTGAGCCACACACTATGTTTTCCGAAAACATTTACAACCCTATTATCTGCCACTTCCACAAAATCCTAGCCCACACTCTGTTTGGTAAGGAAGAAAACATTACCTCTGTTTCTAGAGATGACTTGTCATCATGTACTGTGCCTCCCAAGGTAGACTCGTGAACGCTGCTGCTTTTATGTTAGCAAACTTAGACATAATTGCCTGAGAGACCCTAGGTACTATTCTCATTGGAGGGTTAGTCACAATGATTGTTGATGCCATTGGCCTAAGATACCTAATTAATCGCATACATGCCTTTTGAGGTATCCATCCCATGCACCTGAACTTTTGCTTTAACCGTGGCATCATTGCTAATTCAGGACCTGCTAAATTTGAGCTATTAATTAATAACCAAGTGGTCCTTAACTTAACACTACCTAACCATGAGAAAACAATTTTTTACAACCTAGATAATTGGCTATATAATTTCGAGGGTCAAAGTGAGTCTCCCACACCACTTGACAATCCTCAGCCTTATGAAAACTGAAATGCCAATCTCCCTGGTGCTGCTTCACACGTCTCTAGTGCTCATCGTATTGATCCTCCGATTGATTTCGAGATCGCTATCCATGCTCTACAGTATGAAGTTGATTTTCTTATAGGAGGACTTACTTCTCTTCGAGTTGATCTCCTCAGATTTATGGACGTTGCTAATGAGCAGTTCGGCCATATGTTCCAGCAAGTTTATTCCTTACGACATTCCCCCGAGCTTAATATTAGACGCTGTGATGACTAGTATTGTTGATTGTTCCATTTTTCCCCTGCTATCTAGCTTATAATGTTTATTTTTCATCATTATTTTCCCTTTGTTGTTCTTTTTTAGTTTATGTTTACTTTACCGTCGAAATATCAACGAGAACATATGTTACTGCTATTTCAATTAGTGTAACGTCCCTTTCAGTTGTTTATTTTTATTATTATATCGTAAATCCCTTTAATTTTGGTGCATTTTTATGTTTCCGATTAAGGCCTTATGTGAAAAGTATTTCAACTAGCAGTAGTATGACCTTAAGAGTATAAAGCTTCCCTATTTTTAAGCCATAATTCCAAAATTGTGCATTTTAGGCACTTGGAGTTTGCCATTATGCTAATGGCGTTCGCCATTAGCCTCTTTTTAAAATCCCTACATTTTAGGCATATGGCGTTCGTCATATACCTAATGACATTCGCGATATTAGGAAAACATAAGGTTTTCCATTTTTTCGTTTCCCTCCTGCGCGAATTCCAAAAAATTCCTCATTCAAATCTCTTAACTTCTTACTCTAACCACCATTTATTCCTATTCCTGAACCCCTAACCATCCAACTTCCTTCCTATCATTATAAAATATATTACAATCCTTTTTCTCATCTCCAATCCATATTTCCTCATTCTTCCCTCTTCACAATATCCATACCCCTTTCTTTCCAACTTTCTCATTCTCATTCATTCATCATGCCTCATAGAATAGCAAGGACAAAAAGAGAGATTGATTACATGGGTATCATTTTTGTAGAGGGTATCGTAGGCAAAAATCAAAGGAGCAGTTATCACAAGCTCTTCAAGAGGAATGTCTTAGCAACAAGATATCCCGAAAATGCTATTCTTCATGATTTAGGATTAATCGACAGTGTTAATTGGATGTTTAGCAACCTAGGCATGTCTTACTTCTTTTCTTTAACTAGTCCTACATACATTAGTCTTACCTATGAGTTTCTAAGTATTTTTAGATATGCCACCCCCGTAGGAGGTTCACGCACCACATGCACTGTTTATTTTAAAATGTTCAATAGAGACTACACCTTTAGCCAAAACTATATGGCCAATATATTTTCATTCACTCATGGAGATGAATATGCTTGCCAAGCCCCTCTAGAGAGTGAATGAGAGCCAACGCTCTTTACTTTTGGCGACAACTAATAGGAAAAACCACCTCTGACTGGGAAGGTCTTACAGCCAATTCTATTCAGAACTCAACCATTAAGTACTTGCACCATATTTTGGCCAACACTATCTTTGGCTGGAAAACACTAGGAACGTAAATTCTAGGGTTTTTTTTCTCATTTTCTATGCACTATCTACGACTAAAGTTAACCCAACACCTTTCTTATTAGCACACCTTCAATCTACTAGTGTTAGGATAGGAGGTCCTATTTGTGTTGGAGAGTTGATTACATCCATAACACTTGCGTTAGACTTGAGCACAAAGTTGGCTACACTTGATCCATTAGAGACTCCTTTTACAGACCTTGATTAATGTCGTAGCATGCGCCTTATTAAGAACAAACCTAACGATAAGTATTTTCTGATGATTAGTAACAAAGAGGTGATGGGAGTTACTTTACCTTGCGCCACACACATTAACGTGCGATTGAGCGCTAATTGGATTTTTGATGCTAATGCCCCTGACCCTGATAATACTGTTAGGCCCGATCGCACTGAGCAAGATGCTCCCCATACTGGCACCCATTCACAGACCACACATGTTTTTCCTGACTCTTTTGTAGGTACCTCATCCGGATATCAGCCTCGCGAGGAGTATGACTACACCACCATGAGGACAACTCTTGATGACATCCTAAGTGAGCTTAGACATCAGAATGATGTAGATACGGACTGGGACGTGCTACTTAGGATTATTCAGAGGCAGTAGGAGGAAAAGAGGGTCACCATTGATCATATCATAAAGACTCAACTTGACTTTGTCGAGAGGATCAAGCTCAACATGGGTGATCTCATCGAGCAGATGAATGAAGTGCGTATGGAAGTATCAGACATGCAGGAGTATATGCAGCACGTACATCACTCTGTGCACGGTAGAGGCGGTATTAGACGTTACAGAGGCCGCGACCGACATCACTGAGCCACCTACCAGGTTTTATCTACTCTTTTTTCCGCCTTGCACTGAAAAATTAGGGACAATGTTTGGTTCAAGTGTGAGGGAGGAGCTTTCCCATTTTATTTTACTTTATTTTATATTTTTACTGTTTTTCTAGTTAGTTTCTTTTAGTCTAAGTTGTTTTGTGTTTGATCGAGTCATACATGTGTTGTTGAGTCATATTACATGATATTCTTTTCTCTTGTTGGAAAATTCCCTTAGATTTGACCCCCAATAATTTTTTTTTAGTATAGGTTATGATCGGTCACCATTTTCACTATGTTTTCGTTGCTTATCCGACAAGAAACAAAGGATTTTGGGACACTGTGTACACATTATGGTACCTTTAAAGTTAATTTTTATTTCCGTAAGTTATTTAAGCATTTTTATTAATTGTCAATTTTATGTTATGTTTTCGCGATTTTATGCGTTGGTTGTCTATGTTTATGTCCTCCAGGTCCAGGTAGAAGATTCAAGGGATTCGATACGAGATAGTGAGAAGTTCCAACAGTCGATGAAAGAAGAATTCTCAACACATGAGGCATTACATGGCCACCCGTGTCAGGAAGAAGGCAACTCAACCCCAGGAAGGACCAAGACAGGGGCCTGACACGACCGCCCGTGTCAGGTCACCTGGGGCGTGTCAGATAGGAAGTAGCAAGGCAGATAGTTGACACGACCACCGGTGTCACCTGACACGAGCCGTGTCAGCCCAGACGCACATTCTTCTAATTTTCGGATTTTTTCATCGGGCTTGAGCTGCAGGGACATTTTTGAGATTTCCATCTTTTACCAAGGGATTTTTCACTATATTAGGAGAGTTTCTACAAGAGAAAAAAAGAATCTTGGAACGAGGAGAACACAAAATTGTCAGACAATCGAGAATTACAGAGATCAAGGAATTCGGAGAGCGGAAGACTTTCATGAGCAGAAGCGATTGAAGATCCAAGTCATCCAATTACTTGTAATGTGTATTTTTTATCTTGAATCTGTTTTGAAAAATATGAGTAGCTAAACCCCCCAATGTTAGGGGGTGTCCCTGATTTAGATCTGTAACGACTTTGAGTTTACAATTGCATTTATAATATTGTTTTTTACGGTAATCTTTTGATGTGTTTAATGCTTTCTCTTTCAGACCAATCGAGATTGTTATATGGTTATCAATTAGGCTAGACCGCCATTGGTAAGGTTTTCATAAGATTACTCTGTAGTAGATATCACCTAGGACTAGGGATACCATGTATGAATCAGAGCATTCTTGATATAATAAGGCTTCACTTCACCATAATTGCCTTTGGACATAGAAACTAGGGTAAGATGATTAAAGGTTTTCTCACCAAGGACTTGGGAGAAAATACCCTTGAGAACTGATAGTAATTGATATTTATTGATGCAATAGTGACTCAGAGTTGTTACAGGGACAAATTACACACCTTCCCTGGCATTGTTCCTCTTTCCTTGCAAACCCTTTTTACAATATTATTTTCCTTTTCCTTTATTTTTATAATTTTGACTTTAAAAACCCTAACACTAGTTTTTGTTTAATTGAACGATGATTTGAACTCGATATTAACTTGCAGTCCTTGAAATCGACATTCGGGGAATTTCCCCTTTATTACTATAACAGGCAAAACAATACACTTGCTATTTTTCCGATCAGGATGTTTCTCATTCTTAGGCTTTGTTAAATAGACTTGAGAAAGTTTCAATAATATCGGTACCGTCCTAACACCCTGAACTCCCTAAGTATGAGACATCGATTTGAATAACCATTATGCCAAGACCTTAAATTCTAAGTTTTTAAAGTAGCCTCTTAAGTAGTTAATTTAAGCAGTCAACACCATCTTAAGCATACATTGAGTAAGGAAGTCGGTGCAAATAAGTGTATGGTCTCAGGCTAAAAGCGGAAAAAAAACTGTGATAAGATATGTCCCTTCTATATTAGGTGATCCTCACCCGATCATTTAGCCCAACAGTATAAACTCTTAAAGCTTAAGTTGATGCTTAAGCAAATTTGCTAAGTGTAAAAAATAAAAAAATTGAAAACGAGACCATAGTCACAAAAAGTTCGCCTACCATGAATGTGTACGGATAATAGGCTTAATGTGATTGCGCTAGAATGAAAGAGACATGAAAAAGAACAAAGAGTGTAGGTCGAGTCATAATGGCATGATTCAGATTGGTTTTGCACAGGGGGAGTTTTTGTTCGTGTAATGTGAATATGTGTCATTACGGTATCCTTATTATCGATATCTAGTACCTATCTATTTAGCACTAGCCTAGCAGCCTCATACGTTTTAGATTTTTGGGTGATTGTTTGAGGACAAGCAACAGTCTAAGTATGGGGGAGTTTGATAACGAGAAATTGTATCATGTTTTTAGGCTTATATCGCATGTTATTCGTATTTATTTCAATATGTTTTATTACCTTTTAGTTCATTTTTATTCGTTTTACAGTTGTTAGCGAGTTTCGGTGCGGATTCGAAAGCAAATCGGAAAAGGAGAAAAAGAGAAAGATTCTGCCCATTCTGCCACAATGGCATTCACCATGTGTATGTGGCATTCTCCATTGGCCTAGCCTGCCACGTCATTTAATGACCAAGGCAATGGCGTTCACCATTACCCTAATGGCGTTCGCCATTATCGTACAGGAGTAGTTTTCTATGTGAGAGCGGTTTCTCAACCGTTTTTCCCATTTTCTTTTCCCTCCACTTTGTTGGCATGATTAAGAGGAAGTTACAAGGGGAAGACCTCTATAAATAGGACTCTTAGGGGTGTTTCATGACATCCAAGTTGTGCGGAAGCTCTGCCGAATCACATTTTAGTATTAAGCATAAATTCACCTATAAAAGTGACAATAACTCACATTGAGGGATTGTCACACTTGTTTTCTTTTAATTTTCATTGTACTCTTGGATCAAGAACAAGCTTGCCGACATTTTCATTTCAATTCAAGTTTCCGTTTTCTTTAATTTCAAGTTTTTACTATTTTATTATTTATACTTGTTATTGCCTTTACTACATTACATGCCATGCTGTTTTTAAGTTTAGTTGTTGTGATCATGTTATTTTTAATTTAAATTATGTCTTGCTAATTTTGTCTGAATCTGGCGTATGAGGACCGTCGTTACCGACAGGACTCAGTAGAAACAATAGGCGCAAAATTGTGATTAAATTCTATTTTGGTTTTAGTTTCTAATTGTATGTTTCATTGTTTTGGCACGAGAGTGAAAAACAAACTAAGGTTCTAGCCGATAGCGCGAGAGTGTGAGGAAGGAACCTGATAGTGGAAACTAGGCATCAATCCTAAAAATAGTGAGAGTGTTTTAGGCATCATTTATTATCTCATTGGTTTTCAAAATAGGCTTTCTAATTGAAACGGGTGAGCGAGAGCAAAATCCTGTGGTTAGGAGGTATGGTTTTAGTCAATAGCGCGAGAGCGTGAGACGGAGTCTTTAAGTCAATATTTTCTACAGAACATAATGAAATCGTAATTAGTACCCGAATTCTACCTAATCCCTTAGGAACAAGGAATCCATATTCCGGGCTCGTTTTATCATCATTTTCAAACCTTTAGCAATTAACGTTTATATTTCCATTCATATCCCCTTATCCTTTAGCCTTAGCTTTACGATTGCAACGATAGATAACATTAGTTTGATTATTAGTCTTTGTGGGTTCTACAATCTTTTAAAACTTCCCGATAAACTGTATACTTGCAATTATTATCCAACAGACACGTCCTTCGCGATCAGTAAGGCTTCCCAATAAGCCTCCTAATTCATTAGCAAAGACAACACATATATTTTGAATGGTGTATGCAGCAGTTTCTCCACCACATTGTATTCACTCTTCTTTATCAACTTCAACACTTCATCATTTTCAGACTGTTGGTTTACGCCACTAGATTGGCCAGATTGATCAAGACTTGCTTCAATTTGAACAATGTTTTCCCATAGACACATCCTTCACACCCTTCAGAGGTTCAGAGGTAAATACTCAACCACTCAGTGTTACCCTGCTTACATCAGAAATGTTTACTATAGAATGAATGGAGGGAATATGAACTTCCTTTCCATTTTCTAGCATTATGGCGTTGTATCTGTAAGGAATAACTTTGTCTGAACTGTAAGGAACTAGACCTGGTAAATGAATGACCAAGGGAGAAATAGAGGAGTTCCGACTATCATAAGTAACCTCTATGGGTATCGCATCTCGGAGAAACACGTACATAAAACAGAGTCCCCACCAATGTTATTTATACCAAGGGAGGGAAAGGAAACATTGAGTAAATTTAAAAAAGGGTGAATCTAATGGTCTCGCGACCAAGAGAGGGGTAAGGGAGTCGATTACTCAAGGGGGAGGTATTAGAACCCTGTAAGACCCTAATTTTGACCCTAAGATCCCTCATGCCATCTCATCATATGCATTGGAATTGGGATCACATCTTGGCATTCTCTATACCTTCATTCATTAGGGTTTGCATTGGTATAGGTCACCAAGCACTTTAGATTGCATCATACTTTGTTTTTCTTTATTTACTAACCAAAATACCAAAAATATGTCAATGTATAGTTTGTTGCTTTTGTAGGTAGTGTGTATGATCATCTATGCTCCATCAAGTTCATATCTGGGGTTTAAGACCCTCAATGCAAGGAGATCAATCAAGAAATGGTTCAAATTGGCTCTAAGTATCGTATATGGATCCCCATGTTCTTCACATGTTATTTTTATCAAGAAATCATCAAGAGTTTGGAGTTTGTTTGCCTTGGAAACTCTAATTCATCTGGGTATCTTATGTGACTTCTTCAACAAGTTTATTTAACAATTGATCAAATATCTCAAGGGATACTTCACATTATATCATATTATGCATATATGATCCTCCATGATTCCCAAAATTCAATAGAATATCAAGCTAGCAACTTGGTTCATGGTGGTTGACCAAAGAAAGTCAACTGGTCAAAACTGGGGTTCCCTAGACCCTATCTACTAAACATTTTGTCATATAAAAATCATTCCAAGAGAAACGTTACTCTAAATGACATTCCAAACAACTTTCATGTTGAAGTCTAGAGCTATTTTTGCTTGGAAAGTGATTTTTTATGGTGAAAGATTATAGGTCATTTTGTCTGAACCCTAGTTTGAAGGTCAACTTCCCAAGACCATAAATTGCTAATTTTTTATGATATGAAAGCCATTAAAATTGAATGATCAAATTCAAGATGTCTAATTAAATTTTTTATGTTTGTAGGAAGTGCAAATTCAACTTACAAATGCATGTGCCAAGAGGAAACATTATAGGTCATTTTGGACCATTACCATTAAACAAGTGATTTTCCTCAACTTATAAAATGTATAACTACTTCATGCCAAATCCAAATTAGATCCAATTTGTGGCCAAATTGAATAGGTTTGAAATAGATATAACTTTGATGAAGGAACTTTTCTCATTTGAAGTCCATAGAAAAAGTTATTTAAGGTGAAAGAAGTGAACATTTGACTTGGGACTTAGAATTTTTTTAAATATGTTTGATTTCCCAAACTTTCACCTTAAAATTCATCATGATCCAATCTTAAAATTAAAAAGTGTTCAACATGAAAGTTGTTCCCCTTGATCTCACCTTTCCAAAAAGTCCAAGATCATCGCATTTGGATCAAATTGAGGGACTTATGCATGGCTTCATTATGGGAAGTGTTTTGGAAAGATTGGATTTCAAATGATCAAATTCTTTTGCATGCTTCCACATGATGGATTCGGTACACTTTGCACACTAATTGGAAGTGGATTGCATCATTACTAAGGCCAAAATCATTTCTCATGCATCCATGTAATGAGGTTTCTAAAATTGGCCAAATTTCAAGTGGTGCAAATATCAAGTACATTGCCTATTTAAACAAGCTTAAGGCTTCAGATTCATCATCAACACCTTGCTCAAGCTTTGTTAGACCAATTCAAATCCTCACTGCCATAGAATTTCTGAAGATTTCTCTTGAAATCGAGCTTGAACTTCATCTTCTGTTTGGAAGTTCAAACTCCAGAAATTCACTTCCCTTTTTATCTCAATTGACTTATGCAAGCAAGAGGAAGAGAAAGCAATCAAATCCAGATCAAGATCAAGTGGAATTAGATCAACTCGAAGGTGATTTTTTAGAAACTTCTTCTGTTCGATTCTCCCTCAATTCTTCATCATTCTTTGTGATTTTTGGTCTTCTGAAGTCCTATCAATGTAGGCAAGAAGATTGAGTTGCTTTGAGGTCAAATCGAAGCAACTCAGTTCATGATCCTCAAAATTCAAATCCGTGTATCATTTTATATACTTGGAATTGGACAAAATTGAGGCCAGATTCGAGCTCCTGAGCATTTTTTCTTTAAATCCATGTCTTGCTTTTTCATTTTTGTGATGGTTGATGGTGGACCAGTCCGGTGAGGTCCACCGAAGAAGAAGATCGGAGCTCTGGCTCCGGTGATGTGTTGTCATGCATCTCAACCATGGGATCTAGTTTAAATGTTTTAATCTCATGCGTTGCTTTTGATTACCAAGTTTATGCCGCGTTGACTGCAGTGCATCATGGAACACGCGCTTATCACCATCTGATCTGCCACCTCAATTAATGAGGGGGATCAGATGGCTCTCATTTTTTTGAATTTCTGAATATTTCATTTAATCCATTATTTTTAATTAATTCATATTAATTTCATTATTAATCCAAAAAATATGAGACTTTCACCAAAAAAATTCAAATATTTTTCTCTTTCAGTGTCTGAATTAAAATTATTTTTTGGATTAATTTTGATATTTTTTATGATTTAATTGTTTTTGTGCATATTTTTAATTGTTTAAAAATTCTTCTGACTTTCAAAAAATAATGAAATTTTTTGTCTAAGGTCCTTTGACCTTGTTTGACCTAGGATAAATCTCTTGGCCATTTATTTGGTGTTTTGAAGAGGTTTTAGGTTTTTGATCAAACATAATTTAATTTAAATGCATTTTAATTTGATTTTTAATTGATTAATTGTGTAGAAATTATGTTGAGCTATTTTTATTGACTTGTGAAGTTTGACTATGTGTTTGGGCCTTGGTCAAGGTTGATTTGACTTTTGTTGGATTAAAATCATTGGATTTAGGGGATTGATGAAATGTACATTTCATCTCCCAAAATGAATGAATGATTTTAATTTGATAAAAGTCCTCCCATGACCAATTTGTGTTTGTCTCATTTCCCCTCCCTCTTTATCTTCAATCCTATTCTATCCCATCCCTTCCATTGGCCAATGACATCTCAATATCCTAAGGCTAATTGGTTCGTCAATAACTTATGTTAGATGAACCAATACAAGTATGTATGAGATTAGGTCCATCCTTTGATCATTTTATTTTTGAGTGTGGTATATTTTAGGAGTGTGGTTCATTATACCATGTCTCTAACATGCATTAGCACCTAAATTTCTATTGCGCGATCTCAGATAGTTGTGACTTCTACATAAGTCCGATTACGGTTGCTTAACATAACACTAAATTTTGACCCAAAAGGCATAACATTCTAGTAAGTGAGATTGTAAGTCTCCCCCCTTTCATGATATTGTGTGGAAACTTGGCCTTTTTTCCTTCCTTTGGAAGATGTCTTGGTTCAAGGATCCATGCTTGTGAATAGAGGGTTGAATGTTCTCCAAAGAATGACTTAATCAATTAAAAAGAAAAACTCCACTAACTTCTAATTAACTAACATTTGACTAACTTTTATTATTATTGCTTCTAATTTCAAGTCATTTACTTTATGTCATTTATTTTCAAGTCATTTACCATTTCATTTTCCATTTACATATCATTTAACTTGTTTATGTTTATGCCATTTTCTATTTGCTCACTTGAGCCATATATTGTGATTGTATATATTTGTTTGTGTATCTTGTTTGTGTTTGTGGTCTTAGGACCTTAAAATACCTAATAAATAATAAAAACTCTAAAAAATGTTTTTGTGGACTGTTGGATGTGATCTGAGTTTTGGACTTAGAATTAGGCAACATTCCCTATGCAAAAGGACTTGACCAATGCCAACATTTCTGAAACCGAGTTATACTGATTTGAGCTTTCATTTGATACAAGTACCGGGATCCACTTGAATTCATCTGCTACATGGTCTTGATGCAAATGTTATTTTGAACCTGGATCTAATGCCTTATTATGAGCCATTCAAGGAGTATGTCATATGATACATGGGAAGATTAAAAAGAAGACTATGAAGTTGCTAGCTTGGATGTGGCTATCTTTATTTGATGCCTTGCTCTTCATTTTTCTACTTTCTTATTGGTATTGCTTGATTCCAAAGTTCAAAGGAAAACTGGGTTTCTATATGACACTCTTGTCTATTGGATTACATCCCACTGGTAAGATCTTTTCAACTCTTAACTTTTAAATTTTTGCTTAGGATTAGTCTCTTCATCTCCTCCCATTTATTAAATTTCAAATCTCTCCCCCCTTTCAAAATCTTCTTTGCTTGTGATTTCTAAACTTAGACTTTATTACAAATTAGAAACTTTGGCCTTATGCCATTGCATTTTTGAACTCTTTTCTTAAATCAAACTTGTAAATGTACTTAACCATATTGACTTAAAATTTCAAAAGACAAAAGGAACTAACACTCATTCAAACTCCTTTAGGCCTTCCGTACCTCTTTTAAAATTTAAACTTTTATTAAAAGCAATCCACTCATTTTGAAATTATTACCATGAACTACGAGGTTTTGATCCCTCATTTTTATGTTGGTACGTAGGCACAAGTCCGAAGGTCTTGTTAAACACAAAAATATAATTAATGAATTCTTTTCTCATCGCTACACTCTATTTTTTCTCAAACATATTTTATACCAAAAACACATACACACATAAAAAAGGGATTCCTAAGAGTACCTAGGACACTTTGGGTGCTAACACCTTCCCTTTGTGTAACTAACCCCCTTACCTATAACCTCTGGAATTTTATTAGTTTTGATTTGAAAACTTCTTACCTTTGGGTTTTTTTTCGTACTTTTCCCTTTTCCTTTGGAAACAATAAAAGCGCGGTCGCGACTCTGGTTTTATTAACGTTAAGTTTATTCATAGCTTAATGGTCATGAATTTACCGCTACACACCTCTCACATCTGTAGTACTCTACAAGACCCACTCTTGTAGTTCTAATCAAAGGGTGTGTCAATTCTAAAACTAGTTTACAAAGGCATGCATGAAAATGAATTTTTAACAGAGAAAAAAGAAAAGATTTTTATTATTGCGCTCGCTTAGGTTTTGCAACCAAATACCTACGTATCAAAAAGAATCAGAGCATCGTAGCTCTTCTCAAAAACATTGGTTTGTTGGTGTTTTTTTATGGGTAACAACCCTTATTGAAAATTTTCATAAGAAAAGCCAAATGGAAAAAGGAGTTTTGATTTGTTGAGTTTTTTTGTCGAAAGAATATATCAGATGGTCCCTCAGAAGGTGGGGGTATCTGTATACTTCTCTCTTAATTGTGAAAGAATTTCAATAGTATTAAAGTGTTTTTGAATTTGATTAAGAAAAATATTTTAGTTTTAGAATCGATGCAAAAGAGAAAAAGATTAACCAAGGGGGAGTCTCAATCCTACTTGTTATCATGCAATGTGGAACTAAAGTTAGGATCAAGGAAAACTTCTACCTAATGTTGTCATGCATGGATAACAATCCTAGGGTCTACTTTAGTTCAATCTTGACCAAGAAAGAACTAAAGAAACCTATGGGGAGCATATAATCTCACATGAAAAGGAGAAATAAAAAGGAGAAAGAAAGAAAGCAATCAAACACTTAAATAAGGTAATGAAATAAAGTAAACATCACATGAACATGTAATTAGGTAAACATCTATGCAAGTAACAAACCAAGACCACAGATAACACAAAGAGAACTTAAACAAGTAAAATTCATGTTATCAAGGCAAAATAAGAGAAGATATGTCAATTAAACAATCACACATCAAATGAGAAGTGAACACTTACTCACACATAGGAACTTAAACAAGATACCTAAAGCAATGCCTACTTAGACAAGCAAGCATCAAAGATGAAAGATCATGCAATTAGGTGAATACCTAAGAAAGCAACAAGGTAGAAGGAAATATGATAATTGAAAAATCAAACATCAAACCATAAAAGGGAAAGAGTTAAGGCATACAAGATATGAACATCTCCTAACCTAAAAACTATCCCGCTTAAACAAGTAAGGAGGTAAAGCTTACAAACAAAGGTTAACCAACCAAAAGCGTATGTTATCAAACATTCATAGGGAAGTAACTTATAGTCAAAGTAAACATTTATAAATTTTAATCAAAACCCTAAGGGTCATGCAAATGATGTTTTGGCATTAGAAAACCCAAAAGAAAGTAGGCACTAAAACAAGCTAGCATACAAGGCCAAAAGTGTGGAGTGCTTAACTTAACATGTCATATGAAGGTGAATTAAAGTTAAGAGGATGATAAGACATACAAGTCTGCAAATAAGGCATAATAAACTCATCATCATCAATAAATCATGCTTGGGAAAGAAGTGTCACAAACTTGCACAAAGGTAAGGTCACAAACAACCATAATTGGAAACGAGTCCTCTAATCTAGGTTCTAACAAGAAAAGACAATAGAGAAGGGACATGGTGAATAAATAATATAAAACATGAACAATATAATAAAATTAAACATGTCTCTATGGCATATCAAAACTTCAAACAAGAATTGAATTCAAAGGCATAAGCATCAAAGTAAACAATTATTCATCCAAGTCATCAAAAGAAGTCAACTATTCATAACAAGGAAGGATGGGTACAAGGAATAGAATTAGGCAATTATACAAGAGAGGTCAATGTCTTAGACATGGAATAATCACACATGAAAGACCTATAATCATCACCAAGGTATCATATCAAGCCATACTCAAAGGTGGGAGCAAAAGATGGACATGGTGAAACCTAAACATGCCTCTAAATGGAACAAAGCATCATGTTAAACAAAAATGAGAATGGAAAATGGTAATAAGGTATCAAAACCCAGAAGTCAGAAGCAAATGACATGCTATATTAATCATGCAAACCAACCAAACATTAAGAAGTCATGCCACAAGGTATGCTTAAGGAAAGATCATAAAATGGGAAAGCAAACATTAGAAGTGGCACTCAATTGTGAACACAATCAAAAGAACATGGAATGACCTATAAAATATAGTAAATGGGCTCTACCTCATGGTATCTCAATCAATAACAAGATAGAACAACAAATCCTAAATGGTTGCACAAGTGCATCCTCTAAACAATCAAATAATGTGAGCAAAAGCCAATCAAATATGCATGCATTGTATCACACAAAAGAAATTTCTATAAGGCCCCGAAAATAGGTGAAAAATCAACAAAGCATCATAAAGTCAGCCACTTATAGATGTCCTAACAGGTGTCTAATAGTGTGGTCAAGAAGTAGTTCAAACAATTAACACTTGTTTATAAGTATCCTAACAAGCAAGTAGGCAATCGAGGCTCATAAAAAACACAATAAACATGCATCAATTTAATTCCAAAGGACATCAAATATACACTTAAACCCTAAGCATATATGTTCCTAAAAATACCCAAAATTGGCTCAAGAACAAGTTCAAAATGGCATCAAGAATCAAGCACCACAAACCACCATTGATCATACAAGTTAGGCATCAAAAATAAATTCAAACATAAACCAAAATGAATTATCAATCCATAAAATTAACACCCAAAGGTCCTACATACATGTGCTTAAGTGTGTACACAAATTGGGATTAAAAATCAAAGGGAAGCATCAAGAATCAAAGCCTAATTCACAAACTAGGTCAAACCATACACATTTTAAGATGAAATTAAAATAAAATATCAACACAATTAGAAAAATGAAATAAAAAATGTAGAAAATCAAATAACATACTAAAATATATTCATAAATTTTTGTATATTTTTTGGAGTATTGGAAGTATTAAAATAAAAATCAGAAAATAAAAATAAAAACAAAAGAAATAAAATGAGGTCACATGGCAAAGGTGGTGCATAAGTAAAATGGAAATGAACTGAAAACATGTTAAGACACACAATGGGCAAAAGCATATGGGGTGGGGAAAGCAAGCGTGCATGGCCCATGATCCAATCCCATTTAATCAGATTTTAAAAGCGTGACATTTAAATGAAACAAATAAATCATGTGAAACATGTATCAATTGGTCACGGCCACTTAAGTCACAAAAGACAAAACACAAGCCCAACCAATCAAACCATGACACACATCACCGTCAAACTTATACCAAAACCATACACTACCTAAACCCTAGCTTCATGCATCTCTACCCAGCAACTTCTCACTCATACAACTTCATCCATAATCCATGAAATTAAATGAAATAAAAAAATGTAGATCTCATAGAGTAGAACACAACCATGTCAAGAAAATATCAAAATGTTGGATTAAACATGGATAAAATTAGCACTAAAGTCAAGCAAAAACCATTATTCTCAAAAGTTTCAGCAGCTTCAAACATCGAACATCCAAGCAATCAAGCAAAACTATCATTTTAAATCAACCATATGCAATGTATGCAAACTGTGCATGGCATGCTTAAATCCATAATGAAGGAGATGAAGATAAGATAAGCTTACCTAGTGGAGAAGGTCCATTTCCTCTTGTGTTTTCTCACAACTTCAGAAACCCCACCAACAATACTCAATGGTCTTCAAATGAGAGGAATGGAGTAGGAGAAATGAAGAGAGGAGAGCTTCGGGATGGGAAAAATGCTTGAGAGCTTGGAATGAGCAGATCCTATTTCTCTCTCTTCAATGGCGTTTCTACGTGAAATGAGAGCATAAGGGTCTTATATAGAGTGTATGGAGTGAGGTAAAGTGCTGGCTAAGGTTAAAAATATGTTGAGGGGCATGTTTGGAAGTTTGAGTGAAAAATGAGAGTGAGGTGCAACGTTGTGTTTCATGCTGATTCAATGGAATGTTTGGTGCGTTGGGACAAAAGGAATGGGGTGAAGAAAGACTAATAAGGATGGAACGTGAGAGAGGGTAGAATCAACATGTTGCATACTTAAACATCTCATTCTTTTGGCCGAATGCATGGGAACAAGGTCATGCATGAAATGCCTCTTGGTTGGGCCTTTTAGGGAAACGACATAATGGTGTATGTGATGGAAATGAAACATGCTTGGACATTGGAGCAAAATGTGAAAAATTCGATTGATGCATGTTCTCATCTTAAGGTTTATGCATGGCCATGCAACCATCTTGGCACGACCACAACTTGATACATGTTCATCCAAACTTCCCAAACTTGGTACCAAGGGAAAGAGAGAATGTCAAGGAACATATTTCATGTTGAAATGATTTTGAAATTAGGCTTCTGACACACCTTAAAATTGTCATGAACTTGCTTGCCAATTCTGACTTGAAACACTTAGAAAATTTTCTAAGTGTTGAGCATTTGATGAATTTGAAACACCCATCTCCAAATGTTCATAACTTGAACCATGATGCTCCAAATGCTACAAAATTGGAATCCTCTTAAATCTTGAATAAAATAGAACAACTTTCATGTTAAGGCCAACTTGATTTGAAGCCTTGATCATAAGGAAAATTAGCCATGAAAACAGCTGATCATTCAGACAAAACCTGCCAAAAATAATAAGTTTTCATAAACCCTAATTCCCAAATTAGGAAATTTTGATAAATCTCTTGATTTTCTTGATTCTTATGATTCCACTTGGACAAATCTTAACCGTAGGCCATATTGGACTCATGAGACACAATTTTGAGCTTAAAAAGTTAGGAGTTGACTTTTGGTTGCACATTTGACTTTCATTCTACACAATCAATTCCTCCTCTCTCTTGATTAATTGAACTTCTTCTAATTAAATCCAATGACCAATACTTCACACATGAATGATTTGAGACATATATTGGACCATGTAAACAAGTTTTGCTCAAAAAGTCAGTCACTAACTGACTTTGACCAAAACCCTAGCTGATAGCCAAATGATAAGAGAATGATGATCATCTTCAAATCCCTTGCCAATCTCAATCATCTGAGGATACAATGAACATGTTGAAACTTCTTGAGGCATATGGAAACCTTGTGGCTTGAGTGATCCATGAGATTTAGGACATCTCCTCATCATTTACTTGAATACCAATCTTTCTTCTTTCTTGCTTGAAATAAACCAATAGAACAAGATACCTTGATACCATAACCATATAACCAATGATATGCATGAGTATGTATAATAGTGAGACATAAGCCAATTAGGGTTAAAAAGAATAGGGTAAATTTTGGGGTACAAAAATGGGTTCAGGCGCATTAATCTAAGGGACTATAACATTGACCTTATCATCAAGGTTCCTGTCATATGTGATTGAATTGGTCCTTAGATCCAACAACTTTTAAATATCCTGGCGTACGGTAGGACACGCACGTCTGAACAAACTCTATTGCATCCTGACCAATGATTCTCTGATTAGTTCAACATCAAAAACTCATAATTTTCTAGGGCATCCATGCATCTTGTTTACTAAAGCTTCCCCACGTTGGGGAAAAGAATTTTCTTGAACATTCAGATTGATATCCTTAAAAGAGATTATATCACTTTTGATCAGCCTTTGAACGTCAGACTTCAAACCATAAGAATTTTCAATGCTATGTCCAAGTGCTCCTTGATGATACACACATAATTGGTT
The DNA here is from genome assembly GCF_024323335.1 of Lathyrus oleraceus. Taxonomy (NCBI): domain Eukaryota; kingdom Viridiplantae; phylum Streptophyta; class Magnoliopsida; order Fabales; family Fabaceae; genus Lathyrus; species Lathyrus oleraceus. The sequence goes on from NC_066585.1 coordinate 106,314,398, forward strand.
AGCTTTGTACCAAAAGGTAAGATCCTTCTAGGCAATAGGAGGAGTTCTGGTTTGTATGTGGTTCTTTGCCAATAGATATGGGAATAAATCTGCATAAGACATGGGAATCAAGTCAAAATTTGGCTTCCTCTTGATACGGTTATGATTATATTATGGGTGAGTATATTGCTGAGATCTTTGTTGTTGTTGTTGAATAGGTTATTGAACATTTTGTTGAGTATGCTGTTGATGAAACTCTAGTTGGTAGGCTGGAGATGAATTAATAATGGGAGAAACTGTTGCGACATGCTACTGTTGATACCCTTTATTAAGCCTTATGTGTAAAATGGCACCAACATCATGTTCTTTCTTTTTGGGAAAACCGCTCCAAAACATTTAAACACCACTAGAGGAACTTCCTTCTCTAGCCAATCTTCCTTCTCGTACACCTTTTTTCTAGACACATCCCCATATTCACCATCTCGATGAAATCATTTGGTGCGCTTGCAATCATTCTTTCATAATAGAAAGAGCTTAAAGTTTTTAGAAAAATCTTCGTCATTTCCTTTTCTTCTAAAGGAGGACAGATCTGAGTGACCACCTCACTCTGTCTTTGTGCGTACTTCTTGAAGGATTCTTTGTCTTTATAAGACATTGCGCGGATTTGATCATGGTCTGGCTCTATGTCGACATTGCATTTGTATTGTCTGATGAATGTTTCACCTAAGTCATTGAACGTCCAGATTCAGGCACTATCAAGCCCCATATACCATTTTAAAGCTACCCTGTCAGACAATCTTGAAAATAATGGATCAAAATCTGGTGATTGTCCGTCTGGGTGGACATTTTCTGGGCATACATCACAAGATGACTTTGAGAACATGAATTTCCCTTATACTTCTCAAAGTTCAGCACTTTAAATTTGTGTGGGATTTTGACATTGGGAACCAAACAGAGCTCAGGTGCATTCTTTCCAAACATCTATTTCCCTCTCAGAGCTTTGATTTCCTTATGAATTTCTTGGAACTGATCCTAGAACTCATCCATTCCCTCGTACATCCCAATGTCTTTGCTTTGAGCAATGTAAAAAATGGGTTCTTCCACATGAGGAGTAGTGTGTACCACAGAAGGTGGGATAAACATCACGGAAGAGACAACCATAGCTTCAGCAGTTGGTCGGTACCCTTCCGACACATAATTGGGAGGCATGCCTTAAGGAAAACCGGAAGGCATCTGGATTTGAGGAGCGCTAACAGGTGCCACGGAGATGGGCGCAGAAACAACCTCTAAAATTACAGTCCTTTGAGTAAGTGTTGGTGACAGTTGATTTTGAGCAGCTACCAAGACCTCCGTTATAGTAAAAAGTCTTTCCAAACTTTCTTTCAAAGCATTCACCTCTCCTCGGAGCTCTTGATTCTCTTGCTCTAGCTGACTCATCTTTCTTTGACGGTTATCCCGAGTGTTGTACTTGTGATACAACTTGACTAACGGAGAGAAAAGACACGAATAAATCCCAAGAGTGCAAAAAACTGTGATGAATGATGCATGATATGCAATGAAAAATGAGTTTTATTTGTTAGTTTCAATGAACTTAATAATCACAAAAATTGTAAACATCATAAAGAGATAACACTTTTGGAATAGCTGGAAAAAAACCTCATTTGATTAATAATGGAAGGATTACAATTTTGAAGTACAGTTTCAAAAGATCCTAAAATACAAGTGGAAAATAACTAAATACTATGGGTCCTCAGGAATCCCATCTGAAGAAGGTCCGACGCCATGCTGATGCTTCCTCTTCTGCCTCCTCAACTGAGCATTTTCTACCATAAGCTTGTCGACGATCATCTTCCAAGCACCCGAGGTGGCGGGGATATTAGAATACTCATAAACACTAGGAATCGGCTGGATGCTAGAGAAAAATAATTTCTCTTGCTCTTCTTATTTCTCCACAACACGTCGCTCGAATACCTCGATCAGATTATTCTTCTCCTTCAGTTGCTTCTTCAACCTCATCTTCTCATCATTTGAAGCGTGGTACTTGTCTTCCCAAGTGTCTCTTTCTAGCTTCATCCTTACCAAAATCTCTTGAAACTCCTCCCTATTCTCAATGGGATTGGTGGATGATGATTTTATAATAAATGGTTGTGAAGGCCTCTCAAAAGGGTAAGGCATCTTGAGTTCACAAGCTCTAGCATGCACCCATTGAGTATAAGGTTCAAAGGCAACACAATTCTTCTTTCCCAGCTGATCTTTACCCTTCCTATGAATATTGCGCCAAGCATGCACAAATATATCCTTCAAATCTGGGTCCCCTCCTTCATTAAGATAAAAGAAACCTGCTACCAGAATGTTGCTAGGTTTATCCTTCATTAAGATAAAAGAAACCTGTTACTAGAATGTTGCTAGGTTTGTCCTTCATAGGATATACAAGGTTACGTCTGGCAAGAATAAGATTATAGTTAATTCCCCCTTGTATACCTAGAAGAGATACATTAGGGAATTCCGCACAAATGTCAATGATCGCTCCGGTGTCATAAGTTGGGCCATACCAAGTCAAATTTGCCCGAGTGAGTGACATAAGCATTTGAGACCACCTAAGCTTATTTGGATTCTCCGTGAAAAGTCTGGATCAAGGCAAATGTGTGTTAAACCACTTATATAACATAGGTGCACAACAAGTGATGGTTTCTCCACCCTTGGAAGTCCTATGATGAATATAATGGTAAGTATCTCCAAGCAAGGTAGGCGCTGGGTTTCCAATCAAGAATATCTGGATGGCATTAACATCAACAAAATTGTTAATGTTTGGGAACAACATAAGACCATAGATGCGTAATGCGAAGATGACTTCAAAATCATCCCCATTGTTTTCTTTAGCTAAGGCAAGAGCTTTCTCCATTAAGAACCTGTAAGTCAAATCTAGGATTCCCCCTTTGGAAGTGAGATTAGATTTCACAATAGACGTCTCCAAATGAAGGGCTTCTGCAATGACTGGAGGTTTAGGAATCTCCTCTAAACCACTGAAAGGCACCTTATCTGATACTGACAAACCAACCAAATATGAATACTCCTCTAAAGTAGGGGCGAGCTGAGAATCAGGGAATGTGAAACAATGATATAGAGGGTCATAAAATTGCACAAGAGTGTCAATAATTCCATCTTCAACCTTGGTCTTCAGAATACCCAAAAGCCTTCCGTAACGAACTCTAAAATCCTTATGACTAGAAACCATTGATACTAACTTTCTCAACCCTGACAAATTAGGATTTCTGAAGCTATACTCCTTAGTGTCCCTCCTTTCAAAATTCATGATAATGATACCTATAATGTTTACAAAGGAAAGACATTTGAATTCCTTGAAACTAAGCCAAAACATTTTCATGGATGCATAAATGCATGGTTATGCAACAATCACAAACAAAGTTTAAGGTTTGACATCACGAGCATGGAGCCATGGGTTAACCATCCCACAAGGTATGTACTATGGGTTTACTGTACCTGTAGAACAAGGTTCTAAGAGTTCCCAGAGTCATGGATTCATCTTTTGGATATTACTGGCTTGCACAACTACTTGCATGGGCCAATAATATTCTCAAGAGAAACTCGTCCGAGTGTAGTATCGCATAACAACTAATTCAAGTTTACACTTGAATAGTCACCACACTATGCCTTAATAAGCCAAGAGGGTTTAAAGGGTTCACTAGGGTATTCACTGAGTAGGGTTATATCATATGTTAATCATGCTTAGGATTACTCCAAACATGTAACTTTTGATTATACCACCATCATATCTTATTGCACACTTAAGTCCGAGTTAGGACTTATCTCACATATATCATTTAAACACCTAAAATACCCGCACAAAATAGAAAACAATTAATGATAACACAAATAATAATAAGTTAGGTTTAACCCTCTTAGGGGGGTCCCCAGTGAAGTTGCCATTTCTGTCGCGGTAAGAATCAGAGACCAAGCTATTTTATTAGCTCGACTCATAAAACTAGAGTTCACCATCTAACTTTATTGTTTCTAAGGGAAAGGAAAAAAGATCAAAACCCATAATGAATATGCAAAGCAAGAATCAAGGCTAAGATGCAAAGCAAATAAGAGTTCTAAGGTACAGGGGTTGATTATACTAAGGGAAGGTACTAGCACCCTAAGTATCTATAGTATCATATAGAAACCTCTTGAAAATATTTGTGTTGGTTTAAAAGTTGTTTTCTAAAAGTTTGGGGAGATGAGAAAATAAGTGTTTTTTTTATTTGGAAATACATAAAGTCTTGTGCCTACGTACTAATGAAGGATCAAAACCTCATAGTTCGGGGTACATATAACAAAAGGGTTTTAGAAGAATAGACAAGTTGTCATCTTAAGGAGAATACTCATCTAAACCACCACAAATATGAGAAGATGGATCCTTGCATCATTATGAAGGAAAAGCTCCAACTTGGATATAGAATCTACAAGTATGCCACTAACTCCTTCATATGAAAAGAATCAACATCAATTTCAATTATTACTATGGGGTAGGAGATTTGTATCTCAAACATAAAGATGATTCATGTCTAGTCTCTTTTGAGAAAGGGTTTAAAGTGAAAAATCCAAGTGGAAAAAGTTTTGAATGAGATTTGTGTTTTTTAGTCTTATAGAAAGAGTTTGATATGCTTAAAGTATTTTGAAGCATTTATGAAGAAAGAAAGTTTTAAAATTCAATGACCTAAAGTCAAGGTTTTTTATGAAATAAGTTCAAGTTTGAAAAATCCTAAGATTGGACTAGGGTTTAAAAGTGGATAAATGGCATAAGGTGGATAAAGGAAGCTACAAACACACACAATGAATATGCACATGACAATAAGTCAACTATAATCTCTTTCCCTTGGATTGAAACATAAGCACAAATATCATGCAAGAAATATTATGGATTAACAATATGCACTAAGCAAGCATATGAACAAAATCACTACCATGTATCAAGCTTAAACATCTTAAGACACCAATCAAGGCCATCAATAAATAATGGAGCAAAAGGCATGACATAGAGAATAGTTCATAACACATGGATCATACAAGCATACAAGCAAAATTGCCTCAAGAATAATTTTGCAAAGTTCATCAAGTCAAAACATCAAACAAGATATATCATGATATCAATCACAAGACATGTAAAGAAATGGTCGAGGCATTTAAAAGTGGACCTATAAGGAGCATACAAGCATGTTAAACATTGAACAGCTATGTCATGCATCAAGACTAAAGCAATATTTAGGAGCAAGTTCAAAGCACATCAAAGCATCATTTTATGACAAAAGTTCACATCATACAAGAGTTCAAGTCATTAGGGTTCATGCCTCTAAGGTTCATACATTAGGGTGTCAAATCAAGTCATCAATCATAAACATCAATGTACTTCAAGCACAAATCAAACAAACAAGTTATCATCAAGCATAAGTCAAAGTATAATTAAGGTGTTCAACACATATGGATCAAAATGGGAGAAAATTAATCATGGGAAAAATTGAATCAAAGCATACTTAAATGAAAAATAAAAAGGAATAAATAATAAAGTTTTATTGGATTTTTTAATATAAAATTAAAAACTAAATAATAAAATAAATATTATTTTTAAATATGAAAATATAGAAAAGAAAAATAAATAAATAAAATATTTTTTTTGGGTTTTCAATATTGATATAATAAATAAAAGAAAAGGAAAAAAATATTAAAAGAAATAAAAGAAAAAAGAAAAGGAGAAAAGGAGAGGAAAATGAGGAAAAACAAGGGAAAAAGGTAAAAAAAAAGAAGCAAAATGGGGTCTGGGAGGGGTCAAACCCGTGATACCTATGTCACAAACAAATAATGGGCTAACACATCAACCAATACGCCAAGGCTAACTTACCAATTACAATGCGCATCCAACATAAAATATATTAAAACAAAATTTAAAAAACATAGAACTTCATCTTCTTCCTCGTGACGTTACTGTAACTTTAAAAAAAAAATGCAACTTCCTATTTTTTTGGTACCAAATCAAACATGTGAGTATAGAATCTTACTTAGAATTTCATGAGGAATTCAAATATAACATTAGTTTTCATTTATATGGACTCTAACTCACAAATTTCAAACAAAACCAGAGAAGACCTAAAATTTTAAAATGAAATTAAATCGCATACAAGATGAATCGATGTCCATTTTTCATGGGGATTTCATTCCTCACATCATAACAAGCATAATGGTAACAAGAATGAATAAAAATGATGCTTAAATGGTAGAGTTTGAAATATGAAAATTTTACCAAACAGAGTGTGTCCGTTGCACCTTCAAACACATTTCCAATTGAAAAATAATGATCCCTCTAAATCGTTCTGACCAAATCCAGTTGTAAATAGAAGAAATGAAGTTTGGTTATGGAATTTGAGGTGCTACAACTCGTGTTTAATGCATACATAAGCTTATGAAGGTATATGGAAGGTGCTTGTGGAGAAAAATGGAAGGAAAGTGAAGGATGAGTAAAAATTCGAAAAATGGCTTTAGTGGAGTTTTCAAGTTATGGCACAAAGTGATTCTGAGTTTGGATGAGTTTTTTTTTCTTTTTCTGGTGTTTCTTCTTTTTTTTTTCTTGTCCTTTAGACGATGAATGAAATGTTACATTTATAGAGAATTGACTAAACAAAGTTGGATATAGATTTGGAATTGTTCAATAGATATTGATCAAAAACCAAAAAGATGGTGAAAGGTACAAGTAGCCTTTTGCTCTAGCATGAATGCAAGTTAGCATTTATGATCTTTTTCTCCTAGTTGGAAAAGTTCCCTCTAGTATTCAGAATGAATCTCATAACTTGTTGAAGGAGTTTTGATCCAAAAGCACTTTTAATGTAGTGCACAAAATGTAATTCAAGATGGACCATTGGAGCAAACTTTTATCCCTTGAATAGAGATCATTTTGGCTCAAGTTTAGTATCAATTTGCAGATATCATGGGATACTTAAAATCTTGTGTTGATATCATCTTGGGAAAATGCTTGAAAAATTCCCTAAGTTGGCTCCAAATTTGTGTGAACCAAACTGACAAAAACACTTGGACAAATTCTGGATTTTTGGCCATTGATCAACAACATGAGACCTCCACTTTAGCCCCTCATTTCTCTCAATTGACAAAGAATTTTTGGATAAAATTTTCCACCAAGATGAAGTAGGAAGTATGCTATTTAAATGAAGCCCTTAAGCATCAAGAATGGTTTCCATGATTGTTGGTAAATTGTTCATAAAGTCATGCACTTAGAAAGGCTAAAGACTTAGAAAAAATTCTAAGTGTTTTGAAATTTTCAACAACTTGAAACCTCAAATTTCACCATAAATATCTTCCACTTCAAGAAAGATTTTGGCCTAAAATTTTCATCATATTGTAGTATTAAAAATCATCTTTAATTGTAGCCCTTGTTTTCCCAAAATGGATGCTTGAGGAAGAAGGTACAATCTTGGAAAGTTGGTCACTTGAACATGAAATTTTGGGACTTAGAGAATTTTTCAAAACCCTAATTTGGACAAGTCTTGATCTTTTATTGATTTCTTTGATTTAAATTGATCTAATTCAATCAACTTTCATATTGCTTTGATCCTTGACTTGAGAAACCCGTAGTTGACCAAAAAAGTTAAAAGTCAACCTTTGACTTTGAGCATCTGTTGAGTTTTTATCAATTGAACCAAAATTCTTCAACTATCAATAGATCAAACTTCTTGAGCCAATTGAATAAAATTAGTGGGCTATGAGGAAGAATTTGAGACCTTTGAATCATGTTTCAAGGCATGAGATCATGTTTTGGTTTAAAAGTCAACATTAAGCTGACTTTGACCAAAACCCTAATTTGAAGTATCTGATAAATTATAGCTTGATGAACTTGAGTTGATGCATAATTCAAACTTGATTATTGATGGACGGAATATCTTGATCATAATGAGTGAGTCGAGGAGCTTGAGATGTTTAGTATCATACTAAACCTTGATTGGTCAACCACTTGAACTCCTTGGTGCAGAACCCTAACTTTTGAACAAAGAAAGCAAGATATATTTTTGTATTTTCAATGGGTTGGTAAAACATAAAAATAACCATTGTTTGTGACCTAGACGCTATGCAAATGAGGTTAAATCTTAGGGGTAAAAATTAGGGTATGGCACTATGCTCAAACGTTTACTAAAATTCTGCAAAGACTAAATTTTGATAAAAGAGGATGACAAAGGACTGAGAGAAGCACATCTCTTTAAAATCCTTGGGTAAATGACGTTCAATGTACACCTTGTTCCAATGGTTACAATAGTCTAGATAAAATTAACTCAACCAATCAAACTTATTTTTTTGCCCGTTTTCAACTTAAAAACCCTTTTTTCAGAAACGAGTATGCTTTATCCATTTCGACGCAAAGTGAACAAAGACTTCAGGCTCTAAGAGCGAGCAAAAGTAAAGGTTTAACAACTCAAATGCAATATAATAATCATTCTCTAAAAGCAATCAACCAACATATGGTTTTCTACTTAGAACTATGTGGTCTTGAGTTCCTTATTATAGCAGAGGATATGTAGGAGCGAGATCCAATATCTCGCCAAACCGAATAAACTAAAAAATAAAAATCCTTTCTTTCTTTCTTTCTTTCTCTTTTCTCGCTCAACAAGTAGAATATTGCAAGTAAACATCACGCTAAAAATCATTCGCATAACCAACTAAATGGGTCTCATTGAGTACAACATATGTGAGGGATGCTAATACCTTCCCCTTGCATAACTGACTCCCGAACCTGATCTGGTTGCAACGACCATTTCCCTTAGATTTAGCGTGTTTTATTCGATATTTTCCCGTTCCTCTAGAACAAATAAAGATCAGTGGCGACTATATTATTGTTATTCTGAGCGTGTGATGCACTCAGGTAATTTTCGTGTTGCGAAATCAACATTATAAGTTTTGGACATTTCAACATTGATTTTACTTTATAGCTTCCAAAGGGAACTTACACAAGTCATAAAATTTGCATCTTTGTTTCTTTTTTGAATCAATTGTCCATAACCAAGATACTAGTTTAATATTAAATTCTATATCTCCACCATCACCTATATCATCATTAAATAGTATAACATTTCTTTTGCTCCAAATACACCAGCATGTAATCATCCATACAACCTTCATAGTATTTTTCTACCTTTTCATTTAGCAAGGCTATTTATCTCAGAAGCTGTTCTATATTGCTGCCAGCCTCCACTCCTCCTATTACAATTCATGACCAAATAATACTCCGAAATTTGGATGTTATGAAGCAATAGAGCATTAAATGGTCGATACATTCTTCCTCTTTGAAGCACAAAAAACACACATTGTAATGCATATCCTGAACTATCCCTATTTTGTGTAACGGAGATCTTATTGGAAGCCTATCATTTATCAATCTCCAACAAAGTATTTTAACTTTTGAGGGAACCTTAGCTTTCCACAATTTCTTCCACGTCAATTTCATGATATCTTCAATGTAGTCTTGTTGCATTTCCTGCATAATAATTTGGTAATATGATTTCACAGAAAATATATCAGGGGTTGCTAACCATACATACTCATCTTCAACTTCATGAATATGTTCAATTTCTGCTAGTATCTGATTCAACTCTTCCAATTCTTCTGCAGTCTAACTGTCAAATTGTCCTTTAACACAACCTAGGTCCCAATGCCAAGATCTTTACAACCATACACCAACTCCTCAACCTGCTTTAATTATTGGAAGATATCAGGTATAAGGTTGGGAATTTGTTTTCAAGGGACATGTTTCCTATCCATCTTCCTTTCCAGAATGTAGTTTCCATCCCATTCCAAAGTTTGCAACTAAGCAAAGATGTGAATCATGCTTGACCTGATCCTAAGCTTTTACCTACTTTGATAATATCACCCACCATATAAAATATTTTGTGTTAGGTATTTGTTCCTCTTAAAACCACAACCACCTTTGTATGTTTCCATATTTATGCTTTATGATTCCCACCCATATTGCTTTCTTCTCTTTATAAACCTCCAAATCCATTTACACAATAAGGTTTTATTGAAGCTACCTATCCCCTTAACCCGCATACCTCAGTCATATTTCTCTTTACATACATCCTCCCATCTTACCCAACTAATTCCTCTTTTCTCCACTTCCCCATGCCATAGAAAGTTCCTCTGGATTTTGATGATTTCAGTTCTTACATTCATTGGAATCTTGACAAAAGACAACAGATAAATAGGTAGATTGTGCATAATTGAGTTCAATAGTGTCACCCTACCTCAAATTGACAAATATACGCTTTTCCATGTTGATATTTTATTTCTTAGAGTAAATAGAACCTGGCTCCAAGTTTCAACCCTTATAGGCTTTGATCCCACATGGATTCCCATAAATTTGAATGGGATGCTATCAAGGTTACAATATAGGAAGTTTGAGGTTGCCTGCTAGAAGTGACTTCTCAGTCATATGCCATACAATTTTCTTTTAAATATTGATTCTCAGACTTGATACCATTTCAAAGTCTCTCAATATGACTCTTATGGCCCACACATTTTTCCAAGACCCCCCCCCCCTACCAAAATTGTGTCATCTGCAAAGTGAAGCAGCCTATAATACACTTCCTCATTAACTTTAAAACCTATAAATGTTCTGTACTCCTCTAATTTCTTCACAACTCCTTATAGGCCTTCTCCCACTATTGCAAAGAGGAATGGTGATAGAGGATCACCTTGTCTCAATCCTTTAGATACCATAATATCTTTAGTGTGGGACTACAATTGATTAACAATGACATGCTACTACTAAAGACTCCTCCTTACATCCACCTAGGTCCACACCATACTCTCTTAAGCATATATATATATATATATATATATATATATATATATATATATATAATATATATATATATATATATATATATATATATATATATATATATATATATATATATATATATATATATATATATCAGAAAATCCCAGTTAACACAGTCATATGCCTGAGAAAAACTCACTTTAAATAGCATAAGTTCCATTTTTTCTCCTTTTGCAAAGTCTATTAGTTCATTACTCACTAATACCCCTTCTAAAATTTATCTTCCATGCATAAATGTTGTTTGGGTCTTTGATATGATCCTCCCTGTTACCTTCTTTAGTCTTACTGCTGGTAGTTTAGATACTACCTTATATAAACATCAAATGAGACATATTTGTCTATACTCATCAAGTTCTTGAGATTTTCAACCTTAGATGTAAGATCCCGAAATTTTATCCGATATATTAGTAATATTTAGATTATTTAAATTTTTACGGATATATATATATATATATATATATATATATATATATATATATATATATATTTTCTTTGAATATTTATAAAATAACTAGAGAAAGTGAACTTAATTTAAATTAAGAAGTCGTTCGAATATTCCTAGCGGAAAGATCCATGTCCGCAATTCTAAACGAGTTTAAAAGTGCCAAGACTTATTAAAATATAAATAGTGTACCGTCACATTTTATTTATTACATAAAGTACTAATATTTTGGAAAACCCTGTTTTCCCCAGTGCCCGCTTCAAGAAACGTATTCAATATTTCCTTTTTCTTTCAGTACCTAAAATCATAATTGTAAAGCGTCAATTTCCTTATCCATATTGATTCATGCTCACCATAAACAAATATCACAAAATAATAACAAAACTTCACCAATTCAAAATATAATTATTAGTCCTTTCATCTAAAAGATTTTTTTTGTATCATATGAAATGCAATATGACTCTGCTGACTACATGACACACACAAATAATCCGGATAAATAAAGTCCATTCCAATGGGAAACTGCCACACAGGCTCCTGCCACAAAGGCAGAAAAGTGTCAAACTTGCCACAAAGGTCGAAGGCGTCAATCTTGCCACAAAGGCCGAAAGCGTCAATCTTGTCACATAGGCTACTACCACAAAGGCTATTGCCACAAAGGCCGAAAGCATCAACTTGCCACAAAGGCTTAACATAATGACACCTCTATACATCCTATATGATGCATGTCTCAATGATATCAGAAATCATTCTCCAAAAATACAGGTGACTAGAGACTACCAACAACTAGTCGTTATCATTATCTATTTTTATTTTCCTTTGATTTTTATAAACTAGTCATCAATAGAGAGATATAATATTCACAAGTTTTAGGACAATATAATTATATTCATAATATCTATACATTTTATGACAATATAGTTATATTTATAATATCTATAAATTTTGTGATAACATTATTATATAGGTATCAACTTAATAATATACTACATATAATATTTTCCCCAAAATATATGGTGGACAAAATAAAGAATAAATAAACATACAGCAATCCAAATCAATACAACCAAGATCGAAATAAAACTTCACACTTAAATAATATACTTCATTATTATAGATAAATAATTAATAAAACTATCATCACAGGATATATAATATGAATTCTTTTTTTTATTGATTCGTTTTAGTAGAAACTGTAAAATTTCTATAACCAAATTAATAATAATAATTAAGCCATATTTTCTCACACATTTGTTTTTGGTACAAATTGTTTTACTACATCTATTGTACCTCTATGTTCAATCATTTCTCCTTGTCTATTTCATTTTGAGAAGGTTAATATTATCATGGATTAAGGGATGATGTCTTGGAATGAGTTCCATTTTTATTAAAGACAAATAAAGAAATCTAACTAGATCATGAGAAAAATGAATAGCTCTTACATTACCATACTGGAAAATTTTATATGCATACTAAATTTTAATTGTTTATCAATATATGAAAATATACATCCATTAACATATGGTATCTCATAAAAAAGTTACATAGCTAATCAAATGGAAGATAAAAATATATTGAAAACATAATCAATTAAATTTAAAACAAGATCAACAACATACAACTAATACATGAATCAAATGCGTATATATATATATGTGCTTGATTCGACTTCCACTTTTATTATTCTTAGCCATAAAGACAGCTACTGAATTATCGCAAAAAAAATTCAGAGGTTTAGAAATAGAATCCATGATTCTAAGCCCAGAAATAAAACTCTTAAGCCATACACCATGAGAAGTAGCCTCAAAACAGGAGACAAACTCAGCTTCCATAGTAGAAGTAGCAACCAAGGTTTGCTTAGTACTTCTCCATGAAATAGCTCCATCAGCCATCATAAAAATATATCCTGATGTTGATTTACGAGAATCAACACAACCAGCAAAGTTAGAGTCTGAATAGTCGATCACATCAAGATTGTTCGTCTGCCTATACATTAACATGTAATCTTTTGTTCCTTTAAGATATCTCAACACCTTCTTTGCAGCTTTCCAGTGGTCCATACCTGGATTACTCTGATATCTTCCTAAGATTACAACAACAAATGCAATGTCGAGCCTTGTGCATACTTGAGCATACATAAGACTTCCAACAACAAAAGCATATGGAATGTTCTTCATTTGTTCCCGCTCAAAATCACTCTTAGGGCATTGATTCAAATTAAATCTATCACCCTTGACAATGGGTGCAACACTTGGTGAACAATCTTTCATTCTAAATCTCTCTAAAACTTTATTGATGTAGGTTTCTTGTGATAAACCCAAAATTCCTCGAAGTCTATCTCCGTGGATCTTAATGCCAATGACATAAGATGCCTCACCCATATCCTTCATATCAAAGTTTTTAGAGAGGATTTGTTCCACCTCATGTAGAAAACCTTTATCATTGGTTGCAAGTAGTATGTCATCCACATACAAAATGAGAAAACAAATTTTACTCCCACTGACCTTCTGGTATATACATTGATCCATGGTGTTTTCAATAAACCCAAATGAAGATATCGTTTCATGGAATTTAAGATGCCATTGACGAGAGGCTTATTTTAAACCATATATGAATCTCTTAAGCTTGCAAACCAAATGCTCACCACTATTAGAAGAGAAACCTTCAGGTTGTTTCATATAAACCTCCTCCTCTAAATCACCATAAAGAAAGGCTATTTTCACATCCATTTGATGCAACTCAAGGTCAAAATGTGCAACTAATGCCAAGATGACACGAAGATAATCTTTCTTAGATACAGGAGAAAAAGTATCAGTGTAATCGGTTCCCTCCTTTTGAGTAAATCCCTTAGCAACGGGTCTGGCCCTGTATCTCTCAATGTTGCCTAATGAATCTTTCTTGGTTTTAAAGACCCATTTACAACCAATGGCCTTTGTCCCATTAGGTAACTCTACAAGATCTCATACGTCGTTGTTTTTCATGGAATTCATTTCATCATTCATGGCATCATACCACAAATTTGACTCTTTGCAACTCATGGCTTGTCTAAAGCTCTCAGGATCATTCTCAACTCCAACATTATAGTCAGATTCTTATAGATACACAATGTAATAATTAGGAATAGCTGATTTTCTTGTCCTAGTAGATCTTCTTAATGTTTGATCAACATTTTCTTGTGGATCTTGTTGTTCAACTAATTATTCATCATCTTGATGACAAACTTGATTTACTGGATCATCAATAGCTTGTGGAGTCTCGATGATTAGTTGATCAACATCCATTTGAACTTGAGGGATGTTGTAGATAGTAACCAATCTCTTACTTGAAGTGGAAGGTTTATACTCTATATGATCATGCACAGAAATTGAATTTTTGATTTGATCGCTCCCACTAGTCAAATGGTTTTCAAGAAACTTTGCATTTCTTGACTCCACAATCCTAGTTGTATGAGATGGACAATAAAATCTATAACCTTTAGACCTTTCAGCATATCCAATGAAATACCCATAATGGTCCTCGGATCTAGTTTCTTTTCTTATGGGTTATAAATCCTCACCTCAGACGGACATCCCCAAATACGCATATGTCGTAAACTCGACTTCCATCCTTTAAATAACTCAAATGGTGTCTTTGGGATAACCTTGGATGGAACCCGGTTTAGAATATACACAACCATCTTTAGTGCTTCATTCCACAATGATTTAGGGAGATTAGAGTTGCTAAGCATACTCCGCACCATGTTCAATAATGTTCGATTTCTTCTTTCTGCAACACCATTTTGGTTCGGAGAACCGGGCATGGTGTATTGGGCAACAATCCCATGTTCTTGAAGAAACTTAGCAAATGGACCAGGTGCTTGTCCACTCTCAGTGTATCTACCATAGTATTCACCACCCCGATCTGATCTCACTATCTTTATTTGTTTTCCACATTGGTTCTCAACTTCAGCCTTAAATACTTTGAAGGCATCCAATGCTTCATATTTATTGTTAAGCAAATAAATATTCATATATCGTGAGTAATCATCTATGAAAGTGATGAAATATTTCTGACCATGTGCATCCATATCAGAACAACATATGTCTGTATGAATTATTTCTAATATACTTGAACTTCTATTGGCACCTTTCTTAGACATATTGGTCTGCTTTCCCTTAATGCAGTCAACACAAGTTTCAAAGTCAGCAAAATCTAGAGTATTAAGTACCCCATCTTTTACTAACCTTTTAATTCTCTCTATGGAGATATGTCCTAAACTCCGATGCCATAACATAAAAGAATTCTCATTAATATTACACCGCTTAGTGCCAGTTTAAACATGCATTGAACTATAAATGGGTTCGATTTTGTAAATTAATACGATAAAGACCACCAGACAATATACCATTCCCAACACATTCCGAATTATAAAATAATTCAAACAAGGTGTCTTTAAAATTAAAGGAATATCCAAAAGGTACAAGTCTAGAAACTGAAATCAAGTTTTGTGAGAAACTTGGTACATAAAAGGTCCTTTCTAATTTCAAAATAAAACCATTATTCAAAATTAAATTGCAAGTTCCAATAGCTTCCACATGTGATCTCATCCTGCTTCCTGATAGGACAGTCCGCTCACTTCCCACTGGCTTCCTTAGGTTTTGCATACCCTTTAAGGAATTTGTTATATGGATTGTTGATCCAGAATCAATCCACCAGGTGTTAATATTAACATTGGTCATATAAGATTCATAACAAACAAATGAGAATAAATTACCTTTCTTCTCAAGCCATTCTTTGAATCCAGGGAATTCCTTCTTCATGTGTCCTCCCTTTTTACAGAAGTAACACTTTGCTTCTTTCTTGATATCACCTTGCGGTGGTATTTTGAATTTCTATTTCTGATTGGCTTGTGACTTATCAGTTTTGAAAGCTTTGTTCTTCCCACGAGTGCTTGTCAGCAATGCACTCTCACTTTGTTCCATTACAATCCTTTCTTCTTCCTGATTACACATGGTCATTAATTCATTGATTGACCATTTGTCTTTATCTGTATTGTAGGAGATGTTGAAAGGCCCATACTTAGACGGAAGAGAGTTCAGAATATAGTGCACCAGGAAGGAGTCAAACATATCAACCTCAAGTTTCTTAAGTTGAGCTGAAATGTCACGTATTTTCATTATGTGCTCACGCACACCTTTCACACTGGTGAGTCGGTAGGAGGAAAATTTCATAATTAATGTGCTTGCCAAAACCTTTTCAGAAGTGACGAACTGATCGTCAATGGCTTTCAACAAATCACAAACATTCTCATGTTGATCGACAGAACCACGTATTCTACCCGTGACCTTAGTCTTAATGAACATCACACTAAGCTGGTTGGATCTCTCCCACCACTCATATAGTGCGATTGCAGCTGGAGTACTTTACTCTGTAATTGCAGGTGATTTGTCTTTCCTAATAGCATAATCTATGTCCATCCATCCTAGATGGATGAGAATTCTTTCCTTCCACACCTTATAGTTATCTCCTCTGAGCTCGGGAATATCACATCGGATATCAGAAAAATTAGCAGGTTGAGACGCTAAAAAGATAACCAAAATTGATGTCAAAATTTGAGGCATAAATATTATGCAAATTGTATGTATTATCAATATAAACACACCATAAAATAAATCTTGCAACATAAAAATTACATGTGGGCTAAATTTTAATTTAATAAGATTTAAAAAAAAAATTGGGATAGATTTTTCAAACCTCACACTTTACGTGCATGATATAATTTTATTTTCTATCCAAAATTAATACTTTATGATAAAACTATCAAATTATGTACCAATTCATATTTCCTGTGGGCAAGTTATGAAAATATTTTGACATTTTATCATAATTAATCATACAAATATAATAAAAATTCCTGTAGGATGAAATTCATTATACCACGTATAATTAATTACAATTTTATGTCTAATAATTTATGTGATATCAAAACTTTAAAAAAAAATCTCAATTAATTTAAGGATGCTGTGGCTAATCGAAATTAATCAAAATTATAACGATCACTAGATATAGTAACTCAATTATATGAGAGAATAAAAATAAATAAATAAGATCTCTTATACAATTGCTTAACAAAATAATAACATTATAAATCAATTTTAATTTATGCATAATTTTAATTCAAAGATTAAATAATAAGGCATAATAATCAGTAAAAATGAAATCATATGGATATGAACAGAATCAAAATACATGTTTAACAAAGCAGCGCAACGGTAACATTCATGAATGCCCTGGATGGTTTATTATTAATAATTATCATAATAAAAATAAGAAACCATTACATGTTTCACTATCATTTTACAATATTGTCCTATGTAGCATGAGTGTATGGAGAAAAAACCTTACCTTGTGCACTTTCTAACTTTGAACGATCAAGTGCTTAGTGTTCCCTTTTATTAAGAATTTCCGTAGAAATGCCCAAGATAAATGGTACTAAAAAGAGAGTGATGATTTTGTTTGTGTATTTTTTCTTTTCACATATGAGATGAGATGAGTTTGTGAGTATTTATAGGAGTGGAAGTTCGGAAATAAGAGGAATATGAGTGGGTCCTAATAAAAGAAGCATTAGAGAAAACTAATCAATTAATTATAAGTTTTAGGATAGTGGAAAGTGTATAGTATCATTTTATTAAATTAATTCAATATTACTTTATTCTAGCTATTCAATTCCTAGTGCTCATAACACACTTATCTAGAATTGATCATTCTCACTCAAATGATATTTCACATTACTTTTCTATACCAATGTTATGTATCCTTTTGTTTTCCCCACTCATAATTATCATAATTCATATAATAGTATATGCACTACTTAATTTCTTAAAACTTAAATTAGAAAATAATAAGACACATATTCTTTTATTTTAGATTTATTGAATATATTAATTCAAACTTAATTTATGAAATGCTACTAACAGTATCACATATATTTTTAAATTTTAGATTATTTATTTTTCCTTAAACTAATAAATTATTTATTATTTATTATAGTCACACTAGATTGACTAATTTAAATAAATGTATAAAACATAAGATTTTACTTATTTAAATAAAATAGAGAATTACAATCCTTGCTAAATTAACTATCTTAATTGATTAAAAAATTTGATTTCATTAACTGATAATTTAGTTAAAATAGAGAGTGCAATAAACCACTAAATCAATCACTAAAAAAATATATCGTTCTAATTATTTAATTAATTAAATAGGATACTATGATTAACCATTTAAGTAAAATAAATAACTAAATAACTAGATGAGTCTAGTTAATTACTTAAAATAGAGGGTGTTACAATACTTACCCCCTTAAAATAGTTTCGTCCTCGAAACTAAACAGTCGCAAAAAGATCTGGATATAACCTCATCATTTGATCCTCTCGCTCCCATGTAGCATTACCGGTCTTCTGGTTCCAGATTATCTTGACCAATGGAATTTCCTTGCCTTTCAACAATCTAGTTGAACGGTCACCAATACTTATTGGCGGGACCTCAAACGATAAATTATCCCTCAACTGAATGTCATCTGTTGTGATAACGTGTGAAGAATCCGACATATACTTTCTCAATTGGGACACGTGAAGTACACTGTGAAGGTTGGCCAAATTTGGAGGTAAAGCAATCTCGTATGCTACAGGGCCTACACGCTTAAGGAACTGGAAAGGTCCAATAAACTTAGGGCTAAGTTTGCTTGACTTTAGTGCCCTACCTACACCAGTCATAGGCGTCACCCTTAAAAACACATGATCGCCTTCCTGAAATTCCAAAGGTCTCCTCCACTGGTCTGCATAACTCTTATGTTTGCTCTGGGATGTCTTCATTATTTCTTGAATTAACCTGACTTTCTCATTCGTTTGTTGGAATAATTCAGGTCCTACTAAAATGTTTTCACCATCCTTATACCAACATAATGGAGTCTGACATTTGCGTCCATATAGCGCCTCATACGGTGCCATTCCGATGCTTGCATGATAACTGTTATTGTAAGTGAATTCAACAAGTGGTAACAAACAGTCCCAGCTTCCCCAATCATCTAAGACACATTCCTTCAACATGTCTTCTAAGGTCTAAATAGTTCTCTCAGTCTGTCCATCTGTCTGAGGATGATAAGCAGAACTCAGTCTTAGTTTTGTACCCAAGGCCTCTTGCAATTCTCTCCAAAAGTGGGAAGTAAACTTCGGATCTCTATCAGACACAATACTAGAAGGTACTCCGTGTAGTTTGACAATCTCTACAATATATATCTCAGCGAGTTTGGCGACATTATAATTGGCTCGCCCTGGTTTAAAATGAGCTGATTTTGTCAATCTGTCAACAATTACCCATATAGAGTTAAACTTTCTTTGAGTCCTCGGTAACGCCCCAACAAAGTCCATAGAAATGTCATCCCACTTCCACTGTGGCACATCTAGATATTGTAATAATCCAGCTGGCTTTTGGTGTTCTACTTTAGCTTTCTAGCATGTCAAACACAAAGCCACATACTCCACCACATGTTTCTTCATTCCTGGCCACCAAAATCTCTGTTTCAAGTCTTGATACATTTTGGTCACGCCAGGAAGAATGCTCAGATTACTCTTGTGGGCTTCATCCAAAATAGTCTTTCTCAACTCTGTATTATTAGGAACACATACACGCTCATTGCATCGCAAGACATTGTCCGATCCTACTTTGAACTCTGGTGCCTTTCTAGTCTCAATCAACTTTCTCTTCTCCTAGATTTCTTCGTCATCTCCTTGGAGGGCCACGATCTCATTCATCAATTCATTCTCAATAGTGATCATTCTGCAGTGCACTTTATTGGTTGAGGAATTCAAGTTCAAATCTAAATCTCGAAACTTCTCTAACAATTCTAATGCTTTCATTATGATACTCGAGAGGTGAACTCACTTTCTGCTCAAAGCATCAACCACTACATTTGCCTTTCCTGGGTGATATTGCAAAGTGAACTCATAATCCTTGATGAATTCCATCCACCTTCTCTGTCTGATGTTAAGCTCCTTCTAGTCAAACAAATATTTCAAACTCTGATGATCACTGAATACTTCAAAGCTACAACCGTATAGGTAATGTCTCCAGATCTTTAGTGCAAATACTATGGCCGCAAGCTCCAAATCATGTGTGGGATAATTCTTCTCGTGAGTTTTTAGCTGTCTCGAAGCATAAGCCACAACTTGTTTATGTTGCATGAGCGCACAACCCAATCCTTGGTAGGAAGCATCACAATAAACTTCATAAGGTTCTCCTGATTATGGAAGTACTAAGACTGGTGACGTGGTCAGTTTCTCCTTTATTAGTTGGAAACTCTTCTCACATTGTTCCGTCCATGCAAAAATATGGTTCTTTCGAGTGAGTTGTGTCAGCAGTGCTACAATCTTTGCGAATCCTTCGATGAATCTTCGGTAGTATCCTGCCAATCCAACAAAGCTTCTAATTTCAGTAGCTGTTTTTGGTCGTTGCCAAGAAACTACAGCTTCAACCTTGGATGGGTCGACTGCAATACCTTCTTTGGAGATTACATGGCCTAAGAACTTCACCTCCTCCAACCAGAACTCACACTTTTCCAAATTGGCGTACAATTGTTTCTCTTTCAATACTTGTGTAACACCTCAAATTTGCACCTACTTCTTGTACATACATTCTCATATTAGGTCATAACATAACATGGTCCACTGCATAACATTGCATTGTCCCTTTGCCTCAAGTGCAAGCCAGTCAGAAGAATTAGGTCAAACTGGTCAGGAGATCAGTCAGTCAAGCAAGCAAGTACAATTTCCAAGGAGACAAGGCCCTAGGGTTGGTCCAACTTGTTCACATGACCTAGGGGTCCTTTTGGAGTGTTTTGGTCAAGGATTGGATGTTCAGAAGTCATAAAGTCATGGCTCAGTTCACCATAAACCCTAAAAAGTCAAACTTGGTCAACTGTGTCTGATTTTATGGTTTTGATGGTGGGATTTGGTTTGAGAGAGCTTATTCATGTCCATATAAACCTCATATAACATGTCAAACATCATCATGGAAGAATTTGAAGCCAAACAAGAAATTTCCAGAAATAGAAAGTTGACCTATAATTGGAATTTGCCAAAAATGGAAAGTCTTGATCCTCAAACTTACATCATGATACAAGCTTCAAATGAATTTTTTCCCAACATGAAAGTTGAAGATCATGTTCTCCCATTTCCAAAAAGTCCAAGAACTCTCAATTCCCATGTATGGTTGGCAAGTTATGATCAATTCATTTTCAAAAATTCTTGAACTTCAAAAGGCCATATCTCTCAAACCATTTGGCCAAATTGGGTGGGGTTTTTTGCAACAAGTCACATTTGATCCCCTCTTTCCAAATATGCAACCATCATGCATCAAAACATTACCAATCAAAATGGCATTTTTGGACTTGCATGAATTAATTTCAAGTGAGGTTGAAAAATGAGTTTCAAAATTAACCACTTCCAACCAATTCTACCAATCAAATATGTTCAGAAATCATATTTTGGACATGTTCAAAGCCCATTTTCGTGCAGTACACACACCCATCACCAACTTGCTTGAAAATTGGCAAAAGGACACTTTTCACCAACTCCATTCCACTTTTTCATGAACCTTGATCAGTACCATTAAACAGAGTATATATTCATCATTTTTCTGCTGAAAGAAACCCTAGCAGCCACCATTTACAAACAGAGAATCATTTTTCTCTCAAACACCATTTTTCCACTTTTGCATTTTCTGCCAAGAACCTTCAAAGAACATGATCCTTGCTCACTTGTTCTTCATTTTGCCATCACTTTGGAAACTATTTGGAGCCTTGTATCCCAACTGTAAGCACAACACACGACTGTTTTCTCCATGAACTCATCAATGGCAGTTCAAGTTCTGGACCATTTCAAGCTTTCCTGAGCCAAGCTTCCTTCACCATTCACCTTGTGGAAGTTTGTTGAGCACCTGTTTCGAGCAAATCAAGCCAAATAACCACTGTTACACAACTGCACTTCAATCTGGTAAGTTTTTCGAATCTCTCATTTTCCAAAACCATGCCATGCTTATGATAGATCTTAGATTGCTGATTCTAATGAGCTTTGAGTCACTGAAAATGGTTGAGTATTCGTGGAGTTATGCTGTTTTAAAGTTTGATGATGAAATATGTTTTTGCTCGATTCTTGTTGCTTGGCTTGATTCAATGAAAATGAATGATGGATTCTTGATGTGCTTGGTTTGCTGGTCACAATGATATAGTCGATTTGAATTTCTGGAAAAAATATTTTTTCGAATTGATTGTTGAAGATGAAGCTTCACTGTAGCGTTAAACCCTAATTTTTCATGTTTGCCCAGAAATTCTTCACGTGCCTTGCATGAATATACTGTTTCATTCCCATAAAACCAATCAGGACATTTCGTTTCCGTGCCCAAAACGCGGCGTTTGATTTAGTTGTGCTTGATATTACAAGTTTGCCACTGCCGTGGCATGGGACTCATTAAATAATGTCATTTCTCAATTTTAATTTCATTTTTGATCATCATCTTGTAAAAATCATAAGTTCATCATGCTTGATCCAATTTTAATGGGGTTTTTTGCATTTGATTCATCATAATCTCTACTTAATTGTCATATTTTTTCCTGATTTTTTTAATGAATGGATTTTATTTGGTAATAGGGTTTTGTTCATGTGCTCATATTTTGTACCTTTTGCCAAACCAATTGTGAAATGATGATGCTTTATCCAATGGCTCCCAAATGTTTTGTGCTTAAACTAGACACATTCATGGTGATTTTAGTGTGGAGTTTGTGAATTTATCATTGCTGGTTTGTGAGTTATGATTTTTTGAATTAGGGTGTGACAATTTGTGTCACACCATTGATGTCCAACTTCATGATTTTCATTACCATGCTTCTTGAACTCAAATTGGTTTGAATTTTTGCATGAATGTACTCTTGGATGTCTAGCTTACATGTGAATTTTCTTGGAATTATTTGTGGCATTTCCTAATTGTTTGGGATTTTCTCCCCTGTTTGGTCTTATGTTGACTTTTTGTGACACATGTTCCCATTTCATTTGTGAAATTCTCATACTTTATTGGATGGACATGAAATTTGATATGTGATTAGTAGACATCGTAAGCTTTTCCATGGTTTTGATCCCATTAATTTCTCATATGCCATCCCTGATTTATGATTTTTTCAATTTGATGCATGTTTGGTTGACTTCTTTGAGCATGTTCAAAATTACCTTGCCTTTATGATTTTCATTGACTATCTTCTACTTGTCCAAATGAGATGAAATTTGACATGCATACCATGCTATGGGTTGTGATTGACCATGATTTATTTGGTGATTTTTGGAAATGTTTAAGATTGCTTTTGAGCTAAGTCTTGCTGTTGACTTCTATGAGCTTCTGTTTACAATACCTTGACCTAGCTTGTTCATGAAATGATGATGATAATTGATATGAATGTGAAACCAATTGGTATTGTTTCTTGATTGTTTGAACATGATCTTGGATGCTTTCCACTTGCTGTTTTAATGTTTTCATTCCCTTTTGACCCTAGGCTTGCCCTAGTGGTCCTGCTACTCACCTTTGAGCTCATGTTTTCAGGTTGACCAACAAATGACCAATGAGACCAATTCTTTTTGATTGAGCTTGCTTGAATATCATTGATTAACTTGTCTGTTTTGTAGGTGGCTTGGCTCACATGCCTTAAGCCTTATGCCTTGCACATCCATTTGCCTATGATTAACTGTTGATGACTGTTTCCTTTTGCT
This sequence comes from Lathyrus oleraceus, assembly GCF_024323335.1. Taxonomy (NCBI): domain Eukaryota; kingdom Viridiplantae; phylum Streptophyta; class Magnoliopsida; order Fabales; family Fabaceae; genus Lathyrus; species Lathyrus oleraceus. The sequence goes on from NC_066585.1 coordinate 106,338,510, forward strand.
TTGTTTTGAAGTTGTATACTAATGTCTGCTTGACTATTTCAGGTGCTTTTAGTTGCTCAGTTCCTTGTGAACTTTTTGATTTGCTTTGCTTATATAAGCAATTTGCATTGAGGTATATTTCTAATCTTCATGTAGTATGGAAGACCTGGCCTGTTACTTGGCCAGGCAACTGTCTGAAGTCCTCCTTAAGAGGCAATGTTTGTGGATGTTTAATTTTGTCCTTGTATAGAGTCAAAGACCTCCTAAGTGAAGAGGCAATTGGCAGAACCCAAGGGATATGCAACCTATCCCCTGCTATTCTGTGTGTCATCTGCTTTGCTCACACCACTGTGTTGATGCATTGCAGATACAAACCCAAGATCTTGTACAATTGTACAGTTGAGTCAGTATCAAATGTGTAGAAGGGTTCCCACTTTCTGAACCCACACATTCTTGTCAAATGCTCTCCCTGGCCAGGGATAAGAGCAATGAGGCACACCCCTCATCTCCTTTCATCTGCTTCACCTTAGCCCCTCAATGGCAAGGTTAAGAGCAACATCTACCCAGTTCCAGAGGTTTGTTTGTTGAGGTTGATATGACCCCTCGACTAAAACCTAGCCTTGTTTGAGTTCCTTGCTTGTATATAGTATGTGCTACCTGTGCTTGTATGTTTGTTTGACTTGCTTCCTGTGCAAGTTAGGGTTAGTTTAGACTTGCTACCTGTGCAAGTTAGGTTTTGCTTGGCTTGCTTCCTGTGCAAGTTAAGTGTAGGTGTGGCTTGCTTCCTGTGCAAGTCACGATTAGGATAGGCTTGCTTCCTGTGCAAGTTAGTTAGAAACCTTAACTTAGGGATGATTTTGCATGACAACATCTAGGCTCGAGTCGTAGTCTCCCTAGTGTTGTGTCTCCCTCTGTTATCTGGTTAGGCTAGTCCTGTATCCCTTCGTAGGGGAACTACGTCGCCCTGATCCTCATACCAGATGAGGTACGTAGGCAGGAGATGAGCAGATCTCTCCGGGCGCCTGTGTCTTTGTTTTGTCTTGTTGTGTGCCTGGAAGCTGATGTAAGTCCATCGAGTGGCATTTGGGTTCCAGTGTGGGTTTGTTGGTTCGGATGCTGATGTAAGTCCAGTGATTGGCATTCAGGCTCCACGTTTGCCTGTTGGTGTGTGTTCTTGGTTCGGATGCTGATGTAAGTCCAGTGATTGGCATTCAGGCTCCACGTTGGCCTTCTTGTGTGTGTTTTGGTTCGGATGCTGATGTAAGTCCAGTGATTGGCATTCAGGCTCCACGTTTGCCTTTGCCTGTGTTTGTTTGTGTGTGTGTCAGCCGAGCTACGAATGCTCTGATTCTTCTCTCGTCCGAGGAGATACGTATGCATAGGATGCGACATCCTAGCGAGCATGTGTCGTTTCCCAAGTCCGAACTACTTCGACTCTGATGTCTATGCCTGATAGACTAAGTAGGCCCAGGATGCGACATCCTGCCGAGTCAGTTTCAGTCTGTTTTCTTGTGTCTCTTTCAGCCAGTGTGTGTGTGTGATTGAGCAGTGTTTTAGCAACCATTTTCCTTCCTTTTGTGCGTGGATCCCGTCGAGTACGACGGATGCGTAGGGGTGCTAATACCTTCCCTTCGCATAACCGACTCCCGATCCCATTCTCTTTGGTCGCGAGACCATGTCTTTTCCAGGTTTACTCTGAGCGTTTCCTTTCCCTCTTTCGGGATAAATAACGCACGGTGGCGGCTCTGTTGTTCTTGTTTTCCCGCCGGTTTTTCGCGTGATGCGACAGCTGGCGACTCTGCTGGGGATTATTTCTAGAAGTTGACCTCTTGCTGGTCCATCTTCCCTAAGCGAGTCTCTCCTAGCGCTCTCTAGGATAGGGTTTGGTTGCTTTTGCTGTTATTTATTGCATTCATTTATTTATTGTTTGCATTTATGTTTGCATTAATGTTTGCATTCATATTCATCTGTTCACCTGGCTGGCTGGTTGTCTGTTTCTCTCTGGGGTGGGAGTTACATGAGGTAAAAGGCCCAATACCCAGGCCATGAGTGAAATCTAGGATACTTAGGAATAAAGTGATTCATGGGAAGCGGGTGGTATTGCGCCACTTAGCGGAACATTGATATCACGAGCAGTTCAGACCCTGGTGGGACATTATCGTTACATACTTCGGGTGTGTATATGATGATGTTCTGCGAAAGGTTATTTATGCTGCGTTTCTCTCGACCTTACCCTGGCCTAGATGACACCCGTGAGTGGGGAGGGAATGATCATTATTACAGGTACAGTTGGTGACTCGTTGGTGACTTGTTGGTGACTTGTGATCCTGTTGGTGACTATTGGTTCAGAAGTTTGGGGTCTCAGATGACTTTGGGTTTCAGATGAATTTGTGGTTCCGAGTTCAAGCCGAAGCTTTGATCCTGTGTTCTGAGAGACACAGCCAACCAGTCGTGTCTGCATCATTTGCACCATAGCATATTTATTTTTCAAAAGAAACGCAATAAAAAAGGATACAAAAAAAAAGAGAAAAGAAAAGAAAAAACAAAAAAACTAATCCCTGCATGCATATCATTTCTCAGGTACATTCCAGAGCTTGTTCACTGATAGAGATGGCAACAGTCCCAGAGTTGAAGCGGAAGACTTGTTCCTACAGCTTTCACCGTGAACCTTTGACGTCTCTGATTGAGTTGAGCAACCTTATGACCAGTGGTAACCAGAAGGGGTTTGTTGACCAGTATGGAGATATTCTGACACTGTTGAAGATGGTAGTCGATCCGGTGCCGTTGCAGACTCTTCTACAGTTCTACGACCCAGAGCTTCATTGTTTCACCTTTCAAGATTATCAGTTGGTGCCTACTCTTGAGGAGTACTCCATTCTGCTGAGTGTCCCGGTCCGGTATCAGGTTCCTTTCTTGGATGTGCCCAAGGAGGTTGATTTCGGAGTTGTTGCCAGAGCTCTCCATTTGGGTATCAAGGAAGTCAGCGATAGTTGGAAGTCCAGTGGGGATGTTGTAGGATTGCCTTTGAAGTTTCTGTTGAGGGTAGCTAGAGAAGAAGCGGAGAAGGGAAGTTGGGAAGCCTTTCATGCTCAGTTGGCCGTCATGATCTATGGGATCGTCCTGTTTCCGAGTATGCCCAATTTTGTTGACTATGCTGCAGTCAGTATTTTCATTGGAGGAAATCCAGTTCCTACTCTGTTAGCTGACACTTACTATGCTATTCACAGTAGGCATGGTAAGGGTGGGGCTATCAGGTGTTGTCTCCCGCTTTTGCTCAGATGGTTCTTGTCTCTCCTGCCAGTCAGTGGACCTTTTGTGGATGCTCAGAGCACGCATAAGTGGACTCAGAGGGTTATGTCTCTTACCTCCTATGATATCAGATGGCAATCTTACCGGATGGATGTGCGTAACGTCGTTATGAGCTGTGGAGGATTCCGTAATGTGCCACTCATAGGGACTAGGGGTTGCATCAATTACAACCCGGTTCTTTCTCTCCGCCAGTTGGGGTTTGTGATGAAGGGAAGACCACTTGAGGCTGAGGTAGCTGAAAGTGTGTATTTTGAGAAGCAGAGTGACCCGGCCAGATTGGAGCAGATAGGGAGAGCTTGGAAGTCTATTGGTGTGAAGGATGGATCTGTCTTAGGGAAGAAGTTTGCCGTTGCTATGCCTGATTACACTGATTGGGTCAAGGAGAGAGTAGAAACTTTGTTGTTACCCTACGATAGGATGGAGCCGTTGCAGGAGCAACCACCTTTGATCCTTGCTGAGAGTGTGCCTGCGGAGCACTACAAGCAAGCCTTGATGGAGAATCGCCGTTTGAGAGGGAAGGAGCAAGATACCCAGATGGAGCTGTACAAAGCCAAAGCTGATAGTTTGAACTTGGCTCATCAACTCAGAGGAGTGCGAGAAGAAGATGCTAGCAGACTGAGAAGCAAGAAGAGATCCTACGAGGAGATGGAGAGCATGTTAGATGCAGAACACCGGGAGTGCTTGAGGTTGCAGAGGGTTGAGGCCAGCTATCAGAAGAAGATCAGAGACTTGGAGAAGCAACTCAGAGATAAAGACATCCAGTTGAAGAAGGAAGTAGACTTGAGACAGGCATTAGAGAACCACCTTGGAGGAGAAGTGGTAGAGCTTAGACGACAACTGAAGGAGAAGATCACTCTTTTGCCAGAATGTTCAGAATGTGACCTGTTGATAGACCAGTGTCAGTACTTGAAGACTCTCATTCCGGGAGGCCGTTTGTCTTAGCTTGTATCTTTGATATGTATGTTGAGAATCACCTCCAGGCTTGTTGGATGGGATTCATTGTTGTACTCCGATTGTTTGGATTTTCTTTGTCGACTTTGTTGTATGATCCTGTTACTCATATAGATGAGGTTGTTGGTTTCACCTTGTACTCATCACTCTTGTGTATGTTGTTTCTGTGCTTCTATGTTGTTCTTGCTGCAGGTTGCCATCTTTTGAGGATGACTCAGGCTCTTTGAATGCCTGAGGAATGAACATATCATGTGCATCATACGCATCATTAGCACCATACTCATATCATTTTGCATAACAGGTGTTCTTGGTCGTGACTTCTCACTCTTGGTTCCTGTTCAGGCAGGATAGCTGATCAACGTCCGCACCGCTACTCAACAAGACTGAATCAACCGAGAGGTATGGATCAAGTTCAAGCTGAGTTGGCTGAGATGAAGGCTAACATGGCTCAGTTTATGAATATGATGCAAGGGGTTGCACAAGGTCAGGAAGAGCTTCGAGCCATGGTTCAGAGACAAGAGGCTGCAATTCCACCGGTCAACCATGCTCCGCCAGAGGGAGGCCCGGTCAATGATAATAATGTTGTTGCTGTTGTACCCATCAACAACTATGCTGTAGGTGATGAGTTGGGGGGTATTCGAGTCAACGGTCAACCTATTGCTCCAGATGCCGCTAATGCCAGAGCAGTCCGTGCCCCGGCCCGTAATCCTGCTCCGATTGTTGACAGACAAGAGGATATGTTCACTCTGCTCAGTGAAGACGAAGACGTTCTGGGAAGGGTTGATGAGAGGGATCGTAAAGTTGATGCCCTTGCTGAGAAAATTAGAGCTATGGAATGTCAGAATTCTCTCGGTTTTGATGTTACCAATATGGGGTTGGTGGAAGGTTTGAGAATCCCTTACAAGTTCAAAGCACCGTCCTTCGATAAATACAACGGTACTTCTTGCCCTCGCACCCATGTGCAGGCTTATTATCGAAAAATCTCTGCATATACCGATGATGAAAAGATGTGGATGTATTTTTTCCAAGATAGTCTATCTGGGGCTTCTTTGGACTGGTACATGGAATTGAAGAGAGATTCTATCCGCTGTTGGAGGGATCTGGGTGAGGCCTTCTTGAGGCAATATAAACATAACATGGACATGGCGCCTAGCCGGACTCAGCTGCAGAGTCTATGTCAGAAATCCGGGGAGAGCTTCAAGGAGTACGCCCAGAGGTGGCGTGAACTGGCTGCTAGAGTTCAACCTCCTATGCTGGAGAGGGAGTTGACAGATATTTTTATCGGCACTCTTCAGGGTGTGTTTATGGACCGGATGGGGAGCTGCCCATTCGGTAGTTTTTCTGATGTTGTCATTTGTGGAGAGAGGACTGAGAGCTTGATTAAAACTGGGAAGATCCAAGATGCTGGTTCCTCTTCTTCTAAGAAGCCGTTTGCTGGGGCACCTCGTCGAAGAGAGGGTGAAACTAATGCTGTTCAACACCGCAGAGATCAGAACAGAAGTGAATACCGTCAAGCTGCTGCAGTAACCATTCCGGCACCTCAACCTCGTCAACAACAACAACAAAGAGTTCAACAACCGCAACAACAACAACAGCAACGTCCGTATCAGCCCAGACAAAGGATGCCTGATCGACGTTTTGATTCGCTACCCATGTCGTACGCCGAACTGCTGCCCGAACTACTCAGGTTGGGGATGGTTGAGTTGCGTACAATGGCTCCGCCTACAGTATTGCCTCCTGGGTACGACGCCAACGTCCGTTGTGACTTTCACTCTGGGGCACCAGGGCATCATACTGAGAAGTGTCGGGCTCTCCAGCACAAGGTCCAAGATTTGATCGATGCCAAGGCGATCAACTTCGCACCAGTGCCTAACGTCGTAAACAACCCTATGCCTCAGCATGGTGGGCATAGAGTGAACAATATTGAGGGGAAAGAAGCTGAAGATCTGGTTGTTAATGTTGATGATGTTCAGACTTCTCTGCTAGTTGTGAAGGGCCGTCTGCTGAATGGGGGTGTCTACTCGGGTTGTGATGAGGATTGTTTGGGCTGTGCAGAATCTGAGAATGGTTGCGACCAGTTAAGGGCCGGTATCCAGGGTATGATGGATGAGGGCTGTTTGCAATTCAGTAGGGCTGTAAAAGATCGTGGGACAGTGTCAACTATCACCATTTACTTTAAACCGTCTGAAGGACGTGGACAAAGGGTCGTTAGTGCACCTGCAACAAATGGTACCCCAGTTACCATTTCCGTGCCTGTAACCATCAGTGCTCCGACTACTATCGTTGCGTCTGGAAGAAGGGTTGTTGAGAATAGTAGAGCCGTGCCGTGGAAGTATGATAATGCTTACCGTAGTAACAGAAGGGTTGAAAGTCAGACGAGACCAGTGAATCAAACTCCAGTGACAATTGGTTTACCGAATAGAGTTCCTGCAACTGTTGGTCCGGCTGTGGATAATGTAGGGGGTCCAGGAGGTTTTACCAGAAGCGGTCGTCTGTTCGCACCGCAACCTTTGAGGGACAATAATGCTGAGGCTCTCGCCAAAGCAAAGGGTAAGCAAGCTGTGGTTGAGGAAGAACCTGTCCAGAAGGAAGCGCCCGAGGGGTCATTTGAGAAAGACGTGGAGGAGTTTATGAAAATAATCAAGAAGAGTGACTACAAGATTGTAGATCAGTTGAATCAAACTCCGTCCAAGATTTCTATACTTTCATTGTTGTTGTGCTCGGAGGCACACCGTAATGCCTTGTTGAAGATGTTAAATCTGGCTTACGTGCTTCAGGAGATTTCTGTCAATCAACTGGAGGGTGTGATGGCCAATGTGAGCACCAGGCATGGTGTAGGATTCACCAACCTGGACTTACCGCCTGAAGGGCGAAACCATAACAAAGCCTTGCACATCACCATGGAGTGCAAGGGGGCAGTGTTGTCTCACGTATTGGTAGACACCGGGTCGTCGCTGAATGTGCTGCCTAAGCAGATTCTGAAGAAGATTGATGTGGAAGGGTTTGTGCTTACTCCCAGTGACCTGATCGTTCGTGCTTTCGACGGATCCAAATGTTCTGTGTGTGGGGAAGTTACCTTGCCTGTGAAGATAGGTCCTGAGGTATTCGATACCATCTTCTATGTTATGGACATCCAGCCCGCCTATAGTTGTTTATTGGGGCGTCCATGGATTCATGCAGCAGGGGCAGTCTCGTCGACTCTCCATCAAAAGCTCAAGTATGTCTGGAACGGTCAAATTGTGACCGTGTGCGGTGAAGAAGAGATTCTGGTGAGTCATCTATCCTCGTTCAAATATGTTGAGGTGGATGGCGAGATCCACGAAACCTTATGCCAGGCGTTTGAGACTGTGGCTCTTGAGAAAGTGGCGTACGCTGAGCAGAGGAAGCCAGGTGCTTCAATTACTTCTTACAAGCAGGCTAAGGAGGTTGTTGATTCTGGCAAAGCTGAAGGCTGGGGCAAGATGGTGGACTTGCCTGTCAAAGAAGACAAATTTGGCGTTGGTTATGAGCCTCTCCAAGCAGAGCAGAATGGTCAAGCGGGTCCGAGTACCTTTACCAGCGCTGGGCTGATGAATCATGGCGACGTCTCTGCAACCGGTAGTGAAGACTGTGACAGTGATTGTGATTTGGACAACTGGGTTCGCTCGTGTGCACCAGGGGAGTCTATCAACAACTGGACGGCTGAAGAAGTGGTTCAAGTTACTCTTCTGACAGAGTAATTTTCTGTTGTTTTTTCATTTTGCATGAAAATCCTACGATCTGCCCAAGGCGTAGTGATTCATTGTAGGGCCTCATCATGTTTTAATGATTATCATTAATGAAGGACATTTTTTGCAATCAAACTTTGTGATCCCTGTCTTTCTATTTTTTGTTTTCATCTTTTTTCAAAAACAATAAAAATGGCAATGTTTTTGTTTTTTGTGACTTTATTGAACTCTTTTTCTAAAACAAAGCATTAAACATGCAGAAGCGATCTTATGGCATTCACTATGAACAGTTCTGTTATGGCTCAGTATGATTTCGACAATCCCATCTACCAAGCTGAAGAGGAGAGTGAGGAAGACTGTGAACTTCCTGCAGAATTGGTCAGATTGCTGAAGCAGGAGGAAAGGGTCATCCAACCTCATCAGGAGGAGTTGGAGGTTGTTAATTTGGGTACTGAGGACGCCAAAAGAGAAATCAAGATTGGGGCTGCTTTAGAAGACTCAGTCAAGAGGAGGCTGATTGAGATGCTGAGAGAATATGTGGAGATATTCGCCTGGTCATATCAAGATATGCATGGGTTGGATACAGACATTGTGGTGTATCGATTACCTCTTAGAGAAGGATGTCCTTCGGTCAAGCAGAAGCTTCGTAGAACGAGTCCTGATATGGCAACTAAGATCAAGGAAGAGGTTCAGAAGCAGTGGGACGCGGGTTTTTTGGCTGTTACAAGTTATCCCCCATGGGTGGCCAACATCGTTCCTGTGCCGAAGAAGGATGGCAAAGTCAGAATGTGTGTCGATTACCGGGATTTGAATAGAGCGAGTCCGAAAGATGATTTCCCATTACCTCACATTGATGTATTGGTTGATAATACAGCTCAATCCTCGGTATTCTCTTTCATGGATGGTTTCTCTGGATATAATCAGATCAAGATGGCGCCTGAGGACATGGAAAAGACGACATTCATTACACCTTGGGGCACGTTCTGCTATAAGGTGATGCCATTTGGGCTAAGGAATGTCGGTGCTACCTATCAGAGGGCAATGACGACTCTCTTTCATGACATGATGCACAAAGAAATTGAAGTGTACGTAGATGATATGATCGCGAAGTCACAGACAGAAGAGGAGCACTTGGTTAATTTGCAGAAGCTGTTTGATCGGTTGAGAAAGTTCAAGCTGAGGTTGAATCCGAACAAGTGTACGTTTGGGGTGAGATCAGGGAAGCTTTTAGGCTTCATTGTCAGTGAGAAAGGGATTGAGGTTGATCCAGCAAAAGTCAAATCTATTCAAGAGATGCCTGAACCGAAAACGGAGAAGCAAGTCCGTGGGTTTTTAGGGAGGTTGAACTACATTGCAAGGTTCATATCTCACCTAACTGCCACATGTGAACCAATTTTCAAACTGCTCAGAAAGAATCAGGCGATCAAGTGGAATGATGATTGTCAGAAGGCTTTTGACAAGATTAAAGAGTATTTACAGAAACCTCCAATCCTTATACCTCCAGTTCCAGGGAGACCTCTGATAATGTACCTGTCAGTGACTGAGAACTCGATGGGGTGTGTATTGGGACAGCATGACGAGTCTGGTCGAAAAGAGCATGCCATATACTACCTTAGCAAAAAGTTTACCGACTGTGAAACAAGATATTCACTGCTCGAGAAAACTTGCTGTGCTTTGGCCTGGGCTGCTCGCCGACTGAGGCAGTATATGTTGAACCATACTACCTTATTGATTTCTAAGATGGATCCAGTAAAGTACATCTTTGAGAAACCGGCTCTTACCGGGCGCGTTGCTCGTTGGCAGATGATTCTAACAGAATATGATATTCAGTACACGTCACAAAAGGCCATCAAAGGTAGTATTCTGTCAGACTACCTCGCCGAGCAACCGATTGAAGATTATCAGCCTATGATGTTTGAATTCCCTGATGAAGACATCATGTATCTTAAGATGAAAGATTGCGAAGAGCCTCTTATTGAGGAAGGACCGGATCCGGATGACAAATGGACACTGATGTTTGATGGGGCTGTGAATATGAACGGTAACGGTGTTGGGGCAGTATTGATCAATCCTAAAGGTGCTTATATACCTTTTTCTGCCAGATTGACGTTTGACGTCACCAACAACGAAGCTGAGTATGAGGCTTGTATCATGGGGATAGAAGAAGCCATTGATCTAAGGATCAAAACTCTTGATATATTTGGAGATTCCGCTCTAGTGATCAATCAAGTCAACGGAGATTGGAATACGAACCAGCCACATTTGATTCCGTATAGAGATTACACCAGAAGAATATTGACGTTCTTCAAGAAGGTGAAGTTGTATCATGTCCCCCGGGATGAGAATCAAATGGATGATGCCTTGGCTACTTTGTCGTCTATGATCAAAGTTCATTGGTGGAATCATGTGCCACATGTTGCGGTGAATCGACTCGAGAGGCCTGCGTATGTGTTTGCAGCCGACTCTGTTGTGATTGATGAGAAGCCGTGGTATTATGACATTAAGAACTTCCTCAAGACTCAGGAGTATCCTGAAGGTGCGTCGAAGAATGACAAGAAAACCCTGAGAAGGCTAGCTGGAAGCTTCTATTTGAATCGGGATGATGTGCTGTATAAGAGAAACTTTGACATGGTCTTGCTCAGATGCGTGGACAGACCCGAGGCAGACATGTTAATGCAGGAAGTTCATGAAGGTTCCTTCGGTACTCATGCCGGCGGACATGCAATGGCTAATAAATTGTTGAGAGCGGGTTATTACTGGATGACTATGGAATCCGATTGTTTCAAGTATGCTCGGAAGTGCCATAAGTGTCAAATCTATGCTGATAAGGTGCATGTACCACCAAGCCCTCTGAATGTCATGAATTCACCTTGGCCGTTTGCCATGTGGGGCATTGATATGATTGGGAAGATTGAGCCTACTGCTTCGAATGGACATCGCTTCATTTTGGTAGCGATTGACTATTTCACCAAATGGGTGGAAGCAGCTTCCTATGCTAACGTTACCAAACAAGTGGTTACCCGGTTCATCAAGAAAGAAATCATCTGTCGTTATGGAGTTCCGGAGAGAATCATCACTGACAATGGTTCGAATCTCAATAACAAGATGATGAAAGAGCTTTGTAAAGATTTCAAGATTGAACATCACAATTCTTCTCCTTACAGACCGAAGATGAATGGTGCTGTAGAAGCGGCGAACAAGAATATCAAGAAGATTGTGCAGAAGATGGTCGTTACGTACAAGGATTGGCATGAGATGCTGCCTTTCGCTTTGCATGGGTACCGTACCTCAGTACGTACGTCGACCGGGGCAACCCCTTACTCCCTTGTGTATGGTATGGAAGTTGTCCTACCTGTTGAATTGGAGATTCCTTCTCTGAGAGTTTTATTGGATGTCAAGTTGGACGAAGCCGAGTGGATTCGAACAAGGTTTAACGAGTTGAGCCTTATCGAAGAGAGACGGCTAGCAGCTGTATGCCATAGACAGTTGTATCAGCGAAGGATGAAGTGAGCCTTTGATCAGAAAGTGCGTCCTCGAAGCTATCAGATCGGTGATCTAGTTTTGAAGAGGATCCTCCCTCCCGGTGCAGATAACAGGGGCAAGTGGACTCCTAATTATGAAGGTTCATATGTTGTGAAAAAGGTATTCTCCGGTGGAGCCTTGATGCTTACAACTATGGATGGTGAAGATTTTCCGTCTCCTGTTAACTCAGATGTAGTCAAAAAATACTTCGCATAAAGTGACCCGCTGGACACAAAAAAAAGAATAAAAGAGTCCAGGCAAAAATGGGCATCCCGGCGAACCAAAAAACAGAAAGGAAAGGTTCGGGCAAAAATTAGGGATAAAAATGAAAAGAATTTGTACACCCGGTAAGTCGAAAACCCGCAAGGGCGGCTTAGGCAAAAATGGGTATCCCGGTGGATTGAAAACCCGAAAGGGCGATCCAGCCAAAAGAGGGATTAAAGCGAAGACTACAGTCTGAGTTGTCTGTACTTCATCGAGCTTTGTCGTCTGCCATCTCGAAAGATGTGATCCGTCCAGTCATTCTTATCAGAAAGCAGGGAGTTGGGAGGAAAACTGATGATCTGTGAATTATAACAGAATTGGGAAATAGTGGATGCCGTGTTCACATTGCCATTAGGATAGATTTTTCCTTTTGTGCGCAATTACCTCTTTCTAGGAATTGCCTCCCAATGTATTTGCCTTTTCAGGCACATTTTCAATCAATAAAAAGTCGTTATTCAGATAAATGGCTCTTTTGTTTTTATTTTTACTGTTTTGTTTGCAAAAATGTCCGAATTTTTGATAAGCATTACATATAAAAACATGAAGGCTAAACAATAGCTTGCAGGATGACAAAACATTTGAAAATCATTTTGAATGTTGAGGACACTTGAGCGTATCTTGTCCATGTATCCCCTGGAGGCATTTTGTTGTGCTGTTTTTCAGGTTGGCATCTGTGAGGACGTTTCCTCAGCAGATATTTTCCCCAAGCAAGTTTGGAAGCTATCAGAGCTATGTTCCCCTGCGGAGACGTCTGTGGATAGTGCCTTCTATTTCCCAACAGATCTAAGGATTGCCTATCCCCAGCAGGCCTGCATTTGCCGATTTCCTCCCCGAGTAAGGCAGGTTCATTGAAATTTATCTCCAGCATTTATCCTATCTGTGGACTGAAGGATATCCCCAGCGGAGTTTACCTTTCCCCAGCAGCAGTGCTATTCTTCAACATGGGTGAGAAGTCGTTGCTTTCCTTGCAGAGTCTCCCCGCAGAGTTGGAGTACCCGATCAGTTTTGGCTCCCCAGCCGGAGTTTTTTATCATTTTTGCATTTTTGCATTTTAGTGATCATTGCATCCTCAAACTGCGTAGCATTCCCATTCAATATGGAGCATTACGCCATAGAAAAATTCAAACATATGCATTCATGTGTTAACCCAATCAGACAATATCCCCGGCAGAGGCGGATCATTTTGTTCAACATCGGTGCAACACGCCTGCTACAGTGGCTCCTGACAGCACTCAGGATTGATATTCCCCAGAGAGGTTTATTTCCTCACCCGTCCGAGGACGGAAAGTTTGTTTCTCCCCAGTGAGATCCCCAACAAGTGGTCAACCTTGCCTTGACATATCTAAGATGACGTTCTTGTGATACCGGTAAGTGTCATGCTAGCACCCGCGTGTGTTTCTTTGTTTGGTGTCGGTAAACACCATTGTTTCGGTGTCTGTAAACATCAGGTATTCTCCCCAGTCATCAGTAAATGTCTGGTCATCATTTTTGGTGTCGGTAAACACCATTGTTTCGGTGTCTGTAAACATCGGGTTTTTTCCCCAGTCATCGGTAAATGTCTGGTCATTTTTTTGATGTCGGCAAACATCATCTTTCGATGTCGGTAAACATCGAGTCTTTTCTGCAGTCATCGGTAAATGTCTGATAATCCCCAGCTAGAGATCCCCAGTAGAGTCATCGGTAAACGTCCTAACTGGTTTCCAGTTGCAAATATTTGTTTTCCTTTAGTGAAGTGTTCCCCGGTCATCGGTAAATGTCTGGTCATTTCTTTTGATGTCGGTAAACATCATCTTTCGATGTCGGTAAACATCATCTTTCGATGTCGGTAAACGTCGAGTCTCATCCCAGTCATCGGTAAATGTCTGGTCATGCTTTATTTCCTTGTTGATAAAATCAAGACCCCCAGAAGTCGTCGGTAAACGTCTTGTCTGATTACACCACAAAGATTTTGTTCCTCCTCAAGTGGAGACGCCATCGGTAAATGGCCCAGTTTTCTTCGATATCGGTAAATATCGGATCCCCGGTTGCAGTAGCCATCGGTAAATGGTCGAGTTGAAGTTGATATCGGTAAATGTCAATTTTCTTTGAAGCCATCATCGGTAAATGGTCTTGCTTCCTTTTACATCAGAGTTGTTTCCCAGCAGCCATCGGTAAATGGTCTTGTTGAAGTTGATATCGGTAAATATCAAGTTTCCAGTTTCTAACCATCGGTAAATGGTTTCGCCTTTCTGAAATTGTCAATGACAGGCGTCATCAGTAAATGACGTGGTTCTTCTTGTATCATATCCGGCAGAGTGCAAATTTCTACGGTTCTTGGTATTCAATCCCTGTTTACCCTGAAAGTCTGACAGCCGTTGCTATCATCCGTTCGGGTTCCCAGCTGATTGAATAGGGGCAGCTGTAACACCTCAAATTTGCACCTACTTCTTGTACATACATTCTCATATTAGGTCATAACATAACATGGTCCACTGCATAACATTGCATTGTCCCTTTGCCTCAAGTGCAAGCCAGTCAGAAGAATTAGGTCAAACTGGTCAGGAGATCAGTCAGTCAAGCAAGCAAGTACAATTTCCAAGGAGACAAGGCCCTAGGGTTGGTCCAACTTGTTCACATGACCTAGGGGTCCTTTTGGAGTGTTTTGGTCAAGGATTGGATGTTCAGAAGTCATCAAGTCATGGCTCAGTTCACCAGAAACCCTAAAAAGTCAAACTTGGTCAACTGTGTCTGATTTTATGGTTTTGATGGTGGGATTTGGTTTGAGAGAGCTTATTCATGTCCATATAAACCTCATATAACATGTCAAACATCATCATGGAAGAATTTGAAGCCAGACAAGAAATTTCCAGAAATAGAAAGTTGACCTGTAATTGGAATTTGCCAAAAATGGAAAGTCTTGATCCTCAAACTTACATCATGATACAAGCTTCAAATGAATTTTTTCCCAACATGAAAGTTGAAGATCTTGTTCTACCATTTCCAAAAAGTCCAAGAACTCTCAATTCCCATGTATGGTTGGCAAGTTATGATCAATTCATTTTCAAAAATTCTTGAACTTCAAAAGGCCATATCTCTCAAACCATTTGGCCAAATTGGGTGGGGTTTTTTGCAACAAGTCACATTTGATCCCCTCTTTCCAAATATGCAACCATCATGCATCAAAACATTACCAATCAAAATGGCATTTTTGGACTTGCATGAATTAATTTCAAGTGAGGTTGAAAAATGAGTTTCAAAATTAACCACTTCCAACCAATTCTACCAATCAAATATGTTCAGAAATCATATTTTGGACATGTTCAAAGCCCATTTTCGTGCAGTACACACACCCATCACCAACTTGCTTGAAAATTGGCAAAAGGACACTTTTCACCAACTCCATTCCACTTTTTCATGAACCTTGATCAGTACCATTAAACAGAGTATATATTCATCATTTTTCTGCTGAAAGAAACCCTAGCAGCCACCATTTACAAACAGAGAATCATTTTTCTCTCAAACACCATTTTTCCACTTTTGCATTTTCTGCCAAGAACCTTCAAAGAACACGATCCTTGCTCACTTGTTCTTCATTTTGCCATCACTTTGGAAACTATTTGGAGCCTTGTATCCCAACTGTAAGCACAACACACGACTGTTTTCTCCATGAACTCATCAATGGCAGTTCAAGTTCTGGACCATTTCAAGCTTTCCTGAGCCAAGCTTCCTTCACCATTCACCTTGTGGAAGTTTGTTGAGCACCTGTTTCGAGCAAATCAAGCCAAATAACCACTGTTACACAACTGCACTTCAATCTGGTAAGTTTTTCGAATCTCTCATTTTCCAAAACCATGCCATGCTTATGATAGATCTTAGATTGCTGATTCTAATGAGCTTTGAGTCACTGAAAATGGTTGAGTATTCGTGGAGTTATGCTGTTTTAAAGTTTGATGATGAAATATGTTTTTGCTCGATTCTTGTTGCTTGGCTTGATTCAATGAAAATGAATGATGGATTCTTGATGTGCTTGGTTTGCTGGTCACAATGATATAGTCGATTTGAATTTCTGGAAAAAATATTTTTTCGAATTGATTGTTGAAGATGAAGCTTCACTGTAGCGTTAAACCCTAATTTTTCATGTTTGCCCAGAAATTCTTCACGTGCCTTGCATGAATATACTGTTTCATTCCCATACAACCAATCAGGACATTTCGTTTCCGTGCCCAAAACGCGGCGTTTGATTTAGTTGTGCTTGATATTACAAGTTTGCCACTGCCGTGGCATGGGACTCATTAAATAATGTCATTTCTCAATTTTAATTTCATTTTTGATCATCATCTTGTAAAAATCATAAGTTCATCATGCTTGATCCAATTTTAATGGGGTTTTTTGCATTTGATTCATCATAATCTCTACTTAATTGTCATATTTTTTCCTGATTTTTTTGATGAATGGATTTTATTTGGTATTAGGGTTTTGTTCATGTGCTCATATTTTGTACCTTTTGCCAAAACAATTGTGAAATGATGATGCTTTATCCAATGGCTCCCAAATTTTTTGTGCTTAAACTAGACACATTCATGGTGATTTTGGTGTGGAGTTTGTGAATTTATCATTGCTGGTTTGTGAGTTATGATTTTTTGAATTAGGGTGTGACAATTTGTGTCACACCATTGATGTCCAAATTCATGATTTTCATTACCATGCTTCTTGAACTCAAATTGGTTTGAATTTTTGCATGAATGTACTCTTGGATGTCTAGCTTACATGTGAATTTTCTTGGAATTATTTGTGGCATTTCCTAATTGTTTGGGATTTTCTCCCCTGTTTGGTCTTATGTTGACTTTTTGTGACACATGTTCCCATTTCATTTGTGAAATTCTCATACTTTATTGGATGGACATGAAATTTGATATGTGATTAGTAGACATCGTAAGCTTTGCCATGGTTTTGATCCCATTCATTTCTCATATGCCATCCCTGATTTATGATTTTTTCAAGTTGATGCATGTTTGGTTGACTTCTTTGAGCATGTTCAAAATTACCTTGCCTTTATGATTTTCATTGACTATCTTCTACTTGTCCAAATGAGATGAAATTTGACATGCATACCATGCTATGGGTTGTGATTGACCATGATTTATTTGGTGATTTTTGGAAATGTTTAAGATTGCTTTTGAGCTAAGTCTTGCTGTTGACTTCTATGAGCTTCTGTTTACAATACCTTGACCTAGCTTGTTCATGAAATGATGATGATAATTGATATGAATGTGAAACCAATTGGTATTGTTTCTTGATTGTTTGAACATGATCTTGGATGCTTTCCACTTGCTGTTTTAATGTTTTCATTCCCTTTTGACCCTAGGCTTTCCCTAGTGGTCCTGCTACTCACCTTTGAGCTCATGTTTTCAGGTTGACCAACAAATGACCAATGAGACCAATTCTTTTTGATTGAGCTTGCTTGAATATCATTGATTAACTTGTCTGTTTTGTAGGTGGCTTGGCTCACATGCCTTAAGCCTTATGCCTTGCACATCCATTTGCCTATGATTAACTGTTGATGACTGTTTCCTTTTGCTTTGTTTTGAAGTTGTATACTAATGTCTGCTTGACTATTTCAGGTGCTTTTAGTTGCTCAGTTCCTTGTGAACTTTTTGCTTTGCTTTGCTTATATAAGCAATTTGCATTGAGGTATATTTCTAATCTTCATGTAGTATGGAAGACCTGGCCTGTTACTTGGCCAGGCAACTGTCTGAAGTCCTCCTTAAGAGGCAATGTTTGTGGATGTTTAATTTTGTCCTTGTATAGAGTCAAAGACCTCCTAAGTGAAGAGGCAATTGGCAGAACCCAAGGGATATGCAACCTATCCCCTGCTATTCTGTGTGTCATCTGCTTTGCTCACACCACTGTGTTGATGCATTGCAGATACAAACCCAAGATCTTGTACAATTGTACAGTTGAGTCAGTATCAAATGTGTAGAAGGGTTCCCACTTTCTGAACCCACACATTCTTGTCAAATGCTCTCCCTGGCCAGGGATAAGAGCAATGAGGCACACCCCTCATCTCCTTTCATCTGCTTCACCTTAGCCCCTCAATGGCAAGGTTAAGAGCAATATCTACCCAGTTCCAGAGGTTTGTTTGTTGAGGTTGATATGACCCCTCGACTAAAACCTAGCCTTGTTTGAGCCCCTTGCTTGTATATAGTATGTGCTACCTGTGCTTGTATGTTTGTTTGACTTGCTTCCTGTGCAAGTTAGGGTTAGTTTAGACTTGCTACCTGTGCAAGTTAGGTTTTGCTTGGCTTGCTTCCTGTGCAAGTTAAGTGTAGGTGTGGCTTGCTTCCTGTGCAAGTCACGATTAGGATAGGCTTGCTTCCTGTGCAAGTTAGTTAGAAACCTTAACTTAGGGATGATTTTGCATGACAATATCTAGGCTCGAGTCGTAGTCTCCCTAGTGTTGTGTCTCCCTCTGTTATCTGGTTAGGCTAGTCCTGTATCCCTTCGTAGGGGAACTACGTCGCCCTGATCCTCATACCAGATGAGGTACGTAGGCAGGAGATGAGCAGATCTCTCCGGGCGCCTGTGTCTTTGTTTTGTCTTGTTGTGTGCCTGGAAGCTGATGTAAGTCCATCGAGTGGCATTTGGGTTCCAGTGTGGGTTTGTTGGTTCAGATGCTGATGTAAGTCCAGTGATTGGCATTCAGGCTCCACGTTTGCCTGTTGGTGTGTGTTCTTGGTTCGGATGCTGATGTAAGTCCAGTGATTGGCATTCAGGCTCCACGTTGGCCTTCTTGTGTGTGTTTTGGTTCGGATGCTGATGTAAGTCCAGTGATTGGCATTCAGGCTCCACGTTTGCCTTTGCCTGTGTTTGTTTGTGTGTGTGTCAGCCGAGCTACGAATGCTCTGATTCTTCTCTCGTCCGAGGAGATACGTATGCATAGGATGCGACATCCTAGCGAGCATGTGTCGTTTCCCTAGTCCGAACTACTTCGACTCTGATGTCTATGCCTGATAGACTAAGTAGGCCCAGGATGCGACATCCTGCCGAGTCAGTTTCAGTCTGTTTTCTTGTGTCTCTTTCAGCCAGTGTGTGTGTGTGTGATTGAGCAGTGTTTTAGCAACCATTTTCCTTCCTTTTGTGCGTGGATCCCGTCGAGTACGACAGATTCGTAGGGGTGCTAATACCTTCCCTTCGCATAACCGACTCCCGATCCCATTCTCTTTGGTCGCGAGACCATGTCTTTTCCAGGTTTACTCTGAGCGTTTCCTTTCCCTCTTTCGGGATAAATAACGCACGGTGGCGGCTCTGTTGTTCTTGTTTTCCCGCCGGTTTTTCGCGTGATGCGACAACTTGCAACACTAGGCCCAAATGGTTTTCATGTTCTTGCTTTCTCTTGGAGTATATAAGGATATCATCGATGAAAACCACGACAAATTTGTCTAAGAATGGATGAAAGACACGATTCATATAATCCATGAAAATTGTTGGTGCATTGGTAACACCGAAGGGCATCACCAAATACTCATAATGTCCATATCGCATTCTAAATAATGTCTTGGGTATATCTTCTTCCTTCACCCGAATTTGATGATATCCCGACTTCAGATCAATTTTGGAGAATATTACAGCACCTCTAAGTTGCTCCATTAAGTCATCAATACGTGGTAATGGATATCTATTTTTGATTGTGACTTTATTAAGTTGTCGATAGTCAACATACAATCTCGACTTCCCGTCCTTCTTCTTCACCAATAGTACAGGAGCTCCCCATGGTGAGACACTTGGTCGGATAAACTTCTTTGACAATAGGTCCTCCAATTGATTTTTCAGCTCTGACATCTCAGATGGAGCCATTCTGTATGGGGCAATATGAATAGGTATGGTTCCTGAAACCACATCAATAGAGAATTCAACATCACGTACATGAGGTAACCCTGGCACGTCTGATGGGAAAACTTCCGGGAAATCTCCTACCATCGGGATCTCATAAATTTCTACTTCTGGTCTCATGCTGATAGAATTTAAGAATACATAGTTTTGGATTCCTCCCTTTAAAGAAATTTTCAATCGGCTGATATTGAGGAATCGGGAAACATCAGGGTCTGGAAAGATTATAGACTTTCGAGCAAAATCCAAAAGAACGTGATGACTAGATAATCAGTCCATCCCAAGGATCGCTCCCAGATGTTTGAGAGGAATGCAAATCAAGTCGACTTTAAGTTTCATGCCCAAGATATTCAAGGGACATTGTAAACAAGCGTCATTCAAGATTACAGGTTCAGTAGACGGTATGGTGACTACCAAATCAAAAGGTAGTACAATAACATGTAATTTTATAGAATTCACACAATTCACTGAGATAAAAGAATGTGTAGCTCCAGAATCAAATAACACAACAAATTGTTTATTTGCGATTTCACACTCACTTTGGACTAATCCTGAGGCATTTGATGCTTCTTCTCCTCCAATGTGATAGACACGTCCCTTAGCAGTAGGGCGGGGGATGTCATTTTTTTTATTGGTGGATGGTATATGATCTCTTCTTGGTGCTCTATAATCCTTAGCAAAGTGTCCTAGTTGCTGACAGAGATAACAAAGTCTTGCTCTTTCTAGGCACTGAGTACTCACATGCCTCTCCTTATTGCAATGGTAGCACTGAATAGTACCTGAATTTTGCAGCTTCTGACCTCCCTTGAAATGTCCTCGAGGTTGGTCCCTACCATTCCTTTGGGGTCGGGTGTATGGTTGTTGTTGCTTTCCTCTATTATTATGATATTGATGTCCCTGTTTGAAAAAGACTTAGTGAGAGAAAATTCTCATCAAATTTATAGAATAACTCTTTTTTTTCACCTGGGGTCTTGACAATCCTCCAACAACCCCTCTATACAGACGTCCTTGTTTCATTCGTTCCACCTTCTTACATTTCTCCACTAGATCTTGGAATTGACGAATCTCCAAGGGCTCCACAGACTCCTTAATTTCATATATGAGTCCTTGTTCGAATCTCCCACACTTATAATTCTCATCCACATTGTCACAGAAATAGCGGAAATGTTTGGCTAGGGAGTCAAATTTGTCAGCATACTCAGCTATAGTCATGCTGCCTTGGTAAAGCTTAAGGAATTGGGCCTCTTTCTTCGATCTAACACTTGATGGGAAATACTTGTCCAAATTTTTTGTTTGAAAGCATCCCAGTTCAATGCTTCATTATTACTCTCCATTAGCTGTTTCGCCCCTCGCCACCAAGATTCAGCCTCTGCCCTAAGCAAAAAGGTTGCGTATTCCACCTTATTAACATCCTCATAATGGAGTATTTCGAAGATCTTCTCCATCTCCTGTATCCATATATCAGCCTTATCTGGGTCATGTTCTCCATTGAATTTTGATGGATGTTTTCGATTAAAATTAGTCAGTCCTCTCACAGCAGCATCAACCTCCTCTCTCTGATCCCTTAGTGCCTCACGTTGAGCTCGAATTACAGCTTGTTGAGCAGAAGTTGCTTCTTGTTAAACACTAGTTGCAGACTGTTGGGCCATAGCCATGGCCATCGCGTGTATTGCCTGAATGGCGCTTGCCATGTCAGGAATTGGCTGGGGATTTTGTTGATTGGTAGGAGCTCTTCGTGGAGGCATCATAACTTCCTACAATTGCAATTGCATTAGAAGGATTTTCAAGAGCCCATTCCAACGCTTGGGTTAGAAATATCGGGGTGTCTAAAATAATCTTCTACGTGTAAAAGTCTATTTTACAACATCTTCCAAAAATAAAGATTCACAACATTAATTTAACATATTAAAATTAAAATAAGTAATTCATGCATAACAATCTTCATAATCATGCGACATACAAGATCGTCCCACCCAAAACGTTTGTCCATGGATTATTGCTCTGATACCAATTGTAACATCCCGAAATTTTATCCGAGATATTAGTAATATTTAGATTATTTAAATTTTACGGATATATATATTTTCTTTGAATATTTATAAAATAACTAGAGAAAGTGAACTTAATTAAAATTAAGAAGTCGTTCGAATATTCCTAGCGGAAAGATCCAAGTCAGTAATTCTAAATGAGTTTAAAAGTGCCAAGACTTATTGAAATATAAATAGTGTACCGTCACATTTTATTAATTACATAAAGTACTAATATTTTGGAAAATTCTGTCTGCCCTCGTGCACGCCTCAAGAAACGTATTCAATAATTTCTTTTTCCTTCAGTACCTAAAATCATAATTGTAAAGGGTCAATTTCCTTATCCATATTGGTTCATACTCACCATAAGCAAATATCACAAAATAATAACAAAATTTCACCAATTCAAAATATAATTATTAGTCCTTTCATCTAAAAGATTTTTTTTGTATCATATGAAATGCAATATGACTCTGGTGACTACATGACACACACAAATGATCCGGATAAATAAAGCCCATTCCAATAGAAAACTGCCACATAGACTCCTGCCACAAAGGCCGAAAAACGTCAAACTTGCCACAAAGGCCGAAGGCGTCAATCTTGCCACAAAGGCTACTGCCACAAAGACCGAAAGCGTCAATTTTGCCACAAAGGCTACTGCAACAAAGGCCGAAAGCGTCAACTTGCCACAAAGGCTTAACACAATGACACCTCTATACATCCTATATGATGCATGTCTCAATGATATAAGAAACCATTATCCAAAAATACAGGTGACTAGAGACTACCAAAAACTAGTCCTTATCATTATCTATTTTTATTTTCCTTTGATTTTTATAAATTAGTCATCAATAGAGAGATATAATCTTCACAAGTTTTAGGACAATATAATTATATTCATAATATCTATACATTTTGTGACAATATAGTTATATTTATAATATCTATAAATTTTGTGATAACATTATTATATAGGTATCAACTTAATAATATACTACATACAGGGCCGGCCCAAAACATTTCGAGGCCCTGATCTAATCATTCATGTTAAACTCAAATAAAAAAATATTGCAAAAAATTATTATTTAAAAAAAACTGACTATTCTCTTTGTTTTAGAGAGTTTGTATAGGTTAGATTATATAATATTTTAGTTTTGAACAAGATTTTAGAATGGTAGAATCGAACTCAGATCATGACTATCAAAACATTGATATAGTACCACCAAGCCAATACATAAACATTAAACATGTAGTTAATAAACAACCTATATAATAAATATTTAATTTATTTTTAATATTTGAGACCCCCAAATTTTTGAGACCCTGTGCGGTGGCACACCTCGCACACCCACAGGGCCGACCCTGACTACATATAATTTTCCCCCAAAATATGTGGTGGACAAAATAAAGAATAAATAAACATGCAGCAATCCAAATCAATACCACCAAGATCGAAATGAAACTTCGCACTTAAATAATATACTTCATTCTTATAAGTAATTAATTAATAAAACTATCATCACAGGACATATAATATGAATTCTTTTTTTATTGATTCGTTTTAGTAGAAACTATAAAATTTCTATAACCAAATTAATAATAATAATTAATTCATATTTTCTCACACATTTGTTTTTGGTACAAATTGTTTTACTACATCTACTGTACCTCTATGTTCAATCATTTCTCCCTGTCTATTTCATTTTGAGAAGGTTAATATTATAATGGATTAAGGTATGATGTCTTGGAATAAGTTCCATTTTTATTAAAGACAAATGAAGAAATCTAACTAGATCATGAGAAAAATGAATAACTCTTACATTACCATACTGGAAAATTTTATATGCATACTAAATTTTAATTGTTTATCAATATATGAAAATATACATGTATCCATTAACATATGGTATCTCATAAACAAGTTACATAGCTAATCAAATGCAAGATAAAAATATATTGAAAACATAATCAATTAAATTTAAAACAAGATCAACAACATACAACTAATACATGAATCAAATGAATATATATATATATAGTTAGATAATAATACCTCTTTTTGTTTATTTTGATTTTTTTTTATTAGATGAATGTTTCACTATCATTTTACAATATTGTCCTATGTAGCATGAGTGTATGGGAAAAAGCCCTTACCTTGTGCGCTTTCTAACTTTGAATGATCAAGTGCTTAGTGCTCCCTTTTATTAAGAATTTCCGTAGAAATGCCCAAGATAAGTGGTACTAAAAAGAGAGTGATGATTTTGTTTGTGTATTTTTTCTTTTCACATGTGAGATGAGATGAGTTTGTGAGTATTTATAGGAGTGGAAGTTGGGAAATAAGAGGAATATGAGTGGCTCCTAATAAAAGAAGCACTAGAGAAAATTAATCAATTAATTATAAGTTTTAGGATAGTGGAAACACTACGCCAAAAACTGGAATAGACAGCGCACCTTAGAGGGCGCTTTATTACAAAAGCGCTCTCTAAAGTGAAGCGAAAAAATAAGGAGCAATAGACAGCGCACTTTAGAGGGCGCTTTTGTAATAAAGCGCCCTCTAAGGTGAAGCGAAAAAATAAGGAGGAGATAGAGGGACAACAATACATGGCGCTTTATAGAAAGCGCCCTCTAAGGTTACCCTTAGAGGGCGCTTTTAATAAAGCGCTGTTATAAGTCCATGTGCATTTCCAGTTTATAAAGCGCTTCTGGAAAGCCTTAGAGAGCGCTTCCATAAGTGCCCTCTTAGGCCCCCTTTAGAGGGCGCTTTTTTTCCACAAGCGCCCTCTAAGGTCCCCTTTAGTAAACATTAAAATTATAACATACTGCGCGTTTTGTTATTTCACTCTCTGTTATTTTCGTTCTTTTTCACGTTAGGGTTCTAAGGCGTTCTCCTTCCACCTCTGTTAGATCTACGACGTTTCCTCCTTCTACCAATCAAAGGTACATGATGCGTACATTATTACTTGCACTATTGCTTTGTTTTAGCTTTGCCCCATTTCAGTTTTATGTTATTGTTGTCTATGCTACGTTTGTTTCGACCTGTAAAGTTTCAATATTCATAGTCATTTAAATAGTTTGGGTTTATTAGGCAATTGACGGTTGGTTTTTAAATTGCTGAATTTGATATCACTATGAATCACATTCAAAGACTGTTGTTAGGGTTCGGTTATGGTTGCATTATAGAGACATTAGAAACCTTTGATTCTAGTAACTTAGCGTACATAGCATAGCTAGTAACTTAAGAAGTTTAGGTATGGATGTTATTTGATAGAGTAAATGGAGACATGAATGCCCTGCACAGAGACTAACTCAATAAAGCGAAATTGTTTTGTCTCATCCCATTTTTGGTTTCTCTTCTGAAATTGTTTTTTGTTTATTCTAATTAGTAATGGATAATACATGGATGTCTTCCAATCGATTGTCGAGAGAGTACGAGAATGGGGTATCAGAATTCGTTAAGTTTGCCGTTACGCACGCCGAAGACCCCAGTAGAATGATATGTCCTTGCTTGGGTTGTTGTTATGGGAAACGGGTTGACGCAGTTCAGTTGACATCGCATCTAATGAGGCATGGAATTGATCGAAGTTATACATGTTGGAATTTGCATGGTGAGAAAAGTAACGAGAATGTTGAACCGGGGGATAGTACGACCTATGCCTCAAACTATAGTGGCGCAGATACATACGATTGTGATCGAGTTGAAGAGATTGCAGAAGCACTTGAAGGAGATCTTAAGGATTGTCCCGAAATGTTTGAGAGGTTGGTAAGTGATGCAGAGAAACCTTTGTATGATGGTTGCACTAAATTCACAAGATTGTCTGCGGTATTAAAGTTGTACAACTTAAAGGCGGGCAATGGATGGTCGGATAAAAGTTTCACAGAGTTATTAGCCCTTTTGAAAGATATGCTTCCTGAGGATAATGTTCTTCCCAATCGAACATATGAGACCAAAAACATGTTGTGCTCTATTGGCATGAGCTATGATAAGATACATGCATGTCCAAACGATTGCGTTTTGTTTCGAAATGAGTATGCATCGTTAAATGAGTGTCCTAAATGCGGTGTCTCGCGATATAAGAACAAGTTGTCTCCAGCAAAAGTCTTGTGGTATTTTCCTGTTATTCCGAGATTTAGACGCATGTTTCGTAGTGAAACCGATTCAAGACACTTGACCTGGCATGCAGATGAAAGAATTATAGATGGAAAGTATCGACATCCGGCAGATTCACCACAGTGGTTGAAAATTGATAATGATTATCCTGAATTTGGAGAAGAATCAAGAAACCTTCGCTTGGCATTATCAACTGATGGAATGAACCCACACGGTATCCAGAGTATCTCACACAGTACATGGCCTGTGATTATTATGATTTATAACCTACCTCCATGGCTATGTATGAAGCGTAAGTACATGATGTTGTCTGTGTTGATTTCTGGACCTAAACAACCAGGGAATGACATAGACGTGTACTTGAAGCCCTTAATCGAAGATTTAAAGATTTTGTGGGAGACCGGTGTGGAGGTTTATGATGGATATAGGAAAGAAAGTTTCAACTTGAAGGCGATGTTGTTTGGCACAATTAATGATTTTCCAGCATACGGAAATCTATCAGGGTATAGCATAAAAGGTCAATGTGCGTGTCCTATTTGTGAAGATAAAACAGATTGGAAGCGCTTGGAGTTTGGTCAGAAGAATGTCTTTCTCGATCATCGGAGATTCTTAAATTCAAATCATCACTACCGTGGATGGAGAAAGGCATTCAATGGAGAGACAGAACAAGGCAGAGCTCCACCTATATTGACGGGTGATCAAATTTTTGAAAAGGTGAAAGATTTGGATACTCAGTTTGGCAAGCCTTTTGCCCAGACACTTGTCAAAAGTGGGTGGAAGAAGAGGTCAGTTTTTTTTGAATTGCCGTATTGGAAGTCCTTGTATGTGAGACATTTTCTTGATGTTATGCATATTGAAAAAAATGTATTTGAAAGTGTTATTGGCACGTTACTCAATATACAAGGAAAGTCTAGGGATGGCCTTAAGGCAAGAAAGGACTTGATAGCGATGGGAATAAGAACTGAATTAGGACCCTTGAAGAAAGGAAAACGAACATATCTACCGCCTGCTGCTTATACTCTATCTAGAAAGGAGAAAAAAACATTGTGTAAGTTTCTAAGTGAAGTTAAAGTTCCAGAAGGGTACTCTTCAGATATTAGAAGACTTGTGTCTATGAAAGACCTCAAGTTAAAGAGTTTAAAGACCCATGATTGCCATGTTATAATGGAACATTTTCTCCCAATAGGTATACGTTCTATTCTTCCAGAAAAAGTAAGAAGCTCTATAACTAAGTTGTGTTCTTTCTTCAAGTCAATTTGCAGTAAGGTGATCAATCCTGCGATCTTACCAATGTTGCAAAAAGAAATCGTTATTACTTTGTGTGAGCTTGAAATGTTTTTTCCTCCATCATTTTTTGACATAATGGTACATCTAGTTGTTCATCTTGTGAAAGAGACACAATTGTGTGGACCAACTTATATGAGATGGATGTACCCTGTTGAACGTTATATGAAAATATTAAAAGGGTACGTGAAGAACCGAAGTCGACCAGAAGGATGTATGGTTGAAAGATACATTGTTGAAGAAGCGATTGAGTTTTGTACTGAATATTTGTCTAATGTTCAGTCAATCGGACTCCCCAAGTCTCAGCTTGTCGAAAAGAAAGAAGGAAAAAATCTAATTGGAAATAAAATCGTGGCAGTATCAAGGGTCTAACGGGATCAAGTGCATTTGTATGTTCTGCACAATGAGAATGAGGTTGAGCCGTATGTTGAAATTCACAAGGATGTTCTCCGAGGTTTAAATCCCAATAGAAATGAAAATTGGATAGTACGAGAGCACAATCGATGTTTTATACCTTGGTTTAAGGATCATATTTATTCAAAGTATTATTCAGATCCCGCTTTAATAACATAAAGGTTGAGATGCTTAGCATATGGTCCAAGTTTCCATGTTTTTTCTTATAGCGCATACGCGATTAATGGATACACATTTTATACCAAAGAACAAGATGATAAAAGTACTATGCAGAATAGTGGTGTCACCGTGGTAGCTGAAGCAATGCACATATCAAGTGTGAAGGACTTAAACCCCAAATTTGCAAATCTGTCGTATTTTGGTGTTATCGAGCGCATTTGGGTGTTTGATTATGAGAAGTTTCAGATTCCTATATTTGGTTGCAAGTGGGTTGAAAATAATAACGACATTCGAATGGATAAGTCAGGATTTTTGCAAGTGGATCTTAATAGGGTGGGATACAAAGATGAGTCTTTTATTCTAGCCTCTCAAGCTAGACAAGTGTTCTATGTCAATGATCCGAAAAGTATGAAATGGTCTATAGTTCTTTTTTCCAACAAAGTAATTGATGAAAACACTGGAGATCAAGGTGATATTGATGTTGAGATTGAATCGTTTACCAGAAATGATCAAGATGAGAATATTATATCAAATGATTCATATATTAGAAATGATCATAATGAGGGTATTTGGATCAATCCAACCGTCTGTGTTGTTAAGAGACATGTAGAACATATTCCAACCAAGAAAAGAAAGAGAACTTAGTGAAAAAGGTACAGGTCAAATGATTTTAATTGTTTTCTTTATTACAGGTAAAATGACTTTTATGATTTTAATTGTTTTTACATTTGTCATCTGATTTTAATTGTTTTCTTTATTACAGGTAAAATGGCTATTATGAAGTCAATCATTCGTGCAAGGGGCAAGGGATACTTGAAAGTATCAATTGATATTTGTTTAGATGGAGATGTTCCATTGTCGTCAAGCCTCATTCGCGTAGATGATGATGCTGGATATTTGAAAGTATCCCTCTACGACAATGGAACATGTCCATCTAAACAAATATCAATTCTATCTTCAAAAGATAAGGGACCAAAAATATAAGGGGATTACGCAGCAAATCGAGTCAGTTGCATAAAAAAAAGGTATAAACACAATTATATGATATTTATGCATAGAAAATGTTAATTCTTGATCTTATACTTCACCTAACTAATTTTATGATATTTTAGGTTCATGCTATTGATATTGAACAAAAAGAGGTTGTTGCTAAGAAGACTGCTGCTAGCAAAAAAAACATACATCTCAGAGATGCTTTTGCTACTTAGTTTTATTTCTTTTTAAGTTATGAATTGGTTGTATATTTAGAATCTTTAGAAGTTAAACGATTATATATCAGTGGATTATTGTATATGTATGGATTGTTGTATATAAGGCTTGTTGAATGCAATGTGTGAAAAAGGGCTTCAAATTATACAGTTTTGGGTGTACTGCTTCAATATACAGGTTGTCTAAAATAAATAAAAAAATATAGCGTTTTTTTTATAAAAAAAAATTAAATAACCATCCACTTTAGAGGGCGCTTCCCAAAATAAGCGCCCTCTAAACCCTTTAAATTTCCACTTTAGAGGGCGCTTTCCAGTAAAAGCGCCCTCTAAACCCTTAAAAGTTTCCACTTTAGAGGGCGCTTTCCAGTAAAAGCGCCCTCTAAATCCTTAAATGTTTCCACTTTAGAGGGCGCTTTCCAGTAAAAGCGCCCTCTAAACCCTTAAAAGTTTCCACTTTAGAGGGTGCTTTCCAGTAAAAGCGCCCTCTAAACCCTTAAATGTTTCCACTTTAGAGGGCGCTTTCTTTAAAAAGCGCCCTCTAAAGTGGCCCTTAAAGGGCTTAAAGAGCCACTTTAGACAGCGCTTTCACCAGGAAAAAAAGCGCTGTCTTTACCTATGCCAGCGCCAGATTAGAGGGCGCTTTAAAGCGCTGTTATAGGCTAAAAAAAGCGCCCTTTTTTCCCTTATTTGGCGTAGTGAAAGTGTATAGTATCATTTTATTAAATTAATTAAATATTACTTTATTCTAGCTATTCAATTCCTAGTGCTCATAACACACTTATCTAGAATTGATCATTCTCACTCAAATGACATTTCACATTACTTTTCTATACCAATGTTATGTATCCTTTTGTTTTCCCCACTCATAATTATCATAATTCATATAATAGCATATGCACTACTTAATTTCTTAAAACTTAAATTAGAAAATAATAAGACACATATTCTTTTATTTTAGACTTATTGAATATATTAATTCAAACTTAATTTATGAAATGCTACTAACAATATCACATATATTTTTAAATTTTAGATTATTTATTTTTCCTTAAACTAATAAATTATTTATTATTTATTATAGTCACACTAGATTGACTAATTTAAATAAATGTATAAAACATAAGATTTTACTTATTTAAATAAAATAGAGAATTACAATCCTTGCTAAATTAGCTATATTAAGTGATTAAAAGATTTGATTTCATTAACTGATAATTTAGTTAAAATAGAGAGTGCAATAAACCACTAAATCAATCACTAAAAAAATATATCGTTCTAATTATTTAATTAATTAAATAGGATATTATGATTAACCATTTAAATAAAATAAATAACTAAATAACTAGATGAGTCTAGTTAATTACTTAAAATAGAGGGTGTTATATTAGGTACCAAAGCCAAGAAAGATGCAATCAGGGATTTTGGTAACTTGGCATTTTCATAAAATTCTTATACAAACCTCATAATATCTACTCCTATAATATCCGAACTATTCTTTAAGAAATAAAAATTAAACCTCATTATACAAACCTCATAATATCTCCCAAGTTGATTCCTTGATCTCTTCTTCTGTAATTTCTTCTTCAAGTTTTGCACTTTCAATTTCACTCAGACCTTTGAATTTCATGTCCTTAAAGAAAGGTCTAAAAGTTCCAGGGTCTTCAAATCTTGATGCAAAGTGTAGTTTTACTGCTTCCTTTACCTCGTCAACTCCCTCAACCCTACCTGAAGTTGTTGCTATTGACAATATACTATTTCTCCTCCTCCTTCTTTCATCATCCCATGGAAAAATATTGTGTTTAGGTCACCTTATTTAATCCATATCTGTTTGGATTTTTGTCTTAGCATAATTTCTTTGAGATAGAGGTTCCTCCATAGCAATTTTTGTGCTTCACTTATCACCTCCCTAAGATCTTGAAGGGTTCCTATACTCATATGATTATCTAGACTATTCATATCAATTATTTCTTATTCTATTTTCAAGTCAAGCCATCCAAATACCTCCTTATTCTACCATCTCAGCCTCTCCCTTAACACTTTAAATTTATGCTTTATGACAAAAGCTCTTTTCCATACCACTTGATATGAGTTTCACTTTGTTATGACAAACTCTATAAAATGATCATGTTCAGACCAACACTTATTAATTATAAAAGGGTTTGGCTCCCAATTTAACTCACCACGCTTAATCCATACAAAACAGTGATTTGAAATATCGATGTTCGCTATCTCCTGGCCTACTAACTTCCACCAATCTATGATCCCTTCAGAGAACAAGGTTTTATCCAACCTACTTATAGCCCCCCCATAAGAACTTATCCAAGAATATTTATTTCCTATTGTTTGAATATTAACTAATTCCATAAGGCCTATGAAGGATTTAAATTCCTCAATCTCACCAATGTTAGTTTTTCAACTTCTCCATACCCTTTATCTAGTATTTTTAACTGAATTAAAGTCCCCTCTCACCATTCATTCCCTAACACCTAATCTACTTTTCTAGTTCAATAACTCAGACCACATAATTCTTTTTTTACCCATTCTACAAGAAGAATACATGTTTATAAATTAACATGATTTACCTCTAAAGAGTGATGCCACACCCGAGAATATTGATTGAAACAATATTCCTGATGACCTATGGCTTTTCTTCTTCCTACTTTGCATTCCATTGAGATACCTATCTTCCATAAATTTTATTATCTATTCGAACACTTGATCTGATGTATCTCCTGCAATAGCGCGGGATTTTATTGTTTTCCACACTTTTGTTATGACATCTTTCCCCAGGTTATTCCAAAATCTATACATCGGAGTCCATGGTTGAGTCTTAGCACAAGATTGACCCCATGAGAATTTAGATGAGTTGTTGATTGAATCCACGACACCTGGATGCTTGATAAAGGGGATACTAGGTTAAGGGTCAAAATTAGGTTTAGATTTTGGAGGAATTAGGGAAGAAAAATTCGATTGAATGAATTCCTCCTCATCAGATGGCTCCAAATGCAATAGGGCCAAACTTTTCTTCTTGTTGGACCTACTTCCTTTTGAGCCTAAGTGGATCGTTAGGCTACATGATATAGGGTCAAACGTTTCATTTTCTTGGTCCACTTTTCTCTTATTTTTTCCTTTTCCACGTTTGCTCCTCCACACAATTTCTCCCTTATTCACTTTTTTACTTTTCCCCTAACCAACACTAACTTTTTCCTGCTTTTCTGCTCCACCTTTTCTAGAAACTCGTTTGGAACGGTTTGCCCATCTTTCAAAACAGCTAGGTTTTCCATAGTAACTTTATTTTTTAGACTTGTCAACTCATCTAAAGCATTATGATTGGCTCCCTACTTTTCTTTAAACAATACCAATGCACTTTTCAAATATTCCTTCATCTCATTGTACTTTTCCATCCCTTGAGCCATGCTTATATTGACAAATGAAGATTATATTCCTTCTACTTTTTCACTCCCTCCCACGCGCTAATGACATTATCTGAACTGAACTCATCTCTGCTAACCATCACAGTTTCATCATATTGTTTTAGAATGACGGTTATATCTGGTCCACGCATATTATCCACCAGTTTCACATGAAAAACATTATCATTGACCTCTATATGTTAAAAATTTTATTAGGAGCCATTGAATATTTAGTTCTAGTCATTATCCTTTCCACATAAAATTTTGTATGGGTTCCAGTTTTTTCACCCGATCATACATACTTTTTCACCAGATATGTGATGAATTAAAAAAGTATGGATTCAAGCATGGCATGGAATACCATAGAACTTTAGCCATGTTATACGTTTGTTGTCAACATCATTCGGACTCCAAGGATATATTTCTGCAAACCATTGCCCCAACCATTCTTTTTCACTATCAACAAGAACTTTCAGTTCTTCTTCTTCTGCTTCTTCCAACAAGCATAAGTTAGCTTCAAGAGGTGTGACTTTGATTCAGAAGTATCCTTCCATATGAAACTATTCTTGAATGTTGTATATCATTCCTGAGTTTTCCACAATGCTCACATATGCCTTTTTAAATCTTTAGAGATCTCCATCTTTGATATTTGTCGTGGCGTGAAAATACCTGAGCATAACGAACGCTTGCAATAACAACAAAGTCGCCACCGAAGTTTATTTATACCAAAAGAAAATGGAAAATATAGATAAAACCCTTAAAGAAAAAAAATGGTCACCTTAATCAAATTCGGGTTCGGAAGTCAGTTATACAAGGGGAAGGTATTAACACCTCTCAAACATGTTGCACTCAAAGAGAACCATTTAGTTAGTTTTACAAATAAGAGTGTTAGCTTATGTTTATTTGTTTTCTTCTAGTTATTAAAACGTTTGAAAGGAAAAATGAAAAGACTAAAAATAAGTTTTTTATTAGGTTGCTTGACAAGATTGCGAGTCTTGCTCCTACGTATCCTCAAGTATGATAAGGAATTCAAAGCTACGTAAATAGGGAATGGTCCACCCTGGCTTTATTTTCTACACAATTTTCTCTCTCTTCCCTTTTCTCCTCTCAGAAGCTCTCTCTCTCTCTCTCTCTCTCTCTCTCTCTCTCTCTCACTCACACACACACACACACACACACACACACACACACACACACACACACACACACCGCCCCTCAAACGATCATGATTTCGATAAAACCACTGCCTAAACCACCACATTCACCATGTTCTTCATGAACATGATGAATGTTCATTAACCTTCGTCTGAGTTTTCCCAGGAAACTCCTAAACCCCCTCAAATTCGAAAATCGTAAACATTAACCCTAGTCATTTTAACCTCATAAACAAAAATCAATATAAAAAATAAAAACAAAAAAACATAGTGAGCAGATGGACACCTTTAACCCACTGAAACCATAACCCTGAATTTCACTATTTTTTGTCAAATTACAAACGTACAAGCATAATAAACATGGGGGAAAAGGGGTTTGAGCCTACACCAACACGAAGCATGCAAAAACATGAAGAAATAATATACAAAGACTGCCAAGTTGGAGTTGTGGCAACCAACTTTAGCTTCCCGCGAGTGCTTTTTTCAGGTAACAATCAACTCGTTCTTCTTTGCCTCAACTTTCCTCCTTTCTCATTCTTCTTCTCTTCTTCAACTTCTTCTTCTTTCCTTTTTTTCCTTCTATTTCTTTGTGAACTGTTGGAAATGTTATGGAAGGAGGAAGGTATAGCTCAGGTCATTTAGAGCTTCAATGTGAAGTTCTAATGGTCTCTGAAATTGAGCTCTTAAGTGAAGGTATGGAGGTTGACGGTATGCTGCGAATTTCCTCTCACAATGAGATTCGTGCTTTAAATTTTCTGGTTCAATTTGTGGCTTCTCAACTCTCTGAATGAAGTTAGTATATATAGGTTAGGAAATTAGGTTCGGATTGAGATTGTGTGAGATTTTTGTGAGTGTGTAAAATTTAGTGTGTGTGAGATATTTTGAGGTGAAGCTATGTGAGTGACAACATGAATTGTGAGTTGTTAAGGGGATAAGGACGAGTCAGGGATGTGAGTTGTTTGTGTCAAGATTTATTTTGTAGATTTTGTGGGTAGTTGGAGCAAACCGCGAGTGATGTTGAGAAGGGTCCATGTGCAAGTTTTCTGTTGTGTAATTTTGATGTAATTCTCATGTAAATATTGTACTATTTTTCATTAATAGAATAAGACAATTTTGATCTTTTTATTTGCAATTTAATTTTCAATTCTTCACTTCATTTTCTCTTATTTGAACTTATATGGTAATATTAGTGTATGAATGAATGAAGCAATTCAAGTTGGCTTGAATTTTGAATGGAAAAGAATTTGGATGGTGTTTAATTTGAAATTGTATGCCATATGGTGTATGAATGAATGAATTCCATGGTAACAAAGCAATGATGTAGAACATATGGCAATTAGTGAACCAAACTCAAACCTTAGTCCAAATTTTTATTTTGGCTTCATTCTTTTTGAAAATGGCGATGACTTATGATAATAGTGTGACGAGCTTGTATTGAAATAAAATGACATTCCACTTCACTTGATTCATTAGTTTAAACCTTAAGTGATGACGATGGGATCATGAGATGAACTAAAAAAAATTGTTTTGGTTAAACTTAAATTGAACATCAAGTTTGTTAGAAATGACCCTTGTATTGTAAAAGCATTTGGCACTTGGCCCACAAGAAGACACAAAATTGGTACTTGATGAAAGAATGTCATCACACATTGCCATGTATCACACAATTTTTTCATTTTTAGAAAGTTATGTTGACCTAAGGTTGACTTTGATTAACTTCTTTATTAATGACAAAATAATTAATGATGTGATAATGAATGTAAAGAATGATGAATGAATCTAAATCTTGAAAAATGATACGCACAAAATTAAGATATGACAAAGAACAATATACAACACAAAATCTTGAAATTTTTTCTGTCTTGCAATCCATCCCAAAACAACGGTGTACGGGTTTGGAGCGACTATAAATGAGTTAGGTTTATAGTAAAATTTAATGAACTTGTATTTTTATAGTAAAATCTGATTATCTAATCATTCAGTTATTAAAGAAACCGAAGGAATAAATAATTTAATTTATAAATAAAAAATAAAAGAAAAAGAAAAACACCACTTTTAAAAAAATAAAAACATAAATTCTATTTGATGTGATTCGAGGCACGTCCTGAATTTGTTTTCACCTCGATTATATTAAAAAATCGAGAGAATAAGTGTTTTTTTTAAATGGCGCATCCTGAAATTATACCTCAATTTTTTATTTTGCAAGAGAAAAAATGTATCATGAATGTATTATTTGTAGTGTATAAATACTTATCCCGTGAAATCACATATTATGAACATCCAAATTCTTTTTTTAAAGCGGATGTAACCGGTTGCAACCATGCAGTAACCAGTTACAAACACTGGAATTACACTTTTTCACTTAATAGGCAATGTATCCAAGTAGGGCGCCTTATCCGAAAGAGAGGCGTTCAAACCAAGAAAAGAACCGCATAGAAAGGCTGATGTGAAAAAAAAGTATACCTTCACCTCACCCCACTCCATTATCCCTTTCAAATACACAACTACAAGTCTCACAAAAAAATCACGACAATTTACTTAACAACTTGTCTACAAGAATTAAGCAATTACCTTTTATTAACGATTATTCAAACTAAAAAAAACTAAAAAGATTGATGAAAAAAATGTAGGTGAATGATTCAAATAAAATATATGTGTTAATCATTTTTAAATTTCAATGTGATAACTTAGCCACAAAATATGACACAAACAATCTAAAACATGTTTCCCACTACAGATGCTGTGTGTTCTTTGGAAACTTCTTGAGCCCTAGTTCCTTTGAACTAGGTCCCTAGAAATTACTAGTTTTTCTAGTGATTTTTGCATTTATTTTCAGAAGTTTTGCATGCAAAACTGTCCTTTCTTTAGTGCTTAATTTAGTTTTTTTACTCTTAAATCTTAGCAACTGACCTAAGGAAGGACCTCTTAGCAAGATCCTTATTAACTTATTAATATAAGCAAAGTATCGTTCGGTTCATCATCCTTAATTACAAGATATAATAGTGATTACAAACTAGAATCAAATGACAGTTCCAAAGAAGCACTGTCTATTACAAAAAGAAAACACTAACCAATATTCCCGCTATATTGATAGGCCGACCATAGGACAAAATATGTTATAACACTAAAATCTGCTGAAGACAACAGTGACATCATGCTACCAACTTAAAATAATTTAATACAAAACAAAACCAACATCTTATTTTCTTTCATGTTCTTTATGGTATCTAGATTAGATTATAACCTTAATTTAATTCATGAAACAATAATGAAAATCAAATAATAAACGTAATGACTGCATCAAGACAGCACAGATATAAAAAATATCATGTGGAATCTCAGTTCCTCCTCCTCGGTACCATAATAATAAAATGTCCACGCCGTATGTTCCCAAATTGTTCTACACTGTTTCAATATCTTTTCTAGTTCAATAATATAAAAATTAGTTTATCAGTGGTTGTTCATCTAACTGCAGATTTTGTCTAGTTAATTATGATATTATACCTCAACAATCATATTTTGATCATGTGATTAGTAAGGAGATTGTAGTTGTAAATAAGTCTCGATTTTCCTTGACATAGTATTTTAAACTAGTATTAGAAAGATTTAGTCAACCAGTTTTAATGGCTTTAAATTTTTTGTGAAAATATTAAGATAAAGTATATTGATTTTTGTCTAGGCTGGAATTGAACATCTAGTGACCCTGGTGTAGGCAAATCTATTCAGATATGTGATATGTTTTTGTTCTTGCAATATATATCCCCCATTCAAGGAGGAGGATTATTATTGTCAAAGAGAGATTCAGAATATATTTTCACCCTTATATATATATATATATATATATATATATATATATATATATATATATATATATATATATATATATATATATATATATATATATATATATATATATATATATATATATATATATATATATATATATATATATATATATATATATATATATATATATATTGCTGTAAATATTAAAATATAAATGGTAATTTATAATGCTAGTATGATATCCAATTAACGAAGGTTAATTTCTCTCTCTCTCTCTATTGAAATAATGTTATTTTAGTATCGTAAAAATGAGTTAATAATATCAAAATATTTGAAATTATAAAATAGATTTCTCATGATATCATATTACAACGGTCTTCTTATTAATCGTCGCAATACTTCTTTTTTATACGTTGTTATTTATTTATTAAAAGATATTTCACTACGATCATAATTAACAGTAGATTGAAAGAGTTTGAATCCCAACACCAATAATTATTCATTTATCGTGACATAATTGGCTTGACCTTGTGTATCACCATAGTTCTTATAATCAACTGTGGTGTAAGGTGCAATCATTTTATCACGGTTCGTATTAACAACCGTGGTGAAAGATGTTACATATTTATATATAAGTGAAATTATCTCTCGCTTCAGTACATAACAACCTTCTTTCTCAAAGAAAATCTTAACATCTCTTTCACTAGTCTCTCTCAAAACAAAGCCCTAATAAGATCTTTGTCATTGTCTCTCGTATGGAAATCCCAAACTTATGCAGCTAATCCGTCTTCTTCGAAGAGTTATCTTCGTTGCATCAAATCTTAGAAAATGACTACCTTACAGGTTCATCTTCACAATAGTTTATGTTTCAAAGTCTGTTTATTTATTATTGTTTACATTTCAATAGTTTGTTTCATAATGTTTAAGTTTTCTGATTATTTTGACTTTTAGGTAGGGATGGTGAATGAACAAATTTAACGAGGATGAATCTAAAGTGAGCGTTGAAAACTTGTGTGAAATATCTAAAATGACATCCATTCAAAATTAACACAAGTTTGCAACTCTCACTTCAGCTTCATTCTCCTTTCATCCTGAATACCATTATGTGACAGATACATTTATGAAATATTTTATGAGTTGATATGTTGTTGATGCAGCCGCAAGTGCACGACTGTCGCAAAGTAATAAAATAGATATTGAACCACATGGACCAATGGTTTAAGTATCGAATCCTTATCCAATTGATGTATATCTAGAGAAATCAAAAAGAGAGTTTTTAATAAATAACTTGAATGAAAAAACAATTAAATAGAAATGACAGAAAAGTCACTTAAGTAACAAATTAGGGCAAACATGATCCAGGGTTACGATTCATGCTTCTAACACTATCATACAATCCTTGTCACACCTATTGCGAGTTTTTTTGTGTGCATAAATTATAGAAAATAGATAAAGTTGGACATTGGATGCTTTCGGCAGCGTATTGCCCCTATCATCGACGAATAATCCATTGACTTTCATATCGTCCATATTATTATTCGATGCGTCATTACTTTGCCTAGCTATATGTTTTCTCAATTTCATCTTTCAGCTTTCGTATCGTCCGGATTTGGTTGTTCAAAAATCTGTGCTTCGGTATCGACATATATCCTTTCAAACTACGGCCGATACTTGAGAACCACTTACTTTTATAATGAAGTTGGAATGCATGCATTCAGATTATAAGTTTAATTAAAATTCTCGCAATGGATAGTAACAAATCATACGATAGATCATGAAATAATCCCTATAATCCATAATCCCTATAAAACTACTCACTCACGGTGAGGATGAAAACAACCACATAGATATTCCTCATTAAACTCATATCAATCAAACAAAATAGACGAACAATAAAGAGAATGAATAGAAAACCTGAATTGAATTATAAACATGTTCCACAAATTTCTCCCTTGGAGACTTGAGTTACAAGGAGAATGGAAAAATAAAAACTTTAGAAACTGGAAAGGAAAATAGAAAACTTGGTTTCTCTAAACTCATAACATGCTGTGAGTTTTATAAGGAAATATAAAAGTATCAAATATCCTTGGTTAAATGTAAAAAAATCAGATTTGATTCACATCAAATCAAGCCTAAGTGCTAAAATTAATAGGAAATCTTTCCATTTATGGAACAAAAAAAAACTAGACTTTTTCTCCCGCCTCCCTGCTACGGCCCGTAGTAGCTGCTACAGGTTGTTGTAGCAGGTCATTACTTCTGCGCTAAAAAATCACCAAAAGATGGGGGCTATGGAACATCCTGCTACGACCCGTAGCATCCCACTGACTTTATCTTAGAGAATTTGTCGTTTTTTTCATTTTCGCTCCAATTTTCTAGCCTTTAATCCTCTTTTTATTGGATGCTCATTAGACCCTGAAATTCATAAACAAACACAAACCAGAGCATAAAACATGACAAATGAAATAAAGACGAAAAAAATGGGGTATAATACTAATGGGAAACTTTTAGAAAGAACAATGCAAAAATGACTTATCAAACTTCCCCAAACTTAGACTGTTACTTGTCCTCAAGAACAAAGCTTGCATTCATGAGTTTTCGGATCAAGAGATCACATTATGATAATGCATATAGAAACGGGGTCAATGGTACTCATATGTGAGTCTTTGATCCGACCGGCTAGACCTAGTTCTCTTGGTAATCACCTGTCAACAAAGGTATTATAAGACCACTAATCGCGGTAAAACCACTGACCTAAGTCTCCCTTTCAAACACCTCTCAAACTATACTTTAGGCTTAAGTCTTTTTTTAATATTTTATTCCCCTTTCACTTGGACCATCATATTAAGGCATTTGCAATTATTGATTCCCTCACAAGCACAAGAATAATCGAGAATTTTTTCTATGTACATTTTTAATATTTTTTCTTTTTCGATGAATTTACGCACATGTTGGTCCACTTTGGGATGATATTTGAAAATCAACCGCCGTTAGGCTAGATAACCGGGTGAGGGTTACCCAACTTAGAAGTTCTAGTTATCTTTATTACCTTTTCATCATTTTGGTGTCCAAATTATTTATTTCTCAACCAACCATACATACATGCAGGTCTTTTTGATTATGTCGGAATGTCAATATAAACTAATCAGGAAATACTTCTTAGATCTGAGTACTATGACACAAATCTACATGTTGGACTCGCGTCCTTACTCCGACAAACCTAGGGTGTTCGGGTCATACCTAAGTTTTCAAACTTTCTCAATGCCCCTAGTCCTAGCCTCTCTTCCCTCAAACTCTATATACTTTCTCATCTTTCCCACAATCGAAGCTTGTCATTATTTTTTTTCATGATCTCAGTATTGAGAAAACTATGAAAAGTGGGTCTTAATGCATCAATCAAACTAGAAAATTATTGAAAACTAGGAAGAAGCAAAAATAGAATATTGCAAGAAATACATATGCGATAAAAATAAAGAAAAACACAAGAAAATAAAGAGGTACCCCCCTAAACTTGAACTAAATATTCTCCTCAATTTTTAAGCGCAACATGAGTTGGGCTATATAGGTTCCTGTCAAAAAGAAACAACAAGAAGGAAAATGTAAGTACAAAAGAAATGTGGAATGTCTCCTACCAAGTGCTTTGTTTAATGTCATTGAGCTCGATGGTCTACACCCTCAACTCAAGAGGAAACTTCTTTCAAATTGGAATCCTTAACACGTCCCTTGACCATTGATGGGACCCAATTCACTCTAGACATCCATGCCATACAACCTTCTTATTTTCTCTTCCTCCTATGAGTAGGCTCATAATTTTTATTCACTTTTTCACGGACTTTCTCTTTCACTTTCTTATTCTCCTTAGAATCATTCTTATTTGGCCCTAGGTGGCCCTTGTTGTCTTTAGACTTACCGTATTCTTTAAAAGGCATATCATTTCCTTGGTTAGTTAGGGTAGAGTTTTCCCCTAAGGATTCTTTAACCCTTTTAGCTTGGGCAACAACTTTCTCAACCTTAGTATTATCAAGTAAACTCTGCTCCAACTTAGAGGTCGGAGGAAACTCCAGTGGGTTCTCTTGAACACAATCGATCAACAAATCAATCAAACACAAGGAGTCCCTTAAAGAAGGGTTATTTAATAGTCTTACTAAAATGAATTCAATTTTCTCATCACCTACTTAAAATGTCAACTTCCCTCTCTTAAAATCTATAATGGTCCCCGCCGTAGCTAGGAAGGACCTTCCTAAAATTATAGGGATTTGGAAATCTTCATCGATGTTCATTATCACAAAGTCCACCGATATAAAACAATCTCCCACTCTCACCAGGACATCTTCTAGCACACCTATAGGATACTTGATCGATCTATCAGCAGGTTGTAAAGACACATTGGTAGGTTTCATGTCCCTCATGTCCAACTTCTTACATATCGACAAAGGCATTAGGCTAACACTAGCTCTTAAATCACATAGAACTCTATCAAAGTCCATGGTACCTATATGGCAAGGGATAGAGAAACTTCTCAAAACTTGGAGCTTAAGGATCACCATGTTTTGAATCATGACACTACTATCTAAGTTCAT
Organism: Lathyrus oleraceus; assembly: GCF_024323335.1. Classification (NCBI taxonomy): domain Eukaryota; kingdom Viridiplantae; phylum Streptophyta; class Magnoliopsida; order Fabales; family Fabaceae; genus Lathyrus; species Lathyrus oleraceus. The sequence continues at coordinate 106,380,241 of NC_066585.1, forward strand.
GACCACAGTCTCATGGTCTTCTAGCTTTCTTTTATTGGAAAGGATCTCCTTAAAGAACTTAGCATAGGATGACATTTGGGTTAGTGCCTCGGTGAAAGGAACATTGAGGTGGATCTTCTTGAGAAATTCCACAAACTTTTTGAATTAGGCCTCCATTGGCTTTCACAAGCCTTTGTGGGAAAGGAACAATAGGTTTATACGGAGGAGGAGCAACTTAAGGTGCTTCCTTCTCAACTTCTTTAACAACCTCTTTTTCAGGCGGTTTTTGCACACTAATTTCAACCTTTATCCCTTTAGAACTAGAACTACCCACTTCTTTACCACTATGGGTTGTCACGACATTCAAATGTCCTTTAGGATTTTGTTCGGGCTGCCCCGGAAATGATCTGGGAGGAACGGAAGAAGTGGCTTATTGTTACACCACCTGGGAGATTTTAGTCGCCAACATCTTGGTGTGAGTGACAACATTATCAATCATAGTGGTCAATTGCCTAAGCGCCTCATCGGTGATGAGGTTTTGACTTTTAAACTCATAATTTTTATAGGTTTGAGTCAAGACAAAATTTTCCATCATAAGTTCAAGGTTGGACTTCTTAGGCTCGAGTTGTGTAGCTTTTTGGAAACCCAAAGCTCCCATGTCTTGTCGGGGGTTTTGTTCCTATAATAGAAATTGGGGTGAGCACGCCATCCCGAACTATAGGCGCTAGAGTAAGGGTTGTTCCTTTAGTTATTATTCACAAAGTTGTCATTCTCTTGGGAGGATCCTCCATGGAGGATCATTTACAAATCTCTATTTGTATGCCCATTAACTCCACATATCTCACAATAGAGTATGACAGGGGAAACCGAAGCAATATGGGCTGGAATAGTAGGTGTGGAAGGTGCAATTCTTAGGCTATCTATATTTTGGTAAGTAGCATCCACCTTAGAGTTCATCTGATCAAACACATTAACCTCATACATACCATCGGTCTTAGGAGTAGTAGACTTAGCGGAACTTTGTCGCGCACTTCCCCATGAGTGGTAGTTTTTGGCCATTTTCCCATCAAATTGTAGGCTACATCTTAAGAACTATTCATTAGAGCTTCGTCAAAAGCCTCATCTAAAGGCATCCTTGTGGAGTAAATGAGGTCATTATAAAAAGTATGGATAATCATCCACTTCTCAAGCCCATAGAAAGGACAAAGTCTTAGCAAATATTTATAACGCTCTCACGCGTGAAACAAGGATTCTACTTTTTCTTGCCTAAAGTTGTTGATATCATTCCTAACTTAGACCGTTTTACTTGGCAGAAAGTAGCGTGCTAGAAAGGCCGCATTCAATTTGGTTCATGAAATAATAGAATTGGAGGGCAAGGATTAGAGTCAAGCCCACGCATAGTCTCTTAAAGAAAAGAGAAATAGACGAAGACAAATCGAATGATGATCAACACCATTTGCCTTAACGGTACCATAATTGTCAACAAAAATAGAAAGATGAAGGTTAGGATTTTCCGAAGGTAAATCGCCAAATTAATTTTTTTACACCATACCAATCAAAAAAGGTTTTAGTTTAGAATTATGAGCCGCAATCGGCGGGCGCACAATACTACAATGTGGTTCGTCCTTGGTGGGAATAACATAATATTTAAGGGGCTTAGTATCAACCGGATCGTCCATAACTTCTAATATAATATTTTGACGTCTCTTGAGTAAGAAACGTTTGATTTCGACAACAGGCTCAACTAAACTATCAATAGAACGATTTCTACGCATACCAAAGCAGCGAGAACCACAACAAACAAACACAATGATAAAAAAATGCAAAAAAATAAGCTCTAGTCTATATGATGATCAAATGAAAATTCTACATCAAAAAAAATTAGTCCCCGACAACGGCGTCAAAAGCTTGATGCAGCCCAAGTGCACGACTGTCACAAAGTAATAAAATAGATATCGAACCACAGGGACTAATGGTTTAAATATTGAATCCTTATATAATCGGTGTATATATATAGAAATAAAACAGAGAGTTTTTAGTAAACAACTTCAATGAAAAAGCAATTAAATACAAATAGCATAAAAATCACTTAAGTACCAAATTAGGGCAAACAAGAAATAGACAAAATTAGGCATTACCTGCTTTCATCAGCGTATTTCCCCTATCATCGATGAATAATCCATCGGCTTTCGCATCGTCCAAATTATTATTCGAAGAGTCATTACTTTTTCCCAGCTATATGTTTTCTCAAATTCATCTGCCAGCTTTCGCATCGTCAGAATTAGGTTGCTTAAAAATTTGTGCTTCGGTATCGGCACATATCCTTTCAGACTACGGTCGATACCTGAGAACCACTTACTTTCGTAACTAAGTTGGAATGCATGCATTCAAATCGTAAAATAAGTTTAATTAAAATTATTGCAGTCAATAGTAACAGATCATACGATAAGTCATAAAACAATCCCCATTACCCCTAGTCCCTAGGAAACTACTCACTCATGGTGAGGATGAAAACAACCACAAATATATTCATCATCAAACTCATATCAATCAAACAAAACAGATGAACAATAATGAGAATGAATGAAAAACTTGAATTGAATTATAAACTTGTTCCACAAATTGCTCCCTTGGAGACTTGAGTTACAAAAAGAATGAAAAAATAGAAACTGGAAATAAAAATAAACAACTTGGTTTCCCTAAACTCATAACATGCTATGAGTTTTATAGGGAAATATAAAAGTGTCAAACATCCTTGGTTCAATGTAAATAGATCAGATTTGATTCACATCCAATCAAGCCTAAGAGCCACAATTAAGAGGAAATCTTTCCATTTATGGCACAAAATAAAAACTAGATTTTTCCTCTCGCTTCCATGCTATGGGTTTCCGTAGCAGGTTACTGTTTATATGCTAAAAATCACAAAAAGAGGGGGCTAGGGCATATGCTGCTATGTCCCATAGCAGCTGGTATGGATGGTCGTGGCAGCCCACTGACTTTGTCTTGGAGAATTTTTCTTTTTCTTCATTTTCACATGTTTTTATAGCCTTTGATCCTCTTTGTATTAGATTCTCATTAGATCCTGGAATTTACAATAAAACATAAACCAAAGCATAAAACACGAAAAGGAAAGTAAATCAAACAAAATACGGTTAAATACTAATGGAAAACTTCTTGAAAGAACGATGCAAATACCACTTATCAGTTGTTGTTGTTGTTGTTATTATTAATAAAAGTGTATATTGTATGGAAAGTATCATATTTTTGTAACTTGTTCACCAAGGAGTAGTGACAAGCAATTGTAGAAGAAAGTCATGTGCTTTCTCTAAGTGTTGTAAATAGAAAATGGTGTGCTTTCTAAAAAGTGTTGTAAATAGAAAGTGGCGTGATTTCTAGTTTAAGTGAGAATCATCATAGTGTTTGATGATTTTTGAAAAGATACTTTGAATTGATTTTATTCAAATTCCATCGTAGGTTTGGTGTGTATATGTTAGAAGATTGTAAGATCGGTCTTGATGCGAGGTTTGTACAAAGATCTAACATGAAGGGAGTATATGTAATCTAAAGTTAGAAAGGGAAACTATAATAAATCTCTTGTGTCATTTACATTTCTGCTATTTATTTTTTCACACTAAGTTCACCATCGTATTAATGAAAAAATAAAAAATAAAAGAACATGTGTAAAATAATGAGAAAACATCATATAACCCAATTCATCCCCCCCCCCCCCCCTCCCCCCTCCCCCTCCTCTTAGGTTGCACTCTATAGTTACAATTGGCATCAGAGTGGGTTAAGGTAACTTGCTCCATGATCTGGAAATTATGGCTTCCACTAATCCTATTTTTGCATATGGTGAAAACAACAACAAACCTCCATGTTTCATTGCTGAATATTATAACTTTTGGAAAATTCACATGCAAATGCATTTAGAAGCACAAGGAGAAGAAATATTGGATATTTTTTAAAATGGGTCATTCACCTACAATGGTCATAAACGGTTTAGAACAAGCAAATGTGAGGCTTTTGGACCAATGATGACAAGAAGAAAATGTTATTTGATAAGAAGACAAAAAACATACTTGCATCAACCTTAGGTATGGATGAATTCTTTTGTGTATAAAATAGTAAAACAACAAAAGAAATTTGGGATACATTATAAATGATATATGAAGGCGCAATAGAAGTAAAAATATCCAAACTAAACACTTTATCATAAGAATATGAGATGTTTAGAATGCATCCCGGAGAAATAATCCTTAATCTACAAAAGATATTCTCACATTTGACAAATAATTTGATGGCACTTGGAAAAACATTCAGAAATGATGAATTAAATATCAAAGTCCTTAAATTGTTGACAAGAGCATGGTAATCAAAAGTAACAGCTATATCGAAAAAGAAAAGTCTCTCCAAAATGTCTTCGACATCATTATTCAGTAAACTTCAAGAACATGAGTTAGAACTTGAAAGGCTAGGAAAGCATGAAGATTAAGAAAAGAAACCCAAAAGTCTTTCCTTAAAAAATAAAATCAAAGGCTATAATACTAATCAAGAGGATGAATCATAATCCACTAGTGATTAATATGATGCTCTAATCAAGACATTTGAAAAATTAGTAAAGAAGAAAAGGACAATGGAAATCAGTCAAAAAGAAGCACCAACTTCAAAAGGAAGGTTACTTGTTTTGAATATGGAAGAAGAACACATGAAAAATGTGAATTTCCTACATTTCTAAAGAAGAGCAATGTCAATAGCAAGAAGGACAAATGGCCAATGAAAACATATGTGGAATGGGAAGACAATGAGATAAGTTTATCTTCTGCTGACGAACAAGGAAACTTGACATTAATGACTTCACACCATTCTTATGATAAATAAAATGAGGTTAGTGATTTTGAAATTAATGATAAACCTTCATACGGTGAATTACAAAACGCCTTCCATTAATTACATGAGGAATGTTTGAATCTTTCTAGAAAATTTTCAAAGAAAAAGAAAATAATTTTATCTCTAGAAAGTAAGACTAATGACATGAAAATGAAATTAGACCAAGTCACAAATTCAGCATGTAATGAATGTCAATCTCTTGAATCTAAAATTGTTGAATTAAACCAAGTGCTAAAGAACTATGAAAAATGTCAAATTGGTTTGGAAAATGTGATAAGTCGACAAAGATATTCAAATGATAAATGTGGGCATGTATTTTTTAATTTTGATAAAGAAAAAATAAATAAAATCATATTTGTTAAAGCTAGCACAAACTTCTACAATTTGGAACTAAAGAAAATGCATGGTGTAATCCCTCCTAAAAGGCCTGATGTTAGAAATCATTCTTATGTCTATAAAGGATTCATATTTTTAGATCCGCGTGCTTTTATTGTAATACAAAAGGTCATAATCATAACGCTTTCTACATAAGAAACTATGGTGTTCTTTATGGTGAGTATGTATGGGTAAAGGAAGGGAAATAACCTAAGAGGACACAAAGAATATTGGACATCTAGAAAGTACTATTAATTTTTTTTGTAGGTATTTGAAGACCATATGCTAATATTGTCAAATTAAGATTGATTTTTTCAAGATGGAAGACCATACAATATGGTATGATTAAAGTTTCATTTCATTAAAAATGACTTGAAGAGCATCAACATTGATATCATCATTGACATCAAATCATTATAAAGAAGATACATACTTTTATATATGTTGTATCATTTCCATTTTTTTATTTGATTTGATTTTTTTTCTTTTTTGTATCATTTCCATTTTTTTATTTGATTTGATTTTTTTTCTTTTTGATAATATCAAAAAGGGGAAGAAGAGATGGTTGTTTTTGTTAATTTTTAGGATAGCACCGACAAAATCATTTTTTGCAACTTGGTCGACAAGGTGTGGTAACAAGCAATTGTAGAAGAAAGTGGTGTGTTTTCTCTCTAAGTTTTGTAAATAGAAAGTGTTGTGCTTTATAAAAAGTGTTGTAAATATAAAATGGTGTGCTTCGTAGTTTATGTGGGAATCATCATAGTGTTTGATGATTTTGAAAAAGATCTTTTAAATTGGGTTAATTCAAAGTCTACCATAGATTTAGTGTATATATATTAGAAGATTGTAAGAGAGGTCTTTGTGTAAGGCTTGTACAAAGATCTAATATAGTAAAAAATCCTTTAAGGTTTGAAGGAATTAAATGTATTCTTAAGTTGGAAAGGGGAACTAAGATAAAAGTTTTGTGTCATTTACATTTATGCTATTTATTTTTCTACTCTCTTTGTTATAGGTCCGTCATTATAATTCCGGAAAAAAAATAACATCTTTAAAATAATAAGAAAAATTCATAAAATCTAATTCACCCCCTTATTAGGTTGCACTCTCATATTTTCAAAATATCCATTAAAGTTTTCGATATATATTTTCTTAAAGATGAATTTTCAAGACACTTTTCTTCATCACCTTACATTCAAAAAAAGATCCTAAGTGGAGAAAAATATGAAAGATAATGACTAATTTATTCTCATGACTTGGATAAAACATTTTGTTTTTGTTGAAAATTGTTTCAAAATGTTTATACTTTGGGTAAAATAGCTAACGAAGAAAGTAGAAATTGGAAAAATATTAGTTTTAAGTTAAGGATTATGAGATATCTAATGAACACATTACTAATATAAGTTTCTAGATTGATTTAGGAAGGAGCCTATTAAAAAATTGATAAACATGCTCAAGAATAAATAAATTGAGATAAAGAATACTGAAGAAAAGTTTTATTTATAACTATTGCAGTTGTTAAAACTCTTAGAAAAAATAACTTAGTATTTCATGGATCAAATGAAAAGATTTGCCAAGAAAATAAGGGGAAATTTTTAAGTATAATTGAGATGATTGTCGAATTTGATCCTATAATACAAGAGCACATTCAAAGAATTAAAAATATAAAATTCATAATCATTACCTAGGAGATATTATACAAAATGAATTAACATGGTGTGGAACCAACCTGGTGTGTCTATTGAAGAAGGCATTGTATGAGTTAAAGCAATCATCTTGGGCCTGGTTTGAAACATTCATAAGAATATAAACTACTTGAACATATTGTTTATGTTGGCAATATTATTGTTATAGGTGAAGATTTGGTTAAGAAACAACAATTTAAAGTTCAATTTCAACATAGTTTGAGATGAAAGGCCTTGGATAACTCAAGGATTTCTTCGGAATTTAAGTAGCATACTTAAATAATACTTAAATAAAGGGATCTTTATCTCTCAATAAAAACATATGCTTTATTTGTTTTAGGAAATATAGAAACATGCAAGTGTCTGCATTAAGAAAAATTATAGGATAAGTCTTGAGTAGAAAAGTGTCAAGGTTGACAAGGTTTAATATCAGATATTAGCGGATAAGTTGATTTACTTGACACATACTATGTTAGGTTTTGTATATATAGTCAATATGGTCAGTCAATTTCTACATGACCTGAGGGTGAGACACTTGCATGTTATAGAATATATTCTAAAGTTTCTTAAAGTCACTTCAGGGAGATGACTCTTGTATAAAATAGGTGGTAGTCTCGTCATGGAGGCTTATATTTATGTTGATTATGCAGGTGTAGTGAGGGATAGAATATCTACTTCAAGATATTATACGCTCTTGTACGGTAACCTAGTTTTATTTTGAAAGAGTAATAAGTAAAGTGTAGTTGATCGATCAAACACTAAAGCATAATTTAGAGTTATTGCACATAAAATTTGTGAACTATTGTGGATGAAACAATTGTTATAAGATACAACATGAAGGTCCTATGTGTCGCATCGCGCGAAAAACCGGCGGGAAAAGAAAGAACAACAGAGCCGCCACCGTGCGTTATTTATCCCAAAAGAGGGAAAGGAAACGCTCAGAGTAAACCTGGGAAAAGAACATGGTCTCGCGACCAAAGAGGATGGGTTCGGGAGTCGGTTATGCGAAGGGAAGGTATTAGCACCCCTACGCATCCGTAGTACTCTACGGGATCCACGCACAATAGGAAGGGAAATGGTTGCTAAACACTGCTCAAACACACACACTGGCTGAAAAGAGACAAAAGAAACTGACTGAAACTGACTCGGCAGGATGTCGCATCCTGGGCCTACTTAGTCTATCAGGCATAGACATCAGAGTCCAAGTAGTTCGGACTGGGAAACGACACGTGCTCGCTAGGATATCGCATCCTATGCATACGTATCTTCTCGGACGAGAGAAGAATCAGAGCATTCGTAGCTCGGCTGACGCGCACACAAACAAACAAACAGACACAGGCAAACGTGGAGCCCGACTGCCAATCTCTGGACTTATATCAGCATCCGAACCTAAAACACACGCAAAGAGGCAAACATGGAGCCCAAATGCCAATCACTGGACTTACATTGACATCCGAACCTAAACGCACACAACAGATAGATAGGGAGTCGGGGACTCAGCCTATAACTGTCAAGCACACACTCAAACAGACAGACAACAAATTGCTAAGGAGTCAGGCACTCGAGCCTAGCAACTGTCAGACAACACACACAAAAGAAAGAAAGGGCGCCCGGAGAGATCAGCTCAATCTCCTGCCTACATACTTCATCTGGTATGAAGATCAGGGCGATGTAGTTCCCCTACGCAGGGATAAAGGACTAGCCTAACCAGATAACAGAGGGAGACACAACTCTAGGGAGACTACGACTCGAGCCTAGATGTTGTCATGCAAAATCATCCCTAAGTTAAGGTTTCTAGCTAAATGGCACGCGGGCCGACCTATCCTAAGCATGGCTCACACAGGAAGCAAGCCACGCACACTTAACTTGCACAGGAAGCAAGTCTAAACTAATCCTAACTTGCACAGGAAGCAAGTCAAACAATCCTATCTTGCACAGGAAGCAAGTCAAACAATCCTACAAGCACAGATAGCACACGCTATACACAAACAAGTGGCTCAAACAAGGGTTAGGTTTTAGTCAAGGGGTCATATCAACCTCAACAAACAAACCTCTGGAACTGGGTGAATGTTGCTCTTAACCATGCCATTGAGGGGCTAAGGTGAAGCAGATGAAAGGATGAAGTGAGGATGAGACCTCACAGCTCTTATCCCTGGCCTGGGAGAGCTCAAGACAAGAATGTGTGGGTTCAGAAAGTGGGAACCCTTCTACACATTTAAAACTGACTCAACTGTACAGTTGTACAAGATCTTGGGTTTGTATCCGCAATGCATCAACACAGTGGTGTGAGCAAGGCAGATGACACACTGAATAGTGGGGGATAGATTGCATATCCCTACCTTCCACCAATTGCCTCTTCACTTAGGAGGACTTTGACTCTATGCGAGGACAAAATTAAACAATCACAAAAATTGCCTCTTAAGGAGGACTTCAGACAGTTGCCTGGCCAAGTAACAGGCCAGGTCTTCCAGACTACATGAAGTAAAAGAGACATACCTCAATGCAAATTTCTTATACAAGCAAAGCAAAGCAAAAGTTCACAAGGAACTAAAAGCAACTAAAGTACCTGAAATCAGTCAAGCACAGTTAGTATACAAGTTCAAACAAAGCAAACAGAAACAGACACCAACAGTCAATTAGGGGGACATGGATGTGCAAGGCACAAGGCTTAAGGCATGTGAGCCAAGCCACCTACAAAACAAAGAGGTTAGACAATGATACTTGAGTAAGCTCAATCAAAAGAATTGGTCTTAATGGCCATTTGATGGTCAACCTGAAAACACAAACTCAAAGGTGAGTAACAGGACCACTAGGGCAAGCCTAGGGTCAAAAGTGAATGAGAAAGTAAAAACAGCAAGGGGTAAGTATCCAAAATCATGTTCAAACAATTAGGAAACAAAACCAATTGGGCTCACATCCATATCAATCACTATCATCATTTCATGAACCACTTAGGTCAAAACATGGCAAACAGAAGCTCATAGAAGTCAACAGAAAGACTTAACTCAAAAGCAATCTAAACATTTTCCAAAAATCACGAAATAAATCATGATCAAACCTAACACATAGCATGGTAAGCATGTCAAATTTCATCCCATTTGGACAAGTGGAAGGCAGTCAATGAAAATCAGAAAGTCAAAGCAATTTTGAACATGCTCAAAGAAGTCAACCAAACATGCATCAACTTAGAAAAATCATAAGTCAAGAATGGTGTATGATAAATGAATGGGATCAAAACCATGGTAAAGATGAGGATGTCTAGTTATATCATGTAAAATTTCATGTCCATCCAATAAAGTATGAGAATTTCACAAATGAAATGGGAACATGTGTCACACAAAGTCAACATTTGACTAGGCAGGGAAGAAAAATCTCAAACAAATGGAAAATAGTTCAATTAAATCCAAGAAAATTCACATGTAAACTAGACATACAAGAGTAAGTTCATGCAAAAAACCAAGTCATTTGGAGGTCAAGAAGCATGGCAATGAAAATCATGAAGTTGGACATCAATGGTGTGATACCAATTGTCACACCCTAATTCAAAAAATCATATCTCACAAACTACAAATGATAAATTCACAAACTCTACACCAAAATCACGATGAGTGTGTCTAGTTTAAGAACAAAAAATTTGGGAGCCATTGGATACATTCTCATCATTTCACAATTGATTTGGCAAAGTGTACAAAATTTGGTCACATGTCACAAACCCTAGCACCATTTAAAATTCGACCATGAAAAAATTCTGGAAAATATATGACAAAAAACTAGAGATCAAGATGGACACAACACAAAAAATCCCATTAAATTTGGATTAAAAATGAACAAGTTATGATTTTTGTAAGTTTGAGTGATTAAATGAAATAAAAATTGAAAATTAAATGGATTAATGGAATAAATAAAGAAACAATGGGGGGGGGGGTCAACGCCCCGGTCAACGCGCCCAGTAGCAGCGCTCCTTTTTAAATATATATTTTAGAAGGCATTTAATAATTGAATTGGCATCGCGCCCCAGTGGTAAAACACTTGGTATTTGAAGCAAGGGTCTGGGGTTCGAATCCCCCTCGCCCCAGGCCTTTTGGAATTTATTCAATGGCTTATGGCAATGCAATTTACAAACGCTACAGTACACAAATTGCAGAAAACAGAAAACATATTACAGTAATATATTCCATCACATGCATCTTCCAAAATTTTTTTTTTCTCCAAATTCAAAAACAGGTATACCAATACGTGCATCTTCCATCACATGTTCACAATCCAACAATAGTTTTCAATGATTTATGCTAACATGAGAGAAACAAACCAAAACATATTCACATATGAAACTTTGAGACAACATAACTCCACAAATACTCAACCGTTTTCAGTGACTCAAAGCTCATAATGATCAGGAAGGTGCACTCTTCAAAAAGCATAGCATCATTTTGATAGAAGAGAGATTCGAAATACATACCAGTTTTGGGGAACTGAGATGAATCGTGGTTTTTTGGTGTTGTTGGCCTAAAACAGATGCTCAATAAGCCTCCAAATGATGAATGAGTGAAGGAGTTTGGCTTGAAACGACTTGAAAAGGTCTAGAACTCGGACTGCCATTGTTGAGTTCATGTAGAAAACAGTCGGGAATGAAGCTTTACAGTTGAAGAAACCATGTTTGAATGAGCTCCATATGTTGTTTTGATGATGTTTTAGGTAAGGCAAAGCTTAGTCTCTTTGAGACTTTTGACAGATTTTTGCAAAAGTGTAAAAATGAAGCTTTTTTTTAGAATGAGTTTTCTGTGATCTCTTGTCTTATGGCTGCTGCTACTAATGTTTCTAATGACAGAAAAATGATCTCCCAAAATTCTGTTGGATAGTACAAGGCATGGTATGGAAGTATGGAGTGGAAATGTCCTTTTGTTCCAAAATTTAAGCAAGTTGGCATGGCCTCTTGTTTTGCTGGTTTTTTTGGCTGCAAAATCTATTCATAATGACAGAGAATGGCCTCTAAATTTTCTGTTTTGATGAGTACAAGGCATGGCTAAAGTGCAAGTATGGATGGCATGGTGTAATTGTACTTTTATCCAAATTTCAAGCAAGTTGAAGAATGGCTTCATGTACTGCATAATTGAGCTTGCAAACACATTCTAAATGACATTTATGAGCTGTTCCAATTGGCCAAATGTTGAAAAAATGTTTAAATCAAAAAGTCAACTCTTGGTCAAACTTACATTTAAATGAAAAAGGTCAAAATATGCCATTTTGATTGGTGAAGTTTTGGCTCATGAAATTTATATTTTTGGAAAGAGGGGATCAAATGTGACTTGTAGGAAAAAACCCCACCAAAATTGGCCAAACGGTTTGAGAGATATGGCCTTTTGAAGTTCAAGATTTTCTGAAATCGATTCAATCATAACTTGCCAACCACACATGGGAATTGAGAGTTCTTGGACTTTTTGGAAATGGGAGAACAAGATCTTCAACTTTCATGTTGGGCAAAAATTCATTTGAGGCTTGTATCACAATGTAAGTTTGAGGATCAAAACTTTCCATTTTTGGTAAGTTTCAGTTACAGGCCCAGTTTCCGTTTTGGGAAATTCATGATCTGGCTTCAAATTCTTCCATGATGGTGTTTGGCATGATATATGATGACTATTTGGACATGAATGAACTCTCACAAACCAATTCCAATCATCCAATCACTGATTAAATGGACAGTTGACCAACAGTTGACTTTTAGGGTTTCTGATTGATTGTGCATTGACTGATGACTTCAAAACCCTAATTCCTTGAGAAATTGACTTCAAATGATGTCCCAAGTTGTATGAACTCTTGATTATTGACCATGGTGCCCAAATTCCACAAGAATGACCACCAACCATTGCCTTGACTGACAGTTGACTTTCTTAGGGTTTTTGACTGTCTGGGCATGAACTGCTGACCTCTGAGCCCTTAACCCTTGACCAAAATACTTCAAATAGACCTCCAAGCCATGTGAACTTGTTGGACAAACCCCAAGGCCTTGATTCAATGAGAAATTCCTTTGCTTGCTTGGTTGACTGATCAGGAGATTAGTTTGACCTAATTCTTGATTGCTTGCTCTTGAGGCAACTGAGGGACAATGCAAATGTTATGCAATGGACCATGATATGCTATGACCTAATATGAAAATGTATGTATAATGATAGGTGCAAATTTGAGGTGCTACAGCTGCCCCTATTCAATCAGCTGGGAACCCGAACGGATGATAGCAACGGCTGTCAGACTTTCAGGGTAAACAGGGATTGAATACCAAAGAACCGTAGAATTTGCACAGACTGGATATGATACCAAAGAACCACGTCATTTACCGATGACAAACTGCATGACAGCTTCAGAAAAAGCAAAACCATTTACCGATGGTTAGAAACTGGAAATTTGATATTTACCGATATCAACGTCAGCACGACCATTTACCGATGGCGGCTGGGGAAAACAAACTTCTGAAAAGCAAAACCATTTACCGATGGTTAAAACTTGATATTTACCGATATCAACTTCAGCACGACCATTTACCGATGGCGGCTGGGAAACAGATTTTGATGTAGAAAGGAAGCAAGACCATTTACCGATGATATCTTCAAAGAAACTTGACATTTACCGATGTCAACTTAGCAAGACCATTTACCGATGGCATCTTCAAAGAAACTTGACATTTACCGATGTCAACTTCAACTTGACCATTTACCGATGGCTACTGCAACTGGGAATTTGATATTTACCGATATCGAAGAAAACTGGGCCATTTACTGATGGCATCTCCACTTGGGGGGGATAAAATCTTTGTGGTGATACCAGACAAGACGTTTACCGACGACTTCTGGGGATTTTGATTTTATCAACAAGGAAACAAAGTAATGACCAGACACTTACAGATGACTGGGATGAGACTCGATGTTTACCGACATCAAAAGAATGACCAGACATTTACCGATGACTGGGGTGGGACACGATGTTTACCGACATCGAAAGATGATGTTTACCGACATCCAAAGAAATGACCAGACATTTACCGATGACTGGGATGGGACTCGATGTTTACCGACATCGAAAGATGATGTTTACTGACATCAAAAAGAATGACCAGACATTTACTGATGACTGGGATGAGACAAACAAACATTCGCAACTGGAAACCAGATAGGACATTTACAGATGACTCTACTGGGGATTTCTAGCTGGGGATTTGTCAGACATTTACCGATGACTGAGGAAAAGACTCGATGTTTACCGACATCGAAAGATGATGTTTACCGACATCAAAAAAAATGACCAGACATTTACCGATGACTGGGTGAGCCTCGATGTTTACCGACATCAAAAAGAATGACCAGACATTTACTGATGACTGGAGAGAAGACTCGATGTTTACGGACATCGAAACAATGGTGTTTACCGACACCAAATATGATGACCAGACATTTACTGATGACTGGAGAGAGTACCGATGTTTACAGACACCGAAACAAGTGGTGTTTACCGACACCAAAAATGATGACCAGACATTTACCGATGACTGGAGAAAATACTCGATGTTTACCGACACCGAAACAATGGTGTTTACCGACACCAAAAATGAATAAGCACACGCGGGTACTTACTGGTATCACAAAAACGACATCTGAGATATGTCAAGGCAAGGTTGACCACTTGCTGGGGGTCTCACTGAGGAGAAACAAACTTTCTGTCACCATCGGGTGAGGAAATAAACCTCTGTGGGGAATAAACAATTCTGAATGCTGTCAAAAGCAACTGTAGCAGTCTTGCTGTGCTGATGTTGAATGAAATGATCCGCCTCTGCCGGGGATACGGTCTGGTGAAGTTAACACATGAATGCATATGTTTGAATTTTTCTATGGCGTAATGCTCCATATTGGATGGGAATGCTACGCAGTTTTTTTGAGGATGCAATGATTACTACATGCAAAATGCAAATGAACCCTGGCTAGGGAGCCGAAATGATCAGATACTCTGACTCTGTGGGGAGACTCCTCTTGGGGGAAATACTCTGCGGGGAACTTTGCTTGAGGAATGGTAAAGCGACTCCACACTCATGTTGAAGCATGGCACTGCTGCTGGGAAAAGGTAAACTCCGCTGGGGATAAATTCAATGAACCTGCCTCACTCGGGGAGGAAATCGGCAAATACAGGCCTGCTGGGGACAGGCCATCCTTAGATCTGTTGGGGAATAGAAAACACTATCCACAGACGTCTTCGCAGGGGAACATAACTCTGATAGCTTTCAAGCTTGCTTGGGGAAAATATCTGTTGAGGAAACGTCCTCACAGACGCCAATCTGAAAAACAGCACAACGAAATGCCCCCCAGGGGATGTATGGACAAGATACGCTCAAGTGTCCGCAACATTCAAAATGATTTTCAAATGTTTTATCATTCTGCACATTGTTGTGTAGCCTTCATGTTTTTTATATGCAATGCTTATCAAAAATTCGGACATTTTGCGAACAAAACAGTAAAAATAAAAATAAGAGCTATTTATCTGAATAACGATTTTCTTTTTTATTGATTGAAGATGTGCCTGAAGAGGCAAATACATTAGGAAGCAATTCCTAGAAAGAGGTAATTGCGTACAAAAGGAAAATCCTATCCTAATGGCAACGTGGACACGGCATCCACTATTTCCCAATTCTGTTATAACTCACAGATCATCAGTTTTCCTCCCAACTCCTTGCTTTCTGAGAAGAATGACTGGACAGATCACATCTTTCGAGATGGCAGACGACAAAGCTCGATGAAGTACAGACAACTCAGACTGTAGTCTTCGCTTTAATCCCTAATTTTTGCCTGGATCGCCCTTTCGGGTTTTCAATCCACCGGGATACCCATTTTTGCCTAAGCCGCCCTTGCGGGTTTTCGACTTACCGGGTGTACAATTTTTTTATTTTATCCCTAATTTTTGCCCGAACCTTTTCTTTCTGCTTTTTGGTTCGTCGGGATGCCCTTTTTTTGCCTGGACTCTTTTATTCTTTTTGTCCAGCGGGTCGATTTATGCGAAGTATTTTTTGACTACATCTGAGTTGACAGGAGACGGAAAATCTTCACCATCCATAGTTGTAAGCATCAAGGCTCCGCCGGAGAAGACCTTCTTCACAACATACGGACCTTCATAGTTAGGAGTCCACTTGCCCCTGTTATCTGCACCGGGAGGGAGGATCCTCTTCAACACTAGATCACCTATCTGATAGCTTCGAGGACGCACTTTCTGATCAAAGGCTCGCTTCATCCTTCGCTGATACAACTGTCCATGACATACAGCTGCTAGCCGTCTCTCCTCGATAAGGCTCAACTCGTTAAACCTTGTTCGAATCCACTCGGCTTCGTCTAGCTTGACATCCAATAAAACTCTCAGAGAAGGAATCTCCACTTCAACAGGTAGGACAGCTTCCATACCATACACAAGGGAGTAAGGGGTTGCCCCGGTCGACGTACGTACTGAGGTACGGTACCCATGCAAGGCGAAAGGCAGCATCTCATGCCAATCCTTGTACGTAACGACCATCTTCTGCACAATCTTCTTGATATTCTTGTTCGCCGCTTCTACAGCACCATTCATCTTCGGTCTGTAAGGAGAAGAGTTGTGATGTTCAATCTTGAAGTCTTTACAAAGCTCTTTCATCATCTTGTTGTTGAGATTCGAACCATTGTCAGTGATGATTCTCTCAGGAACTCCATAACGACATATGATTTCTTTCTTGATGAACCGGGTAACCACTTGTTTGGTAACGTTAGCATAGGAAGCTGCTTCCACCCATTTGGTGAAATAGTCAATTGCAACCAAGATGAAGCGATGTCCATTCGAAGCAGTAGGCTCAATCTTCCCAATCATATCAATGCCCCACATGGCGAACGGCCAAGGCGAATTCATGATATTCAGAGGGCTTGGTGGTACGTGCACCTTATCAGCATAGATTTGACACTTATGGCACTTCCGAGCATACTTGAAACAATCGGATTCCATAGTCATCCAGTAATAACCTGCTCTCAACAATTTCTTAGCCATTGCATGTCCGCCGGCATGAGTACCGAAGGAACCTTCATGGACTTCCTGCATTAACATGTCTGCCTCGGGTCTGTCCACGCATCTGAGCAAGACCATGTCAAAGTTTCTCTTATACAACACATCATCCTGATTCAAATAGAAGCTTCCAGCCAGCCTCCTCAGGGTTTTCTTGTCATTCTTCGACGCACCTTCAGGATATTCCTGAGTCTTGAGGAAATTCTTGATGTCATAATACCACGGCTTATCATCAATATCATTAACGGACTCGGCTGCAAACACATACGCAGGCCTCTCGAGTCGATTCACTTCAATATGTGGCACATGATTCCACCAATGAACTTTGATCATAGACGACAAAGTAGCCAAAGCATCAGCCATTTGATTCTCATCCCGGGGGACATGATACAACTTCACCTTCTTGAAGAACGTCAGTATTCTTCTGGTATAATCTCTATACGGAATCAAATGCGGCTGGTTCGTATTCCAATCTCCATTGACTTGATTGACCACTAGAGCGGAATCTCCCAATATGTCAAGGGTTTTGATCCTCAGATCAATGGCTTCTTCTATCCCCATGATACAAGCCTCATACTCAGCTTCGTTGTTGGTGACGTCAAACGTCAATCTGGCAGAAAAAGGTATATGAGCACCTTTAGGATTGATCAATACTGCACCAACACCGTTACCGTTCATATTCACAGCCCCATCAAACATCAGTGTCCATTTGTCATCTGGGTCCGGTCCTTCCTCGACAAGAGGTTCTTCGCAATCTTTCATCTTAAGATACATGATGTCTTCATCTGGGAATTCAAACATCATAGGCTGATAATCTTCAATCGGTTGCTCGGCAAGGTAATCTGACAGAATACTACCCTTGATGGCCTTCTGGGACGTGTACTGAATGTCGTATTCTGTTAGAATCATCTGCCAACGGGCAACTCGTCCGGTGAGAGCTGGTTTCTCAAAGATGTACTTCACTGGATCCATCTTAGAAATCAATAAGGTAGTATGGTTCAACATATACTGTCTCAGTCGGCGAGCAGCCCAGGCCAAAGCACAGCAAGTTTTCTCGAGCAGTGAATATCTTGTTTCACAGTCGGTAAACTTTTTGCTAAGGTAGTATATGGCATGCTCTTTTCGACCAGACTCGTCATGCTGTCCCAATACACACCCCATCGAGTTCTCAGTCACTGACAGGTACATTATCAGAGGTCTCCCTGGAACTGGAGGTATAAGGATTGGAGGTTTCTGTAAATACTCTTTAATCTTGTCAAAAGCTTTCTGACAATCATCATTCCACTTGATCGCTTAATTCTTTCTAAGCAGTTTGAAAATTGGTTCACACGTAGCAGTTAGATGAGATATGAACCTTGCAATGTAGTTCAACCTCCCTAAAAACCCACGGACTTGCTTCTCCGTCTTCGGTTCAGGCATCTCTTGAATAGCTTTGACTTTCGCTGGATCGACCTCAATCCCTTTCTCACTGACAATGAAGCCTAGAAGTTTCCCTGATCTCACCCCAAACGTACACTTGTTCGGATTCAACCTCAGCTTGAACTTTCTCAACCGATCAAACAGCTTCTGCAAATTAACCAAGTGCTCCTCTTCTGTCTGCGACTTCGCAATCATATCATCTACGTACACTTCAATTTCTTTGTGCATCATGTCATGAAATAGAGTCGTCATTGCCCTCTGATAGGTAGCACCAGCATTTTTTAGCCCAAATGGCATCACCTTATAGCAGAACGTGCCCCAAGGTGTAATGAATGTCGTCTTTTCCATATCCTCTGGCGCCATCTTGATCTGATTATATCCAGAGAAACCATCCATGAAAGAGAATACCGAGGATTGAGCCGTATTATCAACCAATACATCGATGTGAGGTAATGGGAAATCATCTTTCGGACTCGCTCTATTCAAATCCCGGTAATCGACACACATTCTGACTTTACCATCCTTCTTCGGCACAGGAACGATGTTGGCAACCCACGGTGGATAACTGGTAACAGCCAAAAAACCTGCATCCCACTGCTTCTGAACTTCTTCCTTGATCTTAGTTGCCATGTCAGGACTCGTTCTACGAAGCTTCTGCTTGACCGAAGGACATCCTTCTCTAAGAGGTAATCGGTGCACCACAATGTCTGTATCTAAACCAGGCATATCTTGATACGACCAGGCGAATACTTCCACATATTCTCTCAGCATCTCAATCAGCCTCCTCTTGACAGAGTCCTCTAAAGCAGCCCCAATCTTGATTTCTCTTTTGGCGTCTTCAGTACCCAAATTAATAGTTTCCAACTCCTCCTGATGAGGTTGGATGACCCTTTCCTCCTGCTTCAGTAATCTGGCTAATTCTGCAGGGAGTTCACAGTCTTCCTCACTCTCCTCTTCAGCTTGGTAGATGGGATTGTCGAAATCATACTGAGCCATAACAGAACTGTTCATAGTGAATGCCATAAGATCGCTTCTGCATGTTTGATGCTTTGTTTTAGAAAAAGAGTTCAAAAAAAGTCACAAAAACAAAAAACATTGCCATTTTTATTGTTTTGAAAAAAAGTGAAAACAGAAAACAGAAAGACAGGGATCACAAAATTTGTTCAAAAAATGTCCTTCATTAATGATAATCATTAAAACATGATGAGGCCCTACAAAATGAATCACTACGCCTTGGGCAGAACGTAGGATTTTCATGCAAAATGACAAAACAACAGAAAATTACTCTGTTAGAAGAGTAACTGGAACCACTTCTTCAGCCGTCCAGTTGTTGATAGACCCCCCTGGTGCACACGGGCGAACCCAGTTATCCAGATCACAGTCACTGTCACAGTCTTCACTACTGGTTGCAGAGACGTCGCCATGATTCATCAGCCCAGCGCTGGTAAAGGTACTCGGACCCGCTTGACTATTCTGCTCTGCTTGGAGAGGCTCATAACCAACGCCAAATTTGTCTTCTTTGATAGGCAAATCCACCATCTTGCCCCAGCCTTCAGTTTTGCCAGAATCAACAACCTCCTTAGCCTGCTTGTAAGAAGTAATTGAAGCACCTGGCTTCCTCTGCTCAGCATACGCCACCTTCTCAAGAGCCACAGTCTCAAACGCCTGGCATAATGTTTCGTGGATCTCGCCGTCCACCTCAACATATTTGAACGAGGACAGATGACTCACCAGAATCTCTTCTTCACCGCACACAGTCACAATCTGACCGTTCCAGACATACTTGAGCTTTTGATGGAGAGTCGACGAGACTGCCCCTGCTGCATGAATCCATGGACGCCCCAACAAACAACTATAGGCAGGCTGGATGTCCATAACATAGAAGATGATATCGAAAACCTCAGGACCTATCTTCACAGGCAAGGTAACTTCTCCACACACAGAACGTTTGGATCCGTCGAAAGCACGAACGATCAGGTCACTGGGATTAAGCACAAACCCTTCCGCATCAATCTTCCTCAGAATCTGCTTAGGCAACACATTCAACGACGACCCGGTGTCTACCAATACATGAGACAACACTGCCCCCTTGCACTCCATGGTAATGTGCAAGGCTTTGTTATGGTTTCGCCCTTCAGGTGGTAAATCCAAGTTGGTGAAACCTACACCATGTCTGGTGCTCACATTGGCCATCACACCCTCCAGTTGATTGACAGAAATCTCTTGAGGCACGTAAGCCAGATTCAACATCTTCAGCAAGGCATTACGGTGTGCTTCAGAGCACATCAACAGTGAAAGTATAGAAATCTTGGACGGAGTCTGATTCAACTGATCCACAATCTTGTAGTCACTCTTCTTGATTATCTTCATAAACTCCTCCACGTCCTTCTCAAATGACCCCTCGGGCGCTTCTTTCTGAACAGGTTCTTCCTCAACCACAGCTTGCTTCCCCTTTGCTTTGGCGAGAGCTTCAGCATTATTGTCCCTCAAAGGCTGCGGTGCGAACAGACGACCGCTTCTGGTAAAACCTCCTGGACCCCCTACATTATCCACGGCCGGACCAACAGTTGCAGGAACTCTATTCGGTAAACCAATTGTCACTGGAGTTTGATTCACTGGTCTCGTCGGATTTTCAGCCCTTCTGTAATTGCGGTGAGCATTATCATACTTCCACGGCACAGCTCTACTATTCTCAACAGCCCTTCTTTCAGACGCAACGATAGTAGTTGGAACACTGATGGTTACAGGCACGGGAATGGTAACTGGTGTACCATTGGCTGCAGGTGCACTGACGATCCTTTGTCCACGTTCTTCAGACGGTTTAAAGTAAATGGTGATAGTTGATGCTGTTCCATGATCTTTTACAGCCCTACTGAATTGTAAACAACCTTCATCCATCATACCCTGGATACCGGTCCTTAACTGGTCGCAACCATTCTCAGATTCTGCACAGCCCAAACAATCTTCATCACAGCCCGGGTAGACACCCCCATTCAGCAGACGACCCTTCACAACTAGCAGAGAAGTCTGAACATCATCAACATTAACAACCAGATCTTCATCTTCTTTCCCCTCAATATTGTTCACTCTATGCCCACCATGCTGAGGCATAGGGTTGTTCACGACGTTAGGCACTGGAGCGAAGTTGATTGCCTTGGCATCGATCAAATCTTGAACCTTGTGCTGGAGAGCTCGACACTTCTCGGTATGGTGGCCTGGTGCCCCAGAGTGAAAGTCACAACAGACGTTTGCATCATAACCAGGAGGCAGCACTGTAGGCGGAGCCATTGTACGCAACTCAATCATCCCCAACTTGAGTAGTTCGGGTAATAACTCTGTGTAAGACATGGGCAGAGGATCAAATCTTCTATCAGCCTGCAATTTCTGTCTGGGCTGATAAGGACGTTGCTGTTGTTGTTGTTGTTGCGGTTGTTGAACTCTTGGTTGTTGTTGTTGACGAGGTTGAGGTGCCGGAATAGTCACTGCAGCTACTGGACGATATTGATCTCTGTTAGCATTTGTTCTGTACACACCCCCTCTGTGCTGTACAACATTGGTCTCTCCTTCTCTACGGCGAGGTGCCCCAGAGAAGGGTTTCTTTAATGAAGACGAGGAACCAGCATCATGGATCCTACCAGCTTTGATTAGACTCTCAGTCCTCTCTCCACAAATGACAACATCAGAAAAACTACCGAACGGGCAACTCCCCATCCGGTCCATAAACACACCTTGAAGAGTACCGATAAACATGTCTGTCAACTCCCTCTCCAGCATAGGGGGTTGAACTCTAGCAGCCAGTTCACGCCACCTCTGAGCGTACTCCTTGAAGCTTTCTCCGGATTTCTGACATAGACTCTGCAGCTGAGTCCGGCTAGGCGCCATGTCCATGTTATGTTTGTACTGTCTGAGGAACGCTTCACCCAGATCTCTCCAGCATCGGATCGAATCTCTCTTCAATTCCATGTACCAGTCCAAAGAAGCCCCAGATAGACTATCTTGGAAAAAATACATCCACATCTTTTCATCATCGGTATACGCAGAGATTTTTCGATAATAAGCCTGCACATGGGTGCGAGGGCAAGAAGTACCGTTGTATTTGTCGAAGGACGGCGCTTTGAACTTGTGAGGGATTCTCAAACCTTCAACCAACCCCATATTGGTGACATCAAAACCGAGAGAATTTTGACTTTCCATAGCACGGATCTTCTCAGCAAGAGCTTCAACCTTACGATCTCTCTCATTAACCCTTCCTAGAATGTCTTCGTCTTCACTGAGCAGAGAGAACATATCCTCTTGTCTGTCAACAATCGTAGCAGGATTACGGGCCGGAGTACGGACTACTCTGGCATTAGCGGCATCTGGAACAATAGGTTGACCGTTGATTCGAATACCCCCCAACTCATCACCTACAGCATAGTTGTTGACGGGTACGGCAGTAGCAACATTGTTATCATTGACCGGGCCTCCCTCTGGCGGAGCATTGTTGATCGGTGGATTTGCAGCCTCTTGTCTCTGAACCATAGCTCGAAGTTCTTCTTGACCTTGCGCAACCCCTTGCATCATATTCATAAACTGGGCCATGCTAGCCTTCATCTCAGCCAACTCAGCTTGAAATTGATCCATACTTCTCTGTCGATTCAGTCTTGTTAAGTAGCGGTGCGGACGTTGATCAGCTATCCTGCCTGAACAGGAACCAAGAGTGAGAAGTCACGATCAAGAACACCTGTTATGCAAAATGATATGAGTATGATGCTAATGATGCGTATGATGCACATGATATGCTCATTTCTCAGGCATTCAAAGAGCCTGACCCATCCTGAAAAGATGGCAACCTGCAGCAACAAGAGAACAAACAGATACAGGGAAATGCTGACATCCTTATATACACATAAGGGTAAAAAGGCATACAACCAATGTCAACAGAATATCTGAATAAACAACGTACAAAAGAAAAAGAATCCCATCCAACAAGCCTGGAGGTGATTCTTAACAAAAAGATCCAAGAGATGGCTTACACGCAAATGAATCCCATCCAACAAGCCTGGAGGTGATTCTCAACAAAATGCAATCAGAGATACAAACTAAGACAGACGGTCTTCCGGAATGAGGGTCTTCAGGTAATGGCACTGGTCTATCAACAGCGAGCATTCTGAGCAATCTGGTAAAGGAGTGATCTTCTCTTTCAACTGTCTTCTGAGCTCCAAGACTTCTCCTCCAAGGTGGTCCTCTGATCTTTGTCTCAACTCCATCTCCTTCTTCAACTGAGCATCTTTGTCTCTGAGTTGCTTCTCCAAGTCTCTGATCTTCTTCTGATAACTGGCTTCTGCTCTCTGCAGTCTCAAGCGCTCCCGGTGTTCTGCATCTAACATACTCTCCATCTCCTCGTAGGATCTCTTCTTACTTCTCAGTCTGCTAGCATCTTCTCCTTGCACTTCCCTGAGTTGATGGGCCAAGTGCAGCTTATCAGCTTTGGCTTTGTACAGCTCCATATGGGTGTCTTGCTCCTTCTCTCTCAAACGACGATTCTCCATCAGGGCTTGCTTATAGTGCTCAGCAGGTACACTATCAGCAAGGATCAAGGGTGGTTGCTCCTGCAACGGCTCCATCCTATCGTAGGGTAACAACAAAGTTTCTACTCTCTTCTTAACCCACTCAGTGTAATCGGGCATGGCTATGGCAAACTTCTTCCCTAAGACGGATCCATCTCTGACACCAATGGACTTCCAAGCTCTCCCAATCTGCTCCAACCTAACAGGGTCATCCTTCTTCTCAAAGTACACACTCTCGCCCTATCTCAGCTTCACGTGGTTTTCTACTCATAACAAAACCTAACTGGCGAAGAGAAAGAACTGGATTATAATTTATACAACCCTTGGTCCCCACGAGTGGCACATTTCGGAATTCTCCACAGCTCATAATAACATTCTTCACATTCATCCGGTAAGATTGCCACCTGATATCATAGGAGGTAAGAGACATAACCCTCTGAGTCCATTTATGCGTGCTCTGGGTATCCACAAATGGTCCACTGGCTGGCAGAAGAGACATGAACCATTTGAACAGAAGAGGTAGGCAACACCTGATGGCCCCACCCTTACCATGCCTACTGTGAATAGCATAGTAAGTGTCAGCCAATAGAGTAGGAACTGGATTTCCTTCAATGAAAATACTGACTGCAGCATAGTCAACAAAATTCGGCATACTCGGAAACAAGACGATCCCATAGATCATGACGGCCAACTGAGCATGAAAGGCTTCCCAACTTCCCTTCTCTGCTTCTTCTCTAGCTACCCTCAACAGAAATTTCAGAGGCAATCCTACAACATCCCCACTGGACTTCCTACTATCACTGACTTCCTTGATACCCAAATGGAGAGCTCTGGCAATCAATCTAAAGTCAACCTCCTTTGGGACGTCTAAGAAGGGAGTCTGGTGCTGAACTGGGATACTCAACATGATAGAATACTCCTCGAGAGTAGGCGCTAACTGGTAATCTTGGAAAGTGAAGCATCTGAGCTCTGGATCGTAGAACTGAAGAAGCGTCTGCAGAGGCACCGGATCTACTACTGTCTTCAACACTGTCAGGATATCTCCATACTGTCCAACGAAACTCTTCAGACGATCATCTGTCACGAGGCTACCCAACTCAAATAGCGGAGTCAACGGCTCACGGTGGAAACTGTAGGAACAGGTCTTTCGCTTTGGCTCGGGGAACGTTGCCATCTCTATCAGTAGACAAGCTCTGGAATGTACCTGAGAAATGATATGCATGCAGAGATTAGTTTTTTCTTTTTTTTCCTTTTTTTTTTTTTTTGTTTTCTTTTTTTTTTGATCTTTTTTTATTGCGTTTCTTTTGAAAAATAAATATGCTATGATGCAAATGATGCAGACTGGACTGGCTGGTTGTGCAAACTCTGATACTAGGTCGAAGCTTCAGTCAAAAACGGAACATAAATCCAACTTAAGGTCAACCGAAAACTGTTGTCTGAACTAGAGTCACCAACAGAACCAAGTCACCAACAGAACCGAGTCACCAATGGTACCTGTAATGAAATAACCCTTCCCCACTCACGGGTGTAGTCTAGGCCAGGGTAAAGCTTGAGAGAAACGCAGCATAAATAACCTTTCGCAGAATACTGTCATATACACACCCGAAGTATGTAACGACAGCATCCCACCAGGGTCTGAACTGCTCGTGATATCAATGTTCCGCTAAGTGGCGCCATACCACCCGCTTCCCATGAATCACTCTATTCCTAGGTATCCTAGATTGCACTCATGGTCTGGGTATTGGACCTTTTACCTCAACTGACTCTTCCCCCCCACACAGAGAGAAACAACAACCAGCCAGGTGAACAGATGAATAAATGCAAACATTAATGCAAACATAAATGCAAACAATAGACAATGAATGCAAACAGTAAATAATGAATGCAATAAATAAACACAGCACAAAGCAACCAAAACCCTAACCTAGAGAGCGCTAGGAGAGACTCGCTCAGGGAAGATGGACCAGCATAGGTCAACTTCTCTATTATCCCCAGCAGAGTCGCCAGCTGTCGCATCGCGCGAAAAACCGGCGGGAAAAGAAAGAACAACAGAGCCGCCACCGTGCGTTATTTATCCCAAAAGAGGGAAAGGAAACGCTCAGAGTAAACCTGGGAAAAGAACATGGTCTCGCGACCAAAGAGGATGGGTTCGGGAGTCGGTTATGCGAAGGGAAGGTATTAGCACCCCTACGCATCCGTAGTACTCTACGGGATCCACGCACAATAGGAAGGGAAATGGTTGCTAAACACTGCTCAAACACACACACTGGCTGAAAAGAGACAAAAGAAACTGACTGAAACTGACTCGGCAGGATGTCGCATCCTGGGCCTACTTAGTCTATCAGGCATAGACATCAGAGTCCAAGTAGTTCGGACTGGGAAACGACACGTGCTCGCTAGGATATCGCATCCTATGCATACGTATCTTCTCGGACGAGAGAAGAATCAGAGCATTCGTAGCTCGGCTGACGCGCACACAAACAAACAAACAGACACAGGCAAACGTGGAGCCCGACTGCCAATCTCTGGACTTATATCAGCATCCGAACCTAAAACACACGCAAAGAGGCAAACATGGAGCCCAAATGCCAATCACTGGACTTACATTGACATCCGAACCTAAACGCACACAACAGATAGATAGGGAGTCGGGGACTCAGCCTATAACTGTCAAGCACACACTCAAACAGACAGACAACAAATTGCTAAGGAGTCAGGCACTCGAGCCTAGCAACTGTCAGACAACACACACAAAAGAAAGAAAGGGCGCCCGGAGAGATCAGCTCAATCTCCTGCCTACATACTTCATCTGGTATGAAGATCAGGGCGATGTAGTTCCCCTACGCAGGGATAAAGGACTAGCCTAACCAGATAACAGAGGGAGACACAACTCTAGGGAGACTACGACTCGAGCCTAGATGTTGTCATGCAAAATCATCCCTAAGTTAAGGTTTCTAGCTAAATGGCACGCGGGCCGACCTATCCTAAGCATGGCTCACACAGGAAGCAAGCCACGCACACTTAACTTGCACAGGAAGCAAGTCTAAACTAATCCTAACTTGCACAGGAAGCAAGTCAAACAATCCTATCTTGCACAGGAAGCAAGTCAAACAATCCTACAAGCACAGATAGCACACGCTATACACAAACAAGTGGCTCAAACAAGGGTTAGGTTTTAGTCAAGGGGTCATATCAACCTCAACAAACAAACCTCTGGAACTGGGTGAATGTTGCTCTTAACCATGCCATTGAGGGGCTAAGGTGAAGCAGATGAAAGGATGAAGTGAGGATGAGACCTCACAGCTCTTATCCCTGGCCTGGGAGAGCTCAAGACAAGAATGTGTGGGTTCAGAAAGTGGGAACCCTTCTACACATTTAAAACTGACTCAACTGTACAGTTGTACAAGATCTTGGGTTTGTATCCGCAATGCATCAACACAGTGGTGTGAGCAAGGCAGATGACACACTGAATAGTGGGGGATAGATTGCATATCCCTACCTTCCACCAATTGCCTCTTCACTTAGGAGGACTTTGACTCTATGCGAGGACAAAATTAAACAATCACAAAAATTGCCTCTTAAGGAGGACTTCAGACAGTTGCCTGGCCAAGTAACAGGCCAGGTCTTCCAGACTACATGAAGTAAAAGAGACATACCTCAATGCAAATTTCTTATACAAGCAAAGCAAAGCAAAAGTTCACAAGGAACTAAAAGCAACTAAAGTACCTGAAATCAGTCAAGCACAGTTAGTATACAAGTTCAAACAAAGCAAACAGAAACAGACACCAACAGTCAATTAGGGGGACATGGATGTGCAAGGCACAAGGCTTAAGGCATGTGAGCCAAGCCACCTACAAAACAAAGAGGTTAGACAATGATACTTGAGTAAGCTCAATCAAAAGAATTGGTCTTAATGGCCATTTGATGGTCAACCTGAAAACACAAACTCAAAGGTGAGTAACAGGACCACTAGGGCAAGCCTAGGGTCAAAAGTGAATGAGAAAGTAAAAACAGCAAGGGGTAAGTATCCAAAATCATGTTCAAACAATTAGGAAACAAAACCAATTGGGCTCACATCCATATCAATCACTATCATCATTTCATGAACCACTTAGGTCAAAACATGGCAAACAGAAGCTCATAGAAGTCAACAGAAAGACTTAACTCAAAAGCAATCTAAACATTTTCCAAAAATCACGAAATAAATCATGATCAAACCTAACACATAGCATGGTAAGCATGTCAAATTTCATCCCATTTGGACAAGTGGAAGGCAGTCAATGAAAATCAGAAAGTCAAAGCAATTTTGAACATGCTCAAAGAAGTCAACCAAACATGCATCAACTTAGAAAAATCATAAGTCAAGAATGGTGTATGATAAATGAATGGGATCAAAACCATGGTAAAGATGAGGATGTCTAGTTATATCATGTAAAATTTCATGTCCATCCAATAAAGTATGAGAATTTCACAAATGAAATGGGAACATGTGTCACACAAAGTCAACATTTGACTAGGCAGGGAAGAAAAATCTCAAACAAATGGAAAATAGTTCAATTAAATCCAAGAAAATTCACATGTAAACTAGACATACAAGAGTAAGTTCATGCAAAAAACCAAGTCATTTGGAGGTCAAGAAGCATGGCAATGAAAATCATGAAGTTGGACATCAATGGTGTGATACCAATTGTCACACCCTAATTCAAAAAATCATATCTCACAAACTACAAATGATAAATTCACAAACTCTACACCAAAATCACGATGAGTGTGTCTAGTTTAAGAACAAAAAATTTGGGAGCCATTGGATACATTCTCATCATTTCACAATTGATTTGGCAAAGTGTACAAAATTTGGTCACATGTCACAAACCCTAGCACCATTTAAAATTCGACCATGAAATAATTCTGGAAAATATATGACAAAAAACTAGAGATCAAGATGGACACAACACAAAAAATCCCATTAAATTTGGATTAAAAATGAACAAGTTATGATTTTTGTAAGTTTGAGTGATTAAATGAAATAAAAATTGAAAATTAAATGGATTAATGGAATAAATAAAGAAACAATGGGGGGGGGGGTCAACGCCCCGGTCAACGCGCCCAGTAGCAGCGCTCCTTTTTAAATATATATTTTAGAAGGCATTTAATAATTGAATTGGCATCGCGCCCCAGTGGTAAAACACTTGGTATTTGAAGCAAGGGTCTGGGGTTCGAATCCCCCTCCCCCCAGGCCTTTTGGAATTTATTCAATGGCTTATGGCAATGCAATTTACAAACGCTACAGTACACAAATTGCAGAAAACAGAAAACATATTACAGTAACATATTCCATCACATGTTCACATCACATGCATCTTCCAAATTTTTTTTTTTCTCCAAATTCAAAAACAGGTATACCAATACGTGCATCTTCCATCACATGTTCACAATCCAACAATAGTTTTCAATGATTTATGCTAACATGAGAGAAACAAACCAAAACATATTCACATATGAAACTTTGAGACAACATAACTCCACAAATACTCAACCGTTTTCAGTGACTCAAAGCTCATAATGATCAGGAAGGTGCACTCTTCAAAAAGCATAGCATCATTTTGATAGAAGAGAGATTCGAAATACATACCAGTTTTGGGGAACTGAGATGAATCGTGGTTTTTTGGTGTTGTTGGCCTAAAACAGATGCTCAATAAGCCTCCAAATGATGAATGAGTGAAGGAGTTTGGCTTGAAACGACTTGAAAAGGTCTAGAACTCGGACTGCCATTGTTGAGTTCATGTAGAAAACAGTCGGGAATGAAGCTTTACAGTTGAAGAAACCATGTTTGAATGAGCTCCATATGTTGTTTTGATGATGTTTTAGGTAAGGCAAAGCTTAGTCTCTTTGAGACTTTTGACAGATTTTTGCAAAAGTGTAAAAATGAAGCTTTTTTTTAGAATGAGTTTTCTGTGATCTCTTGTCTTATGGCTGCTGCTACTAATGTTTCTAATGACAGAAAAATGATCTCCCAAAATTCTGTTGGATAGTACAAGGCATGGTATGGAAGTATGGAGTGGAAATGTCCTTTTGTTCCAAAATTTAAGCAAGTTGGCATGGCCTCTTGTTTTGCTGGTTTTTTTGGCTGCAAAATCTATTCATAATGACAGAGAATGGCCTCTAAATTTTCTGTTTTGATGAGTACAAGGCATGGCTAAAGTGCAAGTATGGATGGCATGGTGTAATTGTACTTTTATCCAAATTTCAAGCAAGTTGAAGAATGGCTTCATGTACTGCATAATTGAGCTTGCAAACACATTCTAAATGACATTTATGAGCTGTTCCAATTGGCCAAATGTTGAAAAAATGTTTAAATAAAAAAGTCAACTCTTGGTCAAACTTACATTTAAATGAAAAAGGTCAAAATATGCCATTTTGATTGGTGAAGTTTTGGCTCATGAAATTTATATTTTTGGAAAGAGGGGATCAAATGTGACTTGTAGGAAAAAACCCCACCAAAATTGGCCAAACGGTTTGAGAGATATGGCCTTTTGAAGTTCAAGATTTTCTGAAATCGATTCAATCATAACTTGCCAACCACACATGGGAATTGAGAGTTCTTGGACTTTTTGGAAATGGGAGAACAAGATCTTCAACTTTCATGTTGGGCAAAAATTCATTTGAGGCTTGTATCACAATGTAAGTTTGAGGATCAAAACTTTCCATTTTTGGTAAGTTTCAGTTACAGGCCCAGTTTCCGTTTTGGGAAATTCATGATCTGGCTTCAAATTCTTCCATGATGGTGTTTGGCATGATATATGATGACTATTTGGACATGAATGAACTCTCACAAACCAATTCCAATCATCCAATCACTGATTAAATGGACAGTTGACCAACAGTTGACTTTTAGGGTTTCTGATTGATTGTGCATTGACTGATGACTTCAAAACCCTAATTCCTTGAGAAATTGACTTCAAATGATGTCCCAAGTTGTATGAACTCTTGATTATTGACCATGGTGCCCAAATTCCACAAGAATGACCACCAACCATTGCCTTGACTGACAGTTGACTTTCTTAGGGTTTTTGACTGTCTGGGCATGAACTGCTGACCTCTGAGCCCTTAACCCTTGACCAAAATACTTCAAATAGACCTCCAAGCCATGTGAACTTGTTGGACAAACCCCAAGGCCTTGATTCAATGAGAAATTCCTTTGCTTGCTTGGTTGACTGATCAGGAGATTAGTTTGACCTAATTCTTGATTGCTTGCTCTTGAGGCAACTGAGGGACAATGCAAATGTTATGCAATGGACCATGATATGCTATGACCTAATATGAAAATGTATGTATAATGATAGGTGCAAATTTGAGGTGCTACACTATGAAGTTGTTTTTGTGACAAGAAATTGGTTATCAATATTGCACATAATCCTTCTCAACATGACAAGACAAAGAACATTGAGATTGACCGACATTTTATAAAAAAAAGGTAGATAATAAATTGATAACTACAATATACATTCTTATGGGTATCAGTTGATAAATGGGTTAAAGAAGAGTTTACCAACAAAATTATTCAACCAAATTATTTGCAAGATTGAAATCATTGATATTCATTCCCCACGTTGAAAGATAATATTATAAATATTAGACTTTAAATACTAATTTATAACTTTAATATGAGGTTCATGAAGTAAAATCTATTAAGTTTATTTTTCTCTCTATTTAAATGAGATTATTTTAGAATTATAAATATAGTTTGAATACATACAAAACACTTTTTACAATAACTATTTTCATTCATGAAAGTGTAAACATCATTCAAATTTGTTCATAAATTTTATCAACTAAAAATTTGATTCCTTAAATGTTAACATGTCAATTAAAACGACCTATTTGTTAAATTTAATCACCGGACAAGATCGTATAACATGTTAAATAAAGATATGATAATACATGTGGGCTTCACATCAATGTTATATCTTTGGAGTTTTTTTTTGTTAGAAAGCTAAAAGAAAAGAAAAAAAATCTTTAAAAGAAAGTGTTTGTTACATCGGCGGTAAGGATGTTGTTTAGTCTTGGGAGAGAAGGGGCGTCCTATGAGGTCATTTTTAGAAGATGCTTTAAGTTCGACCATGTAATAAGTATCTTAATTTCCTTCACAAAGAGAGTAAGTAATTATGAACAACCTCTCAAGTAGCATATCTTTAATGTCTTTGATCAACAAAGCATGTCTATGATACTTGTTCAAGGAGGCTCTAAGAAGGTGATGTTGTGAGATAAGTCAATGTAACAAATTAAGATGAAGTCAGATAAGTCACGTTGCCTAACCCCTAACAAATTGTGAATGAATCCATCAAATTCAATTTAAGTTGATGTATCGTTACAACTTCCATATACATTTTTAATAGTACAAGAGTGATTGAGAAAATTACATTTGATGAGACATTCTTATGTGAGATCTTGATGGTAGTTATTAAATCAAGTATGGAAAAAGAGTGTCCTGAGCAACCACAGAAAGACAATACAAGGGAATGTATTTATGGAAGATGCGGGTTAAGTTTATGTTTCTCCATATCCACCACATCCTCATGGTAAAGAGGTAAATACAGTTGTCGATAATACTATTTTTAAGTCAGACAATTACATCATTTATTAGGAAAAAGTCTTATGAAAAAATATAAGATTCAACCAAAGTTTCTAGTGTCGGTGCAATCTCAAACCTAATGAATGAAGGACTCAGCATCTCTCATGCCACATATGGAGCACAAAGTTGAGGTAGTCGTGTTTTGATTGTTAGGCATGGGGAGAATAGGTACAAAGTTGTGATAGAAGATGTAAAACTAAAAAAAAGGAATTTCTTAACACAATCTAAGGTTTGCATCCTCGCCCTCGTGAAAAAACAAAGGTTTGATATTCTTTTAGGCCCCGTACGTTAACTATAAGTCTTATTTTTTTTAGCTTAACTTATAAAATGTCCATATTGATCCCTTAACTTTTCAAAACGTGTCATGTTAGTCCTCATCAATTAATTAACGATGGAAAAAACTCATAAATTGGTCACTAAAATCGTCGCTAATTAGACTAAAAGGACTAACATGGTACATTTTGAAGAGTTAAGGGACCGATATGGACTTTTTTTAAGTTAAGGAAACAAAATGAACTCTGACCTAAACATAAGGGATCAAAAAGGATATTCAACCAAAACCAAAAATACCCCTAGAATCTGGAAATATGTCTCTGGACGCATCCCAAACACACACAAGTCATCTGTTTTTTAGTCACATCCCAAATATTTGACTGAATTTAGTCTGAAAATGCATCTTTGTAAAGTTTACGGCGATGTATATCCGAAACATACTGAACCATAAATAAAGATATAAACGAGAAGATGCAGAATAAAGAAAATTAGCATTGTTAACATAAGAAGGAAACATTACATAGCTAATTGTTAACATAACTCGAACATTATATTTCAACATCCAGATGGACGTTTCAACATCTTTATAACATCTTCGATCGATCTTGCAATTGTTGCATCCAACTCGATCGATATTTTGTTTCATACTGAAAAAATATACTCCAGATAACCTTTAAAGTTAAATCCATCTTCAGCTCAAAGTTGATGAACTGAATCTCCCCTTAGTTGTCAATCGAGGGTGAACGGTACTCGAGCTTCACAATTTTTTGGTTGTCTGAGTAGCGTAGGAGAGGTGTGCTCATTGGAATTAAATTCAATTGTGGGATTTGTGCCGCTGAAGTAGACATTTGCGACATGCAATTTGATGTTCATTTTGGTGTAATGTGATATGGTAAAAAATATGAGATGAGAGCCTCATACTTATACAATTTCTAGGAAAATACGGATCTTAGAAATTCTATCGTGTACCAGGGGAAACCCTGGTAATACATTTCCGGAACCACCTTATCCTAATATTTCAGAGATGCATTTCCGGAACCATCCAACACAAAATTTCAAAAAGAGTGAGAAACAGAACCTGTTTTAGAATGAAAAATGGAGAAATGTTTTGGAAACTTAAACATGGATTGGAATCTTTGAAAATGTCTAACCACATAAATACTTCGTTGAATATGTGAACATGATATGTTCATCCTTCTTAACTTGATTTTGGTGAAGACAGACACCTTATGCAAAAAGAATAAAAGATGTTGTTGTTCAAAACTATCAAACTTGGATGGATTAATTGTCAAGAAATTTTGATTAGTTTTGAAGTTCCAAGCTAAGGTATAAATATAACTTTCATATGTATAAACTTTAGTGCTTTCTTCATCTCAAAACATTCTTTGCACTTCATAAATAATTTAAAATGCATAGTTTTTAACAAATAAGGATTTTCCCTATTGGTTGAGTGAACTTAAAAAAACACTCAAGTGCCATGGGTTTGATCCTTGAAAATGACATGTTTTTTACAAATATTTTCAAGCGGATTTTTCAACTCTTTAATCAAGACAATCGATTGCTTAGAATAGTCAATCGATTATCATCATGGAAATTTTGAAAAATTCAAATAAAACAATTGATTGCATGGGATGCATAATCAATTGTCATAAGCCAGATTTCAAAAGCATTAACTAAGGCAGTCGATTGACAAGACCAAGAAATCGATTGTCATATATTGTTTTTCCTTTTATAAAAAGGTACAATCAAACAATTGATTGGTGATTTTTGAATTAATCGGCTGTGCGAAAGTCCTTTTTTTTGTTTTGGCAGAAAGGAATTTAATTTCACATCGATCGATTTAAGCTTCCTCACAATCGATTGTCTTAGCTATTTTTTAAATATTTTAACGGAAAAAACATGTCAATCGATTTACTCTCCCTCACAATCAATTGTCATCTGTTTTTCTTTGAAAAATTCTGAAACAATGCAATTCCTTTTCATGACACTTTTTCATGAAACACTTTCTTGAATCATTGCATAAATATTCTGAAACATTGCCATGATTTCCAAAGGGTTTCTTTATGACTATAAATTGCAGAATTTTTCATATTGCATGACACCTTCTTCATGAATATATTTTTTTGTTTTTCAAGTGTCTCTATTATTTTAACATAAAACTTTTTCTGCATAATTTTCAAATGATATGTGAAAAAATTTAGAAAAATACTTGAGCACTTAAATATTTATTCATATTGATTTGTTCATTGAAGGAGAATATTAAACTTCCATACATCAGAAAAGCAACAAAGTATCAATTTCATCATAGTTGTTGCAATGTCTGTATATAATACATTTCATACAAATTGTTGTATTTTTCACAATTTTGTGATGATTTTACTCAGTAAGGAAGATGTTATTCTTTCTACATGTGGTTGCAAATAGGAATAGTTATTTTTCTATTTGTTGGAAAGTTCCTTTGAATCAGAGTGATTCAAAGTCCACCATTGTTGTTGGTGTTTTGGGAAATCAAGGAAGTGATTTACTTCTTTGTTATTGTTAGAAGATTGCAGGAGAAGTCTTGGTGTGAGACTTGTACAAAAATCTAACAATAGTGAAATCTCTCACATGGTGTGAGGGGAATAAATGTACCCATGGTTGAAAAGGTGAAGTAGTATAATTCTTTGTGTTCATTTACTTTATTGCATTTATTTTTTTGCATATAACTTCTATATTTTAAAACAGAAAAATAGATTCATCACGTCATTACTCATAAAACCAGTAAAAGTAAAAAAGAAATTTATTAAGTAAAAAGTTTGTTAATTTCTCTCTATAAATCAGTAAACCTAATCCCCCCCTCTTAGGTTGTGCATTCTAGTACTTGCAATTGGCATCAGAGTAGATTAAGTTAACTTATTCCTAAAAGATCCAGAATGACTTCCACAAATCCAATTTTTAGAGATGGTGGTAGCGACAATAAGCCTCAATTGTTTTGTGGTGAATACTTTTATTTTTGCAAAATTCGTATGAAGGCGCATCCCGAAGCACAAGGAGAATAAATTTGGGATAATGTAGAAAATGGTTCGTTCGTTCCTACAAGTTTCGTCAACAATGTTGGTACAACCAAGATAAAAAGCTCTTGGAATGAAGATGATAAGAAAAAAGTTCTATATAACAAGAAATCAATAAACTTACTTCAAGTAGTTCTAAGAATGAACGAACACTTTTGTGTCTCTCAATGCACAACAATGAAAGAAATATGAGATACATTAGTGGTCACTCGTGGAGGTACCACTCAAGTAAAAAGATCAAGATTGAATACCCTATATTAAGAGTACGAGTTATTCATAATGCAACCCAGAGAATCAAACTTTGACTTGCAGAAAAGATTTATACACTTGACCAATCATTTGATTTCTCTCAGTAAGACTTTTACTAACGATGAACTTAATCTTGAAGTACTAAAATCTTTGACCAGGTAATGGAAACCAAAAATGACGAAAATATCAAAAAAGAAGATTCTATCCAACATGACTTCCATAACATTGTTCAGAAAACTCCAAGAGCATGAAATAGAACTTGAAAGATTGGATAAACATGAAATTCAATTAAAAGATTCAAAATATATTTCCTTAAAGACGAAAGTCATAAATCAGGATAGCACCCAAGAGGATGAGTCCACTAGTGATGATGATATTATCAAGAAGTTTGAAAAGTTCTTAAGAAAATAAAACAAAAAGGAGATCATTCAAAAAGAAGCACCAAAGAAAGGTTAGTTTATTTGAATGTGGAGAAAGTGGGCATGTTCAATGTGAATTCTCTACGTTTCAAAAGAAGAATAAATTCAATAGCAAAAAGGGAAAAAGGCCATAGAAATCATATGTAGCAAGGAATGACAATGAACTAAGTTCATCTTCAGATGAAGATCATGCAAGCAAGGTGTTGATGACATCACATCATTCAAGTGATGCAAAATATGAGGTTGGTGATTCTGAAATTGATGATAGACCTTCATATGATGAATTACAATGTGCTTTTAATGAATTTTTTAATCTTTCTAGAAAAATTTCAAAATAAAAGAAAATTATTTAAATCTAGAAAGTGAGGATAATATCACAAAAGTGGAATTAGACTTAATCAAAAATTCAGCATCCAAAAATATCAGTATCTCTTCGATAAAATGGGTTTTAAGTAGAGGCGACGAAGGAGGTGATTTGTTAATGCGAGCTCCGTTGAAAACACTTTTTCGAAATTTAGAAGTTGGAGAATCCCGAAAAAAGTTTGTCAACATGTTCAAAATAGAAAGGAGACCACATTATTACATTGTCACTCGGTGTTGGTTTGACCTTCTTAGGAGCACTTTTTGCTTTTATCGGTTGAGATGGTGGTTTTAAATAAGTGGTTTCTAGATAAGAAATCTTCCTAATTTTCTCTTTGATGTGGAGTTTCATATTGCCATCGAGTTTCAAAAATATCTCTTATATCACTTCCAAATAGGTAAAGATAGAGATATTCGATTTATCGTCCTTCATCACACCATCATCATCAAACCTAAGCCTTTTCCAGTGAGTGCAAACCTCATCCATTCGTATCAGACTATCATGTTTCACCTTCTTTGAAATTATTCAAGCACATGGGAGACCATATGTTTTCGTAAGTGAACAACCACACATTGAGCTATCGAAACCTACCTTCTCAACTCGTTTGGCTTCTTGAAAAATAAAACTCAGTCCTGCTCGAGGTATGTTGTCGACCAACAGAGAATAGAGATTGTTGTATTTGAATATGTGTTCCAACACTATGATGTTGCGACCAAATGATGCATGTATCTCATTATGTTGATTTTAGATCATTTGGTTCACAGAGTCTCAATCTCTACACTAATCACCCTTACTATTTCTCAACCAATTCTCAGTGAAGTATGAGCAGACTCAACTCGGTTAGTTGTTGTATTTCCAAGGTTCCTAACCTGATCGATCTAAGTACAAACAATCTTTTCCTTCACCTGGTCCATAATTGTACTTTCAATATGTTTCAACAAATTTGGATATTTATCACACATCCTCCTGAAATGTATAACAACATCGACATATAATTCTTTTGTAGAATAATTTATTATAATGTGATATAAACCCCTCTCACCTATTTCATAGTTGGTAATATACATTAATATCACCCATATTATGTCATATACATATAATATGTAAATCGTCCTAGTCCATTCTTTAGATGTGAGTCAGTCTAAAGAAGTCTTGTCTACTGACACCTTGTCTTATTGACGATAATTAGTGTCACAATTATCATGGTTCTCATTAGATTTTGGATTTATAATGTGATATAAATCTCGCTCACCTGTTATATATATATATATATATATATATATATATATATATATATATATATATATATATATATATATATATATATATATATATATATATATATATATATATATATATATATGTGTGTGTGTGTGTGTGTGTGTGTGTGTGTGTGTGTATGTGTGTGTGTGTGTGTGTGTGTGTGTGTGTTTGTGTGTGTGTGTGTGGTGTGTGTGTGTGTGTGTGTGTGTGTGTGTGTGTGTGTGTGTGTGTGTGTGTGTGTGCGCGCGCGCATCGTGATTCTTTCTAGTGGGAGTATGTTGAGGACTCGCAGGGAAGTCAGACTACGAAGAGATCACGGAGGACTCGCAGGGAAGTCAGACTACGAAGAGATCACGTATAGAACCAACTGGTAATCAATTTTCTAATAAGTCTTCAAGACTTATTTACTTGTCTTATATTCCTATTTTCTTACATCAGTACATTTATGAAATTACTTACGTGGGTGAAGATGGAAATTGTGGTTTCTGTGTTATTTCAGGTTTACTTGGATGGGGCGAAGAGTCCTGACATTTGGTTCAGACACAATTAGATGTTGAATTTTATTAACATCATCAAATGTATTCAAATGTGTTCTATGACACAATATCTGAAGTTCGGACTTTGTTGTGAGTAGCTAGCTTGGATGTGCAGGGTCGTGAGAAGTGGATGGCGATTACTGATATGAGTTACCATATTACTTCTAGATACAGTGTCATATTGGCCTCGTTGTTCAGGAACCTTTACATCAGTTTCTTCCCATTAGTGATGTCTCCATGCATAACTGCGAGTAGACATAAAATTATTTTAGTTGGTTTTGTTAACAACAATCATTGGGTTCAGGTGAAGTTGAAACCTAATTATCCATTAACTCTTGTTACTGACCGATGGAGATAGAATTGTAGTGAAGGTGCAAGAGCATGTGGGACATCATATGTGGGACGTATAAGGCACTAGGAAGAATAAGTTAGGAAGTCAAAATAATTTGTTATGTATTAATATTGTACCACTTTTTGCATTATATGTATCTATTTTATCGGATATATTTGAAAATGTCAAAAACTTAAGGATTTTTTAAAATGTACCACTGCCTACCAGATTTTTCATATATTCGGAAATTTTGATATGTGCCATAATTTTCAAAATATCCGATACATTTTATATGTTACTGAATTTTTTATAATGTTTAGTATACATATACCGGATATTCTAAAAACCAG
The DNA here is from genome assembly GCF_024323335.1 of Lathyrus oleraceus. NCBI lineage: Eukaryota > Viridiplantae > Streptophyta > Magnoliopsida > Fabales > Fabaceae > Lathyrus > Lathyrus oleraceus. Next base: position 106,419,652 of record NC_066585.1, read on the forward strand.
TATTTCTTCATGCAATTACTAGAAAATAATGAATATTTACCAGACAGTTTGGAAATTGATGGTATTTCTTCAAAAAATCTCAAAATATTCGGTATTTTATTGCAATTTCTGGTATTTCTTCATATAAACGCAAAAAAGACGGTAACCTTTTTAAAAATGCGATAAATACCGATACTTTCAAATTTCCAAAATTATTAAGAAATGTCATAAAAATAAAAGCGCGACTCATGTAGCGGTGTCAGGTCAAACTTGGGATGGCAGGATAAATTATGTGATTTAAGCTAGGTTTGGTAAGTCCAAGGAAAAATGGGTCGGAGGATCTTTAAAGCTTTAGGCAAAGGGAATTTCTTAACGCATCCAATATATTACTATGGCACCATGTGAAAATACCAAAAATGCTCATAGATTCCATAGATGCATCTTTGGACGCACCCTGAGTCAATAGAATTCTGACTTAATGTGAAAACCTACTAAGATGCATTTTTGTGTACATTACGAAGATGCATCTCCGGACGCTATTTTCTCTAAAACGCGCCAAAAGCCCTTATCCTTCCTCACTTCTAAAAAAAACAACTATAAACCTTTCTCAAACTCTCTCAACTTACATTCTCTTAAAATCAATTAACCAAGTTCAAAGTTTCTTCCATCAACATCAAGTACACCAAAGAGCTCATTCAACACTGAAGTAAACTCATAATTTTTAAGTTTTTGTTTTTAGTAAGTTTTTGAGTTTTTATATAAATTTGTAGAAATTGATGATTAGGTATTAAAATACGTAGTTTATGCATGTTTGATAGTTGATACATTGTGAGAAATGTGTTTGATAGTCAAAAGTAACAATCAATGCATTATTTTTTGGGGCTAGTGGTCTGCATAATCGTCATTGACGAAGATGAAAGTTGCAGAAAATTCTGGAGATGCATCTTCGTAATTTTTCAACGTTTGGATTCCCAAGAACCGGAGATGCATCTCTATAATTTATATGTCTGCTTTTTTTTTGCTTTTCTTGCTTGTATTAATTATGGATGATAGAGACGACATACTGAGGTACATGAGGCTTGCATATCATGCATTTGTCCGGAGGGAAAATAGTTAGGTTTTAGAGGCTCATGTTCCCTCTAGCCCGGTTCATGTGGACGTGTCGACTTTTAGGGCTCAAATATCTCCACCTTCTTCTTCCCGTAAGAGACGGGTGTCACCTAGTGACACATCACTGTCTCCATCTTCCTGTTGGCGACAGGTTTCACCTATTAATGCGCCAGAGGTACCCGAGTCACCGGAGGTACCAGTGCCACCCCAGGCACCTTAGGCTGATGAGCCAATGCCCCTTAGGTATTTGGAGGAATTCTTTTAGAGTTGTCACTACTACCTCTTTACCCTAACCATACTATCATACATATCTGGGACGGAGAGGTAAAATTAGTTAGACTCATTCTTTTCAAATTACGTTTATTATTATATTACAAGTTTCTAATGATGGTTTATTTTTCTACAGGACTATAATCTATTGAAGTTCATTAACCATTGGTGGTATATTACTGGCTTGCAACAACCTAATGATGAGTGATTTCAGGCTTCTTTGTCCCTATCTGAGAAGAAGGTCTTATGCAATACCGGTTATGTTAAAGTGTACCATAAGATTCTTAATTCATTTTTGGAGGGATGACATACTGAGACCTCATCATTTCATCTACCACTTGGTGAGATGTTTATCGCACTCGATGATATGTTGTGTCTGCTTCATCTTCCGATTAAAGGGAAAACTCTTAGATCATGGGATGATCAGCAAATATGAGGCACTTGAGTTGTTGGTAGACTATCTGAGAGTTGACCTAGAGGTTGCGTTGAAGGAGTTGGAGAAAACTAGAGGGGGCTCATGCTAGGTTTGAATTCCTGAAAAGGGTATATACATATGAGTTGCTTAGAAAAGAGCATGCTAGATGTGAGGACAAGCACATGGGGATGCATAAAGCGTATGTTATAAGAGCATATCTATTATTTTTGGTTGGCAGTACTATTTTTGTTGACAAGAGTGCCACTTATGTGGATGCCATCTACCAACGATACTTCGAGGACTTTGAGCGGATCCATTAGTACAACTGGGGGGGGGGGGGCTTGTTTGGTCTACTTGTACTCTAAATTATCTGAGGGTTGTAGGTGAAAGACAAAGCAAGTGACAAGTAGCATCACACTTTTGGTAGTAATATTTATTGGTCTTTTAGTGTTTGTGTGTCATTTTCATTACATTTTCGTGTGTTCCAAAACTTTTTCAGACTTGGATCCTTCATCACTTCCAACGCATCTTCGATTGGTCGTGTGTACTAACCTATAATGAGGATATGATATGTGCTTATGCATTTGCCCCGATCAAAAGGAACCAGGAGACCGAGTCGTTTAGAGTGTATCTTGACCGCTTTGTGGTATAGGATATGCATTTTAACTCTTATGTCGATCACCGTGACACGCGGCCATTCGAAGACATAATGTTATACTCGGGATGGTTAGCTTGTGGTTCATGTCTGATATTTCCTCATCTGTCTGAGCGTGTTATGCAGTAGTTTGGCTACACCCAAACTATTCTCAGACATCCTGTTGTTTCTGCTCCTCCCGCTATGACACGTAGATATATGAACGACATGTTTGATTATCATCTTAGTCATATGGTACAGGAGGAGGCACATAATACCATAAACGGGTACATCATGTGGTTCTTTAGGGTGTCACACATATATGGTCCAGACTGCTCTAGGAGATCCACCGAGACCAACTCATCAGAAGATACTATAGATGGAGTAAACTAGGTTAGATCATGCTCATGATGTGTTGCCTAGATATCGTAACAAAGGTATATTTCCTGATGGTTTTGAGGTGAGGGAGGTCCTAAATGTCATTATGACGAAGGCACGAAAGGCATTGATGTAGTGGAGACAGCGTTAGAGGACGGGGGCAGAGGAGGTCGAGGAGCTCTAGTCCGTTATAATAAGTAGTATATAGTATTTGTACTTTGGACTTATTATCGATTGTATTTTATTTTTACTTATTTCGACTTTATTGTGTATTTCGATTTCATTGATTATCAACTGGTGACTTATTTTGACAATCTGAATTTATATGTCATTTTTTGCATATCGATTGTATGGTGTAATGCTCATCACATAACATATGTCTTAACATTTATAAATCGTCATTTTCATCTGAGTAACCATAAAACTAACTTAATTTGCATTGTTCTGATAAGTTACAGAGATGCGTCTCCGTAAATCCTAAACAAAGATGCACCTTCAGATCAATAAATGTTTAAAATGGACATTTTAAAAATGGTTTTATAGGATGTGTTTTTTGAAATATTACAAAGATACATCTCCAGAGTTGTAACGTCTAAATTTGCATCTCCAAAGATGCCTAAAATGCGTCTGGAGATATATCTCCGAAATTTGAGAGACATTATAAATTTTTCATATGATGTTTTTTTATCCTATAAAATGGAATAAAAATTCCCGTTAGACAAATCTACTTGTCACCCCTTTTATCCACCCCAAAATCTATAAAAATACTAAAATATAATATTAAAAAATAAAAAATAAAAAGTTACTCACTCACTAAAAATTTGGAGCTTCTGCTTACTATGAAAATTTTACGGAACTTCCAAATCTCTTGGCTAATGAATTTTTTTTTAATTTTCTCTTTAATATTCCTACTTATCACAAATTTAATAGTATTTTTTCTCTTAAATTTTCATTTTATTTAAACTTTCTTTAAATATCTCTGACTCCGAGTTATAGGAATGTGAGATATTTGTTTTGTTATTTATTTTATTTAAATATTTTCAACAAATAATTAGTATATTTCAAACCAGATATATTATATATTAGATTTAATATTTTGAAAATCAAACATGTCATCAAATTATTGATTTATTGATCGAATCACTGAATCATTGGTTGAATCATATGGCTAAACCAGATTAAATCGGATAAGTTAGTTGAATAAATTAGTTTTTATAACAAAATCGTATAGTTATTAAACTGATCAAATCAGATAATTCGGCCTCTCAAAAAATTACACCACCTATAAAATTTCAAATTTTCAAAATATTATAATTTTACATGGTCATTCTTTAAATTTAAATTTTAAACATAGTCATCATATACAACAAATCACAAATTCAAATAAATTTTGAACAAAGTCTAATTATAACGTAAACTTAATAACAAACTAATTAGTTGTGTCTAATAAATTTAATTCAGAGAAAGAAAAATTGATCAAAATAAATTTTAAACAAAATCTATTTATATTTAAAAAAAAATTTAAAGATTAAATAAGTTTTTGATTCTCACAAATATTGTCATTTTCATTTTTAATTTTTCAAAAAAATTCTTTCAAAGAATGATTCTTATAATATTTTATGTTCACACTTTTGGTCTCTTCTATCAAAGTTTGTTAATACACATGATAATTAATAGTTTAAATCGTAGCTAATTTGTACATAATTGGTTCTAACTTGATAACTTTCTGTTCTGTTTCTAGCTTGCACTATTCTTTTAGTGAAGTAGAATATTAGAATAATGAAGATGGATTTTAGGTTTCTGATTTTATTTATTTGTTTTATGATTTCTTTTAATTCAGATCAATCTGCATTAACCAAAGTGAAGCTTAAGGCTCTGGGAGATTAGATGAGGGGAAGTAGCATAAAGCTATCTTCAAACCGGTTTTCAAGAGATGAACCTGAATTTTCACCCAAGAGTAAGGCCTGTTTGTCATGTTTCTGTAATAGAAAAAAATGCAAGTAAAAATATGTCTAAAAACTTTTAAGCTGACTTAAGTTTTTCAGAATAAAGTCACCATCCATAAAAAAAAACAATTTCAGTGGTTTTTTCTTGGGGTTAGATAGAGTTTTTCGTAATTTTTTAATAGAAAAATACTGTTTTGAAAAGCATGTCCAAAAAATGGCAGCATGTAGCAAATTCTTAACTTGTATTGTCAATATTGGTCTTTCCATTAAAAGACAATTACTTAACTAACAAGTAATAGCTTCTTAATTACCAATAGCAAACCTATTAGTTTGGATCAATTCATTATTAAGAATGCAAATTCATTAATCAAAAGCAGCCAAGTTTGCACTAATATCGGCAAGTTTCTGAGTATTTACAACCTAAGATATTCGTTCTAAGATTAAATCGAAGTTTCAACAGATTAGATACGATTTTAGCAACCGATTAGCTACGAATTTTTCTACGTTCATGAACATTATTGACTTTAGTCATGTGGTATGCGACATCTGCATCTTGCCACGCTGACACTGTCATGTGTATGCCCAGTAAAAAAAACTTCCACGTAATATGCCACACCAACTTATGTTAACGGCCGTTAGCATGAGAGACCAAAAATGTGGAGGAAAAAAATTAAAAGGATCATTCTTTGAAGAAAATTTCTAAAGGAACAAAAAGTAAAATTGACCATATTTAGAGGGATCAAAAACTTATTTAACCATTTTTTTGATGATCATAATCGACTTCGTTTTATATGAAGAAAAATATATTTAAGTCACTGGTTTTTTAAAATCGTTGGTTCAGAGATTTTGAACGGTTCTCATTGATTCAATAGCTTTTCCAATCCAGTAATTAGACGAACCAATGCCCTATTCGATTTCTGATTCAACCGGTTCAACTGATCATTGCGGTCCACAGTTTTTAAAATCCTGGTTGGATCCTTCTTTCTTGTCTCTTGAACGTGGTCACTGATGACCTAAAATTGAATAAGTTTACTTGCATTAACTTTCCACCACTTATATGTAATTCAATGGCTTAAAGAATATGGAATGAGACGCTAAAGTTGGTCTTATTTGATAGTGGCCAACATTGTTGTGATGTCTACTTTTGTTGAAAGGTTATATAAAGAGGTCTGTTTATTTCACATGTCTATTCGGAGAGATGTTCATTTTTTTATACGCTACAAGAACTACTTGTACGGTAGATAGTCAGTTTAGAAATACAATTTCTTATGGTGTAAAGATCAGTTGAATATGGTATAAATATCACCCGTATTATCTGATATAAAGATCAGTCATAATAATTTTTTAAACAAAGAGAAATTTAAATAATTCTCTAAAGATAATTCAATAATGATCATCTAAGCACTCAAAATAATTTCTTAAACAAAGATAAATTCAAATGATTCTCCAAAGAGAATCCAAAAAAAAAAAATACTTGTAATTTCTCAACTTAAACAAGGAGAAATTAAAATAATTCTCTAAAAAGAATTCAAGATAAATACTCGGAAAATTCAATGAGTAGAAAGAAATGGGGAGAAGTTGGTGCTTCGACAATTTGAAAAACGCGGAGTAAAGAGAGTGAGGAAGGAAAAACTAAAAAAAAAATTGTGTTTTAGAATGGGACAAATGCATTCCTTATATAATGAAGTAAACTAATTAATGTATGAAATCTAAGAAACACGAGACTTAGAGTTTTTCTCACTTAGCACACAAAATCCCATATTTTTTCTAGCGACGTGGGACTTAAGGAAATTTTTTTCAAGTGTATTTTTATATTGAAATATTGGAATGTTACAACAATCCCCCACTTGAATATGAAAAGAGTTTTTCATAAATAACGTCAAACGTTTCTAAGGTTGTGCATAAACGGAAGGGTCTACAACTTGAGCATTTGTGTAGCAAGTAGGATTCTGATTCAACAAGAGTGACACAATTATCTTGAAATCTATCTCAAACATCAAACCCACACAAAACATTTTTCTTTAGGTGTATTCTAATAAGCTCATTCTTTTATGGTCCCGCACGTCTATCCCAGTTTAGTGAAGACTCTAGGAATTCTGTCTCGAAATTTCAGAGGAATCGGCATGAGTTCTACAATCACACAGGCGAGTCCATCAAAAATACTCATGTAGTTAGGTACTCCCTCATACTAAGTATATATTTAATTAAGAGGTTTTATTATCTAATCTTCTTATCGCTTAAGGATTCATGATTCTCTTATTTATACTAGCATGATCATCTCATATTACTCACAACTTATTATTACCCATTGAACTTATTTCTTGGGATTTCCAGTCTATTAGGCCAGGTTACTATAATGAGCAACTTACTTTAGGCATTAGTAATATCTTATTAGATGTATTATAGACTTTCTCTCTAGGTAATCCTTTCTTCAAAGGATCTGCTAAATTTTCATGCTTCCTTCTTATTTGACGTCTCTTACTATTATAATAACAGTTCTCAATTTTTCTAATAGTCGGGTACTATCATAGTGGATCAACACAACCGACAAAGGTTTTTTTGCCTAAAGGATCTCAGTTAGCAAGCATCTTAACCAACTTGCTTCTTCCCTAACAGCTGCTAATGCTATAATTTCATACTTCATCGTGGACTGAGCCACGATAGTCTGTTTCTTTGATTTGCAATATACAACTCCTCCAACTATATTGAATATATAACTATGACTTACTTTGGAATCATTTGATAAGGTGTTCCAATTTACAACATTGTATCCTTCAGGTACATTAGGAAATCTTAATCTCTAATAATGTAGACCGAGATTCATGGTTCTTTTAAGGTATCGTGTGACTCATTCAATAGTTTTTTTATGCTCATTACTTGGTATATTAGTAAACATGCACAAAATCTTACGACATATGCAATGTTAGGTCTAATATTGATGACAGTCTGTCATTGCATAAATTTAGTCGAAGAATCAGAGCAAAACAAGTGAAACATGAGCCAAAATGAAGAAGAAAGACCAAAGAATGGGGAAAATAGTTAAGTGTGGGAATTGTGAACTTAGTGAAAATTTGAGTGAAAATGAACAAAAAATGATGCAACTTCGGAAATAATCACATGCACCATCGTGCATGCGATAAGGCCTTAAAAGTTGCATCACACGATGCAAGTCATCACGCATGTGATGGTCACTTTTTCTGGGCTTTTCTGATGTGTTCTGGTCTATTTTGACGCCTTTAAAAGGATATTTTCTGCACTTTCATAAGGGTTACAATTTAGAGAGAGCAATGCATGATTTTGAGAGCACAAGTCGTGATTTTTAGAGCATTTGAAGCCATTATAGGCCATTACTTCAAAGGATTTCATATGTTGTTGTCATCAATCAATTATGGTATTGTTAATTGTATTATGAGTACCTAAACTCCTATAGGTTAGGTTGTGTTATGATGAACATATTTTAATTTTGTTGGATTATATGTTGATTTAACTTATTATGAACCTTTTGATCTATAATGACATTCAATTGTTTATTGTTCTTAATGATTTTTATGTGACATACTCTTTTAAATTGATTTTGGGCACATAGGGAATACTGACCCTTAGCCTATGTGTTGGATCTAGGAAAATCGTTGTACTTACGCTGGTTGAATATGAATAGGAGACCCCGAGTAATGGCATAGGGAATTAACGTTCCATACATCGCCTAACCTTGCTTATGCTTGCGGACTAGGGATATAAAGCTCTGAGTAGTCATTAGTGAGTTATTTCGTGAGGGATTGACTATAACGATTTTTTTAATTTGTCGTTGGGTTATAGTGATAAGATCGTTCGTACAAGGCATCAAACATCAACAAGAGAGTAATAGGGGATTCTATAACACAATTTGACCGCTTTCGTAACTCTGTTTAATCCCTTATTTACTTTTCACACTGAAACTCGACCCCCCCCCTCTTTTTACTAGTTTTTATACATTGCATACATTTTGTCTTGCGTGAAGACAGTCCCTGTGGATTCAATATTTTTATTACTTCGACATTATTGGTACACTTACCGAGAAGTCATCAAATATAATCAGTGGAATGCCTATGACTTCCAATGATGCTCTCATACTCATGTTTGTCTAACACTATCAATAATATTCTTAAATAGTTTAACTTTAGGATCAGATAGTGTACAAACAGGTTTACAGTCAAAATAGTTATATTTCTTTAAGATCTTTTCCATATAATGTGATTGATCCAAAGAAGTTCCTTGTTCGGATCTAATGATATTGATATGAACAATGACATTGGCTTCTGCAAGGTCTTTCATATCAAAGTTGTTTCACAATAATGATTTCACATCATTCACTGCATGGAGGTTTGATACAGATATGAGTAATTCATCTACATATAGACATATGATAATGCAAATTCCATTTTCATATTTTTTAATAAATGCATTTGTTATCTTCATTCACTTTGTACCCATTTGATATCATTAAGTTATCAAACTTTTCATGTTTGGAGTTTGTTTTAAACCTTACATGGACTTATCTAACTTACAGACCTTGCTTTCTTGCTCATGAATCACAAACCCTTTTGGTTGGTCCATATAGATTTATTCTTCTAAGTTACAATTAAAAATCTATTTAAATATCCATTTTGTGTATTGTTAAGTTATATATAACATCAATTGAAATCAGTACCCTAACAGATATAATTCTTGTGACCGGAGAAAAAGTATCAAAGAAATCTATATTTTCTCTCTGTCTAAAACTTTTTGCTACAAAGTGAGCCTTGTACTTATCAATTGTTCCAAAAAAATTTAATTTAATTTTCAAAATCCATTTACAACCGATTGGTTTGCAACCGTGAGACAAGTCTACTAAGTGTCTGTCGTGGTGAGAATCAGAGACCAAGCTATTGGATTAACTTGACTCGCAAAACATTGATATCACCACCGAGCTTTTATATTTCCAAGGGAAGGGGAAAAGATTCAAAATAAACATGCATAGAACATAGTAACACTAGAAGAAAAGCTAGTAGAGATCAAAGGTACGAGGGGTGATTATGCGAAGGGAAGGTATTAACACCATAAGCATCTGTAGTACTCTATAGGAACCTTTTGAATTTATCTATATTTTAGTTTAAAAGTTGTTTGCATTTTTGAATGGGGCAATGAAAGGGGTAAATATGTTTTGGAAAGTATTGCTTGACTAAATGTAAGTCAAATTTTGAGTTTGAGATGCTTCATGTGTACTAAAGCATTTGAAAGTGTGATTGAAAAAGCCATTGACTAAAAGCAAGTCAAGGTTTGTGTTTGAAATACCTCATGTGTACTAAATCATTTTGAAATGTAATTGAAGGTCCATTGACTAAAATTAAGTCAAGGTTTGGTGTGGGTGTTTTAGCTTGAAAAAAAGGTAGGGTTTGGTTTAGGGTAAATGCATGAATGGACAAACAAAGTCAACAAATAAATAAATAGTATATGACCAAGAAGTCAACATAAGATCATTTCCCTTAGATTTAGATACATAAAAAAGACACATGAATAGGCGAGACATGAGCAAGCCACTTACATGTTTTTGAGGCATGATGAACATAAACAAGACATGACAATGGTTTACATAACACCCCAAGAGGTAGCACATGAACAAGTATGAGATACATATTCAACATTATGGAAGTTTATGAAAGAAATACTTGAATGAAAGGACAAAAAATTACAAGACATGGATATAATATCACAAAATTGATATAGAATACAAGTGGAGTGTCACAAGACAAGTATGAAAATCAAGATATATGGTCATCAAGTAAAGTTGTGACAAAATAAAGACATTCAAAATATGGATGATATGAACATGGTATGGACAAAGTAAAACCCTAAGTGGATCACTATGCATACAAGTCAAGCAAAAGGCAAGAATGTGTTGGGGACAAGTTTATACCTAAACCCTAATCATCGCATGAATAAGAAACAAGCAAGTGGAAACCCTAATCACTTCCTAACCATTCATTCAAACATGTTTTCAAGGTGAATCAATTTAGACATGACATGGAGATAATCAAGTTTAAAAATGTTAAAGATAACAATCAACACTTAAGAGGGTGTACTATGATCATACAAGCTTCCAACATCAAGAACAAACAAGAAATAAACCAAAGGAATCAATTAAGAGCCTTAAAAACACTTAAGAAACACATGTTTTCCATCAAACAAAAGGTGGTTAAATAAATAATATTTTTGGGATTTTTTTGTATCATCATAAAATATACATTCTCATGAACACATGGCAAAAATAATGGGTCAAAAATGTTAAGGGATCATGAAGTTATGGTTTTTTAAAGTTATGAAGAAAAATGGAATTTAACAAGTAATAAGAAATAAAACATATTGCATTGGCCAGGTTTGAACTCACGCCCTTGGGGTTCCATGCGCAGCTAGGTAAAAAATAAAACAAAAAGGGTTGGGGTGAGGGGGATTCAAACCCCAGACCCTTTGATTACAAGTGACTTAAGGCGCGCGCTTCTACCCCTAGGGTGATGATACATCCGTTCATTAAAACACAAACAATAGTATATATTATAAAACATGTTCCCTTTGAAATTGTCAACGCCACCTCAGCATCGTCATCAACCTCGCGTGTCACTCTCTCTCATTCTTCTTATTTCATTTGTTTTCCATATTTTTTAACAATGATATCTCTCTCATTTTTCAATCATTTTTCATGAAATAAAGATAAAAGTTACTCAGAAAAATGCTAGGAACATAATGGTAAGATAGGTTTCAGCTAACACTCAAAGATGAGGACACACGAAGGCCAAAACCAGACATGAAAACCTAGGTTTCATGCAAGCATAATTCTCATAAACATCAATATAAATGGCATGTGAGCTAATGATCAATCTTAACACAATAAATGCTACATGTTTGCTTCATAAATCAAATTGAAATGATGCATGTATAGTGAGTTTCGAAGTCAAGAATATACCTATTAGAGAAAGGTCCAATGCCTCTTCAACACTACTTCTAGCTACTGTTTGATGCTTATCCTAATGCTTGTGATTTCCCATAAGATGATTGGAATCTTTGGTTTGCAAAATGCACGAGCCAAATGAGAGAATAGAGGTTAATGTTGAAAAACTCTCAAAAATGAAGTTTTTCTTGGAAAGCTTGGTGTGTGGACAACTGAAGCCTTTCCCTCTATTTATAGTGATCCTTGAGGGTTTAAGAATCCTCATATATCATAAAATAATCGTGTCTCATACTGGTTTGCTTGCTTGCTTGGTTCTTGCGCAAAACATTAAGTGGGAAGCATGGCAAAAGCATGGAGTGCATGAAGTGTTTTGTGTTGCTTTTTCTGAAGCATAGGAGTTGACTTGAGGTTTAGAGTTGGTCTGTATCAGAACCAAAACCATTTGGGATCTCAATGGTACTAATTGTTGGGTTAAAGCCACTTTACAAAGATAGAAGTGTGACCTTTATGCCAAAAATGGAATGATTCATTGTGTAATAGTTTAGTTGCTTGGATAATGGCTCAAAAGTGTGTGTGATTTTATGATTAGAGTGAGATTTGGAAGAAAGGAGGACATGTACTTGGAGATCTTGCAGATTTGCTTAAATTTGTAATGCAACTTGGCTTGGAACTCGACCTATGAACCACCTCATGATGATGTCTTCCCAATTTCGATTCTCTTAGCTCAAGCATGGTAAATTCTTGCTCTTAGACATTTTGGAAAGATGGAATCATGATATACAACTTTCATGTTGAGCATTTTGCTTGAATCAATTGATATCTTGGTGAAATTTTGGCATAAAGTTGGTCATTTGATTAGGTTAGCATGCTGGAAATTTCACTAAGTGTTTTATCTCTTAATAAACAAATGAATCCTCCACTTCATTGCCCCATATCTCCTTATCCATGCATTTTTTTAGGTTTCATCACCTATGATAAAGTTGAAGTATAAAGCAAAGCCTTTAATTTGATCATTGGATTAGAGAAAATAGTGGCTTAGATCACAAGTTATAGCCTTGGAAAGTTGGGTACTTGGACGTGATTTTTAGGGCTTAGTGAAAATTCCAAATTCTCCGCCTTTGCCCCTTTTGCAAGTAACCTTGATTTTCTTGATTAAACTTGATAAAATGAATTCGTTGATCATATTTTCATGATCCTTGACATGAAAGGTCCATGTTTGACCAAAAATCTTAAAAGTCAAGCTTTGACTTTAGGCATTTGTTGACTTCTCATCAGTTGAGTTCAAAAATTTTATTTGTTCATGAACTTAACTTCTTGAGCCATTTGAATTATATGAATGGGTTACGAGGACACATTTGAGGACCTTAGATCATGCCTCAAGACATAGGATCATGCTTTGGTTTATCCATCCCTTGAACTTCTTGATGCCAAAACCCTGACTTGCAAACAAAGTAAAGCAAGACATATATTTTTTTGTATTTTTGTAGGGTCAGCAAAGCATAAGGATACACACAAAATTATTTGATGACCTTGATGTTATGCAACTGATACAAATGATAAGGGACCTTAGTGGTGAAATTAGGGTATTACAGCTGCTCCTATTTAAGTTTCCTCCGTTCGGAGATATGCAGGTTGAAATCTTCGTCTCGACGAGATGGGAGAGACTTAAATATTAAAAAGCACAATTTTTGACCCTAAGATACCACAATGATGCTTATGATATGATGTAAATGCAAGACTCTGAATTCTGTGGGGTAATGATGCCATAAGAGATACACTACTGCTGGAGAAACCAAGCAGAGAGAAGGGGAACTAACATCAGGGAATAGCATCAAAGGCTAACAAACTGAGGAAAGTGTTTAAACTACTGGGGGTAAAATTAACACTCCACCAGGGAACGAGAATGTAAGTTCTGATAATTGAATGAGAACCAACTTCTAATATTGGAAAAAGGATCCAATTTCTTCTTTAGCCGTAGTTAACTTCACTCTTGGGAAGATAAAGAAAAAGTGATAATTTTCAATAAACTTCTCTGATGGGATTTTTCCGAAGAGATAGCCATTTGACAGAAGAGTAATTGATATGTTGATAAACTTCAACTGGGGAATGGACAAAATTCTCGGAGAAGAGACTGCAATTTGTCATTCAGAACGAAACAAGCTTCTCAAATAAAGAGACCGCCACTTGTTGTCGAATAATAAACTTCAACCATGATTCGGGTTGTATGCCACTAACGGATTTCCATTTCTTCTTTAGTCAAGTATTCCACTTGAAAAAGGTAAATAAATTTCAACAAACTATTCGGGTTGTATGCCACGAACGAGACTCAGTTTCTTCTTTAATCAAGTATTCCACTTGAAAAGGGTAAAAGAGCTCCAACAAACTTCTCTGACGAGAATTTTATGCAGAGATAACCATTTGGTGACATGACCTCACTGTGGATAGATAAACTTCTTAGAAAAGACCTCAATTTGTCATCCAAAACGAAACAAGCTTCTCAAATAAAGAGACCGCTACTTGTTGTTGAATAAATTTCCACACGATTCGGGCTGTATGCCACGAATGTGTTTCAATTTATTCTTTAATCAAGTCTTCCACTTGAAAAGGGTAAAAGAGCTCCAACAAACTTCTCTGACGGTAATTTTTTGAAGAGATAACCATTTGATGGAAGAATAAGGAAGTTGATATGTGTGTTAACTTCACTAAGAAGAGACAAACCTCTCGGAAAAGAGACTGCTATTTGTCATTCGAAACAAAAATTCGGGAACAAAACAAGATTCTCAAATAAAGAGATTGTCACTTTTTGTAGGGATTTCAAAGGGAGTGTTACAAGAACACTGTTGGGGAACAAAATTTGTTTTTAATGGGAAATAATAAACAAGTTCTTCACGGGGGATTAAAGTGTTTGGAGGTACAAAATAAATGTACCATCAATCTAGGTTTTTACAACCTAGGGAGATTCAATATCAGATTTGTCAGAGATGAGGTTCAATCCAGGAATAAACTGGACAAGGATAGTCAAACAAGACTATTCTCAGTGAGGAATGATCTCAAACTGGGATTTATCCAATCCAAGTATGGAAAGGAGAGCTAAAGCAAAATCATCCACGAGGAATAAACTCTGCGGGGATTTAGAAAGGGTATACACTTTCTGCTTAAGGTCGACGAATCTACTAAAGAGAGAAATTATATATCACTTGGGGGATAAACGCAGCCAAGTTAAATAAAGTAGCACATGGGATGCAATATGAATATGAATTATGAATGATGCATATGGATGCGTGAATGTGTGTTATATTTATGCTGACAAAACAGTCAATAATAGATGAATTAGAGATGAAATCAACATCTCAGTACAAATGAACACTCGGCTAATCTCAGCAGGATGGAAACCTCATTGGAGATAAAACAAGAAGTTGTCAATAGAGTAAAGTTCGCCTTTAAGCCCAATCTTATTTATGGATACTAACATAATGGTGCCAAATGCAGGGAAGGTCTCCTAAAGAAGCAAGAATCATCCGCTACTGCAATTCCATTGGGGATAACAAATACATTATTTTAAGAAAGCACTGAGCTCCGCACATCAGGATCCAACCTTTTATGGGATTATTGTTGACATTCCTTATTGTGTTCATAAATTAAAATAAACACACGCACACCTTTGAAAAGCAAGAACAAAATATTTTAAACTTTTTGTTTCAAGAACTTTCTCATCAAAAGTAAAAAAGTCATTTTGCAAAAAGGAAGTCAAATAAGAGTTGCAAACAAATGGATAAAGTCTCGAATTTTATTGAAGGAATGGTAGTCCGTAAATGGTGGGACTCCATAGACCACTTACAAAGATGAAAAATGGTAAATACAGGAAAAGGCTACATTAAAATGCAATGGCCACTATTCTCCCTGCCAACTTTGAAATACATTCTACTCGAGCTTCTGGAGAGAGTAATTTGATTGAGAAAACTTTAATGGGCGAGGTCGCTTTAAGTTGATCAAGTCTGGCCTGATGCAGTTGCTTGCCATAATCCCTAACTTTTTCCTAGATGTCGCCTTGTGGGTGTCAATCTACCAGGATAATCATTTTCTGTTTATGTCTCTAACTTTTTCCGGGACCGCCCTTTCGGGTTTTCGGCCCACTGAGATGCTCTTTTTTGCCTAAGCTGCCCTTTTAGATTTTCAACTTAGCGAGTTATTCTTTTATTTTATTTTAGGCGGAGTATTTCTTGACTGCATCGTCATTCACAGGACGAACGAGCTCCTCACCATCCATGGTCGTAAGGATTAAAGCACCGCTAGAGAAGGCTCTCTTAACAACATATGATTCTTCATAATTAGGAGCCCACTTGCCCCTAGAATCAGTAATGAAAGACAAGATCTTCTTGAGTACGAGGTCATGTTCTCTGAACACACGAGGTCGAACCTTCTTATCAAAATCTTTCTTCATCCTTTGTTGATACAATTGACCATGGCATAAAGTCGTCATCCTCTTTTCTTTAATTAAATTCAACTGATCAAATCTACTTGGACACCATTCAGCCTCAGACAAATTTGCTTCCATCAAGACTCTCATTAACGGGATCTCAACCTCCACGGGAAGCACTGCTTCCATGCCATATACAAGAGAGATAGGTTTGCCCCAGTTGAAGTGCGGACGAATGTTCGATACCCATGTAGAGAAAAAGGGAGAATCTCATGACAATCCTTGTAAGTCACAACCATTTTCTGAATGATCTTATTTATATTCTTATTCGCAACTTCAACGGCCTCATTCTTCTTGGGTCTGTAAGGAGAGGTTGTGGTGTCCAATCTTGAACTTTGCGCACATTTATTTCATTATCTTGTTGTCCAAGTTTTATCCATTATCAGTAATGATCTTACTTGGAACACCATAACGATATATTAGTTGATTCTTGATAAATTGGACCACCACTTACTTGGTTACATTGGCGTACGATACAGCTTTAACCCACTTGGTAAAGTAATCAATGGCCACTAGAATGAAACGATGTTTGTTCGAAGCTTTAGGTTCTATCATACCAATCATGTCAATTACCCACATAGAGAAAGGCCAAGGATAGGAGATAACGTTGAGAAGAGTTGGAGGCACATGAATCTTATCAGCATAAACCTGACATTTATGGCACTTTTTCACATATTTGCAGCATTCAGATTCCATTGTTAGCCAATAGTAACCTGCTCTTAACATCCTTTTAGCCATTGCATATCCATTGGCATGGATACCATGGTTTGTCATCAATGACCTCTTCTGCAGCGAACACATGAGTAGGCATGTCAAGGCGCATAACATCTACTGTGGGCACATCATTCCACCGGTTCACAACAATCATGGAGGATAAAGTTGATAGAGCATCTGATATCTAATTATCCTCACGAGGTATATGATAAAATTCAATTTGGTTGAAGAAAGTTGACAGCCTCCTCGCATAATCTTTGTAAGGAATCAAACCAAGCTGACGGGTTTCCCATTCTCCTTTGATCTAATTAATCACCAAAGCTGAGTCTCCATATACATCCAGAATTTTGATTCTCAAGTCGATAACCTCTTCAAGACCCATAATACACGCTTCATACTTTTCCACGTTATTCGTACAAGTGAATGTCAATCTTGCAGTAAATGGAATATGAGAACCTTGGGGAGTGACAATGACTGCCCCAATTCCATTTCCATAAGCATTAACAGCTCCATCAAATATCAAGCCCTAATGGGATTCTGGATCTGACCCTTCACTTGGCAATAGTTCATTACAATCTTTCGCTCTTAAGTACATTACATCCTCATCAGGGAAGTCAAATTGAATGGATTGATAGTCATCAATTGGCTGGTGAGCTAAATGGTCATTTATTGCCTTCTGGGTATGGTACTCAATATCGTATTCTGACAACAACATATGCCAACGAGCAGTTTTCTAGTTAAAGCATGCTTTTCAAAGATGTACTTGATTGGATCCATTTTTGAGATCAACCAAGTAGTATGATTGAGCATATATTGGCGGAGACGAAGGGAAGCCCAAGATAAAGCACAACAAGTCTTTTCGAGCATAGAGTATCGAGACTCATAATTTGTGAATTTCTTACTCAAATAGTAAATGACATGCTCCTTTCTTCCAGTTTCATCTTGTTGACCGAGCACACAACCCATGGAATCTTCTGATATGGTCAAATACATAATCAAAGTTCTTCCTTCCACTGGAGGAATCAGAATAGGCTCCAACATGTACTCCAAAATACTATTAAAAGCTTTCTGGTAGTCTTCAGTCCACACATAACCTTGATATTTACGAAGAAGCTTGAAAATTGGCCCACAAGTAGTAGTCATGTGAGATATGAATCGGGAGATGTAATTCAAATGTCCAAGGAATCCTATGATTTGTTTCTCTATTTTAGGTGCAGGAATTTCTTGAATGGCTTTGACTTTATCAGGGTCCACCTCAATACCTTGTTGACTGACGATGAAGCCTAAGAGCTTTCCTGAACGGACACCGAAAGTACATTTGTTGGGATTTAGATGGAGTTTTTATTTCCTCAGTTGTTGAAGCATCTTTAATAAATACTCAACATGCTCTTCTTCAGTCTTGGACTTAGGAATCATGTCAACCACATAGATCTCAATTTCCTTATGTGTCATGTCATGATAGAGCGTTATCATGACTCATTGATAGGTTGCACCAGCATTCTTCAAACCAAAAGGCATCACTCTGTATAAAAATGTTCCCCAATGTGTAATAAATGATGTTTTCTCTCTATCTTCAGGCGGCATTCTAATCTGATTGTAACCAAAGAATCCATCCATGAAAGAAAAGACCTTGAATTTGGTAGTGTTGTCGACCAACATATCAATATGAGGTAAAGGGAAATCATCCTTTGGAACGGCTTTGTTCAAATCTCTATAGTCGACACATATTCAATCTTTACCATCTTTCTTTGGAACGGGCACTATGTTGGCCAACCATTGAGGATACTCATATGTAATAAGAAAACTGGCATCAATTTGCTTCTGAACCTCTTCTTTGATCTTGAGAGCCATGTAGAGGCGTGTTCTTCTTAATTTTTGTTTGATCGGTGGACATTCTGATTTCAACAGTAAATGATGCTCCACAATATCAGTATCAATACCTGGCATGTCCTGATAAGACCAAGCAAACACATTTGTATATTTTCTGAGAATATCTATCATTCTCTCCTTGGCATCCAGGATAAGCGATGCCCCAATCTTGACCTACTTTCTATCTTCTTCAGAACCCAAGTTAATCACTTCTATTGGCTCTTTGTCAGACTGAATGGCCTTTTCTTCTTGCTCGAGTAGCCGGGAGATCTCATCTGGAATCTCTTCGTCACTTTCTTCTTCGGCCTCAAATACGGGGAAATCAAAGTTGGGAGAGGGCATAGGGTCATTGCTTTCAATGGGTGTGACATTGATTAATCTGCACACATGATTTATGCTTGTTTTTTAGGATAAAATAAGAAAATGGAATATGCATGTAGATTTGAAAGTGATTTTTGTTTGTTTTTTTTAGGTTACTATTTTTCGAAAGGCAAAAAGTAAAACAAAATGTAAGACAAAATGAACATTTTTATTAATGATAATGGGAACCTGAAACAAAGCCCAACAAAATACTCTTTCGTCTTGGGCAGAACGAAATGGATTTTTTGAAATAACAATAGAATATTACTTAGAAACATGAACAATTGTAGGAACATCAACGACTATCCAATTTTGGCAGACCATCGTGTGTGTCGTGAAGCTTTGTGTGTCCTCTTTGGGGTTCTCCTCAATGACAACATTTGCTTCAGGTTGAGAAGGGTCGATGAATCCTCCATTTTGGAAAGTCTTTTGAATAGGACGAAGAATTGTGCCTTGTTTAGCAACCTTTGAAGATGTAGGTGAGAAGCCAAGGCCTTCACGAAATTTATTTTCAGGGAGACTCACAACTTGTCCTCATCCACTTGCTGAACCATCTTCGACTAACTGTCGTGCATCGTTGAAGGAATGAATGGAAACTCCATTCTCTTGTACATTCTTGTCAGTAATAGATAGAGTTTGAAATTGGGTTTCAACCTTGTTCTCAGCATCGGCGAAAGAAAATGATGATAGGTGACTCACCACTAAAGCTTTTTCTCCGTATACTGTGACCAACTTCCCCTTCCTTACAAACTTGATCCTCTGGTGAAGAGTTAAAGTGGCAGCCATTGCCTCATGGATCCACGGGCGACCCAACAAACAACTGTAAGAAGCATGGATGTCCATCACTTGAAAGGTATGTGGACCAATGGTCACGGAGATATCTACCTCGCCAATGACAGTTTTTTTGGAGACGTCAAAAGCTTTAACAATGATCCCACTAGGCCTCATAGGAGTTCCTTGAAAATTAAATTTAGACAAGGTTGATTTTGGCATGACATTGAGTGAATAGCATGTGTCCACCAACACACCGGATAGAGAATCAGTAAGGCAATTCATGGAAATATGCAAAGCCATGTTGTGATTCTTGCCTTCTACCGGGATTTCTTCATGACTCAAACTCAAATTATTGCAGACAGTTATGTTGGCGACGATGTTGTTAAATTGGTCAATCATTATATCATGGTAGACATAAGCTTGCTCAAGAACCTTTTGTAGAGCCTCCCTATGAGCCTCAGAACTCATCAGCACGGATAAAACAGATATCTTGGAAGGGGTTTGTAGGAGTTGATCTACAATTTTGTATTCGCTCTTCTTGATCAATCTCAAAACCTCATCAAATTCTGAATTGATATTAGCCTCACTGGACCCTTCCATAACATCAGGTTTATTGTTCATAATTGGTGCCTCAACTTGCATTTTCTTCCCAATGAAGCTTCAACATTTCTTGACGGTACCGTAGCGAATACACGCCCACTTCTCGTGACTCCACTCACATCGATAATGTTAACGACGGAAGGCATAGAGGGTAAAGGAACCTCATTTCCATCCTTGATCATGGTAGCTTGGTACTTGTAGGGTACGACTTTGTTAGACTGGTATGGAGTTGGACCTGGTAAATAGATAACCAAAGGCGGAATTGCAGAGTTGCGACTGTCAAATGTAATCTCCAAAAGTTCGGGAATGTTGAACTCAGGGATTATAACATTGACATCATTCTCAAGATTTCTAGGATGGACAACAGTGATAGTTCTTGCATCCAATAATTCTTGGATATCCTGTCATACAATGGGACATCTGTGTGGGTTTATTGAAAAGACTTCACAGGCAGCATAATCATGTGATAGAACAAAAGCAAGCCGAAACAAACTTTTGTGCATCTCAACCAAAGATCCTCTCATGAATCTCATATCGTAGACTTGGTAATTACCCCGACAGCCTTAAACCATATTGATAGGAGCTTCCTCATGTTGGGGTAAAGGGTTAGCTTGTACCCTATTGACTTGATTGAAGTTTCGGTCTTTATCAACTCGGATAATCTCGTTGTCTATTTCTCTTTACAAATCTTCCCTTACCATGCGGAAACCACGTAGAGTTATATGGAAAATTCTGCAAGCTGCATAGTTATGTGGTGTCATATGGATGAGTTGACCCAATTTAAGGTGCATCTCAACCAGATCCCCTTCTAAATAATGTACATTGTAAATTCTGAATGTGCCTGGATAACCTTCCACCATGTTGATTGAAGCTCCTCCATGTTGAGGTAGTGGATTGACTTGTACATTTGGGTTGACATCTCTGAAAGATAAAATTCCAATTTTCATCAATCTTTGGACATCAGACTTCAAGCCATAGCAGTCTTCTAAATTATGTCTGGGTGCCCCTTAGTGGTAAGCGCAAAATTGGTCAGCTTTGTACCAGTATAGAAGTTTATCTAGAACAGTGGGAGGAGGTCTCGTTTGAATGTGCTTCTTGTCGACCAAATATGGGAATAGTTATGTGTAAGTCATAGGTATCATATCAAATTGCGACCTTCTTTGAACTGGATTATTATTGTATTGCGGACGGGCCTATTGTTGAGGCCGTTGTTGCGGTTGTGGGATATTCTGCTAAATGTATTGAGGTTGTTGTTGTGTAAACTATGGTTGTTGTTGTCGTTATTGAATTTGTGGTTGAGATTGTTGTAAGAACTGTGGTTGGTAGGCTGGAGCTACTACTGCAATATGTTTTTGTTGATATCTTTGCCTTGGTCTTCTGTGTACCATTGCACTGGCATCTTGCTCCTTCTTCTCAGGGAACCCAACTCCAAACTTTTTGACGCTGCTAGATGAACCACCTTCCTTAATCAATCGTCCCTCACTGACACCTTCCTCGAGACACATCCCCATATTCACCATGTCGGTGAAATCACTTTGTGCACTCGCTATCATTCGTTCATAGTAGTGTAAGACCCCAATTTTGACCCTAAAATCCCTCCTACAACTTCATCATATGCATTAACATTGGGATCGTACCTTGGCATCTTCCTCACCCCTCTTTCATTGGGTTTATTTTGGGAGAGATCACCAAGCACCATGTGATTGTATCATACTTGTATATTATCATTTTACTAACCCAAATACCAAAAATATGTCTTTGCATTTGCCTAACTCTTTTGTAGGTAGGGCATGATCCCCATTGATCTAGCAAGCTCATATCTAGGGTTTAAGACTCTCATGGCTAAAAGCACAACTAAGGATGGATCAAAAATGTCTCAAAGCATCAAATATGAGTCCTCATGTTCTTCATATGTTACTTTGATCAAGTTTTCTTCAACAATTTGGAGGTAGTTTGCCTTGGAAACCCTAGTTTGTCTAGGTATCTTAAGTAACTTCTTCAACAAGCTACCTCACCAATTGATCAAATTTTCTCAAGGGGAACTTCAAATTTAATCATATCATGAATATATGATCTACCATGAGCCAAAAAAGTCAAGATAATTGTAGGTTAGCAAGATGGTTGATGGTGGTTGGCCAGATGAATTCATCTGATCAAAACTGGGTCTCCCTAGGCTCTATATCCTATACTTTTCACCATATGAAAATGATTCCAAGAGCAACGTTACTATAAATGACATTCCAAACAACTTTCATATTGATACCTAGAGCTAGTTTTGCTTGGAAAATCATTTTCTATGTTGAAACATTATAGGTCATTTTGTTTAAACCCTAATTTGAAAGTCTACTTCCCAAGGCCATAACTTGCTCAATTTTTATGAGATGAAATATTTCCAAGTTGCACAGTTAAATACAAGATGTCTACTTCAACTTTTATGTTTTGAGCGATAGCTAATTCAACTTTTATGAGCATGTGATATGAGGATACATTATAGGTCATTTTGGACCAATACCATTGAACAAGTGATTTTCCTCAACTTCAAAAATACATAACTTTATCATTATAAATCCAAATAACATGCAATTGGTGACCATTTTGAATGTATCTGAAAGAGATACAACTTTGATAAAGACACGTTTTTCATCTGGAGCTCACATGAAAAGTTAAGTAAGGTGGAACATTGAGGTATATGACTTGACACTTAGAAAAAATATTCAACATGTTGAAATTTCCAAACTTCCACCTCAAAATTAACCTTGATCCAAGTTCCAAATGGAAAAGTGTTCAACATCAAAGTTGTTCCCCTTGATCTAAGATTTCTAAAGAGTCCTATTTCATGCATTTTGGATGAGGTTTGCTAGGGTTGCGCACGGTCTTAACAGGTCTGCATCAGTGGAAAGATCAAATGTCCAAAACA
This sequence comes from Lathyrus oleraceus, assembly GCF_024323335.1. Taxonomy (NCBI): domain Eukaryota; kingdom Viridiplantae; phylum Streptophyta; class Magnoliopsida; order Fabales; family Fabaceae; genus Lathyrus; species Lathyrus oleraceus. The sequence continues at coordinate 106,443,056 of NC_066585.1, forward strand.
CCATTTCACATTGCCTTGCTACTCAAGCTTCTTTGAGACTTCAGAACTGTGGAATTTGGACCTAAATGGATTACTTCATAGGCCTGTACACGCCCATGCAAGCTTGCATCATGCAATTGCCAAAATTGTAAACATTTTCAAGTGTGCAAATATCATTCTCAATTGCTATAAATGCAAGGCCTCTGAGCTCATTTGAAGGATCCCTTGTGCGCCAGCTTTGCCCCCTCTTTTCAAACCCTCACAATTCAAAGGAAAACCTGAGAATTTTGAATCTCACTGTTTGGGGATTCAAAAACTCCAGGATCCAAAGCTTTGTTCCATTGCCAAGCCACTTCTACAAGCTTCCTGAAGGTGATCTAGCAAAGTTTCAAGCAAGCAAGATCTAGTTCTGCACAACATTGAAGGTATTTTCCATAAATTTTCTTCTCTTCGTTTCTCACTCAACTCTCTTGGATCTTTGGTTGTCTGAAGTCCTACCAATGTACGCAAGAAGATTGAGTTGCTTTGAGGTCAAATCGAAGCAACTCAGTTGACACACCTCAAAATTCAACTCCTCAAATCTTTCTATATATGTGGAGTTAGTTAAAATTAAGGTCAGATTCGTACTCTACGCCGTTTTTTCTTTCAGATCATGTCCTCCTTTTTCATTTATGTGATGGTGATGACTGAACCAGTCCGGTGAGCCTCGCCTGAGAAGGTGACCGGAGTTTCAGCGTCAGTGGTGTGTTGGATAGGTTCTGAGCCACATGATCAGTTCAAATTGTTTTAATCCTGAGCATTGCTTTTGAATAACATTGGTGTGGCGCGCTGACTCGTGTGTTTGGTGGAACGCGTGTTTTAGAGCACTTAATCTGCCACCTCAATTAATGAGGGAGATCAAGTGGTCCACGTTTTTTCTGATTATTTGAATTTCATTTAACTTTTTTTATTTTCATTAATTCATATTAATTTTAATATTGATCCAAAAAATATGAGAGTTTCACCAAAAAAAAAATTAATAAAATCCACTTTCATATTTTGAATTAAAATTATTTTTTGGATCATTATTAATATTTTTCATGATTTAATTGATTTTGTGAATATTTTTAATTGTTTAAAAATACTTTTAAGTCTCCAAAAGTTCTAAAAAAATTCTCCAAGGTCCTTTGACCTTGTTTGACCTATGATAAATCTCATGGCCATTTCTTTGGTGTTTTGATGAGATTTTAGGAATTTGACAAACCATATTTAACTTAATGCCTTATTTTTAGTATTTTTAAATTGAATAAATGCCAAATAATTGTATTGAACCATTTTGATTGTTTGTATAAGTTTGACTTGTGTTGTTGGACTTTGGTCAATGTTGATTTGACTTTGTCATGTTAAGATCATTAGATTTAGGGGATTGATGGAATGTACATTCCATCTCCCAAAATGAATGAATAATCTTAATTTGGTAAAAGTCCTCCTTTGTCCAAATTGAGTTTTGATCTATTCCCCTTCCTCTTCATCTTATTCCCCTTCTTTGTGCATTCATGTCATGGTCCTATGATATCTCAAGGTCCTAAGGCTAGTTGATTGAAAAATCAACATAAGTATGGATGAGATTAGGCTACCTCTTTTGCATATTCTTTTTGTGTGTGGTATGTTTCATGAGCATAGTACATTATACTATTTCTCTAACATGCATTAACACCAAAATTCTATTGCCCGACCTCAAATAGTTGTGACTTCTACATAAGTCCAATTACGATTGCTTAACATAACGCTAAATTTTTTTACACAAAAGACATAGCATTCTAGTTAGTGAGATTGTAAGTCTCCCCTCTTTCATGGTATTGTGTGGAAACTTGACCTTTTTTTCCTTCCTTTGGAAGATGTATTGGTTCAAGGATTCATGCTTGTGATAAGTGGGTTGAGTGTTCTCCAAAGAATGACTTAAACAAAAAAGCAAAAGCAATACTAACTTCTAACTCATTAACAACTAACATTTAATTTCAAGTCCTTTACTTTTAATACACTTTATCTTTAAGCGTTATTCATTTGCCATTATTCATACCATTCTAATTGTTTATGTTAATGTCATTTTCACTTTGTCCACTTGGACCATATTTTGTGATATATTTTGCTTGTGTATATTGTGTTTGTTTGTGTGGTCTTTGACCATTAATGTACATAATAAGAACAAAAACCCTAAAAAAATTCTTGTGTGGACTATTGGTTTGATCTGAGACAATTGGACTTAGAATTTAGGCAACACTCCCTATGCAAAGGACTTGGGCAATGCCAACTTTCATGTAACCAAGTGCTTGTTATTTGAAACTTCATCTGATACATTATTGAAGATCCCTTTGAGTTCATTTGCAACATGATCATTGTGAAGCTGTTATCTTGAACCTGTGACTTGTGGAATTCATCTGTTACATGGGCAAATTTGAAGAAGATCATGGAGTGGCTAAAGCTTGGATGTGGCTATCTTTATTTGATACCTTGCTCTTCAAGTTAATATTATGTGCATTGTTTGTTGCTTGATTCTAATGTCCAAGGGAATTTGGGGTTTCTATATGACATTCTTGTATATTGGATTGCAGCCCATTGGTAAGATCTTTTCAACTCTTAACTTTTAAATTTATGCTTAGGATTAGTCTCTTCATCTCCTCCCCGTCTCTTTAATTTCAAAATCTCTCCCTCCTTTTAAAAACTTATTTGCTTGTGCTTGTCTTTTTTTAACTTAGACTCTTAGCAAATTAAAAAATTTGGCCTTATGTCATTGCATTTTCAAACTTCTTTTCTTAAATCAAACTTGTAAATAAACTTAACTATACTTGACTTAAAATTTTCAAAATCCAAAAAGAACTAACCCATTTAAACCATTTTCTAGGCCCTTGTTCCTTTCAAACTTAATTTTTGATTAAAAGCAACATCCACTTTGAAATTTGTATCACGAACCACGACGTTTTGATCCCTCATTTTTATGTTGGTATGTAGGCACAAGTCTGAAGGTCTTGTCAAACACAAAAACATAATTAATGAATTCTTTTCGCATCCCCCCATTATATTTGTTTGTAAACATCACTTTGTACAAAATACATATGCACACAAGAAAGGGATCCCGAGGAGTACCTAGGACACTTTGGGTGCTAACACCTTCCCTCTATGTAACCAACTCCCTTACCTGTAATCTCTAGCATTTTATTAGTTTTGATTTGAAAACTTCTTATTTTTGGGTTTTGTTCGTACTTTTCCCTTTTCCCTTGGAAACAATAAAAGCGTGGTGGCGACTCTTGTTATTTGATGTCTTGCTTATCCATAGCTTGATGATCATGAATTTACCGCTACAGAAATTAAGTGGCGACTCTGCTGGGGGAGTAGTCTCCAGTGGGTTTAGCCTACTTTTTTGTGTGTATATAATTATAAATATATGATGTATGTATATTTGTTTGTGTGATATAATCTGTTTGTTGTGCTTGGTGATCTCTGAGTGGTGAGATAAGTTCTAACCCGAACTTGAGTGCAATTAAGATAGGACGATGGTATAGTCATGTTCGACTTGTGTGGAGTAGTCCTTAACAAGTTGGCTTGAGATCCATCTGCTTAGTGGAGACCCTTTTAGATTTGAAAATGTCACATAAGTATTTGTGGTTAGGAATTACTATCTCTAATTTGGGTCCGAGAAACTGAGGACCGTAGAACATTTACCCCTCTTGGCCTATTTAGACGTAGTGCGGAGACTGTTCAAGTGTAGACTTGATAACAGTTGTTACACGATACTACACTCAGATGAGTTTCTCTTGAGAATATTATGGGTCGATGAGTCAGTCATCTTAACTTATAATATCCGATAGATGGAATTAAGACTCTGGGAACTTTTAGAACATGATCTACAGGTTTTTATCCTTAGTTCACTCCTTTGGGATGGTTCTTACCCAGACTCTATGCTCGTGACTTACAACAAACCCTTGATTCTTGGTTGATCCAATCAAGTCTTATCAATATCAATGGAACTTGGGTGTTGATCAAGTGAAAACTATAATCCACCAAAATGGATGATTGATCTCGACAATGACTTGATTCATCCCTTGACCTTTGTTTGTTTGCCTTGTGTGTGATCCCTTATTTGTGATTGTTGCATTCATGCACATCATAACATTCATCACACAAAAATTTCAAGGAACTGAGGTATTATTTGCAAATATTTTCAGACCATGGATTATGGACGAAGGAACACTAAGAAGTACAGTTTCAGATGTCCCGACTTGAAAGAGTTAAGGAAGCTAGAATCTTTTGTATCAGATCCCTTGGACTTCAAACAACGTCATGAGAAGCTTTTATCTACCCTATCTGCTGATGTGGTTGAAGGAATCTTGAGTGTATTGGTGCAATTTTATGATCCTCTTTATCGTTACTTCACTTTCCCAGATTATCAGCTTGTGCCTATGTTGGAGGAGTATGCCCATCTCTTGGGGATACCTATTTCTAGTAGAGTGCCATTTATTGGGTTGGAAGAGATTCCCAGATCTCATCTTATTGCTAAAGCTCTTCACTTGAAGAAGTCTGAAATAGAGGCTCATTGGGTGAAGAAAGGAGGATTGTTTGGGTTGCCATCTAATTTCCTCATCAAGGAAGCTACTGCTTTTTCTCAAGCCGGTAGTGTGGATGCTTTTGAAGCTATCTTAGTTTTGCTCATTTATGGATTAGCTTTGTTCCCTAACATTATTGGTTTTGTTGATGTTAACGCCATTAGAATTTTCCTGATTGGGAATCTTGTGCCTACTCTGTTAGGTGATATGTACTTTTCTTTGCAATTAAGGAATTCTAAAGGTAGAGGAACTATTGTCTGTTGCATCCTCTTCTATACAAGTGGTTTATTTCACACTTACCTCAGACGCCTGCTTTTGTGGAGAACAAACAATGTCTACGGTGGTCTTAGAGACTTGTTTCTCTCACTAATGATGATATAGTTTGGTATGATCCCTCTTTGAGCAGTTTAGATATTATTGATTGTTGTGGTGAATTCTCTAATGTGCCTCTCATTAGTACACAAGGAAGAATTAACTACAACCCTGCTTTGGCTCATCGTCAACTTGGGTTCCCCTTGAGAGACAAACCTAATAACACTTTGTTATAAGGTCTTTTCTATCAAGAGGGTAAAGATCCCCAACATTTGAAGCAGAAGAGTGTGCATGCTTGGTATAATGTGCATATGAAAGGAAGATCCGAGCTTGGTCTGTGCAACTGTGTAGCTTTGGAAGCTTACACTCTTTGGGTGAAGAAGAGAGCTTTGGAGTTGAAGATGCCTTATCCTTGTGAGATACCTATGTCTATGGTTGTGGTTGAGCCATTAACTTTCCCTAACCAAGATGTAGAGGAGTTAGAAGACGCACTCGCCAAGATGAAGCAAGAGAAGGATATGTGGGAAGAGTGTTTCCGTGCTTTGAGCAAAAAGCATGAGGAGTTGCAGTTGGAGTCTAAGGATAAAGATTCACTCATTGAGCTACTTGAAGACCGAGTGACAAAGAGACAGAGAGAGTCGGAGGTTTCATCTTCTAGCATGCCTCAGCCTTCCATTGCTTGGAAGAAGATTGTTGATCAGCTTGTCCTCGAGAAGACTCAGATAAAGGCTTCTTTTAAGACCGAGATTCGACGCATTCGAAGGAAGTATGCAACTGCAGCCAGATCTTCTGACGTTGTTGTTAGAGATCCTTAGGATGACTAGTCTCCTTTTCTCTTGTATTTTTCATTTGGTTTCTGAAATTGTACTCGGTGTAATCCTTCCAATTGATATAAATAAAAAAAGATTTTTAGTCATATCAAATTATTGCAATTGTTGTTATATATATATATATATATATATATATATATATATATATATATATATATATATATATATATATATATATATATATATATATATATATATATATATATATATATATATATATATATATATATATATATATTATATATATATATATATATATATATATATATATATATATATATTTGCAAATTATATAGTAAGTTCCTTGAAAAAATAAAAATGAATAAACAAGCATTATATTTCATGCATCATTTGCATAAGCGGGTTTCTCTTTCGCCAGATATCTCATTGGTGTTTCTTCTGTGCTTCAGCCTAGCTGACTCATCGGTACAATAATTGCGCCAATCACTCCAGAATCATGGAACATCTTGAGCAAGAGAATAGAGAGTTGAAGGACGAGATTGCACGCCTGACTGCCATGATGGAGTTAGTCCTAGTTGCACATAGCCAGTCTTCTGCAACGCCTGCAACTCCTCTTCCTCAGAGGACTGACATTTCAGAGGTGGCTACCTCTACCATGCCTGCTGCTACCGCTCATTTTGCACCTACTATGCCTTCCGGATTCCCGTGGGGAATGGCACCGAACTTCGTGCCTGAAGGCTTTGCGCCTACTTTTTCTTCTATGTCGGCATCTAGCCCAGTCATGTCTGTACCACCGCTTGTAGTGCACACCTTACCTCGTGTAGAAGACATCATTTATCATTCCGATCCATCTGACGGTCCGGGCGTTTATGAGAAAATGGATGAGATGAAAGATCAATTTCTTGAGCTGCGCAAGGAGTTGAAGACTTTGAGAGGTAAGGACTTTTTTGGGAAGAGTGCTGCTGAATTATGTTTGGTTCCGAATGTGAAGATTCCAGTGAAGTTCAAATGGCCTGACTTTGAAAAATACAAAGGGAGCACATGTCCGCTCAGTCACTTGGTGATGTATGCCCGTAAGATGTTTACCCAAACGGACAATGATCAGCTGTTAATCCACTACTTTCAAGATAGTCTGACAGGCGTTGCGCTAAGATGGTATATGGGGTTGGATAGTGCAAGCATCCTCACTTTCAATAATTTGGGAGAAGCATTTGTTAAGAAATACAAGTACAACATTGATATGGATCCCGATCGAGATCAGTTGAGATCACTATGTCAGAAGGATAAGGAAACGTTTAAAGAGTACGCGCAGAGATGGAGAGAACTCGCTGCTCAGATCACCCCTCCTTTAGAGGAAAAGGAGATGACCAAGATATTTTTGAATACCCTTAGCTCATTTTATTATGAGAAGATGATCGCCAGTGCCCCCAGTGACTTTACCAAAATGGTGAATATGGGAGTGAGGCTTGAAGAAGGTGTCCGAGAAGGACAGTTGTCGAAGGAGGAGGTATCATCTAGCAAGAGATACGGCGGAAATTTTAGTAAGAAGAAGGATAATGAAGCTAACACAATCATTAGTGGGAGGCAGAGGAGGCCTCAAACCAGAAGAAGTCAACCATCTCGTCAACACCATCATCAAGTATCATCAGTAATCCCAGTATTTTCAACAAATCAATCAATACCAATTCAACAAAAACAATGTCAAAAGCAACAACCACAACAACGAGCAAACACCTACAACAACAACAATACCAACAATCATCAACAACAAACTTTTGAGAGGAAGAAGGTCTCTTTCGACCTAATTCCTATGACATATTCAGAGCTTTATCCATCGTTGGTTCTCAAGAACCTATTACAACCAAGAAATCCGCCACAAATTCCTGAACCACTTCCATGGTGGTACAAGCCTGACCTCCGTTGTGCTTTTCATCAAGGAGCAACCGGACATGACATTGAGAACTGCTATCTGCTCAAATATGAAGTTCAGAAGCTAGTGAAGAGTGGAATGGTGTCCTTTGAGGACCGTGCACCTAATGTGAAAGCAAACCCACTTCCAGCCCATGGAAATTCATTTGTTAATATGGTAGACGGTTGTCCTGGGGAGTTCAAAGAGTTTGATGTCCGTTTCATCAGAAGGTCTTTGGTGGCGATGCATAATGACATTTGTATGGTAAGCGATTGTGAGTATGACCATGATAGTTGTGCTATCTGCAGTGTCAACCTGAGGGGTTGTATGATTGTGAAAAGAGCATCTGTCGATTGATGGATGAGGGTATGATTCAGATTGTTCAATCCCATCATGTAGATGACAATGTGAATGTGATTGTTCCAGTGTTTAAGAATCTCGAGAGGGTGGTGATTCAGTATGACAGCAGTAACAGTAACAATATCAGTCAAAGATCGGTATCGTCGTTGGTAATACGGTTAGCGGGCCCAGTCCTGTATTCATTCGATAAGGCTGTTCCATATCAGTATAATGCAACTATGTTGAAGGATAGTCAATAGGTCCCATTACCTACAACCAGTTCTGTTGTGAGCATTGCTAATGTTACTAAGGTGACCCGTAGCGGTCGAGTGTTTGGATCGGTGTTCCCAAAAGATGTAGAAGATTCAACAGTTGGTAAGAAGGTGGAAGTACCTGCAGTAGATCCGATTAGCACTTCAAAGTGTCAGTCTGGTGAATCCAGCAATTTGAAAAATAATGATGATAATGAGGTACTTAGGCTAATAAAGAAAAGTGAGTTCAACGTGGTGGAGCAGTTGCGCCAAACCCCCTCGAAGATTTCAGTATTGTCTATGCTTATGAACTCAGAAGCACACAGAGAAGCACTACAAAGAGTTCTAGAGCAAGCTTTCGTGGAACATGATGTTACGGTGGATCAGTTTGATCATATCGTAGCTAACATCACTTCCTGCAACAATCTCAACTTCTGTGATGAACAACTCCCTAGGGAGGGTAGGAATCATAACTTGGCTTTGCATATCTCCATGAATTGCAAAGATGACGCTTTATCCAATGTATTAGTTGACACCGGGTCTTCGTTGAATGTGTTGCCGAAGTCAACTCTTTCAAAGTTGTCATATCAAGGAGCGCCCATGAGGTATAGTGGTGTAATCGTCAAAGCTTTTGACGGTTCACGCAATACAGTGATAGGTGAAGTGGACCTTCCTGTGAACATAGGTCCGAGTGACTTCCAGATTACTTTTCAAGTAATGGATATCCATCCGGCCTATAGTTGTCTATTCGGAAGGCCATGGATTCATGAGGCGGGAGCTGTGACTTCCACGTTGCATCAAAAACTCAAATTTTTCAAAAATGGGAAGCTTGTTATTGTTGGTGGGGAAAATGCATTGTTGGTTAGCCACCTGTCATCTTTCTCTTACGTTGAAGATGAGGATGAGGTTGGAACTCCACTCCAAGCCTTATCTATTGTTGTTGAAAAGAGAGTTGGGGCACCTATGTCCTCATTGAAAGATGCAAGGAAGATTGTTGAAGAAGGTAATGTGGATCAGTGGGGGCGGTAGAGGTCTCCGACAACAAGAACAGAATCGGTATGGGTTTTCAGCAAGGTTCATCAACTGCTAGATCAGAGGATATGCAACTTAGCTTCCGTAGCGGAGGGTTCATTCATGGCAATGAACAACACTTAGTTGGAGTGCTAGAGGATGACGATGAAGATGACTGCACCAATTTTGTGACACATGGAAAGGCTTGCAACAATTAGACTGTTGTTGATATTCCCGTTATTTTGCATCGATCTAAGTAATTATTTTTATTTGTTTTAAAAATCCTTCTCTTATGCCTAAGGGGGAAGTAAACATTGTTAGGCATTTCAAATTTGATCATCAATAAAATTAATTTTATTCATCCACGTCTATGATGTTTTGTTTTTACTTTCACTACGCCAAATAAGGGAAAAGAGGACGCTTTTTTTGGCCTATAACAGCGCTTTAAAGCGCCCTCTAATCTGGCGCTGGCATAGGTAAAGATAGCGCTTTTTTTCCTGGTGAAAGTGCTATCTAAAGTGGCTCTTTATGCCCTTTAAGGGCCACTTTAGAGGGCGCTTTTTAAAGAAAGCGCCCTCTAAAGTGGAAACTTTTAAGGGTTTAGAGGGCGCTTTTACTGGAAAGCGCCCTCTAAAGTGGAAACTTTTAAGGGTTTAGAGGGCGCTTTTACTGGAAAGCGCCCTCTAAAGTGGAAATTTAAAGGGTTTAGAGGGCGCTTATTTTGGAAAGCGCCCTCTAAAGTGGGTGGTTATTTAAAAAAAAAATTTTAAAAAGCGCTATATTTATTTATTTATTTTAGACAACCTGTATATTGAAGCAGTACACCTAAAATTGTATAATTGGAAGCCCTTTTTCACACATTGCATTCAACAAGCCTTATATACAACAATCCATACATATACAACAATCCACTGATATATAATCGTTTAACTTCTAAAGATTCTAAATATACAACCAATTCATAACTTAAAAAGAAATAAAACTAAGTAGCAAAAGCATCTCTGAGATGTATGTTTTTTTTGCTAGCCGCAGTCTTTTTAGCAACAACCTCTTTTTGTTCAATATCAATAGCATGAACCTAAAATATCATAAAATTAGTTAGGTGAAGTATAAGATCAAGAATTAACATTTTCTATGCATAAATATCATATAATTGTGTTTATACCTTTTTTTCTTTTTGTATATTGAGTAATGTGCCAATAACACTTTCAAATACATTTTTTTCAATATGCATAACATCAAGAAAATGTCTCACATACAAGGACTTCCAATACGGCAATTCAAAAAAAACTGACTTCTTCTTCCACCCACTTTTGACAAGTGTGTGGGCAAAAGGCTTGCCAAACTGAGTATCCAAATCTTTCACCTTTTCAAAAATTTGATCACCCGTCAATATAGGTGGAGCTCTGCCTTGTTCTGTCTCTCCATTGAACGCCTTTCTCCATCCACGGTAGTGATGATTTGAATTTAAGAATCTCTGATGATCGAGAAAGACATTCTTCTGACCAAACTCCAAGCGCTTCCACTCTATTTTATCTTCACAAATAGGACACGCACATTGACCTTTTATGCTATACCCTGATAGATTTCCGTATGCTGGAAAATCATTAATTGTGCCAAACAACATCGCCCTCAAGTTGAAACTTTCTTTCCTATATCCATCATAAACCTCCACACCGGTCTCCCACAAAATCTTTAAATCTTCGATTAAGGGCTTCAAGTACACGTCTATGTCATTCCCTGGTTGTTTAGGTCCAGAAATCAACATAGACAACATCATGTACTTACGCTTCATACATAGCCATAGAGGTAGGTTATAAATCATAATAATCACAGGCCATGTACTGTGTGAGATACTCTGGATACCGTGTGGGTTCATTCCATCAGTAGATAATGCCAAGCGAAGGTTTCTTGATTCTTCTCCAAATTCAGGATAATCATTATCAATTTTCAACCACTGTGGTGAATCTGCCGGATGTCGATACTTTCCATCTATAATTCTTTCATCTGCATGCCAAGTCAAATGTCTTGAATCGGTTTCACTACGAAACATGCGTCTAAATCTCGGAATAACAGGAAAATACCACAAGACTTTTGTTGGAGACAACTTGTTCTTATATCGCGAGACACCGCATTTAGGACACTCATTTAACGATGCATACTCATTTCGAAACAAAACGCAATCGTTTGGACATGCATGTATCTTATCATAGCTCATGCCAATAGAGCACAACATCTTTTTGGTCTCATATGTTCGATTGGGAAGAACATTATCCTCAGGAAGCATATCTTTCAAAAGGGCTAATAACTCTGTGAAACTTTTATCCGACCATCCATTGCCCGCCTTTAAGTTGTACAACTTTAATACCGCGGACAATCTTGTGAATTTAGTGCAACCATCATACAAAGGTTTCTCTGCATCACTTACCAACCTCTCAAACATTTCGGTACAATCCTTAAGATCTCCTTCAAGTGCTTCTGCAATCTCTTCAACTCGATCACAATCGTATGTATCTGCGCCACTATAGTTTGAGGCATAGGTCGTACTATCCCCCGGTTCAACATTCTCGTTACTTTTCTCACCATGCAAATTCCAACATGTATAACTTCGATCAATTCCATGCCTCATTAGATGCGATGTCAACTGAACTGCGTCAACCCGTTTCCCATAACAATAACCCAAGCAAGGACATATCATTCTACTGGGGTCTTCGGCGTGCGCAACGGTAAACTTAACGAATTTTGATACCCCATTCTCGTACTCTCTCGACAATCAATTGGAAGACATCCATGTATTATCCATTACTAATTAGAATAAACAAAAAACAATTTCAGAAGAGAAACCAAAAATGGGATGAGACAAAACAATTTCGCTTTATTGAGTTAGTCTCTGTGCAGGGCATTCATGTCTCCAACAACAACCCAAAACCAAAACAATTTTGGTTTATTGAGTTAGTTTCTCAACATTTTCAGATATCTCTGACTTCAATAGCATGAGAATGTATGAACCATGCATTAAGCATTAGTGGTATGCACTAATTTGTAGCATAGTTATATATCATCATATAGTTTTTACAAAAGATAAACATTGACTAGAAAATATATATGTAGAATTGTATAATGGTCTAACTGAAAGCTAACAGAAGAATAGTCGACTCTAATTTAATCTATCAAATAACATCCATACCTAAACTTCTTAAGTTACTAGCTACGCTATGTATGCTAGAATAAATACACTCATAAGCTGCATAGTGTACCTTTGATTGGTAGAAGGTGTTTTAGATATTGTTGCCTCCTTTTTCTACATCGAGAAACAAATGGAACAGTTGGTGAAATTTAACCCATAATGCCTAGTCTTCATTGCTAGCATTGCAACACAATAATTATTGTTGAGAATACTCAATAAATGTATGAACCAAGAAAAATGAAACCAAAAATGAACAATAGCGAACGTCAGAAGAGAAACCAAGTAATATGAAGATTAGAAAAATACCTATGGTGTCAAAATCGAATAGCTAACAACGAATTAATAGAAGGAGGAAACGTCGTAGATCTAACAGAGGTGGAAGGAGAACGCCTTAGAAGTAGCGAAAATCGTAGCAGTGAGAACCCTAACGTGAAAAAGAACGAAAATAACAGAGAGTGAAATAACAAAACGCGCAGTATGTTATAATTTTAATGTTTACTAAAGGGGACCTTAGAGGGCGCTTGTGGAAAAAAAGCGCCCTCTAAAGGGGGCCTAAGAGGGCGCTTATGAAAGCGCTCTCTAAGGCTTCCCAAAAGCGCTTTATAAACTGGAAATGCACATGGACTTATAGAGCGTTTTTTTAAAAGCGCCCTCTAAGGGTAACCTTAGAGGGCGCTTTCTAAAAAGTGCCCTGTATTGTTGTCCCTCTATCTCCTCCTTATTTTTTCGCTTCACCTTAGAGGGTGCTTTATTACAAAAGCGCCCTCTAAAGTGTGCTGTCTATTCCAGTTGTTCGCTCCTTATTTTTTCGCTTCACTTTAGAGTGCGCTTTTGTAATAAAGCGCCCTCTAAGGTGCGTTGTCTATTCCAGTTTTTAGCGTAGTGAATTTTTGCTTTATTCTGAAAATGGTAATCATAAAAAACATAAATAAACAATATAATTGTCCATCTACATAATGTTTGGTCACAAATTCACTTCTCTAAAATCAAAATATCAAATCATTATGCAGGTTGGTTTCTAACCCCATTGAATACAATGATCCTTCTTCTATTCCAAATTTTGAATTCCCTGTGTTTGAGGCCGATGAGGAAGGTGATGAAGAAGTGAGTGATGAATTGTCTCGTCTTCTTGAGCATGAAGGAAAACCCATTTAGCCATTCGAAGAGCAGATTGAGTTAGTCAACTTGGGTTCCGAGGATTATGTGAAGGAAGTCAATATTGGGTCTCGACTGTGTCCAGATGCGAAGAAGGGGTTGGTTGATCTTCTTCAAGAGTATTCAGATGTGTTTGCTTGTTCCTATCAAGACATGCCTGGTTTGGATTCTGAGATTGTGGAGCATAGATTTCCGTTGAAGCCAGAATGTCCGCCAGTCAAACAGAAGTTGAGAAGAACGCATCCTGATATGGTAGTGAAGATCAAAGAAGAAGTGCAAAAGCAGATTGATGTCGGTTTCCTTGTGACCACTGAGTATCCGCAATAGGTGGCTAACATTGTGCATGTGCCAAAGAAAGATGGAAAAGTCCGCATGTGTGTTCATTATAGAGATTTGAATAAAGCCCGTCTGAAAGATGATTTTCATCTGCCACACATTGATATGTTGGTAGACAATACTGCTAAATTCAAAGTCTTTTCGTTCATGGATGGATTTTCCAGATATAATCAGATCAAGATGGCACCCGAAGATATGGAGAAGACCACATTCATTACACCTTGGGGAACATTCTGTTATAGAGTGGTACCTTTCGGTTTGAAGAATGCTGGTGCAACTTACCAAAGAGCAATGACTACTTTTTTTTCATGATATGATGCATAAAGAGATTGAAGTTTATGTCGATGATATTGTAAGACCCTAATTTTGTCCCTAAGATCCCTCATGGCATCATATCATATCATATCATTGCCTCAAGGATCCTTGTGCACCTTGCCCTCTTTCCTGTGGGTGGGTTATCTTTTGAGAGTGGTTCTTGATCACCAAGCATGTTTAGAATTTGTATATCATTGCTTTTTCATTTGTTTGCTAACCAAAAGTACAAAAATATTGTCAACTAACCTTGTTACTTGCAGATGAAGCAACATTAGGTCAAACCAGTCAAAGGCATTCATTGAGCCATAAGTGGTGGCCATTCTGAAGAATTTGGGCACCATGATCATTCATCAAGAGTTCATATGAACCATGGCATTATTTTGAATCAAGATCTCAAGTGGTAGAGGCTTGGATTTCATCAGAGCATAGCTAAGTCAGCTGAAACCCTAGAAAAGTCAACACAAGTCAACTGTGCATTAAATCATGGATTTGAAGGTGGGAGATGGCTAGAGAGATCTCATTCATGTCCATACAAGTCTCATATAACATTTCAAACATCAACATTGAAGGATTTGAGGTCAGACAAAAAGTTTCCAAAAATAGTAAGTGACCTGTAATTTCAAACTGCCAAAAATGGAAAGGTCTTCTCCTCAAGTTTACATCATCATGAAAGCTTCAAATCAAATTTTGTCCAACATGAAAGTTGAAGATCTTGCTCTCACCTTTCCAAAAAGTCTAAGAACATGCATTTCTCATTTGTGGTTGAAAAGTTATGGATCAATCATTGCCAAGAAATTTTGAACTTTAAGCTTGCATAACTTTTGAACCAAAAGGCCATTTGGAGTGGTTCTTTTTGGAGCATTTCTCTCTTGATCTCTACTATCATAATTATGCATCATATTTCATCAATTCTCATCACAAAAATATTGCATTTTTCACTTGAACTTAATTTGAATTTTGGAGGGAAAGTGTGAATTTGAAAATTATGCATTTTATTCACTTCCAACCAATCTCATTTGCATCAAAACAGGTTTTTAAGCTTGCTCCAAGTGAAATTCGCACTGTTCCATTGGCCATGTGAGCATAAGGGTGTTTTGGCCAATTTGCATAAACATGTCAATTTCACTAATCCTTGGGTTTTTGGTTAAACATGATTAACAAGTTTGATTAGCAGATGGTATTTAAGCATAATCATAATAGAAATGCTAACAACAACTTCAGAATTTCAGATCTAAACTTTTGCTCTCAAAATTATCTCAACTTTTTCTTCGTTTTTCTTCATAGCTTTTGCATTGTTCTTGTTCTGTTGATCATATACAAGCATTATTGGAGTGGATTAAAGCAAGATCTTGTGGAATTCTTGAAGAATCGAAGTTGTTGAACATTGCACTCTTCCATGGCAGTTGAAGTTTCCAGAGAGATCGAGCATTGTTGAGCTGTTCTTCATCATCCATTCATCTGTCCAAGCATTGTAGAGGATCTGTTTCACCTTTCTAGGACTTGAACTGCACGAATCCACTTCTGTTTCTCCAGCAAGGTTAGATTTCGACCTCCATGATTTATGAAATTGATGGATGCTTATTGTAGATCTCTCATTGCTGATCTTGCTGAACTTTAGATCGTGAATTTTCATTAAGTATTGAGGTAGTTATCATGATTACAAGTTTGATATGTGAAACTTCCATTGCTCGATTCTCTGAACATGTTTAGAATTAGGTTAAATTGATGCTGGATCATTGATGTGTGATGCAAGATGAATCGATTGATGTATGTTTGGTAGATTTCTGTGATGTTTGGATCTTGATGATTATGAACATGATGAACACGCATGAGCTTGTTAGGGTTTCCAATTCCAGATTTCATTTGATCCTCATGGCGCGCATATGCATGTGTTTTGTTGTTTTTGGTCATGTACTGGTCCAAGTGCCAGCTTCTGATTGGCCAGCGTTTCATTTAAATGAAATGCGGCGTTTAGCTTGGCACTCAATTCAAATGCAAGCGTGGTTCGATTCCGGTCCAAGCATTTCCATAATTGCCTTGCATTTTGTATTTCATATTTTCTCCTTGTTCATGCTATGCCATTTCACATGATTTTTATTTTTTCTCTTCATTAAAAAATTCATAACTCCTAAAATAATGATCCAAATCACATGAGGTTTTTTGCACAATGATCTTCATGATGTCTTCTATTTTCTGGATATTTTTACAAAATTTGTGCACGGTTGAATTTTCTTTTTTTCTTGGGTTTTTTCATGCATGTCATACCTTGCACCTTGCTTGCTATTTTGGTTGTGAAATGATGATGTTTAATCCAATGAAGCTGAAAATTGACAAGCATAAAATAGACATCCTAATGGTCATGTTGGTATATAGTTTTCATTTTTCTCATTTCTGGATGTTGAGTTATGATGTGATTAATGGAGGTGTGACAATGTGTGTCACACCATTTCTTGTCCAACTTGCTGATTTTATTTACCTTGCCAAATAAATGCCAAATGATCTGAATTTTTGCATGATGCTACTTCTGGATGTTAGGATTGATCATGAAATTTTGTAGAATTTTTGGATCCATTTCCAATTTGTTTGAGATTTTCTTTGCTGGATTGTCATAATTGGACTTTTGTTGAGTGTTGAACTTTCATGATTTGTGAAATTCTTGTGCCTTATCATATGAGCTTGAAATTTTGTACATTTATTATAGACACATTTAAGTTTGTCTTGGCTTTGGTTTGGTTCATTTATCTTATGGCATTTCTGTTTTAGGATTGCCTTAAGTTGATGCACCATTTGTGGTCTTGTTTGAGCTTGTTTATGCATACCATGACTTGATGAATTTATTTGACTTGCTTATACTTATCGAAATGCCTTGATTTTTGGTGTGCTGATAATTTGATGTTCTCTGTTTAGGCCTGATTTTTCTTGGAATTTATTGAGCCATTTTTGATTTGATTTGAATTGGTTCATTCGGTTTGCCTCATTGAGCTTTCAACTTGCATGCTTTGACATGATTTGTTTATGAAATGAATTTGATGGATGATATTGACATGAGGCCACTTGGATATTGTTCTTAATTGATAAATCTTGATTCTTGTAAATTTTCATGTTCTATTTTGGAATATTTCTCCTGTAAGAACAAAAATTGTTCTACAACAGATTCCATGATTTTGATGATAACAAAGGTTGAAACCAAAAATGGCACCCTAACGAAAAGTTTCTAAGTGTGCAGGGTTCTAAAGAAAGAAGAAATAAATCTGATGATGTCATCAGATGCAAAACAAGATCAGATGCAAAATCTCAAGTATCAGAAGCATCTAAAGTGGAATCTCGTTTCAAGAAGCTCTGACTCTGGACAAAACTACAAAGTATCAGAAGCATCTGAACATGAAGTAAAGTCTAGAAGCTCTGACTCTGAACAAATGCCTTCTGTAAATTCTGAAGTTATCAGCGCCATCTGAACTTTCAAGAGATAACATCAGAAGCCAGTTTCTCCATATACACAAAGACTCTAATCAGAATTGTTAATCATGATAAAGTAACGTTTAAGCCAAGTTAAAGTTCTGCAAATAGATTTCCTCAATTAGAAAGAGACGTTAATCTCCACTTCCAAGAGAGAAGATACTAATTGTGGTAAGTAGTCACTTCTAAGAGAAAAAGTCTACTGCAGAAGCTATTAATGGAATGGCGTAACTACATCTCAATATCCAACAGATTCAACGCTACTTCAACTCTACTTCAACTCCTATAAATAAGAGAAGAAATCAACATTCAGTAACAAGAAATCACTAGCCAAAACTATACTGAAATCATATCACGCTCAAGAAAAATATCTTTGTTCTTCAAAGATTTTCACTAAGCTTTTGCTTATCAAGTGAAAAATTTGTTCTTAAGTTTGTAATATTTGCTTTCTTAGAAGCACTCTAGATTACACATCTTGTATCTAATTTTTATTTGATTTCCTCAAGTGACTCTTTGTAGTCTGTAGACTTGAGAGGACTAAGAGATTTTCTTCTCTCTTAGGGGTTGTTTGTAATCTTTCAAGATTAGTGGATTAAGTCCTTGTTGAAGGCGAAATCACCTTGGCCGGGTGGACTGGAGTAGCTTTGTGTTATAAGCGAACCAGTATAAAATCATTGTGTGATTTCATTTTGCAAAAGCGCTTATTTTTCAAACAATTCAAACCCCCCTTTCTTGTTTTTCTCACCTTCAATTGGTATCAGAGCTCCGGCTCTGTTATTGATTTTCAAATCAAACACTTAACCGTGTAGAGAGATCCAGTGCGAGAAAAACAAATGGCCCACTCAAATGAGAAAGATTCTTACAATGCCAAGCCTCCTGTTTTTGATGGAGAAAAGTTTGATTACTGGAAAGATAGAATCGAAAGTTTCTTTCTGGGTTATGATGCTGACCTCTGGGACATTGTCACAGATGGATACAAACCTCCAACCTTAAATGGAGCTGAAGTTCCCAGAAGCAAAATGTCAGAAGATCAGAAACGTGAGTTCAAAAATCATCACAAGGCCAGAACAATACTTCTAAATGCTATATCATACAACGAATACGAAAAGATCACCAACAGAGAGACGGCTAAAGATATACTTGACTCTCTGAAGATGACCCATGAAGGAAACTCCCAAGTCAAGGAGACGAAGGCTCTGGCGTTGATCCAGAAATATGAAGCCTTCAAGATGGAAGATGACGAAGCTATAGAAGCTATGTTTTCCAGATTCCAAACTCTTATTGCAGGTCTTAAAGTGCTAGACAAAGGATACACGACTGCAGATCATGTTAAGAAGATTGTCAGAAGTCTGCCAAAGAAATGGAGACCTATGGTTACTGCTCTGAAGTTATCAAAGGATCTGAACAGTATCAGCCTTGAAGAACTTGTTAGTTCTCTCAGAAGCCATGAGATAGAACTAGAGGAGGATGAGCCTCAGAAAAGGAACAAGTCAGTGGCGCTGAAGTCCAGACCTGAAAGACGGAAGTCAGACAGAACCAAAGCTCTCCAGGCAGAAACTGCAGATACTGACGACTCTGAACCTGAAGACTCTGATGATGAAGAAGAACTGTCCTTACTAACCAGAAGAGTTAAGCAACTCTGGAAAAGAAGGAACAACAACAACTTCAGAAGATCAAGACCCAGAGGGGATAGATCAGAGTCAACTTCAAAAGGTAAACCTAATAAAGATATTACCTGTTTTGAATGTAAAGAAACAGGTCATTATAGAAATGAATGCCCCAAGCTGAAGAAAGATAACTCTAAGAAAGAAAGCTTCAAGAAAAATGCCTTCAGAACAAAGAAGGGATTAATGGCCACCTGGGACGATAGTGAATCAGGATCATCAGAATCTGACTCTGATGAACAAGCCAACGTAGCATTTATGGCTACCACATCCAGCAGCTCAGATGAAGAATCTGAAGAGGTATTTTCTGAACTTTCTAGATCTGACTTAGAATCATGTTTATCAGAAACTCTTACCTCTCTTCAGAAATTAAAACAAAAAGTTAAAAGCATTAAAGGCCTTCTTAATGCAAAATCTGAAGAATGTAGTGAACTTGAGACAACAATTCTAGCACATGAAGATACAATCAAATCTTTAACGTTAGAAAGAGATGGAGCTAAAACAAAAAGCTTAAAATTAGAAGAAGCGTTGTCTCAAGCACCACAAACTTCAAATGAAATTATTTATAAATATGAAGAAGCCTTTCAGAAGTTTCTGAAGAGTGGAATAGATAGGAGTATTATGGCATCCATGATTTATGGAGTAAGTCAGAATAATAAAAGGGGAATTGGGTATGATTCTGATTCTGATAAAACTTCTACCAGTAACCAAATTAAATCACCTTTTTCATACCACTATACACACACACAAGAACACAAATTTAAAAATGCTAGAAGACCCAAAGTTGTAAGAAACTCTGGGAAAACTAATCTGAAAGGACCCAAGAGATTCTGGGTACCGAAAGATAAGATTATCTATGTTGCAGATATCCTATGCAGCAAAGTTCAGACACCAGTCATGGTACCTGGACTCTGGATGCTCGCGACATATGACGGGAAGAAAGTCTATGTTCCAAAGCCTGGAACTTAAAGACGCTGGCTTTGTAGGCTTCGGAGGAGATCAGAAAGGAAGGATCAGAGGCTCCGGAACTATTGGTAATGGTACTCTTCCCTCTATATCTGATGTTCTTTATGTAGAAGGATTAATGCATAACTTGTTATCCATAAGTCAATTAAGTGATAACGGTTATGATGTAATCTTTAATCAAAAAACGTGTAAAGCCATTAGTCAGAACGATGGCTCTGTCCTTTTCACAGGCAAGAGGAAAAACAACATTTATAAAATAAATCTTTCTGATTTAAAAGATCAAAATGTTAAATGTTTAATGTCAGTTCACGAAGAGCAATGGGTATGGCATAGACGCTTAGGCCACATTAGCATGAGGAAACTTTCTCAGCTAACTAAACTTGAGTTAGTCAGAGGCTTACCTAAACTGAAGTTTTCTTCAGATGCTCTGTGTGAAGCTTGTCAGAAAGGAAAGTTTTCAAAAACATCTTTTAAAAAGAAAAATGTTGTTTCTACCTCCAAGCCTCTGGAGCTTCTTCACATTGACTTATTTGGTCCTGTGAAAACAGCATCAGTCAATGGAAAGAAGTATGGACTTGTAATCGTTGATGATTACAGCCGCTGGACATGGGTAAAATTCCTAAGGCACAAGAGTGAGTCTCACTCTGTATTCACCAGTTTCTGTTCTAAAGTGCAAAAAGAATTTGACTCTAAAATTGTTAGAGTCAGAAGTGATCATGGTGGAGAATTTGAAAATAAAGATTTTGAAGAATTATTTGATTCTAATGGAATATCCCATGATTTCTCCTGCCCTAGAACTCCACAACAAAATGGAGTTGTAGAGAGGAAGAATAGGACACTCCAAGAAATGGCCAGAACCATGATCAATGAAACAAATGTAGCAAAGCACTTTTGGGCAGAAGCTGTAAATACAGCGTGTTACATTCAGAATAGAATCTCTATTAGACCTATTCTGGATAAGACTCCCTATGAACTGTGTAAGGGAAGAAAACCCAACATTTCATATTTTCATCCTTTTGGATGCATTTGCTTTATATTAAATACTAAAGAACATCTGAACAAGTTTGATTCCAAAGCACAGAAAGGTATTATGTTAGGATACTCAGAACGCTCTAAAGGCTACAGAGTATACAACACAGAAACCAAAATTGTGGAGGAATCAATTCATGTTAGATTTGATGATAAGCTTGACCCTGAAAAGTCAAAGCTAGTTGAAAAGTTTGCAGATTTAGAGATCACTCTGGTAGAATCTGAGAAAACTCCAGAAGCAACTGTCACTCCAGACTCTGAAGAAATTAAATCTCCAGAAATTCCAAGGAAAGTCAAGAGTCGTAGCAACGTATCTGAAGGTTTGATTTTGGGAAACAAAGATGAACCTGTTAGAACCAGATCTACCTTCAGAACTTCTGAAGATATTCCTCTGGGACTAGTGTCTCTGATTGAGCCTACGTCCTGTGATGAAGCTCTTCAAGATAACGATTGGGTGGCAGCTATGCAAGAAGAGTTAGATCAATTCTCCAAGAATGATGTCTGGGATCTCGTTCCTAAACCCAGAGGCACTCATGTCATTGGAACCAGATGGGTGTTCAGAAACAAACTGAACGAGAAAGGAGAAGTTGTCAGAAACAAAGCTCGACTGGTAGCTCAAGGTTATAGTCAACAAGAAGGTATTGATTATAATGAAACTTTTGCTCCAGTCGCAAGGTTAGAATCTATTCGTCTTCTTGTATCTTTTGCTATTAATCATTCTATCAAATTATACCAAATGGATGTCAAGAGTGCATTTCTTAATGGTTATATTTCAGAAGAAGTGTATGTTAATCAACCTCCTGGTTTTGAAAATTCAAACTTTCCAGAACATGTTTTCAAACTTAAAAAATCTTTATATGGACTAAAACAAGCCCCCAGAGCTTGGTATGAACGTCTGAGCAATTTTCTTCTGGAACAAAATTTTATCAGAGGGAAAGTTGATTCTACACTCTTCTGTAAAAATCATGAAAATGATCTCATGATATGCCAAATTTATGTTGATGACATTATTTTTGGTTCTGCTAATATCTCTGTTTGCCAAGAATTTTCCAAGTTAATGCAGGCAGAATTTGAAATGAGTCTAATGCAAGAACTAAAGTTCTTTCTGGGAATTCAAATCAATCAAACTCCAGAAGTCACGTACATTCATCAAAGCAAGTACATTAAAGATGTTCTGAAGAAGTTTGATATGTCTGAATGCAACTCTGCAAAGACTCCTATGCACCCAACTTGCATTCTGGAAAAGGAAGAGGTAAGCAACAAGGTTTGTCAGAAGCTCTATCGAGGTATGATAGGCTCTCTTCTCTATCTGACTGCTACTCGTCCTGATATTCTCTTTAGCGTTTGTCTTTGTGCCAGATTCCAATCAGATCCTAGAGA
The DNA here is from genome assembly GCF_024323335.1 of Lathyrus oleraceus. Classification (NCBI taxonomy): domain Eukaryota; kingdom Viridiplantae; phylum Streptophyta; class Magnoliopsida; order Fabales; family Fabaceae; genus Lathyrus; species Lathyrus oleraceus. The sequence continues at coordinate 106,465,716 of NC_066585.1, forward strand.
ATCTCATTTAACAGCTGTTAAGAGAATTCTTAAGTATCTGAAAGGAACTCCTAACCTGGGCCTGATGTATGAGAAAACATCAGAGTATAGGCTTTCTGGTTATTGTGATGCAGATTATGCAGGAGATAGAATAGAACGAAAAAGCACATCTGGAAATTGCCAGCTTCTGGGAAACAATCTAATCTCCTGGGCTAGCAAAAGACAGTCAACTATCGCTCTATCAACTGCAGAAGCAGAATACATCTCAGCATCACTGTGCACAACTCAGATGCTCTGGATGAAGCATCAGCTAGAAGATCTTCAGATATTTGAGAGTAACATTCCTATCCTTTGTGATAATACTGCTGCTATTTGTTTGAGTAAGAATCCTATTTTACATTCCAGAGCCAAACACATAGAAATAAAACATCATTTTATTAGAGACTATGTTCAGAAAGGGATAGTAACGCTGAAGTTCATTGATACAGAACATCAATGGGCAGATATCTTTACTAAGCCTCTAGCTGAAGATAGATTTCTTTTTATCTTAGAAAATCTGAACATTAAAAATTGTCCTGAGTAAAATTTGGCTCTGAACATGTAAAATGAGACTCTGATAAAAACAAATACACTTCTGCCTCTGACTCTGATACTTCTACCAAGTTAAGAAGATATCTGAGTTAGAAATCTTCAGAAATCCTTTGGTATTCCTGAAGATCAGATACATCAACACGTGGGGAACATGCGTCTAACCCTAGAACTTCTAGACAGCTGTCAAAAGAAATCAAAGGTCAGAACGCTTGAAATCTCCTCGAGCAGTGTGCTTACTGTTGGGATTAGACATTCATTTATTAGCTATAATCATTTTTCCCCCCTAGCGTGCAAATCTTGTGTTCTGTTCCAACGCAATTAAATGTGTCGTTTTGCATGTGTTTCTACCCTTAGGTATATAAACACTTTTCTCACATTTCACACACTTATCACTCTCACTCACTCTTAAACCCTAAACCCTTTCTCGAAGTTTTCTCTGCAACTTTCTCAGTTCTTCATCTTCTTCATCAATCTTAGTCATGAATCCTCAAGAGCAAGAAGTTTTTAACTTCTCCCAACAAATGGAAGCCGCTTCTAATCCCCAAACCTCAAACACTCAAACACCCATGGTTGTAGACGTTACCACAACCCCAGTCTACAAAGAACCTCACATTTTGGAACGCGAACAACACATAAACCTTTCAACTCCCTTTGAAGGTTTAGATGTACTGTGTGAATCGCTGGTGGATTTTGAGAACTTAAGAAGAAACGGTGTTGATCTTACTGAAGATCTTCACAAGCAAGGTTGGGAAACCTACTTCAACAGGCTTTATGGCCCAATTTATCCTCTTCTGGTGAAAGAATTCTGGAGATGTGCAGATGCTGATGACCAGTTCATTGTCTCGTTTGTTCTGGGTGTGAAGATTGTCATCACTGAAGCATCAATTGCTTCCTTGCTAAACATGGAGAAAGCTGGAGGTAAAAGGATTTACAACATTCCTCCAAGGTCCAAGCGCATCACAGAAGTCATTAACCCTACAATCTTCAAAGCAAATGTTGAAGGAAACCCATCTAAGAACAAGGAGCTTCATCAGAACCTCCGAGTTTGGCTGAAGATTATTCTGGGAACAATCCATCATCGTCCAGCCTCCAACTCTTCAGATTACATAAATGCTGATCAGAAATGCATCCTCTACTGTATTCAGAAGGGTATCCCGATCAACCTCCCTGTTCTCCTCTTCAGATATCTGAGGGATTCAGTCAGAGAAACCAGGAATAACATGAAGCCCAGATCCTACATTCCTCTGGGTAGATTGCTCTCTGACATCTTCATTGAGCATGGGCTGGTAGATGCTCTGGAGAAGACCAGATGTATGGATGATCTGGCAATTGACGTTGGAAAGCCTCTGAATGCCAAAAATCTGAGGAGTATGGGAATCATCAAAGACATCAGAGTCAAGCCCACTATGGAAGTAACCTGGGAAGCTCTGAAGGATCAGAGGAAGATGCCTCATGGCCTTGAAAGGTTCTTCAAGAATGAACCCAGAGATGCCATTGCTATCTACCTTCAGGATCGTCTGGATGAAGGCATTGATATCTCTGATTTCCGCCTTGAAGACTGTCTGGACTCTGTAGAAGATCTGGTCAGATACAAAAGAGGTCTTTCTGAGAAGAAGATAGCTGAGGAAGCAAGGAAGGCAAAGAAAGCCAGACTTGGAGAAACCTCTGGCACCAAAGCTTCAGCACCTCTGAATGTCTCTTCTGGTAAGTCTATTCCTCCTGTCTCTTCTGAATCTATAATGGCTTCCTCTAACCCTCTCTCCTCTCAACCAATATATACCACCGCTGAAATACCACCTTCAATCACCAGAACCTCTCAACCTCCACCTGTTCTAAAAATTGCTCGTAATTTCACAACAACCTCTGACCCTAATCAACTATATCACCACAGCTCTTCCTCATCCTCTGAATATGAATCACCCCCTTACCTTTCCCCTTCTTCTGACCAAGAGTTCTCTGAACAAGAGTCCTCTGACCAAGAACACTCTGACCCAAACTCCCCAACAATAGCTGAAATTTATGCTAAAAATTTCGCTCCACAACCCTCAACACAATCTGAAGTAACCTCTCCCCTCCAAACTTCACTTCCACCACAACAAACAACAACCTTACCCTCTGAAACTCAACCATCTGATCCCTTCACCTCTAATATCACTCCACCATTTATTCCCGCTGTACCTGAACCAGACTCTGACCCTTTAGACCTAAATCCATTATATGCTTCATCTCCTAGTCTTCAACCAGACGCAGATTCTGAACTTCAAGCAGAATATGAACCTCAACAAACTGAACCTCAACCTCTAAATCTCAGCCCTCAAAACTCTCCACCTCATTCACCTGAACCTGAACCTGAACTTACCATACCTACCCTTGAGGAGGCCATTATACAGGTTGCAGAAGCTTCAGTCCAGAAGATCAAGTCTCTGGCTAAAAACTCTGAAGTTAGTGATGATCCTAAATCTGTTAGGACACACTGGAACAGAGTCATTAGTTGGATGACCTCTGAGTCTTATAGGCTGAAGAGTATCTCTGAACAAGTCAGAAATGGCTACATCAGAGACTCTGAGGAAAGACTCCAAGAGAGACTGGCTAGAGAAGCTGAGGCCAGAAGGTTAGAGGAGGAAAGATTGGCTAGGGAAGCTGAAGAAGAAGCAAAGAGGTTGGAAGAAGAACGCCTGGCAAAGGAAGCAGAACTTCTAAGGATTCAGGAAGCTGAAGCCAAGGCTAAGGCAGATGCAGAAGCCCAAGCTGCTGCTGAAGCTGAAGCTCAGCAGGCTCTGATTCAGGGGGAGTCTTCCTCTGCGATCCCTCTGATTCTTAACACTCTGAAGGAGATCAAGCAAGATCAGCAAGAGATCAAGAAAGATCAGAATGAGCTTCGTGCCAGGATGGACAAGCAAGATGCTCTGAATGAAAACATCCAGAACATGTTTGCCATGCTGCTTCAGAGACTTCCTCAACCTCCAAACCCTTAGGCACTTAGGATTTATTTTGTTTGCTTGCCTAGTGTTTTTGCTTCTATCTTCTTTTTTAGCTCTGATATTCTGTTGAATCTGATGTTTTGACTGTTGTTTGCCTTTGTGCTTTTCAATGAAGTGTTTTTCTCTTTATTATTCTTTTCATTTTTTTATGCCTTTTTGATTATGCCAAAAAGGGGGAGAAATTATTAAATAGCTCTGATGAAAATTATGTCTAAAACCTTAAGCATTCTGAAACAATTATAAAAATAGTTCTGATATAAATAGCTCTGATTAGATAATAGCTCTGATTAAATAACTCTAACATTAAAATTAAGAAATTGCAGAAAGTTTTTCAGAAATCTTATTGCTTGGAAAGCTCTGGTAAGAACTTCTGAACTCCCTAGTACTAACTCAGGGGGAGCTTTTGTCTATCTGATCTAATATTTTTCATGTTTCATCTGATAATTTTATTTGTTTTGTCATCATCAAAAAGGGGGAGATTGTAAGAACAAAAATTGTTCTACAACAGATTCCATGATTTTGATGATAACAAAGGTTGAAACCAAAAATGGCACCCTAACGAAAAGTTTCTAAGTGTGCAGGGTTCTAAAGAAAGAAGAAATAAATCTGATGATGTCATCAGATGCAAAACAAGATCAGATGCAAAATCTCAAGTATCAGAAGCATCTAAAGTGGAATCTCGTTTCAAGAAGCTCTGACTCTGGACAAAACTACAAAGTATCAGAAGCATCTGAACATGAAGTAAAGTCTAGAAGCTCTGACTCTGAACAAATGCCTTCTGTAAATTCTGAAGTTATCAGCGCCATCTGAACTTTCAAGAGATAACATCAGAAGCCAGTTTCTCCATATACACAAAGACTCTAATCAGAATTGTTAATCATGATAAAGTAACGTTTAAGCCAAGTTAAAGTTCTGCAAATAGATTTCCTCAATTAGAAAGAGACGTTAATCTCCACTTCCAAGAGAGAAGATACTAATTGTGGTAAGTAGTCACTTCTAAGAGAAAAAGTCTACTGCAGAAGCTATTAATGGAATGGCGTAACTACATCTCAATATCCAACAGATTCAACGCTACTTCAACTCTACTTCAACTCCTATAAATAAGAGAAGAAATCAACATTCAGTAACAAGAAATCACTAGCCAAAACTATACTGAAATCATATCACGCTCAAGAAAAACATCTTTGTTCTTCAAAGATTTTCACTAAGCTTTTGCTTATCAAGTGAAAAATTTGTTCTTAAGTTTGTAATATTTGCTTTCTTAGAAGCACTCTAGATTACACATCTTGTATCTAATTTTTATTTGATTTCCTCAAGTGACTCTTTGTAGTCTGTAGACTTGAGAGGACTAAGAGATTTTCTTCTCTCTTAGGGGTTGTTTGTAATCTTTCAAGATTAGTGGATTAAGTCCTTGTTGAAGGCGAAATCACCTTGGCCGGGTGGACTGGAGTAGCTTTGTGTTATAAGCGAACCAGTATAAAATCATTGTGTGATTTCATTTTGCAAAAGCGCTTATTTTTCAAACAATTCAAACCCCCCTTTCTTGTTTTTCTCACCTTCATCTCCTTCTTTGACCCTAGGCTTTGGCCTAAGGGTTTGCTTCTCATGTTTGAGTTTGTTTTCAGGTTAAGAAGCATATGGCTTTAAGGAGATTAATTCACATGGCTTGAATTGGTTTGTTTGATTGTTGTGGACTAACTTTGACTTGTTTTGTAGGTTGCTCTTAGCTCATTTGAGTTGAGCTTGTGCCTTGCATAATGTAACCTTGATTGTTGATTGTGTATTGTTTGTTGACTGTCGGTTTATCTGTTTGACTTTTTGAATTGAGAACTGATTGAGTTGGATTGTTTTCAGGTACCTTAGTTGCTTAAGTTCACTTTGAACTTGCTTGGTTGCTTAACCAATTAGGTATAATTTCTCTTCTTCATGTAGTCTGGAAGACCTGGTCTGTTACTTGGCCAGGCACCTGTCTGAAGTCCTCCTTAAGAGGCAATGTTTGTGATTGTTTATCTTTGTCCCCAAACAGGAAAAGTCCTTTGATAAGGCAATTGGTAGATAAAAGAGATGTGTAGTCCATCTCCTACTATTCTGTGTGTCATCCCTTTGCTCACATTACATGTTGAAGCATTGTGGATCTTAACCAAAGATCTATAGAGTCATTAACTTGTGGAGAGAGTTCCAACTTTCTGAACTCCCACACCTTCTATATATTTGAAGCTCTCCCTGGCCAGGGATAAGAGCAATGAGGCACACCCCTCATATCCTTTCATCTGCTTCACCTTAACTCTCAATGTTAAGGTTAAGAACACCATTTACCCCATTCCAGTTGACTTTAAAGTCTAACCCTTGCCTGAGCCTAATTGCTTGTATATAGTGTGTGCTAACTGAATCATTGATTGCTTATTGGTTTATCTGTATATGTTTGCTTGTTTGCCTTTGTGCATTTATCATCATTAATTACCTATTATTGCATGATCATCATTTCATATCTTTGTGACACATCTTTGATTGTCCATGGAGGAATCAGTTGTAAGTCCAGTTGTTGGCCACTGTTCCTATGATTTGGAAGGGATTGAGTGTAAGACCATTTCATTGGCCACTTATGTCCTCTTTGCTTAGTGCTTATGTTTGTTTGTTGTATGTGAGGATGCAATTGTAAGTCCATGTTGTTGGCATTTGTATTCCTATGATCATCCTGTGGAGATTGGTATAAGTCCAGATAGATTGGCATCTGATATCCATGTTTTATTTTGCTTTGTGAGATTGGAATAAGTCCATTTATTGGCATCCGGTATCATTGTTTTGTTTTAGGAGATTGGTGTAAATCCATTTATTGGTACCCGGTATCCGCCTTTGTTTGTGAGATTGGTATAAGTCCATTTATTGGCATCCGGTATCATTGTTTTATTTTAGGAGATTGGTGTAAATCCATTGATTGGTAGCCGGTATCCGCTTTTGTTTGTGAGATTGGTATAAGTCCATTGATTGGCATCCGGTATCACCTTGCTTTTTATTTGCTTACTTGCTTTGTTGCTTATTCCAAAGGACACACTTGAATCATCTTCCATATGATTTCAAGAGGTGAACTTCTAGGAAGTTTTACACTCCTTCATCCACATCCTTTTTGTTCCAACACTCCCTTTTCACATTGTTAATTCAAAAAACTTTGACATAGTGTGCAAACATTTTCATCTCTTTTCAAATTAGAAACCTGGACCTTAAGTCCTTGACTTTTCAAACTTCATTTTTGATAACACTTCTTTCTGAATTGAATCTTAATCATACTTTGACCATCCTTTTGTGAATACTCATAATCCATTAACTTCACCCATTCAATTGTTTTGTGGCTTTGTCCATTCTTGATAATTTTTCATACATTAGCCATAGGTTTCAATTCTCATAGTGGTTGATGTAAATCTCACCACATCCTTAGTGAGTTGATTGTAAGTCTTCCATACTTATTATAGGGTTAACCCCTCACTAGTATGTTGAAGCTATCCTTGCATGGTGGATTGTTGGTATTGGTTGAGTTTTCTCCCGTTGAGAATGAAAAACCTTAGTGCTCTTGTTTTAAAATGAACCCACTCATATTTTGGAAATCTTTTAGCCGAACTACGGCGTTTTGATCCTTACCTTTTCATGGGAAGGTACGTAGGCAACGGGTTCATCCGTTCAAACACAAAAATAATAAAATTGTATATTCTTTTCTCATCTTCCCAATCATGTTTGCACAATATGTCATAAACAAATAAACATTTTCATTCAACAAGTGTGAAAAGGGCTCCCTAGGAGTACCTAGGACGTTTTGGGTGCCTAACACCTTCCCATTGCGTAATTTACCCCTTACCCAGATTCTCTGATCTTTTTCATTAGTTTTCTATGTGTAAAACTTCTTAGGCTTTTGTTCGCTTTTTAGCCAATCCTTTGGATAAATAAAAGTGCGGTGGCGACTCGATTCCTTGTATGCTTTGCTTATGGTTTAATCAATAAATCATATAGCGACGAATACACCGCTACAGATATGATTTCCAAATCAATTGATGAAGAGGAACATGTTGAGCATTTGTTGAAGTTATTCCAGCGTTTGAGGAAGTATAAACTCCACTTGAATCCCAATAAGTGTACTTTTGGTGTTCGCTCTAGTAAGTTGTTGGGCTTCATTGTCAGCGAGAAAGGTATTGTGGTTGATCCTGCCAAGGTCAAAGCAATACAAGAGATACTTGCGCCCAAAACTGAGAAGCAAGTCAGAGGTTTTCTCGGCAGCTTGAATTATATCTCAAGATTCATTTCACACATGACTGCCACATGTGCGCCTATATTCAAGCTTCTTCGGAAAGCTCAGTCTTGTGATTAGACCGAAGACTGCCAGAGAGCTTTTGATAGTATCAAGGAGTATCTGCTTGAACCTCTGATTTTGTCTCCACCTGTTGAAGGAATACCATTGATCATGTATTTGACTGTGCTTGAAGATAGTATGGGTTGTGTTCTAGGTCAGCAAAATGAGACTGGAAAGAAAGAATTTGCAATTTAGTACCTCAGTAAGAAGTTCACCGACTATGAGACTCGGTATTCTATGCTAGAGAAGACTTGTTACGCATTGGCTTGGGCTGCTAAGCGTATGCGTCAGTATATGTTGAATCATACTACTTGGTTGATATCCAAAATGGATCCAATCAAGTATATTTTTGAGAAGCCTGCTTTAACTGGGAGAATTGCCCGTTGGCAGATGTTGTTATCAGAGTATGATATTGAATACCAATATCAGAAAGAATCAAAGGTAGTGTCTTGGCTGACCATTTGGCTCACCAACTAATTGAAGATTACCAGTCAGTGCATTATGATTTTCCTGATGAAGAGATCTTGTATCTGAAAATGAAAGATTGTGATGAACCATTGCTTGAAGAAGGGCCAGAACCTGGTTCTCGTTGGGGCATGGTATTTGATGGAGTTGTTAATCAATATGGTAGTGGCATTGGGGAAGTGATCATTACTCCTCAAGGCACGCATTTTCCATTTACAGTTAGATTGACTTTCAAGTGTACAAACAATATGGCAGAATATGAAGCTTGTATTATGGGGCTCGAAGAGGCCATTAATCTCAGGATCAAGCATTTATATGTCTTTGGAGATTTAGATTTGGTTGTGAATCAGATCAAAGGTGAATGGGAGACGAATCAACCCGGTTTGATACCATATAGAGATTACGTGAGGAGGATTTCAACTTTCTTTACAAAGGTTGAGTTTCATCATATCCCTCGAGATGAAAACCGGATGGAAGATACTCTTGCAACGTTGGCGTCAATGATTGTGGTGAAGTATTGGAATGAAGTTCCCAATTTGACTGTGAGGCGTCTTGATAGACCAGCTCATGTGTTTGTTGTTGAAGAGATCAAAGACGAGAAGTCGTGGTACTATGACATCAAGTGTTTCCTCCAAAGTCAGATTTACCCGCCTGGGGCATCTTTGAAAGATAAGAAGACTTTGAGAAGATTAACCGGCAACATCTACCTGAATGGTGATGTATTATATAAGAGAAACTTCGATATGGTTCTGCTCAGATGCGTGGATATACACAAAGCAGACCTATTGATGACTGAAGTCCATGAAGGTTCCTTTGGTACTCATTCCAATGGACATGTGATGGCAAAGAAGATGTTGCGAGCAGGTTACTATTGGCTGACAATGGAATCTGACTGTTGCAAGTTTGTGAAGAAATGCCACAAGTGTCAAATATATACAGATAAGATTCATGTTCCTCCGACACTGTTGAACGTCATTTCCTCCCCCATGGCCATTCTCCATGTGGGGAATTGATATGATCGGCATGATTGAGCCCAAAGCGTCGAATGGACATCGTTTCATTTTGGTGGCAATCGACTACTTCACAAAATGGGTTGAAGCGACATCGTATGCAAATGTAACCAAGCAAGTTGTTGTAAGGTTTATCAAGAATCAGATTATATACCGATATGGTGTGCCAAGTAAGATCATTATTGATAATGGATCTAACTTGAATAATAATATGATGGAAGCTTTTTGCAAGGACTTCAAGATTGCACATCATAATTCTTCTCCCTACAGACCCAAGATGAATGGGGTTGTTGAAGCTACAAACAAGAACATCAAGAAGATCATTCAGAAGATGGTTGTGACATATAAGGATTGGCATGAGATGCTCTCATTTGCTTTGCACGGGTATCGTACATCCATCCGCACTTCAACAGGGGCAACCCCTTTCTCTCTTGTATATGGTATGGAAGCAGTGCTCCCCGTAGAGGTTGAGATTCCTTCATTGCGTTTGCTCATGGAAGCCAAGTTGACTGAGGCCAAATGGTGTCAGACCAGGTATGATCAGTTGAATTTAATAGAGGAGAAGAGATTGACTTCCATGTGTCATGGTCAGTTATATCAGCAGAGGATGAAGAAAGCTTTTGACAAGAAGGTCAGACCTCGCGTATTCAGGGAAGGTGACCTTGTGCTCAAGAAGATTTTATCTTTTAAACCAGATTCTAGGGGCAAATGGACTCCTAATTATGAAGGCCCATATATTGTTAAAAGAGCCTTTTCAGACGGTGCTTTGATTCTTACAACTATGGATGGTGAAGAGTTCACTCGTCCTGTGAACGCAGACGCAGTCAAGAAATACTTCACCTAAAAAGAAAAGAACAACTCGCTAAGTTGAAAACCCGAAAGGGCGGCTTAGGCAAAAATGAGCGTCTCGGTGGATTGAAAACCCGAAAGGGCGGTCCAGGCAAAAGTTAGAGACATAAAACAGAAGGAATCATCCCGATAAATTGAGTACCCCACCTTGGGGCAATTTATGCAAAAAAAATAGGGATTATGGCAAGTAACTGCATCCTGTTGATCTTCAATATTGGAAAAACTTTGTTGAGCACAAGGGTTGGCAGTGATTCATCATCCCCGGTAGCGGCCAAAAGCACAGTGGACGTCAAGAGTTGGTAGAAGGATTAATGATCATTTGTATTCAATGTAACCCTTTTCCATGTAAATTACCATTTTCAACTTTGTAAAAATCTATGGAGTCTTGTCATTTACGGACTACCATTCCCTTAAATAAAGTTGAGCTTTTATCCAATTGTTTCCACTCTTGTTTACTTCAACCAAATAGTTTTAAATTTTATTATGATCATTTTCAAAATTAAAAATTTTAAAATCAAAATCATTTTTTAAAAAAAACATATAAAAGCATGAATTTTAAAGCAATAAAAAGGAATGTCAAGAGCAGTTCGAAAGCAGTAAGCTCTAAGTGTGGAGCACTGATGGTTCTCCCTAAGCATTTGATTCTTCGTAATCCCCAAGTTAATTCAATTCCCTAGCGGAGTTTATGTTTGTTACCCAGCTAGTTTTATTTCCAGCGGAGTAAGGTTGGTATCCTTAGCAGATCCTGTGGTTGCGGTAGAACTTTGGTTTCCTCGCTAATCACCATCAAATTCTCTCCCAATCAGAGTTTCCTCCTGGTTTTTGAGCAGCTTTTTGCACTTGTTCTTCTGCAGGGTTGTCTCCCATTTGATATGGTGTTGACCTAAAATTCCTTGCAGACTCGATAACGTTTTTCTCAACAGATCTCCTCCTTCCCCGGCTAGGTTTGAGCCTTTGGGATGTTGATCTCTCTTTTCTCTGGCATTTGTCTCCCTCTCTTGTGGATTGACCGAGAATTATACCGGTGAATCAAAATTGCGACACCTTTGTATCCTTTGCGATCATTTTGTCAGCATAATCATCATATACATATACATATATACAATCATATGATTTCATGATTGCATAATTACATGTTCACAACGGTTAATTCCTTCCTGTGATTCTTATTCTCTGTTATGGCGGTATTTTATCCACATATGAGTTTGGTGTTTGTCCTCCCTCAATTGTAGAGTGTCAGCCCCTTAAGCAGAAAGACTTTAACCTTTCTCTTTTCCCCACTGAGTTATTTCTTCGTGGATGATTATTGCTTCAGTTTCCTCCCCAGTTGATTATCTGGATGGAACCACTCCCCTTGAGTTATATCCTCATTGGGTTGAGTCTTTATTGACCGTTTCTTTCTAGCTCTTATTTAGATAGATGCTTTGGGTCCCCTAAGAGTTTATTAACCGGTAACTGGTAATATCCTTCTTAGTTTGCAGTTTGCTACTTCTTGCCCAATACCCGATAAAAGTACCCTTGTTTTCTCCTCAGTGGAGTCCCTAGTGGATTCATTTTTTATGATTCCCCAGGAAGTATATCCTTGATATGTCCATCCTAACCGATGACGGATATGTTCTTCCCCTTTTTGAGTTTATCCTTGATATGTTCATCCTAACCGATGACGGATACTCCCACCTTTGGTATTCTACCCAGTAAAAAGATAGTTCTAATCCCTATTTTATTCTCCGAAGGGTTAATACTTGATATGTTCATCCTAACCGATGACTGATTTCCTTCTCTTTGCGATATTCTACCCAGTAACCGGTAGTTGTAAATCCTGCTTTTTCTCCCCTTTGTAGAGTTAATCCTTGATATGTTCATCCTAACCGATGACAAATTCTCTCTCCTGTGGTATTCTATCAAGTAACTGATAGATACAATTCCTATTTCTCTCCTCACAGAGTCTATCCTTGATATGTTCATCCTAACCGATGACAAATTCTCTCTCCTGTGGTATTCTATCAAGTAACTGATAGATGCAATTCCTATTTCTCTACTCACAGAGTCTATCCTTGATATGTTCATCCTAACCGATGACAGATTTTCTCTTTGTTGGTTTTCTATCCAGCATTCGATAGATGTAATTCCTACTTTTTGTTTAGTGGGTTTATCCTTGATATATTCATCTTAACTGATGATGGATATCCTTCTTAACATCCTCAGGCAAGTCTATCCTTGATATGTTCATCCTAACCAATGACGGATTTTCTTTCCTTTGAGTCTATCCTTGATATGTTCATTTTAACCGGTGACGGATATTCTCATCTTTGGTCTTCTGCCCAGTAACCGGTAGTTGTAAATCCTATTTCTGTAGTTTCCCCCCAGCAAGGTTATTCTTACCCAGTAACCGATAATGAATACTCTCTCCTGGTGGCGATTCCCAGTGAGTCATCCTTGATATGTTCATCCTAACCGATGACGGGTGTCCTCTCTGTCAGATCTTTATTATCTCCTTACCTAGTAAACCGGTGGTGGATAGTAGATTTCTGATCCTCCAACGTTGAAGTTTATTTCTTCCCTAGTTGAAGTTGAGTGTGCATTTCCTTAGTGAAATCACTTTTCCTGCATGATTCAAGTATGTCAGTCTTATCCTGATCTACTTGTTTCCCCTGCAGATGTTTTGTTTCCCCGACTGAGTCCTTCCATTTTCATGGAATTCCTCTAGTCTCCCAGCAGTTTTTAAGTCGTAGCCTGGCATATACGTAACAATTTTTATCCCCTCAGAGTCTTTGTCTTCCCCAGTGAGTTTTTCTTATGGAATGCTTTATGCTCCTACGGACCTTCGGTCTCTCTGATTTCTTCTCCTTTGTGGCAATATTTCCCCATAGAGAATTTTCTTTTACATTTATATCATATGCATCATGAGGTCTCTTAGGGACCAAAATTTGTTTCTATATGTTGTTACTTAAGCCCATTCTAATGAGTCGATATGAAGATTTTAACCTTCACCTCCTCAGTTAGAATGTCCTTATTTTGACCCTAAGATCCCTCCTGCAACTTCATCATATGCATTAGCATTGGGATCATACCTTGGCATCCTCATCACCCCTCTTTCATTGGGTTTGTTTTGGTAGAGATCACCAAGCCCCATGTGATTGTATCATACTTGTATATTATCATTTTACTAACCCAAATACCAAAAATATGTCTTTGCATTTGCCTAACTCTTTTGTAGGTATGGAATGATCCCCATTGATCTAGCAAGCTCATATCTAGGGTTTAAGACTCTCATGACTAAAAGAACAACCAAGTATGGATCCACAACGTCTCAAAGCATCATATATGAGTCCCCATGATCTTCACATGTTACTTTGATCAAGTTTTCTTCAAGAGTTTGAAGGTAGTTTGCCTTGGAAACCCTAGTTTGTCTGGGTATCTTGAGTAACTTCTTCAATAAGCTACCTCACCAATTGATCAAATTTTCTCAAGGGGCACTTCAAATTTCATCATCTTATGCATATATGATCTACCATGAGACAAAAAAGTCAAGAGAATTGGAGGTTAGCAAGATGGTTGATGGTGGTTAGCCAGATGAATTCATTTGATTAAAACTTGGTCTCCCTAGGCCCTATCTCCTATAATTTTCACCATATGAAAATGATTCCAAGAGAAAAGTTACTCTAAATGGCATCCCAAACAACTTTCATGTTGAGACCTAGAGCTAGGTTTGCTTGGAAAGTCATTTTCTATGTTGAAAAATTATAGGTCATTTTGTCTAAACCCTAATTTGAAAAGTAAACTTCCCAAGGCCGTAACTTGCTCAATTTTTATGATATGAAATATTTCCAAGTTGCACAATAAAATTCAATATGTCTACTTCAACTTTTATGTTTGGAGTGAGAGCTAATTTAACTTTTATGAGCATGTGATATGAAGATACATTATAGATCATTTTGGACCAATACCATTGAACAAGTGATTTTCCTCAACTTCAAAAATGCATAACTCCTTCATATTTAATCCAAATGAGGTCAAATTTATTACCATTTTGAAGAAATTTGAGATAGCTACAAATTTGAGATAGCTAAATCCAAATGACATGAAATTTGTGACCATTTTGAAGGTATTTGAAAGAGCTATAACTTTTATGAAGACACTATTTTCATTTGGAGCTCACATGAAAAGTTAAGTAAGGTGGAACATTGAGGTATATGACTTGACACTTAGAAATTTTTTCAACATGTTGAAATTTCCAAACTTCCACCTCAAAATTCACCTTGATCCATGTTCCAAATGGAAAAGTGTTCAACATCAAAGTTGCTCCCCTTGATCTAAGCTTTCCAAACAGTCTTATTTCATGCATTTTGGATGAGGTTTGCTAGGGCTGCGCATGGTCTTAACAGGTATGCATCAAGTGGAAAGATCAAATGTCCAAAACACCATTTCACATTGCCTTGTTATTCAAGCTTTTTTGAGACTTCAGAACAATGGAATTTGGACCTAAATGGATTGCTTCATAGGCCTATACACGTCCATGCAAGCTTGCATCATGCAATTGCCAAAATTGGAAACATTTTCAAGTGTGCAAATATCATTCCCAATTGCTATAAATAAAAGGCCTCTGGGCTCGTTTGAAGGATCCCTTGCGCGCCAGCTCTGTCCCTTCTTTTCAAACCCTCACAATTCAAGGGAAAACCTAAGAATTTTCAATCTGAAAATTTAGTTTGAATCTCACTATTTGGAGATTCAAAAACTCCAGGATCCAAAGCTTTGTTCCATTGCCAAGCCATTTCTACAAGCTTCCTGAAGGTGATCAAGCAAAGTTTGAAGCAAGCAAGATCCAGTTCTGCACAGCATTGAAGGTATTTTCCAGAAATTTTCTTCTCTTCGATTCTCACTCAATTCTCATCAATTCTCTTGGATCTTTGGTTGTCTGAAGTCCTACCAATGTAGGCAAGAAAATCGACTTCTTTGAGGTCAAATCGAAGCAACTCAGTTGACACACCTCAAAATTCAACTCCTCATATCTTTCTATATATGTGGAGTTAGTTAAAACTGAGGTCAGATTCGTGCTCTACGCCATTTTTTCTTTCAGATCATGTCCTCCTTTTTCATTTATGTGATGGTGATGACTGAACCAGTCCGGTGAGCCTCGCCTGAGAAGGTGATCGGAGTTTCAACGTCGGTGGTGGGCTGGATAGGTTCTGAGCCACATAATCACTTCAAATTACTTTAATCCTGAGCGCTGCTTTTGAATACCATTGGTGTGTCGCGCTGACTCGTGTGTTTGGTGGAACGCGTGTTTTAGACCACCTGATATGCCACCTCAATTAAAGAGGGAGGTCAAGTGGTCCATGTTTTTTCTAATTATTTGAATTTTATTTAATTTGTTTTATTTTTATTAATTCATATTAATTTTAATATTGATCCAAAGAATATGAGAGTTTCATCAAAAAATATTAAATAAAATCCTCTTTCATATTTTGAATTAAAATTATTTTTTGGATCATTATTAATATTTTTCATGATTTAATTGATTTTGTAAATACTTTTAATTATTTAAAAATACTTTTAAGTCTCCAAAAATTCTGAAAAATTTTCTCCAAGGTCCTTTGACCTTGTTTGACCTATGATAAATCTCATGGCCATTTCTTTGGTGTTTTGATGAGATTTTAGGAATTTGACAAACCATATTTAATTTAATGCATTATTTTTAGTATTTTTAAATTGAATAAATGGTAAATAATTATGTTGAGCCATTTTGATTGTTTGTATAAGTTTGACTTGTGTTGTTGGACCTTGGTCAAGGTTGATTTGACTTTGTTAGGTTAAGATCATTGGATTTAGGGGATTGATGGAATGTACATTCCGTCTCCCAAAATGAATGAATGATCTTAATTTGGTAAAAGTCCTCCTTTTTCCAATTTGAGTTTTGATTTATTCCTCTCCCTCTTCATCTTATTCCCCTTCTTTGTGCATTCATGTCATGGTCCTATGATATCTCAAGGTCCTAAGGCTATTTGATTGAAAAATCAACATAAGTATGGATGAGATTAGGCCACCTCTTTTGCATATTCTTTTTGTGTGTGGTATGTTTCATGAGCATAGTCCATTATAATATGTCTCTAACATACATTAACATCAAAGTTCTATTGCCTGACCTCAAATAGTTGTGACTTCTACATAAGTCCAATTATGATTGTTAAACATAACGCTAAATTTTTGACACAAAAGGCATAGCATTCTAGTTAACGAGATTGTAAGTCTCCCCTCTTTCATGGTATTGTGTGGAAACTTGACCTTTTTTCCTTCCTTTGGAAGATGTCTTGGTTCAAGGATCCATGCTTGTGATAAGTGGGTTGAGTGTTCTCCAAAGAATGACCTAAACAAAAAAGCAAAAGCAATACTAACTTCTAACTCATTAACAACTAACATTTAATTTCAAGTCATTTACTTTTAATATACTTTTTCCTTAAGCGTTATTCATTTGCCATTATTCATACCATTCTAATTGTTTATGTTAATGTCATTTTCACTTTGTCCACTTGGACCATATTTTGTGATATATTTTGCTTGTGTATATTGTGTTTGTTTGTGTGGTCTTTGACCATTAATGTACATAATAAGAACAAAAACCCTAAAAAACTTCTTGTGCGGACTGTTGATTTGATCTGAGACAATTGGACTTAGAATTTAGGCAACACTCCCTATGCAAAGGACTTGGGCAATGCCAACTTTCATGTAACCAAGCTCTTCATCATTCCTTTGCTTTAAGTGTCTTTAAAGCTCTTCATTCTCTACTTGAACTATCTCATACTTATTCTTCCAAGCATCAGTTTCTCGTTGCATCCTAGTCAAAGCAGCCTTGAGTTTCTCCGCGCCAGTCATGAAAATGAAAGAAGGTTTTTAATCAGTCAAAGACAAAGGCTCTTGTCAAGGATAAGGCATTTTCAAACTGACGGCTCTAGCTTGCACCCATTGGAGATAAGGCTCCAAAGAGATGCAATCTAGATTTCCTAGAACTTATCTTCCTTTCTTTTGGACGTGGCGCCAGACATGCATAATATTTTATTTGAACGCTTTGTTGTCTTCTCCTTCCTTGAAGAAGAAACTCACTAAGAAGATGGTGTTGGGCTTATCCTTCATTGGGTATCCAAATTGACGGCGAGCCAAAATCGGGTTGTAGTTAATGCCTCCCTTTGTACCAAGAAGAGGTACATTAGGAAACTCACCATAACTATCAATAATACTCACCCCCTCATAAGCACAATCAAACCAATCAATGTCAGAATGAGTGAGAGACATAATATTTTGTGACCATAGAAAACCATGCTTAGGTCCTAAAAGGCGGTAGACCGAGGCAAGTGCGAAATAAACCACTTGTAGAGTAGAGTTGTACAACATATTATCATTCCTCCCTTATGAAAATTCCTGAGATGGACTGAATGGTAAACATTTGCAATCAAGGTAGAAATTGGATTTCGAATTAGGAATATTTTGATAACATTAATGTCAACAAATTCGTCAACATTAGGGAATAGGAACAATCCATAGATGAGAAAGGAAAGACTAGCCTCAAAAGCGTCCATACTCTTCATGCTAGAAAAATAACGAGCCTTCTCTATCAAGAATTTAGCAGGCAAACCAAGAATTCCTCCCTTTGTAGTTAGATTATCTTTGATCTCAGACATCCTTAAATAAGTAGCTTCTACAATGTCTTGATGGTTTGGAATTTCTTCTAAATCGGAAAAGGGGACTTGATCAGGAATGGGTAGGCCAATCAAGTGAGAAAACTCCTCCAAGGTAGGCACAAACCGATAATCTGGAAAGGTAAAGCGTCGGTACAATGGATCATAGAATTGAACCAATGTAGCAAGAATCCCATCCACCATGTTGGTCTTCAAGAGAGGTAGAAGTCCCCCATATTTGCCTTTGAAGTCTTCAGGATTAACCACAAGAGATCCTAGCTCTCTTAAATTCTCCAATTTTGGACTCTTGAAAGTGTACTTTTAAGTTCTTCTTCTTCCAAAATCCATAGCGAATAATTCCTATGATATTTGCAACAAATGCTTCTAAGTTTCTTGAAGACTTTAATTAAGTTGATGTTAATGAATGCATGAATGTATGAATGCACAAACACATCAAGATCAACAAACATATGCAAGATTTCAAATACATGGGGTTCATAGGTTCGACTTCATGAGCATGAGGCCATGGGTATATCCATCCCAACAAGGTGAGTGCTAAGGGTTTAACATCAAGACAGGAACTGAGGTTCTAAGAAAGTTCCCAGAATCATAATCTCATCTTTCGAATATTATCGGTTCAGACAATTACTTGTCAACCAACAATATTATTAAGAGAGAATCATCTGAGTGTAGTATCACGTATCAACTAATTCAGGTTTACACCTTCATAGTCACCACACTACGTCCTAACAAGGCTTAGTAGAGTAAAGGGATACTAAAGTCATCATCTTCTCGGGCTCCCAGGTCAAAGATAGAAAATGTCTTCATGATTTCTCATTCAACAAATAATATCCATAAAGTGGCCTCCATTGATTTGGGGATTCTCAAGTAAGCTTGTTCGGGATTACTCCACCCGAGCCAACTTGACTATACCACCCTTCTATCTCAATATGCACTCAACTTTGGGTTAGGACTTATCTTAACACGAAGATCACCCAAACAAATATAAATAAACAAATAATAAAACACAGATAAAAACAATATAGGTATAACCCTCTTGGGGTCTCTCCCCAGTCAAGTCGCAATTTATGTCGCGGTGAGAATCGGAGACCAAGCTATTAGATTAACTTGACTCGCAAAACTTTGATATCACCACCGAACTTTTATTTTTCCAAGGGAAGGGGAAAAGATTCAAAATAAACATGCATAGCAAATAGTAACACTAGAATCAAAATAAGTAGAGATCAAAGGTACGGGGGTTGATTATACGAAGGGAAGGTATTAGCACCCTAAGCATCTACAGTATTCTACAGGAACCTTTTGAATTTATCTATGTTTTGGTTTAAAAGTTGTTTGCATTTTTGAATGGGGAAATGAAAGGGGTAAAAATGTTTTGGAAAGTATTTCTTGACTAAAGGTAAGTCAAAGTTTGAGTTTGAGATGCTTCATGTGTACTAAAGCATATTTGAAAGTGTAATAGAAAAAGCCATTGACTAAAAGTAAGTCAAGGTTTATGTTTGAAATGCCTCATGTGTACTAAATCATTTTCAAGTATAATTGAAGGTCCATTGACTAAAAGTAAGTCAAGATTTAGTGTGGGTATTTTAGCTTGAAAATGGGGTAGGGTTTGGTTGAGGGTAAATGCGATAATGGACAAACAAAGTCAACAAACAAACAAACAAACAGTACATGACCAAGAAGTCAACATAAGATTTTTTCCCTTGGATTTAGATACATAAAGACACATGAATTGGCAAGACATGAGCAAGCTACTTACATGTTTTTGAGGCATGATGAACATAAACAAGACATGACAAAGGTTTACATAACACCCCAAGAGGTAGCACCTGAACAAGTATGAGATACGTATTCAACATTATGGAAGTTTATGAAATAAATACTTGAATGAAAGGAAAAACAATTAAATAAGACATAACATCATAAGATTGAGATAGAATACAAGTGGAGTGTCACAAGACAAGTATTATAATCAAGATATATGGTCATCAAGTAAAGTTGTGACAAAAGAAAGACATTCAAAGCATGGATCATATGAACATGGTATGGGCAAAGTAAAACCCTAAGTGGATCACTATGCGTACAAGTCAAACAAGAGGCAGGAACATATTAGGGACAAGTTTAGACCTAAACCCTAATCATGGCATTAGTAAGAAACAATAAAGTGGAAACCCTAATCACTTCCTAACCATTCATTCAAACATGTTTTCAAGGTGAATCAATTTATACATGGAATGGAGATAATCAAGTTTAAACATGTTAAGGATAACAATCAACACTTAAGAAGGTGTGTTATGATCATACAAGCTTTCAACATCAAGAACAAACAAGAAATAAACCAAAGGAATCAATTAAGAGCCTTAAAAACACTTAAGAAACACATGTTTTCCATCAAACAAAAGGTGGTGAAATAAATAATATTATTGGGATTTATTGTATCATCATAAAATAGAAATTCTCATGAACACATGGCAAAAAGAATGGGTCAAAAATGTTAAGGGATCATGAAGTTATGGTTTTTTAAAGTTATGAAGAAAAATGGAATTTAACAAGTAATAAGAAATAAAACATATTGCATTGGCCAGGTTTGAACCCACGCCCTTGGGGTTCCATGCACTGCTAGGTAAAAAATAAAACAAAAGGGGTTGGGGCGAGGGGGATTCGAACACCAGACCCTTGGATTACAAGTGACTTAAGGCGCGTGCTTCTACCACTAGGGTGGTGATTCATCTGTTCATTAAAACACAAACAATGGTATATAGTATAAAACACGTTCCCTTTGAAATTGTCAACACCACATCAACATTGTCATCAATGTTGCGCTTCAGTCTCTCTCACTCTTCTTCTTTCATTTTTTTTCCAGTTTTTTTAACAATGATATCTCTCTCATTTCACAACCATTTTTCATGAAATAAAGATCAAAGTTACTCAGAAAAATGCAAGGAACATAATGGTACGATAGGTTTCAACTAACACTCAAAGATGAGGACACACGAAGGCCAAAACTAGACCTGAAACCCTAGGTTTCGTGCAAACATAATTCTCATAAACAACAAGATAAATGGCGTGTGGTCTAATGTTCAATCTTAACACAATAAATGCTACATGTTTGCTTGAGAAATCAAATGGAAATGATGCATGTATAGTGAGTTTCAAAGTTAAGAATATACCTATTGGAGCAAGGTCCAATGCCTCTTCAACACTACTTCCAGATATTGTTTGATGCTTCTCCTAATGCTTGTGAGTTCCCAGAAGATGATTGGAACCTTTGTTTTGTAGAATGCACGAGCCAAATGAGAGAATGGAGGTCAAGGTTGGAAAACTCTCGAGAATGAAGTTTTTATTGGAAAGCTTGGTGTATGGATAGATGAAGCCTTGCCCTCTATTTATAGTGATCCTTTAGGATTTAAGAAGCCTCAGATATCATAAAATAATTGTGTCTTGTACTGGTTTGCTTTCTTGGTTGGTTCTTGCACAAAACACCAAGTGGGAAGCATGGAAAAAGCATGGAGTGCATGAAGTGCTTTGTGTTACTTTTTATGAAGCATAGGAGTTTACTTGGGGTTTATAGTTGGTATGTATCATAACCAAAGCCATTTGGGAGCTCAATGGTACTAATTGTTGGGTTAAAGACACTTTACAAAGATGGAAGTGTGACCTTTATGCCAAAAATGGAATGATTCATTGAGTAATGGTTTAGTTGCTTAGATAATGGATCAAAATAGTGTGTAATCTTCTGATTAGAGTGAGATTTAGAAACAATGAGGACATGTAGTTGGATATCTTGTAGATTTGCTTGGATTTGCAATGCAACTTGGCTTGGAACTCGACCTATGAGCCACTTCATGATGCTAACTTCCCAAATTTGATTCTCTTAGCTCAAGCATGAGAAATTCTTGATCTTGAACATTTTGGAAAGATGGAATCATGATCTATAACTTTCATGTTGAGCATTTTTCTTGAATCAATTAGGATCTTGGTGAAAATTTGGCATAAAGTTGGTTATTTGATTAGGTCAGCATGCTGGAAATTTCAATAAGTGTTTTATGTCTTGACAAACAAATGAATCCTCAACTTCATGGTACCATATCTCCTTATCCATGCATTTTTTAGGTTTAATCACCTAGGACAAATTTGAAGTATGAAGCAAGGCCTTTAATCTGATCATTGAAGCAAAGAAAATGGTGGCTTGGATCACAAGTTATGGCCTTGGAAAGTTGGGTACTTGGACATGATTTTTAGGGACTTGGTAAAAATTTCAAATTCTCCATCTTTTCCCATTTTGCAAGTAACCTTGATTTTCTTGATTAAACTTGACCAAATAAATTCATTGATCATATTTTCATGATGCTTGACTTGAAAGGTCTATGTTTGACCAAAAATCTTAAAAGTCAAGCTTTACCTTTAGGCATTTGTTGACTTCTCATCAGTGGAGTTCAAAATTTTTATTTGTTCATGAACCTAACTTCTTGATCCATTTTAATTATATGAGTGGATTATTGGGACACATTTGACGACCTTGGATTATGCCTCAAACCATAGGATCATGTTTTGGTCAAAGAATCAGCATTAACCCTAATTTGGAATGCCATATGAGTTATGGCTGGATGAACTTGAATTGAGGTGAGTACAAACTTGATTGTTGATGGAGGGAGACTCTTTATCACCTTGAGATATTTATGATCACACTAATCCTTGGTTGATCCATCCCTTGAACTTCTTGATGCCAAAACCATGACTTGCAAACAAAGCTAAGAAAGACATATATATTTTTGTATTTTTGTGGGGTTAGCAAAGCATAAGGATACACACAAAAGTATTTGATGACCTTGATGCTATTTAAATGATACAAATGATAAGGTATCTTAAGGGTGAAAATTAGGGTATTACAATGTCAGGTCCTATTAGATTCTAGATAATCGATTTCATCATTAATAGCTTCTTGTCACAAACCTACATCCAGATATGAAAGGCCTTTTTGAAGATTTGTTAGATCTTCTTCTATTGTATATGCCACATAATCGATCCCATAGTCTTTATCAACTCTTACTCTTTTATTTTTTCGAAGTTTTGTTTCTACTTCATCATTTCTTTCAGTGTTTCTTATCACACAAATGTAATTTAATTCAGTTCCCCCACTACTTCTCGATTTGAAAGAAAATTCATCTTCATAGAATTTAACATCATTTGATTATATGATCATTTTCTCATTTAGGTCACAACACATATATGCCTTGCTATTTTCCGCATACCCAATGAAGACACATTCATAGGCTTTACTGGTGAGTTTAACTTGCGTCGTATCCGAAATTCTGACATAAGCCAAACAACCCCAAATTCTAAAGTAAGACAAGTTTGGTTGTATTTTCTTCAATATATCATAAGGAGAGATATAATTTTTAGGCTTGGGAACTCTATTCAGGAAATAGCAAACAGTCAATAAAGTTTCCCCCCACCAGTAAGATACAACATCAGAATTCAACATAATAGCAACAACTAGTTTAGTAAGAGTTCCATTATTTCTTTATGCTTTACCATTCATTTTAGGAGAAAATGGTAAGTCGTTTCATGTACAATTCAATGTAATTTATAAAATTCATTAAATAAACTAAAATCATACTACCCTATTACTATGAAAGCTTTTAATTTTCATACTAAATTAATTTTTCAATTTCATTCACAAAATTCTTAACATATTAAGCGCTTAATTTTCATTCTTAATAAATTTATTTTCACTTTCATTAATAAAAATCTTAAACATATCAATTTCACAAAAATATCATTCCTAGTGACGGTGTACGAATATACCCAATAGATTAACTAAATCTTACCTTATTTATAAGAAACCCGTAAACAATTATTTCTAATCTCAGGAGTATGCATGATATCCTTCAAGATTAAAGTCTTTTCACAAGAGGACTATAACTCCACTTCTCTAATATCGACAACATTAGTGGTGTGGGTAACTTCCAACAAAACTTTCTTATTTTCAGTATTTGTGTATGTTTCAAACATTGCGTGATCATAAAAGACATAAAGAGCAGAGCCAATGTCTATCCACCAACCATCATATGGATCACTCATGTTGATTTCAGTGATCATAATAAATTTCTCATCAATCAGGTCAACTTGTGCAATGTTTAAGCATGTTCTTACATTTTTTAGCTGTATGAACTATGTCACTTCTTTATGGTGGTGGTTATTTCCTATCAATTGGAGCATTCGAGGTCCTTAAGGGATTCCTACTCTTAATACGAATCAAATATTTATGGTTTTGATTCTTCAATGGTTTGCCAAATGGCTTCAAAGTTGCATTGAATTTTTTGTTGTCATCTGAAATAACCAAGACTTTTTCTTTTTGATCTTGTTTCTAAGATTCTTATTCAATTAAAAGGTGGGTAATTAGACTCTAAGTTAAGTATTCTTTTATTTTACGGTGAAGCAAATTTTTATAAACTTTCAAACTAGGGGCAATTTGTCAATAATAAAAGCAATTTGAAATTGTTAATATAAAGACATACTTGTAGTGATGATCTCGTGAGCTATCTTTTAAAGTTCGTGAAATTGAGCTTTTATAGACATTTCATCTACAATTTGATACTTGAGGTAGCAGCTAACATCTTATCTTTGCGCCAACTTCTTTGATGTCATACAAATTTTTCAGTATCGCAGTTATTGTAATGATAAAACAGATCATCTTCGAGTACATTCAGAATGTGATTTTTTGAAAACATAGTCATTCTTTTTTCATAGGACAATTTCTTTCCTAAGTTGCAAACCGTTCACTTTAATCTGTGTAGTAGATTGAGGTTAAGTAGAATTAGTAGTTTGTCTAAATTAACATATTTCTTGTTGTTAGTTTTTCTGGTTGATCGAGAAGGAGCAACATGAATGTCATCAATCAGAATGCTGGCATGATATTTTTAGGGTTAAGAAAGATCACATTTTTTATTTCCATTGTTTGAAGGGACTTTTCTCAAACTTGAGTGGTTTATTAGAGGCGGTAGCTGCAGAAGTACCAATAATTTCTTCGGTAGCCATGGCTATTTCAAAACATCTTAAAATTGTTGTTTTATGGTTTTGAAAAAAATGCCACATAAGCAATTACCAGATTGAGTCGCTGACTATGTCGCTCTCTTTGAGATATTTTGTAGGCACTATACAAATTTATGCAAAGCAGTCACTCAACCACAATGCCTCGGGGATAAAACAACATCATTCTATATTGTATGATTACTACTTGCAAGGTAGATAATCTGTCTAGAAAATATCATTTGATGATACAAAGACTAATCAAATATGGTATAAATATCACACGTAGTATCTAGTATAACTACGAGTTATAATAATTTCTCAAACTAGGAAAAATTCAAATAATCCTCCAACGAGAATTTAATAATGCTCATTTAGTCACTCAAAATAATTTCACAAATAAAGAGAAATTCAAATAATTCTCCAAAAAGAATATTAAAAAAAACTTATAATTTCTCAACTCAAACAAGGAGAAACTAAAATAATTATCTTAAGAGAATTCAAGAAAATACTCGGAAAATTCAACAAGTAAAAATAAAGGGAGAGAAGTTGACATTTTGACAATTTGAAAAACACATAGTAAAGAGAGTGAGAAAGAAAAAACTCAGAAAAAGTTTTTGGTGTGTTTTGGAATGAGACAATTGTGTTCCTTATATAATGAAGTAATCTAAGTAAGGTATGTAATCTAAGAAATCTGGGACTTAGAGTTTTCTCATTTAACACACAAACTCACATATTTTTTATAGCAATGTGGGACTTAAGGAATTTGTTCAAATTCATCTCCATGTTGAAATATTGACATGACATGTTCCAACAACATTATATGACATGTCATCTATTTTAAATATTCCTTCCACCAACATATTCTACTATCCACCAGCCTATATGACACCTAACATGGCTATCAATGTTACACAAGAGTTATTAGGGATGTTAGTAAAAGAAGTTGGTGATGCGAGTAAACACAACATGGGTTATAATTTTAGGTTATCCTATTCAAATACATGTATAAAGGCTAATTCTAACGAGACTAATTGAGATTTGAGGACGAGGACTTTTCATGCCACCCTTTTATTTTAACATGGCTTCCCCATATATGTATGATTTTATCATAATACCCTTCTTCCTAAAAAAATCCACATTTCATTTATCGCTTTTCAGAAATTGTAGAAAAGTTGTGATATTTATCGGATGTTTTGAGTCATCAACTAGATATTTATAAGTAAGTCCTCTTTTATGCTAAAATTATATTTTTTACTGACAATTTAAGATTCATACCGTATTTTTAGGTAAAACCATGCATTTTTACCAGCATTTTCAAAATTTCTAGTAAAATCGCATATTTCACATGTATTTATGTCATAATTTTTGAAAAATGCAGCAACCAACATCCATTTTTACTTTCATTTTTAAAAATCCCGATAAAAATGCATACATGCGTACAAGATATTTCAAAAAAATTGGTAAAAGAGAAGGTTTGTTACCGCATTTTTAAAAAAAAATGGTAAAACCATCTTAATTTTTGGATTTAGAAAAAATCTGGTGGTCTTATTTTTTAAATATTTTTTATAGTAGTGAAGACCAAAGGCAGATACAACTTGGTTATAGATAAACTGACAAAGTAAAGAGAGCATATGCAGAAAGCTCTCGTGCAGAGGAAAATACATAGAGTATTCGCATATTCGGGCGGGTAGAGTAGTCCCCCCCTCCCCCAAGTTTTCATAGGAGAAGGATTAAGAAATTATGCGCCCCACGTACTCTCTAGCATAAACGAAGTAGAGTTGGGCGGGCCAGAGATCTTAATACAGAGCTTGATGCTAATGTTGTTGATAATATAGAGACAACAACTCATGAGGGTATAGAGACTCAGGTTGAGGCTCACATTGACACATAGATGGCAGCCTTAGACTGACACATAGGTGGTTTCTCATGATGACACGGAGGTGACGACTCAGGTTGATACAGAAACATCTGTACACAGAAATAGGGGTTCCTGGATAGCATAATAACCCCACCTTACTCACTATGTATGTTAATCATGTGGCGTTTAGATTATGGCAGGGAGAGGTGTAAATATTTTTATTTTAAGTTTTTTTTACTTATTACTAATTAATTTAAAATAACTTATTGTTTATACTTTAATTATTATAGTATTATGCCCCATCAATAGTCCTCATCCATGGGGCAAAGTTGAAGAAATTGTCATAGGTCCAGATGCTTGATGAAGTCAGAGAGATCGTCGTTGATGCTAACTTGCTTTCATTGGTGGAGTGTTCATTGACAATTTTTGACGCTCCATTGATATCAAGTTTTTTTTAGCAATGGCATAAAGAGACATCCTTCTTTCATCTTTCATTTGGTGAGATGACGATTACCATGGATGACCTCTCATGTCTCTTCCATCTCCCCTAGCAGGTAACTTCTTCACCGGTCATGTCATTAACCAGTAGCTTGCATATATTATGGTTGAGCAGTTCCTGAGGGTTACACCGGAGATGGTTAAGAAGGAGTTCAGAGGATAAAAGGGTGTTCATTTCCGACTCTCTTGGCTACGGGAGACGTATCATACACTAGTGGAACAATCTACGTATGAGGAGACCGCTAGGGTATACATGTTGCAACTTGTAGGATGTATTATCTTAGTAGATAAGTCTCGTGTATACATTGATTCCAGATATATATCTTTGTTTGTTGATTTTGAGCATGTGAATTAGGCTTGAGGGTGTGCTACTTGGACGATATTATATACCACACTTGGAGAGGCGGTTGTCTTTGAGATGTGACTACTTGACGATTATATGAGTCTATTTCACGTATGGATATTTACTATGTTTTATTTATTTAGTTTTTATTTATCAAAGACATTTTTTATATGTAATTTCTTCTTGTTGTGCAATGTCGGATATACGAGTATTTCTCATCCATTTGTGACTGACGTGTTTGTGTTTAAATCATTGATGGCTCCCCAAGGGATACCAAATGGAGGGCCAAATATTCACATCTAGGAGGTCTTTGAAAGTACAGGAGAAGGATCGATGCGTTAATCTTAGACGATGTCATATGGACACCTTACGTGGGCTATATAGTGCGTCGAAACTTTGATGACACTGCCTTATTTTTGGGTTATCTACAATGGAGAGTTTAGTGGATAAATATTTACCTAAGAGGTGTTTGTGTCCATCTGGGTATGTTAAGAGCATCCCTTAATCAGTCTCTATTATGCCATTTGAGGGTATTGATAGATGGTTTATACCTAACATTTTCAATAGTGTCATTTCTATTAAAGATAATGCATTGGAGGTGCAGTTCCATGGGCAGTGTCTGGATGGTTACTTAGAGCGGTACTTTAGAGTATCACACCCTCGCACCATTACACCTACTCAATTTGCTGATGATGTTGGATCTTCCCATGATGGAGGACCTTCAGATGATGTATCACGGCCTCCACCGCCTCCATCTGGTATGACTAACCAATAACGACTGCAGAGGAAAACACTTCTTTCTGATAACCTCACGGGTTTGGCAAACCTAAATGGTGAGATCTATATCGAGTTATCTCATATAATACATATTTCTCGTGGTGGACCTGAGTAGATTTTATCAGTTTGTTTATTTTTATGTTACTAACATTATTTATATATTATTGACATTTTATCTTAACATTTAACTAGATGAAAATTAACATTATATTACTGCATTATGAATATAACTTAACATGGGCATTGCTTAACATAACTTAACAAGAAAATAACATGAGAATCTATTAAACATTACTAGATGATTTAGGATGTTTCAACATCTTGATAATATCGCCAACAGATTTGGCAATTGTTGCATTGACATCTTCATTTGCCCTTAGCCCAAACATACTGAACCTAATATTCCCTTCATTATTAATTGATGATGAATGGTACTCGATCTTAATCACCTTTCTTTTGTCGGTATGGTGCATTAGATTATCCAGTTTAGATTTTTGAACATCAAGAGGATTATCCTATGTGAGCCTAAAATCAACAAGAGTTTTCACTCCATTGAAGTACACAAATGCAAGATACCAATATTGAAATATTCTGAGATGTTTTTCAACAGCATATGATGCATATTTATACAAGTTTGGAATCATTATGTGCCACACAAAAGTTTAGGTGCAATCACAATCCGACAAAAGTGTCACCAAAATCGCAACAGTTGAAAATTAACTCTACCAAATTTTTCAGGATTATGGCAAAAATCTGGTAATCTAAGAGTTTTTGAAAATTCTGGTAAATTAACACTATTAATTTTTTTAGGGTTATGGGATAAGTCAAGTAATTTATGGAGAATGAAAAACCCAATAACTTAACACTATCGGATTTTTTAGGGTTATGGAGAAAATATGATAATCTCTAATGCTTTTGAAAATTAAACTGGTAAATTTTACCATACATATATTTAAAAAAAAATACATATCAGATTTTTTTATTGACCTACCGAACTTTTTGATTGCATACCAAGTTTTTTGTTATCCTATATGATTTTTCGTGCGAAATTGTTATTGAAATAAATGAGAGGGATATTTTTTATATAAGGAAAAATTGAGGGTTCTAGGTCGAAATAAAAGGGTGGCCGTACAAATATGTCTTCTTCATTTGGATGCACCATTCTCTCCAACAAAAGTCACACTAATTTTGATGAAAAATATATATTTTGTTCACTGGTTAGACAATTGATTGTCGTATATGTGAAGATAATCTATACGATTCAAGTGTATTGTATTAGTATCATCTCAGAGATGTTTGTGTTCATGATATGAGACAGTTGGGATGGTATATGCCTCTTTTACAAATATAAAATTTATTAATTTATTTTATAATTTGAAATAAAATAGTACAAAATGTTATGTTAATTTTCTAAGTTATTTTATTTTTATTTTTGGATGTAAGGTTGGATTTAAGAACATTATACAATCCTTTGTAATAATGGGGACAATTGACCTAATCTTAAATGTACTTTCAGATTGGATAGGTGTAGAGAAAAACATGCAAGGATAGGTGAATTTTCCACATACTTAGGTTTTGTTTAGGAGTTTGGAGGACGAGAAGGTTTTTAAAAATGGATTTTTTTAATATAAAAAAATATTAACATTTTTTAAAAGAATGATTTTGTACAGAATAATACTATAGTATTTATCATTGTTATGCTTTTAATTTTCAGAAGACTGTAACAACATAAAATATATTTGAAAAATTTATAGAAATCCTCCAAAACGCTCATTCCCCAAATTTAGGAGATCTTGTATCATGAATAAAATCTAACCCTAAAAACCCTTCCACCTAAATCCTTATATTTTTTTCACTCATTTCTTCCCTTTTTCAAAGCCTTCTCTTCCTTTTCTCTCCAAACTCTCAAACAAAGTCTAAAGAATTGATGTCTTAACAGTTTATCGTTACACCATACAAAGATCTCAAGGTGAATTGTCCATTTTGATAAGATTTCACTCTACTTATACTATCTTTGTCGACGAAGCAAACTAATTAGCTACTTGTCAGAGCGGTGTCTTCAACAGTTTGGTTATATTTAGGGAATTATGTATCCAGTTCCTTCTTTCACTTTAGTGTAAACTTGTGTGGAAAATCAGCCACATTTTTGTGTAAGGGCCATTTAATAAAACATAGTTTCAATGGGATATAATGGTCAGTGTTTAGAGATATACTTGGATTGGTTCTATTGGATATCACTTCCTCGCGTCTTTCTTAGTCCACTTGTTGAACCATTATCAATTTCACTACTTGGTCTACATGTTCCATCATCTTCTACACCACTTGGTATTTTATCTTTTGCATCAAATAATCTTTATAACTAACAGAGGTTGTAGATGACCACTAATATTATAGAGGAGTGCTTGATTCAAGTAAATTAAGATTATGACCATCATACTTTATTATCTTGGGCATTTCACATCACACATATAAAGTGGAACGTTGTAGACTATTGGTATGTTTGCACCTTTGTGAACCCTTATAGATTGCATCTAGATTTTTCCTTATAGATTGCATCTAGAATTTTATAAACGGTTGGTGTAGTTGAACTTTTATGGATCTTTATAGATTGTATCTAGAATTTTGTCATATTTAAAATTACTAAAAAACTTAAAATAGAGAAAACACAAGAAATTAGATTTGAATTGTGTTATCGTCTTGAAACTTTTTATGATTTCTTTCAAATGAAACTTTAAATCAAACATGAATGTTGAAGGTACTTTCTTGGAATAAATAATATCCGAGAAATTTTTTAAAAATTTGAAACAAACGTAGGGTTGTTGCATTTTCAATCTCAAATTCCCCAGATTATAATTTCAATAGTTAAAACAAACACACCCTAGTAATTTCTTTAATTTTTAAAATTAACATAATAAAAAAATGAGACAAACCAAATTTTGGAGGAGAAAGAAAAAATAAATAAAGCAATATTAGAGGGGGAGGAAAAAGAAGGCAAACTAAAAATTTTGGGGGAGGAAATATATTTGTGTCGACTATGACCGACACTAGTATTACGGATAAAAATAATTAATTAATGAATATTCTAGCGTCAGTCAGGGTCGACGCTAGAATTTAAATAATTAAAAACTAGAAAAGGGAGGCAAACTACGGAAAAATGAAATAGCGGTGGTATGTCTAGAATTTAATTAACATCAGCTAAGACCGCCGCTATATATATATATATATATATATATATATATATATATATATATATATATATATATATATATATATATATATATATATATATATATATATATATATATATATATATATATATATATATATATATATATATATATATATATATATATATATATATATATATATATTGCCATCCTCCCTTGACGCTACTATACATAAATAAATAGATAAATTAGTAAGTAACTAAATTAATATAATAGGTCGGCCTAAAAACATTTAAAAACAAAAATTGAATGAATAAACCTGTTAGCGCATGTCTTTGTGTGACGTAAAGTCAACGATATATATATATATATATATATATATATATATATATATATATATATATATATATATATATATATATATATATATATATATATATATATTGCCATCCTCCCTTGACGCTACTATACATAAATAAATAGATAAATTAGTAAGTAACTAAATTAATATAATAGGTCGGCCTAAAAACATTTAAAAACAAAAATTGAATGAATAAACCTGTTAGCGCATGTCTTTGTGTGACGTAAAGTCAACGATATATATATATATATATATATATATATATATATATATATATATATATATATATATATATATATATATATATATATATATATATATATATATATATATATATATATTGCCATCCTCCCTTGACGCTACTATACATAAATAAATAGATAAATTAGTAAGTAACTAAATTAATATAATAGGTCGGCCTAAAAACATTTAAAAACAAAAATTGAATGAATAAACCTGTTAGCGCATGTCTTTGTGTGACGTAAAGTCAACGCTAATAGCATCGGTGTCACGACCAATGCTAAATTATTGCAACTAAAATACCTTTTTTGTAGTAAGTTAAAGAGATAATAAAATAAATGTGATAGAAAGAAGCTATCTTTGATCACTCCCACAACACGAAGTTATGTTCAATCCCTTCATACTGAGATAATTTCATTATAATTCAATTATCATCACTAAGATATATCATGACTCGACTAATATATATCTTAGATTTATCAAACACAAAGAACTTAATGGGATCTTTTTATCTTCTCAAAGGATATCGCTAACACTTAGCCTATTGAAGAAATATAATCAAATAAACAAATAATTGACACAATGTCTACAAATATTACTCAACATGGGATGCAAACAAATTTAATCACAAAGCAAGTGTTTGAATCTTTCAATAAAAATTGTATACAATTAAATTACTTGTTTGCTTACTTCTTTCTTTCAATAGTGCTACTTCTCTATATATTCTGTCTTTGAAAGTTATTTTTTTTCAAGTTCATTCCAAAATGATTACTCAATCGTGTTGTTTTATATTGTGCAATCTTTTGAATAAAACATTTTGAAGTTGAATCTTTATATAACTTCATTTTTGTTAATCGTTTCTTGATGTTGATTTGTGATAAAGGAGATGATGTAATCTGTGTACTATTGCGCCAGCCTATTTTGCATCCTTGTAATTACGTCATGTCTTGTGTGTGCGACTTTGTACCCTGTGTACTTTTTCTTAGGTTTTTTTCAAATTTGAAAGATTAACTTTCTCAAGGGAAGAACCAAAGTAATTCTCTAAAGAATAAATTACATTGATGGTCACTCAATGAGATAACTTAAAAGAGGATGACAATAATATCTTTTGTTAGAAAATCAAACGATTGACATTAAGCTTTGAGTTGACTAGAGAAAAGTGATGATTACTTGAGTACTTATGATCTGATGATTGCATAAGCATCATGTACCAGCAGGTGCTAAAAAAGAGAGAGAGTATAAAATAACTCAACAAATTAAACCAAAATATATTTCATTAATTAATCCAAAGACCTCAACATATTAAGCAAACATGATATATGTCAAAATATTTCCCTCTAGGAAATAAAACATCGATTCATCAAAAGATGTCTGAATTAAAATAACAACAAGAAAAAAAGAACAATAAAAACACTAAGGTTGAACTGTGATTTTTTTTAAGAAAAGAAACTTCAATAAAAGAAGGAGAAAGAGCTATAAAGATGGGGAAAAAACCCATCATGAGGAAATGAGCCTATAGTTGGGAAGGCCCAACCTATCATGATTGAAAACATTCAAACAACTAGTAGGAAGGGAATGAACCCAATGAAAATCGGAATGAGATAGCCCTAACTAAGCTAACTTGTCGGTCACGGCATTGCCCTCTCTGAAGGAATGAGAGATAGTGAAATTCATGCTCCTAATACGCACCAAACAATTATTCCATTTTTTCTTAACATCCAAGGAACAAGGGAGGGAGAGTTATAAGCAAGGATGATTTAGAGTCGGTTTCCACCCACAAGTTACACCAACCTTTCTCAAGAGCATATTCAATGGCATTCATGACTCCCAAGAGCTCGGCATGGTAAGCATTACTGATGCCCAAGTTAACAGTAAAACCACCTAAGAACTTGCAAGTATTGTCTCTAAAAATGCCAGCACGAGAATACACACTCGAGCAACCAATGATTGCACCATCAGTATTGCACTTGACCCAAGAACCTTAAGGAGGATTTTAACTAATCTCTTTGAGGTGAGTAGCTTTATGAGGATGGATAGTGATATGGAAGGCTGTAAGAAGAACAAAGTCATGAATAGAAGGACTAGACATAAGAGAGGTATGGTTCCCGAAGATATTCGAGTTCGCCAAAATCCAGCACTTGGCCACGTTCAGACTAGGCAAGGTGTTGTTGAAATTGTATTGATTCCTGTTATACCAAATTGCATTAATAATGTTGATTATTGTAGCATTAATATCCAACTGACATTGAGGGCTCCAAGAAGGGTCAATCATCGACCACAACTCAACATGGTGAAGAGGGAAGAAAGCCATATTAATGAGGCTAGAGAACCAGGTCTGTAAGACCCCAATTTTTTGCCCTAAGATCCCTCATGGCATTATATCATATCATATCATTGCCTCAAGGATCATTGTGCACCTTGCCTTCTTTCTTGTGGGTGGTTATCATGTGAGAGTGGTTCTTGATCACCAAGCATGTCTTGCATTTGTATATCATTGCTTTTCATTTGTGTATTAACCCAAAAGTACAAAAATATTGTCATCTAACCTTGTTACTTGCAGATGAAGCAATTAGGTCAAATCAGTCAAAATCATCCATTGAGCATAGATGGTGGCCATTCTTGAAGAATTTGGGCACCATGATCATTCATGAGAGTTGCCTATTCCTAAGCACACACTTGAATCATCTTCTATATGATCTCAAGAGGTGAACCTTTCTGAGAAGTTTTACATTCCATCTCCATATCCTCTTTGTCCTAAACCTTTTCACACTTTGATTCAAAACTTTGACTTGTTGTGCAAACATCTTCATGTCTTTTCAAATTAGAAACCTGGACCCTAAGTCCTTGACTTTTCAAACTTCACTTTTCATAACACTTCTTTGAATCAATCTTAATCATACCTTGACCATATTTTGTGAATACTCATAATCAATTAACTTCACCCATTCAATTGTTTTGGCTTTGTCCATTGTTAATATGTTTTCATGCATTAGCCTTAGGTTTCAATTACCATAGTGGTTGATGTAAATATTACCTTATCCTTAGTGAGTTGATTGTAAGTCTTCCATACTTATTATAGGGTTAACCCCTCACTAGTATGTTGAAGCCGCCCTCGCATGGTGGATTGTTGATTCAGGTTGAGTTTTCTCCCATTGGTAATGAAAAGCCTTAATGCTTGTGTTTTAAAATGAATTCACTAATTTTTGGAAATCTTTTAGCCGAACTACGGCGTTTTGATCCTTACCTTTGATGGAAGGTACGTAGGCAACGAGTTCATCCGTTCAAACACAAAAATAATAAAACTTGTACATTCTTTTCTCATCTTCCCATTCATGTTTGCACAATATGTCATAAACAAATAAACATTTCTTATACAACAAGTGTGAAAAGGGCTCCCTAGGAGTACCTAGGACGTGATGGGTGCCTAACACCTTCCCATTGCGTAATTGACCCCTTACCCAGATTCTCTGATCTTTTTCATTAGTTTTCTACGTGTAAAACTTCTTAGGCTTTTGTTCGCTTTTTAGCCAGTCCTTAGGATAAATAAAAGTGCGGTGGCGACTCGATTTCTTTGTATACTTTGCTTATGGTTTAATCAATAAATCATATAGCGACGAATACACCGCTACAAGGTCCAGATGGAAGTCGCAAACTGACAGTTGAAAAAGATATGTAAAGTAGAGTCTTCATGGATCTTGAAAATACTGCACATGGAGGGAAGGTTGCAGCCTCTGGTCTTAAGGTTTGCATCACAAGGCAACCTATTATGCACGAGCCTTCAAACAAGGAGGGACCTAGAATGTGGAAAAGAAGAACTCAAAATATTCTTGGACCAAGGAATTTGAGAATTAGGAGGACTTAAATGCATATAAGCATCCTTCAAAGTAAGAGAACCAGAGGGAGTATGCCTCCAAATCAACTTATCCTCCTTGTGAAGAAGAAGGATGTGATACTTGTTGACAGCAGCAGTGATATAAGGGAAATCCTCAATCATCTCGGTGGAAAAGTTCCAACGACCATTGATACGAAAATGTTGAGCTTTTGAGGAAAGGTCAATGTTATTGGAAGGACTGAAATTAGGGGAAATCAATGAAAGCATTACCATACCAAGCATCCAACCAAAAGTAAATTTTAACACTATCACCAAGAAGCCAAGAAGAATTACCCATGATCATCTGAAACTTGTGCTTGATGCTGGTCCAAGTGGAAGAATAAATGTGATAGGTTATGGTTTTCTTTTGTATAATCACCTTATGCCTCAAAAGAATAGCCCAAGCATCATGAGAGTGGAGAATATCCCAACCAAGTTTCATGTCAGAAGCCTCATTAAGCTTTGAAAGATTTCTAATACCAAGACCTCCTTCATTGATAGGTTTACACATTTTGGAACAAGAGAAAGTTACAAGCTTCCTCTTAGTAATATCACCATTCCATATGAAATTTCTAGTCCATTTTTCAACTTGCTTGAGATGACCAATATGCGAAGAATATATGAGAATACTATAAAGAAGTAAACTCTGAATAACACTTTTAACAAGCTGGACTCTTCCAGCTATAGAAATGAGGGATGTTTTCCATGCAGAGAGCTGGTTTTTTATAGAATCAACAATAGGACTGAGATGCTTAGACTTAGGTTTACCTCTGAATATAGGAACACCAAGGTAAGTGAAGGTTGAGTCACCAATATTGAAGCCTAACTCGTGAGCAATAACATATAGTCTATTGTTGGAAATGGAACCAACATAGATCAAGGATTTTGAAGGACTGATTTTCTGGCCTGAAATGTTAGCATAATTTTGGAAGAGCTCCAATAAGGAGTCAATGTTAGATAACTTGGATTTGTAAAAAAATGACTACATCATCAGCATATAGGGAGTGAGAAGGAAATCTCATGGCTCTGCAACCATTAATCAACTCAAGCTGACCTTTCTCCACAAGCATGGAGATACCTCTACTGAGAACCTTTTCAGTAATGCAGAAGAGAAGAGGGGGCAAGGGATCTCCTTGTCTGACACCTCTTTTACAGGAAAAGTGACCATGAAGACTACAATTTGGAGAAATAGACAGCTTGGCAGAATGAAGAATAATGTTGACCCAATCACAAAAAGTGTTACATAAGCCAACCTTGATGAGAAAGCTCTAATCCAAGGTATCAAAAGCTTTAGCCATGTCATTCTTGAGGCAAAGATTACCACTAGTGGACTTGTTAGGAAGAATATCAGAAGCTTCAGAAGTGATGGTAATGCAGTCCTTGATGAGTCTTCCATGAATGAAACCTTTTTGCTCCTTAGAAATGATAGTAGGCATGATAGAACCAAGCCTGTCAGCCATAATTTTAGAGAGGATCTTGAACTTAAAGTTATCCATGGCAATAGTTCTGAATTGATTAACTATATCAGCATTATCCATCTTTGGAATGAGCACAATAGAATTAGAATTGAATTTAGGAAGGATCCAATTGGTTGTGAAGAATTCTAACACAACATTAACCATATCTTCCTTAATAATATCCTAATAAGTTTGGAAAAAACCACCTTCAAAACCATCAGGCCTAGAAGCACTAGAAGGATTCAAAGCAAATACAACCTTTTGAATCTTCTCATCAGAAGGCATGATGGTAAGCATATGATTGATGTCCTCAATGATGACTAAGGGAATAACTTCATGAATTAGATCATTGTACTACAAAAAAAGATGTAGAATTAAAAAGACTAGTAAAATGATTCACAACATGAGAAGAAATATCAAACTGATTAGTAAGGATTCTATCATCCATTTTCAAAGAAACAATTTTTTTAGTGGAGTGATTTATTTGAGCTAATTTGTGGAAATAAGTTATGTTTTTGTCACCCTCTAGAGCCCATTTGATTCTGGATTTTTCTTTCCAAATATCCTCCTCAAAAGAGAGATCATGATCCAAATCAAGAAGAACTTGTCTTTCTTTATCAGCAAGAAGGTCACTATGGCCAGAGTTGTCAATGATATTTTACGCTCCATCCAACTTGGCTTCAGCAATCTTGATATTGTCATGCACATTCCCAAAGACTGGTCTATTCCAATCCTTGCGTTTTCTTTTTAGAATTTTGAGCTTTTTATTCAAAATAAACATGGAACATCCTATAACTCTTGTATCCCAGTTGTCCAAAATAACACTCTTGCAACCCTTGTGAAGACTCCACATATTGAAGAATCTGAAAGGAGATGGGAGCCTTATACTATTGGTAATAACCTGTAAAAGGAGAGGAAAATAATCTGATCTGGGTTTGGTTAGAGTAGAGAAGGAAATGGAAGAGTAAGCATCAATAAGATCAAAATTGTAAATGCTTTTGTCAAGCCTCTTTTGGGTGTTATTGTTGCTCTTACGACCATTGTTCTAAGTAAACTCAATGCCTTTGGTAGGGAGATGGATAAGATTGTTAGAATCAATCTACACCCTAAAGTCTTCCATAGGAGTGAAGACAGGGCAATGTCTTCCCTTATACTCATCAGAACCCAAGACCATATTGAAATCATCAATAGAACATCATGGGCCAGAATGGGAATCATGGATTAATTTAAGAGTGTTCTAGAGAGTTCTACTTTTAATGTAACAAGTGGAGGCATATATGACAGAAAATTGAAGAGGGAGGCCATCATTATTAATAAATAAAGTCACTCATTGGTCATCCACACTAACAACAGTAGGAGAAAAGTTTATGGAACAAAGGCACCTGAGGTTGGGGGACAATTGATCTCTATTGTTAATAGCAAAAAACTTGAGAGAGAGCTTGTTGAGCCAGGTTTTGGAGAAATCTTCAGCATCCATCCAAGTTTCAGTAAGAAATATAAAAATAAGCTTATGTTTAAGAATAATTCTTTTGAGGACTAACTTTGTAGGGGAGTTAGCCAAACCTCTAGCATTCCAATAAAGATAAATCATTAGGAAGATTTGAAAAAAAAACGACCATTGACCTTGTGGTATAGGGAATCTTAGAACTTACAGTTTTGGCCTTTATCAGGTCTTTTTTTCTTGATCTAGGCACCATTGGCTGAAAGTCTTGATCATCCACCTCCAAATCCTCAATCTCAGTCATAGCAACCCAAGAATTGTGTAGGAAGATGGTGTTATCAATATTCTATGAAGGGGCAACAAGCTCACCATCAAAAGGTTGTGTGACATCCATAAAATCTAGATCATATATGCTATCATCATTGTCAAGCCCTTCTCCAATGGGTTGATAAAGGGGGATATCAACAACATGAGAGATTTCTACATCCTAAGAGACAGGATTAGCAATCACCAAGACATGAATGTTTTCCTAAGGTTCCACAAATAATTCATCAGAATTTTCGGTAGCAGTGGTATCAACATTAACACTCTCTTTGGAAAGAAGGGATTTATTCCCTTTGGTGCTAACGTCAACTACATTGACAACAGGGATGCCCTCCTTGTTTTTATAACTATTGAAAATGTATCAAGTGTGAGTAATGTGGATAATAGTCCCACATTGATTGGTAATGTGGAGACTTGAGCATTTATAAGTGAGAGAACTCACTCACCTATCACCTTAAAATTTTGGGTGAATATGTGGTTTGTCTCACAAAGATGTTGCACTAAAAAGAAGAAGTCTCACAATATTCGATGCTCGTCGGAATGATGAATAAGAAACGTTTTGTTGAAGAGTGTCAACGGCGTCTTGAACTATCACATCTTCTCAAACAGATTGGTTGTGTTTTTGAACTGTGGTATCCTCCCCATTGGTTGGGAATTTCTTCCAATAGGAATTGTCATAACCAATGACCTTGCATTTGTCATAAAAATCTAGTATGTTTTCATATTCCAATTTCAACAAAAAAAAACCTTTTCTTTCAACTAAGAGTTTGTATCTCAGCTTATTCAACAAGTTAATATCAATAAGAACCCTAGAAAAATGACCAAAGTTTCTATCAAAGACATACTTGTTTCTGGTCGAATCAGTATATATAGGGGTGCCAACACTGCTTGCAATAGCAAACAAAATTTTAGGACACCAATACTCTTGCGCCAGACCAAAAATATGAAGCCAAACCTGGGCCGAAGTTTGATGTTGGATGTTACGATCGAAATCACAAGTCCACGCAAAATGCTTGAGAAAACCATGATTCAGATTCCATGAACCAGAGGAGCGAACCTTTTGCAGATCTTAAAAGGAAAACTCATAAAAGTCTTTCCCTAAAGAAGTGACACCCCATTTTTGAGGTCCTTCCACGTACTTAGAAGTTTGTCACGCAAGGCATTGACTTTCAAAAGAGGTGGCCCTTTAGGGCAAATGACTCTACCGTGAAGGTTGTACTTACAGGAATCAATACCAGCTTGGTACCCATCTTCAGGAATGGTGATGGAGATACAGTCCCCATTAACCACAGTTTGAGAGAGCTGACTAACTGGAATGTTATAAACCATCTCAAGAGCTTGAGAAAAATACTTCTTCTGAATGAAGGAGGAAGATTTTAGAGCGTTAGAATGAGAAGAATTAAGTCAAGACCAAGGAATGGAGAAAGCCATGAGATCCAGACGAAAAGATATGACGGAGAAGACAGAGGAGTTAGGTTGCAACAGTAACAAAAGGAAGGTTTGCTACAGTGAAAAAATTGCCCATCTTCAAATATATAAAAATAATGAGTCTCAGGTTTGAACTGTGAATATTCTTAGAGACATTCAATCTCCATAAAATTCTTAGAGGTAAGACTTAGCGGTATATGAGCAAAAACTGATTTTACATGACTATAAATGGCCACACTAATAGTGCTTGAATAAACAAGGTTGGGAAAGGAGAGAGAGCCATAATCTACTATATGGGTTGATGGTTGTTGATTCTGCGGTGTTTCAAAATGAAGGCTTGAAGTTGCATACTACTTCTTATACAAAAGATGATGATGTTTCTCAAGATTAACCAAGTAGATTTCATGATGAAGAATTTTGAGAAGATGGAGAAAACGAGTTTAGAAAAGTTTAAAGGTTGAAAGTGTAAGGTGATGTGAGTTGTGTGTAAGTGAGTGGTGTGAATTTATAAGGAAAATAATAAAGAATTTAAAATACATAGAATTAATTAATACAAATACAGTAATGGTTATCATAAAAGAGCACATGAAAAAACGTGCACCAAATAAAACACAGTAAATCAAGGGTCACCATTATACTTTTCCAAAAACAATTATTATGAACACGAGACATATGAAATTATGAAGGAAAAAAACAAATTAAAATTAAATAATCATTCTTTTATAAAGTGAACATTTAAAATTTTCTCTATAAAACTAAAGTTATCTTAAGTTAAAGGTTTAATAAATTTGTCAACTCATAGATGATTTGTATCAAATTAATATTCAAATTTTTTTTTAAATATAGTCTCTAATAAAATGATATTTACTTTTAATATATTTGATTTTTATTATAAAATTAGATTTTTAGATAGGCAAATAATATCTTATGTCATTGGGGCACAAGTTAGGGAAGAATAAATGATTAAAGATTCCACCTACTTTATTTTGAAATATGTAATAATTAAATACATTAATTGTTACCGGTACTAAAGAAATATATAACAAAATTATCCTCACATTTGATATATCACCTAGACTTTTTATTTTCTCAAATATTTCACGCTTCCTGCATTATTTTTCTTTTTATAAAAAAAAATTGAAATCTTCTCAAGTATGACAATTTAAGAATTTTCCTTACTCGGGTATGACAGTTTAAGAATTTTCCTTACTCAGGTATGTCATATATCTTTTTATCTTTTTTTATGCTATTTTATGATTCCAATTTTTTTTAAATAACTTTCCATAGTCATGTGAATAACCTTTTTTGTTCTTTTTATTTTTGGAAGATAAATACAAAATGGAAAGAACAATATAATAGATTTGGATTTGAGTTTGAATATTGAAAATTCAGTCGAAGAAGTTTCTTCAAAAAATGGTTCTTCTGAAACTATTGTTGGTCGTAATATTATAGACGAAGTTGAAGAAATTGGAATTTATGAGAAAGAAAATATTGTGATTTCTAGTCAAAATATTGAGATAAATGGATTTTTACAAGAAAGTAGTGAAGGTCACACTTTTAAGGAGTCAAATATTGTTCCTTTTGTTGGTCAAATTTTTCTTAGTGAGAAAGAAACATTTATTTTTTATAAGAGATATGCATATCTACACGGGTTCTCAATTCGAAAAGGTAGATTCTTCAAATAAAATGGAATTGTGAGTAGGCATGATTTCTTTTGCCATAGTGAAGGTAGAACTTCCTTGAGAATCATAGAACCATGGAAAGAACAAAGAAATAGAGAATTAACTAGGTGTGAATGTAAAGCTCATTTGCGAATTTCTTTGCAAAAAACTCATGATATGTTTTCAAGTGAGTGGCGAGTTACAACATTTATTGTTGAACATAATCATACTTTGCTAACTCAATCAGAAGTGCGGTTCTTACCAGCTAACCAAATTATCTCAGATGATTATTCTGAACGAATTTTCTTGTTAAAGGAAGGTGGACTTTCAGTTAGACAGTTAATGCGTGTTATAGAGCTAGAAAAAAATGTGGAGCATGGTTATCTTCCATTTATTGAAAAGGATGTTCGGAATCTATTTTTGAAAGCCAAGAAAAAAGTTGAAATAACTGATGTTGCTGATCTTCTTAAGTATTGTGAGGATACAAAGAAGAGTTGCTCTAAATTTTATTATGCATATACACTTGACGAAGAAAGAAGGTTAGAGCATATATTTTGGTCTCATGCTTATTGTTTTGATTGGTACCAAGAATATAGCGATGTTGTTGTGTTTGATACTACATACAAGGTAAATTCTTATGAAATGCCATTTGGAATTTTTGTGTGTATGAATAGTCATGGAAATACTATACTTTTTGGATGTGCACTCTTACGAAATGAAAAAACTTCTGCATTTCGTTGGTTGATGAAGGTAACTTCTAAGCTTAATTTCATAATTTTTCTTATATCATTTGTTATTGTATCATTTTTTTTAATTACATAATTTTTTTGTAGACTTTTATATCTTTGATGAAGAAGCCACCAAAGACTATATTAACAGATCAAGATCCATGGATGAAAGAAGCAATTTCAAAAGAGTTGTCATCAACAAAACACAGTTTTTGCATATGGCACGTCACTTTCAAGTTTAGTTATTGGTTTAATGCTATCCTCTGAGATAAATATCCAAAATGGTGTTCTGATTTTTATGACTTGTATAAATTGGAGACACATGAAGAATTTGAACATCACTGGCCAAAAGTTGTTGTTAAGTATAACTTGCAATCAAATAAATATGTGAAAGGGTTGTATGAAATTAAAAGTTATTGGGCACTCGCTTATCTTCGTGACTATTTCTTTGGTGGAATGACAACCACAGGTAGATCAGAGAGTATTAATGCATTTATCAAAAGATTCATAAATTTCCATACAACTTTAAATGATTTTACAAAATAGGTATCTTCTGATTTCTAAAATATCATCATTGTTATAATCTTATACAATTATGTTTTAATTAATTTAAATTAATTTCAGATTGATTTAGCAATCAATAATATTAAGCAAAAAGAAGAGCATGATATAATGTTAGAAAAATGCAAAAGATTGAACATGAATCTGATATCACCTTTGCAAGAACAAGCTCATAGTCTTCTCACATATTTTGCTTTTCAAAAGTTTCAAGAGGAGTTTGAAAGGTCCGTCCAATATTCAATTCATCATCAAAACGGTAATGTGTTTGTGTTGCAGTATTATAAAGATAC
This sequence comes from Lathyrus oleraceus, assembly GCF_024323335.1. Classification (NCBI taxonomy): domain Eukaryota; kingdom Viridiplantae; phylum Streptophyta; class Magnoliopsida; order Fabales; family Fabaceae; genus Lathyrus; species Lathyrus oleraceus. Next base: position 106,509,655 of record NC_066585.1, read on the forward strand.
TAATAGTAGAAAACACATGGTCTTTTGGGATGGTAAAATAGCTACATGTAGTTGTAAGCACTTTGAGTTTTGGGGATATTATGTCGACACATTCTCAGTATTTTTCTTCATAAAGATTGTCATGAAATTCCTTCTAATTACTTGTCATCACGATGGCGATTTCAAGTATCACACGAGGATGAAGATGCAAATCCTTAATCAATCAATGTTGTGTTTAAGGATCAAATAATATGTTACAACAATGAAGCCCGTGCGAATGATATTGTTCAATACCCTCCGATTTCCAAAACAAAAGGTCGTCCTAAAAGAAGACGTCTTAAAGATGGAAAACAACTTTCACATACCATGAATACTTGTGGATTATGCAAAGACATAGGACATAATATTGCAACATGTCCTCTAAAAGAAAATATTCAATTTTCTGCCCACACTAAAAACAAGAAGCATAAAATATGTCAAGATGCAAATTTAAATCCAATTCTTCTACCCAAAATTTAGGTACTTATATTTATATATATATATATATATATATATATATATATATATATATATATATATATATATATATATATATATATATATATATATATATTTATTTTTTTATATTTTTAATTTGTAAAACTATATGTTTTTTTTTGTTTTTATTTTTATAACAGGAAGAAATTGATGATATATGTATGAAGACCATCAGAGTAATCTTAATATTTTTTTTATTTGAGTAATTTTAAAATAAAAAATGTATTTGAATGATATATTTGGAACTATAATTTATTTTGCTACATTATTGTATTTTTAAAGCATTTTAATTTTATATTAAAAAAACTTTCAGTATAACTCTTGCAGTAATATATTATTGTAATTTAAAGCAAATCAATTTTAAGTTAATTCAAATTGAAAAATAAAATAAAATAAAAGTTTGTCTTCCTTAATCTTTAATGATTCTAAACATTCTCATTAAATTTAAATTGAAAACATAAAAAACTGAATGTGAAAGGATAATTTCGTCCTAATCATTTTTAATAAATATAAATTTTAATATTTTAATTATTATAATTAATTCTTACATGTTTTAAAATAAAATAGATGAAATTAACTATCATTAATTACAACTTAACATGTGCCCTGGGGCGTATGATAGCAAGACCCTTTTAGATATACATAAGAATTATTATCACATAAGATCTTGTAGCCTAAGTTACGCTAGATTAGAAAGTTACTAAGAGTATTAAATTTATTGACTATTTATATAATTTTACAAGCTTATCCTTAGGAGAGATAAATAATCAATGTTTATATAAGAGTATTTATTATATATTGCAAAAATATATATAATATAATTAAGAATATGTTTGAAAAAAAAAACTAATACACTTTGAAAGTTGAAGAGGATCTTATAATTAGGGACGAGTGTAGTATATGATAATGTTATAGTCAATGTTTCATTCAGAGAAATGGAGTACTTAAATATGTAGTGGATATGTATTCAAATTCAACTATTAACAATGTTATTGTTAATTTTCTTTTGTTGGACCAAGAGATTAAGTTTACACCAATAAATTAAAAAAAAAAATCATTGATGTTTTTTCTTTAAATTATATCTCCAACAAATTTAGCATCACATAACCCTGCTAACTTGTAATCAATTAACTTCTTATTAAGCAAATCAATGTCAGTATTTCCTTTAAGATATCTAAGAATCCTCTTAGCAACTGCTAAGTGGGGTTCTCTTGAATCTTATTGAAATCAAACACACAAACGTACACTGAATAAAATATCAATTTTAAAGGAAAAGAGGTGTATAAGAGATCATATTATACCTTTTTACATCTTTGATATGCCTTTGAGTTTGTCTCATCTTTTCCAAGATTACAAGTATGATGCATAAGTGTTAGCATTGACTAATATTTTTCAATATTGAATTTCTTCAAGAGTTTTTCTATATACTTATTTTGATCTATATAAACTCCCTCAAACATTAACTGATTTGAATCTCAAGAAATAATTTATATTCTCCCACATGTTCATTTCAAATTCCTTTTGCATTATCTTAGAAGATTATTGACAGAACACAACTTTATAGAACCAAAAATAATATCATCCGAATAGATTTAAACAATCAAAATTTTATTAGCCATTTTCCTAAATAGTGTTATTCACAATTTTTTTCAGTTTTTTTTCATGGGAAATACCATTTTATTCACAATTTTTTTTCAAAAGATTCATTTTTAAATTCTTCACCATGATCACTTAAGTCTTTTTTCAACATGCACTTGTTTTCGTAATACTAAAAATACTGAATGATATTCATCCTTGAGCTTAGAAATTTTACATATGTCCATCTCTTGTAGTCATCAACGATAAATAGTTCATATTGCTTACCATTTATTAATGTATTTTTCATTAGCTAAAACAAGTCAATGTGTAATAACTTCAATGGTCTAGAGGATGAAACACTTTTTTAGAATGAAAATAAGTTATCACAAGTTTCCCTTTCAATCAGACTCACAAAGATAAATGGATTGATACTTCATATTAGGCATGTCTCTCACAATATCATTTATCATGACCTCCTTTTAAATAGTTGAAACATATAAATTTAGTATCATAACATTGAACTAAAATCCCATCAACATATATTAGTCCTTCCTTACTATTCCTTCTTACACCATATATCAAAGGATCCATCTTACTTTTATTTATGATATTTTTTAGGAACTCTTGAAAAGCTCCTTCGTACTTTCTCAGAGTTATTTACACTTATTTTGGAAGATTGAGATGTTTGATTTTTTAAAACATCATTTTCATTTTTAAAAACATAAATTTCATGTTCTAGACTTTCATGATATTCTAATGGATTTTCATATTTTTGTAAGACCTTTATACTTGATAGTTGTTCTCTAAATTTTACCAAGTAGCTCACTTAAAGAAACAACTAGTTCATCACAATATAAGTTAGAAAATACCACGACTTCATCATTGTCATTTGTTGTATCATCGAGTTTCACATCAAAGGATGTTGAGGTCATTAGAGCAACATTTGCATCTCATCATCGTATGATAATTTATCAAATTGATCCCATGTGCATATGAGTCATTTATTCTTTCCTCTCTATCTAGTCTTCTTGTATCTCTCTTTCTCCAAACTTAAGAAATTCAATTATGAAGTATCCTAGTTCTTTGCACTTATAACAAAAACTTATATGTGACCTTTCTTCTTGTCTATTGGATCATTGGAATACTGGACTCCTTGTTTAGTAATTGCTTCTTCATTATGCTTCATAGACATTTTCCACTTTTGGAGATTAGGGAAATTTCATTAGCATTTAATGCTTCTTTAAGATCTTCATCATCAAGTTCTCAGCTTGTAGGGCTTAGGACTTATTTCTTTTAGGCTTTAAAGCAAAATACTTTCGATTACTCTAAGGTTCATCTTCATACAAATTTGTTTCATGACTCCATATGAGGCTAATGGGATTACCAAGAGATGAGATTATTGCAGACAAAATCTTGAATTTTTAACTCCTTCAACAATTCAAAGACTCGCACAAGGAAATTTTGGTAGGCTTGAGTGAAGATCATTCTTTACACAATCTTGGATCTCTTTGGTTCTAGGAAGGTGATTAGCTCAAGGACGAGCAAAGATCTTGAAGAAACAACAACTTTATGAGTTGTATATGTCGCTCCCCAGGATTTCCCTAATCCAGGTACAAACGCGAAAAAGAGTGGCGAGGAAAACAGAGTAGAGTCGCCAGCTATGTACTTTTATCCCAAGAGGAGGGAAAGGTAGTACTTCATAACCAAGAGGGAACGGATAAAACAAAGTCTCGAACCAAAGAAAACTGAGTAAGGGGGCCGGTTACGTGAAGGGAAGGTTATCGCACCCCTTCACGTCTGTGGTACTCCACAGGATCCACGTTTGCTATTTATATCTAAAGTGTGTGTATAAAAAGTCCTACATGCTATGCGAAAGAGAGAAAATCAAAGTAGGGAAAAATAAAGAGTTATTGCTCGCACAGGCCCTACACTGCTGCATACGTATCTCAAGAAGGATTGAGAATCAGAGCGTCGTAGCTCGGCTAACCTATTTCTGTTTGTTTTGTGTTTTTTGGATGAACGACGTTACTACGCAATCTACCGGATGCTCGACCTTTGGAGACTTACCCATCTGTAGTAGAAGGAGTTAATGTGTCCTTAAGAAAATATAATCAAAGAGTTTGTTTGTGTTTTAGGAATGCTCATGCAAAAAAGGAAGTCCTAGACGAAGGAACCGTGCTACCTTAATTGACATGCAAACGAGAGACTATACGAAGCCTAGCAATCCTATGGGGAGACGATCATATCATACCACAACAAACATGCATAAAGGAAACACACCAACAAGGGGGCTCAAACATCCGGGGGTAAGGCTTTAGTCAAGAGGGGTCATGTCAACCTCGACAAACAAGCCAAACTGTAAAGGGTAATCTGTAGCTCTTAACCACTAAGATTGAGAGTTAGGGTGAAGCTGATCAAAGATGGTAAATGAGGATGAGACCTCATGCTCTTAACCCTGGCCTGGGTGATCTCAAATCAAAGAAAGCGTGGGGATCCAGAAAGAGGGACCCTATTCCACTTGACTGACTCTATACAAAGATCTTGGGTACATGTTCAAGAGCATCAGCACGTAGTGCGAGCATAATGAACGACACACTGAATAACAGGGGATTGGCTACTAATCCCTTCTATCTGTCAATTGCCTCATTTGGAGGTCTTATCAAGTATCTCATGCCTCATCATGGAGGTCTTTGGGACAAAGGTAAACAAACACAATCAGAGCCTCTTAAGGAGGACTTCAGCCAAATGCCTGCCAAAAAGGTGACAGGACTTCCAGACTACATGGAGTAAGAGGCTAACTACCTAAGTGGTGTGTCAACCACACTCCAAAGCTTAAGCAAGAGCTAAAAGCAAGCAACTAATGTACCTGTACAAAAGCTAAACAGTTAATATTTCAGTCAGAAAACCAATAGACAAACAGTGAATCTATCCAACTGTTACACAATTCAATGAACAATGCCCAAGCAATCAAATGAAGCAATGAGCTCAACACATCAACTTAAATCCCTACAAAACACAAAGAAGTCAGAACACAATCCAATTTGCATCTCAAAAGGTGAGCAACTCAACCATTAAGGCTAAGTGTCCAAACCTGAAACACAAGTCAAGGTTAGTTCATGTACAAAACACTAGTACAAAGACCAAGTTCAAAACCAAACTAAATGACCAAAACAGAACTCAATCTTTCACATATTGCAAGTTCAAACAATCAAAAAAATGTCCTCAAAAGGACTAGCATCAATTCACAAGGCAAGTAGCTCAAATGATCAATGTAAAGCAAAGGCAAGCAAATGTGCACAAAATGGACATCCAAATTAGAAAATCCAAATCAAAACAGAGAAGCAAGCAATGGCTATGAAATTTTTTATGTAAGTTTCTCATGTTATGAACAATCAATGTGCAAAAACTCAAATCCAGAAGAGTTCAAATGATAGGTGAACAAAAATACACAAATTGAATGCAAAAAATGTGACACAAATTGTCACACTACATCTTCATGTGTCAAAAACAGTGATATCATATGATAAAAATTCCAAACCAATTCTCAAAAATCATATCACATGTGAAGATTAAGCATACCAAATTTCAGATCAATTGGATCAACACATAGTATTTCACAAGGCATTTATCATGACATGTCAATTTAGCACATGGTTCAATCAAAAATTCACAATTTAAAATCTAGAATCAAACAAATCATGAAATAAATCCTATAAAAAACTAGAGATCAAAACAAGATTATGAAAAAAAAGTTGGGATCAATTTGAAGCATTTTACTATTTTTGATGATTTTTTTAAGGATAAACAAATAAAATGAAATAAAATGGAAAATAGGAGGGAAAATGAAACAATTCAAATAATATTCAGAATATCCTAGCCACATGATCTAGCGCGAAAAGCCATCAGACGGTCCACATTTGAACAAGTAAAACGCAGAGTTTCATTAAAACAACTCATCAACACACTCAGTAGTCAAGGGAACACGCAAGCAGGTCAAAGGCATGGTAACCAAACAAACAGACACGGAGGTATACAATCAGCAACGCACATGGCACAATGAAACACTGTGTTTCATTAAATGATGTGGAAGCACACATCAGCCATAGTCAAACACGCGAGGCTGAGTCAAACTAAGCATAGCCAATCATTTGGACAAGCAAGGCATCACGTGGACGCCACAGTGGACAAAAACCCTAGCAAACCAGACGGCGGCGCCGGTCGTCTTCTCCGGCCGTCTCCGGCGGAGCTTCATCAAGAACTTTCCAAAATTGGACAAATGTTATACCGTTCGAAAGGTCTTTCAACAAGGATCTCAAATATCATGTTCATTCAACCTAATTCATCATACAATTTCCAGATCGAGCAAAAACTTTTTTAACATCAAAACTTGAATCTCATCATACATGTTCATTATTCAACCAAATCAAAATCTAAACACATCAGCATGCTCCAGGCTACAGGATCTACACAATCATGGCAAGAAATTGGCAAAAGGAGGTGATGAAATTTTGACTTACTTGAGATGCAGTGCACTATTCACGCGTGTTCAAGGCCTCTACCATTCCAGATCTACTCCACTGAATCTCTATTGAAGCTTTGTACACAAAGGAATGGATGAAAACAGCTAGATCCACTTCAATTTCAAGCTTCTATCAACATGTTCAAGCTCTTGATATGCATCAAATCTTGCTCAATTGTCCAATCCAGACGATGATTCTTGCTCAGAATTGTATGATGACCAAGAATATGCAAAGAAATTGAAGAATTATGTGAAGAAATTTGAGTTTCGAAGAGAGAGAAAAATGGAGGGAATTTCAGATTTTTGATCTGAATTTTCTGTTATGAGCAAATGAGATTAGGGTTTGGCTTTTATATCATGTGTTAATGATGCTGTTAATCAAATTAGGCAATGGCTAAACAAGATTAGTGAAATATGAAGTGAAATGCCAAAATGCAAAAGTGAGGTTCCATGCACATGCTACACGTGAACAGTGCCATGCTGAACCTTGAAATCATTTAAAATCATCCAATAATCAACATTTGAATGGTATTTTGCTTGTAGCTTAACCAAATTTGGATTATGAAGTTTCCCTCCATTTTGCACATGTGTGAACAAATGATCATATGAGCTTCTTCCATGCATGGCAATGATTCATTTGAAAGGTATTGGTCATGAAGAGTATTTTGCAAAAAGGATGGACCAATTTGGAGTCTTGCATCAAAAGTTATGTCACTTTGAACTTCCATGCACACCTTGTGATCATTTGGCCATAACTTCTCAACCATTCATCATATGGACATGATTTAGGACTTTTTGAAAAGGGGAGACAAAGATATACAACTTTCATGTTCATCAAAAATCCATCTGAAGCTTCTTTCATGTTGGAAAATCAAGTTGAATGTGAACCAAAAACTTGCCATTTTTGGAAACTTTGAATTACAGGTCATTTTCCATTTTTAGTAACTTTTGTCATAACCTTTGAATCTTCAAGATAGATGTCTAAAATGATGAATAGGCCTCTTTTGAACATGATTGAGATGCTTCAACTCATTTCCCCACCTTAAAGCCCTCAGTTGACTGCACAGTTGACTTTTGGCTTCATAGTTGAATTTTGAACTGTATTGAGCCCACTAAGCTTGATCCTTCAGATGGAAACCACAAAGTGATTTGGATGACATCCTCTTGGAGCTAATTCTGATTGATATGATGGAATGCAATATGAAATGTTAAATGACCTAAAAAAATGAATGCATGAATAAGGAGGGCAAATTTGAGGTGCTACAGCTGCCCCTATTCAATCAACTGTGAACTTGAACGGATGAAAGCAACGGCTATCAGACTTTCAAGGTAAACAGGGATTGAATACCAAAAGAACCGGAGAATTTGCACTCTGTAGGTGACGAATCAAGGAAAGCGGGGTCATTTACCGATGGTGGCTTCAAAACAGAATTGATATTTACCGATATCAAGGAAAGCGAGGCCATTTACCGATGGCGGCTTCAAAACAGAATTGATATTTACCGATATCAAAGAAAGCGAGGCCATTTACCGATGGCGGCTTCAAAACAAGTTTGATATTTACCGATATCAAAGAAAGCGAGGCCATTTACCGATGGCGGCTTCAAAACAGAATTGATATTTACCGATATCAAAGAAAGCGAGGCCATTTACCGATGGCGGCTTCAAAACAGAATTGATATTTACCGATATCAAAGAAAGCGAGGCCATTTACCGATGGCGGCTTCAAAACAGAATTGATATTTACCGATATCAAGGAAAGCGAGGCCATTTACCGATGGTGGGTTCAAAACAAGTTTGATATTCACCGATATCGAAGAAAGCGAGGCCATTTACCGATGGCGGCTTCAAAACAAGTTTGATATTTACCGATATCAAAGAAAGCGAGGCCGTTTACCGATGGCGGCTTCAAAACAGAATTGATATTTACCGATATCAAAGAAAGCGAGGCCATTTACCGATGGCGGCTTCAAAACAGAATTGATATTTACCGATATCAAGGAAAGCGAGGCCATTTACCAATGGCGGCTTCAAAACAGAATTGATATTTACCGATATCAAAGAAAGCGAGGCCATTTACCGATGGCGACTTCACTGGGGAGGAAAAAGATGTTTACAACTGGAACAAGACCAGACATTTACCGATGACTCTACTGAGAAATTGATATTTACCAATATCAAAGAAAGCGCTTCACGACCATACATTTACCAATGACTGGGAAGGAACTCGATGTTTACCGACATCGAACAAGGACGCTTATAGGTGAAGCAAGACCAGACATTTACCGATGACTGGGAAGGAACTCGATGTTTACCGACATCGAACAAAGTCGCTTATAGGTGAAACAAGACCAGACATTTACCGATGACTGGGAAGGAACTCGATGTTTACCGACATCGAACAAAGATGTTTACAAACACAAGGGAAAAAAACACTTATGATACGAAACCATTTATCGATGGTCGATATTTACGGATAGTGAATCTGCTAGGGAATCTTAAACGACAAAACAATTTACCGATGGTTTAACAAGCGACTGATGTTTACCGACATCGAACAATGATGTTTACCGACATCAAAAAGAAAGGACACACATGGGTGTTAACAGAACGATTTTTTTTTGTAGACACCATGAGATGCCTGCCATTTACTGATGGCCAACGCTTGGAATTCGACGTTTTACCGACATCGAAAGATGATGTTTACCGACACACAAAAAAAACAGACATTACGGGGATCAACACGACACTTACCGGTATCGCAAGGATGATATTTACATATGTCAAAATAAGGCAGACGCTTGCCGGGGACTACATCGGAAGGGAGTCAAGCTTTCCTTTCACGGACTGGTGAGGAGATTAATCTCTCTGGGGATTATCGATTCTGAATGCTGCCAAGAGCAACCGCTGTAAATGTGCCATACAGATCTTGAAAAATGATCTGCTTCTGTTGGGGATATGATCCAATCTAGTTTAACACATGTATGCATATGTTTGAGTTTTCTATGGCGTAATGCTCCACACTGAATGGAAATGCTACGCGATTCGAGAATGCGAATGCAAATGATGATTACTATATGCAAGATGCAAAGGGAGGAAAACTCCTGCTGGGAAAGCAAATGATCACTTTGTTGAGCACACGATTCTGATTCGATCTTCCAACTCTGTAGGGACACACAATAATTCTGCTGAGGATTCTTACTGATCTGACATTCTCGGAACGGCAGAGAAACCAACTCAACTAGGGAGTCACTTGTTGGGAAAACACCAACCCCTCGACCATGCTGGGGAAACAAATTCTAAACTCGACTTATACGACCCAACTTCTTACACGACTGGACAGTGTTGAAACAACAGGGTCTTCCTTCGAACAAACTTTGGCTCATCTGCTTTAGCCATCAATCAAAGATAGTAACCTGCAAAACGGCAGGACATACATGCCCCAGGGGACCGTATGGACAAGATATACTCAAGTGTACTCAACATTCAAAATGATTTTCAGATGTTTTATCTTTCCGCACGTCATTGTCTAGCCTTCATGTTTTTAGATGCAATGTTTATCAAAAATTCGGACGTTTTTTGCAAACAAAACAGTAAAATAAAAACACAAGAGAGCAATTTGACTGAATAACGACTTTTATTGATTGAAAATGGCCTATAAAGGCAAATACATCAGGAAGCAATTCCTGGGAAGAGGTAATTGCGCCAAAAGAGAAAATAAACTATCCTATTGGCAATGTGAACACGGCATTCCACTATTTTCCAATTCTGTTATGACTCATAGATCTTCACTTTCCCCCAAATTCTTTGCTTTCTGAGAAGAGTGATTGGACTGATCATATCCTTCAAGATGGTAGACACTGAAACGTGATGAAGTACAGATAACTCAGACTGTAGTCTTCGCTTTAATCCCTCTTTTGCCTGGACCGCCTTTTCAGGTTTTCAATCCACCGGGATACCCATTTTTGCATAAGCCGCCTTTGCAGGTTTTCGACTTACCGGGTGTACATATTATTTTTTATTCTTTATCCCTAACTTTTGCCCGAACCTTTTTCTTTTCTTTTTCTTTTTCTTGGTTCGCCGGGATGCCCTTTTTTGCCTGGACTTTCTTTTTTTGTCCAGCGGGTCAGTTTATGTGAAGTATTTTTTGACTACATCTAAATTCATAGGAGACGGAAAATCTTCACCATCCATAGTTGTAAGCATCAAGGCTCCACCAGAAAAGACCTTTTTAACAACATATGGACCTTCATAATTCGGAGTCCACTTGCCCCTGTTATCTGTACCGGGAGGAAGGATCCTCTTCAAAACCAAGTCACCTATCTGATAGCTTCGAGGATGCACTTTCTGATCAAAGGCCTTCTTCATCATTCTCTGATATAGTTGTCCATGGCACACAGTTGCTAATCGCTTTTCCTCGATAAGACTCAACTCATTGAACCTTGTCTGAACCCATTCAGCTTCGTCCAACTTGACATCCAACAGGACTCTTAGAGAAGGAATCCCCACTTCAACAAGTAGGACTGCTTCCATACCATACACAAGGGAGTAAGGGGTTGCCCCGGTCGACGTACGTACTGAAGTACGGTACCTATGCAAGGCGAAAGGCAACATCTCATGCCAATCCTTGTACGTCACAACCATCTTTTGCACAATCTTCTTAATGTTCTTATTTGCCGCCTCTACAACACCATTCATCTTTGGTCTGTAAGGAGAAGAATTGTGGTGTTCGATCTTAAAGTCTTTACAAAGCTCTCTCATCATCTTGTTATTGAGATTCGAACCATTATCAGTGATGATTCTCTCAGGAACCCCATAACGACAGATAATTTCTTTCTTAATGAATCGAGCAACCACTTGCCTGGTAACATTGGCATAGGAAGTTGCTTCCACCCACTTGGTAAAATAATCAATCGCGACTAGGATGAAGCGATGTCCATTAGAAGCAGTAGGTTCAATCTTTCCAATCATATTGATGCCCCACATCGCGAATGGCCAAGGAGAATTCATAACATTCAGAGGGTTTGGTGGTACATGCACTTTATCTGCATAGATCTGACATTTGTGGCACTTCCGAGCGTATTTGAAACAATCAGATTCCATGGTTATCCAGTAATAACCGGCTCTTAACAACTTCTTGGCCATTGCATGACCACCAGCATGGGTACCGACAGATCCCTCGTGTACTTCCTGCATTAACATGTCTGCTTCGTGTCTAACCACGCATCTGAGCAGAACCATGTCAAAGTTCCTCTTGTACAACACATCATCCTTGTTCAAGTAAAAGCTTCCAGCTAGCCTTCTCAATGTCTTCTTGTCATTCTTTGACGCTCCTTCAGGATACTCTTGGCTTTTGAGGAAATTCTTAATATCAAAAAAACCACGGCTTCTCATCAATAGCAGACTCGGCTATAAACACATACGCATGCCTCTCGAGTCGATTCACAGCAACGTGTGGCACATGATTCTGCCAATGGACTTTAATCATGGAAGACAATGTGGCTAAGGCATCCGCCATTTGATTTTCATCTCGGGGTACATGATACAACTTTATTGTCTTAAAGAAAGTCAGGATCCTTCTGGTGTAATCTCTATAAGGAATCAAATGCGGATGATGAGTATTCCAGTCTCCATTGACTTGGTTAATCACTAGAGCAGAATCTCCATAGATGTCCAGAGTTTTGATCCTTAGATCGATGGCTTCCTCAATCCCCATGATACAGGCCTCGTACTCAGCTTCGTTGTTGGTTACTTCAAAAGTCAATCTGGCGGAAAAAGGTATGTGTGCCCCTTTAGGATTAATGAGTACTGCCCCAACACCATTTCCATTCACATTTACCGCCCTATCAAACATCAGTGTCCACTTGTCATCGGGATCCGGTCCTTCCTCGACAAGAGGCTCTTCACAATCTTTCATCTTTAAGTACATGATATCTTCATCGGGGAATTCAAACATCATCGGCTGATAGTCATCAATTGGTTGTTCGGCAAGGTAATCAGACAGAATACTACCTTTGATGGCCTTTTGCGACGTGTACTGGATATCATACTCTGTCAAAATCATCTGCCAACGAGCCACTCGTCCGGTAAGAGCCGGCTTTTCAAAGATATACTTTACTGGGTCCATCTTAGAAATCAACAAGGTAGTATGGTTCAACATATACTGTCTTAGTCGGCGAGCAGCCCATGCTAAAGCGCAGCAAGTTTTCTCGAGCAGCGAATATCTTGTTTCACAATCGGTAAACTTTTTGCTAAGGTAGTATATTGCATGCTCTTTTCGACCAGACTCGTCATGCTGTCCTAATACACACCCCATTGAATTCTCTATTACTGAAAGGTACATTATCAGAGGCCTCCCCGGAATTGGAGGTATAAGAATTGGAGGTTTCTGCAAATATTCTTTTATCTTATCAAAAGCTTTTTGACAATCACTGTTCCACCTGATTGCTTGATCTTTTCTTAACAATTTAAATATCGGTTTGCACGTAGCTGTTAGGTGAGATATGAACCGTGCAATGTAGTTCAGCCTCCCTAAAAACCCACGAACCTGCTTTTTCGTTCTTGGTTCCGGCATTTCTTGAATAGCTTTTACTTTCGCTGGATCAACCTCAATCCCTTTCTCACTGACGATGAAACCTAACAGCTTTCCAGATCTCACTCCAAACGTACACTTGTTTGGATTCAGCCTCAGTTTGAACTTTCTCAATCTTTCGAACAACTTTTGCAAGTTTACCAAATGCTCCTCTTTTGTCTGAGACTTCACAATCATATCATCCACGTACACTTCAATTTCTTTGTGCATCATGTCATGAAAGAGAGTCGTCATAGCCCTTTGGTAGGTAGCACCGGCGTTCTTCAACCCAAATGGAATTACCTTATAACAGAACGTGCCCCAAGGTGTAATGAATGTCATCTTCTCCATGTCTTCTGGCGCCATCTTGATCTGATTATAGCCAGAAAATCCATCCATGAAAGAGAAAACCGAGGACTGAGCAGTGTTATCGACCAATACATCAATGTGAGGTAATGGGAAGTCATCTTTCGGACTGGCTCTATTTAAATCTCGGTAATCGACACACATCCTGACTTTACCATCCTTCTTCGGCACGGGTACGATGTTGGCCACCCAAGGGGGATAATTGGTAACTGCTAGAAAACCTGCATCCAACTGTTTCTGAACCTCTTCTTTGATCTTGACAGCCATATCAGGACTAGTTCTGCGAAGCTTCTGCTTTACCGAAGGACAATCTTCTCTGAGAGGTAGTCTGTGCACCACAATATTTGTATCCAAACCAGGCATATCTTGATACGACCATGCGAATACCTCCACATATTCTCGCAGCATTTCAATCAGCCCTCTTTTGACCTTTTCCTCTAAAGCAGCCCCTATCTTGATCTCTTTCTTGGCGTCCTCAGTACCAAGGTTAATGACTTCCAAGTCTTTCTGATGAGGTTGAATGACCCTTTCCTCCTGTTTCAATAGTCTGGCCAATTCTTTGGGGAGTTCACAATCTTCTTCACTCTCCTCTTCGGCTTGGTAAATGGGATTATCGAAGTCATACTGAGCCATAACATAATTGTTTTTAATGGAATCCGCAAGATCAATTCTGCATGAACGATGTTTAATGCTTTATTTTACAAAAGAGTTCAAGAAAGTCACAGAAACAAAAAACATTGTGATTTTTATTTTTTTTAAAATGTAAGTAAAAACAGAAAGACAGTGAGCACAAATTTGATTGCAAAACGTCCTTTATTGATGATAATCATTGAAAATTCAAAACATGATGTGGCCCTACAATGAACCACTACGCCCCGGGCAGAGCGTAAGGTTTTTGTGCAAAATGAAAAACAAAAGAAAATTACTCTGTCTGAAGAGTAACTTGGACTATTTCTTCAGCAGTCCAGTTGTTAATCTTCTCCCCTGGAGCACACGGGCGCACCCAATTATCCATATCACAATCACTGTCGCCATCTTCATTGCCAGTTGCAAAGACATCCCCGTGATTCATCAATCCAACACTAGTGAAAGTACACGGCCCTTTCTGATTCTGGACATCCTGCTCTGATGATTGAAAAGGCTGATAACCAATGCCAAACATGTCTTCCTTTACGGGCACATCAATCACCTTGCCCCAGCCTTCCGCGTTACCAGTAATGATGCAAGAATGATATGTGTATGATGCGTATGCTATGTTTTATCATGGATAAACCTGAAAAATGATATGCGTATGCGGGTTAACTTTTTTCTTTTTTATGCATTATTTTTTTTGAAAATAAACATGCTATGATGCAAAATGATGAAACCATGGCTGGTTGGCTGTGTATCACAAGGCACAGGATCAGAACTTCAGCACGAATTCGGAACCGGGAACCATAGAACATGGTCATCAACTTAGAACCCATACTTCAGAACCAACGGTCACCAACAAGAACCAAACAAACGTCACCAACAGGACACGGTCACCAACAGAACAAATCACCATCAGTACCTGTAAATGATTCATTCCCGCCCCACTCACGGGTGTCATCTAGGCCAAGCTAAGGTCAGGAGAAATGCAGGATAAACAATCCTTTCAAGAATATTATCATATGCACACCAGGTGTATGCAACGATAATACCCCTTCAGAATCTGAACTGCTCGTGATACCATGTTCCGCTAAGTGGCGCCATACCACCCGCTTTCCATGAATCACTCTATTCCTAGGTGTCCTAAAGTTCACTCATAGCCTGTGTATTGGGCCTTTTACCTCTTGTCACTCCCACCCAACAGCGAAACAGATACACAACCAGCACAGTATACATGAAACAGTAAAGCGCACATAGGATGCAATGCAAGCAGATAAGTATGCAAAGCAATAAATAAATAACACACAATAGATAATAAACAAACAAACGCTAGGAAAGGCCCACTAGGGAAAATAAGTCCCCAACAGAGTCGCCAGCTGTCGCTCCCCAGGATTTCCCGAATCCAGGTACAAACGCGAAAAAGAGTGGCGAGGAAAAAAGAGTAGAGTCGCCAGCTATGTACTTTTATCCCAAGAGGAGGGAAAGGTAGTACTGCAAAACCAAGAGGGAACGGATAAAACAAAGTCTCGAACCAAAGAAAACTGAGTAAGGGGGCCGGTTACGTGAAGGGAAGGTTATCGCACCCTTTCACGTCTGTGGTACTCCACAGGATCCACGTTTGCTATTTATATCTAAAGTGTGTGTATAAAAAGTCCTACATGCGATGCGAAAGAGAGAAAATCAAAGTAGGGAAAAATAAAGAGTTATTGCTCGCACAGGCCCTACCCTGCTGCATACGTATCTCAAGAAGGATTGAGAATCAGAGCGCCGTAGCTCGGCTAACCTATTTCTGTTTGTTTTGTGTTTTTTGGATGAACGACGTTACTACGCAATCTACCGGATGCTCGACCTTTGGAGACTTACCCATCTGTAGTAGAAAGAGTTAACGTGTCCTTAAGAAAAGAGAATCAAAGAGTTTGTTTGTGTTTTAAGAATTCTCATGCAAAAAGGAAGTCCTAGACGAAGGAACCGTGCTACCTTAATTGACATGCAAACGAGAGACTATACGAAGCCTAGCAATCCTTTGGGGAGACGATCACACCATACCACAACAAACATGCATAAAGGAAACACACCAACAAGGGGGCTCAAACATCCAGGGGTAAGGCTTTAGTCAAGAGGGGTCATGTCAACCTCGACAAACAAGCCAAACTGTAAAGGGTAATCTGTAGCTCTTAACCACTAACATTGAGAGTTAGGGTGAAGCTGATCAAAGATGGTAAATGAGGATGAGACCTCATGCTCTTAACCCTGGCCTGGGTGAGCTCAAATCAAAGAAAGCGTGGGGATCCAGAAAGAGGGACCCTATTCCACTTGACTGACTCTATACAAAGATCTTGGGTACATGTTCAAGAGCATCAGCACGTAGTGCGAGCATAATGAACGACACACTGAATAACAGGGGATTGGCTACTAATCCCTTCTATCTGTCAATTGCCTCATTTGGAGGTCTTATCAAGTATCTCATGCCTCATCATGGAGGTCTTTGGGACAAAGGTAAACAAACACAATCAGAGCCTCTTAAGGAGGACTTCAGCCAAATGCCTGCCAAAAAGGTGACAGGACTTCCAGACTACATGGAGTAAGAGGCTAACTACCTAAGTGGTGTGTCAACCACACTCCAAAGCTTAAGCAAGAGCTAAAAGCAAGCAACTAATGTACCTGTACAAAAGCTAAACAGTTAATATTTCAGTCAGAAAACTAATAGACAAACAGTGAATCTATCTAACTGTTACACAATTCAATGAACAATGCCCAAGCAATCAAATGAAGCAATGATCTGAACACATCAACTTAAATCCCTACAAAACACAAAGAAGTCAGAACACAATCCAATTTGCATCTCAAAAGGTGAGCAACTCCACCATTAAGGCTAAGTGTCCAAACATGAAACACAAGTCAAGGTTAGTTCATGTACAAAACACTAGTACAAAGACC
Organism: Lathyrus oleraceus; assembly: GCF_024323335.1. NCBI lineage: Eukaryota > Viridiplantae > Streptophyta > Magnoliopsida > Fabales > Fabaceae > Lathyrus > Lathyrus oleraceus. Next base: position 106,526,772 of record NC_066585.1, read on the forward strand.
AAGTTCAAAACCAAACTAAATGACCAAAACAGAACTCAATCTTTCACATATTGCAAGTTCAAACAATCAAAAAAATGTCCTCAAAAGGACTAGCATCAATTCACAAGGCAAGTAGCTCAAATGATCAATGTAAAGCAAAGGCAAGCAAATGTGCACAAAATGGACATCCAAATTAGAAAATCCAAATCAAAACAGAGAAGCAAGCAATGGCTATGAAATTTTTATGTAAGTTTCTCATGTTATGAACAATCAATGTGCAAAAAATCAAATCCAGAAGAGTTCAAATGATAGGTGAACAAAAATACACAAATTGAATGCAAAAAATGTGACACAAATTGTCACACTACATCTTCATGTGTCTAAAACAATGATATCATATGATAAAAATTCCAAACCAATTCTCAAAAATCATATCACATGTGAAGATTAAGCATACCAAATTTCAGATCAATTGGATCAACACATAGCATTTCACAAGGCATTTATCATGACATGTCAATTTAGCACATGGTTCAATCAAAAATTCACAATTTAAAATCCAGAATCAAACAAATCATGAAATAAATCCTATAAAAACTAGAGATCAAAACAAGATTATGAAAAAAAAATTGGGATCAATTTGAAGCATTTTACTATTTTTGATGATTTTTTTGAGGATAAACAAATAAAATGAAATAAAATGGAAAATAGGAGGGAAAATGAAACAATTCAAATAATATTCAGAATATCCTAGCCACATGATCTAGCGCGAAAAGCCATCAGACGGTCCATATTTGAACAAGTAAAACGCAGAGTTTCACTAAAACAACTCATCAACACACTCAGCAGTCAAGGGAACACGCAAGCAGGTCAAAGGCATGGTAACCAAACAAACAGACACGGAGGCATACAATCAGCAACACACATGGCACAATGAAACACTGTGTTTCATTAAATGATGTGGAAGCACACATCAGCGTAGTCAAACACGCGTGGCTGAGTCAAACTAAGCATAGCCAATCATTTGGACAAGAAAGGCATCACGTGGACGCCACAGTGGACAAAAACCCTAGCAAACCAGACGGCGGCGCCGGTCGTCTTCTCCGGCCGTCTCCGGCGGAGCTTCATCAAAAACTTTCCAAAATTGGACAAATGCTATACCGTTCGAAAGGTCTTTCAACAAGGATCTCAAATATCATGTTCATTCAACCTAATTCATCATACAATTTCCAGATCGAGCAAAAACTTTTTTAACATCAAAACTTGAATCTCATCATACATGTTCATTATTCAACCAAATCAAAATCTAAACACATCAGCATGCTCCAGGCTACAGGATCTACACAATCATGGCAAGAAATTGGCAAATGGAGGTGATGAAATTTTGACTTACTTGAGATGCAGTGCACTATTCACGCGTGTTCAAGGCCTCTACCGTTCCAGATCTACTCCACTGAATCTCTATTGAAGCTTTGTACATAAAGGAATGGATGAAAACAGCTAGATTCACTTCAATTTCAAGCTTCCATCAACATGTTCAAGCTCTTGATATGCACCAAATCTTGCTCAATTGTCCAATCCAGACGATGATTCTTGCTCAGAATTGTATGATGACCAAGAATATGCAAAGAAATTGAAGAATTATGTGAATAAATTTGAGTTTCAAAGAGAGAGAAAAATGGAGGGAATTTCAGATTTTTGATCTGAATTTTCTGTTATGAGCAAATGAGATTAGGGTTTGGCTTTTATATCATGTCTTAATGATGTTGCTAATCCAATTAGGCAATGGCTAAACAAGATTAGTGAAATATGAAGTGAAATGCCAAAATGCAAAAGTGATGTTCCATGCACATGCTACACGTGAACAGTGCCATGCTGAACCTTGAAATCATTTAAAATCATCCAATAATCAACATTTGAATGGTATTTTGCTTGTAGCTTAACCAAATTTGGATTATGAAGTTTCCCTCCATTTTGCACATGTGTGAACAAATGATCATATGAGCTTCTTCCATGCATGGAAATGATTCATTTGAAAGGTATTGGTCATGAAGAGTATTTTGCAAAAAGGATGGACCAATTTGGAGTCTTGCATCAAAAGTTATGTCACTTTGAACTTCCATACACACCTTGTGATCATTTGGCCATAACTTCTCAACCATTAATCATATGGACATGATTTAGGACTTTTTGAAAAGGGGAGACAAAGATATATAACTTTCACGTTCATCAAAAATCCATCTGAAGCTTCTTTGATGTTGGAAAATCAAGTTGAATGTGAACCAAAAACTTGCCATTTTTGGAAACTTTGAATTACAGGTCATTTTCTATTTTTGGTAACTTTTGTCATGACCTTTGAATCTTCAAGATAGATGTCTAAAATGATGAATAGATCTCTTTTGAACATGATTGAGATGCTTCAACTCATTTCCCCACCTCAAAGCCCTCAGTTGACTGCACAGTTGACTTTTGGCTTCATAGTTGAATTTTGAACTGTATTGAGCCCACTAAGCTTGATCCTTCAGATGGAAACCACAAAGTGATTTTGATGACATCCTCTTGGAGCTAATTCTGATTGATATGATGGAGTGCAATATGAAATTTTAAATGACGTAAAAAAAATGAATGCATGAATAAGGAGGGCAAATTTGAGGTGCTACAGTATACAACAAAAGAAAAAATCAAGATTTTGATTTGTGTTGCTGAAGCATATGACTTTCAGTTTTCAATATTTTTCGTGATTATCCCTTATATTAATAAAACTTTATAATAATTTGTGAATTAGTGGAAGAGCCAACAATTTTTAATGGCTTTCCATTGGAGATTGTGTTAGGTGCTAGCAAGGACAAATGGACTGAACTAGGATAAATTGCGATGCACAATATCTATTTCCTTATCTCTTTTAATTTTTCTGTATAGTTTTGCATGATTAGGTTTTATCTCTTTTATATAATCTCATATGGCTAGGTTTTACTGCTAATAGTGATTTAATGTGTAAGTGTTTGTTATAGACCCAGTCAACTAAACATGTGTTTCTCTTTTATATTATCTCTTTTATATATAATCTCTTTTATATAATCTGAGTAAAATGTGTATTTAGTTCATAACGCAATTTTTTTGAAAACATGTGTTTCCTACTCTATTTCAAACTATGATTTTTAGAAAACATTTTTGGAAACAGTTTTAGGGGAAAGGTCTACTCAACCCCCATTCTCGACTATTCTTCACCCATATTCTATCTAACAATTGGCCTCATAATTGGTCTTTTGATCAAGTATTGCAACTTTAAAAGTTGAGAATACATGTAAGGATGATTTGAAGAGTACTTAAAATAGAGAGCTCCCATGTTTAAATGAGAAAACTATGCGTATTGGAAAGAATGCATGTATGTTCACTTAATGTTAATATATGAAATGCTTTAGGTAGCAATCGAAGATGATCACTTTTTCCTGAAAAGTATCATTGATGATGTGTCTTTTGTAAAACACCCAAAAGACTGGAATGATGAAGAAAATATAAAAGCTTTTTATGATTTAAAAGTGAGGAATATATAAATGTCTGCCTTGAGCGCGAATGTATATTTTTTTTTATTTTTCCTGTAAGACAACTCAAACAATGTGGAACGCGTTCAAAGTCTAATTGAAGGCACTGAAGATGTGAAGAAAATTAAAGCTAATATGTTAATAGAGAAATATGAGCTTTTCCACGTGGAACCCAATGAAACTTTGGCTTCCATGCAGATGTGCTTTGTTCATATAATCAACAAGTTAGAAAATTTTGGAAATTCTTTATCTAACCAAGATTGTGATAACAAAGGGTTTAAGGTTTACGTGCAGGGAATTGCAATTGAAAGTAACAACCATTAAAGAGTCACATGAATTGAATAATTTGGATATTTAAACTTCGTTTGGAAAGCTTACAAAACACGAACATGAATTAAAAAGTCTTGAAGTGGGATAAGAAAATTTGAAAAAGAAGGAAAGGGTTAAAGAAGAGAAAAAATGTCTCCTTAAATGCATCCACTTCGAAGGTCAACGTAAAAGATGATTAAGATAGCTCCGATGAATATTTTTCAAATGATGAATAAACGGGGTTGTTTATTTGTTGTTACAATAAGTATATGAAGATAAATAGTCTTGAACATTCTGAAAAGAATCTGGGGAAATTCATAAAATCTAATCTATCAAAAAAATGGGAAGACAAAAATAAGGAATTAAGTAATTCTGACACACATTGTTTCCCTTCCTATAATGAGTTATCTAAGACATTTCATAACATGAATGATAATGCTCTAAATGCTTTGAAGAAACTATCTCTCCAAAAGAAAATGATTTTAAAACTCAAGGGAGAAATTTTAAAAGTTAAGAGTACTTTAGAATCATTAAAAGAATATCATGCATCTCTTGCTAATGACCAAGTGTGTATTTTCAAACTCTAATAGAAATGGTTGATGTAGTTTAATGTGATGCTTGTCCTAGTTTAAAACTTGAAATTAAAATTTTTAAAGAACAACTAGCACATTAAGCTAGTATTGATTCTATGAGTTCAAGTGATGAAAGGTGTGATTTTAAAAGGAATGCCTCTATCACTAAAAGGAATAGAATTAATCATTCTCCTAAAGTTAATTTTCGTTATTGTTCTGAAAAATGTCATTAAGGCCCCAATATTAGATTAGAAATGTAAAAATTCCAAATGGTCTCATGACATGGGTTCCTAAAGATCTAATTGTTGTTTTTTCATATGTATTATTCATATGTGATCTATTTTTTCATGTGTGGTCATGGATTGTGTTATGTGTGCAAAACATATCTCATTGCACCATGATCACTCACTGGAATATTTTTCATCTGCATCAATTTTTTTTTCTCATGTGCATTAAAATTTTCATATTAATTAAAATCCTATTTGTCATTAAAACTTTAATTCAACAAAGGCTTGAGAGGAAGTTGGTGCAAAGGCTCGATAGGACTGACTCATTGCCCCATTGGTTTCAGTCAAATAGGCGGTCACTTTAACAAATTGTTCGAGCATGGCTTTTGATTTCTAAAATTTTGTAGATGGTGATCATTTTCCCATCGACCTCCCTTCATCATATTAGCATATCATGCATACCATACTCTTATGTAGTTTAGTTTTTAACTTAGTTATGGTTCCCAGTTTTCAACCATGTTTTATAAATTGGTGATGTTTTAACTATTTAGTTATATATCCATACTGGCTTGTTTAGCCGTTGTGCTTTTGCATTCTGACATTATTTTCGTCTCTGTTATCTTTATCTTTGATATGCTGATAGTATATGTTTGAAATTGCATATATGATTTGCATATTCGGTTATTTGCATAATTGTGACATTTTGTGCATTTTTTTGTGGTAATTAGTAGTGTAAATACATGTTGATGTTTCTGCTATTTTTCATGCGTTTTGAGTTTTATTTTCTCTCCTCTCTTTGTCTTGTAGAACAATTGATTTCTTTTGTGCTAAGTTAAACTTGGATAATCGGTCTTGTAGTGTCTGAGTTTAACATATTCATAGCATGTTACTTGTCATTCCTCCTTCTTTTTATCTTCCCACTTTCTTGGTGGGTTAGATTTTATGAACTTCATTAAATTTATATGTTTATGCTTTAAACTGATTTTCCTTATATATTTGTTGCAGCGTCTGGCAAACTGTCTCATCTCTTCATTCTTTGAAGAGTCTTCACGAATATTATATTCATCATCCTCTATTTGACCTTTGGAAGTTGATGCTTCAAGGAGATACTTTTCTTATCTTCTTTAACTTTGTCTTTGCTTTTTACAATTCCTTCACTTGCTTCGAGTCTCTTCATCTTGTGTTCCTATTCATTGAGCCTTCCGAAGATAATGGATATGTTTAATGTTTTTAAGCTTTAATACTCTTTGATTAAAGTAACCTTCGGTTGTCATTCCCTACACATAGACCTTAGAATTTTATCAACACAATCTCAATTAGATATAGTCTTACCCAATTTTTCTCACTTATTTATTATGTGAGAGAACCTCATATGCATTGAAGCCATAAATTCTATGGTTTCCATATAAAAATGTTCACATTCCTTTGTCAAAGTGTTGATTTTAGACTATTTAACCTCTCTAGTTACCTCATGGAGAACCTAAATTGCACCCCACATTGTTTTAGATTTTTCACAATGCAAAATTGAAAAATATACTTTAGCTCTCAAGGAGGATATCTATGTATTCCTCCTTTTGAAATCGTAAGACAGCTTCTAGTTTCTTCATCATGTCAATCCTTAGGAGCTTTCGTAATAGAAATTCCATTAAGGATACTTTTAGGGATACAATTATCATCCTTGATAGCAACCCAAATCAATTTATCAACCAACATAAGATGCACGTACACACATTCTTTTCAATATGTGTAATTTTATCCCATAAACATGGGATCTATATTGTACGCACCTTTTAGATTGTCCTTACTGTAAGACCCCAATTTTGATCCTAAGATCCCTCATGCAATTTCATCATAAGCATTAGCATTGGGATCATACCTTGGCATCCTCCTTACCCCTCTTTCATTGGGTTTGTTTTGGGAGAGATCACCAAGCACTATGTGATTGTATCATACTTGTATATTATCATTTTACTAACCAAAATACCAAAAATATGTCTTTGCATTTGCCTAACTCTTTTGTAGGTAAGGCATGATCCCATTGATTTATCAAGTTCATATCCAGGGTTTGAGACCCTCATGACAAAGAGCACAACCATGAATTGATCAAAGAATGGTTATGAGCATCATATATGAGTTATATTAATTCCTACTGATCGCGACTTTATGAGTCGATTTGGGGTACTAACTGCAAGTGCACAGTTCTATCGCGTAGTTTTAAAAGATATCAATCCCACAGGGACTTATGAATCGATATACCGTTTTCTAAGGTTACTTCGTAAAGCTAAGGCGGATGATACTTTGATTGTTTGGGGGAAAAGTAAAACTAAAATTAGATCTAAATTAAATATCAATTAAGTGGATATCGGTATGTAGTTCATCGTAATTAGGGAATCAAATCTTCGTTGGTTTCTTGGTTTTGAAATAAATCTTTTCAGTAGACACTATTGATTAAAAGCCTTTTCTCAAACTCTCGCTCTGTTGAATAGACCATGACTTTATATTAACGTAGCTGTCACTTATTAGTTAAGTCCAAAATCACTTTTTGAAAACAACAGAATCTATAGAAACCTTTTTTTAAGAAAACACTAACCGTTTAAACACCCTCGTCTCAAACTCTCGCTCTATTGACTTAGATTATATAATTAAACATAAATGCTTAACTCTCGTCCTCACATTTAACCTTTAAAAATACTTTTTGAAAAAGATTAGAATTTAATTAACTCTAAAAATTGCTTTCGCCCTGATTTAGAATTAATGTCCAATTTACACTGTCCAGTTAAAAACTCAAACTTTCATTCTATTGATTTTAACTTCTTTATGTCTTTTACTCTCGTACAAAAACTTTGGGATTAACCCTGTAAATTGAGACCATAAAAAGAGTGATTTATTTTTAAATGAAATTAAACCAACTTAGTTTTGATTCCTTCATTCCGCTTACTTTACATACCGATATCTAAAATACTTAGCCGGACATGCTAAACGGGTCTAAACAATCATCATGCTTAAATAAAACCATCTCAGGAAAACAGTATAAATAAACAGCAATGCAAAGCATATATAAATTAAAACAATAAATTAAAGAACCTGAATAATTAATAGCAATCTTGAACACTCCACCACAGACCGGTTGGATTTGTTCTTGAACTCTTCAATCGGACAGGAAAATAAAAGCGAAGGAATAAAATACTATGATATAACGTAAGGTTAGATCCAGTAAAAGATACACAATAGTTTCCGGTGTAGAAACTATTGTGTGAAAAATTAATTAAGTGCTTGAGAGATTGACTGGAAAAGAAAGAAATAAAAATTGCTAATAAAATAGAAAGCTGTAAAAAAGTAATGCTGTAAAATATGCTTGCACGGCGGAAAGAGACGGGGCTTTCAGGGTTGGATAAAAGCAACTATTTATATTAATCCACTTTTGTAACAGTTTCCGAAAATGCCTTCCGTAAGTAGTCTTCACGTTCCAAGAGTCAAGCAGAAGAATAGGCTTCAACGTGCCTTTGTTGCGCGTTAAAAGCCAAAAATATAGGAGAGGGGTGTGACGTTCGTCACACCATGTGTTACACTCGTAACACCAGGTAGCAGGGCGTGACGCTCGTCACACCTTGTGTGGCGGTCGTCACAGCTTCAGCGCTCCTGGCTTGTGATTGTGGGTTGGACTTTAGTGAAATTTGCTTCTCATTATCTTTTTGCACCCCATTTTCTTCCTTTTTCACTTATGCTTCAAATAAGTTACCTAAGACAAATAGAAGGAGAAATACCAAGTAATATCGAATAAAATGAAATAAATCGGAACAAATAATAATATAATTTAATTAAATCGAGTCCAAAAATGTGATATTATTTCATGTTATCACCTACATGATATATTGATCAAGTGTTCTTCAAGAGTTTGGAAGTGGTTTGTCTTGGAAACCCTAGTTTGACTGGGTATCTTGAGTAACTTATCCAATAAGCTATCTCACCAATTGATCAAATTTCTCAAGGGACACTTAAAAATTCATCATATTATGCATATATGATCTACTATGAGCCTAAAAAGACAAGAGAATTGAAGGTTAGCAAGTTGGTTGATAGTGGTTGGCCAGATGAATTCATCTGATCAAAACTGGGTTTTCCTAGACCCTATCTCCTACAATTTTCACCATATGAAAATTATTACAAGATAAAAGTTACTCTAAATTACATTCCAAACAACTTTCATGTTGAGACCTAGAGCTAGTTTTTCTTGGAAAACCATTCTCTATGTTGAAGCATTATAGGTCCTTTTGTCTAAACCCTAATTTGAAAGTCAACTTCGCAAGGCCATAACTTGCTCAATTTTTATGATATGAAAGATTTCCAAGTTTCACAATTAAATTCAAGATGTCTACTTCAACTTTTATGTTTGGAGTGGAAGCAAATTCAACTTTTATGAGCATGTGATATGAGGATACATTATAGGTCAATTTTGACCTATACCATTGAACAAGTGATTGTTTCAAACTTCAAAAATGCATAACTCTATCATTATAAATCCAAATGACATGAACTTTATGACCATTTTGAAGGTATTTGAAAGACCTACAACTTTGATGAATACACTTTTCTCATTTGAAACTCGCATAAAAAGTTAAGCAAGGTGGAATATTGAGATATATGACTTGACACTTAGAAAAAATTTCAACATGTTGAAATTTCCAAACTTCCACCTCAAAATTCTCCATGTTCCAAACTCCAAATGAAGAAGTGTTCAACATCAAACTTGTTCTGCTTGATCCAAGCTTTCCAAAGAACCCAAGTTTATGCATTTTGGATGAAGATTGTTAGGTTTGCGCATGGCTTTAACAGGGTTGCATCATTGGAAAGAATCAAATGTACAAACTTCAGTTCGCATTGCCTTGCCATTCAAGCTTCATCCAGACTTCAACATGAATCATTTTGGACCTTAATGCATTGCATCATGGGCCTGTACATGCCCATGCACTCGTGCCATTCACATTGCTAATTTTGGACAGATTTTGAAGTGTGCAAACATCATTCCCTTTGGCTATAAATAGAAGGCTTATGAGCTCATTTGAATCACACCTTGTGCATCAGCTTTCCCCCCAATTCAAACCCTCTCATTCAAAAGGAAAACCTGAGAAATTTCAATTTGAAATTTGAGTTTGAATCTCAACTGTTGGAGATTCAAGAACTCCAGGATCCACAGCCTTGCAACCTCTCCAATCACTTCCTACTAACTTCTCAAGTGTGATCATATCGTGTTTGAAGCAAGCAACATCAAGTTCTGCATAGCATTGAAGGTAATTTTCAAAAAACTTCATCTCTTCGATTCTCAGTCAATTCTACTCAATTCTCTTGGATCTTTGGTTGTCTGAAGTCCTACCAATATAGGCAAGAAGATTGAGTTGCTTAGAGGTCAAATCGAAGCAACTCAGTTGACACACCTAAAATTCAACTCCTCATATCTTTTTATATATTTGGAGTTAGTTGAAATTGAGGTCAGATTCGTGCTCTACGCCATTTTTTCTTTCAGATCATGTCCTCCTTTTTTATTTTGGTGATGGTTGAGGGTGGACCAGTCCGGTGAGGTCCACCGGAGAAGAAGACCGGAGTTACAGCTCCGGCGGTGCGTTGGCACGTCTCCCAGCCACAGGATCCATTTAAAATATTTTAATCTTAGGCGTTGGTTTTGATTACCACGTGTGTGGCGCGCTTACTAGGTTCCATCATGGAACGCGCGTTTGTGTCCACTTGATTACCACGTGTGTGGCTCGCGTTTTTTTATTTTTTTATTTTAATTTTTATTCCTTTGATTTTCATTAATTCATATTAATTTTAATATTGATCTAAAAAATAGGAGAGTTTCACCAAAAAAATTCAAATAATTTCCTCTTCCAGGTTTTGAATTAAAATTATTTTTTGGATCATTATTAATATTTTTCATTATTTAATTGATTTTATGTTTCTTTTTAATTGTTTAAAAGTACTTTTAAGTCTTTAAAAATTCTGAAATTTTTTCTCCAATGTCCTTTGACCTTGTTTGACCTATGGTAAATCTCATGGCCATTTCTTTGGTGTTTTGATGAGGTTTTAGGAATTTGACAAACCATATTTAATTTAAATATATTATTTTAGTATTTTTAATTTGAATAAATGCCAATTAATTGTGTTGACTTGTATAAGTTTGACTCTTGTTGTTGGGCCTTGGTCAAGGTTGATTTGACTTTGTCAAGTTAATATCATTGGATTTAGGGGATTGATGGAATGTACATTTCATCTCCCAAAATGAATGGATGATATTAATTTGGTAAAAGTCCTCCTTTGACCAATTTAAGTTTTGATCCATTCCCCTCCCTCTTCATCTCATTCCCATTCTTTATGCATTTATCTCATTTGGCATATGACATCTCTAAGTCCTAAGGCTAGTTGATTGCAAAATCAACTTAAGTATGGATGAGATTAGGCCACTTCTTTTGTATATTCTTTTTGTGTGTGGTATGTTTCATGAGCATAGTCCATTATACTATGTCTCTAACATGCATTAACACCAAAATTCTATTGCCCGACCTCAAATACTTGTGACTTCTACATAAGTCCAATTACGATTGCTTAACATAGCGCTAAATTTGTGACACAAAAGGCATAACATTCTAGTTAGTGAGATTGTAAGTCTCCCCTCTTTCATGGTATTGTGTGGAAACTTGGCCTTTTTTCCTTCCTTTGGAAGATGTCTTGGTTCAAGGATCCATGGTTGTGATAAGTGGGTTGAGTGTTCTCCAAAGGATGACTTAAAAATGAAAAGCAAAAGCAAAACAATACTAACTTCTAACTCATTAACAACTAACTTTTAATTTCAAGCCATTTACTTTAATGTCATTTAATTTTAGTCTTTATTCATTTGTCATTATTCATACCATTCTAATTTTTATGTTAATGCAATTTCCACTTTGTCCACTTGGACCATATTGTGTGATATATTCTATTTTGTGGATACTTTGTTTGTTTGTGTGGTCTTTGACCATTAATGTACATAATAACAATAAAAATCCTAAAAAACTTTTGTGTGGACTGTTGACTTGATCTTGGACAGATGGACTTAGAATTTAGGCAATATTCCTATGCTAAAAGACTTGGCAAATGCCAACTTTCTATGAAACCAAGTGCTTGCAATTTGAAACTTCATCTGATACATCTTTGAAGATCCATTTGAGTTCATCTGCAACATGATCATTGTGAAGTTGTTATTTTGAACCTGTGACTTGTGAATTCATCTGTTACATGGGCTATCTTGGAGAAGATCGTGAAGTGGCTAAGCTTGGATGTGGCTATCTTTATTTGATGCCTTGCTCTTCAAGATTGATATAATTGTGCATTTGCGTGTTGCTTGATTCTAATATCCAAGTGAATTTGGGGTTTCTATATGGCATTCTTGCCTATTGGATTGCTACTCATCGGTCAGATCTTTTCAACTCTTAACTTTTAATTTTGTACATAGGATTAATCTCTTCATCTCCTCCCCATTTCTTTAATTTCAAAATCTCCCCCTCATTTTAAAAACTTATTTGTTTGAACTAGTGTTGTTCTAAACTTTGACCACTTTGCAAAAGATATAAACTTTGGCCTTATGCCATTGAATTTTCAAACTTCCTTATCTTAATCAAACTTGTAAATATATCTAATTATACTTGACTTAAACTTTCAAAAAGCCAAAAAAGAACTAACTCATTCAAACCATTTTTGGGCATTTGTGCCTTGCAAACTTAATTTTTGTCAAAAGTAGTACATCCACTTTGAAATTTGTATCACGAACTACGAGGTTTTGATCCCTCATTTTTTATGTTGGTACATAGGCACAAGCCCGAAGGTCTTGTCAAACACAAAAATATAATTAATGAATTCTTTTCTCATCCCCTCATTCTATTTGTTTGTAAACATCACTTTATACCAAATACATATGCACACAAAAAGGGCTCCCTAGGAGTACTTAGGACACTTTGGGTGCTAACACCTTCCCTTTGTGTAACCAACCCCCTTACCTATAATCTCTGACATTTTATTAGTTTTGATTTGAAAACTTCTTACTTTTGGGTTTTGTTCGTACCTTTTCCCTTTTCCCTTGGAAACAACAAAAGCGCGGTGGCAACTCTGGTTTTATTGATCTCTAGCTTGTCAATAGCTTGATGATCATGAATTTACCGCTACAGAAATTAAGTGGCGACTCTGCTGGGGAGTAGTCTCCAGTGGGTTTAGCCTACTTTTTATGTGTATATATTTGTATATATGTGATGTTTGTATATATGTATGTGTGATATAATCTGCTTGTTGTGCTTGGTGATCTCTGAGTGGTGAGATAAGTTCTAACCCGAACTTGAGTGCAATTAAGATATGATGATGGTATAGTCATGTTCGACTTGTGTGGAGTAGTCCTTAACAAGTTGGCTTGAGATCCATCTGCTCAGTGGAGACTCTTTTGGATTTGGAAATTTCACACAAGTATTTATGATTAGGCATTACTATCTCTAATTTGGGTCCGAGAAGCTGAGGACCGTAGAACACTTACCCCTCTTGGCCTATTTAGGACGTAGTGTACCTTATCTTACGATGTTCTACAATTCACTTAAGTGCATCGTACCTTACGGCGTTCCTTATTTATTCTATCTCTCATCAATCCGTCCTTTTGTGTGTGACCCTGTAGGTTTTTACGGCATTGGCAATTATATTAAATCACATATTTAACATATTAAACAGTGAGCAGTATCTAGCAACACATCACTGCTACCCAAGACACGAAAATGTCATGTGATCTGACAAATCCTTTTATGATAATACTTGTGTGTACAATCACCTTTTTGCTCTTATGTCTATATTGAACACAAGGCATAAGCCGTGTCATCCTTGTCTGGTTCAATATTGGGCCCTTAGACATTTATCCTGTTACGTAGGATGTGCAAATTCCATCTAGATCACTCATGTCTCTCAGTATGCTTCGTGGAGTACCCATCAACTGTCTTTATGGTCATCCAGTTACAGACAATGTTTGATCAACAATAAGGCACTCGACTCTATATCTAGGGTCCATAGTGGTTTCAGGTCGAATGGTGGTATACACCATTATCACCATGAGAATAAGTTATGACACTTTGCATAACATTCTATATAGTATTCTCATAGTGGGTCAATCCAGTATAAATATTACTCTTAATATTCATAGATATGTTTAAGACTTGATAACTCCTTATCCATGATCCATGAGATGTGATCATCAATCTATATACATAATAGTCTTAATGCTTTGATGTTATCCCACTTCCCAATAAAGCTCGACTACGGATACTTTAAGAATAGTTTCCTTATGTTTAATGGGATCTCATGATTAAGTCACACTTGATACATTAAACGGACTAGCTATTCTAGGGACTTTATTAAACAAACATAAAAAAGAAAAAGCCTTTTATTATTAATAAATAATTCGATACAAGTACCAAAAGTATTGGCCTCTAGGGCTTACACCAACAATTAACACCCCTCACATCTGTTGTACTCAACAAGATCTATTTTGCTTATTATTTATGCGTATAGGTGTTGTTATCTGAAGGTTACTTGCGATTGGTAAAAGGGGAAGAAAATAAGTTTTAAATTAGTTTGCTCGCCAAGATCTCATAATCATGAGCCTACATATCCTCATAGTGCAATAAGGAAAACAGAGCTACGTAGTTTGTGGTAGAAAATAAAGTTGGATTGGTTGTTTTAATGAACAATTTTAACGTTCGTGTCCTAGCAGTTAAATGTTACTTGTATGCTCGCGCATGAGAGGCTTAAGCGTTGTTTGTATTGCGGTAGAACGAAAATAACATGTCCTTTCTGAAAGGTTTTTTTTGGAATGCCCTAAGGCAAAAAAATAATTTGATGAGTTGAAATTGATTTTAGCTTTGAAAAGATTGTCCTAATTTGAATTGCATTCAAGTCTATGAAAAACGTGAATACTTTGGATAGATAGGGCCTACTCCCCAGACTCAAAAGTACTCTAGACAAGGATAGGAATAATCCCTCTCATTATCCGTTGCTTAAGGCTCGTGGTGCATAATTTGCATCGTATTTTTAAGTGTTTTTGAGTTTATTTACACAAATGAGTTTAGTCTTAATGAACAAGGAAAAGAAAAGGAAGAAGTCCTGAAGGTCAATGCCATAATGTCTTGATGTCCAGTCTGCCTGCAACGTTTGTGGGGAAGAAGAGTTATCAGTTATTGGACTCGAATTTCACTAAATTCTAGGAACGAAGGCGAATACTTTGAATAACTGAGGCCTACAACCCGTACTCAAAGGTACTCTAGAAAGGGATAGTAATAATACCTCTTATCATTCTCCATTGCTTAAGGATCGTGCCGCACAATTCACGTCAGAACCGACAAGTGTTAAAGAAGAACCTTTGTTATGCTTAAACGGTAATCTAGTCTCCAGTCTGTTTGTAATGTTTTGTTTGACTTGTATTGACTTGAGTATGAAGTCTTGACTTGTTCGTCTTGAAAGATCCAATGCAGCTCCAGTACAGGGGACTAGTATCATCAAGTGATCAAGATACTTTTGATCACTTGAATAGACAGAGGGAACATGCACATGTCAAAGGATTTAGTTTATCAAAGAAGACTTTGATCAATTTAATCAATCAGGGTAAAATTCCAGTTGTAAATCAGGCACGAGGATTCATGACCTAAATTCTAAGGAAAATCAAAGTGTCATAATTCACATATTTCTACAAGGTTAACCTAGAACAAAGAGGAACATATCATGTTATTGGTTAGAATCTAATCAAAATCAAACCTAAAAATTTGTGGTTAGTTTCTATCTAATGCCTTATCATTGTTAATTTCCCACAAAATATGAAATAAATGAAATTACATTTTTTTATAAGTATTTTCCACGTAAAAAATGTATCAAAAATATTCACAAAAATGGCATTAAATGAATAAGGAAAAGAAGAAGAAAAAAGATAAAGAAAAGATGAAAATAGTGCAAGAGAGAGATATGGGTGCATGTTGAAGCAGCAAAGGTGTAATTAGTGATTGGGGCGCTGGGCTTACTAGGCCAGACCCAAGATGTTGTTAGGATAAGGAGGGGGTGCATTCTGAGTAACACAAATTGGCGAGTCATCCAGGATAATGGCGACATAACCAATAATTGGGCGCCCATCCCAATAAATGGGCGGTTAAAGATTCTCTTCCAATGACGACATCTAACATCTCCCATATTGAGAGTGTTATAGTGCCTTCTCCTGGGGATTTTGCCCTTATATCGATACAAAGAGGTAACATACACACTTTAAACTAGTTACACAATCGTTTATCGTTCCTAGGTGGCTCACCTACCAATATGAAGATAGAGCCATGTCCCGGTAAGCATCGTTCATTCTGACTTCATTTTCATACCATGACGAAGTCCCTTGAATCTCTTTGTCTACTAATGAATATTTCTCAACATCTTTAGAAAGATCAAGAGTCGATTACATTTTTCTCCCCATATTTGCTTCAATGTCAACAAACAAAATATGTCTACCATGAGTTTTCTACGTCTCCGTTGACCCATTAACTACCACTTATTTTCATCCTCAATGGGTTCACAATTGAACGTACGCTTTATAGACACGACAATTGTTTCATCCCTTGTTCCTCCATGATGTTCCCCGCACACACTAAAGGAGCCTCTGAAACCTTACCAAAGGTAAATCCATAACCAACTTTCCTCATACCTATCCTAGTTGGGGTAGGGTCTCTAATTTATGAGTTTGTCACTCATGGATTTTCAACCTCCAGTTTACTCACCTCTAGGTCGATTACCTCAGTGTGAGTTTGAGATGATGCATAACTAGCCTCTACAACACTACTTATGTCAGAGAAAAACAAGAGATTAAAAATATGCACATTTTACTTTAGTGCAGATTTTAGAGATTCAAGAAGAAAACAATATGATCAAGGCGAATGACTCGAAACCCAAAAAAGATTTGACAACAATAGTAGAAGTCATGAGAGCAAGAAAGGAAGTGTTGTCGGGCATTAGGGAAAGAAGTCAAAAAGTGAAACCCAGTCTCAAGTCCCGAATTTATAGGCACTAAATAACATCAAGATCAAAGTTTGTGATTAAACTGAAGATAAAAAATGACGTCGAAGGATCCATATAAAACCTTAACTCTACAACGACACTCAAGTGCACTTAAGTGAGCCTAGGCTCATCAACCCCTACCCTAGACGCATGAGCAAACATTGTGACCTTCCCCAAGGCAGCGATTTAGCTACATGATGTGCATTAAACGTGCATATTCCAAAGGTCACATGATTCCACTCAATGCCTCTACAAAGTTGATTCTCTTCTTGAGAAATCTTCTCAACAAACTTACTTCCTCACCAGAACATCCATTTGGACCGATCTCAAAACTTCTACTTCAATATTCCCTACTTCATCACTGATAATGAGGACTTAAGGGACAATTATTCCGAACTGACTCAATCCAACAAAAGCTTTCCATTAACTAAAAACATGCGGCCCACGATTATGGACCTTTGCATATGAATGTTCATCTTGTGCTCGTCTTCACTGTTAATCCACATCCAACGATCCTCCTCATCTCACGTTGGATCAACCAATGAAGGTTTTAACTTTCACCTTTATATACATGACTCTGAGACACACTCAAGTATTATTCACATTCACATTCGCATATTTGCAAATTGCTCTCGTACTAACCTTGCATGTACCATCCTATTTGTTCACCAGAGATTCCTACCACCATACCAGAAACTCTTCTATTATGGTCTCTTTAACATCTCATTCATTCTCTATTCAAGTATGGAATAGATCCCAAAACGGGGAACAAGACCAAATCAAAAGAAAAGATTAACAATAGAAGTTGAAATTTTGATTTTAAAATGGAGAACTAAAATTTCAATTTTTAAACATAAAAGAATAAAAGAGTAGTGATCTTTTAAGTTCAATGGAGTTAAAATTAATTTTGGTGAATTAGGCGGGGGACCATGGAGAGTCTCTAGGTTCATTTCCATTGGAAATCAGAGTGTTACAAGAAAAGTAAAATTGGTAAAATAATAATGTATATCTTTTACATGGTGGACACTACCACCACCTTATTTAGCTTGTTGAGCGCCAAAAAGCTAAAAATGACTAAACTGCTGCACTCTGCCAGAGATAGTACTACTTGCTTCACTAGGTATACATTGTTCTTCTCCATCACAAAATAAAATAAAATCACAAAAAAGTGAAAAAGGAAAAATAAATACTTCCTTCAAGTAACTAGTGATTCCATTGTCACTAATAAATGCTTTTTTACTATAGAGTGTGAGGCTCATTCACAGTCATCATAGCGCTATTTAGAAGTTTGGAATATTTTTAAGTTATAAATAACATTTTTTTGTTTCATTTCATCCTGAAATCATGAGAAAGAAACTATGGTTTTTTCTCTTCCTGGCTTTCATGGAATGTTGTTATCTTGGTAAGTTTGCTGTTTTTTTTCTCTTTTTCATGGACTATTTTTAGACTTTATTCTTGATTAGTTATGTAGCCGTTCCATGTTAGTATATATTTATGATTAAGTTAATTTATTTATTTTTTAAAATTATTATCAGTGTTGTAATGTTAGTGTCGGGTCAAATTCGGTTCATAGTTGAGTAGTGATCTTTTGTTTGTAGGCATGGCTAGGGGAATTGTAGTGCAAGAGAAATCAGATGCAGTGATTCCAGTTCCGGTGGGAGCAGTGTCAGCGCCACCAGAGGGAAACACAACATTCATTGATGGAACAACATGGTGTGTGGCACTTGCTGGTGTTTCACAAGCTGACTTACAGAATGCTCTAGATTGGGCTTGTGGACTTGGAATGGCTGATTGTAAAGCTATACAGAAAGATGGACCTTGTTTTCAACCAGACACGCTTGTTTCTCATGCGTCTTTTGCTTTCAACAGCTATTATCAAACTAATGGGAACTCTGATATTGCTTGCAATTTTGGAGGAACTGCTTCTTTGACAAAATTGAATCCCAGTAAGTTGATTTCAAACTTTGGTTTGCCGGGGAGTCTAATCCCCTGTGAAACATGGACACCTCTAACATTAGATTCAACATGTCGTAGTGTCCGACACTTGTCTGACATATGTAAGATTAAGCGTGTCGCAGTATCCGACACTTATATGATACATATAAAATTAAGTGTCTTTTAGTGTCGAGACATTTGTATGACATATATAAGATCAAAAACTTCTAAGACATTTGTATGACATCGATAAGATTAAGCGTGAATACTTATAAGACATTTGTATGACACATGTAAGATTAAGCATCTCACAGTATCTGACATTTGTAAGACATTTGTATGATATTTGGAAGATTAACCGTATCGCAGACATGTGTAAGATCAAGTGTGTCATAGTGTCCGACACTTATATGATACCTATAAGATTAAGTGTGTCAATAAGAGTAAACGTATCATAGTGGCCGACACTTATAAGACACTTGTATGATTAAACGGGTTGCACTCTCGTATATGACACATGTACTTAAGTGTGTAGGAAGAGAAAACATGATTCTTGTGGGGTGCATTATGAAAATTTAGTGCACAGTACTAATGGACACTTTACTCTCTTCTCATAACTTTAATTCCAGTTATGTAAAATTTCAGTACATGATACTCAACCGTATGTGTTTTCTCTTTTTCTTTTCAGGTTATGGAAATTGTGCCTATTCATCACCTGGGTATGTACAGTACTAATTTTCCAAAATTGAAAAAAACATTACAAATATTTATTTTATTTCATTACATTAATAATAGAAATTACTGTTTTATGTAACAGATCTGTTGGTTCTTCTGCTTCATTGGGAAAACATAACCAAAGTTTAGTGTGGTTGAAACTCACTATTTTGTTACTCTTTACATACTATTGGGTGTGACTAATAATATTATGTTATGGTTGGGGGACAAAAAGAAAAAGAAATTAGTGGAAGATTAGGGAGTGTTAGCATTTTGTAATAGTGGTTATGTTGATGATTATAAGGTATTCTTAGCTTTCATTTTGGGGCAAGACAAGAATCTACAATTGTGCAAATTATATCTT
Organism: Lathyrus oleraceus; assembly: GCF_024323335.1. Lineage (NCBI taxonomy): Eukaryota > Viridiplantae > Streptophyta > Magnoliopsida > Fabales > Fabaceae > Lathyrus > Lathyrus oleraceus. The sequence goes on from NC_066585.1 coordinate 106,546,495, forward strand.
TTTGCAGTTTTATTTTAATTTCTAGATTGTTCGTTTCCTTTGCCACTTAATATTCTGTTTTCTCTATGCTTTCTTGTCCCCCTGGTTTTTTAGTTATTTGCATTAGTGGTATTTTTAATGAGTGCAAGTTAGATAGGTTGATATATAATCGGTTAAGGTGAAAATAGATTGACATCTAGCTAAGTTTTGTAAGCTGCAAGTCTCTTATGTTTAAATAGTGTAAAGTCTAAATTTGGTTTGTTAACTATTTATTTTATGTTTATTTTTTACATTTGAGTTTGATCATTTTTAAAGTTTATAATGTTTTTAAGTGAGTAGTGTCATGGGTGTTATAGTCTAATAATTTAGTTGTCATGATAACTTATGTGGTGCTCTGAGTGAACCCTGATAAAAAATAATTGCTTAACATAGATTTAATTACACAAAGAATTATATGTCAATAATATTAATTTATACTTTGAATATTCAAAGATTGTAATTTTATGTAAAAATCTATTTCAACTATATTTTATAATAAGAATAATTATAAAAATAAATTATTTATACTTGTTGTTTGTATTTTAAAGTTTTCTAATTAGTTGTGTTTTGAAGAGGAGTTGAGTTGTGTTTCGACATGGAGTCGTGGTGGGGTTTTTAAATTGAAGTCTCGAGCTCGATAAGTATGTGAATTCGACATATGGATGATTTCGTCTAGAGTGTAGAATTTGACAAGAAACATGTGTTGCACAAGTTAGTTAGTTACTTAGTTAACTGTGTATAAATACTATTGTAATACACTCTTACGAAAGAACCACTCAATTTTGCTTGAAACGTATTCATTCATTTTCTTCTTTCTTAACGCAATATAAACATGTTTCAACAAATTGGTATAAACGAGCTCGGTTGCGATTCAGTTAAGCAATGACAAACGGTAACATAACATCAATGCAATTTCCTGCAAATCTACCGGTTTTCAGATGTAAGAACTATGAGAGGTGGATGACACAAATGAAGGTCATCTTTAGATTTCAAGATGTTGGGGAAATTGTGCAAGAAAGAGACTTAGCATTGGAGGCGAACACGAGTGTTGTCCAAAAGGTTGCGCATAAGGAGCAGATGAAGAAAGATGGAAAAACTCTCTTCTTGATTCACTAGTGTGTGGATCCAAATATCTTTGAGAAGATTATAGAAGAATAATCGATGAAAGAAACTTGAGATAAATTGAAGAAATTGTATGGTGGTATTGAGATTTCTAACTACAAGTTTTGATTACATTGTCGTGTCTACTGAAGAGTTCAAGAACCTAACTGAGATGAAGTTAGAAGAACTTTAAGCTTCTGAAGCTAGATAAAATATGTCCACCGAACATATCGTACGCTCGGAGGTACAACATAATTGCCACTGAACTTTATTTATTCCAAAAGAGGGAAAGGAAAATATCGATAAAATTCAAGGGGAAACTGAGAAACGGGTAAGGAAGTCGGTTATGCAAGGGAAATGTATTAGCATCATTCACATTTATGCTACTCCATGGAAACCGTTTTGAATGCTCTTGCTTGGATGGATGTTGCTATCTTCATGTACCTACAAAACAGAAAAGGGTTAGGAAAATGGTGCTCGAGGAGGATTGAAGCCCTCGTGCCTACGTATTCTCATGGTGTAATGAGAAAGTCAGAGTCTCGTAGTTCGTGGGATAAAGACTAAAAAGGGGGAGAGGAAAGAAAAGTTGTAGAAATAGTCAAATTATTTATCCCTACTACTTCATCAATTATTTTTTGAAGTTGTAGAGGTTCCAAATATGTACAAATATTTTTACATGATATTGTTAATATAAAACGCTAGTTGTTTCTTAAACTTTTGGTTCCATGATCTAACAAACAAAGTTGTTCCTTGAAGTTTAAAACTCAGTTTATACATAATTAAACATGGAGATGATTTCTATTAAAATATGCAAGGACATTCAATTAAACATTAGATAACAAAAGCTAATTTGATTATGATTGATTCATCATTGGTTATTATTTTTTTTTAATAATATATTTAGTGGGGGTTACAAACCTCCATATTTTGCTTTTAAAATAGTAGTAAAATAAATATCGACCGTTTGAAATCGTCACATTGAGCATTGAAAACAAAACACATAATAAAATTCACGATAGTTTTAAACTGTCGCAAATAGATATTTAAGGCAGTTTGCTACCAGTCCCAAATAATAACGATGATTGGTATGTCGATTTTTTCAACACTCGTTGTATATACTAGCGACACACACTTTTGTGACAAAACAAAAACCACCGTGACACAACTTTTGTGGCCGTTCAAACTGCTGTAACTTTCCAAATAACCCTCGTAACATGCCTTTTTTCTTGTAGTGTCAGGTATGTCCAAAATTACAAAGTCGGTCAGAAAAAGCAAGGTCATCCCCCTGAATTAATGTGATAGTCATATGGGTAGTGTAACACCCTGAAACCCCATGACTCTCATTTATTAAAAACCATAAAAATAAACATAATTAAGCACTAAGGGTGTCACACATCTCTTCAACACAACATGCTTCTCAAAACTTTTTCGAAAATACGTAGCGGATAATCTCAACAGGTTTAACTGAATAAATCCAAACAAATGGTTCAATACTCAAATGTGAGGGAAAATAGTCCCATCAATCTCGGAAAAATAAAATACAATTCAAAAATAAATCTCGTCCCAGTGTTACATATCAGAGCGACAACACGAAACCAAAAGAAACTCGAAAATGTAAGTAAATAAGAAGACAATATGCGTCATTCTCCAACTCACAACTACTACCTGCTACCTGTATCTGCAACATAGGCATAACTAGCCACGCAACAACAGAAAAGGATGAGGAAGACTTTGAAGGTGAGAAAAACAAGAAAGGGGGTTTGAATTGTTTTGGAAAATAAGCGCTTTTTCAGAATAAGACCACACAAGGAATTTATACTGGTTCGCTTATAACACAAAGCTACTCCAGTCCACCCGACCAAGGTGATTTCGCCTTCAACAAGGACTTAATCCACTATTCTTGAAAGATAGTTTACAACCAACGTCTAAGAGAAAGATCTCTTAGTCCTCTCAAGTATACAGACTGCGCAGAGTCACTTGAGGAAATAAAACAATAGATAAAAAACAATGTAATCTAGAGTGCTTCTAGGATAAGCAAAATATTACAACAGTAAGATCAAAAGAATGTTTCACGTTCTAAGCAAAAGCTTCGTGAAAGATTGAGAGAGAGAGAGAGAGAGAGTAAAACGTTTATGTGCGTTGGTGTATCTCTCAATGATGTTTGTTGTCCTTTATATAGGGGTGAAAGGACCGTTGAAATTGATGGCAGATGATTTGTCTTGAATAGGAATTAATGCCATAACTTCTGTTGTTTCTTGCCAAAACAACTTTGTCTCCCTGAATAACTTCTTTCCAATAATAGTTTCTTTCCATTTGAGATTGAAGTTACCGTTACTCTTTCTATAAGGAAGTCCATAATCAGAGTCTGCGTGGCTCTGGGAATCTTTAAGAGTTCTGATGATGTCTTCAGATGACGCTGAGAGCTTCTGGAATGATATACCGTTGTTCAGAGTCGGAACTTCTAGAGTGCACTCCTTCTTCAGATGCTTCTGATATTCTGCTGTTTTGCTCAGAGTTAGAACTTCTTGAGCGTGTTTCTACTTCAGATGCTTCTGATCTTCTGGTAATTTGCATCTGATATGATTCTGTATCTGATGACGCAATCAGATTCCTTTCTTTTTGTTTAGAGTCCTGCACACTTAGAAACTTTTCGTTAGAGTGTCATTTTTCGTTTCATCCTTTGTTATCATCAAAATCTTGGAATCTGTTGTAGAACAGTTTTTGTTCTTACAATCTCCCCCTTTTTGATGATGACAAAACAAACTCAATTAGCAGATGAAACATTAAAAGAATCAGGTCAGATAGAAGTGAGCTCCCCCTGAGATGGGCTAGGGAGTTCAGAAGTTCTTACCAGAGCTTCCAAGCAATGAAGTTTCGATTCCTTCTGCAATTTCTTAAGTCCGATGTTAGAGATTTATTTTTAAGAAAAGTATGTTGCAGAGTGCTTAAGGAATTAGGCAATTTTTCATCAGAGCTATATTTGATTTCTCCCCCTTTTTGTCAGAATCAAAAAGACTTAAACAAACAAAATCAAGAACCAACATTTTATATATCCAGATAGCAGACAACAGAGATAAGGACAAGAAAAGCAAACATCAGAAACAAGGAAAACAAGGCAACAAACAAAAGATCCTAAGTGCCTAAGGGTTGGGAGGAGGAGGCATTCTCTGAAGCAGTTGAGCCAGCATGTTCTGAATATTATCGTTGACGGTGTCCTGTTTATCCATTCTGGCTCTGAGTTCCTTCTGGTCTTTCTGAAGTTCTTCAAGCGTCTTGAGAACCATAGGAATGACAGATGAGGACTCCCCCTGAGTCAGAGCACTCTGTTCTTCAGCAGCTCTGGCTTCAGCTTCTGCAGCTGCCTTTGCTTCAGCTTCAGTAGCAGCAGCAGCAGCAGCAGCTAGAGCTTTGGCCTCAGCTTCCTTGGCCCTTTGGATTTCTGCTTGTCTGGCTCTTTCTTCTTCTTGCCTTCTGGCTTCTTCTTCAGCTTCTCTGGCAAGTCTCTCCTGTAGTCTTGCCTCAGCATCTCTGATGAAGTCGTTTCTGACTTGCTCAGAGATGTGCTTCAGTTTGAAAGCCTCAGAAGTCATCCAGCCAATGACTCTGTTCCAGTGTGTCCTTACAGAATCAGGATCATCACTGATGCCAAAGTTTATGGTCAGAGACTTGACCTTTTGTACTGAAGCCCCTGCGAACAGCATAATGGCTTCCTCTAGGGTAAGCAAGGAATGTTCAGGTTCAGATGTTTGAGGTGGAGAGGTTTGAGGGCTTAGGTTTAGTGTTTGAGGTTCAGGTTCAGGTTCAGGTTCAGAATCAGATTCAGATTCAGATTCAGCGGAAGGGTTTGGAGGGATAGTGTCGCACCTCGAAAAAATGGGGATACGACTTCAAAGCGAAGCGTGATCGCACGCTCGCAATGATTGACTGAACAGAGTCGCCACCGAACTTTATTTATTCCTAAAAAGGAAAGGGGAAATATCGATAAAACCCAAGACAAAAGAAAGGATAAGATTTGGTCATCGCAACCAATATCAGGGTTCGGGAGTCGATTACTCAAGGGGAAGGTATTAGCACCCCTCACGTCCGTTGTACTCAACGGGAACCATTAGGTCAGTTGTGTGCGTTAATGTTAGTTTGAAATGTTAGGCTTTTCGAATTATTAGGTGGGAAAGAAAGAAAGGATGAGAAGAGAATGTTTTTGGATTTTTAACTAAGGACTAAACCTAAGTTTTTTATTAGTGGGCCTGACAAGATTTACAAATCCTGCTCCTACGTATCTCAAAAGAGAAATCAAGGCTTACGTAGTTCTGGGTAGAAAAATGTTTGTTTGTTGGTCGATTTTAGCGAAAGCTATATTGTATTAATCGACGAAAACATTGTTTTACCCAAAACAGATGAGGAGTGGACGCATACCACACATCGAACGGATTTATAAATCTACATTCGGAAAAGCGTCATTTATCTCTACTCAACAATTGTGGCCGAAACATTGTTTTGTATCACTTAAGACAATATATCTTTCATTTATGAAAAAGGTTTTTTGATTAGTCGCACGGCGGCGAGAAAAGAGTTTGATTGGTTGGATGTATTTTGAGTGATGGCGAGAACTTGGATGAGCGAGATATACATCTCGAATCCTAGCCTCAGGAGTGCATGGTATACACCATGTTCCATTTCCATCTTTATTGAAAAAGGTTAAGATAGGAATTAAATATTTTGGAATTTGATTGAGAAAGGGTTTGAAGAAACAACATTGACAAAATTAGGCGATGGCGAGAGTTAAGATTGGCGAGGCATACGTCTCGAATCTTAACCTCAGGAGTGCATGATATACATCATGTTCCATTTCCACCTTTATTGAGAAAAGTGTTTAAATAAGAATTAGGTGTTTTAGATTTTATTGAGAAAGGGTTTGACGAAACCACATTGACAATTTTAGACGATGGCGAGAGTTAAGATTGGCGAGGCATACGTCTCGAATCTTAACCTCAGGAGTGCATGGTATACACCATGTTCCATTTCCACCTTTACTGGAAAAGTGTTGAGTAAGAATTAAGTATTTTGGTTTTTGTTGTGAAAATGACTTGCCCCTAGATCAAGTGTTGATGGACGTTTAAGAGAAATTTGAATGAGTGTTTGAGAGAGCAAAGTGGATAAATTTAGATGATGGCGAGAGCTAGGATTGGCGAGATATACATCTCGAATCCTAGTCTCAGGAGTGCGCGGTATACACCACGTTCCACTTCCATCTTATTGAAAAGGTCTTGAATATGAATTAATATTTTGGATTTTTGATTATGAAAAAAATGGCTTGACATTAAATCAAGTGTTTGATGAAAGTTTGAAAAAATAAGTGGAATAGAATTGGAGGGAGAAGTGAATTGACTTGTTTATTGAGAAAATACTCGACGTTGGATCGTGTCATATTTTTGTATTTTTTTTGGAAATGGTTGATTTTATTCTTGTGTTAGTATCTAACTAAATAGTCAAACAAATAAAGAAATTAAATAGTACAAGATTATTACACATCGGGGGAGTGGGGTACATCTTGTTAAATGGGGATTAAAAAATCATGAAATAATTATATCGGGCCCAAACAACAAATAATGCAATGCATGAGTGTAAGTGCAAGAGGACCGGCTCATTGTAAGAAATCCCAAGAGTAAGCTATGTGAGGTTGATGGCGATGCTTAAAAGCAATCGACTTACAAGGGTATGAAAATGGGCTCGATATTAAATCGAGAAAAGTATGATTTTTATAGTTTTCAAATGGTTTCGAATGTATGATGAAATTAAAAGAAAGTAGATCAACCATGAGTATAGTAAAAATATAAACATAAAATAAAATGCTAAAAGAAAAAAAAATGCTCAATGCGGGTATCGAACCCACTACACTAAAGACCATGAAATCACTCCTCTCCACCAGGCCACTTACCAACTAGTTGTTATTTTAATACTAACTTAAATATATAAACTAAGATAAATTAAAAAATAATTAAAAAAAAAAAAACTAATAGAAGAAAATCTGGTGGACTACCCTAATTAAACCCAGCCACTTGGCTGTTGGGTTTCCAATGGGGAATAAGTTGGAAATAGAAAAAACAATTATTACCTAATATCCTATGAACTTTAAATTTTCAAAACTTATTCTGTTAAAGAAATAAATTAAAGAAAAGAAATAAATAAAAAAAATTGGGATAGTAACAGAGGCACCATGAAATCGTCCCTTTCATCTCACGAAACCCTCTTTCTCAAACTCACTCTTTCACTCTCTCTTCCAAGCGCATTCTCAACCTTCTCGCCTCCGTCTCACAATCACTCTCAACCTTACTCACAAAATCGTTCTCTCCAACTCACGTCTCTCAATCTCCATCATTCAAATCTCTCTCTCGCACTCGACCTCAAGTCACAATCTCACATCCAAAGGCGAGCAATGATCAACGGTAAAAAGGAAAATCCCCAAACGAAAACTTACTTTCGGCGACGATAATGACTCAGGTAAATCTTGAACTTTCTTCCCTCGCCTCTTTTATCCCGATTCGGCTTTGATTTTGGAACTAGCTTCTTCCCTTGAAATCGCGGCCGCCTTCAATTTTAGGGTTTTTTCGTTCTGAATTGTAGCCTCCCATCCCCCTTCTCACTGATCCCTTCACTATTTATCTTCTACGAATTAGGGTTTTCAGGTTGGCATATGGAGCTCAAAAGGGTATCCTGCAAAACCTCCTTCTGGGTGGTCAGGTTTCGGTCGCCCTAAATGATGTTTGGATTGGAACAGGTAAACTGGGTATATGCTTTCTTCTTCGTTTTTGTCTTAATGCCCAAATTGGGAATTTTCTTGAAATTTAACTGCCTTGTTGATTGCTTTTACTGCAGTGAATTCGGAGAGCTTTGGTTTTCACATGATTATCTTGCAGTAACCTTGTTGTAGTTGGCAATAGGTCCAAATCTCTCTACTTTGGGCTTTACATAACCAGTTCCCATACACTGCATATCTGAGCTATTTTTGTGTGTATTATGCAGGTTTAATTTGGAAGTTTGGGGGCAGTTTGGATTGTTAGCCGTGCTTGAATGGTTGTCAATTTGTGGCTTTTGATCGAGGGTTGGTTATACTTGAACAGACATCATCAATAATCTTTTCTTTTGAACTCAGCTTTGTATTGCTAAAGCTTAAAAATTCCAGCTGAGTTACTTGATTTATGTGTCCTTGAATTCTGTTATCCAAAATAAGTGACACCAGTAGCTGCTCGACATCATGCTCAGGTACATTAAGTTCCTTAGATATAAATGGGATCCTGATTCTTGTATATGGTTTGATGAGTTTCAGCAGGACCTGTGTTCTGATATTCTTTAGCAAATCCTCAATGTAATTTCTGATAAATGGATCATCCATGATGGTTCGTCTGTTACTCTTCAGAATTTTCTCAAATTCCAATATTTCATTCCATTGATAGGCTGCTATGAGATTTGTCGTTGCCAATATCTCATGGTCATTCTTGTATGGCTTAGCTTCCTGCCCATCAAATGGATTTACTTCAGACTCCATCAACATGTTGGCAAGAACGAGGTACTTCAAGCATTGGATACGCCTCTGATTCCCAGCTTCATCATAATTCTTGAAAGCTTCAAAGAAATCCGTAGCTGCTTCGGCCCACTGGCGCTCTGCCATATGCATTTACCCCCACATTCGTGGATTATCGCCATTATCCTTGGATGGGGAATTGTTGACTTAATAGTAAGTGCTTTCTGGTAAAGTTGCTTGGGATGTTGTTGTATGTTGTAGGACATGGTTGCTAGTGATGCTGATTTCAATGTGTTTTCATCCTTGGCCCAACTTCTCTCCAGGAAAAGATACTCAGAAAACCACATTGACCAACCAATTACCGGTAGTAACTTTGATGATTTTGTTGTTTTATCACATGTAACAGTACCTGAAGCATCAATTACCAATGTCTTCCTTATTCAAAAGTAAAAAGCAAGCTGTTAATATTGCTGTTTTTAATTTGCAGAATCGTGCAATGGATGCCGAACAGGAAGCTGCAAAGGCCTTCAAGCAAATTGATACATTGAAGAAGAAACACGAGATTGAGATTAGCACATTTAATGAGTTCATTGCCAAATCACGTTTGCCATTGGAAGCAAAACAGCCTACTTGTAATGATAATGCCATCCCTATTGATGAGGACACCAAGGAACCATCACTTAGTATTAATAAGTTTGGACCAGTTTGTAATGAAGAGGAACGCGAGTTTGCTAAATCAAGAGAACAAACATGGTTCTCGGGTTATGACAAATGCAACATATAGAAAATATCCCACTTGTAAATGACTGTAGAAACATTCTATTGGTCATAATCGGGACAGGATTCCATGACTGTTGGGTGAACTTTCATACCTTTGGTGTAATTTGGATATTTGATTATAAAAATGGATATGGACTTCTAGAAATAATCCAAGACTAATTTAAATATCAATCTAAATAATAATAAAAAATCAGTAAAAACCAAATTAAAATCAAATTAATCTATAATTTGTTAAAATCACTTTGATATCAATTCTAACATTTATTTGAAAATTAAAATCAATTAGAGTTTGAATCATTAGTAAAATAAACAATTAAGATTAAATTGAAATCTGGAATTAAACTTAATTCGGAATTAAAATCAAATTGAAAATTAAAAAGTCAAATAATTAAAATCCATTTTATAATCAAAAGCACCATGATCAAAAAGGCCTAGACAATGACCAATGTGTAACAAAAATACGGATTTGGGAATGAATGTATGCAAATGAACTTTAGGCCAAGTGCCAAAAAAAATGAAAAAATGGAAAAAATTCAGGGTCAAAATCGGGGTATGACAATTGCCCCTATTTAAGTATCTTCAACTAGAGAATATGAAGCAGGACACTCTTCATATGATCACAGTGGGAGATGGTTAAATACTAAGAAGACCCGGGTTTTGATCCTGAATCCCTATGACATGATGTGATATGATATGATATGATATGATATGCATGACATGATATGCGTGGATGCATGATTCTCTTTTTTTTTGTGATTTTTTTTTATCTGCTAGGGATATGGTGGACCCTTAACAGGAGATGCTACTAGGAAGACCAATATGTGGGGAATGCTGATGGTCCACAGGGAGACAGACAAATGGTAAAAAATAACTTGCTGGGGAAAACCAAATCCTGCTGGAGAGTCAAACACACATCGGGGAGTAATCGAAGTGGAATTTGATAAGCAGCATTCAGAGTACAAGAGATTTAGGGAGTAAGTTCACATATGACTTACCAGACCTGACAATGCTGGGGAATAATCATGGAGAAAGACTCTTCAGAACAGGTTCATGTATGACCTGTCACCGGAATAAGGCTCAACAACAGGTTCATACATGACCTGAATAGTATTGAACAAAAAATCTTCAGAGCAGGTTCAAGTATGACCTGACACCGGAATAAAGCTCAACAACAGGTTCATGTATGACCTGAATAGTATTGAACAAAAAGGAAAAACTCTTCAGAGCAAGTTCAAGTATGACCTGACCCCGGAATAAAAGTTCAACAACAGGCTCACATATGACCTGAATAGTATTGAACAAAAATTGGAAAAACTCTTCAGAGCAGGTTCAAGTATGACCTGACACCGGAATAAAAGCTCAACAACAGGTTCATACATGACCTGAATAGTATTGAACAAAAATTGGAAAAACTCTTCAGAGCAGGTTCAAGTATGACCTGACCCCGGAATAAAAGTTCAACAACAGGCTCACATATGACCTGAATAGTATTGAACAAAAATTGAAAAAACTCTTCAGAGCAGGTTCAAGTATGACCTGACCCCGGAATAAAAGCTCAACAACAGGTTCATATATGACCTGAATAGTATTGAACAAAAATTGGAAAAACTCTTCAGAGCAGGTTCAAGTATGACCTGACCCCGGAATAAAAGCTCAACAACAGGTTCATATATGACCTGAATAGTATTGAACAAAAATTGGAAAAACTCTTCAGAGCAGGTTCAAGTATGACCTGACCCCGGAATAAAAGCTCAACAACAGGTTCATATATGACCTGAATGGTATTGAACAAAAATTGGATTAACTCTTCAGAGCAGGTTCAAGTATGACCTGACCCCGGAATAAAAGCTCAACAACAGGTTCATATATAACCTGAATGGTATTGAACAAAAATTGGATTTGAAAATGACTGCGAAAATCGGATGTTGGTTTAAGGGCACCAAATACAAACTGGAATCAAAGGTCAAAGGATCTAGGATCGACAACAAGACCTGAGTCAATGCAAAATGAGCACGAAGTACATTTCGGCTATGCATGATTTGAATTTCCTTTTATGCATGATATATGAATGATCATGATTATGAGAATGCTGACACTGGGCAGACTGGGAGTTTGTAAAGGCTTTTTATGGAAGCTCATGATTCCTCAACACTGAGAACTCAACCAAATATTTTATGATAGATGTTGCCAAAGGAGGATTCTATCCAGTTTGATAACCACAACTTTGCCAATGGGATCCTTTTGGAGGATTAATGAATCGTGCTAGCATAATTTTCGGGCACTCGTCTTAAACTCAATAGTTGTTGACGTATGGCAGAATTTGTTTGAGCAGTTTGAAAGCACGAAGAAAAAGGTTCTGCCCCTCTGTGGCTCATCTTGCCCCAGTTTGTTGGGTCTTTGGAAATGTTCACCTTGAAAGTGGATTTGGAAACAACTTTCCATGAGACTACCTCGAGATGGCTTGCCCCAAGTGTTTGAAACTTGCAATGGTCCAAACTTGACTAACCAAATGTTGGAATGGTAGACTCTTGATTGATTTTCCTTGGATAGTTGGACTCATTGAGCTCTGAGGTGGCTTGCCCCAGTCTGAGTCTTGAAGCAAATTACTCTTGGCTAACTGAACCTTGGAGTGATTGGACTTACTGAGCTCTGAGGTGGCTTGCCCCTGTTTGATTCTTGAAGCAGATTACTCTTGGCTAGATGACCCTTAGGGCGACTAGCTCGAATTAACTGATGCCCAAAGTGATTTGCCCTTGACTAGACTTCTTTCACTCCATCTAGTTCCTCAACTGTGTATTGAATTTCTTTGATGCTGAGTGTTGACTCGCAAATAAGATTGTTCATTCAAAAATGGTAATTTTAATTCAATGCTTATGCAAAAATTTGAAATCAAAATTTATTGATATGAACGGGTGAAATACAGCGAACGAGTCGTTGATAAGAACACAATGGTGATCAAGTCATTCACAGTATACAAGTTGGTGCTATCAAATGATTAACAAAAATCGTTTGGAGTCAAGTTAACACAACCTTGTTATAGTATGCTTTCAAAATAAACCCTGCCTCAATTAGGTCTTTTAAGGGTTGTAACGTGGTCTGGTTCACGGTTTTTTTGAAACAAAAGGATATAAGGCTCAAAATTTATTTTTACCCACCCCTTCTTCTTGATGATCTCCAGTTCCTACGTTCAGTTAATGCGACACACGCATTCGACTTCCAAGAGAGTTCGAAGGTGTCATGAGGGTTCAAGATGAATTTTCTTGAAATGGCAGTCACCTTGTTTTGTTTTTGTCGAGGATTTTGGTGACCTCTTTCGATTGATTTATTTTATCCCTAATTTTGCCTGGACCACTTCTTTGAAGCTTTTGGTCCATCGGGATGCCCTAACTTTTGCCTAAGTCATCTTGTGGTATTTGACCTAGTGGGCTTTTTTCTATTTTTTTTTAAAGGTGTTGACTGCCACATTATTGGTGGATGAGGATCAACCAACACTAATTTTAGCTTTTCTCAACTTCTTCGACACTTCAACATGTGCGCGAAGGATAACATGTGGTTGAACCTAATTGGAGGGTGTTCATATGGACGATTTTTTTGAAAGATCGGATGCATGATCAAACTATCTGAACACAACTACCCTGCCCCAGGTTACGATTAAGGGTTTTAGATCCGAAATAAACACCAACTTCTAGGCTCAAAGTGGTTGTCTAGGGATTAACTCCTTATCACTCCAGTGTTTGGGGATTTGAAACAATGCCTTACATCATCGACAAGGTTTTACTCAAAAGCATACCGCAACAATTTCAGGTGTTTCGTTTTCATCATCCTCCTTCCAATCTTTGTTAACACAACAGTTTGATAAACAAAAGTGAATGAGAGGAGTATTTTGTTTTTGTTTTTTAACATAAATGAAAAACGAGTGAATACGAATGGATTAATTCAAAAGATGCATAAACCTTTCATTAATCTTACCAATTCAAATAAAACAACAATGCTTAAAAGCAATTAACAATCAACATGCGAGGAAACTACAAAGAAATGCTGAGACAACCAAATGATTGCCAGCTTTAGGGAATTGACTTCTTCAAACTTGAAGGTTGGGATCAATAAGCTTTTTGAAATTGGCATGATGATCTTCAAATTCTTTTCCTTCAATCTCATCGTTGAACGCAACCCTCCTGGATCCACTACTCACTTCTCCTTTTCTTTCATTGGTATGGGTCGTGACATTGGAAATCCAAGACGGTATCTCAATGCTCTTACCAGGAAATAATGATAGCTCATTAGCCACATCCCTGACATCTTCCTTGTGGTACAAAACCCTGAGGGGTTTCAAGGGTCCTTTCCCTTTCCCATTACCTGGCTCAGAAACCAAGGCATATGTACCTGAGCCTTCCTCCTTGAGTGTTGGTGACCTTATGTCAATCAAATCTTGCAGCTTGAGCGTAAAACCCTTGCATTCCTCGATGGAGTGCCCCATTGTTCCAGTATGGTATTCGCACTTGATCTTCGGGTGATCTTCTTCAAAAACTAAGCTCTTTTTGTTAATCAGTTCTCGTACCAAGGCTTTTAGCGCAAAGCAAGAATCTAGGTCATGTCCTAATGCCCCTTTATGGAATTCACATGTTGCATTTGGATTGTACCATGGCAGGTATGGTGACACAGGCGTGAGAGCTCGAGGTGTCACCAAAGCATTTTGGATCAGTTGCGGGTAGAGCTTGCTATATGGCACCGGAATCGAGTCATTGTGATCCTTGTTCCTCTTGTTCTGATTCTGATTTTTATTCTGAACCTGGCTTTGGTGACTTTGAGGAGGAATAGCCAGAGGATGTTGCTGATGACGTCTTGAGGGAGGTCCATATACTGGTAAATGAGGAGTTGCCACATAGAATTTCCCTTGACTTGGGGTGACACCAGATGGATGTGACGTAGTAGCTCTCTTTGTTGCAGCAGCGTATATTGGGTGACCCTCTTTTCTCAACAAGACTTGCAGGGTTTCCAAGACCCATCTCATTTGGCTCTTCAAAAGATTAAGTTCCTCCTTCAGTGCTTCTTGGCCTTTCCTTAGCTCGTCCATCATCTCCTGAGACATGGTTCTTTGTTCTAAACGCGTGTTGAGAATCACTTTGCTTCACGGACAAAGGATGGATGAGTTTTTTTATTTTGTCTGGAAAATGACATGCGTTATGATGAGATGCAGATGCAATGAATGAATGCAATGCAAGCATGCATATTTGTGTTTTTTCTTCAATACACGGGTTCAAAAGTCTGAGGTACTGATAAATTTGATTGCTTTTCCAAAACGGGGTTCTCACCGGGTATGGTCTAGGGCTTTGTTACAAAGGATCCCCCAGAGTCATTGATTCACAAGAATGTTTGACGCTTACGGGAAATACTTTCCGGTCATCAACTCCATCAAGGGAATCTATTCTGGGTGAGGTTCTCGTACCGACCCTTACGAAGTATTCACCTCGGGAGTCCGTACTACGCAACCATCGACTGGGTTCTAGACAGGGTACTCAGAGTCATGGATTCAAAAGACTGTTTGACGCTTACGAAAAATACTTTCCGGTCATCAACTCCATCTAGGGAATCTATTCTGAGCGAGGTTCTCGTATCGATCCTTACGAAGTATTCACCTCGGGAATCCATACTACGCAACCATCATTTCTAGTTGGCCAGAGTTTCAATGTTCTAAAAGGTTCTTAGAGTCATGGACCCCTTTGAAACATCGAAGCTTACGAGGTATACACCTCGGGCGACAATATTTGCAAAAGAATCTACTCTAAGTGAGGTTCTCGTACCGACTCTTACGAAGTATCCACCTCGGGAGTCCGTACTACTCAACCATCGTCCTATCTTATGTTTTTTTTTTCACTCTAGACTCGGGTGTAGAGTCTTTCCCACATGGTTTGCAATCAAGATCCAAGTACCCAACATGGTGGAACCAATATACAACAAATATCAATATAACAATAAAGATATTAAAAAGCAATAAATAATGGAAAAGCCACATAATTAAACAAACAAAGGCACACAGACGTCCTAACTAGGCTTGACTCACTTAGGGATTAATAATCCCCAGCAGAGTCGCCATCTGTCGCACCTCGAAAAAATGGGGATACGACTTCAAAGCGAAGCGCGATCGCACGCTCGCAATGATTGACTGAACAGAGTCGCCACCGAACTTTATTTATTCCTAAAAAGGAAAGGG
This sequence comes from Lathyrus oleraceus, assembly GCF_024323335.1. Taxonomy (NCBI): domain Eukaryota; kingdom Viridiplantae; phylum Streptophyta; class Magnoliopsida; order Fabales; family Fabaceae; genus Lathyrus; species Lathyrus oleraceus. Next base: position 106,562,124 of record NC_066585.1, read on the forward strand.
GAAATATCGATAAAACCCAAGACAAAAGAAAGGATAAGATTTGGTCATCGCAACCAATATCAGGGTTCGGGAGTCGATTACGCAAGGGGAAGGTATTAGCACCCCTCACGTCCGTTGTACTCAACGGGAACCATTAGGTCAGTTGTGTGCGTTAATGTTAGTTTGAAATATTAGGCTTTTCGAATTATTAGGTGGGAAAGAAAGAAAGGATGAGAAGAGAATGTTTTTGGATTTTTAACTAAGGACTAAACCTAAGTTTTTTATTAGTGGGCCTGACAAGATTTACAAATCCTGCTCCTACGTATCTCAAAAGAGAAATCAAGGCTTACGTAGTTCTGGGTAGAAAAATGTTTGTTTGTTGGTCGATTTTAGCGAAAGCTATATTGTATTAATCGACGAAAACATTGTTTTACCCAAAACAGATGAGGAGTGGACGCATACCAGACATCGAACGGATTTATAAATCTACATTCGGAAAAGCGTCATTTATCTCTACTCAACAATTGTGGCCGAAACATTGTTTTGTATCACTTAAGACAATATATCTTTCATTTATGAAAAAGGTTTTTTGATTAGTCGCACGGCGGCGAGAAAAGAGTTTGATTGGTTGGATGTATTTTGAGTGATGGCGAGAACTTGGATGAGCGAGATATACATCTCGAATCCTAGCCTCAGGAGTGCATGGTATACACCATGTTCCATTTCCATCTTTATTGAAAAAGGTTAAGATAGGAATTAAATATTTTGGAATTTGATTGAGAAAGGGTTTGAAGAAACAACATTGACAAAATTAGGCGATGGCGAGAGTTAAGATTGGCGAGGCATACGTCTCGAATCTTAACCTCAGGAGTGCATGATATACATCATGTTCCATTTCCACCTTTATTGAGAAAAGTGTTTAAATAAGAATTAGGTGTTTTAGATTTTATTGAGAAAGGGTTTGACGAAACCACATTGACAATTTTAGACGATGGCGAGAGTTAAGATTGGCGAGGCATACGTCTCGAATCTTAACCTCAGGAGTGCATGGTATACACCATGTTCCATTTCCACCTTTACTGGAAAAGTGTTGAGTAAGAATTAAGTATTTTGGTTTTTGTTGTGAAAATGACTTGCCCCTAGATCAAGTGTTGATGGACGTTTAAGAGAAATTTGAATGAGTGTTTGAGAGAGCAAAGTGGATAAATTTAGATGATGGCGAGAGCTAGGATTGGCGAGATATACATCTCGAATCCTAGTCTCAGGAGTGCGCGGTATACACCACGTTCCACTTCCATCTTATTGAAAAGGTCTTGAATATGAATTAATATTTTGGATTTTTGATTATGAAAAAAATGGCTTGACATTGAATCAAGTGTTTGATGAAAGTTTGAAAAAATAAGTGGAATAGAATTGGAGGGAGAAGTGAATTGACTTGTTTATTGAGAAAATACTCGACGTTGGATCGTGTCATATTTTTGTATTTTTTTTGGAAATGGTTGATTTTATTCTTGTGTTAGTATCTAACTAAATAGTCAAACAAATAAAGAAATTAAATAGTACAAGATTATTACACATCGGGGAAGTGGGGTACATCTTGTTAAATGGGGATTAAAAAATCATGAAATAATTAAATCGGGCCCAAACAACAAATAATGCAATGCATGAGTGTAAGTGCAAGAGGACCGACTCATTGTAAGAAAGCCCAAGAGTAAGCTATGTGAGGTTGATGGCGATGCTTAAAAGCAATCGACTTACAAGGGTATGAAAATGGGCTCGATATTAAATCGAGAAAAGTATGATTTTTATAGTTTTCAAATGGTTTCGAATGTATGATGAAATTAAAAGAAAGTAGATCAACCATGAGTATAGTAAAAATATAAACATAAAATAAAATGCTAAAAGAAAAAAAAATGCTCAATGCGGGTATCGAACCCACTACACTAAAGACCATGAAATCACTCCTCTCCACCAGGCCACTTACCAACTAGTTGTTATTTTAATACTAACTTAAATATATAAACTAAGATAAATTAAAAAAGAATTAAAAAAAAAAAAAAAAAACTAATAGAAAAAAATCTGGTGGACTACCCTAATTAAACCCAGCCACTTGGCTGTTGTGTTTCCAATGGGGAATAAGTTGGAAATAGAAAAAACAATTATTACCTAATATCCTATGAACTTTAAATTTTCAAAACTTATTCTGTTAAAGAAATAAATTAAAGAAAAGAAATAAATAAAAAAAATTGGGATAGTAACAGAGGCACCATGAAATCGTCCCTTTCATCTCACGAAACTCACGAAACCCTCTTTCTCAAACTCACTCTTTCACTCTCTCTTCCAAGCGCATTCTCAACCTTCTCGCCTCCGTCTCACAATCACTCTCAACCTTACTCACAAAATAGTTCTCTCCAACTCACGTCTCTCAATCTCCATCATTCAAATCTCTCTCTCGCACTCGACCTCAAGTCACAATCTCACATCCAAAGGCGAGCAATGATCAACGGTAAAAAGGAAAATCCCCAAACGAAAACTTACTTTCGGCGACGATAATGACTCAGGTAAATCTTGAACTTTCTTCCCTCGCCTCTTTTATCCCGATTCGGCTTTGATTTTGGAACTAGCTTCTTCCCTTGAAATCGCGGCCGCCTTCAATTTTAGGGTTTTTTCGTTCTGAATTGTAGCCTCTCATCCCCCTTCTCACTGATCCCTTCACTATTTATCTTCTACGAATTAGGGTTTTCAGGTTGGCATATGGAGCTCAAAAGGGTATCCTGCAAAACCTCCTTCTGGGTGGTCAGGTTTCGGTCGCCCTAAATGATGTTTGGATTGGAACAGGTAAACTGGGTATATGCTTTCTTCTTCGTTTTTGTCTTAATGCCCAAATTGGGAATTTTCTTGAAATTTAACTGCCTTGTTGATTGCTTTTACTGCAGTGAATTCGGAGAGCTTTGGTTTTCACATGATTATCTTGCAGTAACCTTGTTGTAGTTGGCAATAGGTCCAAATCTCTCTACTTTGGGCTTTACATAACCAGTTCCCATACACTGCATATCTGAGCTATTTTTGTGTGTATTATGCAGGTTTAATTTGGAAGTTTGGGGGCAGTTTGGATTGTTAGCCGTGCTTGAATGGTTGTCAATTTGTGGCTTTTGATCGAGGGTTGGTTATACTTGAACAGACATCATCAATAATCTTTTCTTTTGAACTCAGCTTTGTATTGCTAAAGCTTAAAAATTCCAGCTGAGTTACTTGATTTATGTGTCCTTGAATTCTGTTATCCAAAATAAGTGACACCAGTAGCTGCTCGACATCATGCTCAGGTACATTAAGTTCCTTAGATATAAATGGGATCCTGATTCTTGTATATGGTTTGATGAGTTTCAGCAGGACCTGTGTTCTGATATTCTTTAGCAAATCCTCAATGTAATTTCTGATAAATGGATCATCCATGATGGTTCGTCTGTTACTCTTCAGAATTTTCGCAAATTCCAATATTTCATTCCGTTGATAGGCTGCTATGAGATTTGTCGTTGCCAATATCTCATGGTCATTCTTGTATGGCTTAGCTTCCTGCCCATCAAATGGATTTACTTCAGACTCCATCAACATGTTGGCAAGAACGAGGTACTTCAAGCATTGGATACGCCTCTGATTCCCAGCTTCATCATAATTCTTGAAAGCTTCAAAGAAATCCGTAGCTGCTTCGGCCCACTAGCGCTCTGCCATATGCATTTACCCCCACATTCGTGGATTATCGCTGTCATACGGTGAACTGGACCTTATTGGATTTGTAATCGCAATGTCGCGGTTAGCAAGAGTCGCCACCGACTTTTCTTTTATCCCTTAAGGAAAGGTGGAAAAGAACAGGAAAGACCTTAATTCTAAATTCTTAGGTTCGGGAGGTACTTTATACAAAGGGAAGGTATTAGCACCCTTTGTATCCATGGTTATCCATGGGCTCTTAATTGCTCAATCATTTATGTTTTCTAGTTTGAAAAAGGTGGTTGAGAACTGTGTGAAAAATGTTTTGAAAAATGTTGAGAATTTAACTTTGTAATGATTCTTGCATGAATGTATACAAAGTGGTTATCTCGTTTGGTTTCTTGAAAGTAGTTTAGAAAAATATAACTCGGCAATGATCCTAGTACGGATGTATGCTAAGTGGTGATTTTCCAAAAGATGTTTGTGGGGTGTGAAAAGCATTTTTTTGTTATGAATGAGCAATTAAGGTTATACCTGTCCGAGGTCTTTCTGGGCATTTCCCATCCTTATGAGGGTAAAACTGTCCTTACTATTGAGAAGTAAGTAGTTTTATCCTGGGGATGTAGAAGGGTCATCGTAGGGTCATCGGCTGGTCATTGAAGGCAACAGTTGTAAGGATACCTTAGCATTCGAAGGGACTATCATCATTTAACCGTAGGCTACACCGAAGGGTCATCGAGGGACAAAATCGTAATTTCGAAGGCAACATCCGAGGGACTATGATTTATTTTATGATGATTTAATCGAAGGGCCATTGCTAAGTGTATCCCCACATTCGCGGGACATGACCGTAATATTGTAATCGTGGGGTAATAAAGAGAGGTCCGATATCATTTATTTAAAGTCCATAGTTTAACGTTCATTAGGTAATTATGGTGAATTTCCACATTAAAACCAATTAAAACCAACACATTAAAATCAATCAATACATTAAAAATCGACACATTAAAATTAATTAGTAATCAATATGAATCTTCACATTAAAGTGAAGTAATTTGGAATCCATCTCCACGAAAGTCTCTCACACGTGAGGGTACCTAGCCGGCCACTTCATTGGGGATATGGAAGCTTTTACATCATTCAACGCACGGGTTAGAGCATAAGGATAAAATATGATTTGATTAATACCATAAAATGCCATAAAATGCACATAACAGTTAGAGTTCAGGCCAAATGATGCAACAATAATGAAATACACATAAAATGGAACAGCAAAGGGACAAAGCAGCCACTGTCCCGTTCGCTTCTGCCTCGCCTAGCGAAGGCTAAGCGAAGGCTCGCTGCAGGCTCGCCTAGCGATGAGCTAGCGAGCGACCACGGGTTTGGAATTTCAGAACAGTATGACTCCAGCATGTTACATATCTTATCACATTCAATTACAGAAATAACATGGTCCAATATTCATGATGTTCAGGCACATTCGAGCTCGCATGCAAAGTATGATCCCATATCCAAAAATTCAATATATCATGATGTATTATGCATTTAGAGATTATGAAATGGAAACATAAAACGGTAATGATACACAAACCTGTTTGCAATCTAGTGATAATGCTGAATTGACGGATCCCGGTTGGTGTCGGATTGATTTGGGCGGCGGTAACTCCGGTGCGGATACGTGGCCGTCAAGGTTCCGTGCTAGGGTTTCCGTCCGTCTTCCTCTGCTTTTCCGTGTTGTTTCTCCCTTTTTGTGTGTGGTTTTCGTTGCTGAAGAGCTGGTACTTATAGTAGTAGTGGTGGTGACCTAATGGGCTTAAAATGAGGTCCAAAATTTCAGATTTCTGCCAGCTTCGCTAAGCGAGGGAATTGCTCGCCTAGCGAGCAAGCCATTCTGGGCCTTTTTTCTGGATCTGATGCGTCGCTGGGCGAGTGTCATGACGAAGCATTCGCTAGGCGAAGGGATTGCTCGCCTAGCGAGCAAGCTATTTTGGGCCTCTTTTGGATTGGGCCTGTTGTGAGCTGGGCTTTTGTTCACTTGATGTCGGTGCCTTGCAGAATAAGTCGGAGGGTCTTGAGAAATGCTTTGTAATACCAACGGGCAAATTTTGGGGTATGACAGCTGCCCCTGTTCAATATTCTTGAACCGAGAGAGTAGAATGGTAGGTGCCGTTCGTGGTCTGGAGGTGAAAGATTATTGAACACTTAGAATGCCCCAAAAATTTGCACTTGTTCATTTGTCTTGACGGAGATGGGCTTAAAGATGCCATCCAAGAAACTTGCTGAGGAGATTTCCAGATTGTGTCGTACATTAGACGATATCTAGAGACATGGGTGTCACACCGGGTCATACATCAGACCGTATAGTGAACCATCCATTATGCTGTTGACTTCGCTGGGAGTCAGAGTATGCTATATACTGCTGGGGATAAGGGATCAGAATGGATCATACGTTAGACCGTGTCTGAATACCAGAGTGAGCTGTTCATTAGGCAGATGACTTTGCTAGGGATGAAAGATCAGAATGGATCGTACGCTAGATCGTATCTGAGTTGCAGAATGAGCCGTCCGTTAGGCTGAATCTGCTGAAAAGGGAGTAGACGTATACCAGACCACCATTCAGGAATGTACCTGTCCGAAGGTAGCACCTGAGAAAGGGAGTAGTCGTATACTCGACTACCATTCAGGAATGTACCTGTCCGAAGGTAGCACCTGAGAAAGGGAGTAGCCGTACACTAGACTACCATTCAGGAATGTACCTGTCCGAAGGTAGCACCTGAGAAAGGGAGTAGCCGTATACTAGACTACCATTCAGGAATGTACCTGTCCGAAGGTAGCACCTGAGAAAGGGAGTAGCCGTATACTTGACTACCATTCAGGAATGTACCTGTCCGAAGGTAGCACCTGAGAAAGGGAGTAGCCGTATACTTGACTACCATTCAGGAATGTACCTGTCCGAAGGTAGCATCTGAGAAAGATGAAGGTTTAACTTGGTCGTACATTAAACCGTATTTGAGCAGCATCTGGTCTAACTTGATCGTACATTAGACTGTATCTGAGCGGTTGAAGGTCAGAATGGATCATACGCTAGATCATATCTGAGTTGTTGGAGGTCAGAATGGATCTGAATCAGAGCGAACCGTACGTTAGGCTGTATCTGATAGTATTTGTATATGTTGTATTGGCAATAATTTACTGGGGATGGGCTTATAGATGCCATCGTTAGGAGGATGTCAGAATGAATGTTGACATGGAGTTTATCTGAAAGATGTAGTTGACCTCTGATTGTAATTGACAAAGCTGTCCGTCTGAATGGACCTTTGTTTTGACCGTATCAAGAGGATAATTGACCTGAAAAATAAGGTTAGCTTCATGCTATGTCATGATGCATGAGATGCAAATGTTGTATGTATGCGGGTGCTGTGAAATGATGTAATGAGTGAATTATGCGTCTGGAATAAATGAGAGCATTGTATGATGTAATGCTTATGAAATGATGCAATGTATATGATGCGGAATGAAAATTGTATATAGGTATGTGATGTGAAATGATGTAATGAATGCATTAGGCGTCTGAAACATTCTCCCAGGGGACACTACTGGGGAGATAGATCTCAGTCTGCTGGTCGGAGACATTGGTATTGATGGCCCTTCCTTAGCTGGGGATTTGGGTTCTGTCCAACGGGGCCTGGCTGGGGATAGAAGGGATGACCTTTCGGTAGGGCGGTGCCGATTTCTTCTGGGGAATAGTTGGCGTTGCCGGGGAATCGAATTAGCACCGGACTCATTGGAAAGCGTGGTTAGACCTTCTCCTTGGTCCTGAAGTCTCGTAGTAATTGCTATTTCCATTTTAGACATGTATTTGTGATAAACATTGATCATATTCAAATGCACATATTAATTCAAATTAAATCAATGGACGTTTACGCAAACAAAACAGAAAAAGTAAAAACAAAAGTATCTTTTTTGAAAGAAGGTTGTATTGATTTTGAAAGGAGGCCTATAAACAGGCAATTTGTGTACAAGGAGACAGAAATCCTAGTAAGAGGAAATTGTCGAAACAAAGAGAAAGCTATGCAGAAAAAGTCCTATTGATTTTAAGTCTACTACTGCCATTATGTCTTCAAGCATCTCATCCTCTGCTGTCGGATAGAAGTGATTGGCTTGGTCAGTCCCTTGAACTTGGATGAAAGTTGACTGAGAACGGGACATAGTCATACGCTTTAATCCCTAACTTTTGCCTGGACCGCCTTTTCAGGTTTTCAGTCCACCGGGATACCCTTTTTTGCCCAAGCCGCCTTTTCAGGTTTTCGACTTGCCGGGTGTACGTCTTTATATGTTTACCCCTAATTTTTGCTCGAACCTTTTGGTTCGCCGGGATGCCCTTACTTTTGCCTAGGTACGTCGACCTAGCGGGTCTCTTTTATGCGTAGTATTTTTTAACTATGTCTGCGTTCACAGGATGCGGGAAATCTTCGCCATCCATTGTAGCAAGTATCATGGCTCCCCCAGAGAATACCTTCTTAACTACAAATGGCCCTTCGTATGTGGGAGTCCATTTGCCTCTGGGATCACCTTGGGGTAGAATGATACGCTTGATCACCAAGTCACCAATTTGATACACCTGTCTCTTGACTCTTTTGTTAAATGCCTGGGTCATGCGCTTCTGATATATCTGCCCGTGACAAACAGCCGCAAGTCTCTTCTCATCAATCAAATTTATCTGATCGAGTCGAGTCTGAATCCATTCATCTTCATCTAAGCCCGCCTCTTTCATGATTCTTAGAGAGGGAATCTGGACTTCCACTGGTAAAACGGCTTCCGTTCCATAGACTAAAGAGAAAGGAGTTGCCCCTGTCGAAGTGCGTACTGAAGTGCGATAACCATGGAGAGCAAATGGTAACATCTCATGCCAGTCTTTGTACGTTACTGTCATCTTTTGTATGATCTTCTTAATATTCTTATTAGCAGCTTCTACAGCGCCATTCATCTTTGGTCGGTACGGAGAAGAGTTGTGGTGCTTTACGTTGAACTGCGTGCAGAGTTCAGTAATCATCTTGTTGTTCAAATTAGTACCATTGTCGGTGATAATCCTCTCAGGGATGCCATATCGACAAATAAGACTATTCTTGATGAACCGTGCCACCACATTCTTGGTGACAGAAGCAAAGGAGGCGGCCTCGACCCACTTCGTAAAGTAATCAATAGCGACAAGGATGAAGCGATGTCCATTAGAAGCCGTAGGTTTAATCTCTCCGATCATATCGATGCCCCACATTGCAAAGGGCCAAGGAGCTGTCAACACGTTCAATGGAGCAGGAGGTGCATGTACTTTATCCGCATATATCTGGCACTTGTGACAGGTTCTGGAGTGATGGTGGCAATCCGCTTCCATGGTAGACCAATAATACCCTGATCTCAGAATCTTCTTGGCCATTGTATGTCCATTAGAATGAGTCCCAAAAATACCGTCATGCATGTCTTCCATAATCCTTTCTGCTTCCTTTTTATCCACACAGCGAAGCAGAGTCGAATCATGATTACGTTTGTATAATACTCCGTTACTCAGAAAGAATTTAGCGGAGAACTTCCTCAGGAATTTTCTGTCCTTGATGGATGCCCCTTCAGGGTATTCCTGAGCTTCTAAATATCTTCTTACGTCGTGGAACCAAGGTTCTCCTGTACCTTCTCCGTGTTAAGTCCATAACAGTATGCTGGTTCATCTAACCGTCCAATGGTAATCATGGGAGCTTCGCTGCCCCATCTGACTCTGAACATAGATGACATGGTAGCTAATGCGTCTGCCAACTGGTTCTCCTCTCGTGGAATATGCTCAAACGTTATCTCTTCAAAGTATGGGATTAATGTCATTACCTGCTCTCGATAAGGGGTGAGATTTGGATGTTTAGTATCCCATTCCCCTTTGATCTGACTGATTACCAAGGCCGAATCTCCGTACACATTCAAAAACTTGATTTGCCAGTCTATAGCAGCTTTGAGTCCAAAAATACATGCTTCATACTCAGCCATATTATTGGTACAATGAAAACATAGTCTAGCCGTGAAAGGCGTATGGTAACCTCCGGGAGAAATGAGTACAACCCCAACACCATGGCCCAATGCATTAGAAGATCCATCAAAGACCATAGTCCATCGGGATCCCCACTCGGGTCCTTCATCTGGTTTAGGTTTTTCATTATCAGTAACAAACATGACATCCTCATCTGGGAACTCAAAATTCATAGATTGGTAATCATCCACCGCTTGATGAGCAAAATGATCAGCCAGCACGCTTCCTTTGATTGCTTTCTGGGTAGTGTACTGGATATCGTACTCTGTTAAGATCATCTGCCATCTCGCTATTCTTCCGGAGAGGGCAGGCTTCTCGAACATGTATTTGATGGGATCCATCCTAGAAATCAACAAAGTGGTCTGATTCAACATATACTGTCTTAGTCGGCGAGCAGCCCAGGCCAAAGCACAGCAAGTTCTCTCGAGCAGTGAGTATCTTGTTTCACAGTCGGTAAACTTTTTGCTCAGGTAGTATATGGCATGCTCTTTTCGACCAGACTCGTCATGTTGCCCCAATACGCACCCCATTGAATTTTCTAACACGGTCAAATACATGATTAGAGGTCTTCCTTCAACTGGTGGTATCAGAATCGGAGGTTCCTGGAGGTACTTCTTGATTGTGTCAAAAGCTTCTTGGCATTCGTCATTCCATATCATCTCTTGATTCTTCCTCAGTAATTTGAAGATGGGTTTACAGGTAGCGGTCAAGTGGGAGATAAATCGAGCAATGTAGTTCAAGCGTCCCAAGAAACCTCTGACCTCTTTCTCCGTACGGGGAACTGGCATTTCTTGAATAGCCCTTACTTTAGCCGGGTCAACCTCAATTCCTTTGCCACTGACAATAAAGCCTAAGAGTTTACCGGATCTCACCCCAAAAGTGCATTTGTTCGGATTCAATCTCAACTTGTACTTCTTCAGCCTCTCGAACAGTTTGTATAAATGATCGAGATGTTCTCCTTCAGTATGAGATCTAGCTATCATGTCATCCACATATACTTCTATCTCATGATGAATCATATCATGGAACAAAACCACCATAGCACGCTGGTATGTTGCCCCGGCGTTCTTTAGACCGAATGGCATTACTTTGTAACAAAAAGTGCCCCATTGCGTCACAAACGTAGTTTTCTCCATGTCCTCAGGTGCCATCTTAATCTGATTATAACCCGAGAATCCATCCATGAATGAGAATACTTTGTGTTGAGCGGTGTTATCTACCAGAACATCAATGTGCGGGAGTGGAAAGTCATCTTTGGGACTCGCTTTATTCAAATCTCTGTAATCCACACACATTCGCACCTTACCATCCTTCTTTGGCACTGGTACCACATTAGCAACCCATTGAGGATAAGAAGTAACAGCTAAGAAACCGGCATTGAATTGTTTCATAACCTCGGCTTTGATTTTCTCAGACATTTCAGGACGCATGCGGCGAACCTTTTGCTTGACAGGACGACAGTCTTCCTTCGTAGGCAGCCGATGCACCACTATATCAGTATCCAACCCGGGCATGTCTTCATAAGACCAAGCAAAACCTCTACATAGTCGTGCAACATCTGGATCAACCTTACTTTCACACTGCTTTCCAAATCTGCTCCTATTTTGACTTCTTTTCTGTCTACCTCAGTACCCAGGTTTACGATTTCGAGGGACTCTTCATGCGGCTGTATAGTCCTTTCCTCCTGCAGTAACAATCTGGCAAGCTCTCCAGGGACTTCACAATCTTCCTCACTTCTATCTTCGGCTTGGTAGATTGGATTTTCAAAGTCATAATGAACAGTAGCGGAATTATTGTCAATAGGATCCAGAATGGATACGGATCTGCGATTTATGACGTGAGTGTGTGTAAGAATGCATAGCTTGTTTGAAAGACGACAGGAAAAATAAAGAGCGCAATATTCGAATGCGAAAAAGTCCATTGATTTATTGAATATGAATATGCTTATGAAATGACAAAACCCTTAACAAATTAGCTATTGTGCCCCGGGTATGGACACAATGCTTTAAGAAGTTCAATTGAAAAAATAAAGATTTGCAATACTAAATGGACAATAACAATTACTCCTGACTAAAGGAGATCGGGATAGTGTCTTCAGCCTTCCAATTATTGAGTCCGTCGCCAATTGTTGGGTAGATCCAGCTATCCAGGTCGCAATCACTGTCAGCATCTTCTACAGCATTGATTTGATCTTTGACCATCTTTTCAGAGTTGAATCCCAGACCAGCTTTGTCAGACTTGTACGGTACGTTGATCAGTTGACCCCAGCCAGTACAGCCACCATCTTCGACCACAGCTTGAGCATCTTTCAGAGAAATCATAGCAGGAGGAGCACGAGTAACCTTGGGCACACAGGGAGTTGGCTTAAGGACAGGATCGGGCGGAGAAACCACTTCAAATGACTGAGTTGGAGTCTCAAAGAATTCACCATCCATCTCAACGTATCTGAAGGTATGCACACTACTGACAATGTATTCTTCTTCCCCACACACAGTGACAATCTTTCCTTCTACTGGATATCTCAGCTTTTGATGGAGAGACGAAGCTACAGCACCTGCCCCATGAATCCAGGGGCGTCCCAGCAAGCAGGAATAGGCGGGGCGAATGTTCATTACATGAAAGGTAGTGTTGAAGACTTGAGGTCCTATCTTGATAGGGAGAACAACTTCACCGTGGACAACACTCTTTGCACCATCGTAAGCACGCACCACAATGTCACTAGGCTTCAATTCAATGCCTTTACAGTCAAGTTTATCGAGCACGACTTGCGGTAGCACATTCAAGGAAGAGCCATTATCAATCAACACATGAGCCAAAGTGATTCCCTTACACTCAATAGAAATATGCAGGGCCTTATTGTGGTCTTTTCCTGCTGGTGTCAGGTCAGCATTGGAAAAGCCTAGGCCATTGTCAACAGCCAAGTGAGCAACATAATGTTCGAACTGATCGACAGATGTCTCCTGAGGTACATGAGCGGTCTTCAAGAATTTTATCAATGCATTGGCATGGGATTCAGAAGATAATAGCAAGGATAACATCGAGATCTTAGACGGGGTATGCCCCAACTGTTCTACAACATCAAAATCACTCTTGCGAATGATTTTCAGCACTTCTTCCATTTCTTGTTTGGCAACATCTTCGGGAGTAACTTCGACCGGTGTCTCTGACTGAGAAGGGTTGACTGGTTCCTTTCCTCGGTTTTCGGGAACCGGAGGTGAGATCTCTGGAGAGAAGATCCTTCCGCTTCGAGTAACTTTACTAGTCCCAACAATGTCATTAGGATTAGCAGAATTGCCAACCTGCTTTACACCATGGATGTAAACATCACCTCCATAATTCCACGGAATAGCTTTGCTTGAGGAATACGGGATCGGGCCAGGTGCAGTAATGATCAGGGGAGCTACTCTGGGCTCAGCAATGATCTTCACAGGTACTCTGGGAGCAGTAATCTTTACTGGACCTTTGGACCTTGCAATCACAGATACTTCTTCAATAGGGTTTTCCGCCTTAGAAACCCTTTCAAAGAGGATTGTACGATCGTCCATCAGTCGTTGGATACCATTCTTCAATTTCAAACAGTCTTTGGGCCGGAGCATGCAGAGATTGCAATCTTCAGTACAACCTGGAAATAAACCAGCTTGCAATAAATTCTTCTTTATGATCGGGAGAGGAGATGTTAAATCCGCTACAGTAGTGATGAGAGGATTGTCATCGAGAGCATTAACAGCCTTGTCATGGTTAGGCATAGGAGCGGTGATGACATTAGGAGTCTCCGGAGGCTCAAACTCAATTTCTCCAGCTTCGATCATGTCCTGAATTTTATTCTTTAACAGCCAACAATCGTTTGTATCGTGCCCGGGGCTATCGGAGTGATATGCACACCTGGCATTGGGATTATAACGAGGCGAAGCAGTGTTGACATTTGCAGGAGGACCTCTGAGAGTGATTATTTTTACCTTCAGCATGCTTTGCAGTGCTTGTGCTAAAGTCATATTGAGCTTGGTAAACTGCCTTCTTGGTCTGTCTTGTCTTTGCTGGAAGTTTTGAGCTGGCGGGGCTGCGATTGTCACTGCTCCAACGGCATGGTCACCATTTTTCTTACTATGATTCTTTTGACCATACACAGCATTCGATTCATTCTTCCCATGGTAGGACTTTTTACTGCTTGTAGAAGTAGCTGCCTGTAACTTTCCACTTCGAATGCCGCTCTCTACCCGTTCACCTGTCAGTATAAGTTCAGTGAAACCAGATGAAGAGCTCCCCAGTAGATGGCTGTAGAAGGGGCCAGTCAGGGTACCCATGAACAGGTCTACTAATTCTCGGTCAGTCATAGGGGGTTTGACTCTGCCAGCCAAATCTCTCCATTTCTGAGCATACCCTTTGAAGCTTTCTTTAGATCCCATGGCCATATTCTGCAACTGTAGCCGGGTAGGTGCTAATTCAGAATTGTACTGGTACTGCTTATAGAAAGCCGTTGCTAAATCAGCCCAGGTGCGGATGTCAGAACTCTCGAGCTGATAATACCATTCCAACTGGGTGCCAGACAGACTTTCTTGGAAGAAGTGGATCCACAGTTTCTTATCAGTGGTATGCGGCTGAATCTTTCTCACATAAGCCCTTAAATGCATCTGAGGACAGGATGCACCATCGTACTTAGTGAAAGTGGGGATTTTGAATTTGCGGGGAATGGTCACATCGGAGACCAGACCCAGACTTTCGAAATCCAGACCAGGTGTCTTCTGACCCTCCATGGCTAGCATGCGTTCTTCCAGCAGTTTGTGCTTATCATCTCTTGGAGAGTACTGTTCATTTTCATACTCTTCATCCTCATCCTCAGGGTTAGAGAAATCAGCGTTCTCCTCCTCTGAATCATTTTCCGCCCCCTCTTCTGGACCATTCGGGATTCCAAATTTGATTCCCGTAGCCTGTCCTTTACGCCTTCTGCCCGGGTTAATGAAGCTCACAACTTTCTTGTCCTTCTTCTTTTCGGCCAAAAGAGCCTTCAGTTCCTCCTGCCCCTTGGATAAGCTTAGCATCATCTCCTTGAACTGAGCATTCTGAGTCTGGAGATCTTTGACAGTTTGTTCGAGATCCATTTTTCTGTTTAAGAGGCAGACCGTGAGAATATGGTCCTTTGGAATACCTGTTATGCAATGTTATGTTATGTGATGCAATGCATGAAATGTTTTCAAGGACTTTTGGAATTTAACTTTGCATAAATCACCAACAAGAGAGAAATGTTTATTGCTACTTTTTTAATCAATGTTCGTTACAAAAGGAATAATAGTAAAATACAATGAAAGCTCAAGTCTCCCAGGGGCGACTTCTTTTTGGGCGAAGATATGCATTGAGTCTTCGTTCCTCGCTAAGCTGACTGGTGAGCTCTAGTACTTTCTTCCTTTCTGTATTGAACTGAGCTTCAAAAGTATCCCTCTCCTCTCTCAACTGGGTCCAGGATCTTTTCAATTCCTCAGCATCAGTAGGCATATCTGGGTAAGAAATGATCTGGGAAGTACCTCCTTCGACCTCTGATTCAACAATCCATGGTCCGACTACAAGATATGGCATGACAAGTTCACGAGCTCTGGCGCGTACCCATCTGAGATAAGGCTCCATAGGAATAGAATTTTTCTTGCCTAAATTGCTTCTTTTCACCATGCCCCAAGCTCGTACAAACCTTTGGCGGAGACCTCGAGAGTCATTGTCATAGTCGAACACTGTACCTTGAATAATCATTTCATGTGGACCATCTCTTCGAGCATACCCAAACTGGCGTAAGGCTAAGGCAGGATTATAAGTAATACCTCCTCTTATCCCCATGAGTGGTACATTAGGGAACTCTCCACATCGGTCGATGATGATAACATTTTCTCTGAGGTTAGAACACCAACGGATGTCCGAATGGGAGAGTGCCATTATCCTTTGGGACCATTTCAGATTTTGATCATTCTTCAAGATTGATTGAGGAAGGTGCGAAATAAACCACCTAGACAACAAAGGTACGCAGCACATGAGAGTCCCTTGCTTCTTCATAGTACGAGTGTGAAGGGAATGCAAGACATCTCCAAGCAAGGTAGGTACAGGGTTATGAGTGAGGAATATCTTAATAGCATTCACATCTATGAATTGGTCAGGATTAGGGAATAGCACCAAACCATAGATTATCAATGCTAGAACATCTTCAAAAGCATGGACATTCATAACTTTTAGGAATTCTCGGGCCTTACTTATCAGAAATTTGGCAAGTAAACCTTTAATTCCACTTCTTGTTACCCAATTAGTTTCAATGTCGGACTTTGTCATGTGTAAAGCTGCGGCAACTTCTTCGGCCTTTGGCATCTTTTCTAAACCACTGAAAGGTATTTGATCAAGGATAGGTATCCCAAGCAGCTGGGAGAATTCTTCTAATGTGGGTACCAACTGATAATCTGGGAAAGTGAAGCAATGATGCTTAGGATCGAAGAACTGGAATAGGACTCTCATCATATCTTCTTTGAAACCAGTGGTAACCAAATTGAGGAGATGACCATGTTTCTTGTTGAACTGAGCATGATCGGGGAGTTCTGACACCAAATCCTTGAGTTGAGGAGAGATTGCTACAAGATTGATCCGGATAGTCTTCCTGGAAGCCATAACCTGTTTAACAGAGCAAAGCTAAATTCCTAAGTCCTTGAAATGGTTAGTATGATGATGTTATGATGTTATGATGTTATGAGGTTAAATAAACAGGCACAAGCAAGTCAAACAACCCTCATTCCTAGGTTTTAAGGCTTGCATGAGTTCCATAGGTAAGTACCCTCCCCACTGAAGTTTGGTTGGTTCAACCTGTCCTAGAATAGTAACCGGGTTCTAGAAGGATCTCAGATCATCGACCTTTCTTTAGGTCCACTTCAGTGCAACACCAAGTGGTTGACCGAAGCTTTCCTAAAGTCCAATCTCAAAGAGTGTAGCATCGAGTATCAACCAACCTCAGTCGGAACCGAAGTCAGTCATCTCACTACTTTCTAATGGCTAGGATGAGTCAATTAGGGTTCTAAAGGTCTGGTTAATGCTTTGATGACACCACGCGGAAGCCAAATTTTTCCTCAAGTAACATGAGGAACATCAGGACAACCAAAGTGTCGCATTAACCGTAGCTATCATTTTAACCATTCCAGTATACGCCGGATAGTCGCGATGATCTATTGCTACTTACCTAAGGTACACTAGATCCGGGTGTAGGATCTTTCACTCAAAGCCCCCCTTAAAAGAAGGAAAACATAAATGATATTTTATTATTTTTTTTTTTTTAAGATGGACCTCTCTTTATGTCCCCAGCAGAGTCGCCAGTTCTGTCATACGGTGAACTGGACCTTATTGGATTTGTAATCGCAATGTCGCGGTTAGCAAGAGTCGCCACCGACTTTTCTTTTATCCCTTAAGGAAAGGTGGAAAAGAACAGGAAAGACCTTAATTCTAAATTCTTAGGTTCGGGAGGTACTTTATACAAAGGGAAGGTATTAGCACCCTTTGTATCCATGGTTATCCATGGGCTCTTAATTGCTCAATCATTTATGTTTTCTAGTTTGAAAAAGGTGGTTGAGAACTGTGTGAAAAATGTTTTGAAAAATGTTGAGAATTTAACTTTGTAATGATTCTTGCATGAATGTATACAAAGTGGTTATCTCGTTTGGTTTCTTGAAAGTAGTTTAGAAAAATATAACTCGGCAATGATCCTAGTACGGATGTATGCTAAGTGGTGATTTTCCAAAAGATGTTTGTGGGGTGTGAAAAGCATTTTTTTGTTATGAATGAGCAATTAAGGTTATACCTGTCCGAGGTCTTTCTGGGCATTTCCCATCCTTATGAGGGTAAAACTGTCCTTACTATTGAGAAGTAAGTAGTTTTATCCTGGGGATGTAGAAGGGTCATCGTAGGGTCATCGGCTGGTCATTGAAGGCCACAGTTGTAAGGATACCTTAGCATTCGAAGGGACTATCATCATTTAACCGTAGGCTACACCGAAGGGTCATCGAGGGACAAAATCGTAATTTCGAAGGCAACATCCGAGGGACTATGATTTATTTTATGATGATTTAATCGAAGGGCCATTGCTAAGTGTATCCCCACATTCGCGGGACATGACCGTAATATTGTAATCGTGGGGTAATAAAGAGAGGTCCGATATCATTTATTTAAAGTCCATAGTTTAACGTTCATTAGGTAATTATGGTGAATTTCCACATTAAAACCAATTAAAACCAACACATTAAAATCAATCAATACATTAAAAATCGACACATTAAAATTAATTAGTAATCAATATGAATCTTCACATTAAAGTGAAGTAATTTGGAATCCATCTCCACGAAAGTCTCTCACACGTGAGGGTACCTAGCCGGCCACTTCATTGGGGATATGGAAGCTTTTACATCATTCAACGCACGGGTTAGAGCATAAGGATAAAATATGATTTGATTAATACCATAAAATGCCATAAAATGCACATAACAGTTAGAGTTCAGGCCAAATGATGCAACAATAATGAAATACACATAAAATGGAACAGCAAAGGGACAAAGCAGCCACTGTCCCGTTCGCTTCTGCCTCGCCTAGCGAAGGCTAAGCGAAGGCTCGCTGCAGGCTCGCCTAGCGATGAGCTAGCGAGCGACCACGGGTTTGGAATTTCAGAACAGTATGACTCCAGCATGTTACATATCTTATCACATTCAATTACAGAAATAACATGGTCCAATATTCATGATGTTCAGGCACATTCGAGCTCGCATGCAAAGTATGATCCCATATCCAAAAATTCAATATATCATGATGTATTATGCATTTAGAGATTATGAAATGGAAACATAAAACGGTAATGATACACAAACCTGTTTGCAATCTAGTGATAATGCTGAATTGACGGATCCCGGTTGGTGTCGGATTGATTTGGGCGGCGGTAACTCCGGTGCGGATACGTGGCCGTCAAGGTTCCCGTGCTAGGGTTTCCGTCCGTCTTCCTCTGCTTTTCCGTGTTGTTTCTCCCTTTTTGTGTGTGGTTTTCGTTGCTGAAGAGCTGGTACTTATAGTAGTAGTGGTGGTGACCTAATGGGCTTAAAATGAGGTCCAAAATTTCAGATTTCTGCCAGCTTCGCTAGGCGAGGGAATTGCTCGCCTAGCGAGCAAGCCATTCTGGGCCTTTTTTCTGGATCTGATGCGTCGCTGGGCGAGTGTCATGACGAAGCATTCGCTAGGCGAAGGGATTGCTCGCCTAGCGAGCAAGCTATTTTGGGCCTCTTTTGGATTGGGCCTGTTGTGAGCTGGGCTTTTGTTCACTTGATGTCGGTGCCTTGCAGAATAAGTCGGAGGGTCTTGAGAAATGCTTTGTAATACCAACGGGCAAATTTTGGGGTATGACAATCGCCATTATCCTTGGATGGGGAATTGTTGACTTAATAGTAAGTGCTTTCTGGTAAAGTTGCTTGGGATGTTGTTGTATGTTGTAGGACATGGTTGCTAGTGATGCTGATTTCAATGTGTTTTCATATTTGGCCCAACTTCTCTCCAGGAAAAGATACTCAGAAAACCACATTGACCAGCCAATTACCGGTAGTAACTTTGATGATTTTTGTTGTTTTATCACATGTAACAGTACCTGAAGCATCAATTACCAATGTCTTCCTTATTCAAAAGTAAAAAGCAAGCTGTTAATATTTCTGTTTTTAATTTGCAGAATCGTGCAATGGATGCCGAACAGGAAGCTGCAAAGGCCTTCAAGCAAATTGATACATTGAAGAAGAAACACGAGATTGAGATTAGCACATTTAATGAGTTCATTGCCAAATCACGTTTGCCATTGGAAGCAAAACAGCCTACTTGTAATGATAATGCCATCCCTATTGATGAGGACACCAAGGAACCATCACTTAGTATTAATAAGTTTGGACCAGTTTGTAATGAAGAGGAACGCGAGTTTGCTAAATCAAGAGAACAAACATGGTTCTCGGGTTATGACAAATGCAACATATAGAAAATATCCCACTTGTAAATGACTGTAGAAACATTCTATTGGTCATAATCGGGACAGGATTCCATGACTGTTGGGTGAACTTTCATACCTTTGGTGTAATTTGGATATTTGATTATAAAAATGGATATGGACTTCTAGAAATAATCCAAGACTAATTTAAATATCAATCTAAATAATAATAAAAAATCAGTAAAAACCAAATTAAAATCAAATTAATCTATAATTTGTTAAAATCACTTTGATATCAATTCTAACATTTATTTGAAAATTAAAATCAATTAGAGTTTGAATCATTAGTAAAATAAACAATTAAGATTAAATTGAAATCTGGAATTAAACTTAATTCGGAATTAAAATCAAATTGAAAATTAAAAAGTCAAATAATTAAAATCCATTTTATAATCAAAAGCACCATGATCAAAAAGGCCTAGACAATGACCAATGTGTAACAAAAATACGGATTTGGGAATGAATGTATGCAAATGAACTTTAGGCCAAGTGCCAAAAAAAATGAAAAAATGGAAAAAATTCAGGGTCAAAATCGGGGTATGACAATTGCCCCTATTTAAGTATCTTCAACTAGAGAATATGAAGCAGGACACTCTTCATATGATCACAGTGGGAGATGGTTAAATACTAAGAAGACCCGGGTTTTGATCCTGAATCCCTATGACATGATGTGATATGATATGATATGATATGATATGCATGACATGATATGCGTGGATGCATGATTCTCTTTTTTTTGTGATTTTTTTTTATCTGCTAGGGATATGGTGGACCCTTAACAGGAGATGCTACTAGGAAGACCAATATGTGGGGAATGCTGATGGTCCACAGGGAGACAGACAAATGGTAAAAAACAACTTGCTGGGGAAAACCAAATCCTGCTGGAGAGTCAAACACACATCGGGGAGTAATCGAAGTGGAATTTGATAAGCAGCATTCAGAGTACAAGAGATTTAGGGAGTAAGTTCACATATGACTTACCAGACCTGACAATGCTGGGGAATAATCATGGAGAAAGACTCTTCAGAACAGGTTCATGTATGACCTGTCACCGGAATAAGGCTCAACAACAGGTTCATACATGACCTGAATAGTATTGAACAAAAAATCTTCAGAGCAGGTTCAAGTATGACCTGACACCGGAATAAAGCTCAACAACAGGTTCATGTATGACCTGAATAGTATTGAACAAAAAGGAAAAACTCTTCAGAGCAAGTTCAAGTATGACCTGACCCCGGAATAAAAGTTCAACAACAGGCTCACATATGACCTGAATAGTATTGAACAAAAATTGGAAAAACTCTTCAGAGCAGGTTCAAGTATGACCTGACACCGGAATAAAAGCTCAACAACAGGTTCATACATGACCTGAATAGTATTGAACAAAAATTGGAAAAACTCTTCAGAGCAGGTTCAAGTATGACCTGACCCCGGAATAAAAGTTCAACAACAGGCTCACATATGACCTGAATAGTATTGAACAAAAATTGAAAAAACTCTTCAGAGCAGGTTCAAGTATGACCTGACCCCGGAATAAAAGCTCAACAACAGGTTCATATATGACCTGAATAGTATT
This sequence comes from Lathyrus oleraceus, assembly GCF_024323335.1. Classification (NCBI taxonomy): domain Eukaryota; kingdom Viridiplantae; phylum Streptophyta; class Magnoliopsida; order Fabales; family Fabaceae; genus Lathyrus; species Lathyrus oleraceus. The sequence goes on from NC_066585.1 coordinate 106,583,466, forward strand.
GAACAAAAATTGGAAAAACTCTTCAGAGCAGGTTCAAGTATGACCTGACCCCGGAATAAAAGCTCAACAACAGGTTCATATATGACCTGAATAGTATTGAACAAAAATTGGAAAAACTCTTCAGAGCAGGTTCAAGTATGACCTGACCCCGGAATAAAAGCTCAACAACAGGTTCATATATGACCTGAATGGTATTGAACAAAAATTGGATTAACTCTTCAGAGCAGGTTCAAGTATGACCTGACCCCGGAATAAAAGCTCAACAACAGGTTCATATATAACCTGAATGGTATTGAACAAAAATTGGATTTGAAAATGACTGCGAAAACCGGATGTTGGTTTAAGGGCACCAAATACAAACTGGAATCAAAGGTCAAAGGATCTAGGATCGACAACAAGACCTGAGTCAATGCAAAATGAGCACGAAGTACATTTCGGCTATGCATGATTTGAATTTCCTTTTATGCATGATATATGAATGATCATGATTATGAGAATGCTGACACTGGGCAGACTGGGAGTTTGTAAAGGCTTTTTATGGAAGCTCATGATTCCTCAACACTGAGAACTCAACCAAATATTTTATGATAGATGTTGCCAAAGGAGGATTCTATCCAGTTTGATAACCACAACTTTGCCAATGGGATCCTTTTGGAGGATTAATGAATCGTGCTAGCATAATTTTCGGGCACTCGTCTTAAACTCAATAGTTGTTGACGTATGGCAGAATTTGTTTGAGCAGTTTGAAAGCACGAAGAAAAAGGTTCTGCCCCTCTGTGGCTCATCTTGCCCCAGTTTGTTGGGTCTTTGGAAATGTTCACCTTGAAAGTGGATTTGGAAACAACTTTCCATGAGACTACCTCGAGATGGCTTGCCCCAAGTGTTTGAAACTTGCAATGGTCCAAACTTGACTAACCAAATGTTGGAATGGTAGACTCTTGATTGATTTTCCTTGGATAGTTGGACTCATTGAGCTCTGAGGTGGCTTGCCCCAGTCTGAGTCTTGAAGCAAATTACTCTTGGCTAACTGAACCTTGGAGTGATTGGACTTACTGAGCTCTGAGGTGGCTTGCCCCTGTCTGATTCTTGAAGCAGATTACTCTTGGCTAGATGACCCTTAGGGCGACTAGCTCGAATTAACTGATGCCCAAAGTGATTTGCCCTTGACTAGACTTCTTTCACTCCATCTAGTTCCTCAACTGTGTATTGAATTTCTTTGATGCTGAGTGTTGACTCGCAAATAAGATTGTTCATTCAAAAATGGTAATTTTAATTCAATGCTTATGCAAAAATTTGAAATCAAAATTTATTGATATGAACGGGTGAAATACAGCGAACGAGTCGTTGATAAGAACACAATGGTGATCAAGTCATTCACAGTATACAAGTTGGTGCTATCAAATGATTAACAAAAATCGTTTGGAGTCAAGTTAACACAACCTTGTTATAGTATGCTTTCAAAATAAACCCTGCCTCAATTAGGTCTTTTAAGGGTTGTAACGTGGTCTGGTTCACGGTTTTTTTTGAAACAAAAGGATATAAGGCTCAAAATTTATTTTTACCCACCCCTTCCTCTTGATGATCTCCAGTTCCTACGTTCAGTTAATGCGACACACGCATTCGACTTCCAAGAGAGTTCGAAGGTGTGATGAGGGTTCAAGATGAATTTTCTTGAAATGGCAGTCACCTTGTTTTGTTTTTGTCGAGGATTTTGGTGACCTCTTTCGATTGATTTATTTTATCCCTAATTTTGCCTGGACCACTTCTTTGAAGCTTTTGGTCCATCGGGATGCCCTAACTTTTGCCTAAGTCATCTTGTGGTATTTGACCTAGTGGGCTTTTTTCTATTTTTTTTAAAGGTGTTGACTGCCACATTATTGGTGGATGAGGATCAACCAACACCAATTTTAGCTTTTCTCAACTTCTTCGACACTTCAACATGTGCGCGAAGGATAACATGTGGTTGAACCTAATTGGAGGGTGTTCATATGGACGATTTTTTTGAAAGATCGGATGCATGATCAAACTATCTGAACACAACTACCCTGCCCCAGGTTACGATTAAGGGTTTTAGATCCGAAATAAACACCAACTTCTAGGCTCAAAGTGGTTGTCTAGGGATTAACTCCTTATCACTCCAGTGTTTGGGGATTTGAAACAATGCCTTACATCATCGACAAGGTTTTACTCAAAAGCATACCGCAACAATTTCAGGTGTTTCGTTTTCATCATCCTCCTTCCAATCTTTGTTAACACAACAGTTTGATAAACAAAAGTGAATGAGAGGAGTATTTTGTTTTTGTTTTTTAACATAAATGAAAAACGAGTGAATACGAATGGATTAATTCAAAAGATGCATAAACCTTTCATTAATCTTACCAATTCAAATAAAACAACAATGCTTAAAAGCAATTAACAATCAACATGCGAGGAAACTACAAAGAAATGCTGAGACAACCAAATGATTGCCAGCTTTAGGGAATTGACTTCTTCAAACTTGAAGGTTGGGATCAATAAGCTTTTTGAAATTGGCATGATGATCTTCAAATTCTTTTCCTTCAATCTCATCGTTGAACGCAACCCTCCTGGATCCACTACTCACTTCTCCTTTTCTTTCATTGGTATGGGTCGTGACATTGGAAATCCAAAACGGTATCTCAATGCTCTTACCAGGAAATAATGATAGCTCATTAGCCACATCCCTGACATCTTCCTTGTGGTACAAAACCCTGAGGGGTTTCAAGGGTCCTTTCCCTTTCCCATTACCTGGCTCAGAAACCAAGGCATATGTACCTGAGCCTTCCTCCTTGAGTGTTGGTGACCTTATGTCAATCAAATCTTGCAGCTTGAGCGTAAAACCCTTGCATTCCTCGATGGAGTGCCCCATTGTTCCAGTATGGTATTCGCACTTGATCTTCGAGTGATCTTCTTCAAAAACTAAGCTCTTTTTGTTAATCAGTTCTCGTACCAAGGCTTTTAGCGCAAAGCAAGAATCTAGGTCATGTCCCAATGCCCCTTTATGGAATTCACATGTTGCATTTGGATTGTACCATGGCAGGTATGGTGACACAGGCGTGAGAGCTCGAGGTGTCACCAAAGCATTTTGGATCAGTTGCGGGTAGAGCTTGCTATATGGCACCGGAATCGAGTCATTGTGATCCTTGTTCCTCTTGTTCTGATTCTGATTTTTATTCTGAACCTGGCTTTGGTGACTTTGAGGAGGAATAGCCAGAGGATGTTGCTGATGACGTCTTGAGGGAGGTCCATATACTGGTAAATGAGGAGTTGCCACATAGAATTTCCCTTGACTTGGGGTGACACCAGATGGATGTGACGTAGTAGCTCTCTTTGTTGCAGCAGCGTATATTGGGTGACCCTCTTTTCTCAACAAGACTTGCAGGGTTTCCAAGACCCATCTCATTTGGCTCTTCAAAAGATTAAGTTCCTCCTTCAGTGCTTCTTGGCCTTTCCTTAGCTCGTCCATCATCTCCTGAGACATGGTTCTTTGTTCTAAACGCGTGTTGAGAATCACTTTGCTTCACGGACAAAGGATGGATGAGTTTTTTTATTTTGTCTGGAAAATGACATGCGTTATGATGAGATGCAGATGCAATGAATGAATGCAATGCAAGCATGCATATTTGTGTTTTTTCTTCAATACACGGGTTCAAAAGTCCGAGGTACTGATAAATTTGATTGCTTTTCCAAAACGGGGTTCTTACCGGGTATGGTCTAGGGCTTTGTTACAAAGGATCCCCCAGAGTCATTGATTCACAAGAATGTTTGACGCTTACGGGAAATACTTTCCGGTCGTCAACTCCATCAAGGGAATCTATTCTGGGTGAGGTTCTCGTACCGACCCTTACGAAGTATTCACCTCGGGAGTCCGTACTACGCAACCATCGACTGGGTTCTAGACAGGGTACTCAGAGTCATGGATTCAAAAGACTGTTTGACGCTTACGAAAAATACTTTCCGGTCATCAACTTCATCTAGGGAATCTATTCTGAGTGAGGTTCTCGTATCGATCCTTACGAAGTATTCACCTCGGGAATCCATACTACGCAACCATCATTTCTAGTTGGCCAGAGTTTCAATGTTCTAAAAGGTTCTTAGAGTCATGGACCCCTTTGAAACATCGAAGCTTACGAGGTATACACCTCGGGCGACAATATTTGCAAAAGAATCTACTCTAAGTGAGGTTCTCGTACCGACTCTTACGAAGTATCCACCTCGGGAGTCCGTACTACTCAACCATCGTCCTATCTTATGTTTTTTTTTTCACTCTAGACTCGGGTGTAGAGTCTTTCCCACATGGTTTGCAATCAAGATCCAAGTACCCAACATGGTGGAACCAATATACAACAAATATCAATATAACAATAAAGATATTAAAAAGCAATAAATAATGGAAAAGCCACATAATTAAACAAACAAAGGCACACAGACGTCCTAACTAGGCTTGACTCACTTAGGGATTAATAGTCCCCAGCAGAGTCGCCATCTGTCGCACCTCGAAAAAATGGGGATACGACTTCAAAACAAAGCGCGATCGCACGCTCGCAATGATTGACTGAACAGAGTCGCCACCGAACTTTATTTATTCCTAAAAAGGAAAGGGGAAATATCGATAAAACCCAAGACAAAAGAAAGGATAAGATTTGGTCATCGCAACCAATATCAGGGTTCGGGAGTCGATTACGCAAGGGGAAGGTATTAGCACCCCTCACGTCCGTTGTACTCAACGGGAACCATTAGGTCAGTTGTGTGCGTTAATGTTAGTTTGAAATGTTAGGCTTTTCGAATTATTAGGTGGGAAAGAAAGAAAGGATGAGAAGAGAATGTTTTTGGATTTTTAACTAAGGACTAAACCTAAGTTTTTTATTAGTGGGCCTGACAAGATTTACAAATCCTGCTCCTACGTATCTCAAAAGAGAAATCAAGGCTTACGTAGTTCTGGGTAGAAAAATGTTTGTTTGTTGGTCGATTTTAGCGAAAGCTATATTGTATTAATCGACGAAAACATTGTTTTACCCAAAACAGATGAGGAGTGGACGCATACCACACATCGAACGGATTTATAAATCTACATTCGGAAAAGCGTCATTTATCTCTACTCAACAATTGTGGCCGAAACATTGTTTTGTATCACTTAAGACAATATATCTTTCATTTATGAAAAAGGTTTTTTGATTAGTCGCACGGCGGCGAGAAAAGAGTTTGATTGGTTGGATGTATTTTGAGTGATGGCGAGAACTTGGATGAGCGAGATATACATCTCGAATCCTAGCCTCAGGAGTGCATGGTATACACCATGTTCCATTTCCATCTTTATTGAAAAAGGTTAAGATAGGAATTAAATATTTTGGAATTTGATTGAGAAAGGGTTTGAAGAAACAGCATTGACAAAATTAGACGATGGCGAGAGTTAAGATTGGCGAGGCATACGTCTCGAATCTTAACCTCAGGAGTGCATGATATACATCATGTTCCATTTCCACCTTTATTGAGAAAAGTGTTTAAATAAGAATTAGGTGTTTTAGATTTGATTGATAAAGGGTTTGACGAAACCACATTGACAATTTTAGACGATGGCGAGAGTTAAGATTGGCGAGGCATACGTCTCGAATCTTAACCTCAGGAGTGCATGGTATACACCATGTTCCATTTCCACCTTTACTGGAAAAGTGTTGAGTAAGAATTAAGTATTTTGGTTTTTGTTGTGAAAATGACTTGCCCCTAGATCAAGTGTTGATGGACGTTTAAGAGAAATTTGAATGAGTGTTTGAGAGAGCAAAGTGGATAAATTTAGATGATGGCGAGAGCTAGGATTGGCGAGATATACATCTCGAATCCTAGTCTCAGGAGTGCGCGGTATACACCACGTTCCACTTCCATATTATTGAAAAGGTCTTGAATATGAATTAATATTTTGGATTTTTGATTATGAAAAAAATGGCTTGACATTAAATCAAGTGTTTGATGAAAGTTTGAAAAAATAAGTGGAATAGAATTGGAGGGAGAAGTGAATTGACTTGTTTATTGAGAAAATACTCGACGTTGAGGTTTATGTGGATGATATGATTGCAAAATCTCAAAGTGAAGAGGATCACATAGACCACTTGCCAAAGCTATTTGAGCGTCTTCGGAAATTTCGACTACGACTAAATCCTGCTAAATGCAGCTTTGGTGTCTGATCTGGAAAGTTGCTTGGTTTCATTGTTAGTCAACGAGGAATTGAGGTAGATCCCGACAAGGTCCGAGCTATACAAGAGATGCCTGCTCCACGCACCGAGCGAGAGGTTAGAGGCTTCCTGGGACGTTTGAATTATATCTCGAGGTTTATCTCACATATGACGGCCACATGCGAGCCTATCTTCAAATTGCTTCGAAAAGATCAAGCAGTCGAATGGAACTCTGACTGTCAAATGGCTTTTGAGAAAATCGGACAATACCTGCAAGAGCCCCCTATTCTAATTCCACCTGTCCAGGGGAAACCACTCTTTATGTACTTAACTGTGCTTGAAAAATCAATGGGATGTGTGTTGGGACAACACGACGAAACCGGTCGAAAGGAACATGCCATCTATTATCTGAGTAAGAGGTTTACCGATTGTGAATCCCGATATTCACTCTTGGAGAAAACTTGTTGTGCTTTAGCATGGGCCGCTCGTCGTTTAAGGCAATACATGATTTGCCACACTACTTTGTTGATCTCCAAAATGGATCCAATAAAGTATATCTTTGAAAAGCCTGCTTTGACTGGAAGACTCGCCCGTTGGCAGATGTTACTATCTGAGTATGACATCCAATATGTATCTCAGAAAGCCATTAAAGGAAGTGTGTTGTCTGACTACCTGGCAAACCAGCCCGTTGAAGATTACCAGTCGTTGAAATTTGACTTCCCTGATGAAGACATTATGGTAGTAAAGGATTGTGAAATCCCAGGACCTGATGAAGGACCTGAGCCCGGATCTCGGTGGAAGCTCATGTTTGATGGTTCCTCCAATTACATGGGGCATGGCGTAGGAGCTGTCCTGTTGAATCCAAATGGTGGATACACTCCTTTCACAGCAAGGTTGTGTTTTGATTGCACGAACAATATAGCAGAATATGTGGCGTGCATCCTAGGCATTGAAGCAGCAATTGATCTCCGAATCAAAATCCTCGAAGTATGTGGAGACTCAGCCTTGGTGATATACCAAGTCAAGGGCGAATGGGAAACCCGTGATACCAAGTTGATCCCATATCGTGCCTATGTCATGGAATTGATAAAATACTTTGACGAAATCACTTTCCGTCATATCCCGAGAACTGAGAATCAAATTGCTGATGCTTTGGCTATGTTGGCTTCAATGTACCAAGTCAGATTCCATAATGAAGCACCTCTCATTCAGATCGAGCGGAAAGTTGAGCCTGCCTACTGCCAGTCAGTTGAAGAGGAAGTCGATGGTAAACCCTGGTTTCACGACATCAAATGCTTTTTGCAAAATCAAGAATATCCAACAGATGCCACAACCCTTGACAAGAAAACATTGAGGAGGTTAGCATCCAAATTCTTCTTGAGCAATGGTGTGTTGTACAAGAGAAATCACGACATGATTCTGCTCAGATGCGTGGATGGACGTGAAGCGGACATGTTGATCAAGGAGATTCATGAAGGATCCTTTGGGACTCATGCCAATGGACATGCCATGGCCAAGAAGATTTTGAGAGCTGGTTATTACGGGTTGACCATGGAATCCGACTGCTTCAATTATGCTAGAAAATGTCATAAATGCCAAATCTATGCCGACAAGGTACATGTGCCTCCGACTCTACTAAATGTTTTGACGTCACCTTGGCCTTTCTCAATGTGGGGCATCGACATGATTGGCGCCATCGAGCCTAAAGCTTCCAATGGTCACCGCTTCATCCTGGTTGCCATTGATTACTTTACCAAATGGGTAGAAGCCGCCTCTTACGCTAATGTGACAAAACAAGTGGTTGCACGGTTTCTCAAGAAAGAGATCATTTGCCGTTATGGAATTCCAAGCCGGATCATCACAGATAATGGGACGAATCTAAACAATAAGACCATGAAAGAATTATGCGAGAGCTTCAAGATTGAGCACCATAATTCTTCACCATATCGTCCAAAGATGAATGGCGCTGTTGAAGCCGCTAACAAAAACATCAAGAAGATCCTGCAGAAAATGGTAAAAACCTATAAGGATTGGCACGAAATGCTACCCTTCGCATTGCATGGATATCGGACTTCCGTCCGCACTTCAACAGGGGCAACCCCGTTCTCTTTGGTATATGGGATGGAAGCAGTTCTCCCAATTGAAGTAGAGATACCTTCAATGAGAATCTTGATGGAAACCAAGCTAGAAGAGGCTGAGTGGATTCAAAATAGATTTGATCAGTTGAACCTCATAGATGAGAAGCGATTGACTTCTTTGTGCCATGGACAATTATACCAGAAACGGCTTAAAAGGGCTTTTGACAAGAAAGTACGCGTTTGGGAATTCAGAGAAGGAGACCTCGTGCTTAAGAAGATCTTGCCAATACACAAAGACTCACGTGGGAAGTGGACTCCCAATTATGAAGGCCCATATGTTGTAAAGAAAGCTTTCTCCGGAGGTGCCTTGATTCTCACGACTATGGATGATGAAGAGCTCTCACACCCCGTGAACTCTGATGCAGTTAAAAAATACTATGCCTAATAAAAACCCGCTAAATCGAAAACCTGAAAGGGCGATTTAGGCAAAAAAGGGTATCCCGGTGGACTGAAAACCCGAAAGGGCGGTCCAGGCAAAAGTTAGGGATGAATAAAAATGGTAGCTCGCTAAGTTGAAAACCTGAAAAGGCGACTTAGGCAAAAAGGAGCGTCCCGGTGGATCGAAAACCCGAAAGGGCGATCCAGGCAAAAGTTAGGGGCATAAAGGCATAAACTGCATCAGTTGTTACTGATTAACACCGAAGAATTTGAGGTGGAAAATTAATCCAGTCACCTCCCTTAGGAGCAAGGTTTTGGGGGAATCATACCTATTAGGGATGTTAGTGGTCATGGAATTCAATGTAAACCTTTCCTTATTGCCATTTTCAAAAAAATTGTAACACTCTATGGAGCTACGCCATTTGTGTGCTACCATTCTTGAATAAAATACAAGTTTTCCCCAATCATTGTTAGTTGTGTTCATCTACGCTTTTCTTTGTTATGCAAAAGGTCATTTATTTGTTAATAATGAAGTTTTGAAACTTGGAAAAAGAATTTGAAACTTAGAACAAATTACTTTGATATATGTGAAAATCAAAGGAAAATCATTTGTTTCCCCGAAAGCCTCGAGGTTGCATAAATATTCCTAGAGCACCAACAAAAGTCCCCACGGAGTACAACTTATGAATCCTTTAGAAGGATGGACCTTTGGCCATTTATAACTGTCAATCATGATAGTTTCTCCTCTAGATGCGCCTGTTAATTGTACGGGTATGAGTTATTGGTGTTGAAGAATCAGAATCTCTATCCCTACAAACACCCAGTCTGCTAAGTGTCAGCATTCTCATAATCATGATCATTCACATATCAGGCATTCAAATCATGCATAGCCGAAAGGTATTTCGTGCTCATTGTGCATTGACCCAGGTCTTGTTGTTGACCTCATGCCCTTGGACCTCTAATTCCAGTTTGTCTTTGGTATCCTTAAACCAACATCCGGTTTTCGCAGTCATTTTCAAGTCCAATTGTTGTTGGCAAAATCCGTTAAAAGCTGGTTGTAGTCCATTGCTTACGGTCAAAGTCTGATTGTTGCTATTCCGGGGTCAGGTCATACTTGAACCTGCTCTGAAGAGTTTTTCCAATTCTTGTTCAATACTATTCAGGTCATATGTGAACCTGTCGTTGAGCTTTATTCCGGTGTCAGGTCATACTTGAACCTGCTCTGAAGGGTTTTTCCAACTTTTGTTCAATACTATTCAGGTCATGTATGAACCTGTTGTTGAGCCTTTATTCCGGTGTCAGGTCATACTTGAACCTGCTCTGAAGATTTTTTCCCTTTGTTCAATACTATTCAGGTCATGTATGAACCTGTTGTTGAGCTTCATTCCGGTGACAGGTCATACTTGAACCTGCTCTGAAGAGTTTTTCCATTTTTTGTTCAATACTATTCAGGTCATGTATGAACCTGTTGTTGAACCCTTATTCCGGTATCAGGTCATACTTGAACCTGCTCTGAAGATTTTTTCACTATGTTTGTTCAATACCATTCAGGTCATATATGAACCTGTTGTTGAACTTTTATTCCGGTATCAGGTCATACTTGAACCTGCTCTGAAGATTTTTTCACTATGTTTGTTCAATACCATTCAGGTCATATATGAACCTGTTGTTGAACTTTTATTCCGGTGTCAGGTCATACTTGAACCTGCTCTGAAGAGTTTTTCCATTTTTTGTTCAATACTATTCAGGTCATATATGAACCTGTTGTTGAGCTTTTATTCCGGCGTCAGGTCATGCATGAACTTGTACTGAAGATTTTTTCTCTGTTTGTTCAATACTATTCAGGTCATGTATGAACCTGTTGTTGAGCTTTATTCCGGTGTCAGGTCATACATGAACCTGTTCTGAAGAGTCTTTCTCTATGTTTGTTCCAGTATTATCAGGTCATATATGAACATGTTGATACACTTGTCTTGAATTCTTCTGAGTTTGTTAGGTCATACCTGAACCTGCTGTCAGAACTTCTTGATATTCCCCAGCGTTGTCAGGTCATATATGAACCTGTTGTAGCATCTTTTCCTTTATTCGGGTTTGGTAAGTCATATGTGAACTTACTACCGAAATCCCTTGTATTCTAAGTGTCGTTTATCAAATCTCACTTTGAATACTCCCCAGTGTGTGTCTGATTCTCCAGCAGGACTGTTTCCCCAGCAAGTTGTTTTTTTACCCCATTTGTCCGTCTCCCTGTGGATCATCAGTATTCCCCACATATTGGTCTGTCTAGTAGCATCTCCTGTCAAGGGTCCACCATATCCCTAGCAGATAAAAATTACAAAAAAGAATTATGCATCCATGCATATCATATCATATCATATCATATCATATCATATCATATCATATCATATCATATCATATCACATCATGCCATAGGGATTCAGGATCAAAATCCGGGTCTTCTCAGTATTTAACCATCTCCCACTATGATCATATGAAGAGTGTCCTGCTTCATACTCTCTAGTCGAAGACGCTTAAATAGGGGCAACTGTCATACCCCGATTTTGGTCCTGAATTTTTTCATTTTTTTGGCACTTGGCCTAAAGTTCATTTGCATACATTCATGACCAAAGGCAACCGACCATTCCCAAATCCATATTTTTGTTACACATTGGTCATTATTTAGTTTTTCTTTATCATGGCGTTTTGATTATGAAATGGATCCTAAATATTTGACTCTTTTTTATTTTTTTCAATTTTAATTTCAAATTAAGTCTAATTCCAAATTTCAATTTAATCTTAATTGTATTTTTACTAATGATTCAAATTCTAATTGATTTTTAAATATCCAAATAAATGTTAGAATTTGACATCAAAGTAATTTTAGCAAATTATAGATTAATTTGATTTTTATTGGTTTTATTTGACTTTTTTTTTATTTTAAATTGACATTTTGATTAGTCTCAGATTATTCCTAAAAATCCATATCCATTTTTATAATCAAATATCCAAATTCCTTAAACCCACAATTAAATCCATTTTTTTCAATCCAATAACCCAACTCTATTTTTAAATCCATATCCATTTTCATTATCCATTTGGAACCAATTTAAACCATTTCACATCCAAATCCATTCAATCATAACAATTAACCAATTAACCCAAAGTTCATTAATCCAAAACAATTATTCAAAAAAAACAAATCCCAATTCCAAAAGAATTCCATAACAGCAACATGCATGTTGTACATAGCATAACAGCAGTAAACAAACCAAGCAGAATTATGCTAATGTCTACACTAAACTCCCATTCATATCTGATACACTCAAATTTGAAAAAGTAAAAAAAGATTAAGGGAATAGTATCAAAACATACAATAACTCAAACAAAGTTTCCTATGTTAGTTAAGTATTAAAATCCAATGCTCTGCCCTCTTTGGTACAAACTCATATGCATGCTAGCTGAGATCATTTCTTCCTACCAATCTTGGGTTATATATTTATTAATAATAACCTGGAACTCTTGAGATATATACATGGCAGCTTTCAGGATGCAGTTTTTTTCTTGATAGAAGCACGCAGATTCTTAAGTTTCCAATTAAATGAAAAAACCAGAAGCAATACGATTGCATTCAATGCGCCACAGGAACAGTTTTATCCTTGCTGAAGCAAACTGCATCTTGAAAGATGTTGACTGACATCATCCCAAGCTGGAAGTTTCTGGAAGACTGGGTTCTATTCTGTTTCCATTTATGTCCTTGTGCTTTGGTGTTACATACTCCCCAACAGTAATAACCACACCAGACCCATCTTGAAGCTCAAATACAGATTGGATTGAACCTTTGCCACATGTGCGTTTTCCAACAAGAACAGCTTTACAATTATCATGGAGTGCAGAAGCAACCTGAAACAATTGAGTATAAGGACAAGCTTAAATTTCAAAACTCACAACAAAAAAAAAAGCAATTAAACCAGCTGCAAAACAACAATAGAAGTACAGCATCTTCTACAAGGACAAGTTAATGTGATTGCAAATTTAGCTTTTAATACCGTTGGGACATTGCAAACTCGGCACCAAGTGTTGGAGCTAGTTCTTTAGTCACGGATGCGAATTCTGCACTCTCAGGTGACCGCCATATGCAAAGAAGTGCAAGCATTAATGGAGACTCGTATTTAAGATTACCTGCTTCGCCATTGTCATTCACATCGAATAATATTAGTATTTCTGGGTCACCTGCAATGGATGGTTCCTCAGTAGTACAACAGAATTCTCATCAAGATCAGAATGCTCACCAATTGCAGCAGAATCAACAGAAGCTGCAGGGTGCTTCAAGTTCTATGCATTTGCCTGCTTCTCAAACTGGATCGTCTTCGCACCAAATGGGTGCACAAGTTGCAGGATCTTTCATTCAATATCCAAATAGTATATCCCACTTGCTGAAAAAGCGTAGGCTGGATATCAAACCAGATGATATAATGCAGCAACAGGTAATACAACAGCTTCTTCAGAGACAAGACCCCACACAGTTCCAAGGCCGTAATCCACAGTCACAGGCTATGTTTCAGCAACAGCATAGGCTTAAGCAACAAATCTTTCAGTCATTGCCCCAGGCCCAGCGGATGCAATTGATACAACAACAGCAACATCGACTTCTTGTTCAACAGCAACAACAGTTCAGGCGACCTGCAATGCAAGAAATGGGTCAGATGCAAGGGCAACATCAGATGCAATTTTCTTCACAATTTGAACATAGAAAAAAAGCAGATGGAGATGATAGTCGTGCCTATGATCACTCAAGGATTGGTCAATCTAATGATAAAACAATGAAGAGTACAGCAGGAACCTCAAACCTAAGTCGTGTATTTGGTAGTAACTCCCATGTTTCAAGCAGCTGGATGCCTTCATTGCGACGGATTTCTTCAACCAAATAACAGATAGTATTTTGGAGGAGTCCCTTAGAGCTTGTTTCTAATAATCTTGCTGCAATCAACACACCAGCAACCATGTCCAATAACAGCCTGCATAACCCAAACCATAGCAAACCAAAGCTCCAATTTTCACTGCAGTAAACAAAATAATTACCGAGTCGGTTAAATTCCAAGAAAAATCCCCGAATTGGAATCAGGACAAAATTCAAAGAGAAAGCTAAGTTCAGAATACCGTTTTTGATTCTAGCATCAAAAAGGCCACTCCAATTTCTGAGCACAAAAGGAACTTCGCAGAGTAACTTCTTGTAACACAAAAGATACCTATTCAAACCCTAATTCGTGAGAGATAAAAGGGGAGGGAGAGCGAATCAGAAAAAAAGAAAGAAACGGCGAAAAAGATACCACAAAACCCTAATCACTAAATCAAAGACGAACCTGTTTGGAAGAGGCGAAGGAGTGAGGTTTGAGCTTCATCTTTGCCGTTACCACCGCCGAAGGTGAGTTTTTGTTTCAGCCATTGGTTTCTTACATGATTGAGTGAGATGTGGGCGATTGGGAACGAAGTGAGAGAGACGCGATTGAGAGAGGGGTTTGGTGTGAACGAGATGGAAGGATAGCGATTGAGAGTGAGAGAGAAAAATCGCGAGACTGAGAGAGAAGAGTGAGAGACGACGAGGACGATGAAGTCTGTCTTTTCCTTTTTTCAATTTTTTTTCTCTAATTTATTTTAGATAGAATAATTCATTTTTTTAAAAAACTATTAAAATTCATTTAATTTTCCTAGGTATTAGTTAATAAATGTTTTTTATATTTTCAATTTATTTCCTCATTTTCAATTCATATTCCCATTGTAAACCCAACAGCCAAGCGGCTGGGTTTAATCACTAGTAGACCAACAGATTTCTTTTTTTATTTAGTTTTTTATTTTAATTCTATTTTTAATTTATCTTGGTTTATATATCTAAATTAGCATTGTAAATAACAACTAGTCATAAGTGGCCTAGTGGAGAGGGGTGGTTGCCATAGTCTTAGGTGGAGTGGGTTCAATACTCATATGTAGCATTCTTTAGTATTTCATTTTCTTTTAGCATTTTATTTTCTTTTAGCATTTTGTTTCTTTTAATATTTTTTATGTCTATGTTTTTTATTAAGTTCATCATGCATGCAAAACCATTTTAAAACTATAAAAATCATTTCTTTTCTCGATTCAATATCGAGCCCATTTTCCATACCCTTGTAAGTCGTTTGCTTTTTAAGCATCGTCATCAACCTCACATAGCTTACTCTTGGGCTTTCTTACAATGAGCCGGTTCTCTTGCACTTACACTCATACTTCGTATCATTTTATTGTTTGGGCCCGATTTAATTATTTCATGATTTTTGAATCCCCATTTGACAAAATGTACCCCACTTCCCCAATGTGTATATAATTTTGTATTTGTTTTATTTTTCTATTTTAGATACTAACACAAGATTAAAATCCACCATTTCTAGAAAATACAAAAAAATATGACTCGATCCAACGTCGAGTATTTTCTCAACAAACAAATCAATTCATTTCTCCCTCCTATTCCATTCCATTTCTTTCAAACTTTCATCAAACGCTTGATTCAACGTCAAGCCATTTTTTCTAATAAACACTCAAAAAAATATTAATTTATAGTTAAGACCTTTTCAATAAGATGGAAGTGGAACGTGGTGTATACCGCGCACTCCTGAGACTAGGATTCGAGATGTATATCTCGCCAATCCTAGCTCTCGCCATCATCCAAATTCATTCACTTTGTTCTCTCAAACACTCATTCAAATTTCTCTTAAATGTCCATCAATACTTGATCTAGGTCAAGTCATTTTCACAACAAAACTCAAAATACATAATCCCTATCTAAACACTTTCCAATAAAGGTGGAAATGGAACATGGTGTATACCATGCACTCCTGAGGTTAAGATTCGAGACGTATGCCTCGCCAATCTTAACTCTCGCCATCGTCTAAAATTGTCAATGTGGTTTCGTCAAACCCTTTCTCAATCAAATCTAAGATACCTAAATCTTATTTAACACTTTTTCAATAAAGGTGGAAATGGAACATGGTGTATACCATGCACTCCTGAGGTTAAGATTCGAGATGTATATCTCGCCAATCTTAGCTCTCGCCATCATCTAAAATTGTCAATGTGGTTTCTTCAAACCCTTTCTCAATCAAACCTAAAAATACTTAATCTCTATTAAACACTTTTGCAAATAAAGATGGAAATGGAACATGGTGTATACCATGCACTCCTGAGGCTAGGATTCGAGATGTATATCTCGCTCATCCAAGTTCTCGCCATCACCCAAAGTACATCCAACCAATCAAACTCTTTTCTCGCCGCCGTGCGACTAATCAAAAACCCTTTTTTATAAACGAAAGATATATTGTCTTAAGGTGATGCAAAACAATGTTTCGGCCACGATTGTTGAGTAGAGATAAATGACGCTTTTCCGAATGTAGATTTATAAATCCGTTCGATGTGTGGTATGCGTTCACTCCTCATCTGTTTTTGGGTAAAATAATGTTTTCGTCGATTAATACAGTATAACTTTCGCTAAAATCGACTAACAAACAAACATTTTTCTACCCAGAACTACGTAAGCCTTGATTTCTCTTTTGAGATACGTAGGAGCAGGATTTGTAAATCTTGTCAGGCCCATTAATAAAAAACTTAGGTTTAGTCCTTCGTCAAAAATCCAAAAACATTATCTTCTCATCCTTTCTTTCTTTCCCACTTAATAATTCGAAAAGCCTAACATTTCAAACTAACACTAACGCACACAACTGACCTAATGGTTCCCGTTGAGTACAACGGACGTGAGGGGTGCTAATACCTTCCCCTTGCATAATCGACTCCCGAACCCTGATATTGGTTGCGATGACTGTAACACCCCGATAATAATATGATCATTATTTAAATTAAGTTAATAATAGATTTATTAATTTAATTAGATAATTGGATTATTATTATTATTATTATTATTATTTTGGAATTATTGAATTATTATTATTATTGGAATAATAATATAATTTGGAAAATATATAAGTTGGAATTGAGAAAAATCCCATTTTTGGTAAAAAGGTTATTTTCACGTGAAAAGGGAAAGGAGGCAGAAAAGGGAAAAGGGCAAAAAGCCAGAGAACGAAGGTTGAAGGAAGGAAAAGCTAGGAACTCCGAGATTTGCCGGATTAACTCAGGTAAGGGGGGTTTATCATCGATTAATGGGTATTATGGGATGATATGTGATGGGTAGTGAGAAACCATTGAATTGCTTCTGATTGATCGATGTATGATGAATTTGTGAATTTTTGGGATGAACGAAATTGGGTTAAAATTGAAGAAAATTCGTAGGAATTAGAGGTAGAGAGGTAGTAAATTGTGAAATCGAAAGTGTATGATTCGTATTAGATGAGATAAATGAATTGTGTGTAAAATTTGGACTGTGGAAGGTTGAATTGGATCGATCTCGTAGCAGCAAAAGCCATTGCAGATCTGGAACTTCTGGTTTCTGGTCATACGCGTATGGCACTAGGCAATACGCGTATGATATGGCTGGTACGCGTATGGATGAGGCCTTACGCGTATGAGTGGAAAAGATGATGTTTTGAACGTGAAATTGTCTCTGTTGGTACGCGTATGAGGATGTGGTACGCGTAGCATACGCGTATGGGCATGGGCATTACGCGTATGGACTTGGTCAGGTTTGGGCAATACGCGTATGGGCATAGGCAATACGCGTATGGGCAGATTTGTGATTTTTCTGAACTGTTGTTGTGCAGTTTTGGTTGTTTAGGCTGAGTGATGTACTTAGCTGAGGTATGATGTTGTAGAGATCATTTCCCGTTGTTTTGAATAGTATAGGTATTAGTAGAGTGTGCTAATACTATGATTGATTATGTGGCATGATATGATATGCTTTCGTTGATGATATGTGATGGTATACATGATGATGTGAATGTATGCGTTTGTGAATAGACTATTTTATGGCTTAGAGTGTGAGCATGTGTCTATTCTTGAATTGTTGTTGATATTGCATTGCTAGGTGATTAGCATGCATATTGTGGCCCATTTGGGGTGGTAGCTAATTCCCCTGGTGAGGAATTAGTGAGTAAATCATTTGATTGTTGTTGTTGATGTTGCATGCTAGGTGATTAGCGTGCATAGCATGGCCCATTTGGGGTGGTAGCTAATTCCCATGGTGAGGAATTAGTGAGTGAGTCACTATGTCTCAAATGAGTGGGACTAGTGAGCTTGGTAGCCGTGCCTGGATTTGGACGGTGAGGTTGAACTATATGTTCACAACATAGTCGGTACCGCATACATGGAGTCTCATTGCATAATATATGTATAGCGTGTAATATGAATGGATGTATTCCAATATTACACGTGTGTTTGTGTTGGTATTGTTGTGCTGTTATTGAGTATGATGTTTGAATTAATATGTTGTTCCTGAATGTGTGTTTTGATTAGGGTGATGAAGTGTGTTGAATCACTTAACATAACATGATATTTTATAATACTCATTATATTGATTGAGGAACTCACCCTTACAACTATTTTTCAGGTAACGAGCAGTGAGTTGAGTAGAAGCTAGTGCTATGGAGTCTAGTGTCGTCCTTAGTGGGTCATGCTCTGGTAGATGTAACATCGGGAGGGGATGTTTGACTATGTTTTAATTTAGTTGTTGATCAACTTTACATGTAATGTAGTACATGATTTGAATGTCGATGTTTTGTATCCGCTGCGAGTTATGCAAAAGAGTCTTGTTTTGATTAAATAAATGAGCATGACAGGATATTTTGATGAATGTTGTGAAATGATTGTGTGACACCCTTCGGGGCATAATTACTCTGATTGATATGTTATTATTTTAATTAAATATTTTGGGGTATTTAGAAGGGTGTTACATTAGTGGTATCAGAGCATAGTCGGTCGAGTCGAGTCGTAATTATTCTATTTCCCCTGTACGGGATAGGTGTTGTGTAACCCTATCAGTACTTATTGTTTAGTTTGTTTGGGTTTTCAGAATAGAGATGGCGGGAAGAGGTAGAGATGATGCTGCGATTGCTGAGGCTCTGGGTATGCTAGCTGGAGTACTTGGAGGAAATCCGAATGTTGTGGGAATGGGAGCTGCCCGTCAGTTGAGTGAGTTCCAGAAGAACAATCCTCCAATGTTCAAGGGAGCATACGATCCAGATGGTGCTCAGAAGTGGTTGAAGGAGATCGAGAGAATCTTCAGAGTGACTGAGTGTGCCGATAACTAGAAGGTCAGGTTCGGTACGCATATGCTGTCAGAGGAAGCTGATGATTGGTGGGTTGCTACCCGCACTGAGTTGGAAACTGCTGGGAATGCTGAGATTACTTGGGCAGTGTTCAGAGAGAGATTTCTGAGGAAGTACTTTCCAGAGGATGTCAGAGGAAAGAAAGAAATAGAATTCTTGGAACTGAAGCAGGGTAACCGGTCTGTTACTGAGTATGCTGCTAAGTTCACAGAGCTGTCAAAGTATTATACTCCCTATAGTGAGGCTACTGGGGAATTTTCCAAATGTGTGAAGTTTGAGAACGGGTTGCGTCCCGAGATCAAGCAGGCGATTGGATATCAGCGGATCAGGGTGTTTTCTGATTTGGTTGACTGTTGCAGGATTTTTGAACAGGATTCCAAGGCTAGAGCAGAGAGCTATCAGCAAAGGGTTGATAGGAAAGGTAAGAATCAGATTGATCGTGGGAAACCGTACGCCGCTGGCAAAGGTTTCCAGAGACAGAGTGGGATGAAGAGGCCTAGTGGGGGAGATTCTAGTGCTCCTGCTAAGTGTTACAGATGTGGTCAGGCTGGACATCGTATCCATGAGTGTACCAGTAATGAGAAGAAGTGTTTCAAATGTGGAAAAGGTGGTCATTTGGCTGCAGATTGTCGGTTGAAGACTGTGACTTGCTTCAACTGTGGAGAGGTGGGTCATATCAGTCCACAGTGTCCTAAACCGAAGAAAGAGAATCAGTCGGGAGGCAAGGTCTTTGCCTTATCGGGTTCTGAGACTTCTGCAGATGATCGTTTGATCCGAGGTACGTGTTATATTAATGGCTTTCCTCTTGTAGCTATTATTGACACCGGTGCTACTCATTCTTTTATATCTTTGGATTGTGCTGTGAAACTTAAGTTAGAGATATCTGAGATGCATGGAAATATGGTGATTGATACTCCTGCGAAGGGTTCAGTGACTACTACTTCAGTTTGTTTAAATTGTCCTTTGAGTATTTTTGGTAGAGACTTTGGGATGGACCTAGTGTGTCTTCCACTAGTGCAGATTGATGTTATTCTGGGTATGAACTGGTTGGTGTTTAACCGAGTTTATATCAACTGTTTTGATAAGACTGTGATATTTCCTGAGATTGAGGAAGGAAAGGAATTGTTTCTATCAGCAAGGCAAGTGAATGAGGAAGTAGCAGATGGGGCAGAGTTGTTTATGCTGTTAGCGACTTTGGAGGCTAAAGATAAACTGGTGATTGGCGATCTAGCTGTGGTGTGTGATTTTCCTGATGTGTTTCCTGAAGAAGTGAATGAATTACCACCAGAACGTGAAGTTGAGTTCTCGATTGATTTGGTACCTGGTACTAGACCGATATCGATGGCTCCGTACCGTATGTCTGCTGTTGAGTTAGCTGAATTGAAGAGTCAGCTGGAAGATCTGTTGGATAAGAAATTTATTCGTCCGAGTGTGTCACCGTGGGGTGCACCAGTGTTATTGGTTAAGAAGAAAGAAGGTACTATGAGGTTGTGTGTAGATTACAGGCAACTGAATAAAGTGACGATCAAGAATCGGTATCCTTTGCCGAGGATTGATGATTTGATGGATCAGTTGGTTGGTGCGTGTGTGTTCAGCAAGATAGATTTGAGATCTGGGTATCATCAGATACGTGTGAAAACTGAGGATATTCAGAAGACTGCTTTCAGAACAAGGTATGGACATTATGAGTATTCTGTAATGCCTTTTGGTGTGACTAATGCGCCTGGAGTATTTATGGAGTATATGAATAGGATTTTCCATCCGTACCTAGATAAGTTTGTTGTGGTGTTTATTGATGACATTTTGGTGTATTCGAAATCTGAAGAAGAGCATGCTGAGCATTTGAGAGTGGTTTTAGAAGTTCTACGGGAAAAGAAGTTATTTGCTAAACTCTCTAAATGTGAATTTTGGTTAGAAGAGGTTAGTTTTCTTGGTCATGTGATTTCAAGAGGTGGTGTTGCTGTTGATCCTTCTAAGATAGAAGCGGTATCTAAGTGGGAAGCTCCGAAGTCAGTTTCTGAGATAAGAAGTTTCCTTGGTTTGGCTGGTTATTATAGGAAGTTCATTGAGGGATTTTCTAAGTTGGCGTTACCGTTGACGATGTTGACTAGAAAGGGGCAAGCGTTTGTTTGGGACTCAAAATGTGAAGAAGGTTTCCAAGAGTTAAAGAGAAGGTTTCTATTCTGATATTACCGAGTTCGTCGGAACCATTTGAAGTTTACTGTGATGCTTCATTGTTGGGTTTGGGTGGTGTGTTGATGCAGAATAAGCAGGTTATAGCTTATGCTTCGAGACAGCTGAGGGTTCATGAGAGGAACTATCCGACGCACGATTTAGAGTTGGCAGCTGTGGTATTTGTTCTGAAGTTATGGAGGCATTACTTGTACGGGTCAAGATTTGAGGTTTTCAGTGACCATAAAAGTTTAAAGTATTTGTTTGATCAGAAAGAGCTGAATATGAGACAGAGGAGATGGTTAGAGTTTCTGAAGGATTATGACTTTGGTTTGAATTACCATCCGGGTAAAGCAAACGTAGTGGCTGATGCATTGAGTCGGAAATCATTGCATATGTCTATGTTAATGGTTAAGGAATTGGATTTGATTGAGCAGCTTAGAGACTTGAGTTTGGTGTGCGAGAGTACTCACAATAGTGTTAAATTGGGAATGTTGAAGTTAACGAGTGAGATTCTGGATGAGATCAGAGAGGGTCAGAAATCCGATATGCTTTTGGTTGATAAGTTGACTCTAGTGAATCAAGGTCAAGGTGGTGAATTCAGAGTTGATGAGAATGGTGTTTTGAGATTTGGTAATCGGGTGTGTATTCCGGATGTTACTGAGCTTAAGAAGAGTATTCTTGAAGAAGGACATCGTAGTGGCTTGAGTATTCATCCTGGAGCTACAAAGATGTATCATGATTTGAAGAAGCTATTTTGGTGGCCGGGAATGAAAAGAGAAATTGCGAGTTTTGTTTATTCTTGTTTGACTTGCCAGAAGTCAAAGATTGAGCATCAGAAGCCGTCTGGGCTAATGCAACCGTTGGCTATTCCAGAGTGGAAGTGGGACAGTATCAGTATGGATTTTGTTTCTGGTTTACCGAGGACAATTAAGAATTTTGAAGCTATTTGGGTGATAGTTGACAGATTGACGAAGTCGGCTCATTTCATTCCGATCAGAATGGATTATCCGTTAGAGAAATTAGCCGAGTTGTATATTGAGAAGATTGTAAGTTTGCATGGTATTCCGTCGAGTATTGTTTCGGACAGAGATCCTAGATTTACATCGAAGTTCTGGGAAGGTTTGCAGAAGGCTTTGGGAACTAAGCTGAGATTGAGTTCTGCATATCATCCGCAGACTGATGGTCAGACTGAGAGGACGATTCAGTCACTAGAGGATCTTTTGAGAGCTTGTGTTTTGGAAAAAGGAGGTGCTTGGGATTGTTATTTACCTTTGATTGAGTTTACCTACAACAATAGCTTTCATTCAAGCATTGGTATGGCACCGTTTGAAGCTTTGTATGGTAGGAGATGTCGGACACCTTTATGTTGGTATGAGTCCGGTGAGAGTGTTGTGGTTGGACCGGAGATTGTTCAACAAACTACGGAAAAGATTAAGATGATTCAGGAGAAGATGAGGATTGCTCAGAGTCGTCAGAAGAGTTATCACGACAAGAGGAGGAAGTCACTTGAGTTTCAAGAGGGAGATCATGTGTTTCTTCGTGTTACTCCGATAACTGGGGTTGGTCGAGCTTTGAAGTCGAAGAAGTTGACACCTCGATTTATTGGTCCTTATCAGATTTTGGAGAGGATAGGGGAGGTAGCCTATCGTATCGCTTTACCGCTGTCACTTGCGAATTTGCATGAGGTTTTTCATGTGTCTCAGTTGAGGAGGTACATTCCTGATCCGTCGCATGTGGTCCAAGTAGATGATGTACAGGTGAGAGATAACCTGACTGTTGAAACATCACCTATGAGGATCGAGGATCGAGAGTTGAAGCAGTTGCGGGGTAAAGAGATTGCCTTGGTGAAGGTAGCTTGGGGAGGACCCGCAGGTGGCAATGTGACTTGGGAACTAGAGAGTAAGATGAAGGAGTCTTACCCAGAGTTGTTCGCTTGAGGTATGTTTTCGAGGACGAAAACTCTTTTAGTGGGGGAGAGTTGTAACACCCCGATAATAATATGATCATTATTTAAATTAAGTTAATAATAGATTTATTAATTTAATTAGATAATTGGATTATTATTATTATTATTATTATTTTGGAATTATTGAATTATTATTATTATTGGAATAATAATATAATTTGGAAAATATATAAGTTGGAATTGAGAAAAATCCCATTTTTGGTAAAAAGGTTATTTTCACGTGAAAAGGGAAAGGAGGCAGAAAAGGGAAAAGGGCAAAAAGCCAGAGAACGAAGGTTGAAGGAAGGAAAAGCTAGGAACTCCGAGATTTGCCGGATTAACTCAGGTAAGGGGGGTTTATCATCGATTAATGGGTATTATGGGATGATATGTGATGGGTAGTGAGAAACCATTGAATTGCTTCTGATTGATCGATGTATGATGAATTTGTGAATTTTTGGGATGAACGAAATTGGGTTAAAATTGAAGAAAATTCGTAGGAATTAGAGGTAGAGAGGTAGTAAATTGTGAAATCGAAAGTGTATGATTCGTATTAGATGAGATAAATGAATTGTGTGTAAAATTTGGACTGTGGAAGGTTGAATTGGATCGATCTCGTAGCAGCAAAAGCCATTGCAGATCTGGAACTTCTGGTTTCTGGTCATACGCGTATGGCACTAGGCAATACGCGTATGATATGGCTGGTACGCGTATGGATGAGGCCTTACGCGTATGAGTGGAAAAGATGATGTTTTGAACGTGAAATTGTCTCTGTTGGTACGCATATGAGGATGTGGTACGCGTAGCATACGCGTATGGGCATGGGCATTACGCGTATGGACTTGGTCAGGTTTGGGCAATACGCGTATGGGCATAGGCAATACGCGTATGGGCAGATTTGTGATTTTTCTGAACTGTTGTTGTGCAGTTTTGGTTGTTTAGGCTGAGTGATGTACTTAGCTGAGGTATGATGTTGTAGAGATCATTTCCCGTTGTTTTGAATAGTATAGGTATTAGTAGAGTGTGCTAATACTATGATTGATTATGTGGCATGATATGATATGCTTTCGTTGATGATATGTGATGGTATACATGATGATGTGAATGTATGCGTTTGTGAATAGACTATTTTATGGCTTAGAGTGTGAGCATGTGTCTATTCTTGAATTGTTGTTGATATTGCATTGCTAGGTGATTAGCATGCATATTGTGGCCCATTTGGGGTGGTAGCTAATTCCCCTGGTGAGGAATTAGTGAGTAAATCATTTGATTGTTGTTGTTGATGTTGCATGCTAGGTGATTAGCGTGCATAGCATGGCCCATTTGGGGTGGTAGCTAATTCCCATGGTGAGGAATTAGTGAGTGAGTCACTATGTCTCAAATGAGTGGGACTAGTGAGCTTGGTAGCCGTGCCTGGATTTGGACGGTGAGGTTGAACTATATGTTCACAACATAGTCGGTACCGCATACATGGAGTCTCATTGCATAATATATGTATAGCGTGTAATATGAATGGATGTATTCCAATATTACACGTGTGTTTGTGTTGGTATTGTTGTGCTGTTATTGAGTATGATGTTTGAATTAATATGTTGTTCCTGAATGTGTGTTTTGATTAGGGTGATGAAGTGTGTTGAATCACTTAACATAACATGATATTTTATAATACTCATTATATTGATTGAGGAACTCACCCTTACAACTATTTTTCAGGTAACGAGCAGTGAGTTGAGTAGAAGCTAGTGCTATGGAGTCTAGTGTCGTCCTTAGTGGGTCATGCTCTGGTAGATGTAACATCGGGAGGGGATGTTTGACTATGTTTTAATTTAGTTGTTGATCAACTTTACATGTAATGTAGTACATGATTTGAATGTCGATGTTTTGTATCCGCTGCGAGTTATGCAAAAGAGTCTTGTTTTGATTAAATAAATGAGCATGACAGGATATTTTGATGAATGTTGTGAAATGATTGTGTGACACCCTTCGGGGCATAATTACTCTGATTGATATGTTATTATTTTAATTAAATATTTTGGGGTATTTAGAAGGGTGTTATAATGACCATATCTTATCCTTTTCTTTTGTATTGGGTTTTATCGATATTTCCCCTTTCCTTTTTAGGAATAAATAAAGTTCGGTGGCGACTCTGTTCAGTCCATCATTGCGAGCGTGCGATCGCGCTTCGCTTTGAAGTCGTATCCCCATTTTTTTCGAGGTGCGACAGATAGTGTCAGAGGTATGAGGGTCAGAGGGTTGAACTACAAAAGGAGTGATGGTTGGTTGTGGTGAAGTTATTTCAGGTGGAGGTTGTGTTGGTTGTTGAGAGGCAAAGTTTTGAGCCTGAAGTTGGGCTAGGGTTGGAGAGGATGGGTCAGAGTGTTCTGTATCTGAGGAAATGGTGAAGTAGGGAGGTGATTCTGGGGCTGTGGATGAGGAAGTGGTTTGATTTAAATCTTCAGCTTCTGAACGTGGTAAAGAGGTATGGGCAAGATTGAATTTTGGTAAAGGTTGTGAGGTTCTGGTTGTAGAAGGAGGGGTTTCAGATGGGGTGAAGATTTGTGATGGTAGAGGAGTAGAGGAAGCCAACAATGGTTCAGAGGGAATAGTAGGGGCAGACTTACCAGAGGATTCTTGCAGAGGCGCTGAAGGTCTTGATTCAGAAGGTTCTCCTAGCCTTGCTTTCTTCGCTCTTGAAAACTTCTTTTCAGATGGACCTCTTTTGAACTTGACGAAGTCTGATTCTGAATCTAGCATATCGTCTAGTCTGAAGTCTGAGATGTCTACTCCTTCATCCTTCAGACGTTGGAGATAATGAAGGATTGCCTCTCTGGGTTCATTCTTGTAGAACCTTGCGAGACCATGTGGCAGCTTCCTCTGATCTTTCAAGGCGTCCCAAGAGGTGTCCAGCGTAGGTTTGACTAGAATCTTCTTCAGAATTCCCATGCTCTTCAGATTTCTGGAGTTCAGAGGCCTTCCAGTATCTATTGCCAAATCTTCCATGAGTTTATTCTTCTCCAGATGGTCTACGAGCCCATTTTCTATTAATACGTCAGAGAGAAGTCTTCCCAGAGGGATGTAGGTTCTGGGTTTCATGTTGTTTCTGGTCTCCCGTACGGAGTCTCTGAGATATTTGAATAGTAGTGCTGGGAGGCAGAGCTTCAAACCCTTGTGAATGCAATACAGAATGCACTTCTGATCTGTATTGATGTAGTCAGAGGAGTTTGATGCTGGACGGTGATGAATGGTTCCCAGAATGATCTTGAGCCATACCCGAAGGTTCTGATGAAGTTCTTTGTTCTTTGATGGATTGCCTTCTGTGTTGAGTTTGAAGATGGTGGGGTTGATTTCCTGAGCAATGTATCTTGACCTAGGGTTGATGTCGTATATCCTTCTTCCTCCAGCTTTCTCCATGTTCAGTAATGAGGCAATTGACTTTTCAGTAATCACTATCTTGACCCCCAATACATAGGAGACTATGAAGTGGTCATCAGCGTCAGCAAATCTCCAGAATTCTTTGATGAGGTTTGGGTAAACAGGGTCATAGAGTCGTTGAAAGTAGTTTTCCCAACCTTGTTGACGGAGTTCTTCAGTTAGGTCTACTCCATTTCTCTTCATGTTGTTGAAGTCCACAAGTGATTCACACAACACATCCAGTTTATCAAAGGGAGTTGCCAGGTTGATATGAGGCTCACGATCAAGAACATGGGGTTCCTTGTATACTGGAGTGATGGTTACGCCTGTAACGATTGGAGTGGGAATGCTTGTGCTTTGGGATGTGTTGCTGGATTCCATTTGTTGAGAAAAGTTGAAAACTGATTGTTGATGAGCATCCATTGTTGAGGAAGAACACGATGAAGATGAACTGCTTGCAGAAATGCTTCAGAGAACTAGTTTGAGAAAGTGAGTGAGAGTGAAAAGTGTGTGAAGTGTGAGGGGAGTGTTTAAATACCCTAAACAAAAACGCATGCAAAACGACACATAAAACAACGTTAGCACAAAAATCAAGTTAGCACGCTTAGAGGGAGAAATGATTATGGCTCATTAATGAATGTCTAATCCCAACAGTATGCACACTGCTCGAGGAGATCTCAAACGTCTGCCCTTTGAATTTCTTCTGGACAGCTGTCTAGAAGTTCCAAGGTTAGACGCTACGTGCTCCACGTGGTTTGATGTATCTGATCTTCAGGAATACCAAGGGATTGGTTCCTGGAGATTTCTAACTCAGATATCTTCTTAACTTGGTAGAAGTATCAGAGTCAGAGGCAGAAGCTCATTTGTTTATGTCAGAGTCTCATTTTACATCTTCAGAGGCACAATTTATTCAGGGCAATTTTGAATGTTCAGATTTTCTAAGATAAAAAGAAATCTATCTTCAGCTAAAGGCTTAGTAAATATATCTGCCCATTGATGATCTGTGTCAATGAACTTCAATGTTACTATTCCTTTCTGAACATAATCTCTGATAAAATGATGTTTTATTTCAATGTGCTTAGCTCTGGAGTGTAAAATGGGATTCTTACTTAAACAAATGGCAGCAGTATTATCACAAAAGATAGGAATGTTACTCTCGAAGATTTGCAGATCTTCTAGCTGATTCTTCATCCAGAGCATCTGAGTTGTGCACAGTGATGCTGAGATATATTCTACTTTTGCAGTTGATAGAGCGATAGTTGACTGTCTTTTGCTGGCCCAGGATATAAGATTGTTTCCTAGGAGCTGACAATTTCCAGATGTGTTTTTTCGTTCCAATCTATCTCCTGCGTAATCTGCATCACAGTAACCCTAAAGTCTATACTCTGATGTTTTCTCATACATCAGGCCCAGGTTAGGAGTTCCTTTCAGATACTTGAAAATTCTCTTAACTGCTGTTAAGTGAGTTTCTCTAGGATCTGATTGGAATCTGGCACATAGACAGACACTAAAGAGAATATCAGGTCGAGTAGTAGTCAGATAGAGTAGGGAGCCTATCATACCACGATAGAGCTTCTGACAAACCTTTTTAGTGACTTCTTCCTTTTCAAGAATGCATGTTGGATGCATGGGAGTCTTTGCAGAGTTGCATTCAGCCATGTCAAATTTCTTCAGAACGTCTTTTATATATTTGCTTTGATGAACGTACGTGACTTCTGAAGTTTGGTTAATTTGAATTCCTAGAAAGAACTTTAGTTCTTGCATTAAGCTCATTTCAAATTCTGCCTGCATTAACTCAGAGAATTCTTGACAAACAGAGGCGTTAGCAGAACCAAAAATAATATCATCAACATATATCTGGCATATCATGAGATCATTGTTAAGGTTCTTACAGAAGAGTGTGGAGTCAACTTTCCCTCTGATAAAATTGTGTTCCAGAAGAAAATTACTTAAACGTTCATACCAAGCTCTGGGAGCTTGTTTAAGTCCATATAAAGATTTTTTAAGTTTAAAAACATGTTTTGGAAAATCTGGATTTTCAAAACCTGGAGGTTGGTTGACATACACTTCTTCTGATATATAACCATTAAGGAATGCGCTCTTGACATCCATTTGATATAATTTAATAGAATGATTAATAGCAAAAGATACAAGAAGGCGAATAGATTCTAACCTTGCGACTGGAGCAAAGGTTTCATTGTAGTCAATACCTTCTTGTTGACTGTAACCTTGAGCTACCAGTCGAGCTTTGTTTCTGACGACTTCTCCTTTCTCATTCAGCTTGTTTCTGAATACCCATCTGGTTCCAATAACGTGAGTGCTTCTGGGCTTTGGAACAAGATCCCAGACATCATTCTTTGTGAATTGATCTAACTCTTCTTGCATAGCTGAAACCCAGTCGTTATCTTGAAGTGCTTCATCACAGGACGTAGGCTCGATCAGAGACACTAGTCCCAGAGGAGTCTCTTCAGAGGTCCTGAAGGTAGATCTGGTTCTGACAGGTTCGTCTTTGTTGCCCAGAATCAAATCTTCAGATACGTTGATACGACTTTTAGCTTTCTTTGGGATTACTGGGGAATTAATTTCCTCAGAGTTCTGAGTGGCAGTTGCTTCTGGAGTTTTATCAGATCCTGCAAGAGTGATTTCTAAATCTGCAAAATTTTCAACTAGCTTTGACTTTTCAGGGTCAAGCTTATCGTCAAATCTGACATGAATTGATTCTTCCACAATTTTGGTTTCTGTATTGTATACTCTGTAGCCTTTGGAGCGTTCTGAGTATCCTAACATAATACCTTTCTGTGCTTTGGAATCAAACTTGTTCAGATGTTCTTTAGTGTTTAAAATAAAGCAAGAACATCCAAATGGATGAAAATATGAAATGTTTGGTTTCCTTCCTTTACACAGTTCATAGGGAGTCTTTTCCAGAATAGGTCTTATTGAGATTCTATTCTGAATGTAACACGCTGTATTTACAGCTTCTGCCCAAAAGTGCTTAGCCACATTAGTTTCGTTGATCATAGTTCTGGCCATCTCTTGGAGTGTCCTATTCTTCCTCTCTACAACTCCATTTTGTTGAGGAGTTCTAGGGCAGGAGAAATCATGGGATATTCCATTAGAGTCAAATAATTCTTCAAAGGATTTATTTTCGAATTCCCCACCATGATCGCTTCTGACTCTGATGATTTTAGAGTCAAATTCTTTTTGCACTTTGGAGCAGAAACTAGTGAATACAGAGTGAGACTCACTCTTATGTTTTAGAAATTTCACCCATGTCCAGCGACTGAAATCATCAACAATGACTAGTCCATACTTCTTTCCATTGACTGATGTTGTTTTCACAGGACCAAATAAGTCAATGTGGAGAAGTTCCAGAGGCTTAGAGGTAGTAACAATAGTTTTCTTTTTGAAAGATGTTTTTGAAAATTTTCCTTTCTGACATGCTTCACATAGAGCATCTGAAGAAAACTTCAGTTTAGGTAGGCCTCTGACTAACTCGAGTTTATTTAGCTGAGATAGTTTTCTCATGCTAATGTGGCCCAAGCGTCTATGCCATACCCATTGCTCTTCGTGAACAGACATCAGACATTTCACATTTTGTTCTTTTAAATCAGAAAGATTAATTTTATAAATATTGTTTTTCCTCTTGCCTGTGAATAGGACTGAACCATTGCTTTGATTTATGGCTTTACATGTTTTTTGATTAAAGATCACGTCATAACCGTTATCACTTAATTGACTTATGGATAACAGATTATGCATTAATCCTTCTACGTAAAGAACATCAGATATAGAGGGAAGAGTACCATTACCAATAGTTCCGGAGCCTCTGATCCTTCCTTTCTGATCTCCTCCGAAGCCTACGAATCCAGCGTCTTTAAGTTCCAGGCTTTGGAACATAGACTTTCTTCCCGTCATGTGTCGCGAGCATCCAGAGTCCAGGTACCATGACTGGTGTTTGAACTTTGCTGCATAGGATATCTGCAACATAAACAATCTTATCTTTTGGTACCCAGAGTCTCTTGGGTCCTTTCTGATTAGTTTTCCCAGAGTTTCTTATAACCTTGGGTTTTCTAGCATTTTCAAATTTTTATTCTTGTGTGTGTGTGCAGTGATATGAAAAAGGAGATTTGTGTTGGTCACTAGTAGAAGTTTTATCTTCCTTAGGATCATACCCAATTCCCTTTTTATTGTTTTGACTGACTCCATAAATCATGGATGCCATAACACTCCTTCCTATCCCATTTTTCAGAAATTCTTGAAAGGCTTCTTCATATTTATAAATTATCGTATTTGAAGTCTGTGGAGCTTGAGATAACGCTTCTTCCAGTTCTAAACGATGTTTAATTGCTCCATCTCTTTGTAATGTTAAAGATCTGATTTCATCTTCTCGTTTTAGAATTGTCATCTCAAGTTGGCCACATTCTTCAAATTTGGCTTCAAGACAGCCTTTTATTGCTTTAAACTTTTGTTTTAATTTCTGATATGAGCTAAGAGTTTCTGACAAGCATGATTCTAGATCAGATCGAGAGAGTTCAGAAAATACCTCTTCAGATTCTTCATCTGAACTGTTCCTGGATGTGGTGGCCATGAATGCCACATTGGCTTGTTCATCAGAGTCAGATTCTGATAAGTCAGATTCGCTATCATCCCAGGTAGCCATTAATCTTTTCTTTGTCCTGAAGGTATTTTTCTTGAAGCTTTCTTTTCTGGAACTGTCTTTCTTTAGCTTGGGGCATTCATTCCTGTAGTGACCTGTTTCTTTACATTCATAACAAGTAATATCTTTGTTAGTTTTACCTTTTGAGTTTGATTCTGATCGATCCCCTCTGGGTCTTGGTCTTCTGAAATTGTTGTTCCTCTTTTTCCATAGTTGTTTAACTCTTCTGGTTAGGAGAGACAATTCTTCTTCATCATCAGAATCTTCTGGTTCAGAGTCATCAGCATCTTCAGTTTCTGCCTGGAATGCTTTAGTTCTGTCAGATTTGCGTCTTTCAGATCTGGACTTTAATGCTACAGACTTGTTCTTTTTCTGAGGCTCATCTTCCTCTAGTTCTATCTCATGGCTTCTGAGGGAACTGACAAGCTCTTCAAGACTGATATTGTTCAGATCCTTTGACAGCTTCAGGGCAGTAACCATGGGTCTCCACTTCTTTGGCAAACTTCTGACTATCTTTTTGACGTGGTCTGCAGTTGTGTATCCTTTGTCTAGAACCTTGAGACCTGCAATTAGAGTTTGGAATCTAGAGAACATTACCTCTATGGCTTCGTCATCTTCCATTTTGAAAGCTTCATATTTATGGATAAGCGCCAGAGCCTTTGTCTCTTTGACTTGAGAGTTTCCTTCATGAGTCATCCTCAGAGAGTCAAGTATGTCTTTTGCTGTTTCTCTGTTGGTGATCTTTTCATATTCGTTATAAGATATAGCGTTGAGAAGAATGGTTCTGGCCTTGTGATGATTTTTGAAGACACGCTTCTGATCTTCTGACATCTTACTTCTGGGAACTTCAACTCCATTTTCTGAGACGGGAGGTTTGTATCCATCTATGACAATGTCCCAGAGATCAGCATCATAGCCTAGAAAGAAACTTTCAATTCTATCTTTCCAGTAATCGAATTTCTCTCCATCAAAGACAGGAGGCTTAGCATTGTAACTGTCTCTTTCATTTGTGTGGGCCATAGTTTTTCTCGTTCTGGATCTCTCTACACTGTTAAGTGTTTGATTAGAAAATCAATAACAGAGCCGAAGCTCTGATACCAATTGAAGGTGAGAAAAACAAGAAAGGGGGGTTTGAATTGTTTTGGAAAATAAGCGCTTTTTCAGAATAAGACCACACAAGGAATTTATACTGGTTCGCTTATAACACAAAGCTACTCCAGTCCACCCGGCCAAGGTGATTTCGCCTTCAACAAGGACTTAATCCACTATTCTTGAAAGATAGTTTACAACCAACGTCTAAGAGAAAGATCTCTTAGTCCTCTCAAGTATACAGACTGCGCAGAGTCACTTGAGGAAATAAAACAATAGATAAAAAACAATGTAATCTATAGTGCTTCTAGGATAAGCAAAATATTACAACAGTAAGATCAAAAGAATGTTTCACGTTCTAAGCAAAAGCTTCGTGAAAGATTGAGAGAGAGAGAGAGTAAAACGTTTATGTGCGTTGGTGTATCTCTCAATGCTGTTTGATGTCCTTTATATAGGGGTGAAAGGACCGTTGAAATTGATGGCAGATGATTTGTATTGAATAGGAATTAATGCCATAACTTCTGTTGTTTCTTGCCAAAACAACTTTGTCTCCCTGAATAACTTCTTTCCAATAATAGTTTCTTTCCATTTGAGATTGAAGTTGTCGTTACTCTTTCTATAAGGAAGTCCATAATCAGAGTCTGCGTGGCTCTGGGAATCTTTAAGAGTTCTGATGATGTCTTCAGATGACGCTGAGAGCTTCTGGAATGATATACCGTTGTTCAGAGTCGAAACTTCTAGAGTGCACTCCTTCTTCAGATGCTTCTGATATTCTGCTGTTTTGCTCAGAGTTAGAACTTCTTGAGCGTGTTTCTACTTTAGATGCTTCTGATCTTCTGGTAATTTGCATCTGATATGATTCTGTATCTGATGACGCAATCAGATTCCTTTCTTTTTGTTTAGAGTCTTGCACACTTAGAAACTTTTCGTTAGAGTGCCATTTTTGGTTTCATCCTTTGTTATCATCAAAATCTTGGAATCTGTTGTAGAACAGTTTTTGTTCTTACAGACTTTATAGAAGTTATGGGTGTAATAGTCAGCAAGGATAACATACATAGACATAACACAATCATACACAAACAACAACAACATATCACAATGCAATGTATTAATGTAATGTACTCCTCCTCCAAAAATGCATGTGGTACTAAAAGTTTGGATGTCCGAGTTATTTTACGGAATTATCCACGTCTTCAATTCCTCTCTGGAAAATGTTCTCTCTGAACAAGGAGACTTTCATTGGCTCTCTCGAAGCACTGGACCGAAGTCATATCTATCTCCAATATACATGAATGCATGAACATATAATATCAATCACAACTCAAAATTAATCAACAGATAAAATCTCGTAATCTCGCAAAATATTCTCTCTGAACAAAGTCCTCTTTGGACAAGGTTCCCTTTGAACCACAATTTGCCAACGCAAGACCAACACAATAGTTCTCTCTAAACTACACAACTCGAAAAGAATACTATATAATTAAATATCAATAATTATATTAAAAATAATAGAGTAAAATTATATTATTACTCAATAACTCCAACTTACACCTCGATTCAACAAAAGCTCAAAATATAGCAACAGAGTAATAATTAATTTATTTTATATCCGCAACTCATTTAAGATTAATAATTCTTGACTTTTATTCAACAGAGTGCTCAAGGCAAACTCTAAACAACTCTTCAACATTTTTTACAACTCTCAAATAACTCTAATTGATAAATATCTCCAACTCAACTTTAAAATATTATAATTAATAATATTAAATTATTATTATTATTATTATTATTATAAAATAAAGTTCACTCGTTTTAATTCTAAACAATTTGAAAACAAATGTGACAACTCTAAACATTTTAGAATTACTCAAAATAAATAAATAAAATGACTCTAAAGTATTCTAAAATACTTTAAAATACTCAATTGATAACTCTGATATGATCAAATTATAACTTTAATTAGTCTGTTAGCTCTTTTTATTCAATATCTTTTTTAAAATAAAACTTTAAACTAATCAAATTCAACTAATGTTATCAATTAATATTATAATAATAATAATAATAATAATAATAACAATAATAATAATAATAATAATAATAATGTATATTATCAAAACTAATCTGATCATTGTATTTTGATCTGACATTTCATGATACCAAATATTCCATACTGACTATTTGGAAATAATATTAGCGTACAGATAACATTGTTCAAATGCAAAAAAGTGTATGAATAGAATTACTGGTATGCTAAATCTCTATTTTTTTTTTACTTCTGTATGCATGCATAATAATACTATTTTTCAACAGGAGTATCATTCAATAATTTATGGTCATGTTACTGTAACGAGTAAAAAAGGAATTGCTAACGTGATAAACTAATATCATGTTAATGTACCGTAATTAAGTCCATTTTCTTTTCTTTTAAAATAATAGTAACTATTAACAATATTTGTAAATAAATAAATAACTCAATAATATTTATCAATTAACTCGCAGCTCCGCCTCAGGGCGTTTTTTCCTTTCCCGACTCGATTGATGCAAATCAATATTACAACAGACTCAATTATTATAATTTGCCTCAAGGGCACAACCACATATTATCATACAACAACACGGCAATCAAATTAGGTTCAATAGAAATAATCTTTTAAATTTATAAATACTCATGAAAATAAGGGAAACCTACCGATTGATACCCAAAGGGTTTTTCTTAAACCCCTTTTGACCATAAACCCTGATCACAACACAAAACACAATAGGAGAAGGAAAAAGATAGGATTTTCTCCCCCTTACCTCAAAGTTTAACGATCGATGAAAATTTAGGGTCTGAGATTTTGTTTATGCCTCTTTCTAAATGATCGCTCTCCTTAGATTTTTCTGCCGCTAACTCTTTCTCACAAATTCATGTTCTTCCCAAAATCTCATCCAACTTATCTATTTATTTAACCTAAAAGTCTCAATTACTTCTTTCACCCCTAAAACTCTTCTCACACCCTCACTGAAACTCTATTTTCTATTTAATTTCTATTATTCAATTAATTAAATAAAATTCTAAAATAATTATTTTATTCCAACTCAAACAATATACTAATTATATAATTATATCATTACTCAAATAAATTCAATTATCTTAATTAAAATAATAATTCCATTATTCTCACTAAATCTCACCACATCCTAAACTCCTTACTCAAAACACCTCATTCTCTTTAATTTTAAGTAAAACTTTTATTTTCCCCTAACTCTAAAATATCTCTAATTTTCTTAATATTTATAATATCTAATTAAATTAAATGAAATAAACTAATATGAATTCAATTAAAAATAGATAACTAAACTTGGGGTGTTACAACTTTCCCCCACTTAAAAGGATTTTCGCCCTCGAAAATCTCTTACTAAACATCACTAGCTAAGACTCCCTCAACTGGTTTTCTAACCCACATATTACGCCACCCTCAATGGAAATTGCAACAAAAGAGATATCATTGTGAAACACATACCTCGAATCAAATCAAAGCAAAAACGTTTCCACTTGATTGAGCTTGCTTCGACTTCTGGCACTGAGTACGGATATGACCTTGCTCTCCACAATTGAAAAGTGTCACAACTGCACTCTTGCATTCATTAACATGATGTCCCCGTTTCCCACACTTGAAACACTTCATAGCAGTACATTCTGAAGAACGATAACCTTACTCTTCACACTTGAAACACTTAATAGGAGTATGAGCACCTCCCTCACTTGTTCCTTTCCCACTTGTAGTGTTTTGATGAGTCTTATGATACTCCTTAGCAACTGGAGTCGCATACGACTTGCCACGACTCTGGTTTCCATTCTTCTTCTCACTAACACTCTTGTAGTGAGCAGATCTAACACGATTGTCTTCATCATATATACGAAACTTGTTGACGAACATGGAGAACTGACGAATTTCCTAATACCCTGTTTGATCTCTGGGCGACGTCCATTCTCAAACTTAATACATTTGGACACTTCAGCTTCTACCACATTATAGTGAGGGCAGAACCTAGAGAATTCCTCAAACTTAGCAGCGTAATCTACAAGAGCCATACTCTCTTGCTTAAGTTTAAGGAATCCAATCTCCTTTTTGCTACGTACATCAACTGAGAAATATTTTTCCAAGAATGCATCCCTAAATATAGCACAAGTTAGCGCAATACCATTAGCCCCAAATCTCTGTCTAACATTATCCCACAAGTACTTTGCTTCCTCTGACAGCATGTAAGTACCACAAAGAACCTTCTGAGCTTTCGCACAAGCCATCACTCGAAATATTTTCTCGATGTCTTGCAACCAAACTTGAGCACCTTCAGGGTCATACCTTCCTTTGAAGGTTGGTGGTTTATTTCTCTGAAACCTGTCCATCCCACGGGATTCAGCATCTTCAACTAGTGGATTCTGCTGAGCTTGTAAAATGTGAGCCAAAGCTTCCAAGGCATCAGCGATTGCACGATCATCTCTTCCAGCAATTTCTTTATTACAACAATAAACAACTGTTAGAAGAAATATTGTATCGACAATGTTCACACATTCGTCGTATACTAGGGAAGGAACAACATCATAAAACCTGGTCGGATGGACCTACCTGCTCTGATACCAACTATGTAACACCCTGAAACCCCATGACTTTTATTTAATTAAAAACCATAAAAATAAACATAATTAAGCACTAAGGGTGTCTCACACCTCTTTAACATAACATGCTTCTCAAAACTTTTTCAAAAACAGAAAAGGATGAGGATGACTTTATAGAAGTTATGGGTGTATTAGTCAGCAAGGATAACATACATAGACATAACACAATCATACACAAACAACAACAATATATCACAATGCAATGTATTAATGCAATGTACTCCTCCTCCAAAAATGCATGTGGTGCCAAAAATTTGGATGTCCGAGTTATTTTACGGAATTATCCATGTCTCCAATTCCTCTCTGGAAAATGTTCTCTCTGAACAAGGAGACATCATTGGCTCTCTCTGAGCATTGGACCTTGTCGAACCGATGTCATATCTATCTCCAATATACATGAATGCATGAACATGTAATATCAATCACAACTCAAAATCAATCAACAGATAAAATCTGGTAATCTCGCAAAATATTCTCTAAACAAAGTCCTCTTTGGACAAGGTTCCCTTTGAACCATAATTTGCCAATGCAAGACCAACATAATAGTTCTCTCTAAACTACACAACTCGAAAAGAATACTATATAATTAAATATCAATAATTATATTAAAAATAAAAGAGTAAAATCATATTATTACTCAATAACTGCAACTTACACCTCAATTCAACAAAAGCTCGAAATATAGCAATAGAGTAATAATTAATTTATTTTATACTCGCAACTCATTTAAGATTAATAATTCTTGACTTTTATTCAACAACGTGCTCAAGGCAAATTCTAAACAACTCATCAACAATTTCTTTAACTCTAAAATAACTCTAATCGATAAATATCTCCAACTCATCTTTAAAATATTATAATTAATAATATTAAATTATTATTATTATTATTATTATTATTATTTTATTATAAAATAAAGTTCACTAGATTTAATTCTAAACAATTTGAAAATAAATCTGACAACTCTAAACATATCAGAATGACTCAAAATAAATAAATAAAATGACTCTAAAGTATTCTAAAATACTTTAAAATACTCAATAGACAACTCTGACATGATCAAATTATAACTCTAATTAGTCCGTTAGCTCCTTTTATTCAATATCTTTTAACTTTAAAGCAAAACTTAAAATATAACTTTAAACTAATCAAATTCAACTAATGTTATCAATTAATATTATTATAATAATAATAATGTATATTATCAAAACTAATTTGATCATTGTATTTCGATCAGACATTTCACGATACCAAATATTCCATAGTGACTATTTGGAAATAATATTACCGTACGGATAACATTGTTCAAATGCAAAAAAGTGTATGAATAGAATTACTGGTATGCTAAATATCTATTTTTTTTACTTCTGTATGCATGCATAATCAACTATTTTTCAACAGGAGTATCATTCAATAATTTCTGGTCATGTTACTGTAGCGAGTAAAAGTAGAATTGCTAACGTGATAAACTAATATCATGTTACTGTACCGTAATTGAGTCCATTTTCTTTTCTATTAAAATAATAATAACTATTAACAATATTTGTTATTAAATAAATAACTCAATAATATTTATCAATTAACTCGCAGCTCCACCTCAGGGTGTTTTTTCCTTTCCCGATGCAAATCAATATTTACAACAGACTCAATTATTACAATTTGCCTCAAGGGCACAACCATAGATTATCATACAACAACAAGGCAATCAAATTAGACTCAATAGAAATAATCATATAAATTTATAAATACTCATGAAAATAAGGGAAACCTACCAATCGATACCCAAAGGGTTTTGTTCAAACCCCTTTTGAGCATAAACCATGTTCGCAACACAAAACACAAAAGGAGAAAGAAAAAGATAGGAGTTTCTACTCCTTACCTTAAAGTTTAACGATCGATGAAAATTTTGGGTTTCACATTTTGTTTATGCCTCTTTCCAAATGATCGTTCTCCTTAGATTTTTCTGCCACTAACTCTTTCCCACAAATTCACGTTCTTCCCAAAATCTCATCGAGCCTATCTATTTATTTAACCTAAAAGTCTCAAATACTTCTTTCACCCATAAAACTCTTCTCACACCCTCACTTAAACTTTATTTTCTATTTTATTTCTATTATTCAATTAATTAAATAAAATTCTAAAATAATTATTTTATTCAAACTCAAACAATACTCTAATTATATAATTATATAATTACTCAAATAAATTCAATTATCTTAACTAAAATAATAATTCAATTATTCTCACTAAATCTCATCACACCCTAAACTCCTTACTCAAAACACCTCATTCTCTTTAATTTTAAGTAAAACTTTTATTTTCTCCCAACTCTAGAATATCTCTAATTTCTTCATATTTATAATATCTAATTAAATTTAATTAAATAAACTAATATAAATTCAATTAAAAATAAATAACTAAACTTGGGGTGTTACAACTCTCCCCCACTTAAAAGGATTTTCGCCCTCGAAAATTTCTTACTAAACATCACTAGCTAAGACTCCCTCAACTGGTTTTCTACCCCACATATTACGCCACTCTCAACGGTGATTGCAACAAAAGAGATATCATTATGAAACACATACCTCGATTCAAATCAAAGCAAAAACGTTTCCACTTGATTGAGCTTGCTTCGACTTCCGGCACTGAGTATGGATATGACCTTGCTCTCCATAATTGAAACATGTCACAACTGCACTCTTGCATTCATTAGCACGATGTCCATGTTTCCTACACTTGAAACACTTCATAGAAGTACATTCTGAAGTATGATGACCTAACTCATCACACTTGAAACACTTAATAGGAGTATGAAGACCTCCCCCACTTGTTCCTTTCCCACTTGCAGTGTTTCGATGAGTCTTATGATCCTCCTTAGCAACTAGAGTCGCATACGGCTTGCCACGACTCTGGTTTCCATTCTTCTTCTCACTAACACTCTTGTAGTGAGCAGATCTAACACGATTGTCTTCATCGTATATACGACACTTGTTGACCAACATGGAGAACTAACGAATTTCCTGATACCCAATAAACTGTTTGATCTTTGGGTGAAGTCCATTCTCAAACTTAATGCATTTGGACACTTCAGCTTCTACCACATTATAGTGAGGGTAGAACCTAGACAATTCCTCAAACTTAGCAGCATAATATGCAACAATCATATTCTCTTTTTTAAGTTCAAGGAATCCAATCTTCTTTTTGCTACGTACAACAATTGGGAAATATTTTTCCAAGAATGCATCTTTAAATATAGCACAAGTTAGCGTAATACCATTAGCCTTAAATCTCTGTCTAGCATTATCCCACAAGTACTATGCTTCCTCTGACAGCATATGAGTACCATAAAGAACCTTCTGAGTGTTCGCATAAGCCATCACTCGAAATATTTTCTCGATCTCTTGCAACCAAACTTGAGCACCTTCAGGGTCATACCTTCCTTTAAAGGTTGGTGGTTTATTTCTCTGAAACCTGTCCAGCCCACGGGATTCAGCATCTTCAACCAGTGGATTCTGCTGAGCTTGCAAAACCTGAGCCAAAGCTGCCAAGGCATCAGCGATTGCATGATCATTTCTTCCAGACGTTTCTCTATTACAACAACAAACAACTATTAGAATAAATATTGTATCGATAACATTCACACATTCGTCGTATACTAGGGAATGAACGACATCATAAAACCTGGTCGGATGGACCGACCTGCTCTGATACCAACTATGTAACACCCTGAAACCCCATGACTCTTATTTAATTAAAAACCATAAAAATAAAAATTATTAAGCACCAAGGGTGTCACACATCTCTTTAACACAACATGCTTCTCAAAACTTCTTCAAAAATATGTAGCTGATAATCTCAACAGATCTAACTGAATAAATCTAAACAAATGGTTCAATACTCAAACGTGAGAGAAAATAGTCCCATCAATCTCGGAAAAATAAAACACAATTGAAAAATAAATCTCGTCCCAGTGTTACATATCAGAGCGACAACATGAAACCAAAAGAAACTTGAAAATGTAAGTAAAGAAGAAGACAATATGCGTCATTCTCCAACTCACAACTACTGCCTGTTACCTGTATCTGCAACATAGGCATAACGAGCAACGCAACAACACAAAAGAATGAGGATAACTTCATAGAAGTTATTGGTGTATTAGTCAACAAGGATAACATGCATAGACATACCACAATCATACACAAACAACAACAACATATCATAATGCAATGTATTAATGCAATGTACTCCTCCTCCAAAAATGCATGTGGTACCAAAAGTTTGGATGTCCGAGTTATTTTACGGAATTATCCACGTCTCCAATTCCTCTCTGGAAAATGTTCTCTCTGAACAATGAGACGTTCATTGGCTCTCTCGAAGCACTGGACCTCGTCGGACCGAAGTCATATCTATCTCCAATATACATGAATGCATGAACATGTAATATCAATCACAACTCAAAATCAATCAACAGGTAAAATCTCGTGATCTCGCAAAATATTCTCTCTGAGAAAAGTCCTCTTTGGACAAGGTTCCCTTTGAACCACAATTTTCCAATACAAGACCAACACAATAGTTCTTTGTAAACTACACAACTAAAAAATAATACTATATAATTAAATATCAATAATCATATTAAAAATAATAGAGTAAAATTATATTATTACTCAATAACTCCAACTTACACCTGAATTCAACAAAAGCTCGAAATATAACAACAGAGTAATAATTAATTTATTTTATACCCGCAACTCATTTAAGATTAATAATTCTTGACTTTTATTCAATAGAGTGCTCAAGGCAAACTCTAAACAACTCTTCAACAATTTCTACAACTCTAAAATAACTCTAATTGATAAATATCTCCAACTTAACTTTAAAATATTATAATTAATAATATTAAATTATTATTATTATTATTATTATTATTATTATTATTATTATTATTTTATTATAAAATAAAGTTCACTCGATTTAATTCTAAACAATTTGAAAACAAATCTCACAACTCTAAACATGTCAGAATTACTCAAAATAAATAAATAAAATGACTCTAAAGTATTCTAAAATACTTTAAAATTCTCAATTGACAACTCAGACATTATCAAATTATAACTCTAATTAGTTAGTTAGCTCCTTTTATTCAATATCTTTTAACTTTACTCAAAACTTAAAATATAACATTAAAGTAATCAAATTCAACTAATGTTATCAATTAATATAATAATAATAATAATAACATATATTATCAAAACCAATCTGATCATTGTATTTCAATATGACATTTCATGATACCAAATATTCCATAGTGACTATTTGGAAATAGTATTAGCGTACGGATAACATTGTTCAAATGCAAAAAAGTGTATGAATAGAATTATTGGTATGTTAAATCTCTATTTTTTTTTACTTTTGTATGCATGCATAATCATACTATTTTTCAAAAGGAATATCATTAAAAAAAATTGGTCATGTTACTGTAGCGATTAAAAATTCTATTATTATAATTTGCCTCAAAGGCACAACCAGAGATTATCATACAACAACATGGCAATTAAATTAGATTCAATAGAACTAATCTTATAAATTTATAAATACTCATGAAAATAAGGGAAACCTACCGATCGATACCCAAAGGATTTTGTTCAAGCCCCTTTTGACCATAAACCATGATCACAACACAAAACACAAGAGGAGAAGGGAAAATATAGGAGTTTCTCCCCCTTACCTCAAAGTTTAACGATCGATGAAAATGTTGGGTTTGAGAATTTTTTTTATGCCTCTTTCCAAATGACCGCTCTCCTTAGATTTTCCTGCCGCTAACTCTTTCCCACAAATTCACGTTCTTCCCAAAATCTCATCCAGCTTATCTATTTATTTAACCTAAAAGTCTCAATTACTTCTTCCACCCCTAAAACTCTTCTCACACCCTCATTGAAACTCTATTTTCTATTTAATTTCTATTATTCAATTAATTAAATAAAATTCTAAAATAATTATTTTATTCCAACTCAAACAATATTCTAATTATATAATTATATAATTACTCAAATAATGTCAATTATCTTAATTAAAATAATAATTCTATTATTCTCACTAAATCTCACCAAACCCTAAACTCCTTACTCAAAACACCTCATTCTCTTTAATTTTAAGTAAAACTTTTATTTTCTCCCAACTCTAAAATATCTCTAATTTTCTTAATATTTATAATATCTAATTAAATTAAATGAAATAAACTAATATAAATTCAATTAAAAATAGATAACTAAACTTTGAGTGTTACAACTCTCCCCCACTTAAAAGGATTTTTGCCCTCAAAAATCTCTTACTAAACATCACTAGCTAAGACTCCCTCAACTGGTTTTCTAACCCATATATTACGCCACCGTCAATGGTGATTGCAACAAAAGAGATATCATTGTGAAA
The DNA here is from genome assembly GCF_024323335.1 of Lathyrus oleraceus. Classification (NCBI taxonomy): domain Eukaryota; kingdom Viridiplantae; phylum Streptophyta; class Magnoliopsida; order Fabales; family Fabaceae; genus Lathyrus; species Lathyrus oleraceus. The sequence goes on from NC_066585.1 coordinate 106,626,768, forward strand.
CACATACCTCGAATCAAATCAAAGCAAAAACTTTTTCACTTGATTGAGCTTGCTTCGACTTTTGGCACTGAGTACGGATATGATTTTGCTCTCCATAATTGAAACATGTCACAACTACACTCTTGCATTCATTAGCACGATGTCCTTATTTCCCACACTTGAAACACTTATATTATGAAGTATGATGACCTAACTCTTCACACTTGAAACACTTAATAGGAGTATGAGCACATGCCCTACTTGTTCCTTTCCCACTTGCAGTGTTTTGATGAGTCTTGTGATCCTCCTTAGCAACTGGAGTCACATACGGCTTGTCACGACTCTGGTTTCCATTCTTCTTCTCACTAACACTCTTGTAGTGAGCAGATCTAGCACCATTGTCTTCATGATATATACGACAATTATTTACCAACGTGGAAAACTAATGAATTTCCTGATACCCAATAAACTGTTTGATCTCTGGGCGAAGTCCATTCTCAAACTTAATGCATTTGGACACTTCAACTTCTACCACATTATAGTGAGGGCAGAACCTAGACAATTCCTTAAACTTAGAAGCATAATATGCAACCGTCATATTCTCTTGCTTAAGTTCAAGGAATTCAATCTCTTTTTTGCTACGTACATCCAGGGCCGACCCAATCATCTTAGAGGCCCCGTTCTAATTTTTAAAATGGGTCCAAATTTTTAAAAAAATACAATTATAATAATTAAAAAAATATATATATCAAAAGTACAATTATGTATTAATAAAAAATTAATTTAATTATAATTATTTTGAGTTTTGATCAACCTTAATATTTGTATGTATTGAGTTTTTATTATAATTTCTTTTAATTATTGAAGTTTTTTAATAATATATATATATATATATATATATATATATATTTTTTTATCAATATTTATAAAAAAAATAAATTCGGAGGCCCCTTAAAACTTCGGGCCCTGTGCTGCAGCACTTGCACAAGGCCAGGCCTGCGTATATGAACTGGGAAATATTTTTCAAGAATGCGTCCCTAAATATAGCACAAGTTAGCGCAATACCATTAGCATCAAATCTATGTCTAGCATAATCCCACGAGTACTCTACTTCCTCTGACAACATGTGAGTACCATAAAAAACCTTATGAGCGTTCACACAAGCCATCACTCGAAATATTTTCTCGATATCTTGCAACCAAACTTGAGCACCTTCAGGGTCATACCTTCCTTTGAAGGTTGGTGGTTTATTTCTCTAAAACCTGTCTAACCCACGAGATTCAGCATCTTCAACCAGTGGATTTTACTGAGCTTGCAAAACCCGAGTCAAAGCTGCCAAGGCATCAGCGATTGCATGACCATTTCTTCAAGCCATTTCTCTATTACAACATCAAACAACTATTAGAAGAAATATTGTATCGACGACATTCACACATTCGTTGTATACTAGGGAATGAACAACATCATAAAACCTGGTCAGATTGACCGGCCTGCTCTGATACCAACTAAGTAACACCCTGAAACCCCATGACTCTTATTTAATTAAAAACGATACAAATAAACATAATTAACCACTAAGGGTGTAACACATCTCTTTAACACAATATGCTTCTCAAAACTTTTTCAAAAATACGTAGCGTATAATCTCAACAGGTTTAACTGAATAAATCCAAATACATGGTTCAATACTCAAACATGAGGGAAAATAGTCCCATCAATCTCGAAAAAATAAAACACAATTCAAAAATAAATCTCGTCCCAATGTTACATATCAGAGCGACAACACGAAACCAAAAGAAACTCGAAAATGTAAGTAAAGAAGAAGACAATATGCGTCATTCTCCAACTCATAACTACTACCCGCTACCTGTATCTACAACATAGGCATAACGAGCCACATAACAACAAAAAAGGATGAGGATACCTTTATATAATCTATTAGTGTATTAGTTAGCAAGGATAACATACATAGACATAACACAATCATACACAAACAACAACAACATATCACAATGCAATGTATTAATGCAATGTACTCCTCCTCAAAAAATGCACGTGGTACCAAAAGTTTGGATGTCCGAGTTATTTTACGGAATTATCCATGTCTCCAATTCCTCTTTGGAAAATGTTCTCTCTGAACAAGGAGACTGTCATTGGCTCTCTCTGAGCACTGGACCTTGTCGGATCTATCTATCTCCAATATACATGAATGCATGAACATATAATATCAATCGCAACTCAAAATCAATCAACAGATAAAATCTCGTAATCTCGTAAAATATTCTCTCTGAACAAAGTCCTCTTTGGACAAGGTTCCCTTTGAACCACAATTTGCCAATGCAAGACCAACACAATAGTTCTCTCTAAACTATACAACTCGAAAAGAATACTATATAATTAAATATCAACAATTATATTAAAAATAATAGAGTAAGGTTATATTATTACTCAATAACTCTAACTTACACCTCAATTCAACAAAAGCTCGAAATATAACAATAGAGTAATAATTAATTTATTTTATACCCGCGACTCATTTAAGATTAATAATTTTTGACTTTTATTCAATAGAGTGCTCAAGGCAAACTCTGAACAACTCTTCAACAATTTCTACAACTCTAAAATAACTCTAATTGATAAATATCTCCAACTCAACTTTAAAATATTATAATTAATAATATTAAATAATTATTATTATTATTATTATTTTATTATTATAAAATAAAGTTCACTAGATTTAATTCTAAACAATTTGAAAATAAATCTAACTAAAATGTCATAATTACTAAAAATAAATAAATAAAATGACTCTAAAGTATTCTAAAATACTTTAAAATACTCAATTGACAACTCTGACATGATCAAATTATAACTCTAATTAGTCAGTTAGCTCCTTTTATTCAATATATTTTAACTTTAACTCAAAACTTAAAATATAACTTTAAAGTAATCAAATTCAACTAACGTTATCAATTAATATAATAATAATAATAATGTATATTATCAAAACTAATCTTACCATTGTATTTCGATCTGACATTTCATGATACCAAATATTCCATAGTGACTATTTGGAAATAATATTAGCGTACGGATAACATTGTTCAAATGCAAAAAAAATGTACGAATATAATTACTGGTATGCTAAATCTCTATTTTTTTATACTTTTGTATGCATGCATAATAATACTATTTTTCAACAGGAGTATCATTCAATAATTTTTGGTCATGTTACTGTAGCGAGTAAAAATAGAATTACTAACGTGATAAACTAATATCATGTTACTATACCGTAATTGAGTCCATTTTCTTTTCTTTTAAAATAATAATAACTATTAACAATATTTGTAAATAAATAAATAACTCAACAATATTTATCAATTAACTCGCAGCTCCGCCTCAAGGCATTTTTAACTTTCGCGACTCGATTGATGCAAATCAATATTTACAACAGACTCAATTATTATAATTTGCCTCAAGGGCACAACCATAGATTATCATACAACAACAAGGCAATCAAATTAGGTTCAATAGAAATAATCTTATAAATTTATAAATACTCATGAAAATAAGGGAAGTCTACCAATATATACCCAAAGGATTTTGTGCAAACCCCTTTTGACCATAAACCATGATCACAACATAAAACATAAGAGGAGAAGGAAAAATATATGAGTTTCTCCCTCTTACCTCAACGTTTAACGATCGATGAAAATTTTGGGTTTGAGATTTTGTTTATGCCTCTTTCCAAATGATCACTCTCCTTAGATTTTTCTACCGCTATCTCTTTCCCACAAATTCACATTCTTCCCAAAATCTCATCCAACTTATCTATTTATTTAACCTAAAAGTCTCAATTACTTCTTTCACCCCTAAAACTCTTCTCACACCCTCATTGAAACTCTATTTTCTATTTAATTTCTATTATTTAATTAATTAAATAAAATTCTAAAATAATTATTTTATTCCAACTCAAACAATATTCTAATTATATAATTATATAATTACTCAAATAAATTCAATTATCTTAATTAAAATAATAATTCCATTATTCTCACTAAATCTGACCACACCCTAAACTCCTTACTCAAAACACCTCATTCTCTTTAATTTTAAGTAAAACTTTTATTTTCTCCCAACTCTAAAATATCTCTAATTTTCTTAATATTTATAATATCTAATAAAATTAAATGAAATAAACTAATATAAAATTCAATTAAAAATAGATAACTAAACTTGGGATGTTCTAGGTAGGCTTAGGCTCTCCACAAACCAACCTCCTCATCATTGAGAGCGACATTAGATTAATGCTTGCCCCAAACCACCATGAGCTTGACCAACTTTTACAAGCCCACTAGATCAAGGGATAACGAACCTACCAGGATCGATAATTTTAGGTGGAAGCTTCTTTTGAATGATATCACTATAATCATTGGCCAAAATAATGTTTTCATCATCTCTCAAACATCGTTTTCTAGAGAGTAGTTCATTCATAAACTTAACATACACCAACATTTGGTCTGTGACTTCATAGAAGGGAATGTTGACTTGAATTTTTTGCAACATCTCCTTGAACTTTTAGAACTACTCTTCTTTTTCATCTTTCTTCTCAGGTTTATTTTTTAAGAAAAGGGTAGTGTGCTTTGATATAATCGGGGAGTACATGGTTAGGATCATTAAGAATTTGTTTCTTGGTCCTTCTCCATGGTGAGTTCTTATCTATAAATTGTTCAACAATCCAACCCTTAATATCATTATTACTACCAATCTCACTTTTTTCTCCCTCATTTTTCTTACTCTCAACATCACCTTCTACAACCACTTCCTTTTCACTTTCTTTCTACTCATATTCACTTTTTTTTCTTCTCCTCATTAACTTGTGCGAGTGTACTTACCACTCTACTCCTCAACCCAACAATATTACAATTTTCATTCTTTGGGTTATCAACAATGTTACCATTGAATCCCCCTTCCAAATTAGACAACACTACTAGAGAAACTACTTTTTATGACAATAATTTCACCTCACATATTTAAAAATTAAGGTAAAATTCCTAGAACACCCTTTTTAAAATAAAAAAAGTATATAATATATTGAATTTTTTACCCAAATAACCCTATTTTTTTATAAAATAACCCACTTTTCAGATTATTTCCCAAAATACACCACTTTGAAGAGGATGCGTCAGATGAATTGGTGTCTGCTCTTAAACTTAGAGAGGAGGCGCCAATTGGATTGGCAAGTGCACCTAGTGCTGCCAATCCAATTGGCGTCTGTGTGTTAATTTTTAAAGGAGGCGCCATTTGGTCTGACACCTGTGTGTGTTTCGTAATTTTTTTTTGAAAAATATTGTACATTTTAGATAAAGTCGAAATCGGACCAATTCATATTAATACTCGTTTACACAAAAAGACTAATGTCGTTGACCGGGATGACCTAACCGACCTCCAGTCCTACATCCCCTAGCTACCCGAACTCGTGGCCCTAACCCACATTGATGATTCACCATAGGTGTTTGAGTATCTGAGGGGCCAGGAACATCACCACCAACCGCAGGAGATTGCATGAGATATTCAGACAAATCAGCATAGTCTTATGTATGCATTAAAGGGCTACCGCCATAACCGAGTTCATGACCCATGCCATAGTAGTTGGGTTGTGTTTGAGTTATTGAAGGGCGACCAGGACGATTGAAGGGAGACATTAGTATGAATAATGCATATGATCTGGTCTTGTGTCACAAATCACATATCAAAATCCAATTTATTTCGAGAACAGTCAATGTAAATTTTACCCGCTAAAGGCACGAGACAATGAAGATGTTGAATATATGTTTGTTAGTCACGAGCATTCTGGTTGCAACTCTATTGAGTTATATATTACTCTTCAATAAAGTATACCATCTCAGCAATCTCAAATAACTAATTAAGTTGAATCTGATGAATTTGATTCAGAAAACTCATATGAGGCCGACCTAGAAGTAGAAGCAGAAGTCAACATCGTCGATGAAGAAGAAGAAGAAACCGAGACACAGGTCAATCATATGTTGAACCACGACATTGAAAATGACGATCATCCAGCACCATTACCTCTAAGTCATGTATATAATCTGCCTCAACATATGACAAACATGGATCTACATGACGACGAAACATCCAACAGTGTTTTTTATAACCCGTATCCACGATCATAAGGTAAGTTAAAAGTGGGAGACATGTTCCGCACTAAAGAAGAATGTGTGTGAGCTATCAAAAAATCTCACATGAATAACTCTGCTGATTTTACCGTGAAACGCATTGATTTGAGAAGGTATGTCATTGAATTCTGTAACATCCTTTGCAAGTTTCGGTTGGTTGTGTCTCACAAGAAGATAAGCGATTCCTGGGAGATGGCTTCTATAGACCCACCTCACAGTTGCATTGCCAGTAATGTTGTACAAGATCACCGTCAATTAAGCGCTGAATTGACATGTCAAGACATTTTGCCGTTTGTTAACAAAAACCCATCAGTGAAAGTGAGTATAGTAATATCTCATATCGTCACAAGATATAATTATACTTCATCTTACAAGAAAGTGTGGATTGGAAGGACAAAGGTTGTTGAACAGGTATTCGGCAACTGGGAGGATTCATACAAAGAATTGTCACGGTTTTTATGGGCACTTAAAACATACACACCATGAACTGTTGCAATCATGGAGACATTGCTAGAATTTACGCTAGACGAAACTTATGTTGCTGGAAATAGAATCTTTCACCGCCTTTTTTGGGCGTTTCAACCATGCATCAACGGTTTTGCATTCTGCAAACCTATTATTTAAATTGATGGAACATGGTTATACGACAAATGCAAAGGTAATTTGTTTATGGATATTGCACAAGACGAAAACAATAATTTCTTTTCCATTGCCTTTGCTCTGGTTGAAGGTGAAACCGCTGGTGGTTGGGATTTCTTCCTTTGTCATCTAAGAACACATATCACTCAACAAGCCAATCTATGTTTGATTTCAGATAGACATGCTGCCATTGAGAGTGCTTAAATAACCATGATAATGAATGACATGATCCTCCTTCCATCCATGTCTATTGCATTAGACATATTGCACAAAACTTCATGCGTGCAATCAAAGACAAGAACCTTCACAAAAAAGTGGTGAATGCAGGGTATGCTTTAACTCAATTGTCATTTCAACATTACCGTGACGAAATTAGATTGTTTAATGCAGATGCAGGAAGGTGGGTGGATAACATACCATTAGAGCAGTGGACAAGGGCATTTGATAGAGGTTGTCGATGGGGCCACATGACAACAAACCTTGTAGAATGCATGAACGACGTATTTAAAGGCATTAGAAATCTAGCAATAACCGCATTGGTCAGAACAACCTATTTTAGATTGACATATACCTTCGCAACCAGAGGTGAAAGATGGAGTGCAGTGTTAATGTCAGGTCAATTTTTCAGTAAATGTTGTATGAAAGTGATGAAAGAGAAAACTATAAAAGCTAGCACACATGCGGTTATAATCTTTGACCGTCATAGGCAAAACTCCAGTGTATAGGAAACAATGGACCACAACGAGGGGATGCCAAATTTATCATATGACGTCAGACTAAACATAAGTTGGTGCAACTGTGGAAAGTTCCAGGCCTTTCGTATTCATTGCTCCCATATCATTGCGGCATGCACACATACTCGCCAAGACGCTTACAACCATCTATCTGATGTTTACAAGGCCATTAGCGTCATGAATGTTTATAGTAAAAGCTTCTCAGTGCTAGCACTGGAGGAATACTGACCTCCATATGAAGGTTACATAGTTTGGTACAACGATGAGATGCGAAGAAAGAAAAAAGGACGGCCAAACAACACACATATTAGAACATAAATGGATACGACTGATAAAATGATAAGATTATGTAGTATATGTCGTCAACCCGGACACAATAAGAACAAATGTCTCAATCTAGGAGCAACATCTGCATCATAATTTAATACCTCCTTTCAATTTTTGTAACCTTGGATTTTTATATAACATTAACTTTTTGTTACAACAAGGTTAACAACAAACATCACTCAAACATAAGCATACTTAAAACAGAACAAGTCTAAATAAACAACACAAAAAACAAATATTGAATACATATGAAAATACTTAACCGCAATATTTAAAAACAACTTTTCTAACTGATTACAACAATCAAACTGATGTCATCTGGTCCAAACATCATTTCCCTAGCATCCTTATCAATTTTTACTCGCACTCAACCAAATATACTAACGAGTCTCTTAATACTTCTAATTTTCCCCCTTCTGGTATTTTTCCATCTAACCAACGAACCAACTCCCTCTTTAGTTGATCAAAACGACAGATGTTCCAAAAGAGCATCAATATCAGAGTCTTGTCTCTCGAATAAATCATTTTTCCGTAGCGGTGACAAACACCAAACATGTTCGCAATATGACGAAAAGAGATATGGAAAAATGAATCACACAACACCTCTATTTATAAAAAAAAATGCACATTACAAAGAGGCGTCAGACCAATTGGCGCCTCCTCTCACTTTATACACATGGGCGTTAATTGGATTGACAGCACCATGTGCTGTTGCCAGTTCAATTGGCACCCCTCTTAAAAATTAAGGGTATGTGCCAATTGGTCTGACGCCTATGCCTTAAGTTTATTTATTTATTTTGAAATCGGGGTAGATTGAGAATTTATTTGAAAACTGTGTTATTTTGGGATTTTTTTTGTTGAAAATATGGGGTATTTGAGTAAAAAAATATAATAGATTTTATCGATTATTTTGAAAACTGAGAGGTAAACTTATTTAGTGTACATGCTTAATTTCTCAGCAACTTCTGATTATCTTTTTATCTCATTAAAAGTGACGCCTTCTTGAATTCTCTCTCTCTCTCTCTCTCTCTCTCTCTCTCTATATATATATATATATATATATATATATATATATTTATATATATATATATATATATATATATATATATATATATATATATATATATATAACTTTAGCTTGTAGTATTCAATTTCACTTGTATAAACAAAACAAACAAAACTCTAACGAAAAATCCTTAACAAAAGAGCCCTAAATAACGAGAACCATAAACACATATCATCTTTAATACGAAGATGTTATGTGTTTAGGACTCTCGTTTCTTATTCAGAGATCCAAAATATTTTCTTTTACTTCTTCTTCAGAGATCTAGTATGTCAAACATCACTACTCATATTGTTGTTGTTGTTATGTTATTGAGATCCAAAATCCTAAAGGTTTTCTCTTGTTGTTTTTGTTGTTTAAAAAGAAATATGTTATAGGTTTATCGATGTTGTTGTTGTTGATATTGTTGTTATTGTTGAGACTCTTTGTTGAGACCTTAAATCCTAGAGGCTTAATCTTATTATTATTGTTGCTAATTAAACAGATTTAAGTTATAGGTTTATTGATATAGTTTTTGTTGATATTGTTGCTCTTGTTGTTGAGACCCTAAATCCTAGAGGTTGTTTATTGCTATTGTTAATTTTTGTTGTTGTTGTTTAATGTAGGTTGTTGTTTTTGAGTTGAGTTTATTAAATATACATGTTGTAGTTTAGTTATTGATATTGTGTTTGAGTTTGAGATTTATATTGATATTGATATTATGTTTTTTGTGATTCTTTATGCCGCACACATCTTGTTCCACCGAGTTGAGTTTATTATATCTAATGTCAATTGTTTATTTCACTAACCCCTATTTGAATATATAACCTATTAAATTGATTTTGGAAACAATCATATAAAAAATTATATTGTATTAGAAACGTATCTTACATCGATTAATGTTTTTCTATCATTCTGCAACTCATCATTTATCTCATGCTCTTTCATGGTTAAAATCTCTCTAGTACTTCTAGTTTTTGTTCAAATTTCTTCCATATTTGTTCATTTCTCAAAGCATCAAATTTTATTATTCCAAGAATGAATTAGTAGAAAAGTAAATGCTGAATAAAGAACTTGAGATATTGAAGAAATTTTAACCATGAAAGAACTTGAGATAAGCAATGAGTTACAAGATGCTTCAAAATCATTAGTCAATGTAAGTCGTTCTTCAAATATAACACAATTGTTCATATAATTCTTTTTCTAACCAAATTTGAGAATTTATATGTTCAATATAGGGTTTAGTGAAATAAGAAATCCACATTATATTTAATAAACTCAAAATTATTTTACCCGTCATTTTTATGAGAAAATCGAGGTGAAAATATGGTATACCCGTCTCTGAAATGTCAAAACCGATGAGACATGTTTTTTGGCCATTTCAGAATTCCAAAAAGGTATCCATGGGGATTAAACCCATGACCTTTACACAATACCCATCGGTTTTTTAAGAACTGAGAGGTAAAGTGTGTACTTTTCATGACGCCCTTCGTTACCTCGCTTGTGAAACTGAGGTAAGACCTCTTTTTCACCCGAGGTAAAAGATATTTTTTTGTAGTGTGAGCCGTTATTTTCTTAGACAACTGCCCAATTATTGCATCTAAATTCTTTATGGAGGCCTCTGTGTTCTTGTTTCTTTGCATCATCTTTTGTTGCACATGACTTACTTTTAGAAAACTCTCTTGGGTAGAAATCATGAACCCCTTGAGTGTTTCCTCCAACATAGACGATTTTCGCTAAGGTGCTTAAGATTCTCGAGGTGCACCTTAACCATCATTTAATGTTTGATTATTGTTGCTCCACTTAAAATTATGGTGATCTTTCCACTTGTTATTATATGTGTTAGAGTACAGATTGTTCCTTTGGAAGTTTGCATATCGAAATTCCGCATTATCCAGATTTAGAACATAATTACCATTTAAATGCTCACCTCCATATAAATCATATCTCAGAGTTTTGATCTGGCTCACATTAGCCTGGGTCAACTAAGAAGCAGCCAATTGTTTGGTGAGAGCCTTTAGTTGAGCTAGTAATGCAGTTTATGTGTCAACAACTAACACACATTTTCCCTTCACAACTCGCTCACTCAAGCGGTACTTGTTTTGAAACATATTTTCAATAAGTATCTTAACTTCTTCATTAGTCTTTGCTCTCAATGTAACCCCAAATGAGGCATCAAGAAGCATTCAGGTGGATATTATCAATCCGCTTATAAATTGCATCATCTACTCCATCGAACTCATGTTGTAGTTTAGGTACTTACGGAGTAACAACTTGAATCTTTCCCACGCATCCTACAAGGATTCACTCTCCTTCTAGCTAAAATTTGAAACTGCAGCTTTCCTTCCGACAAACTGCAAATATCTCTCTAAGAACTTATCTTCTAACTCCTTCCATGTTTAGATCGTCCCATTGGGAAGGCACTACAACCACTCTTTCGCTCCACCAATTAATAAAAATCCAAACAAACGCAATTTCACCTGCATCAGTCACATTTATTAGTTTTCACATAGGGCAAGTCTTATAAAACTTAAAAAGGGGCTCCCATGGGTCACAAATGGCTTGCCCGTCAAACGAGTTATCTTGCAGGCCCTACAACACAAAATTCTTAATATCCAAACTCATTGAATTCACCGATTGGAATCCTAGTGAGATTTTACCACCATCTGTCCGTCTACAATAATCCCCCAACATCTAGCGCAATGGATTTTCCATTCTAGGTTCCTCTTTTTGATGTTTGGATGTTGACAAGGCTTCAATCTTTGCTTTACGGAGTGCTCGTGCATTTCTCCCTAACTGTAAATCCAACGGTATAATCGTCAGACTCGAACATCGCATAAACACATAAAGCAATACCTTAGTAGCATTGTTCAACACATAACAAGGTAAAAACAAAAATCAAAATTATAAAACATAAATTAACAGAACAATCAATGATAAAATACTATAACTTAAAATAAACAAACTAAAACAAAATAAGTCGCACACTAGGCCTTGTTGAAAATATCAACAACCTCCGACAATGGTGCCAAAAACATGATGATAATTGACTAGCAAGTGTACTAGCATTGTAATCGAAGTAATAAAATAAATTTGTCTCCACATGGATTGCAAATTTAGAACAATGAATATTGTATGATGTAAGTAAAAATAATAAACGAGGGGTTTTTCAGAATTATTTGGTCGAAAACGCAAGAAATAGTTTTCATAACAATGATGATAAAGGCGATCGACTCTTTATTATTAAAATCCTCTATTTCTACTTGATTGATGAAACACACGTTAACAGACATGAAATGACTACATAGTTACACAATAAATTAACTTTACCATTACACCCAATCCCTTGACATGCAACTCACTAGTCTAGACGTCATTTCCCCGACCCCTCAGGCTAATTATATTGTCAGATTGGGCAACAAAGCGTGTTAGTCCCTAAGTCACAATTACTAATTATCCCATTCCTAGTCAATTAGCGAATTCAATAGTTATAGTAGTTTAGATAAATAGTCTTAGAGTCAGTACTCATTACTTATAAAAATAAAACTGAATAATGTAACAAACAATAGACAATGAACACAATATATAACTGAATAATAACAAAGAGTCAAGACAATTACGTTAATGTCATTCAATCATATGTTCCGGTCAAATACAAATAGGTTCATCATCAAATAAGACATAACCTAAGATAAATCTAGCTATTCATGTTGGAATTAATCAATGCTATAAGCGTAGACTCAAAGATCATGAAGAATCACCGAAGAAAAAGCTCTCCAATGGCCTCCACAAGCTCCAAAATTACCCAAATCCGTCACTTTCTCTCTAGGAAATCGAACCTCATTTTTGTTATCCATTTTTCCTTTTAAAGCCCCACAAAGAGTGTTAAGAAAGTGTCCTAACGCGACCACGCTGAGGAGCAACGTGGGCGCGTTGCGTAATGATGGTGAAAACACGACGCACTCTAAAGTGGCGCGGACACATCGATTATAGTGGCTTTAACTTGTTTTTGTTCTTTTTTAACCAATTTTTACACCAAGTCATTTTCTTCACCCTGCCACTTTTCCATGCGTTTTCTACACCTTTGCTTCTAACTCGCTCATTTTTAGTCCGATTGTTTCAATTTTTCTTGCTAAATGACGTGCAATTACAACATGTCATCACAATCCCAAACTTGTTTTGTTGTCCGTCCTTAAGTAACCTGTCTGCACACTAAAACTTTGTCAGAAATAAATCACAAACATTACCAATTGAATGCCACTTACTTTTCCCGATCAAGATATTCATTCCCTGCTTTGATCCAACCAACTCAGACCAGTTCCCTGCTTTTGATTCATTGCATACAACACTTTAAACTGCGTAAAATCCTTTTCAAATGTTTTTCACCAATTTGACTTCTGAAAATTAACTTTGATTTTGAAAATTAAAATAAGTGGAATTAGTCTATTCAACCCCTTTTAGACTTTGACCACCATATTCAACTAACACTCCCCATGGGAGACTGATTCTTTAATTTATAAATTTGGTCACATGTAATTTGGTTTTCACTAAGTAGCGTAAGTAGTGGGTGCGTCATCCTTTTAATGCATGAAACATGTCATTTAACTTGCTTTTAACTTGCTTTGACAAAGAAAATCATTTCAATTGTTGGAACATGCTTGACGAGTCACCTTCTATGAAGCAGAGATCTCCATACGTCTAACATGTTAACGACCTCACCCTACCTCTTTTTAGTACTCTCAGTCCCACTTACGAGATGTTTGACTAATGAGCCAAATCTATTAACATTTGTTGGGCTTGGGTTGAAACATAACAATCACATACCCTCAAACACGAGACCAATAAATACGAAATGGTTAAGCAAATATATAATAATCAACAACTCCTCAAATACGAAATTTGTAAGAACGAGTGATTAAATATACATATAACAATCCATTTGTAATTTCATTGATTACGAAACAACAAAAAATTTAACTAACAAATTAGATCTTAATATTACAAATATGAAACAAGAAATTGTGACGGATCGAACTTGAATGAGGAATCGAAGGAGATAAACAACAATATTAAAATTTATTTTTCAAATTTTAATTGAGAGAATTAGCAAATTTTTAATTACTTAATTATTTATCAAGAGTTTAAATAAACATTTAATTGTAATTATATCAAAACAAAAAATACAATAATAATTTATTTATATGTGTGCCATGTAGATATTAAATAGTTTGTCATACAAGATTTAGCTGTGCCAAGAAATGAGTTTAATTTTAGAATTTGGCACACAAAAAAAAATATAAAAAAGAAACTACAATTTTTTTTTTTATATATTATAAATATGTAAATGTAATTTAAATTATAAACAATTGATAAAAAGAGACTGAAATTGCAATTTTTTATATTTATATTATAAATATATAATTATAATTTAAATTATTAAAATTTTTGATAAAAAAGACCAAAACTGCAATTATAATTTTTTATATACTATAAATATATAAATATAATTTAAAATATAAATAAATAGTATTAAAAAAGTTATTTTTTGTTGTTGTTGTTGCTACTGTGTAAAACAAAAATATTTTCTAACTAATTTTCTTTTTAATAAAATAAATCTGCTTTCGCGGAGTGAAGTAAAATTGTAAGAAAAAGACCTAAAATGAAATGAAAGAAAAAAATTAGCGAGCATAATTTCTCTAGGACCTAACCATAAAGGGCAAAAACCGAAAACACAGAAGCTATAACGAGACGAGGGCTTTGGGGTTAGAGAACTCAGAGAGAGTGGCGTCGCCGTCGTAAAGGCCCAACAAAACAAGCGATCGACCGAGCTAGCAAGTGGCCGTGGTTAACAGCAGCACTCTGTAGTTGCGAGAAGCGAGAAACGCAAACCCTTTCGCATTTCTCACTGTAAAAACTAGTAGCGATTAGCACAGAAAGTGTGAAGAGCGAAGAAGAAGAGAATATTCAAGAGAAGAGAAAGATGAGTACATGGAACTATGTTGTCACTGCTCACAAACCTACCAACGTTACTCACTCCTGCGTCGGAAATTTCACCAGTCCTCAAGACCTCAATCTCATCGTCGCGTATTTACTCTTTCATTTTTCTTAGGGTTCTTTCTCAATTTCACTATTTGGTTTCAATTTGTTGATTCATTTCTCTTTTTGTTCTGTTTTCATCCAGGAAATGCACTCGCATCGAGATTCACTTGCTTACTGCTCATGGCTTGCAGGTATACACAATCTATTTTTACTAGAACTTTTTTGATTTTGAACTCGATCGTTGGATTTTTGAACTCAATCCTTCGATTTTGAACTCAATCATTTTGTTGGAACATGTTGTTACTTTTCATGTTTTAAATTTCGGTTGATTGTGTAATAGAATGGATTTTCTCTTTGCAGTCTATATTGGATGTGCCATTATATGGAAGAATTGCTACACTTGAGCTTTTTCGCCCTCATGTGAGAATAAAGCATCTTTATTTCTTGGATGCTATATAATATTTAGTTTTGTTTGTATATACTAAAGTGTTCATGGATTATTTTTATCCTCTTTGTCTGGGGCTCAAACAGGGTGAAGCACAGGATTTTCTGTTTATTGCTACTGAAAGATACAAATTCTGTGTTCTTCAATGGGATACCGAGACTTCTGAGCTTGTTACACGGTATGCATGAGAAGACACATTCTTTCATTTAGAGCAGTCTTATGTTTATGATTTATTTTGTACATATTGACATAATAATTTCTTCTCAAAAAATGTTCAGCAACTGTTG
Source organism: Lathyrus oleraceus (assembly GCF_024323335.1). Taxonomy (NCBI): domain Eukaryota; kingdom Viridiplantae; phylum Streptophyta; class Magnoliopsida; order Fabales; family Fabaceae; genus Lathyrus; species Lathyrus oleraceus. The sequence goes on from NC_066585.1 coordinate 106,642,457, forward strand.
ATGTAGTTTAGTAGGGCTGAACCAGTAATCAACTGTGGTTAATAATAATACCATTTGGCTGTATTAACATTTGCACTGTGAATTTAGTGACGTACTAGTTCACTTGGTTAGTTAGTTTAGAATGGAGGAGTTAACAGTTCATATGCAGTCTAAAGAATGAGTTCATAACTTCAAATCCATGTTTTTAGTTACAAGGATTGAAATGCTTATTTCCAATTAACTAGTTAAGCAATAATCAGGGCAATGCTTCTAGGTGTCACCATTGGCTAAAGGCTTGAGGAGAAAGTAGTGTTCCCAATGGGTGCTCTGCTTAGTATTTTGAAGGTTAAATATGTTTTAAGTCCCTATAAAATTCACGGTTTTCTAAGTTTTGTCCTCAAGTATATATATATTTTCCAATTCTTGTCCCTATTTTTCTTTTATAGGGACTAAAAACACTTTTTTTGTAATTTGTTTTTTAAATAGGACCGAAATTAGACCCAGTTTATGTAGGGGAGTGAACTTCTAAAAGGTGTAATTTAGTAGCGACTAAAGACATTTAATTATTATTTTGATCGATTTCCATTTTTGTTGTGTAAGTTACAAACATCTAACTCCAGATTCACTCTCATGCACTTGGACACCCTTTTTTACTTTCTTTACAATGGAATTAGCGAGTAATGTTTTTTTGGTTTCAAGGACAGCGAACTGAGTGTTCAAGCTGGGACTTTAGTTAAGAATGAAGATTAAAACCTTTCTAAACAAAATCTCTATATAGGTCATGTCTGAGTCATCTGGGACCAAGGACTTTTTAAAAGTTAAAAGTTGGGAATCACAACTCATTAAGAATGGAATCCCAAATTTGAAGTTTGTTGTGCCTTTCTAAATTAGAATTGTTTTTTGTGTGACAAACTAACAACGAGGAATCAAATGATAAAATAGAAGGCGGGAACTGGAAAGGGTAAGAACAAACAAGTTTCCTGTTGAAAATTGAAAGCTGAATAGGGGAATGTATAATGAAACTCTCCCAAAGGTTATTGCTCCTCAAAAGATCTCTTATTTCCTACACAAGTGGTAGATTTGCATAATTTATCCCTACACTCTGGTATCTTTCTATTTAACTAATCCCTTTTAAGTTCTAACTTCTAACTAACCAACAAAATAACTGCTACCCTTATTCTGTCCTAATTGCCCTTCTTGAGAATATCACACCCACTTGTACTAGAAAATCCACCTTGCCCTTGAGAATTCTTCCTCCTCAGGAATGTTGACACTTTCCCCATCCTCAGTCGCTTGTTCATCTTCTATCAAGATTATGACAATCTTTTTTTCTTCTTCTAGGAATTTGTGCATGGGAAAAAATGGTTAGCCACTCCATTAAGATCCTTGTTCATTTCGCGCAATGACATACTCATTTTGGAGAGGCTGCTGAGCCCATCTGTTTTCTCAATGGAATAGTGTTGTTATGATTTAGATGTTGGATGAGACGTGTTGCCCCTTGTCTAATTGTAGGTTCCCATTTGAATAATTGGTTGGACGCCCATAGTTGCGTTGAGGGACCTGATTGATAGTTGAGACCACTCAACTAATGCTCATGTGTGACATAATGCTTTCTTGTTGGAATGCTGAACTCAAAAATCCAGTTTGATTGTTTTGGAGTTGCTCATATTACTCGAGCTTCTTCCTCTGAATCATTGTGTTTGGCAACAGCTAGGCCTTTTCATGTCAATACCAGGTCCTTTTCATTGTGATTACCCTAAAGGATCTTGGCATTCATGTAACGGGGTAGTTATTTATCGCCCCTGCTCTTGTCGTTTGAGCCGTTGGAATCTTTGTCCATGGTGTCTGACTTATGCTTAGGTGTAGGGACCTCACTGCACACATGTTTCTCATACATGTCATCATCAATTTGCCACCACACACAGATCTTCTCTGTGTTATCCTGTCTGATTTCAAGGAGCTGATATCCTTGTTCACTCATTCATTCTGATCTTAAAAATTTCGCCAAGTCGGACCAACCTAGTTATTTATCCACCCCTGCTCTTGTCGTTTGAGTCGCTGGAATCTTTGTCCATAGTGTCTGACTTATGCTTAGGTGTCGGGACCCCACCGCACTCATGTTTTTCATACATGTCATCATCATTTTGCCACCACACAGATCTTCTTTGTGTCACCTTAGGTCCCCACATCCTGTCTGATTTCAGCAACCTGATATCCTTGTTCACTCCTATTCATTCTGATCTGAAATTTTTTGCCAAGTCGGACCAACCTTGTTTTGGATCAACAATGAGTAATTGAAGAATATAGTAGAAGATAGAAAAAACAGGATGAATATTTCATTGAAGATTAAAATTTATAACTGAAAGGAAAAGGTCTTTTGAAGGATTTCCCCTTCTCAAACATTTCTCCTTTAACCGAAAAGCTATTGAGTTACATATTGAATCTATATATGTTTTTCCTTTATTTATCTTATTGATTTCTTTTAACGAACTAATCTAACTATCTTACTTATAGACTTTCTGCTGATCCTTTTCCTTCTGAACAATGCATCTGAACCGTGTATATGTAAATCAAAATCCATAGTAAGATGTTTCTGATTGTACTATCTAACTATAGACCGTCGCCCTTAAAGATTGACTAGTTTGTTTAATCTATAATTCCTTAATGATTAATTTGTTTGTTGGATTCTCTGTTCCATTGTCATACAGATCAATGGGGGATGTTTCTGATCGTATAGGACGACCAACGGATAATGGTCAGGTATTAAAATCATTACACTTCTAATAAATCTTGAATGGTTATTTGTTCATCCAGTTCTATTTTTAAGAACATCAATGCTTGATAGTCTAGGATTAGATGAAAATTGTTTAGTTCATTTAAGCATTTATCCCTTTTTTCTCTATGCAGATTGGCATTATAGACCCTGATTGTAGGTTGATTGGACTCCACTTGTATGACGGTTTGTTTAAAGTGCGTGACTTATTCTTATTCTTTATCTTGTAAGAATAGAATGGAACAGCCATACATTTAGGTTTTCATTTCATGACTTGAATAACTAACTGTTCTTTGATCTTCCAGGTTATTCCATTTGACAATAAAGGACAGCTCAAGGAAGCTTTTAATATCAGGTAATCATATTATATTATTCTTTTGATTGTCTACACAGTATGTTAATTTCAATCTGTTCTTCACTAAGTATGCATAAATGTAATAACTATGAGTCAATTACCTTGATTAATGTTTACCGGTTGTTACCACAATCCTAACTGTGTAAGCATGACCTTTGAACTTACGTCATGTTAGATATTGTCATGTCTTCAAATAATTTTCCTTGAAAACAGCATGTATTTGGGTAATTGGTTAGGTAGAGAAGATGTATTCATAAGAGAAGTAAAGAAAAAGGAAATACGTCTATGCCTTTGATTTCTTGTAAGTGAAAAGATTGATCCCCTGATTAGCGGAAACCCTTGGGGGGTGGGGGGTGGATATATGCCTCATTTCTATTGAGTTTTCAGCAATTCATTTTTTTTATTTCAGTTTCTCTGGCTTCATAACAGCAACAAATAACCACTCTTTTAAACACATACCACTGTTAATTGTTTTTAAACTTGAGAAATTTACATAGATCTTATTACCTAGTTTTTCCCCTCTATTTCTGATATAATTTTATTAAAAATATGATTCGTTTGTTTTCAGGCTTGAGGAGCTCCAAGTTTTGGACATCAAATTTCTGTATGGTTGTCCAAAGCCTACTATTGTGGTTCTTTACCAGGTTTTTAACTTTATTTTACCTATTTTTTTGGGTGTATTAGTTCCTAACACGGGGATAGGGCTAAGACAATGGCTGTAGACTAGCTCCTTACAAGATGAACAAATGAAAACACACATGAAAATGGAAACTGTAAATACCACAATTGGTGACCAGTGTTTATACAATATTGGAGGTGATGTGTGTATGATTTCAGAGCCCGATGTCATAGTTGTACTGTTGTATTTCAGTTTATGGTTGGGTTTACTCGTACAATTGCGTTTCTTTAATTACTCACTTTTGGGACGATATCTTGTTAATAAAAAGTCTGCCGCATTTTTCCCCATTTCATTTATGTAATATATTTGGCCAGAAACCATAACTGCCTTTATCATAACATTTTGATGACTTTGATATTATATTTTCATCAATGGCAGGATAACAAAGACGCCCGTCATGTTAAAACATACGAGGTTGCTCTGAAGGATAAAGACTTTGTTGAGGGTCCGTGGTCACACAACAATCTTGATAATGGGGCTGATTTATTGATACCGGTTCCCTCGCCTCTTTGTGGCGTGCTTATTATCGGAGAAGAAACCATAGTATACTGCAGTGCTGATGGCTTTAAAGCTATTCCAATCAGACCTGTATGCTAAATAATAGTATCTTCTCATTCCATTTAAATCATGTGATGTGAATTTTCAAATATTCACGAATTTTACTTATTTGTCAAGTTCTTGAGCTTGTCTAAATTATACCTTTTGGTGTACTTTTCAGTCAATTACAAAAGCCTATGGAAGAGTTGATCCTGATGGTTCTAGATACTTACTTGGTGACCATACAGGATCACTGAGTCTACTTGTTATAACCCATGAGAAAGAAAAGTATGTAATCTCTCGTTGTGCTATTTCAATGTTGGCTTACCATATTTATTTTAGCCATATATTGACTAAGGAGATAGTCAGTATTTTTATTTTAGCCACCAAATGGCGTGATTTATATGCCTTTTTTAATTTTGTAGGGTTACTGCTCTCAAAATAGAGCCCCTTGGGGAGACTTCCATTGCATCTACAATTTCATACCTTGATAATGCATTTGTCTATATTGGTTCAAGCTATGGAGATTCACAGGTGGAGTGATAAACTTGAAAATGATTTTATAAATTTTCATTTCATATGTGAAAGTTGATTTTATCTTAACTTCTGACTCCCTGAAGTACTAGTTTTGAACATAGTATGGAGTTATGTTGCGATCAAAATTCAAACTCTCGAAAGTACTGGTTTAAGTCTAGTTTTGATAGGGATGCTTTTGTTTTTACAGTATTCTGCAAGGCTATCAAACTGAATTTTGATAAAGTTTTATCTCAGAGACTTTTGAGATGATTCTTAAAAAGCATATCCTAGTACACAACCATAATTTAACAGCATATTTAGGACAAATATTTAATATTCCGACTTCATGACAAAGCAAATGGAAAAAGAAGGTAAAAACATAAGTCTATACAACAATACAAACAGGAAACTGTCTCCTTAATCTATTAGGCAGATTTGCAATATTTCAAATGTTTTCTTCTCTGATTGCTATGTCATACTGCTTTGAAGCCTTTAAAGTATATTATAGCATGTCCTTGCTGATTACTTTTACTTCCAAATTCAGACATGCCTAATAACAATTTCTGATGGGTGAAATACAGCTCATAAAATTAAATCTACAACCTGATGCAAAAGGTTGTTATGTGGAAGTCTTGGAAAGGTATGTCAATTTGGGGCCCATTGTTGACTTTTGCGTGGTAGACCTTGAAAGGCAAGGCCAAGGTCAGGTTGTGACTTGTTCTGGAGCTTACAAGGATGGCTCTCTCCGTGTTGTTCGTAATGGAATAGGTATCAATGAACAGGTAAGCTCTCCTTGTCCTTCCGTGGAACTTCTGATCCCAAGGCGCCGCGAAAAGAAAAATTAAATTCAAATTTTTTACATTAAACAACACATGCTTTGCAAAATATTAATTTTCAAATTCATTCTTTTTTAGGCATCAGTAGAACTTCAAGGTATCAAAGGAATGTGGTCGCTAAGATCCTCAACTGATGATCCTTTTGACACTTTCCTGGTTGTAAGTTTTATAAGTGAAACAAGAATATTAGCAATGAATCTTGAGGATGAGCTGGAAGAAACTGAGATTGAGGGATTCTGTTCTCAAGTACAGACATTATTTTGCCATGATGCAATTCACAATCAACTTGTACAAGTAGGTTCTGATCTGATTTTCCCACTATGGTTGTTTTTGGTTGATTTAGTACTTACATCTTTATTTAATTTTAGAAATATGAACGTTAACAAAGCAATTCTTATTGTAAAATAAGTAAATCTGTTCATAGCCGTAAAACAATGGATTTACAATCAAATGTTACTGTTTGGTTGTTCATTTATTATATTTTCTACATGACCTATTTATTTAATTTTAAAATTTTCTCAAAACATGTCATTTTAGCAAACGGCACACGAAATTAGAGACATTGTTAATTTTGTATGGGAATTAAAATTTACGACTTTAGAAAATTACCCCTCGTTTTTTTGACAAGCAAAATTACCCTCCATTAATAGTATGTGAAAATAATATTACAAGAATTGAAAAATAAGAGCAATAAATAATACAATATATTGTAGGATAAGAGACTTTAATACTTCATGGATATTGTAACCAGTATTGTGATGATTTATTTTTGGCCAAAATGATTTATATTGTTGGACATAGGTAGTATTCTCTTGTGTATAGATTTGTTGACCCCATTAAGCGGGATAAAGTTTAGTTAACGCCGCGGTTTCCTTTAGTATTTAAAAAAAAGAATTAATGTCAAAGTTATTCATAGGAGAATACAAAGATTAGGGATAAGTCGAAATCTAAATCAAACAAAAAGAATCGAAATCTGTTGAAATCGTAAGAGCCTAAGTTTTGAAGTATGCTTAATGTGTTTATATTCTTGAAGCTTCGTGTTAAAGCTCTAGTTTTGCATTCTCTTTTGAAGTTTAGCTATGCTATGATATGAGTAATTTTTGTAAGTTGATACCATAAATTGATACTCTTCTGTTGAACTATTCCACATTTCTTATACTTTATCGGTGTTGAGTTGGAGTCACCTATCATTAGCTAATAAACCAATGTAACAGGTCACATCGAACTCTGCAAGACTTGTCAGTTCCACAACTAGAGAGCTCCTGAATGAATGGAATGCACCATCAGGCTTTTCAGTAAATGTAGCTACTGCCAATGCTACCCAGGTTTGATTTCTAAAAGTGTAAATGATATTTGCATGGTTTTCTAATTGCAATGTGGCTTTTCAAAGTTGAGTCAGAATTACAAAATCTGTTACGTTTCTTCTCACTTACTTTTCCATGTAAGTGTCATGACATACCTTAGCTGCCAAGATGTTGAAAGCCAGTCATCAATGAGCAGCTCCTTATTTTATTTTGATTATATAGAATACCTGTTTTGCTAGTAACTGCTACTGCTTAATGGAGGAAAGCTACCTTTTTAAAGAAGTTATATGACCATTGAAGTAGAAAGTAATGCTAATAGCTGCCAGGGTTAAATCTAAAGATAAAAGGAGAAAAATAGCCAATAGGAATGTTGAAATAGTGGTTGTGAAACATTTGCCACTAGTTTTTTGGAAATTTATTTGAGCAATGGTTAGTTATGGCTAGGTACTATGATAAGGACTTGGGTGAGGGGCAAGTCCCATATTGAGTAGCATGGGGTGCATGGAGTATTTAAGTGGCCTGGTTCTTCCTCCTTCATAGTTAGCTTTTAAGGGATGGTTCCCAAAGTACTCAGATACTTATCATGCTCTTCCCTAAAGGGTAGAGTTTCTGATTGAAATACTTCAAGGTACTGACCTAAGTGATATAATTTGTGTCAAAATCCTTGCATGGGTGGATCATGGAAGAGTAGGTTATATATTTTTAACTGTTCACTCGAAAGTAGTTTTATTTGCGACTTCCCTTAAAAGTAGTTTTAAATTTCTGACCGTTCACTCAAAAGTAACTTTTGTAAATAGTATATATTGATATCCAAACACTGGAACTAATTTGACCGAAGGTAACTTTTTTTAGTGTTGCTTGGGACTTGAAACTAATATTGTGCTTGGCTGCATCTTCACAATTTGTTCTCTGATTTTATTTCTGAATCTCTCTACAAATAGTTTTGGTAGAGTATCCTATCATGCGTTTTGAAAGTTACCATCTAAATCAATCTGCTTAACTCGTTAATTATTTTTGCAGTTTTATGTTATGCAAATTTCCTTTTATGGGTTTACTATTAGAACACGCATTTTGCAGTGAAGTTAGTAATTCTTGTTACACATGGAGACAGGTTTTGTTGGCTACAGGCGGTGGGCACTTAGTTTACCTTGAAATTGGAGAAGGTGTATTACAGGAAGTAAAACATGCCCAACTGGAGTATGAAATCTCGTGCCTAGACATAAATCCCATTGGTGAAAACCCCAATCAGAGTCATCTAGCAGCAGTTGGAATGTGGACTGACATAAGTGTTAGACTTTTTTCTCTTCCTGACCTTAATCTCATCACAAAGGAGCATTTGGGCGGAGAGATAATACCTAGATCTGTTCTTCTCTGTGCTTTTGAAGGGGTAGGCTTTCCTTGAGCTATCTTTTTATGTTCTGTTTTTCCACTTCTGCTTTTGGTTATTTTCCTTCTGTACTGATTATGATTTGAAATGCTTATCACTTTCATTTTAAGTTAAATTTTTAGAGTAGCATTTTTGAATTTTCATACATGCTAATAGTTGTGGGGATATGTATTGATATCTTTTTACAGTTCTGCTTGTGCTAAATATTTTTGTAATTTTCAAACAATTATTTTTCATAAATTTAATGGTGGTTACCTTCCTAGTTCAAAACATTGTAATAAAGTTTATTGCTTTTATCATTTTGTTCTCCAGATATCTTACTTGCTATGTGCCCTTGGTGATGGTCATCTCTTAAACTTTATGTTGAACACAAGTACTGGTGAGTTAACAGATAGGAAAAAGGTCTCTCTTGGGACTCAACCTATTACTCTCCGGACTTTCTCATCCAAGAATACTACCCATGTATTTGCTGCATCTGACCGGCCAACTGTGATTTATAGTAGTAACAAAAAGTTACTCTATAGTAATGTAAATCTGAAGGAAGTGAGTCACATGTGCCCTTTCAACTCTGCTGCTTTTCCAGACAGGTATGTTTTTTTTTGTTGCTCCGCATTTATCCCCTATTGTTGTTTCTGGGTCTTGTACTTCAATACTGTTCTTAACTTTAACAGTTTAGCAATCGCAAAGGAAGGTGAGCTTACTATTGGCACCATTGATGACATACAAAAACTCCATATTCGTTCTATTCCACTTGGGGAGCATGCACGAAGAATCTGCCACCAGGAGCAAACCAGGACGTTTGCTATTTGTAGTTTGAAGTACAATTCTGCAAGTGCTGAAGAATCTGAAATGCATTTTGTCCGCTTGCTGGATGACCAGACTTTTGACTTCATATCAGTTTATTCACTTGACACTTATGAGTATGGTTGCTTTATAATTAGCTGCTCCTTCTCAGATGATAATAACGTGTATTACTGTGTTGGAACTGCATATGTATTGCCAGAGGAAAATGAGCCAACCAAGGTAAATTGATAAATGTGTATTCTTTGGTATTGATCTAGTCAAAGCTCCTGATATAACTCCTTTTTAAATTTCAATGCGAGTGTAGGGAAGGATTCTTGTGTTTTCAGTTGAAGAGGGAAAGCTACAACTAATTGCCGAAAAAGAAACAAAAGGAGCTGTTTACTGCTTGAATGCGTTTAATGGTAAATTGCTTGCTGCTATTAATCAAAAGATTCAGCTGTACAAGTGGGTGCTCCGGGAAGATGGCACTCACGAATTACAGTCTGAATGTGGACACCATGGGCACATACTGGCTTTATATGTGCAAACCAGAGGAGATTTTATCGTAGTTGGTGATCTGATGAAGTCAATCTCATTGTTAATGTATAAGGTAAGCCTGATTTGTCATAATGCTGAAGTTTTCTGTCATTGTCTACCTGTTCATTTTCCAAGGTTACTGTTTCCTTTTACCTTCCTCTCTTAAAGACATAACCGTACTTTCTGGTTGGGTTTTCTTTGATTTTGAGTTCTTGTGGATGAATATCTAATTTTCTGGATATTGAGCTCTGAGTTTTCTTTTGGAATAATACATTGTTGCTCTTTATAATTTTAGCATGAAGAAGGTGCTATTGAGGAGAGAGCTCGGGACTATAATGCAAATTGGATGTCAGCTGTTGAAATCCTTGATGATGACATATACCTTGGTGCAGAAAATAGTTTCAATCTCTTCACTGTTCGGAAAAATAGCGAAGGCGCCACTGATGAAGAACGGGGCCGTCTTGAGGTGGCTGGTGAGTATCACCTTGGAGAATTTGTCAATCGATTCCGGCACGGCTCCCTTGTTATGCGATTGCCAGATTCCGAAGTAGGCCAGATTCCAACCGTTATATTTGGTACCATTAATGGTGTTATTGGGGTAATTGCCTCTCTTCCTCACGAGCAGTATGTTTTCTTAGAGAAGCTTCAGTCAAGCTTGAGGAAGGTGATTAAAGGTGTTGGAGGACTCAGCCATGAGCAATGGAGATCATTTAACAATGAGAAGAAAACTGTAGAAGCCAGAAATTTTTTGGACGGGGATTTAATTGAATCATTTCTTGATCTTAACCGCAACAAGATGGATGAGATTTCCAAGGCAATGGATGTTTCAGTAGAGGAGTTAGCCAAGAGAGTAGAAGAGTTGACAAGGTTGCACTGAGTTTATGCTCGTTTGAAGCTTCTTTTGTTTCTTAATTCTTTATTCTCATTGTAACATTTTTCTTCTTTTTTGTGCGTTTGTTGGGGTTAGAATAACATAATCATGTTTTATACTCCCCTGGCTTTTGCTTTCAGTGATGATGTGACTAGGGATTGGTTTGCATTTGACAATGAATCACAAATGATGTCTGTTAATATGTAAAAGCATAACTAGACTTCCGAACCTTCATTTTCTATATATGTTCTTTCAAGCCGTGTAAGTTATGCATACAGTTGAATGTAGCAAATGATTAAGTAGGGAAAAAATAGATGGTCGAACCTGAAGTCTACTATTGAGATGCTGTTTATAAGATTATATCTTGATATTGTCAAAGGAAAATGCTATCAACAGATTCTCAAATGCAGGTTTGATTATGTTTAGTATTTTTGAGTACTCAAGGTTGGTTTGTCTTTATGAGAGAATACGTTTCGGCTAAATGCTGTATCTCAATAATGTTGAAACAATGTTTTATCACATGAAATTGTACTGGTAAGAGTTTATTCCCAAGTCAAAGTTTGATTTAAATAGAGTGAAAATACTGTTAAAAATAAAACTAGAAAATCTTGTCTAATGAAAAGAGAATCACAAGACTTTCCAACTACTCCGCCCGGTAGCCGTGTGGTAGATGCATGACTCATCTAATTTCCCAACTTTGAAACGTCACAAACGGTAGACAGGGAGAATAAGACGACGCCTTAAGCGATCGGTCCTCGGCGCCGAACATAGATCTGGTACCGGTGCCGACATAGATCTGGATGTAGCATGCCGTCTATTAAACTTTTGCCTGAGATATGACCCAACGAGTAAGGAAACATTACCCAACACCCAAGAAGACTGAAGCAATTGTGTATACAACCTTTATCTCCGAAGGTAAGGTAAACCGAATGGCTCTCTAATGCCGTATTAGTAAAGAAGACCTCAGAAAAGTGAATAATGTGTGCTCATTACACTTGCCTGAATTAGGCATCCCCTAAAGATTCATATCTACTTTCAAACATATACAAACTAGTAGATAATTAAGCCGCTTACCAACTCTTGTTGTTCATGGATGTGTACTTTGGTTATAACGAGATACCCATGTATGAGCCGAATAGAGAGAAACAACCTTTATGACTGAGTGAGTCAACTGTCAATATATTAGAGGATGATGAACAAAGTCTTCAAGGAAGAGATAGGTGAAACACTAGAAATTTATATGGATGACATCGTAAAGTCCAACGATGAAGAGCTGCATGATAAGCACCTCACTTGCGTATTCAGGAGAGTTTGATAGTATAACATGAGGCTCAATATAGAGGAATGTATCTTTGGAGTCATAACCGACAAATTTATGGGCTTTTACCGATTGAAACATGCATAGAAGAGAATTCAGACAAATGCAAGGCAATCATCAAGATGGTAACGCCAACAACAAAGAAAGAAGTAATGAAGCTAAATGAGATGTCGATGATTTTAAACACGCTCATTTATAAATCGTCCCAACACGCTTTACCGTTCTGCAAGTTATTGAGGAAGGAAACACACTTCGAGTGGGTCGCAAAGTATGAACAAACATTCACATCCTTACAGACGACCCTATAAACCCTGCCAGTTCTATCCCGACCAGTTGTGGGGGGAGTTTTATTCCTTTATTTGCCTGTCTCTACTACAGCAGTTAGTGCCTTCCTCATAAGAGAGATGTGTTTCACTCAGAGTCTGATGTATTTTATTTCTAAAGCCTTGGCCAGACCTGAGACATATTATTAAAAGATAGAGAAGGTAACAATTATTGGTGTAAGTCCTAGAGGCCAATAGTTTTTGTACTTGTATCGAATTATTTATTAATAATAATAAAATATTTCTTTATTATGTTTTTTTTAAATAATAAAGTTCAAAGAATAGTTAGTCCATTTAATGAAATGATAAGTTTAATCATGAGATTCCATTAAATATAAGGACATATTTTAAAAGTATCCATAGTCGAACTTTATCGTGAAGTGAGACAACATTAAAACACTGCGACTATTATGAAGATATACTGATGATCACGTCTCATGGATCATGTATAAGAGTTATAAGTCTTACCATATGTATGCATATTAGGAGTCATATTTATACCAGATGGATCCATTTTAAGAATACTACATAGAATGTTATTCAAAATGTCATAAGTTATTTACATAGTGGTAGTGATGTATACCACCCTTTGACCTGAAACTACTATGAAACCTAGATGTGGAGTCAAATACTTTATTGTTGATCAAACGTTGTCTGTAACTGAAAGACCATAAAGATAGTTGATGGATACTCCACAAAACATGCTGAGGGACATGAGTGACTTAAATGAAATTTGTCCATCTTGCGCAACATGATAAATATCTAAGAGCCAATATTGAACTGGACAAGGTGACACGGTCTATGCCTTGTGTTCAATATAGACACGAGGGAAAAATGGTAATTTTACGTAATAATATTATTATGAAAATGTTTTATCAAATCACATGACATTTTCGTGACTTGTGTAACAGTGATTTGTTGTTAGATACTGCTCATTGTTTATTATGTCAAATGTCTGATTTAATATGATTGCCAACATCGCGAGAACCTACAGGGTCACACACATAAAAATAAATTGATGAAAGATAGAATAAATAAAGAACGCTGTAAGGTACGATATACTTGAGAGAATTATGGAACGCCGTAAGATACAGTGTACTTAAATGGAATATGAAACACCGTATAATATAATAATAATAGTTATTATTACTATTATTATTATTATAATAATAGTTATTTTGATAATATAATAATATAATTATTATACGGTACACTTAAGTTGGACCTTTTAGCTTGCAACTCACACAAGTGGTTCACTAAATAGAACCCCTGTGCATAAGCTTTCTCACTTGATAAAATTAGGTTTGTGAAAGCTCGCCACAATTTCTCTCTTTCTCTCTCAAAGTATGTATTCATAGCAGCTAGCACTGAGATTGAAGACACTATGTTCGTATGAGTTAAGTAGAGGCATTGATCTTCGATCATTGCTTGTGATCATTCATCCGGATCTGCATCAAAGTTTTTAATCACCACAAGAGATAATTGTTCTATCACTGATTATGCATCATTTGTAAGGATCAACTAAATGATTTTTTTATTTTATTTTCTGTTGCATTTTGAATTGTTTTTTCCCTTCAATGATATCAGAGTCACTTATTAAACCATGATTGGATATTTGTTTAATTTATGTAATTTGTGTATTAATTCGATTAAACCATATAATAAATTAAATAATAATAATAAATTAAATTTTGGCATCATGTTGTGTACGATTTGGATGAATCGATGTTGACTATTCTTCGGAATTCGACTTTTGTATGGTGAAGCAGCGATACATCGATCATCCATAAGTTACACAAAAGTGACCGATCCATTTCATATAAGATATGAAACTTTTTGATGCAAATGCAGTATATTTGATATGCCTTTTATTTCACCGATTCAATTAGTGTGATGATTGTGTTTCATATGAATGGTCAATGTTCATTCAACTTCGGAATCCGATGTTTGTATGATGAATCAATGACATTTAGATTATTCAAATTGCATAATCGATCATTAGATTTTTGATAGTATGAATGTGTTGTATTGAAGTTTATGACGACACAAAAGTTATGTTGTCAAGAGTTATAATTTTAGAGTTCACAAAATTTTATAATATAATTATAATTGTTATTATTATTATTATTATAAGTTTTGTTATTTTTATAATAATAATAATAATAATAATAATAATAATAATATAATAACAATAATATAATATTAATAATAATAATAATAATTATTATAAAAAGGATATACAGTGCAAATGGTAACGTGAAATTAAGTGTTACGGTTACATAATGCTTACTCTACGATGCCTAAGGATGTCAAACAAACATGTTTTCAAAAGAATGAAATTTTTTCACATTATTGTATCAATGCTAGAATGAAACGCTTTCAAAAGAACATGATAAAGTATCATGTTACTATTTAATTATTTAATAATAAATTGTTATATTATTTATTTAAATAATTTGATATACGTTTTAATCGGACAGCGAAATCCTGAATAATTTTATATAGTATGATTAATTGTCAAAATTTAATTTAATTGATTTAATTAACATAATTTAAATTCATAATAATAATAAAATATATTTATTATTGTTGTTTTGTGGTGAGCGGTTATGACCTTAGTTTTCTTTTATTTTCTTTTGGGAATTTTAAATACGACCTGCATGTCATGCCTTTCTCTTTACTTACTTTATGTAACTTCTTTTCTCATCTCACTCCCTCGTATGCAAAACGAGTATTATTTGATGTAATGTAATACAATGAAGACAAGATCAAAGGAGGACAACCATGGAATCTAGCTTGAAGAAGCGTATATCATTATTGGGTTTAGCTTAGATTCTCTCATTGACTTGATGGAACAATTACGCTTAGGGCCATAACAGTATCATTCTAATTTTATATGTATGTTGATGCATGTGAATGTATGTACGTATTTGAGAGACGATTTATTCAATAAATAAGCCGGTGATATCAAACTAATCAAAATTGCCCTCAAATCAAATATTAAGTTTAAACTTTCCAAATTATAACACTCATCAAGACTATCATCGAATAATGTAGGTTTCGCCTAACGCGAGATGCATCTTCTATATTTAAAGAGTGATGAGATATATGTAATATCCAATTGCTAAAATATTGGGTTGAACTTAACTAAACAAATTATAATAATATTACATATGTTTTGAAGCAAGAGTTGGGAGCAATCCATATGATGGATTAGAATAAGCAGTTATTCACCTAACCGATATTATTCGAGAAATTTTATTAGATACAATTGGAAGGAATTCCTACCTAAATAACCTAATTTTGTGTAATAATCATAACGCCAACTTAAAACAAAGTGAAATATGGATCTCGATCCACTAAAAAATCTTCCAACTGAATTTTCTGAATCAAATGATGTGGGTCATTTGGTTTGAGTAAAATAGTGGGAATGTATTTAACTAAAGGCCTAATTGAATATGTTGGTTTTAATGATACTTATATTTTCAAAATTTTCATGTAGATTACCATGACAATAAACATCTCTAACAACATTTTACGATCAATAATTGATAAGGAAAAATTCTCTGGGATAAATTTTCTGGATTGACACTGAAACCTGAGGTTTATCCTCAAACATGATAAAAAGCTGTATATCTTAGAAACACCTCTTCCCGAGGAAGAGCCTCCTAGTTCTGCTTCTAAGGTTGAAATAGATGCTTATAAGAAGCACATTGATGATGCCAATGAAATTGCTTGCCTCATGATGAATACCATGAATTATGAATTGCAAAAACAAAATAGAAACATGGCAGTGTTCTATATGATCAAACACCTGAAGATGCTCTATCAAGAGCAGGCGAGACATGAGAGATTTGAAGTCTCAAAATCCATTTTTCAAGGAAAGCTAGCCAAGGGATCCCTGGTAGGTCTCCATGTATTCAAGATGATTGGGTATGTGGAGAACCTTGAAAGGTTGGGGCTTCCCCTAAAAAAAGGAGTTTGCAACTGATTTGATCTTGCAATCATTGTCGAATAACTTAAATCAATTTGTACTTAATTTCAATATGAATGATATGGACAAAAGTCTTCCAAAGCTGTTAGGCATGTTAAAAATTGCTAAGCAGAATCTAAAGTTAAAAGGGAAGTCCATTCTGATGGTTAGTAATGGAAAGAAGTAGAACAAAAGTCCCACCAAGCAGGATGGTAAACAAAAAGGCAAGGAAGTTGCCAGACCCAAACCTATTTCTTATGCTTTGAAGCCTAATTGAGGTATAATAAAGACAAACTCTTGCTTCTATTGTGGTAAGACCGAATACCGAAAGAGAAACTTCCCAAAGTACCTATAGAATAAGAAGAATGGAGTAAATACTTTTGTTATAGAAATAAATTTATCTACTTATGCTTCATGTGTATTAGATACTAGATGTGGTTCTCACATCTGTACTAATGTGCAAGGGGTTAAAAGGAGTAGACTTCAAATGCTAAAATACTAAGTAAGGAACTTCTAATAATCTACCTAACAGATAAAAGATTGTTTGAGGGTAATGGAATTGATATACAATCAGATGTGTAGACAAAATACAATACAAGAAGACTCTATTCAACTTAAGGATTTCTAAGATATACAAGGATAAAAAATCCTAAGTTAAACTTGTGCTTTTATTTTGACAGCGTAATTTCTCTTTGAATATAAATCATTCGTTGTTGTTCTTCAAGTCTTCAGCTCCTTAAATAGAGAAGGAAAAAATTCGTTAGAGAGTTTGCACAAGAGAGTCTTTGAGAAGCTTGAATAGAGATATTGAGATGTTTCTTCAAATGGTTAATATCGTTGAAAGCTCATTTAAAATATCTTTGATACAAAGGAATTATACATTGCATCTCAGATGTCTTATTATTAAGTCTTCACGTGATCATAAAAAGACAAACTAGCCATATAGCCCGACAATGACCTATTAGAATCACCTTGATCTTTGCGCTTTGATTGGCTTTAGATTCTGACCTTCAGAAGCAGACTTCTTCAAAGTATGGTATTTAGAGGCCGATTGCTTCAGAGTCTGGTTTCCAGACGTTGACTTCTTCAGAGCCTGATCTTCAAAAATAGACTCTTTCAGAGTATGGTCTTCAGCTTTTGATCCTTCAGATTATGATCTTTAAGCTTCTCTTTAGATGTTCACAAACAAAACCAATACTTAGTTATTCCTGAATTTTTAGTCTATGGTCTTTCACACTTGAATAAATATTACTATACCCAATTGTTCTTTAAATAATTTGTTATCATCAAAACCTAGAGGATATGGTACAAACCAATTTTGTTCCAACAATCTCCCCCATTTTGATGATTACGAACACAAGTATTTAAGAACAATGATTGTTAGTTTAATTAACAAACTGACTTCAGGTTCTGAGGTTTGTAAGCTCCCCATAAGTCTAATAATCTAGAGGGTGAGGTTTGTAAGCCCCCCCTAAGTTAAGCTCCATATTATTTATTTTAAACTTTAAAGCATAATTAAAAAAGTCTTCAGAATTTAAGCATAAATAATAACTGTCAAATTCAGGTGCTTAAATACTTCTATATCTACTCCCCATCACGTCATTAACATAAATAGAAAAGATACTGAAAAAACAAGTAATAAATACAAAAGAGAATTGTCAGAAGCACATTAATCTTATAAACAATTCCGCAGATTTAAATGTTTGGGATTTTATCAAATCTAGATAAAAATGAATCAAAATCATGTTTGTTTCTTCCCCTTTGTCATCAATGAATAGAAATCATTTGAAGACGTAATAAATCTAAAAGAAAATTTTAGAAATGTTGTTGAAATTTGGCTAGAAGGGTTGTGAATAACCATTCAATTCTTAAGATGATCAAGTCTTATTCCGACAACTGAGCATTTGAGAGAAACAAAGCAGTCACAGTCGGGGAGATGTGCTTGTAGACCAAAAGTATATCTCTATCCTATGTCCATTGGTGCAGAATAAACAATATTGAGTTTAATTTATCATTAACTCTCTATATAAGAGAGGTTTCGTTACTAGTAAGGTCACTTTCCTCTTTCTTCCATCAAGTTCTTCTCATAACTGATAATATGAGAAAATTGTCCAAGAAATATAAGGAGGGCTCTTCCCAAGAGGTTATCAAGGATATTTTGAAATCTCGTGATGCTTAGGGAAATAAGCACAAAGATGATAGGCTCAAGAACTATGAAGGTGTAAAGTCATAGTCTGGTGCATTTGTAGGAACATCTATGGTAGGAAGGACTTCAAAGTCAAGGATGAAGAATCTCAAGAAAAAGAAGGATCCAGCCGATGAAAGTGGATCATACACTGATGAAGACTATATGACCTTCCTTAGAATGGGTAATTTTCATCCTGACATAATCTGAGAGCTGTAATCTTTGTAGTGCATCTATTAGCTTTTGGGAATGATTCTGGATTTGTAATTGTTTCTTGATCAATAAAAAATTATCCTTTTATAATTGCATTTGATTATGATTTTCTTGCCACTAACATCCTTTCAGCGAGCCACCAGTAAAGATGTTTCATAGAATTTTTCAACCATTTCAGCCATGTTTTATTGAACAACCATTGAGTTTTTAGGGTTTGAGGTTGAAAAGTTCAAGTATGAGTTGCATTGTGTGTGAAAAGAGTGATATAGTGAGTTTTGAAAATTGTTTGAATCACACAATATTAAAAAAAATGATGACCTAGGGGGCGCCAGAACATGATTTTATTTTACCCAAGAAAATAACTCCCAAAGGTTACTCAAATATTTTTGACAGTAGTAAGAATACATATGACAAATGTCACACTTCTTTGCCTTAACAAAATGCTTGGTTATACCCATAAACATAGTTCAGAGTCTATAAGACGAAATATTTCCAAAGGGATTCTAACTTAGGACCTTTTGACTCAGATAACCATCTCACTCAGAGAACTAACTGGATCAAAGTCAAATAACCAAAAATTACAAACTAAACATCCAGAGGCTATACAACCTGAGATATATCACCTTTGTACAACTACTAAAGGTTAATACTCAACAATTAAAAATCCATATGTCAGAAGACCTTTCAATTTCATGACACATAAGTGGTCATATGTTAGAAAAAGCAGTTTTGAACTTTTCCACTTATATGTTATCAGAGGTAACTAATCATATTCTGAGAATCAGAGGTTGAGATGCTTAAGAGGCTACTATTCATTAGAAGATAGTTCATAGCTTTTGATCGTAGTATCTTCTAATCATCATCGAAGTGTGATCTTCCATTCATAAGCAAACATTATTCTTTAAAAAAAATGCACGTTCAGATTCTTTTTGATAAAATCAAATCTTTCAATAGCAAGAGGTTTGATAAATATATTATCCCATTGATGATCAATATCAATGAACTGTATATCTAAATCCCTTCTGAACATAATCTCTAATAAAATGATGATTTATTTCTATATGCTTGGTTCTAGAATGTCGAATACGATTCTTTATCAGACATATAGTAGCAGTATTATCACATAAAATAGGAATACTGCTTCCACATATTTGATAGTCTTCCAACTAATATTTCATCCAGAGTAGTTGTGTACAACAACTTGCATCTGAGATTTATTCTGCTTCTACTGTAGACAAAGAAATACTTGCTTGTCTTTTACTATCCCATGATATAAGGTTTTCACCTATGAATTAACAGTTTCCACTAATGGATTTTATTTCAATTCTATCCCAACATAGTCAGTATCACAAAATCAAACTAGCTTATAATCTAGGGATTTTTTTATAAAGAAACCCTAGATTGGTTATTCCCTTCAGATACCTAAAGATCCTGTTAATAGCAGTTAAGTGAGTCTCTCTAGGATCTGACTGAAATCTTGCATACAATCAGACACTGAATATAATATCTGGTCTAGAAATTGTTAAATAAAGTGAAGAGCCAGTCATACCTTTATACAACTTTGGACGGACTTTGGTGCTACTTTCCTCTTTGCTCACATTGTAGGTTGGGTGCATTGGAGTTGTCATGATCTTGCAATCATTTAGCTTGAATTTTTACTGAAGCTCCTATGTATATTTTGACTGATGAACATAAACTCCATCTTTGCATTTATTGATTTGAATACCAAGGAAGAACTTCACCTTTCCCATCATACTCATCTCAAACTCAGCCTGCATTGACTTAGAAAAATCTTGGCAAAGGAAAACATTAGTAGAACCAAAGATAATATCATCCACATATACTTGGAAAATTAAGATAACATTTTTAAGTGTCTTTCGGAAGAGTGTAGTTTCTAGTTGACCTTTTTGAAAACCATTTTTTGATATAAAATTACTCAATCTCTCATACCATTGTCTACTTGTGCTTTTGTTTTAATAGAGTAACTCCTTTTTGAATGTCAATTGTTCATTGTTGTTATTCAATTCTTAAGTTCCTTAAATAGAGAAGGAAAAGATTTGTTGGAGAGTTTGCACAAGAGAGTCTTTGAGAATCTTGAATAGAGACATTGAGATGTTTCTTCAAATGGTTAATGTCTTTTGAAGCTCATTTGAAATCCCTTTGCTACAAAAGGAATTATATGTTACATCTCAGTTGTCTTTGAGATTTTTCGTAAGTCTTCACGTGATCAGAAGAAGACAAACTATCCATAGAGCCTGACAATGATCTATCAGAGTCACCTTGATCTTTGCGCTTTGATTGGCTTCCGATTATGAGCTTTAGAAGCATACTTCTTCAAAGTCTTGTCTTCAGAGGTTGACTTCTTTAGAGTCTGGTCTTCAGACGTTAAATTCTTCAGAGATTGATCTTCAGAAGTAGACTCCTTTAGAGTCTGGTCTTCAGCTTCTGATCCTTCAGATTATGATATTTAAGCTTCTCTTTAGTTATTCCTGAATTTTAGTCTATGGGCATGTGTAACACCTCGAAATTTGATTAATATATTTAATCAAATTATTAGTGTTTTTATTTAATTATTTCGTATGTTATACACTTTTATTAAATATATTATGAGTGGTATGTGGTATATGGTGGGGTACAATGAGAGTATTGGTGGGTTGGTAGAATAATTAGAATAATTAAAAATAATTAGAATTAGTTGTTGTTTTTAATTAATTAAAGTAAATAGAAAATAAAGGTTTTGGGTGAAAAAAAAAACTAAGAAGAAATAATAAGAGTAGTGAGAATTATAAGAGGAGTTGAGCCAAAGTGTGATCATTAGAACAAAATAGTAACTTCAACAAAATAAAACAAGTGAAAGCAAACGTTCCTAGCCCGATGTTACATGATCAGAGCAAGACCCTACTAATAAAACGACAAACTAATGGAAGCCACTCCAAGAGCTATCTTCCACTTACTTCAATAATGCTACTCCTGAGTATCTGCATAATACCCATGTAAAGACAACATTCAAACATAAGGGGTGGGAATACACTTCAATAATTAACGTGAAAACAAGCAGAAGTAGATTATCACATAACAACAACATACACATATTAAGTAGTCCCATCAAAAAACATATCAACAACAATCAATACAAATGTAACACTTATACAATGTACTCAACACCGACTCGTTATGCACATGGTACCAAATATGAACACTCAGGTTCATTTCTCTCCCCGATCCCCACCATAAGATCAGATTCTCTCTTGGAACTAGAGCACACAAAATCGCTATCATCATCATAGGCAATGCTTCACTAATCCCCCATAATAGGAATTGGCTACTCACACCCGATCCATCATAATAGAATCGAGGCTCACCAAAAGAACCGACGTTATGACAACATGAATGCATGGACTCTTAGCATGCAACAACAACACATACACATTGACCCATATTTTGACCATGTATGCCACCAACAACATAATCAACATAAACATATCATATTTATAATTAAATATGCAACATCTTTAACAATCACCACATTTATTCATGCTCAACAATTCATTATAGACACATATAAACATCTTCCACACAATGTTATTATAACCACATCACTATAACAACATCATCAATATTCAACACTTACATTGTTAACCAATTGTGATTAACATTCTCAGCATCATAACATCATCAAAAGATAACATCAACAATTAAACACAAATCTCATTAATTATTCATGTTATCATGACACAATTAGCCACTAAAACTAATTCCATTTGATGGTAAATTGCGTTTGCTTTCTAACACTTCGAACTTCGTCTCAATTCGAGTCCCAGAACTCAAGTTACGATGATTTGAGTCGCAAATAACAACTCTCTGCTATCATGCTCACCGAGAGAGCTAGGGGCGAGCAAGTCAGTAGCGAAACACCCTGTCCTCTCTTGGTGAAGACCCATCGAGACCAGCTCGCTTGGGGCTCGCTCGACGAAGCTGACTGAACCCAGAAACGCGATTCTACAATGTAGAACCTCCAAAACCTTCCTAAATTCGATCCCAAACATCCCCAAACATCCATAAACTTATAACACATGAATACCATACAATAGCATGTTAATTCATATTAATCTAACATGTTATTACACTGATTTAACTAAAAAAACCCAGAATTGTTCATACTTTAAAAAACCCAATTTCATAACAAAACTCATGTTTTTGAACACATATCATACAATATAATTACCCCAAATAAAGTACACAAATTTGCAAGTAATCATATCATAAAAATAGAACTGCAATCATGTTATTCATCACATTCATTATAACTCAAAGGAAGAACAAACCATATGGGAGGTTAAGGGTACCTCCACTATACCCCTCATACTTTAACACTCATTAGAGAAGCACATCTCCCACTTACCTTAATTCCTAGTAGCATTTTGGTAAAATTCAGGTTTTATTGATCATTCTTTCTCAACTCCTAGTCTTCTCTCTATTCTCCCTTGCCTCTTTCTCCTTTTTTCTAATTTTCTACGCACTGATCCAAAAAGCTACTAAACCTAGGTTTGACTCTTAAATTATATCATTAGGGTAATCTTTCTAGAATTAAAATTCTGACCCAACTCTTATCCCTCTTACCCTTCCTCCCTTCCACTTCTCATAATTTCCCTTTGGCAAAATACTCTTTTTAGTCCCTTAACTTTACCTCAGGATCCATTTTGGTTCCTTTATTTTAAAAAGTGCCAATATAGTCCCTTATATCTTCAAACAATGTCATTTAAGTCCTTTCCGTCCAATTTTTGCAAATGACGTCAATTTTTGCACGAGTGGCATCTGACATGGAAATTTATTCATATGCGTGGCATCTGTTCATTATCAAGGTCATAAAAAATCCAATAAAATTTCCAATATTTTGCCTTAAGTTAGGATTCAAACCAAGAATACCTAAGTTGAGGTTCAAGATCGTTTACCCCTAGGCCACTTAATGTTTGATGATTTAATATACAAATGAGATATGTACTTACATTTCTATATTTCTTAAACACACTCTTCTTCTTCCCATTCCCATTCTAATCAATATCTAGTTCAATGATATTACATGGCACCGATATTGACAAAGTATATAAGAAATTGAATAGACAATATAAAATAAAGGGAAGGAATCTATATCCGAATCATTTCCCGAGTTAGAATTCTAAAATGTAACAATCACACATTTTGCATAACTAGCAAACAAAAATACATTTTAAAAAAAATGGATAAGTACTTACAAGTATACAAGAACAACAACCCTCTACCTTGATCCATCTTGGTTGAACAGAAAGATCACAACTGTCAGCTTCAACATTAGTACCAAATCAATTTGAAATCTCCTCAACAACTTGTCTCTGAGGTGCAGCCTGTTGCTACTGAGGATGCTGTGTTGTGATGTGGATAATCCACAAGTGTACATGAATCAGTTGTAGTTTTAAAGATATCGAACCCAGAGACACCAACAGTCAAACTTATCATTATCTAGATGTGCTATGTAAATCTAAGGCTACAATTCTTAGGGAGACAAAAATTTAAGTAAACTGAAATTAAAAATGGACTTTGTTCGAAAAATCGAATGAAAACAAGACCGAAATGTAATTTTCAATCGTACTTCGGGGACTCAGATAAATCTTGGTGTTCTGTTTTGGTTTAAAATAATTTTTGGAGGAAATACGGATTTAAAAACATTACTCACTCTCGCGCAACCTGCGTTATGCCTCAAAACCACAATTGCTATACTCTCGCTCTGCAAACTGCAATTTCGAGACAATTTTTTTGAAAATCGATAATTCCATAATAATTGATAAAGCGCTGTCACTGTTTAAAAAAATAAAAAATACAAACTTTTTTGATCGGATACCGGTCTCACACTGTCGCGCTATTGACCGGTATCTGAATGCTCTCGCTATCGCGCAAAACGTTTTACTTTAAAAACAAAAGTTTAGAACCGATATAAATTAAAATTAAAACAAATGCCAAATGATTTACTGAGTCCCATCGGAATGAAGATCCTCACATACCAGACTCAAATAACTTAGCCAGACATAATTGACACAAAACTCATTTTATAATTACTATGCATACAAAGTAGAGACATGAACATAATGATGATATTGATATTCGTTTAAAATTTAGAACAACAAACCCAATAAAAGAAACAATATTATTATGATTCTAAGTAGACAAGTGCAGAAAAATAAAGTGATTAAATGAACCTGAAATTAAAACTAAGAAGTAGAATGTAATTGAACTTCAAATGCCAACAAGATTGTTTGATCCAAACACATAACAAAAGCCTAAAATCACTAAGGTGTAGTAGTTCCCCAATGTGAGAAAGCTACTACTTTAAAATGGTTAGTTTTCAACTTAAAACTAAATTTCCAGAACTTGCACAATATTACAATAGAACTTGGATGCCTCAAACCAAAATATTATACCTATATATAGTGCTCCAAACTAGTAGAAAACATCTAGAATTCGTGCTAAAGAAGTGGGAGAAAAGTATGGGAAGTGGGAGAAACTCATTCCACGCAGGTGCTATTTTCAGCTCCTAAAGCCCATGGAGGATGCCATGGCCTCATGGTGAACACCATTAGTGTTAACTTGGTGAACATGGGCTGACTGGGGGACATGGAAAATGCCACGCCCCTATGGAGAACACCATCAACTCCAGGGCCTATTTTTCTGCATTTTATTCAAGGTGGGTGGCTGATCACACTGAAAAACACCGCATATTTGACTCGGATTGCACATGTTTATTAGGTCTTTATTATTATTTTGCTTGTGTTATGCTTTCTTTTTTGTTGTTTTCAGGTATTTAGCTCTTTCAGGACCTTTTTAGAAGAAACGAAGCAAAAAGAACAAAAAATTAGGGTTTTCGGCAAATATTGTACTCGTGGCGTTCTGCATGGCGGCCGCCATAGGAGAAGCCATGACACATCAACCCTCAATCAGGAGGAAACTGCCACGATCCCATTAACTTCCATTTACTCACATGGCGTGCACCATGGAGGGGTGGCGGACACCACCTTTAAATTCCACGTTCCCACTAAAGAGAAGTTGAAGGGCATCCCGGTCTTTGCATGCTGTTGAGTTCCTCTATAAATAGGTCATTCTAGTTCAATTCCAAATCATCCAACTTAGTTTACAGCACTAAGACTATAAATATCATCTGTAAAAGCGGTAATCCGTCACATCAAGGGGTTATCGCACCTTAGTGTAATTGAGTTGGAGCACTTTGATTTTGCCGTCATCTTTATTTTCAAAGTCAAAGGTTTATTTACTTCCTTGTACCAGATTTAAAGCCTCTGTTTGGAGCAAGTTCTAATTTAATCACCTTTTTATTTTACTTGCCATGCCTTACTTTAATTAATTCCTTGTCATGCTTTACTTTATTTAATTCCTTGCCATTGTCTTTACTTTATTTAATTTCCTGCCATTGTCTTTACTTTATTTAATTTCCTGCCATTGTCTTTATTGCTCGTTTTAATTGTTTTACACGCTTTACTTGTTCTTCACGCCTTACATTCTAAACTTCTTTTCATCATTTTCAACATCGATGTATTTGTTTGTATTACCATGTCTAGCTAAATCTTTCAAAGGTTAGAATGTAAGGATCGCGGTTAAAGAGATGTTTCACATATTACATATGTAGAAATGCTTTAGGGGCTGTTTTGATTTTTAATTCGAGTTTTCTGAAACAACCTTGGTTAATTTTAACTACTCAAGGAGTGAGAAAGCACCCTGGCTTAGTTAACTAGGAATTTTTATCACTTTAAGGAAAAACGATTTTTGAAACTGTTTTCGGACGCGTTGATAGATTTAAAATTGGGAAACCCCTTGGGTAAACATTCCGAATCAAAATCACTTTTCAACTAAGCTTACGAGTCTTATTTCTTAAAAATAGGTTTACTACTTTAGCGTTCTGCGCACCTTTTATAAGTGACAATAAAAGACCTTAATTTAAGGGTAAACTCGGTTCTGAATACGCGAAAGCGACAGTTCCTGTTAAATGGATTCTTTTCAAGAGTAGAAAATATCATCCCATAAGTAGTTCTATTTAGACAATCGAAGCATCGTTTAATTGACGTGAAATATATTCAAGCCTATCTTTATCTGCAATGTATTTATCATTTTCTTTATTTACAGTTATTTTGCAACATCAATATCTCATTTGTACCGCCTTAGATAAACATCGTAACAATAGTAAGATAGATTGACGATTTGGTCTCTGTGGGATCAATAATCTTTTATATTACTCTAACGTGATTCGTGCACTTGCGAATACAGCGATCAAGTTTTTGGCGCCGTTGCCGGGGACCAACTTCGTCAAATTTCGTACCCTGTTGTTACACTGTCTAGAATAAGGCATTATTAGCCGGTAAATGCGAAGAACCCGTAGTACCGGAAATTTAGTAGATCCTTTAGTGGAACCCGAACGTTACACTCATACACGCCTTTTACTCGTCCGAATTAAGAAAGTTATGGCCGAGAATCGCGACCGGAGACCTCTTAAGGAATTTGCCCAACCCTCTGACGAGGAACCTAATTCTAGTATAGTAAACCCCCTCATTCCTGCCAACAATTTCGAACTAAAACCATCTTTACTACAATTAGTGCAACAGAACCAATTCGCGGGTCTCGCTACTGAGAACCCAAATCAACATTTAAAAGTCTTCATCCAACTGGCTGACACCTTTAAATCCAATGGTGCTTCACCTGGTGCGATTCATTTAAGTTTATTTCCTTTCTCCCTCAGAGATAGAGCATGTTCGTGGTTAGATTCACTTCCAGCTAACTCAATAATTACCTGGGAAGACCTTAGGAGAGTATTCCTTGCTAGATATTTTCCCCCTAGTAAGACTGCTGTTCTTCGAAACCAAATAACTAGATTTAGTCAAAACCAAGGAGAATCACTTTTTGAAGCTTGGGAGAGATACAAGGAGCTGTTAAGAGTTTGTCCACACCATGGCCTAGAACAATGGCTGATCATTCATACCTTCTATAATGGACTCCATTATAACACAAAGATGAGCATCGATACTGCCGTTGGTGGCTCGCTGATGAACAAACCTTACCCTGAAGCCTGTGACCTAATTGAGGAAATGGCCCAAAACCATTACCAATGGGGAACTGAACGAGCATCAGTAGAGAAAAAGGAGACCCAAGGTGGAATACATGAGATAAGTTCTATGGACATGATGCAAGTGAAAATGGACGCTTTAGCTCTTAAGGTCGAACATATTTCTACAAACTCTAACACCGCAGCGGTAGTCCACACAGAGTGTGAACTTTGTGTATCTAAAAGACACGAATCGGAAGAATGTAACCTTTTAAACGACCTGAACACCGACCAAGTGAATTACGCCCAAGGTAACCCATTTTCAAAGACTTACAACCCTGGACGGAAGAGTCACCCAAATTTTTCCTATAAAAAACAGAACCCTATCCAAAATTTTGCACCTCAAAGACCACAAGGTCTTCAAGCCCAAAAACCGAATCAACCTATGCAAGCTGTGCCCCAGAAGCCTAACCTTGAGAAGATCATGGAGACTTTATATCAGGCCAGACTCAGCAAAATAAAGAATTCCTAAACCAGAACATTCACGTAAACGAATTGATAACGCAATTAGGGACTAAGGTTGATCAGATAATTACTCACAATAAGATGCTTGAAACCCAGATCTCACAGGTAGCACTAAACCAAGCCCCACAAACTACACCTGGAGGACAATTCCCTGGACAACCTCAACTCAACCCTCGAGGGCAAGCTAACGCTATCGCATTACGAAGTGGGACCGCTTACGAAGGGCCTTATAACCCAGCAATGAGCGAGTCCAAAGCTTCTAAAGAAAATATACCTACCAACCAAGGAGAGGAACCAGTGGAACCCGAAAAACAAACAGACCAAGAAGGAGAAGCCAAGGATAAAACTTGCAAACCACCACCCCCGTACAAACCACCAATCCCATATCCGCAAAGACTTAAACAAACCAAAATCGATAACCAATACCAAAAGTTTATAAAAGTAATAGAGAAGCTTCATGTAGAGATTCCTTTCACCGAAGCCATCACCCAAATTCCATCTTACGCCAAATTTCTCAAAGACATCTTAACCAACAAGCGTAGGCTTGACGATCCCAAACCCTTGGAATGCAACTTTATTTCTGAGAATAAACTTGCTAAGAAGGAGAAAGACCCTGGGAGTTTTTCTATACCTTGCATTCTAGGGAGTCATGTGATCGATAAAGCTTTCCTAGACTTAGGCGCTAGTGTGAGTTTAATGCCCTTAGCTGTGTGTAAAAGGTTAAACTTAGGAGAATTACAACCAACTAAGATGTCCCTCCAATTAGCCGATAGATCTGTTAAGTATCCTGTAGGCATATTAGAAGACATCCCCGTTAGGATCGGTCAACTTTATATCCCGACAGACTTTGTGGTCATGGATATCAAGGAAGACGACGATATCCCTATCCTTTTAGGTAGACCATTTTTATCAACAGCCGGAGCTATAATAGATGTTAGAAGAGGAAAATTAAGTTTCGAAGTAGGAGATGAAAAGATATAGTTTATTCTTTCAAAGTTCCGAATGGCACCAATCATAGGAGACACATCTTACGCAATTGATATCATAGATGAATGCATAAGGGAATTCGATCAAGAAGAACATATGATCGAACCATTTTCAAACCTGAATGAAAAGGATGACGAGCTAAAGGAAATAGAACTTCACACTAACGAATGTTTGGCCCTTACTCCAGACCTTTCACCAAACTTTCAAAAACCAGCTCAAGAACTTAAGGAATTGCCCAAGAACCTAAGATACGAGTTTTTGGATAAAGAAATGAACCACCCAGTAATAGTTAGTGCCACCTTAAACCAAGACGAGACAAACCAACTCTTGAATGTTTTACGAAGATACCCCTCTGCCTTAGGATACAACATCTCTGATTTAAAAGGTATAAGCCCATCCGTGTGTATGCACAAGATCTCGCTAGAGGAGGATTCAAAACCTTCCAGAGAACATCAGAGAAGAATCAACCCTGTAATGAGTGAGGTGGTAAAGAAGTAAGTCCTTAAACTGCTAGAAGCTGGTATAATCTATCAGATCTCCGATAGTAAATAGGTAAGTCCTATACATGTGGTACCCAAAAAGGGAGGCATCACAGTCGTGCAGAACGAGAAGGGCGAGCATGTGGCTAAACATATAGAAGGCGGATGGCGTATGTGCATATACTATAGGAAACTAAATAAGGCAACTAGGAAAGACCATTTCCCCATTCCATTCATAGATCAAATGCTTGAGCGTCTTGCCAGACACTCTTACTTTTGTTATCTGGATGGATATTCTGGATTTTTCCAAATACCCATACACCCCGAGGATCAAGAGAAAACTACCTTCACCTGTCCTTATGGAACATTTACTTACAGACGAATGCCGTTTGGACTCTGCAATACGCCAACTACTTTCCAACTTTGTATGATGTCAATCTTCGCAAATTATCTCGACGGAATCATGGAAGTGTTCATGGATGATTTTTTGGTATGTGGGTTTGACTTTGAGAATTGCCTCATTAATCTTGAGAAAATCCTAGAAAGATGCGTAGAAGTTAACCTTGTATTAAGCTGGGAGAAGTGCCACTTTATGGTTAAAGAAGGCATAGTATTAGGACATATAATATCTGAAAGAGGCATTGAGGTCGACAAAGCAAAGATAGAAGTGATAGAAAACCTTAACCCTCCTAAGACTGTTAGAGAAGTCCGAAGTTTTCTTGGACACGCCGGTTTTTACCGACGCTTTATCAAAGATTTCTCTAAAATAACAAAACCCCTGACCGACCTTCTGATGAAAGACGTTGAATTCATTTTCAATGAAAAATGTATCGAAGCCTTTAATTATTTAAAACAAGCACTAATGTCAGCACCCATTTTACAAACTCTGGATTAGACTCAACCTTTTGAAATAATGTGTGATGCTAGCAATTTCGCCGTAGGAGCTGTTTTAGGACAGAGAAAAAATAAGAAATTACATGTGATATATTATGCTAGTAGAACCCTAGATGCCGCTCAACTCAATTATACGACAACAAAGAAGGAACTCTTAGCTGTAGCTTTTGCAATTGATAAATTTAGGTCTTATCTTGTCGGATCTAAGATTATAGTCTATACAGACCATGCAACTATCCGTTACCTTCTAAGCAAAAAGGATGCAAAACCTAGGTTACTCAGATGGATCCTTTTGCTACAAGAGTTCCACTTAGATATCTGAGACAAAAAAGGAACAGAAAACGTAGTTGCTGACCATCTTTCCAGACTAGAGCATTTGAAGCCAAACCGTTTACCTATAAATAATAATTTCACCTATGACAGATTGATAGCTAAGTTAGATACCGTTCCCCTTGAACCTGATAGAGACAACCTTGGAACAGTTTCTCAGATTAGCAGAGTACCATGGTACGCTGATTTTGTGAATTATCTAGCCGCTGATATCATACCACCTGACCTCAATTATCAACAAAAGAAGAAGTTCTTTAAAGATGTAAGACATTTCTATTGGGACGAACCACTCCTTTTTAAAAGAGGAACAAATAACATCTTCCGACGTTGCGTCCCGGAAGAAGAAGTTAGAAATATCATAGAGCATTGTCACTCTTCACCCTATGGTGGACATTCAAGCACATCCAAGACATACATTAAAATCCTTCAAGCTGGTATTTATTGGCCAACACTATGGCGTGATGTCCATACTTATATTGTCCAGTGTGACCGGTGCCAGCACGCTGGAAACATCTCAAGACACGATGAAATGCCTTTGAAGAACATCCAAGAAGTGGAATTATTTGATGTTTGGGGTATTGATTTCATGGGACCTTTCCCTTCTTCGATGGGAAACAAGTATATTTTGGTAGCTGTCGACTATGTGTCCAAATGGATAGAAGCTATAGCCTCACCCACTAACGACACCAGAGTAGTCATCAAGTTGTTTAAAAACAATATTTTCCCCAAATTTGGAGTACCATGACTTGTCATAAGTGACGGTGGATCACATTTTATATCCAGGATATTCGATAAACTCTTAAGAAAGTATGGAGTAAAACACAGAGTAGGAACACCATATCATCCCCAGACTAATGGTCAAGTCGAAGTATCAAACAGAGAGATTAAGCAAATCTTGGAAAAAACTGTTTCAATATCCAGAAAAGATTGGTCTGAAAAGCTAACAGAAGCATTGTGGGCTTACAAAACTGCTTACAAAACCCCTATTAGAACTACACCATACCGATTACTCTATGGAAAGTCATGCCACTTACCTTTTGAACTTAATCACAAAGCATATTGGGCCATAAAGACCCTGAATTTGGATTACCTAGCATCCGGCGAGAAGCGAATCTTCGATATCCATAAATTGGAGGAACTCCGCCAGAACGCTTACGAGAATGCCATTATAGACAAAGAAAGAACCAAAGCATGGCATGACAAAAGGATTGTGAAAAAGGACTTTAATATAGGCGACTCTGTTCTCCTTTTCAATTCCAGATTACGACTTTTTCCAAGTAAGCTGTGTTCGAGATGGACAGGCCCCTTTGAGGTTTCCAAAATCCTCAAATCTGGAGCAGTTGAAATCCGGAACAATTCCTGTAATCCGTTTGTGGTAAATGGACAAAGACTGAAGCAATATCAAGGAGGTGACATCCCCATAAATTGCCCTGGCCATACTCTGATCGACCCTCTGGTTCCTACCTCTGATATATAAAATTCAAATCGTCAAGCTAACGACGTTAAACAAAGCGCTGCATGGGAGGCAACCTATGATATCTTTTTCCTTTACTCCACTTTTACTATTTCAATTTTATTTTCATATGTTATATATATATATATATATATATATATATATATATATATATATATATATATATATATATATATATATATATATATATATTATATATAATATATATATATATATATATATATATATATATATATATATATATATATATATATATATATATATATATATATATATATATATATATATATATATATATATGTTTAGACTAACAGTTGCAATATTTGCGATTTCAGGTGTCCTCTGTTTTTAACCTAACTTTTCCGGATGGAGAATTTAGATACTATGCCAGTGTTCTTTCGTGACCCAGTACAGAAGCAACGCTACGCCATGCTTTCCCAGCGTCCAATGCTGCCCACCAGATATCCTGATTCAAGCTGCATGGAAGCATTAGGCATTGAGCCTAGTGTCAGGCATTTATGCAGTCAGCTGCAATGGGATGATTATACTGAAGCGATGCACGTGACTTATAGGAACCTCACTTTGGAGTTCTTGAGCTCGCTGAACTACGAGCCCTACGTTGGTCACGCTAGTGATGGCGGCTACATTAATTTCAGGATGTTTGGGACAGAATACACCTTCAACCACAAGCGTTTCGGTGACTTACTTGGATTTCAGACTACTTATGATGCCTCATCTGAGCTCCCCATGAGCTATTTCCTGAGTAGAGACGTTGAGAAGTTCTTGAGTGACATTACATGTGGAGGTAACCCTGACCCTTCCATCCAAATCTCTAACAAGATCCATAATCTTACTTTCAAATATTTTCAGATGATTATTGCTCACACCTTCCCGGGGAAGAGTGACACTGATACACATGTAAGTGCTGAAGAGATTTTCTTCATGTACTGTACCACTCAGTCACACCCAGTAGCTTGCGGAGATTTTATGATCGAGAGTCTCTATCTTAATGCTCGCTCCGCTGTAAGTCCTATACATGTTGGAAGCACGGTAACCCATATAGCCTCCTCCCTAGGACTTGATAGAAATCTATTTCACCTAACATCTTACTGCAGTTATACTTTGATGGATATTGACTTCTGTCTGGACCGTGGCCTCACGAGGAGATCTTCTTTCCACCCAGACCAATACAAGCTCCTAATCGAGGGTGAGACTATCCACTACTTTACTTTACCAGACCCTCAGGTAACTTGTGTTTATAATCAGGCCAACTGGGCCTATGCCATAGAAGGCCAAGGCGAGACAGTAGATGAGCAGAGAATCCCACCTACCAGAATCAAAATCCTCACCAATAATCCAAATCTTCAGAGTCCAAGCATGCATTCTAAGCTTGTTAAGCTTCGTATGGAGATAGCCCAGCTCCGCCAGGAGCTTGCTGACGTTGCTTTCCAGGTCGAAGTGTCAGATGCCACACATGCCACTGAAGCCGATATACTGAACAATTAGATCGCTGACCTTAGACACCAGATTGCAGAGCTCAGAGGATCCGAAGTTAAGGAGACTCCATTATTCCCTGGGCATTGATGATGTCACCGACTGAGAGATGCCGTTTGCTTTACTTATTTCCCATTATTTATTATTTATGCTTGTTTTTATTTTTCCTTTTGACTTTATGCTTTATTTTCCTTTCTTAGCATCTCTCGACCCGTGACTTATTGTAGGTGCTTAATTGGCTGCATTATATGGTAAAACACTAGATGGGTACTAATGTCTTGACTGATGTCATGACATGTATGTGTGACTACATTGTAGTTACTGCAGGACTAGCTAACACAGGATTTATTGAATGTCAAACTGGATGCTGTGACATTCATACCTGTCAACAGATACTAAGGAATAGAACAGCAGGTGTTCTGTTAGAACTTAGTATTTATTTCCAGTCTGGTTATCAAGGAAAGACCAGACCTGGCATAAGGCCTACTGACTGAATGTCAAACTGGATGTTATGACATTCATCATTGACAGCAGCTACTGAACATTAGACAGAGTGGTGTTCTGTTATAATTCAGCATGTAACTTAGTTTGTTCTTCAAGAGAATAACAGAACTAACTTAAGGCCAAATGTGTAAATGTTAAGTTGGACACTTTGACATTTATTAATGTAAGCTGTTACTGTAGTATGGTCATTTTGATCATGTACAGGTCAGCAAAATTGTACAGTCTGTTTTCTGGAAAAACAGACTCAGCATATGGACCTTGATGTCAAGCTGAATGTCGTGACATTCATGTCTGACAGCATATGCTATATTGTAGGTTGTTCAGTTTTCTGTTTCAGCTTTTTCTCAGGCTATTCTTCAGGGATTCAACTACTGAGAGAAAATCCAGGAAATCAACAACCAAGCTATATTCAATGAACCTAACAAATAGCCTATTTGTTAGTAACCTAAATGTTGAATTTATGGGAACTCGTGTGACCTTAAATTCAGGAGAATACAGGTGAAAAAGCCCAGGATACTGCAATATAAAAGGAAGGCGTTCCTTCATTCAGTTTCGGGGATTTTGAGGCGTGAAGATTTTGTGTGTCCATCATACTTCACTGCTGTATTTTTGTGAGTCTTGTATTAGACGTATCTTGTAAGCCAAGCCATTATCAAGTAGATGATAGCTTTGGCATAGGGTGTTCATTGAGTTGTAAGTGTTGTGTCACTCAAAGCTTTTAAGCGTGAGTGCTGTGTATCTTGATTAAAGCTGTGAAGCACAATCAAGAGTTGTTTGAAGTGTGACTTCAACTTGTCTTTAATAGTGTTTAAAGATAGTAATCACTGAGGTGATTGAGGGGGAGTGAGTAGGAACTCTGATCTTAGGTTAAGATTGAAATTGCATTGGGTAGTGATTAAGTGATAAGTTGTAAACGGGTGAGTTTAGCTTTGAATTGATACTACTAATAGTGGATTTCCTCCCTGGCTTGGTAGCCCCCAGATGTAGGTCATGTTGGACTGAACTGGGTAAACAATTACTTGTGTTATTTACTGCACTTACTGTTAAGTTCTGCATAATTCCTGTCTGTGCAGAATTGGATGTCATAACAACCAGTGTGACATTCAAAGTCTGATAACTAGAATTTCAATTGGTATCAGAGCAGGCACCCTGCCTGTGAATTTCTGGGTGAGATCTAGGGAAGTTACTTTCTAGTACCATGGACAAGGATTTAGGACACTCAAACAGACCACCCATGTTGGATGGCTCTAACTATGATGACTGGAAGCCTCGTATGATAGCCTTCTTAAGGTCTCTAGACAGCAAAGTCTGGAGAGCTGTCAACAAAGGATGGGAACATCCAATGAGGACAAGTGAAGATGGAGTCAGTGTGCAGATTCCTGAAGAAGAGTGGGACAAGGAGCAAGAGGCATTAGCTCTTGGAAATTCCAAGGCCTTGAATGCATTGTTCAATGGAATCAGCAGGAACATCTTCAGGCTGGTACACCACTGTGAACTAGCTAAGGAAGTTTGGGATACCCTCAAGGTAACTCATGAAGGTACTTCCAAGGTGAAGATGTCCAAACTTCAGATGCTGACCACCAAGTTTGAAAATCTGAGGATGAAAGAGGATGAGACTATTCATGACTTTCACATGAATATTCTTGAAATTGCAAACACCTCTGGTGGACTAGGTGAGAAAATGGCTGAAGAGAAACTTGTAAGAAAGATTCTCAGGTCCTTGCCTAAGAGATTTGCTATGAAGGTCACAACCATAGAGGAGGCGCAAGACATCTGCAACATGAAGGTGGATGAGCTCATTGGTTCCCTCCAAACCTTTGAAATGGGCTTGGGTGAGTATGCTGAGAAGAAGAACAAAAGCATAGCTTTTGTATCTAATGCTGAAGAGGAGTCAGAAGCAGGATATACTGGAGGTGATGAAAGTATATCAGAAGCCTTAGCCATGCTTGGGAGACAGTTCAACAAGTTCGTGAAGAAGATTGATCAAAGAGGTAGACCCAATGTCAAGAACATCCCGTCTGACATTAAGAAAAGATCAACTTCTGATGAGAAGTTCAATCACGGCAAGGGAATCCAGTGTCATGGTTGTGAAGGGTATGGACACGTCAGAGCTGAATGCCCTACTTACCTCAAATTGCAAAATAAGGGGTTAGCTATCACATGGTCTGAAGGAGACTCTGAAAGTGAATCTGAAGGAGAATCTGCCAAACATGTCACTGCACTAACCAGTGTTTGTGCCTCTGAAGATGACTCAAGTGCAGATGAACTGACCTTTGATGAACTTGCAGCAGCCTATAAGAAGCTGTGTTCCACCAGTGCAGAAGTGCGTGCACAAGGAGAAAAGCAAAAGAAACTCATCAAGGAACTGGAAGATGAGAGACAGAAGCAACTGTCTGTCATAGAGGGTCTAAATGGTGAGATAACCCTGCTGACCTCCAAGCTGAATCAGATGACTAAATCCATCAGAATGATGAATAAGGGAACTGACACCTTGGAAGAGATTCTAAAGGTGGGACAGCAGTCTGGAACCAAATCTGGCCTTGGATTTGGGAAAAGATCCTCAACTGAACACAAACGCCCAAAGGCTAAAGTTCAGAAGTTCAAGCAGAAGTCAAAGCCAATGTCTCAACATCGAGGAACTAGGATGAATGATCATCAGAAGAGGAAATACCAGGAGTGGAGGTGTCACCACTGTGGTAGGCTTGGGCATATAAAAGCCTTCTGCTACTGGATTCATGGTTTCCCTAACCAAGCCTTGCATGTTAAGCCTAAGCATAAAACACATAAGCGCTATGTTCCCATTAAGAAGCAACAATGGTATGCTAGGATAGCACACACTGCTCTAAGGGCTTCTACCAGAGAAGACTGGTACTTTGACAGTGGATGCTCAAGACATATGACTGGTATGGAAAATCTACTGGTAGATATTCAACCTCACACTACCAGCTATGTGACCTTTGGTGATGGTGCCAAAGGAAAAATAAAAGGTGTGGGCAAACTGGACTGTTCTGGAGTGCCAAAACTGAATAATGTGCTGTTAGTAAGAGGACTAACTGCAAACCTCATCAGCATAAGTCAGCTGTGTGATCAAGGGTTTCATGTTCAGTTTACTAAGGAGCTATGCATTGTGACAAATGGTGACAATCAGGAAGTTATGAGAGGAACCAGGTCCAAAGATAACTGCTACCTGTGGGAACCTGAAGTCTCTAACTTTTCCACAACATGCTCCTCAGCCAAGGAAGAACAGGATGTGAAGCTGTGGCATAGACGTCTTGGACATCTCCACTTACGGGGAATGAAGAAGATTATATCCAAGGAAGCAGTCAGAGGAATTCCAAAGCTTCTGATTGATGAAGGAAGAGTCTGTGGAGAATGCCAGGTGGGCAAGCAAACCAAGATGTCACATCCGAAGCTGGGACATCCCACAACCTCCAGAGTTCTGGAACTATTGCACATGGACCTAATGGGACCTATGCAGGTTGAAAGTCTTGGTGGGAAGAAATATGCATACGTGGTGGTGGATGACCATTCCAGATACACGTGGATAAGCTTCATTAGAGAGAAGTCAGATACATTTGATGTCTTCAAAGACCTGTGCATAAGACTTCAAAGGGAAAAGGACAGTTGTGTGGTCCGGATTAGAAGTGATCATGGTACGGAGTTCAAGAATTCCAAGTTTGATGAGTTTTGCTCGTCTGAAGGAATAAGTCATGAGTTCTCCTCCCCTATAACTCCTCAGCAGAATGGAATAGTTGAAAGAAAAAATAGAACTATTCAAGAATCTGCCAGAGCAATGATTCATGCAAAGAAGCTCCCCATGCACTTCTGGGCTGAAGCAATGAATACCGCATGCTATGTTCACAACAGAGTCACCTTGAGAAAAGGAACCTCCTCCACTCTATATGAAATATGGAAAGGCAGAAAACCCACTGTGAAGTACTTTCATATCTTTGGAAGTAAATGCTACATTCTCACAGATCGTGAACAGAGAAGGAAGCTAGATCCCAAAAGTGATGAAGGTATATTTCTGGGATACTCCACTAACAGCAGAGCCTACAGAGTGTTCAACTACAGGACCAATGTCCTGATGGAATCCATAAATGTCATTGTGGACGACAAAGAGGAAGGAACCGATGTCATGGAGGATGTTGAAACATTCCTTGACAGTTCAACTGACAGTCCAGTCAAGTCTGAAGAAGTACAGGAACCTCCTCCTGAATGTGAAGTAGATGTAACCACCAAAGTGCCATCTATCAGAATTCAGAAAGACCACCCTAAGGATCTTATCATAGGGGATCCCACCAGTGGTGTAACTACCAGGTCAAGAGGAATAAACTCAAATTCCTGCTTTGTATCCAAGGTTGAACCAAAGAATGTGAAAGAAGCCCTGACTGATGAATACTGGATCACTGCCATGCAAGAGGAACTTGAGCAGTTCAAAAGGAATGAAGTCTGGGAACTAGTTCCAAGACCTGAAGGGACCAACATCATTGGTACCAAGTGGATCTACAAAAACAAATCTGATGAGAAAGGAGTAATTACTAGGAATAAAGCAAGACTAGTAGCTCAAGGATACACTCAAGTTGAAGGGGTAGATTTTGATGAGACATTTGCTCCTGTGGCTAGGCTTGAGTCCATCAGATTGTTGTTGGGGGTAGCATGCATCCTGAAGTTTAAGCTATTCCAAATGGATGTGAAGAGTGCATTCTTGAATGGCTACCTAAATGAGGAAGTCTATGTGGAACAACCTAAAGGGTTCTGTGATCCTAACCAACCTGAGCATGTATACAAGTTGAGGAAAGCCTTGTATGGGTTGAAACAAGCTCCTAGAGCATGGTATGAAAGGTTAACCGAATTTCTGACCTCAAATGGATACAGAAAGGGTGGCATAGATAAAACCTTGTTTGTGAAGGATGAAGAAGGCAAAATCATGATAGCTCAAATCTATGTTGATGATATAGTCTTTGGTGGAATGTCAGAACAAATGGTTCAAAAATTTGTTCACCAGATGCAGTCTGAGTTTGAAATGAGTCTAGTGGGAGAACTGACCTATTTCCTTGGAATGCAAGTAAACCAAATGGAGGACTCTATGTTTCTCTCCCAAAGCAAGTATGCCAAGAACATAGTTAAGAAGTTTGGTATGGATAATGCCAGGCACAAGAGGACTCCTGCTCCCACTCACCTGAAGTTGACCAAAGATGATGGAGGGCCTAGTGTTGATCAATGCTTGTATAGAAGCATGATAGGTAGTCTGCTGTACCTAACTGCAAGTAGACCTGACATTTCTTATGTAGTTGGAGTGTGTGCCAGATATCAAGCAGAGCCTAAGGTGAGCCACTTGAATCAAGTCAAACGGATTCTCAAGTACATCAATGGGACCTGTGACTATGGGATGCTGTATTCACATGGGTCTGAGCCTGTCCTATCTGGGTACTGTGATGCTGACTGGGCTGGGAGTGCTGATGACAAAAAAAGCACATTAGGTGGATGCTTCTTCTTAGGAGACAACCTCATATCTTGGTTCAGCAAGAAGCAGAATTGTGTTTCTCTGTCCACTGCAGAGGCTGAATACATAGCTGCTGGAAGCAGTTGTTCCCAACCGGTTTGGATGAAACAGATGCTCACTGAGTACAATGTCACTCAAAATGTCATGACATTGTTCTGTGATAATCTCAGTGCCATCAATATCTCCAAGAATCCCATCCAACACAGCAGGACCAAGCATATTGACATTAGGCACCACTTCATCAGAGATCTGGTGGAAGACAAGGTGATCACTTTGGAACATGTAGCCACGGATCTTCAACTGGCTGACATATTTACAAAGGCTCTGGATGCTACTCAGTTTGAAAACTTAAGGAGCAAACTGGGAATATGTCTCTCTGAGACCTTATAGCAATCACTGATGGTTGGGATAAATTGTTTAATATCTCTGCCTATTAAACAATTTCTACTAGGCCATGATTGGTCAACAGATCATAGCTATGCTACTTGCAACAAGGGTGGATACAAGAGGATAAGGAGACACCCTACTGTGAGAAGGCCAATGTACCTGCAGGAGTTCAAGGATGCTGTTCATGCAGGAGTGGTTCTGGATGTCAGAAACAAAATCATGGCATCTGATATGGTGGTACCTACTGTAAAGCAAAAGTGGGTAATCACTTGATCAAAGCTGTGAAGCAAGATCAAGTGGATGGTAACTTGGTTGAAACTGTGAAGTAAAACCAAGTCTGTAACTTTGTCGTTACTCTCTGGTTATGTTGTTGGCTTTGGCAACATTTTTGACAAAAAGGGGGAGTAACCCCTGACAAACAGAGTGAGAGTCTCTACAACAGACTCTCAGGACGACAGATTCCTCCCCTGCAGCGATTGTGTGTTGAAGTTTAGATTTAACTTCTGTATGTGTGTGCTGCTGTGTGAAGTTTTTATTTAACTTCCATGTGTGTGAGTGTGCTGCCACTCTGAGTGTATTAGCTAGTATTAATTCCTGCTAGGTGTGTGATTCCGCTGCTATGAACTCTGTTATGGGGATCAAAGTGTTTTAGCCAAAAATTTGCCAAAGGGGGAGTTTGTAGGTGTTTAATTGGCTGCATTATATGGTAAAACACTAGATGGGTACTAATGTCTTGACTGATGTCATGACATGTATGTGTGA
Organism: Lathyrus oleraceus; assembly: GCF_024323335.1. Classification (NCBI taxonomy): domain Eukaryota; kingdom Viridiplantae; phylum Streptophyta; class Magnoliopsida; order Fabales; family Fabaceae; genus Lathyrus; species Lathyrus oleraceus. Next base: position 106,683,444 of record NC_066585.1, read on the forward strand.
CTACATTGTAGTTACTGCAGGACTAGCTAACACAGGATTTATTGAATGTCAAACTGGATGCCGTGACATTCATACCTGTCAACAGATACTAAGGAATAGAACAGCAGGTGTTCTGTTAGAACTTAGTATTTATTTCCAGTCTGGTTATCAAGGAAAGACCAGACCTGGCATAAGGCCTACTGACTGAATGTCAAACTGGATGTTATGACATTCATCATTGACAGCAGCTACTGAACATTAGACAGAGTGGTGTTCTGTTATAATTCAGCATGTAACTTAGTTTGTTCTTCAAGAGAATAACAGAACTAACTTAAGGCCAAATGTGTAAATGTTAAGTTGGACACTTTGACATTTATTAATGTAAGCTGTTACTGTAGTATGGTCATTTTGATCATGTACAGGTCAGCAAAATTGTACAGTCTGTTTTCTGGAAAAACAGACTCAGCATATGGACCTTGATGTCAAGCTGAATGTCGTGACATTCATGCCTGACAGCATATGCTATATTGTAGGTTGTTCAGTTTTCTGTTTCAGCTTTTTCTCAGGCTATTCTTCAGGGATTCAACTACTGAGAGAAAATCCAGGAAATCAACAACCAAGCTATATTCAATGAACCTAACAAATAGCCTATTTGTTAGTAACCTAAATGTTGAATTTATGGGAACTCGTGTGACCTTAAATTCAGGAGAATACAGGTGCAAAAGCCCAGGATACTGCAATATAAAAGGAAGGCGTTCCTTCATTCAGTTTCGGGGATTTTGAGGCGTGAAGATTTTGTGTGTCCATCATACTTCACTGCTGTATTTTTGTGAGTCTTGTATTAGACGTATCTTGTAAGCCAAGCCATTATCAAGTAGATGATAGCTTTGGCATAGGGTGTTCATTGAGTTGTAAGTGTTGTGTCACTCAAAGCTTTTAAGCGTGAGTGCTGTGTATCTTGATTAAAGCTGTGAAGCATAATCAAGAGTTGTTTGAAGTGTGACTTCAACTTGTCTTTAATAGTGTTTAAAGATAGTAATCACTGAGGTGATTGAGGGGGAGTGAGTAGGAACTCTGATCTTAGGTTAAGATTGAAATTGCATTGGGTAGTGATTAAGTGATAAGTTGTAAACGGGTGAGTTTAGCTTTGAATTGATACTACTAATAGTGGATTTCCTCCCTGGCTTGGTAGCCCCCAGATGTAGGTCATGTTGGACTGAACTGGGTAAACAATTACTTGTGTTATTTACTGCACTTACTGTTAAGTTCTGCATAATTCCTGTCTGTGCAGAATTGGATGTCATAACAACCAGTGTGACATTCAAAGTCTGATAACTAGAATTTCACTTATTACTATCTATTCATATATATATGTATGTGTTACTATTATTATGTTTTTATTTTATTTTTACTTTACTTTACTTTTTTATTTTGTCATTTATCAAGCTTAATCAAAAATAAAAAAGACAACATGTTATGGAATCCTATGCGCACCTCCTTTACAAAATAAGGAAAAAGTTGAAGCCCAAGAAGCAAGGAATAAGCCCGACCCAAAAACAACAATTCCGGAGCCATGGCGGGCGGCATAGCCTCATGGCGGGCGCCATGGGGTCTGTACTTTTAACGGGACAAAATCCCTAAATCTCCCATTTTTGAATTCTTCAACCTCTCAAAACCCATTTTTTCCTCCTTCCACCTCCATTGAAGTCCACAAAAATTCCAAACTTTATCATTCTAACTCTAACCCGTTATCATTCCTAAACTTCACTCATCAATTTCTTCCACCAAAAACCCACTACAATCCCATTTTCACTTCCTTACCATAAAAACCCATTTTTCTCTTCACTCACCATCAATGGCTGGAATGTAATTCAACGATATCATGCTTCGCGGAGGGAAACCTGGAGAGCGTCAAAACAAAATTTTACAGAAGTTGCAATCACGGGAAATTCTCGCCACCAGGTATGTAGATGAGGACTGTTTGTATACTTTAGGGACATATCATAGTGTTTTTCATATGCTAGATAATTTAGGACTGCATGATATTTTTGCTAATAAGGAGCCCACCTATGATAGGCTGACCAGGGAATTTCTAAGTTCCCTAATTTACACTGTTCATCCTGGCACTACTAGTGCGGTTGGTACCGTATGTTTTAGAATGTTCAACGTTGAATATGAGTACACTACCGACGCTTTAGCAAGTTTGTTAGGAATGCCTTATGGAGAGGGTGCCATTTGTGAGACACCCTTAGATGCAAAATGGACACTCGAAGCATCTAACTTTTGGAATAGATTATCAAATGTGGCTGCCACTTCTTTTGAAGGAATTTTAGCCTCCACTATTCATAACCCGACCATCCGTATTTTTTGATATCTTTTGGCATGTACTATTTTTGGTCGGGAAAATTCTAATAAAGTAAATGCTCGCGAGTTGCTATTTTTACAGGGTTGCCTTACTAATCAAAGGATCAATCCTGTTCCTTTTATGCTTGCACATATGTCCCCCATTTTGAAAAAAGGAGGAACCATTTCTTTTGGTGGATTAATTACTTCTATTGCTAGAGAACTAAATCTCAACGCTGAGTTATCTACCTTAGAACCGCTCCCTCACCGCACCATTAACTTGAAAATTTTAAAGGATATGAAATTATGCAAGGCGCGACAAGCAAGCGGTTATAACCTCATGGTTCATGGTGTAGCTATACTGAGTGTTGTTTTACCTTGCTCTTAACGTACAGATGTGTGACATGCAAGGAACTGGACATATGATCTCGATGCTCCACCTTTTACCGGTCCTTTGCCACCTAATGTCCCTATGAACGATGGGCAAGGGACCGATGATGAGTATGACCGACGCGACCAGTCCCCTGCTCATGATATTCCTACACATACTGCATCACCTGCACACACTGCACCTTCTTCTTCTGACCATTTTGCAGGTACCACTCCCGGTTTTTACATTACTGAGGAGATGTGGCGCGAGCACTTGGCTCGGGAAGAAAGGCATGACGCCCTTCTAAATACCATAAACCAACAATTGACTGATAATATGAGTTTTATGGTAGCCTTCCAGCAGCGCACTGAGCAAGCACATCGGACTATCACGAAATCCTTGCTTGTGATCACTAATGAGCAGCATCGCCAGCGACAGGCTACTGAGTGGCACTTCACACTTATCGAGGCCAACCAGGGGTCTCTCTTAGGTCGCTCTAGGCAGCTGCAGAAAGGTCTTAGTACTCGTAGCAGGAGTCGTCGACCCAGGCATCCTGACCAGGGCGGTGACGGTACTGGTGATCAGCCATAGTTCTCTCTCTTTCAGGTTACTCCTACCCTATCTTATATCAAAACATTGGGGACAATATTCGGTTTAAGTGTGGGAGGAGATTTTTATCGCTTTCCTTTATTTTCAGTATGTTTTGTGTGTTTTTGTTGTTTGCTTTCCTTTCAATAAAATAACATGTGTTTGACGAGTCATCTGTGTGGTGTATCCGTATTTCTCCCATTTCTTTAGCCTTACCAAAAAATTTGTGAGCAAAGAAAACAATGTATTTTGAATATTCAGGCTATAAGACAGGTTTATGACAGGATGTAAAGATTTGGGAAAACTTTTTCTAAAAATCGATATCGTCTTGACACCGTAGGCTTCATGATTATAAGAGTCGATCCCGATACCCCATATGCTGTGGCCCTAATTTTTGTTCCAAATAAGTCCTTAAGTAGTTTATCCTTGCAGTCAGCTCCGACTTAAGCATGCTCTACGTAGGGGACCGATGAAAATAAGTGAATGATCATAAAAATTTCTACTTTGTTCTCTAGTTGTATGAAATTCCGGGCTAGGTGACTCTCACATAGTCATTTAACCCAGCAAAATGAAGAGGTTTGCGAAACATGCAGAAGAAAAATAAAATAAAAATATAATAATATGCCTATTGTTGGTTGGTTCAGAGGTATCTGGTGCTGAACTTGGTAGGGTGGATTACGATCCAATCCCCCACAACTACGATTGGGTTAAATAAAGGGGCTACACCAACTTATGTACCAGAGCCCCATGCTTAAGATCATAATCACTAACCGGTCACCTTACTATGAGTATGTACGGATAACAGGCTTAATGTGATTGCACCTGAATGAAAAGGACTTGAAGAAGACAAAAAGAAGGCCTAGGTATGGTGGGGTGATATTGATTGATTCGTATAGGAACGAAGCCTATGACCGCATTTGTAGAAAGTGTCACCACAATATCCTTAGTTCGATTCGTTAGTACCTATCGATACATTCCTTGAATTAACTTATAAGCCTTTTTAGCCTTGACTTAACGCTGGTTGATACTGTTTTTCTTGCATGAGCTATAAAGAGTTTTGCTTGAGGACAAGCAAAGGTTTAAGTGTGGGAGAATTTGATCACACTGAAAAACACCGCGTATTTGACTCAGATTACACATGTTTATTAGGTCTTTATTATCATTTTACTTGTGTTATGCTTTCTTTTTTGTTGTTTTCAGGTATTTAGCTCTTTCAGGACCTTTTTAGAAGAAACGAAGCAAAAAGACCAAAAAATTAGGGGTTTCGGCAAATATTGCACTCGTGGCGTTATGCATGACGATCGCTATAGGAGAGGCCATGACACATCAACCCTCAACCAGGAGGAAACTGCCACGATCCCATGAACTTCCCCATTTCCTCACATGGCGGGCGCCATGGAGGGGTGGAGGGCGCCACCTTTGAATTCCACGTTCCCACTAAAGAGAAGTTGAAGGGGGTCTTTGCATGTTGTTGAGTTCCTCTATAAATAGGTCGGTCTAGTTCACTTCCAAATCATCCAACTTAGTTTACAACACTAAGACTATAAATATCATCTGTAAAAGCGGTAATCCGTCACATCGAGGGGTTATCGCATCTTAGTGTAATTGAGTTGGAGCACTTTGATTTTGCCGTCATCTTTATTTTCAAAGTCCAAGGTTTATTTACTTCCTTGTACCAGATTTAAAGCCTCCGTTTGGAGCAGGTTCTAATTTAATCGCCTTTTTATTTTACTTGCCATGCCTTACTTAAATTAATTCCTTGTCATGCTTTACTTTATTTAATTCCTTGCCATTGTCTTTACTTTATTTAATTTCCTGCCATTGTCTTTACTTTATTTAATTTCCTGCCATTGTCTTTACTTTATTTAATTTCCTACCATTGTCTTTACTTTATTTAATTTTCTCGCCATTATCTTTATTGCTCGTTTCAATTGTTTTACACACTTTACTTGTTCTTCACACCTTACATTCTAAACTTCTTTTCATCATGTTCAACATCGATGTATTTGTTTGTATTACCATGTCTGGCTAAATCTTTCAAAGGTTAGAATGTAAGGATCGCGGTAAATGAGATGTTTCACATATTGCATCTGTAGAAATGCTTTAGGGCCTGTTTTGATTTTTAATTCGAGTTTTCTGAAACAACCTTGGTTAATTTTAACTACTCAAGAAGTGCGAAAGCACCCTGGCTTAGTTAACTAGGAATTTTTATCACTTTAAGGAAAAACGATTTTTGAAACTGTTTTCGGACGCGTTGATAGAATTAAAATCAGGAAACTCCTTGGGTAAACTTTCCGAATCAAAATCACTTTTCAACTAAGCTTACGAGTCTTATTTCTTAAAAATAGGTTTACTACTTTAGCGTTCTGCGCACCTTTTATAAGTGACAATAAAAGGCCTTAATTTAAGGGTAAACTCGGTTCTGAATACGCGAAAGCGACAATTCCTGTTAAATGGATTCTTTTCAAGAGTAGAAAATATTGTCCCATAAGTAGTTCTATTTAGACAATCGAAACATCGTTTAACTGACGTGAAATACATTCAAGACTATCTTTATCTGCACTGTATTTATCATTTTCTTTATTTACTGTTATTTTGCGACATCAATATCTCACTTGTACCTCCTTAGATAAACATCGTAACAATAGTAATCGATAGATTGACGATTTGGTCTCTATGGGATCGATAATCTTTTATATTATTCTGACGCGATTCGTGCACTTGCGAATACAGCGATCAGTGGCGCCTCATGGATGTAACATCATGGCGAATTCCATGGAGGTCGCCACCAGTACATTTTCTTTATTTCTTCTCTGATTTGAGCCATTTTCGTCCCGTTTTCTTATGTAGCGATTCCTACCTGTAAAGTACATGAAATACAGACAATATGCCAACATAACACAATAAAAAAGGAATAAAATGGACTAAAATGGCATGCTTATCGATTCGGAAACGTGATATGTTTCATGGTTATCAAACTCCCCCATACTTGAACCTTTACTTGTCTTAAAGAAAGTTTCTACACACATGAAAAGCTTTGAAAAATGCAGCATTAATAATGTAAGACTAAAAAACAATAGCGCTCAAATACTCATACTAGGCTACAAGCTCTATTTTGATTAAGATCACATTAATATGTACTAATTCACACACTAAGGATATCGTAATAAAACAACACCGCAGTTATGCGTCCATAAGCCTCCCTCATATGCAAACCAATCTGAATCATGTTATAATGCTAAAGCCTAACTTACTGATTCTCTCTTTTTCGTCCGGTTTCATTCTAGTGCAATCACATTAAGCCTGTTATCCTTTCACACTTATAATAAGGAAATCTGTTAATGATTATGATCTTACTTTGGCTCAAATTGCTAACAATCGAAAAGATTAGGTACCGTTGGGCTAAGTGACCGGGTGAGGGTCACCTAACTTAGAAGGAACCTTCCCTTTATTCACATTTTTTTAAGCCTGTGATCATTCACTTATTTGCATCAACTTCCTATGTAGTGTGTGCTTAGGATGATGCTGACAACTAGATAAACTACTTAAGGACTATTAAAGAATGAGAGTTCAAGTTTATGAACATAATAAGTACTCGAGTCTATTTCCATATTCGGGAGACTTAAGGTGTGAAAACAATATCGATCTTGTACAGTTTTCCCAAGTCTCCACAATCTAACCCCAATTTCATATGTAGCCTATATACTTTCAAATCATGCAATAAATTTCCAAGTCTTGAAAACAATTTTTTTAGTATGGCTCAAGAAAATGGGAGAATCACCAAACATTAAGAAACTACACATAAAGACTCGAAGTCACATGCATTAACTCGACTAACAACCATTAAACTAAAATTTTTATATGATCGTAAGTTAGATAACCGTGCAGATAAGGAATCCAACTGGTTGTTATAATGATCTTCAGCCGCTTGTGAAAAGTGAAGATGCTCTAGTATCTCCTGGTGGCGGTGCTCCATGGAGTTCTGGAAAGTTTGCCACTGTTGGGCCTGCTCTACCATGGTGGTATATGATGTATGAATTTGTTGAATGTTACCAACCATGGTGTTTTATGATGCTCCCATGTGACACACACACCCTATAAGTGAGGCATGGGTAGCCTGGATCAATTGCACATTATCCGTCATATCTGTCCTAAAAGCTTGCATCTACTCCATTATGGTTATTTGTTGTGTTTGCATTTGATTCATATGCTACATCATATCTATCCGTTGTTGATGCATGGCATAAATTAAGATGTCCCTCTCATCATCCATATCATTTCGGGAACGCATATCACTAAGTATGTCATCAAGTATAGTGCCTGCGACTCAGATAGAAGTACCTATAAAATGGCCAGAAAAATATGGTGCGGTGTGTGCAGGTGAATCATGAATATGGGAGGAATGGTGTGGTGGTGGCTCATGTAGTGGAGAGCCTTGCTCTCTCTGATCAAATTCATCATCGGTGCCTCTTCCAATATTGGCATTCTCAGGAATATCCATGGGCACCATCCCGAACTCAGCACCGGCCTTCAAATTATAGATCCAATTTGCCATGATCTGCACATTCGTGCGGTTCAGGCATGGTAAAACAACACTAGGGGACCTCTTTGTTACTAATCATTAGGGAATATCTTCCATCCCCCATAGTTTTAATCAACCGGATATGGCGGCAACTAACAATACCAAGGTAAGGTATGTGTAGAGGATCAAGTGTGGCTAGCTCGACTTCTAAGCCTATTGCACGAGCTATGAAGATAATCACTCCTCCAACAAAGATAGAACCCTTTTTAGCAGTGGTAACTGCTTGAATATGTGCTAGCATAAATGGGGCAAAATTAACTCTAGTGGGTGCAAAGATACTGTGAATATAAAATAACTATTTAGCATTTATTTTATTAGTGTTAATCCGACCAAAAATGGTTTGTGCCAATATTTGGAGAAAATATCTAATGATCGGGTTATGGATGTGAGTTGCACTATTACCCTCGAAACTATCAGCAAGACTACAAATTAATTGTTCCAAAAAATTCCCAACCTTAAGTACCCAATCAATGTCTAAAGGTGTTTCACAAACAACACCTTCACCATAAGGGAAGTGCAACATGTCGGCAATATCATTTTGATCAAATGTATATTCTTTATGAAACATTCTAAAATTGTCCAACCCTGTAGAGCTAGCAGTCATAATCTGGGTAGTGTATGAGAGAGAACTCAAAAATTCTAAGGTTAGCCTCAAATATGTGGGGTCTTTTCTCGCACAAAAATGAGTTAAACTTACTCTCTCTAACATCCAATGAAATTTTTTATATAAGCCTAGACAACAAATGCAAGTTTCATCGACATACCTGGTCGAAACGATCAATCAGTTGAATAAGGTGTCATAGAGCTTCTTTTGCTTTGCATCCCTAAATTCAATGCCCATGTAGTCTACATTCTGAGCTATTTTTGAACGCGGGGGTTAGAGGTATGGATGATTTGTGTGAGGTTTGGGGTTTATATAAAAGTGGTGTGGTAGAGTTGGGAAGGGGATAAGAGTGGAAGTTTGAAGGTTTTTAGAAGGTTTTGGAAACAGGGGAAAGTTAATGTGATTTGTTGGATGGTAAAAATTAAATGTGAGTGGGTGGAAAATGGAATGGTGGATGTTTGAATTGCAAAAGATGGCACTTACTGGTTTTCAACGCGTTCAAGGTTCATGGCGGACACCATGAACCTATGGTGAACGCCATCAGTGTTAAATGTACTGGTTCAGGTTAATGAGGCCCATGGAGAATGCCATACCCTTCTATGGCAAATGCCATGGACCTAAAAGACGCGTTCCAGGTGCTTTTTGGGGTCCCTTTTGTATCTTTTGTCCCACTTGAGATAACATGAAGCTTATTCTTTAATAAAAGTTTGCTGTAAATAAAAATGCTTAAATAAAAAAAATGATTAGACTAAATAAAAATTAAAAATAGAGAAATTAAATTGAAAGAGCATGAAAAGTTTTTGTAGGTTGCCTCCCACGTAACGCCTTGTTTAATGTCGTTAGCTTGACTAGCAAAGATTAACTCCTAAATTAGAAAAAACGGAAATCCTAATCTAGAAAAAAAAGTGGGAAATATTTTCCTCCTTATAGCGGTAAAACTTTTGAGATTAAGCTATTGATTAACCTAACTCACAAAGAAAAAGTCACCACCACGCTTTTATTATTTCTAAAGGAAAGGGAAAAAGTACGAACAAAATCCAAAGAAGTTTTAAAACAAGACTAATAAAAAGAGATAAGGGTACATGGGTTAATTATGCAAAGGGAAGTTATTAGCACCCTAAACATCTATAGTACTCTATATGAAACTCTCTAAAACTCTGTACATGTTTGCTTATGAATGGTGTTGTTTGCAAAAGATTGAGAAGGTGAGAAAAGAAATTTTTTTTTTGTGTGTTTGCCAAGACTTTCCGAGTCTCATGCCTACGTACCAACAAAGTGCAATGGAGGATAAAAACCTCGTAAGACGTGGTAAAAGTAACAAAGATGTTTATTTTGATTCATTTTTAATGAAAAGGCATTTTGTCATTTTAAGGAGAACACTAAACTAGCCACACGTAAGTATGAAAACTTTGCATCACCATGAGAAGGACTCCAACTTGGATAAAATCAACAAGTATGACACTAGTTCCCTAAGATGGAAAAGAATTATTATTAATACTATGAGGATATGAGAAGTATATCTCAACTATGAAAATGACTCATGTCTAAACTTTGAGGGAAAAATTTTAAAAGAAAAAGTGCACAAATGGCACAAGATAATTTGAATGAGTTCATGCATTTTTTCAGTCTTTTGGAATTGGTTTTGAATATGCTTAGAATGTGTTAGCATTTATTAAGAAAAGATTTTGAAAATCACTTGACAAAAGTCAAGGTTTATTAAGAAAAATAGTTCAAGTTGAAAACAAGAAGGTTTTAAAGAAAAAGAGAGAAGATTTTAAAAATCAAAGAAGGAGAGGAGAAGAAGAGACCATCCTAAAGCATAAAGTAAAAACTAGGGAGGAAAGATCTAACCAAGAGATAGTAAGCTTTATGACATAAGTCAAGCAAGAATTCCCTCATTTGGATTAAGCCTCAAGAAAGCCAAATAAGCAAAGAATCATTCATGTATCAGAAGAAACCAAAGATAACCAAGCCAAGTCTTCAAAAGAAGTCCAAAGTCAAAGGTACCAGATGAATCCCAAGGTCTCAAATCACAAGTTCCCAAAGAAAAGGTCAAAATCCTAATTCTAAGTCCATAACTCCACAACAATGCTAAGGATAGTAACCACAAGTCCAGGAATCAAGAGAACCAAGTTCTTTTTAGGGTTTTTTCTTTATTAATGTCTTTGTAAAAAGAAGTCCAAATGGGTAAAGAGCAAATAACATAATCATAAACAATATGATATGAGATGCTAAAATAAAAGTACAAAGTAAATGGAAAGACAAATAAAGGACATAAGATAAATGGCATTAAAATAAAGTTAATACAATAATATGTTAATAAGTTGTGTTAGTAATAAAAAATGAAAGATGGTTTGGTCATTTTTTGGAGAACTAAACTATTCACCCATAAGTATGAAAATATGGACCTTTGCATCACCTATGAGAAGGGCTCCAACTTGGATAAAATCAACAAGTATGCCACTAGCTCTCATAAGTGAAAAGAAGACAGTATTTTCATACAGTATCATGAGGAGTAGGAGACTTACAATCTCACTTCTGAAAACGACTTATTTTCGGGACAAATTTATCGCTATGTTAAGCAATCATAATCGGACTTATGTAGAAGTGACAACTATCTGAGGCCGGTCAATAATAATGTTTGTGTTAATACATGCTAGAGAAATGATATGTCAATCATTCTCCTAAAACCATGCCACACATAAAAAGAAAGAAAAAGAAAAGAGAATGGATCAAGCACAAATGCTAGGAGAGTGGTCCATTACATCAATCCACACTTCATGATACTTAGGACAAACTTATGCATCAATCCAAAGTACCTTAAATGATCCATGATCAATTAGGAGGTAGATTTCAAATGATGAAAGTTCATCAAGTACCAATCCACACATCATGAACAAGATGGACACAAACCATCCAGTTGATCAAGAGGAAAAGAAAGAGATGAAGAAGAAGATGACAAGAGAGATCACACCCAAATTGGATCAAAGGTTTGATCAAGTCATCATCAAAATCAATCATTCATTTTGGTAGATTAGGGTTTTCACCCCACCAACACCCAAGATCCATTGAGTTTGATGAGACCTATGATCAAAACAACCATGATCCAAGGCCAACAGAAGTCAACAAAGGTCAAATAAATATAAAATGCATCAAATATATTTTTAAAATGAATTTTAAAAGGGAAATAAAATTGAAAATCTATAAAACCCTTCAAAACACCAAATAAATGGCCAAGAAAATTATGGAATGTTAAAAAATAAGAAGCATAAAATAATTTTTTTAGAATTTTTAAATACCTAAAAATATTTTTAAACCAATCAAAATAAAGGAAAAAAGATAAAATCCATGAAAAATATAAAATCAAGAAAATAAAACATGGAAACATAAAAATTAGGTAAAGAAAAACAAAAGAGAATTTTAGAAATTATTTTGGGATTTTTTGGATGTAAAATGATTTTTCTATGAATTTTAAAAGAAAATACAATTTAAAATAGAAAAAGAAATAAAAAAAACAGGAGTGTTGGATCATGCCTCATTAATTGACGTGACAAATCCAACAAAAACAAGGTTGTCGCGCACGATGGAAATTAGCAAAAGTGTAACACGAGATTGCATTTAAATTGAACCAATCAGAACATTTTGAATGTCCAGCGTGTAAGCAAACTCTTATGTCCTGGGATAAACTCCGGTTATCTTCCTCGATGGTTTCTCACTAGAGTTTCATCATTTGGTAAATTCAGAACACGAGACTATCACCAATGTTATTGCCTCCTTATCACGAATTCAATCTCATGCTCCAAATTCATTTATCTAAACTGAGCATTGAGAATTTTAGAGAAGTTTCAGAAGCAAGCAAGCCACAAAAAATTAAATTAAATGATGAACACGATCAATCAACACCAAATAAGTTAGGGGAAAGCATCAGAGAGTGAAATAATACATTGTGGTAACTTGTTTGAGTTCAAATGATGCTCAAAACTACCTTGTCCAAATGGTGATCATAAATTGATGAAGCTCGACATGGTCTAGTCACTTCGGAAGATCTTAGAGCTTGGGAATTGTTGCAAAAGCTCCAGAGAAGACCGAAAGTGCTAATGGAATCAAGAAATTGGATTGAAACAAGCTAAAATTCATAACACGAAAGCTAAATTTTCTGGAAAAATTTCAGACTAAAGTAGGGGTTTCTTGGCTCTCAAAAGCTTGGAAATGAATGAAGTAGCTCCCTCTATCTATAGGGAATGTGTTTGGATCCAAATACGTGTGGAATCAAGCTTAATTCATGCAAAACGAATTTGATCATGAAGTGAGAAAAATGTGACTTCCAATCCATAAAAACTCAGCCAAATGATGTATTTTAAGAGTCAATTAACTTCTGGAGACTTGGTTAAACATGTTTAAGTCCAAAACACATCGTAATTTGGCTTGTAATTAAGATTAGTGAAGTTCAAATTTCGGACCATGGTGATTTATTCAGTTCCAAGTCACCATGTTTAACTTAACGGGCCATCTTATTTAGGAGGCTTTTTGATCCCATTCTTATTGCAATTTGTTGACATCATATCAAAGATTACAATGTGCCAATAAATGTTGCATTTGTATGCTTTAATACAAAGTTATGACATGTTGAAGTTGACATGGAAATCTGGTCATCTAACTTAGAAAATTCTAAGTCCCAAATGGCTGAAAATGATCTGTAATGTCTCAAACAATTCCATGGCCTTACAAGCATAATTTAACTTTGTACCTTGAAGCAATCTTGTAGAGGGTATCACAAATAATATTGTGCAAAAATAATCAGCCTCAAATGTTGCGGATCGAAGAAGTTGTAATCCTTGAAAATTGAGAAAAAGTCACTTGAAAATAAGTCAAATTTCACTAAGTCTACAAATGACCTATAATATCTCCAAACTTTGGATGATCCTCCAAGCATAATTGGCTCTTGTCATGTAAAGAGAAGTTGTAGAGGATAGTGATAAGGGTCATATGCAAAAATAAGCGTTAAAAAATGTTGAGAATTGAAGGAGTTGTGATCCTTGAAACTTTGACTTCAAATGTGAACTTTTTGGTCAAACCACTTGGAACAAACTTGTGTACTTGGACTTTTCTTGAATTCTAAGGTACATGGACGATCATATGAACTCAAAATAAGGTGTTCTTGAATGTCTCTTGATTTAATTATTCAAAGTTTGAGGTAACTTGTTGAAGAATGCATGTAAATAAACACACGAACCTTTGACTTCTCTTGAGAAATAAGCAACTAAGTTTGAGGTACTCTTGATCAAGATGAGATTGCAAGATGCTTGAGAACCTTAGACACCATGTTTTGAGATATAAGCCTCTCGAGAATCAATGGTTGACCACATTTTGACTTGAGGAATCAACACAAACCCTAGTTGAGGAACCATGCTTAATGCTCTTGATGAAAAACCATACCTTACACAATAAACTTAAAGAAAACAAGATATGTTTTTGCTATTTTGATTAATGATTAGATAAGAAATGAACATATAAACATAAAGGAAAAATACCAACAAAGAGGTGCTTGATGATCCCTGCAAAAGGCAAACCCCAAGGAAGAGATATAGAGGATAAATATGTGACCTTGTTTGTATGCAAGGATGCAAATAAAATGTGGGATCTTAGGGTTAAAAATTAGGGAATGACACTCCCTCACACTTAAACAGAGTATTGACCTCAATGTTCGAGTGCAAAGTAGGAATGAGGTAAATAAGCCTAAAATCAGCCACTTTGACGTTCAACATCGAGACCTAGGAATCTATGAGTGGTTTAAATTTTCTGGTACAAATGGTACATCTGCTCAGCCATCATGTCAGTGTAGTCTTACAAGTCTCAGCGGAGAGAAACAAGTTCAGTTCGTAAGGCAGTTAGTTCATTGTTGCTCTTTATAGGAGGATGAGCACTAGTTGAAGACGATGAAGAGGAGATATCAGAAGGAGGAGCTGGGTGGTACTCATGGATTGGAGGAGTCTCAAGTGGAATGGGAAACTCATCTTGACCTTCCAAGTCATATAACCAATTATCACGATTATGCACACTAGTCCTCTCATGATTAGGTAGAGTAAAATGGTGTACCACTTCATGGTTAATCATCAACTCATACTCACTGGGTCCTTTGTTTCTTATAAAATGGCGATTAAATCAGAACACAATGTTCATTGGTCTAATTCCTACTAGAGGAGTTAGGCGGGATAGTGGGGTTTAGAGACCTATAGCCGCAACAATCATTGTGACAAGTCCTCCTACTAGAATGGTTTCGTGTGTTTCCTTCACAATTCTATCTAAACTAGCAAGCATGAAAATCGCCGCATTGACTGGCCTGGATTGAAAAACACAGAATACAATAAACAATTCTTCTTTTGACACAATGGTGATATTCTCACATTTCCTAAAGAGGGTTTCAGCTAGGGCCATTTGGAAATACCTAATGGTTGGATTATGGATAAGAGTAACATGCATAATATCTGGTTAGAGATTTGCTTCCCTAGAAATGTTACCCCAGAAGTCATCTAGTTCATATTGCAGAAACCTATCATCAGGGACTACAATATGGACATCAGGGCCATTAGAGAGTCCTAGTAGGTCAGCCATTTCTCGGTGATTGTAGTGGTAGGTATAGCCTAAAATCCTAAAGGTTGTTAAGCCTATATTAAAATCTATTCCTCGGGTTGGATCATATGTGAAAGAACTGATAAACTCCAGAGTGAGGTTTCAGTAGGTAGAGAACCTAGCAACAAAGAAACGGTCCCAACCGATTTGGTTAAACATGAATTGGATACTCTCTCTAATGCCTAAGGCTGACTTGGTTTGGCCGTCGGGGTACCTAGCCAGTGAGATTTCTCTCTGAGACAAAACTTCATAACGCCTCCTCTAGGCATTGTTTCTGAAAGCTATAACCATGTTATCGATGTTCTGCATTCTCTAATAAGTTAGTTGGAAAAGTTAGCTCTGGGGAATAAACGTGACCTGGCAGGAAACATAAGTTAAGTTAGTACTAATCAATAAATCTTAATTTATCGCATTTATTTTATCAGGAGAAAACAAAAATAAAACCGTGGGTTGCCTCCCACACAACACTTTATTTAATGTCGGTAGCTCGACAAATTTCCTAATATTTCTAGTTTGGTGATGAAGCAAGACACTTATCTAATTTGAAACTAGCATAATAAATCATATTGTCAACACAATGATAATGCTTAAGCCTCTGCCCGTTTATAATGAATGTTTCTTTAGACTTGCTTTTTATTTCGACGACACCATTCTGGAAGACTTTATTTACTACGAAAGGTCCGGACCAACTAGAATGGAGTTTCCCAGGAAAAAGTCTTAGTCGAGAGTTAAAAAGAAGAACTATCTCTCCTTCGATAAACTCTCTCCTTGTTATTCGCTTATCGTGCCATTTTTAGTCCCCTCTTTATAAATCTTGGCATTCTCATAAGCATCTAGCCGTAGCTCTTCAAACTCATGTATGTCTAGAATTCTTTTTTCGCTAGCAGTTGCATAGTCCATATTAAGGGTTTTTACAACCCAGTAGGCTCTATGCTATAGTTCTACTGGCAAGTGGCATGATTTTCCGTAAACTAGTTTAAAGGGTGTGGTCCCTATGGGTGCCTTATAGGCTGTCCTATAGGCCAACAAAGCCTCTTGTAGTTTTGATGACCAATCTTTTCTAGATATAGCAGTTGTCTTTTCTAATTATTGTTTAATTTCTCTATTAGAAACTTCAACTTGGCCACTTGTTTGTGGATGATAGGGGGTTTCTATTTGGTGCTTGACTTCATACTTAATTAACAATTTTTCAAATATTCTCGAGATGAATTGAGATACACCACCGCTGATGACGAGTGTTTGGACACCAAATCTAGCAAAAGTTAATATTCTTGAACATTTTGATCACGACTCGTGCATCGTTTATAGGGGAAGCAATATCTTCGATCTACTTTGACACGTAATCTATTGCAACGAGTATGGATTTATTTCCTAAGGATGATAAAAAATGCCCCATGAAACCAATTCCCCACATGTCAAAGACTTCCACTTCCAGGATGTTTTTCAGAGGCATCTTGTCACGTTGGGAGATATTCCCGGTGCGCTGGCACCGATCACATTTTACGACAGCGGCATGAACGTCTTTCCATAAGTGAGGCCAATAAAGGCCTGATTGAAGAATTTCCGCAATTGTTTTTGACGTGCTAGCGTGCCCTCCATAGGGGGCATCATGGTAGTGGGTAATTATGTTATCAACCTCTTCTTCAGGGACGCAAAGACGAAAAACACTGTCCGCACCTCTTTTGAAAAGGAGGGGTTCATCCCAGTAATACTATTTAAGGTCGTGGAAATTTTTCTTTTTTTTATTGGTAAGTTAAGTCAAGGGGAGTACTCTTGCCGCTAGGTAGTTGACAAAGTCAACGTACCATGGAATTGTGGATTGTGTTAATGCAATTTCCACTTCTTCTACGTTTTTATTGTCAGAACTGTCCCCTTCAAAGGAATTATTGAGTTGAGAGAAAATGGGTGTACCGTTTTCTAAATGAGCTATAAGTCTGTCATAAGGCAACTCATCACTAATTTACACTTGTTTGTACTTGACATTGTCCCATCTAGAAATGTGGTCTACTATCACATTTTCTGTTCCCTTTTATCCCTTATTTCTAAGTCAAACTCTTGTAGCAGTAAAATCTACCTAAAGAGTCTTGGTTTAGCGTCTTTCTTATTTAATAAATACCTAATAGATGTGTGGTCCGTAAAGATGATTATTTCGGCTCCTACTAAGTAGAAACAAAATTTATCGATCGCGAACACCACATATAAAAGCTCATTTTCAGTGGTGGCATAATTCATTTGAGCTGCATCTAAAGTTCTACTAGCGTAGTATATGACATGTAACTTCTTTTCCTTCCTTTGGCCTAGGAGAACTCCTACCGCATAATCATTTGCATCACACATGATTTTAAACGGCTGACTCCAGTCTGGAGGTTGCATAATAGGTGCGGAAATTAAAGCATGTTTTAGTAGTTGAAAGGATTCCAAACACTTTTCATCAAAGATAAATTCAACATCTTTCATTAAAAGGCCGATTAGTGGTTTTGTGATTTTAGAGAAATCTTCAATGAAATTTTGGTAGAAACCAGCGTGTCTTAAGAAACTTCATATTTCTCTAACAGTTTTGGGCGGTTTAAGGTTCTCAATTACTTCAATTTTAGCCTTATCCACTTCTACCCCTCTGCCAGATAATATATGTCAAAGGACCATTCCTTCTCTAACCATAAAATGACATTTTTCCCAATTGATCACTAGGTTTACCTTTACGAAACTTTCTAAAACCATCTCTAAATTAATGAGACAACTTTCAAAACTCTGCCTGCACACTGAGAAATCGTCCATGAATACTTCCATGATGTCATCTAGAAAATATGCAAATATCGTTATCATGCATGCATCTATGGAAAGTACCGGGAGCATTGCATAATCTGAATGGCATTCGTCGGTAGGAGAATGTTCCATAGGGACAAGTGAAAATGGTCTTCTCTTGTTCGTCAGGATGGATTGGGATTTGAAAGAATCTTGAGTATCCGTCTAAGTAATAGAAATAAGAATGCCTAACTAAACTCTCAAGCATTTGGTCAATAAAGGGCAAAGGGAAACTGTCTTTACGAGTGTCTTTGTTTAATTTTCTATAGCCTATGCATATTCTCCACCCTATTTCTACACATTTGGCTATAGCTTCGCCTTTCTCATTTTTGACTACTGTAACACCTCCTTTTTTAGGTACAACATGCACTGGGCTAACCCATTGACTATCAGATATCAGGTATATGATTTCAGCTTATAATAGTTTTAGCACTTCCTTCCTAACTACATAACTCATGATATGGTTAATCCTCTTCTGATGTTCTCTAGAGGTTTTGGAGTCCTCTTCTAACATAATTCGGTGCATACAAATAGAGGGACTAATTCCTTTTAAGTCAGAGATGTTATATCCCAAGGATGTGGGATATTTCCTTAGGATAACCAATAGTCGTTCAATCTCATTTGGGCCAAGGTATGCGTTGACTATCAATGGTTATTTTCAGCCAAGCATGTAAGTCATGGGTAAGCGCAAGACATTCTCTCAGGTTGTCTTCCACATATGGTTCACGCCACTCAACATCCTCTAATATAGGTGGTGCTGGAATTTTTAGGACTTTTGTATCTGGAGGTGTTTCTTTCTCGAATTCCTTTACGCACTCGTCAATTATGTCTATAAAACAACAAGTGTTGTATATAGTAGGTGCTTTTATAACTTGGAAAAAATGAACTCAATTTCTCTTCTCCTACTTCAAAAGTTAGCTTTCCTCTCTTTACATCTATTATTGCCCACACGGTAGCTAAAAATGGTCTTCCTAACAGAATCAGGATACTCAAATCTTCTTTAATGTCCATTACTACAAAATCCGTAGGAATGTACAATTGACCAATTCTTACGGGGACATTCTCTAGAACTCCTACAATATATTTGACTGAGTGATCGGCTAATTGTAATGACATTTTAGTAGGTTTAAGGTTTCCAAGCTCTAGTATTTCACTAATCAATAGGGGCATTAAACTAACACTGGCTCCTGAATCGCAAAGTTCCTTATCTATGACAAACTTGCCTATTACACATGGGATTGAGAAACTCACTGGGTCTTTAAGTTTTGGTGGCATCTTGTTTTGTATTATGGCATTGCACTCTTCAGTAAGTTCTATTATACTATCATCATCTAACTTCCTCTTATAGGATAAGATTTCCTTAAGGAATTTAGCATAAGTGGCCATTTAGGTTATGACTTCTGAGAAGGGTATAGTTATATTAAGTTGTTTTAATAGCTTAATAAATTTCTTGAATTGACCTTTAGTTTTTGACTTTGTTAGCCTTTGTGGAAACAGAACGGGTGGCTAATATGGGAGTGGTGGAACATAGGGTTTCTCTTGGACCTCTTACTATATAGGTTTTGATTTATTTGTCTTCTCGAATCTCCTACAATGTTACTGCCAATTACTCTTTATAGTTCCTTGTCTATCTCATCATCTTTCCTAACCATCATCGGGTTTTTTATCTCTTGGATAAACTGGGCCTTCCAATTCTGTTCCACTTTGCAGTGTGATTGCGTTGGCATTCCCCTTTGGGTTTAGTTGTGGTTAGCCAGGAAACACACCAGCGGGGGCAGCAGTAGCTGCTTGTTGCTGTGCCACTTGGGAGATTTGTGTCTCTAGCATTTTGTTATGTGTGACTAAAATGTCTACTTTATTTGCCAACTGTTTCACCAACTCATTAGTATGAATGTTTTGATTCATAAATTCCTTATTTTGTTGAGTTTGAGATTTGACGAAGTTTTCCATCATTATTTCGAGATTCTACTTTTCGGGTGCTTAAGGAGCAACAGGTACTGCCTTTTGAAAACTAGGTGGTGGTTGACTGGGAGCAAATAACGTGTTGTTATTCTTGTAAGAGAAATTAAGGTGATTCCTCCAACCTGGGTTGTAAATATTTGAGTATGGGTTCCTTTGGGCATAATTTACTTGGTCGGATGGGATTCCAGCCAATAATTGACATTCAGAGGTGATGTGTCCAGGAACTCCACATATCTCGTAGTTTAGAGTTACCACAACTATGGCAGCTGCAGGAGTTATGGTTAAGCTTTCGATCTTTTTAGAAAGGGCATCTACTTTGGAATTAACATGGTCTATGCCATTAACTTCATACGTTCCGCCCTTTGTTTGCGACTTCTCCATAGGAGTTCACTCACTTCCTCATTGGTAATGATTTTGTGCCATGTTCTCAATGAGCTGATAAGCTTCATGGAAGGGTTTATCCATCAATGCGCCTCCAGCTACAACGTCTATGGTTAGTCTTGTGTTGTACAAGAGACCATTGTAGAAAGTATAAATTATTAACCATTGTTACAGGCCATGATGTGGACAGAGTCTCACCATGTTCTTGTATCTTTCCCATGCTTCAAAGAGTGATTCTCCATCCTTTTGTCTAAATCCATTAATTTGGCTCATTACCATAACACTCTTACTAGGTGGGAAATATTGGCTAAAAAGGCTTTCGTCAATTCATTCCATGTTGTGATGGAGTTTGAGGGTAGATACTGGAGCCGAGCTCTAGCTCTATCTCTTAAAGAAAATGGGAAAAGGCGAAGTCTTATTGCTTCTGGATTGACACCATTAGCTTTTATAGTGTCTGTGTAGTGCACAAACACTAATAAATGGAGATTAGGAACCTCGATGGAATTTCCTGAGATTGGTTTTATTGCACAATTGGCAACAAAGCGGGTTTCAACTCGAAATTGTGTTCCTCGATAGCAGGGGGTGAAATACTAAAGTGTGGCTCCTCTTGGGACAAAGCAATAAATTCCTTAAGAGGACGATCGAAGTTTGCAGTAGCCATTTCTGGGATATCGAACTGGACGGGCAACTCTCTGATTCTACTTTTTAGGTGAATAAAACGCCCGACTTCATTGATGGGTTGTGCTAGCTTGTTCTCTGAAGAACGAGTGTTTGGAATACAACCAACCAACTAGTAGGGAAATATAACTAAATGTTGCCTTAGTCTATACGGTGCAACAACTGAGTTACAATATTGACTAAATTGGTCCCCGACAACAACACCAAAAACTTGATGTGGATAATTCGCAAGTGTACGAAATCAGTTGTAGTTTTAAAGATATCAAACCCACATAGACCAATAGTCAAACTTATCATTATCTAGCGATGCGATGTAAATATAAGGTTGCAATTCTTTGGGAGATGGAAATTTAAGTAAACTGAAATTAAAAATGAACTTTGTTTGGAAAATCAAATGAAAACAAGACCGAAATGTAATTTTCAATCGTACTTTGGGGACCAGATAAATCTCGGCGTTTTGTTTTGGTTTAAAATAATTTTCGGAGGAAATACAAATTTAAAAACACCACTCACTCTCGCGTAACACGCGTTATGCCTCAAAACCGCAATCGCTACGCTCTCGCTCTGCAAACTGTAATTTTGAGCTAATTTTTTGAAAATCAATAATTCCATATTAATTGATAAAGCGCTGCCGTTATTTTTAAAAATTAAAAATCTAAACTTTTCTGATCGGATACAGACCTCACACTATCGCGCTATTGGCCGATATATGAATGCTCTGGCTATCGCGCAAAACATTTTACTTTAAAAACATAAGTTTAGAACCGAGATAAATTAAAACTAAAACAGATGCTCAGTGATTTACCGAGTCTTGTAGGAATGACGATCCTCACATACCAGACTCAAATAACTTAGCTGGACATAATTGACACAAAACTCATGTTATAATTACTATGCATGCAAAGTAGAGACATGAACATGATGATGATAAAGATATTCGTTAAAAACTTAGAAGAAAAAACAATAGCAAACCCAATAAAAGAAATAGTATTATTATGACTCTAAGTAGACAAGTGCAAAAAAATAAAGTGATTAAATGAACTTGAAATTAAAATTGAGAAGTAGAATGTAATTGAACTTCGAATGCCGACAATATTGTTTGATCTAAGCACACAACAAAAGCCTAAAGTCACTAAGGTATAGTAGTTCCCAAAAATGAGAAAGCTACTACTTTACAATGGTGAGTTTTCTGCTTAAAACTAAATTTCCAGAACTTGCACAATATTACGATAGAACTTTGATGCCTCAAACCTAAAATTAAACCTATATATAGTGCTCCAACTAGTAGAAAATGTCCAGAATTCGTGCTAAGGAAGTGGGAGAAAAGTATGGGAAGTGGGAGAAACTCATTTCATGCAACTTCTATTTTTCATCTCCTAAAGCCCATAGCGGATGCAATGGCCTCAAGGCGAATGCCATGAGTGTTAACTTGGTGAACATGGGCTAACTAGGGGTCATGGAAACACCATGCCCCTATGGCAAACACCATCAACTTCAGTGCCTATTTTTCTGCATTTTCTTCAAGGTGGGTGGCGCCTCACGGCTGCCATGTCATGGCAAATTCCATGGAGGTCGCCACCAGTACATTTTCTTCATTTCTTCTCCATTTTGAGCCGCTTTCGTCCGTCTTTCTCGCGTACCGACTCCTACATGTAAAGCACCTGAAATACAAATAATATGCCAACATAACATAATAAAAAGGGAACAAAACAGACTAAAATGACGTGCTTATCGAGTCGGAAACATGATACGTTTCATGGTTATCAAACTCCCCCATACTTGAAGCTTTTCTTGTCCTCAAGCATGTTGCTACAGACATGAAAAACTTTGAAAAATTAAGCATTTATAATGTAAAGATTGAAAAACAATAGCATTCAAATACTCATACTAGGCTACAAGCTCTATTTCGATTAAGATTACATTGATAGGTACTAATTCGCACACTAAGGATATCGTAAGAACACAACTCCATAATTGTGCGGTCATAAGCTTCCGTCATATGCAAACTAATCTGAATCATGTTATTATGCTCAAGCCTAACTTACTGGTTCTCTTTTTCGTCCTTGATGATGAACATATGCCACACGTATGAACAATTGCCACGTCAGATGCCTCGCGTGCAAAAATTGACGCCGTTTGTGAAAATTGGTCAAAAAGGATTTAAATGGCACTACTTGAAGATATAAGGGACTGCATTGGCACTTTTTAAAATTAAGGGACCAAAATGGACCCCGAGATAAAGTTAAGGGACTAAAAAGGGTATTTTGCCTTTCCCTTTTTACCCAAAGTCTCTATTTTTCTTATTTTTACTAAATAATATAACAAAAATATTATTTAAATATTAAAATACTAATATACTAGATTTAATCTAGCTTTCTTCCTACACTCCACAGTGCTAACCATACACCCTCTAACATTTATTTCTTTAGTTAAACTATAACAACTAAATAAACTACAACATAATTATAATTAAACAAAATACCAAAAATTACAATAAATCACCAATAATTCAAAATAAAATAATTAATAAAATTGGAGTGTTACAACTCTCCCCGCTTAAAGAATTTCCGTTCTCGAAAGTTACCTGAGGAAAATAGAGTCGGATACGAATCTCTCATATACTCCTCACGCTCCTAAGTCATGCTCCCACCAGCTGATCCTCCGCAAACTACCTTTAACAAGGTAATCTCTTTATCCAACAACTGTTTTACCTCTTGATCCTCTACCTGTATGGGTGATGCCTCTACAGTTAGGTTATCTCTCACTTGTGCATCATCCACTTGGATCACATGAGACGGATCTATAATGTATCTCCTCAACTGAGACACATGAAACACATCATTAAGATTAGCAAACGACGATGTCAAAGAATCCGATAGACCACCTCTCCTATCCTCTATAAGATCTGGTATGGACCAATAAAATGTGGCGTGAGCTTTCGAGACTTCAAATCTCGACTAATACCAGTTACCGGCGTAACCCTAAAAACACATGATCTCCCTCCTAGAACTCAAGTGCTTTCCTCCTTTTGTCATGATAAATTTTTTGACGACTCTATGCCGCTTTCATATTCTCTTGGATCATCTTGATCTTCTCGGTCGTATGCTGAATAATCTTAGGTCTGAGCACAACACTCTCTCTTGAGTTATGCCAACGCAAAAGAGTTATACACCTCCTACCATACAATGCCTCATACGGTGCCATTTTGATACTAGCATGGAAACTGTTGTTGTAGGTAAATTCAATAAACGATAAGTAGCTATCCTAAGCACCTCCTTATTCTAGCACACAAGCCCTCAACAAATCCTCCAAACACTGGATAATCCTCTCTGTTTGGAAGTTTGTCTGCAGATGATAAGCATAACTCAACTTCATCTTAATACCCAAAACAACTTGCAGACTCTACCAGAACCTTGATGTAAATCTCGGATGTCTATCTGACATAATACTTGAAGGAATACCATTTTTAAGGACCAATTAGTACTACTTTCTATAAAATTTTATTGGTCCCTTTTACCAATTTTTGATGTAATTACACACTTTTATTCTCACTATTTTGTATAAATGCAATTAGGTTTAATTTATTGTGTTTTGAGTAGTTATTTCACATATTTGTTAGTTTTGTAGAATTTTTGGACAAGAAAGCTTTGGAATGCATAATCATAATTTGGAAGAAGTGTTGAATGCAATTTGGAGGCCTAATTTTGAAGAATACCACTTGGAAGACTATTTGGATGAAGCTGTGTTGTTTTCAAGTGTGCTGTTTTCAAGGCCAACTGTGTTTTGCCATTTTGGTGTCTGTCTTAGGGGGGCTTTTCAGCTTTAGATGAAAATGATCATTTTAGGAAATGTCAATCCTTTTAGAAATCAGAATGGAAATTGTTCATTCATTAATTGATAGTTTTGATATTTTTGTAAGAGAGAAAAACAAAGTTTATTTCTGCATTGCCTTGTGCTTTCCAAAGATGATGATGAGGAGCTAAACCCCATTTTGTCAAGATTGGAGGTAGTAGCTATTCCTATTTGTTTATGTATTTCATTTGACTCTTATATATGATAAAAGATTGTTGATGTATTGAATGATATTTTTGCCCTAAGTTGAATATTAGATTTGAGTAGTTGTTGAAAGAGATTATTTAAGTCTTGACAGAAAATATGTTTTCAAGTAGTGAATAAGTTGTAGAGATAGATTTATTCACTACTCTTCTTTTGTATCAATCATTAAAGATTGGTATATTGATAGTTAGGTGGAGAGATCGTCTAAGGATTAATATAGTGATTATCACAATATCATTTAGACATAGATGATATTGAGAGGATACTTGAACATCATCAAAAAAATCTTAAATCTATATAGTTGTCATAAGAAATCATAAGCAATTGGAATAGTGAACTCCAATCTTGCCAAGCCTTTTACATTTAATTAAAACCATTTATTGTTTTAGTGACATTTTACTCAAAAGCTAACTTTTCAAACAAAACAACTTTGTTACTTTCTAAACTTATAACAATTTGGATTATAGAACGGCGGTAATAACAACCAATCTCTATGGATACGATATAAAAATATTTGCCGAAGATATACTTTTCAACAAATTGGCGCCGTTGTCGGGGATTGGTGTTCGATATTACAAGCATTGCAATAATTCATTGTTTTAAGTTTTGTTACTTTTATTACTATCCCTCTTGTGTTTCACTTGGTTTGTTAGTTTTGTAGATTCTAGTGCATGCGAGGAAAAGCTACCGAGGAGCAATTTCAATTCGATCCCGAAATTGAAAGAACACTTAGGAAGCTCAATAGCAAAACACGAAGAAGAAGGAAACTAGCCGAAGAGAGGAACCAGAGAGAAGAAGCATCTACTTCCACACTTGTTTGCTCCCCCTGCTGAGTCATGGTTGCTTTCCTTGAAGCAGAACCTCGGTACCGTATCAGTGTTTGCTCCCCCTGCTGAGTCATCTCTCGCAAACCGTGGTTGCCAGAATCATTGTAGCTTTCCTCAGCAGCAGGCTTCCAATGCCATTCTTTCCCCGATCAGAGTCTCGGTATGGCCAGAACACCGCATGGCTAGTCATCTCCCCACAAAGTTCATTGTGGTGTGTATCTCCAGCAGCCTGGCCAGAGCCCAGAGGATGGTAATCATTTCCCCAGCAGATCCACTTGCCTCGGCTTGGCATTCTACCCAGCATTTCGCATCCCTGCATGTAGAATCATATTGCATTGCATCCTTCCAAATCGCGTAGCATTTCCATTTTCATGGAGCATTACGCCATTGAAAAATTCAAACATACGCATGTAAGCATAAAACATTCTCGGTATCCCAAGTGATAAGCTAGAAGTTGTTTCCAGTACTTAGACTGAAGATTGTTCATGACTTACCTTTGTTATCCCCAGCAAGTGTCATTGGCCCATGCGCCGCCTCTATTATCATTCCCTATTTCTGCCAATGCTGACAGGCATGAAATTTTCCGATATTCAGATCGAAGAAGTTTCCGACGTTCAGGTCGATGCAACTTGTGGCATTCAGGCCAGTTTTCCGGTATCAAGACCGAAGTGGCATTCAGGCCAGTTTTCCGGTATCCAGACCGAAGTGGCATTCAGGCCAGTTTTCCGGTATCCAGACCGAAGTGGCATTCAAGCCAGTTTTCCGGTATCCAGACCGAAGGGGCATTCAGGTCAGTTTTCCGGTATCCAGACCGAAGTGGCATTTAGGCCAGTGTTCCGATGTTCAGATCGAAGAAGTTTCCGACGTTCAGGTCGATGCAGCTTGTGGCATTCAGGCCAATTTTTCGATATTCAGATCGAAGTGGCATTCAGGCCAAGTCTTCCCGATGTTCAGATCGAAGAAGTTTCCGACGTTCAGGTCGATGCGACTTGTGGCATTCAGGCCAATTTTCCGATGTTCAGATCGAAATCCTTTCCAGTATTCGGACTGATGAGCGGCATTCAAGCCATGGTTATTTCTGTGTTACCATTTATTTTGGTATCCAGTTTAGCATTCTTTTTCGATATTCAGACTGACTCTCACCGTACCAGACGAATTCTTCTTTCAAGACCACCTCTTTGCCGATTCTGACAGACATTGTTACTTCACTTCACTTCAGTGCAAATTTTTGGGCTTTTATTGTATTCAATCCCTTGATACCTCGAAAGCACGAAAGCCGCTGCTATCTTCTTTCCAGGTCTCCAGTTGATTGAATAGGGGCAGCTGTAATACCCCAAAATTTACCCTTCATTTTTCCTGAAAAAAAAAAAAAGAAAAAAAAATTAATTAATTAATTAATTAATTAATTAATTAAATAAATAAATAAATAAATAAAATAAATAAAATATAACAAATTATTTTGGACTTGGGTCTCCCTCATTTGAGCCCACTACCCACGAAAATCAGTCTATAAATACTGAAGTTTCAGTAGAGGAGTTACACTTGGAGTTACACTGGGAGATTCACTGGAGAAAGAAGGAAGAGAAGCAAAACACTCTGAGGTTTCCTTGGAACAAAACCCTGAGGAAAAAGATAGTGAGAGAAAAGCCAACAGAGTTCAGAGCAACCTCCAAACCCTAAAGGGAACTCAACTTGTAAACCTCACGGGTGCAACTCAATTTCAATCAAGCTCTCCAATCAGCTGGAGAGATCTCAGGGTTGCTAATCCTTTAATTGCTGTAACTTCGGATCTTTATCCGTGTGGTAATTTTTTTCCTTTTCTCGTACTTTATCGCTTTCTTAGCTGGAAGACCTCGATAGGAGGCAATGTTTGGGCCCCTTGGTGGCATTTTACTTTGAGATACATGTTTTGTGTTTTGTATTCATATCCCCACATGTAGCGCGGTTCCTTCGTCAAGGACTGCCTGTTTGCCCTCGAGCATCCCAAGCCCTAAAACCCAAAGCAACACGTTTACTCCTTCTACTACAGGCGAGTAAGTCTCCAAAGGTCGAGCATCCGGTAGATTGCGTAGTAACATCGTTCGTCCAAAACCCAATCCATAACCCCGTAGTTAGCCGAACTACGGCTTGCTCTGATTCTCATTCCAGATGAGATACGTAGGCATAAGACGCGATGTCTTAGCGAGCACACATCCCCCAACCCATAGGTCAGCCGAGCTACGAAGACTCTGATTCTCATATTCAGATGAGATACATATGCAGTGGATGCAACATCCGCGCGAGTCATTTTCATTTAACCCTTTTTTTGTTTTTTTTGGCAAACAGCACAAGATAAACCCACACCCTTTAGACGAAAACTACAAAAGTGGATCCCGTAGAGTACTACGGATGCGTAGGGGTGCTAATACCTTCCCTTCGCATAACCGACTCCCGAACCCAAGATTTGGTTGCGAGACCCCGTCTTGTCCTTTCCTTTTTTCAGGTTTACTTCGAGCGTTTCCTTTCCCTCCCTTGGGATAAATAACGCACGGTGGCGACTCTTTTGTCATTCTCTTTCGCCGGTTGTTTTTTCGCACACTGTATTTTTCAGGTTGCGACACCTATCAACACCCAAACTCTCAAGGCCAACAATCGCAAGGAGGAAATTCAAAGCTAGAGGACACTCTTCAACAATTCATGCAAGCTTCCATGGCAAATCAGAAGAGTAACGAGGCAGCAATTAAGAATCTGGAAAATCAAGTAGGCCAACTTGCGAAGCAATTGGCGGAACAAAACGCAGGATCTTCCTTTTCCGCTAACACTCAAACCAATCCAAAGGAGCATTGTAAAGCAATTGTCACGAGGAGCGGTAAAAAGTTGACAAGTGGAAAAAGTGAGGAAATTACAGTAGAGAATGATATGGATGGGGTGCTGGAAAAAGAGGATATGGTTGGTGGAAGGGAGAAAGTGGCTGGAACTCTTCAGTTCGCGCCGCGATCCCCCTTCGCGCCACGAAAAGAGCAGGAATTGCCAACAGAGCAGCAAACTGAATTGGAGGTGAAAAAGGATGCCGAACCAAGAAAGAAGAAGAAAGGGGAGAAAGGTGTGAGTGTCATTCCAACCCAACATCTACCTTATCTGCATGCTCCATCGAAGAAGGACAATGCTAGACATTATGCACGGTTCATGGACATATTCAAACAACTTCAAATCAATATTCCATTTTCCGACGCATTAGAGCAAATGCCACGGTACGCAAAGTTCATGAAGGATATTCTTACAAAGAAAAGGAGACATGTGGAAGACGAAACCATCTTGCTTGATGCACGTTGTAGTGCCATCATTCAAAAGACTCTCCCAAGGAAGGAATCTGATCCGTGCCGAGTCGTTTTACCGGTAACCATTGGAAGCACCTACATTGGTAATGATTTGATTGACTTGGGATCTAGCATCAATTTAATCCCTCTATCCATTGTTAAAAGATTGGGAAATATTGAGATCAAATCTACAAGGATGACTTTACAACTAGCCGACAAATCTACCACTTCACCATATGGAATTGCTCAAGACATGTTAGTGAAAGTGGACAAATTCTTGTTTCCGGTAGATTTCGTGATAGTAGAGATGGATGAAGATTGTGATGTTTCTCTAATTCTTGGAAGGCCATTCATGAAAACAGCCCAGATGATGATTGACATTGATGATGGACTAATGAAGGTGAGAGTGCAAGATGAAGAGGTGACCTTTAATCT
The DNA here is from genome assembly GCF_024323335.1 of Lathyrus oleraceus. NCBI lineage: Eukaryota > Viridiplantae > Streptophyta > Magnoliopsida > Fabales > Fabaceae > Lathyrus > Lathyrus oleraceus. The sequence goes on from NC_066585.1 coordinate 106,712,977, forward strand.
TTTTGAAGCCATGAAGCATCCAAATGACAAGCATGATTCTTTCCGAATCGATGCAATCGAAGAGGAACTAGTGGAGGTCGCAAATCAAGTTCATATTTCTAATCCTCTAGAAAGATCTCTTATCGGAGCCTACAATGTGTTGACTGAAAATGAAGAAAAACAGATTGAAGCAATGTTGCATGAATTAGAGTCTTGTGGGGAGCTTGCTTATTATGAAGAAACAAATAAAGACTTGGATGTGACGAAGAAAATGGAAGAACCAAAACTAGAGTTGAAAATGCTACCTTCACACTTGAAGTATGTGTTCCTTGGTGACGAGTGTACTAAATCGGTGATCATTAGCAACACCTTGTCCACAAAAGAGGAATACAAATTGATACAAGTGCTGAAAAAGAATGAGGGTGCAATAGGGTGGGTGTTATCCGACTTGAAGGGTATTAGTCCGGCCTATTGTATGCATAAGATCATGATGGAAGAAAATTTTAAACCCGTTGCACAACCCCAAAGGCGTCTAAATCCATCAATGAAAGAAGTGGTTCGGAAAGAAGTTGTCAAACTCTTGGAAGCCGGAATGATTTATCCTATCTCCGATAGTGAATGGGCTAGTCCGGTACAAGTAGTTCCCAAAAAAGGTGGCATGACGGTTATAAAAAATGATAAAAATGAGTTGATTCCAACAAGAACGGTACCCGGGTGGAGGATGTGTATTGACTATAGAAGGCTAAACCAAGCTACAAGGAAAGATCACTTCCCACTCCCTTTCATGGACCAAATGTTGGAGAGGTTAGCCGGCAAAAATTTCTATTGTTTCTTGGACGGGTATTCGGGGTACAACCAAATTTCGGTCAATCCGACGGATCATGAGAAGACGGCTTTTACATGTCCTTTTGGCATCTTTGCTTACCGAAGAATGCCTTTTGGGTTATGTAATGCACCGACAACATTTCAACGGTGTATGCAAGTGATATTCTCGGACTTAATAGAAGAATGCATTGAGGTGTTCATGGATGATTTCTCCGTTTACGGATCATCTTTTGATTTGTGCTTAAAACACCTTGATGTGGTTTTGAGAAGATGCGTGGAGACCAACTTAGTGCTCAATTGGGAAAAATGCAACTTTATGGTCACCGAAGGTGTTGTACTCGGGCACAAGATCTCCTCCGGAGGATTAGAAGTTGACAAAGCTAAGGTGGAAGTCATTGAGAAACTACCACCTCCAACAAATATAAAAGGTATAAGGAGCTTTCTCGGACATGCCGGTTTCTACCGGAGATTCATCAAAGACTTTTCAAAGATAGCAAAGCCATCGAGTAACCTGCTCAACAAAGGTACGCACTTTCTTTTCGATGAGTCATGTCTAAAAGCTTTCCTTGATTTGAAAGAAAAGCTAGTCACCACACCCATAATCGTTGCACCAAATTGGAAACTTGATTTTGAACTCATGTGTGATGCAAGCGACTATGAGGTTGGTGCGGTGTTGGGTCAAAGAAGAGATAAATTTTTTCATGCTATCCACTATGCTAGTAAGGTGTTAAATGAGGCGCAAGTGAACTATGCGACCACAGAAAAAGAATTACTAGCTATAGTGTACGTATTGGAAAAGTTTAGAGCTTACTTGATTGGGTCAAAAGTTGTAGTCTACACTGACCACTTGGCGATCAAATATTTGTTAACCAAGCTGGATTCCAAGCAAAGATTGATTCGTTGGATTCTCTTATTGCAAGAGTTTGATTTGGAAATCCGAGATAAAAAAGGTTCCGAAAATTTGGTTACGGATCATTTGTCTCGTTTGGTCAATGTAGACATTACAAACAAAGAAGAGGAAGTACGAGAAGAATTTCCGGATGAAAAACTGTATGCGATTCAAGTGAGGCCTTGGTTTGCCGACTCTGCAAATTACAAGGCAACCGGTTTAACACCGGAAGACCTCACTTGTAATCAAAGAAGGAAATTCTTGGCGGATGCAAAATATTATGTTTGGGATGATCCTTATCTGTTTAAAGTAGGTGTAGACAATATTTTGAGAAGGTGTGTAACAATTGAGGAGTCAAGAGACATCCTTTGGCATTGTCACAACTCTCCGTATGGAGGTCACTATAGTGGGTTGAGAACAGCCACTAAAGTGCTCCAATCGGGCTTTTATTGGCCATCTTTATTTAAAGATGCATATGAACACGCGAAGAGTTGTGATACATGCCAACAGAGTGGAGGAATAGGTGTAGCGGGGTATTCGTTACCATTAGAGATATTGACTAAATCCAAGGTAAATCATACAAGTCGAGTCGCCACCGCACTTCTATTTATCCAAAGGAATGGTTAGAAAGCGAACAAAAACCTAAAAGTTTTAACAAAAAAACTATTAAAAGAGAAACAGAGATCTGGGTAAGGGGGTTGGTTATGTAATGGGAAGGTGTTAGGCACCCAAAACATCCTAGGTACTCCTAGGGAGCCCTTTTCATACTTGTTGTAAGGTTGGTATTTTGTGAAAATTTTATTTGTGCAAACATGATTGAAGAGATGAGAAGAGAATATACAAGTTTATTTACATTTTGTGTTTGGATGGATAAACCCATTGCCTACGTACCATCTTCAAAAAGATTAGGATCAAAACCTCGTAGTTCGGGGTAAAAATCTCAAAATGAGTTGGTGAATTGATGGGTCCAAAAGCCTTAAGGTCTTTTGTTATCCAAGGGAGAAAACTCAACCTAAAACCACAAATCCACCATGTGAGGATAGCTTCAACATACTAGTGAGGGGTTAACCCTATAATAAGCATGGAAGACTCATTGTCCATCACTAAGGATATAGGTGAGTATTACATCTACCACAAGTGTAACTCAAACCTAATATCTAAAGGTTATGAAAAGTTTGATTAAGGAAGTGGCCATTGAAACCACAAAAATACATTTGAATGGGTTATATTTATCAATGAAAAGTATTCACAAAATATGGTCAAAGTGGATTAAAGATTCAATTCAAAATAAGTATTATGAAAAGAAAGTTTAAAAATCAAAAGCATAAGGCTTAGGTTTCTAATGTTGAAAACAAGTGTTAAATGTTTGCACAAAAGTTTTGGCTTGGGTTAGAGTGGAGAGAAGAAGAAGAATGGCTAGAGTCCTAAACATACAAGAGAGAAGGGATAAGAAACAAGACCACAAATGGAGTTCCTCTCTTGAGATCATATTGGTGATCCAAGTAGCTCCCATCCTTTGGAATAAGCAATCACAATAATAGTAAGCTCAAACAAGCAACACAATCAAACAAGCTCTTGGAAAATTCTTCAATAGTTATTAGGTCTCTCTCTCTTGGAAGTTCATGGTAATGGTTCCTCAATTAAGCTCAAGTGGGAACTCCTAGCACAAAGAAAGCACACATCAAAAGGTTCTATAATACAATCAAAGAATGGACAAGAGGGAGTTTAGAATATGGTCCTTTCAAAGTTCATCCTTAAGCTTTAAGCATTCTAAAGGCAGGAGGCCTAGTTGCTCTTTGACATTTAAGCACTCTAAAGGCATGAGGCCTAGTTGCTCTTCAAATTCCATTTGCTTGGGTAAGGTCCTAAATTCTAAGTCCATTTTGTCCAATTCTTTGCATTTGATTCACACCAAACAGACAAACACAAGCACAAAAGAAATATACACAATTATATGCTCAAGTGAGCAAAAGGCAAATGGCATTAACATAAACATGTGCTCCAATGAGAAAAGGAAAAAGCAAATGAATAATATGTGCAAGAATGGTAAATTGCATAAAAGTAAAGTGCATAAAATAAATGTTAATTGTTAGTACTTAATAGTTAGTGTGCCATAAGGCAAATTTAGCGCTACGTTAAGCAATCGTAATTGGACTTATATAAAAGTCACAACTATCTGAGGCCGGTCAATAATAATGTAGGCAACAACACAAGTTAGAAGTCTTGATTAGTGAACCAAGTTCCAACAACTTGCCATGCCAAAAAGAAGAAGAGCAATGATCTTGTATTGGTTTAAGCCTTTTGCATGATTTAGAAAACAACCTATCCTTAATGCAAAGCCATTCACTTGATCAATTGATCAAGATGAATTAGATTTGAATCAAGGAAGATTAAGTCTCCCTAATCAATGCTAACTTATCAACCTTCAACTCATTGATCAAAAAGGAAGAAGAAAAAAGAAGAAGAAGATGAAGAATGGATAAGGAAATGGAAAGATCAAAATGCATAAGATGAAATAAGATGTACCAATCCAAATGTATTGACCAATTGACATTGAAAGTCAAAGTCAAACAAAGAGAAATCAGAAGTGAGATGAAGATTGGAGATCAAACAAATAGCAAAATATTTTTGGCATTTTTAATATTAAAATAAACTTGAATTAAAATAAAAGAAAAGGTCAAACTTCAAAATTACTTCAAACCAACCTTGAAAGGTCCAAGTAATTTATCCCAAGTTCAACAAGGTCAAACAAAGTTTGACAAAAAATTTCAGCTATTTTAAAAGTCAGAAACTATTTTTTATCAATTAAAAATGAATAAAAATAACCTAATTGAACTAAAATCTCAAATAAATCTCAAATCAATTAAAAAATTGATGAGAATATTTTTCATAGATCCATCATCATTCAAATAGGTTAGGGAAATATTTTTTGTATTTTTTGAATATCAAAAACTATTTAAAATGAATTAAAAATAACCAGAAAAGAGAAAATTTACAAAAAATATCAAATGACAAAATAAAAAATATTAAAAATCAGAATTAGAAACTAGAAATTATTTGGAGAAGAATGCAATTGGTCCCATAATTTTTGGACCAATAATAAAAGAGATATGAATTTTTGAAATAAAAGAGAATTAAAGAAAATAAAATCAGAAATTAAAAAATGTGGAAAATCAGGAAGCGTTGGATCACGTTCATTATTTGACGTGGCCAATCTGATGGTCCTGAAGCGCGCGCTCATGGTGAACCTTGGTCAAACGCGTCACACAAAGAATTAAAAAAAGTCATAATATCCAAAGGCTGAGATTGAATCTGGAGATGAGATCCAACGATCCAGATTCAAACTGGCAATGGACGGCCACCGGAGCCACCTTCTTCTCCGGTGAGCTTCCAAATTCCGGCTAGATTTGCAGGTTTTCAAACCTTCACCATTTTGCATGATCCTTATACCAAAATGAAGCTGGGGTGATGTACATCACCCCTGTAACCTTGAATCACACTCAAGATTCCTATAGGTTGAGAAATATGAGGTGGAAGATTCAGGTATGAAAAATGCAGATCAAAGAAAAACAAAATTGAAGCTACCACTAGCTTGCCTCTCAAGTGAGGACTTCAGAAAACACTTTGACCAGGCAAATAGATCAAAGAAATGAGAGATTCGAAGCAAATAAGTTTGAACAACAACCTTTGAAGTGCAGCTTTACAGGTCTTGACCCACTCCAAATCTTTTGTGCAATGTGTTCTTGAGGTAACAAGGAAGCAAGGCTTAGGAATTTAAATTCAGAGATCAACAAATAAAGTTGAAATCTGAACTGTAAAATTGAAATGGAAAACTCAGAATTCCTTTAATGGAGGTTGGGATTTCACTTGTGCAGAGCTTCAGGCGCCATTAGGTTCGTTTTTGAAGAGAATGAAGCATGCTATTTATAGCCAAGGCTGATGCAAGCAAAGAGAAAATTCGTGTGCATGGAACTTGGACTTTTCATGCATGGGCTTGTGCAGGCGCGTGCAAAGCCCAAAAATGGATGAAAATGCAAGCTGAACTCAAATGCCAATGGTTTGGACGTGTGATTAGAGCTGCATTGGCTTGTGCATGAAGTTATGATGTGAATTCCATAATTGAACCTAAACATTGAACTCTTCGAAAATGCCAATTAGAAAATCCAAACATAAGCATGTGGGTAATGGTTGGAAAGGTCTTGATGTAAGGAACAATTGTTATGTTGGGCAAAAATCCATTTGAAGTGTGGAAATTGGTGAATTTTGAGTTTAAAGTGTAATGTGCAAAACATGTCAAGGCAAGGTGTCCAAATTTGGCCAATGTTCAAGCCCCTCTATTTTGATGATACAAGCCTCAAATGAAAACAGCTCCAACAGAAACGTTGTAGATCTTTTCAAGACAATCAAAATGGACTTAAATTTTGCATCATTTGGATTTTTGATGAAAGAGTTATGGGCACTTGAAGTTGGATTTTTTTGCCTTTCAATGCATTTGGTCCAAAAGGACCTATAATGTCTTGCATTATCACATGTATTTTCTTTGAGATTTTGAAATTTTGTTCAACATAAAATTTTAAGTAGACATCTTAATCTTTCCAATTCATTTAATCCCACCTCAAAATCATAAAAAATGAATGAGTTATGTCCTTGGGAAGTTGACCCAAAATTAGGGTTTCAGTCAAAATGACCTATAATGTCTTGGAATGGGAGATGACCTTCCAAGCTTCAAATAAATTTTTGATGAACATGCAAGTTGTTCATATTGTTCTTAAGAACATTTTTGCTTTTGGAATCATCTCCATTTTACCAACATATAAAAAGTTAGGTCTCAGTGTATTTCAAAATAGTCAGATGAATTGACTGATCAACTTCTCAAGTCCCTGACTCACATCTTGATGAATTGATGATTGAGGATACTCAAATAAGTTCAAATATGCATGAAATGATGAATTAAAGAACTTCCCTTGATTGCATTTGATCATGGGCTGAGGTTGCTTCAAGAGCAAGGCATTGTGATGCACAGATGAATTAGGGTTTCCTTGAAGAACAAGACTTCAAACCCTTTGACTTGATTTGATCAAAATGATGAATTGAGATTCTAGGAAGGCATATTTGATGGATGGGAGCTTTGGGAACCATTACCATGCTTGCCTTCATCTTCTTTTGGCCATGTCATTGCACAGATGATCTCCTAGAAGCTTTGAACCTTGTGATGCTCTAGCTACAAACAAAAGATGTTAGTGACATATTTTTGTGCTTTTGGTTAGTAAACAAAATGAGAAAATCAATGATATACAATTAAAGCATGCTTGGTGATCTCAAACCACTCACAAGAGGTCCCACCCAAAGGCAAAAGGAACCAAGATGCTAGTGATCCTTGAGGCAATGCAAATGCAATGTTATGATGCCATGAGGGATCTTAGGGACAAAATTGGGGTCTTACAGATGCCCCTATTTAAGGTCATTCTAGTCGGAGAAGTGAAGGTTAAAATCTTTGTCTCGACGAGGTATAATGGGCTTAAATAATAACAAAGAGATGAATTTTGGTCCCTAAGAGACCTCATGATGCAGATGTATGCATGCGAATGGTAAAAACTTTGTGGGGATATGTGTTCGCAAAGAAAGAAAGAGACCAGGAACAATTGAAGATCCACTGAAGTAACACACTCATAAATGGAACAGAGACTCCGCCGGGGAGTAAAAGGATAGAAATGCGTGAGCAGGCCACGACTTGAAACTTGCTGAGAGACACGGAGAGAGTCCATGAAATAAATCAATGGAAAGACTCGAGCTGACTCGAAGATGCATGTATTGGGGCATATGCCAATACAACCAAAAATTATCCGTAACGGATACTTCGGATAAAATCCGGACTCAGGTGGGGATGTCCACTAAGGACTCAGCTGAGGAAAATCCCAACAGAACCCTCTTGGGGAAGCAACGGGATGAGGTATTACCGGTTACTGGGTAATAAGCTCAAAGAGACGTGTGATCTGAACACCGGTATAAGGGTGAGAGAATAACATGCTCGGGAAGAATGAATATCTAAGACTGGTATAAGGGTGAGAGATATCAATCAACCAAATCATCTGAGGAAGACCTAAAAGGTATATCTCAACTCAGGAAAATCTGACTCCACAGGGGACAAAAAGTCATAATAGGGAGCAGAAGGAGGGAACACCAGGGATGTCGGTTACTGGGCATATAATAGGTGACCAACCAAAGCGTGAATTGGGGAATATTCCCAAAACACTCATCATCCAAAAAGAGGGCAAAAAAGCAAACTCGATTATGGGATGGACATTCGATTCCAAAACAGGGATACGAATCTTACTCGACTGGGGAAGAACAAAAGGCTTCGACCGAAGAGTGCATGAGATATATTATCTATTACCGTCAGAACGTAGATAATACACTCGCATGGAAGATTATCCACAACCGGTTACTGGGTTAATAAAGGATAAATCGACCGACAAAGAAAGGCATCGGGATACCGAAATTAGGTATATAATGATGACCATTCAAGGGGGAGCAACAAACATTACCGTCAACCGGTACCTGAAAGATGACTTGCTGGGGATAAACTGCCTAATCAGAGCAATTATCCAAGAGAATGGGGGAATATCAACACCGAATATTGGATAATGATAACCGTCAAGGAGGGGATTACATCTACCAGATACTGGGTAGAAAACCACGGAAGAGTAACCGTCATCAATTAGGATGAACAAAAGGTTAACTCTGCAAAGGGGAGAAAATAGGGTTTACAACTACCGGATACTGGATAGAAAACCACGGACTCCGCCGGGGATGAGATGAATGATCACTAAATACCGAGCAATTATTCATTTATACCACAGGGGAGTGCAGGAAACAGTCACAGGAAGGCCAATTTAGGATCAAACCAAAGAGGAAAACTGAATCAAGACTCGTCCTACTGAGGATATAACTCAAGAGGGAAACCTATCCCAATATATGTGTTGGGAGGAAGCAAAAACAACCGTCGTCCACGAGGATATAACTCAGTGGGGAATGCGGAAGGAAGGATAAACACTTTCTGCTTAAGGGGCTGACTCTTCATGGGGAGATCAGACACCGACATCTTCTTGGGAAATGCATTACCAACTAGCAGGGAATAACAAACAAAGATACATGGCAAAGAATGCAATATGAATATCCGAATGTTTGAAAACTATATGCACACATGCGTGGTTTATGTATGATGAATGCTGACAAACAAACATTTCTAACACAAACAGCTCCAAGGAATAAACACTCAAACAACCGGTACTACATCTCAAGAGAGAAAGCCAGGTCGCAAAGATCCCTGCAGGGGACAATCATCAGTCATTCCAGCTGGGGACATGAGTTATCGCACAGATAAAATCCACCACATAAGCAACTCTACTGGGGAATCTATCCGAGGGATAAAGGGATTCTGGGGATCAAACACCAAGTACGGTACTCATCAAAGAGATCACATCTGCTGAGTAGGAAAGGTTGCTACTCTGCTGACGGGAAGAGTCACCAAACACTCTAACCAGTAGGAAAACCACAAAAGGCTCCGGAGGAAGAAGATACAGTCATGTCAGAAATATGAACAAAAGTCTTAACCTATTGGGGATCATACCATCCTTGGGAGAGCACTGAGGATCTCCTAAGTATCCTTTCGTCATTGTGAATGTTCACTTTGTTTAAAAACAAGTTATGAAAAATTCGATTATTCAAAACAATGATATTTTCTCAATTAAAGCATGCAAGATGTTTGTTGAATAGAAACAAATAAGAGTGCAAATAATTGGATAAAAGGCTCAAATTTATTTGATGGAATGGAAGTCTGCAAATGGCAAGACTCCATAGATCTTTACAAGTTTGAAATTGGTGATATATATTGGAAAAGGGCTACATTGAACATAATAACCATTTCTCCACCAATTCTGAATCCGATGTATTTGAAGCTTCGGTTGATGATGACTGAGCGAAATTCTTTAACAGAAGACGGCTTGTAGAACAAAGTCTTGTCAGGATGCAGTTAGATTGCCCCGGGGTGAGGTACTCAATCTAGCGGGATACATATATTCATTTTTTATGTCTCTAACTTTTTCCTGGACCGCCCTTTCGGGTTTTCAATCCACCGAGACGCTCATTTTTGCCTAAGCCGCCCTTTCGGGTTTTCAACTTAGCGAGCTATTCTGTTTTTATTTTAGGCGAAGTATTTCTTGACTGCATCTGAATTCACAGGACGAGTGAAATCCTCCCCATCCATAGTTGTAAGTATCAAAGCACCGTCTGAAAAGGCTCTCCTAACAACATATGAACCTTCATAGTTTGGAGTCCATTTTCCCCTGGAATCGGGCGCGAAAGACAAGACTTTCTTGAGCACAAGGTCACCTTCTCGGAATACACGAGGCTTGACCTTCTTATCAAAAGCTTTCTTCATCCTTTGTTGATATAATTGTCCATGGCACATGGTAGTTAATCTCTTTTCTTCGATCAAATTCAGCTGATCGTAACGACTTTGAACCCATTCAGCGTCAGTCAACTTGGCCTCCATCAAGACTCTCATTGATGGGATCTCCACCTCTACTGGGTGCACAACCTCCATGCCGTAAACAAGAGAGAAAGGGGTTGCCCCTGTTGAAGTGCGGACAGACGTACGATATCCATGTAAAGCAAATGGCAACATCTCATGCCAATCCTTATACGTGACAACTATCTTTTGGATAATCTTCTTGATATTCTTATTAGCAGCTTCAACAGCCCCATTCATCTTGGGTCTGTAAGGAGAAGAATTATGATGTGAAATATTGAACTCACTACACAGTTCTTTCATCATTTTATTGTTCAAGTTAGATCCATTATCAGTAATGATCTTATCTGGCACACCATAACGGCATATGAGTTGATTCTTAATAAACTTCACGACCACCTGCCTGGTCACATTTGCATATGATGCCGCTTCAACCCACTTGGTAAAGTAATCAATTGCGACGAGAATAAATCTGTGTCCATTAGACGCTTTCGATTCTATCATGCCAATCATGTCAATTCCCCACATGGAGAAAGGCCATGGTGATGAAATCACATTCAGAAGTGTCGGGGGAATATGAATCTTATCCGCAAAAATCTGACACTTATGGCATTTCTTCACATATTTGCAGCAGTCAGACTCCATTGTCAGGCAATAGTAGCCTGCTCTCAACATCTTTCTAGCCATGGCATGTCCATTGGAATGAGTACCAAATGAACCCTCGTGGACCTCAGTCATCAACAGGTATGCTTCGTGTCTATCCACGCATCTGAGCAGGACCATGTCAAAGTTTCTCTTATAAAGCACATCACCATTGAGGTAAAAACCGCCTGACAGTCTCCTCAAAGTCTTCCTATCTTTCACGGATGCTCCAGGCGGGTAAATCTGGTTCTGAAGGAAACACTTGATGTCGTAATACCATGGCTTATCATCTTTCACCTCTTTTACCGCAAACACATGAGCTGGTTTGTCCAAGCGCATCACAGTGATATTGGGGACTTCATTCCAAAGTTTAACCACAATCATCGAAGCAAGTGTAGCAAGAGTGTCTGCCATCCGATTCTCATCTCGAGGAATATGATGGAAGTCAACCTCAGTAAAGAATGTTGAAATCCTCCTCGCATAATCTCTATATGGAATGAGACCAGGCTGATTCGTTTCCCATTCACCCTTAATCTGATTAACAACGAGGGCCGAATCACCATATACATCAAGATGCTTGATCCTTAGATCAATGCATTCCTCCAATCCCATAATACAAGCTTCATACTCAGCCATATTATTCGTGCATTTGAAAGTTAGCCTTGCTGTAAAAGGAAAATGTGTGCCCTGAGGAGTAATAATCACTGCCCCAATACCATTTCCATACTGATTTACAGCGCCATCAAATACCATACTCCATTTGGAACCAGACTCTGGCCCTTCATCGAGTGTAGGCTCATCACAATCCTTCATTTTCAAATACAGAATCTCCTCATCTGGGAAGTCATATTGAACTGACTGATAATCCTCAATCGGCTGGTGTGCCAAGTGGTCAGCCAAGATACTACCTTTAATAGCCTTCTGAGCTCGATACTCAATATCATACTCAGATAACAACATCTGCCAACGGACAATCCTTCCTGTTAAAGCAGGCTTCTCGAAGATATACTTGATTGGATCCATTCTGGATATCAACCAAGTCGTATGATTTAACATATACTGACGTAAGCGCTTAGCAGCCCAAGCCAAAGCACAACAGGTTTTCTCAAGCATTGAATATCGAGACTCACAATCGGTGAATTTCTTGCTGAAGTAGTAAATAACATATTCTTTCTTTCCTGATTCGTCTTGCTGACCAAGGACACAACCCATTGAGTTCTCAAGAACAATCAGATACATAATCAAAGGTCTTCCTTCCACGGGCAGAGACAGGATCGGAGGCTTAGACGTATACTCTTTAATACTGTCAAAAGCTTTATGGCAATCCTCGGTCCAATCATGGGACTGATCTTTCTGGAGGAGCTTGAATATCGACGCACATGTGGCAGTCATGTGGGATATGAATCTGGAAATATAATTCAAGCGGCCAAGAAAACCTCGGACTTGCTTCTCAGTTTTGGGCGCAGGCATCTCTTGTATTGCTTTGACCTTTGCAAGATCAAACTCAATACCTCTCTCACTAACAATAAAGCACAATAACTTGCCGGAACGGACTCCAAATGTACACTTGTTGGGATTCAGACGAAGCTTGTATTTCCTCAAACGCTGAAAAAGCTTCAACAGGTGCTCTACATGTTCAACTTCCGTTCTTGACTTAGCGATCATATCATCAACATATACCTCGATTTCCTTGTGCATCATATCATGAAACAAGGTGGTCATAGCTCGTTGATACGTGGCTCCGACGTTCTTCAAACTGAAGGGCATCACTCGATAACAGAATGTTCCCCAAGGTGTGATGAATGTTGTTTTCTCCATATCCTCGGGTGCCATCTTGATCTGATTATATCCGAAAAATCCATCCATGAATGAGAAGACATTGAATTTAGCTGTATTATCTACCAACATATCAATATGTGGTAGATGAAAATCATCTTTTGGACTAGCTTTATTCAAGTCTCTATAGTCTACACACATCCGGACTTTTCCATCTTTCTTAGGCACGGGCACAATATTGGCCACCCATTAAGGATATGTAGAAGTCACCAGAAACCCTGCATCAATTTGCTTCTGAACTTCCTCTTTGATTTTCACTGCCATATCAGGATGAGTTCTTCTAAGCTTCTGCTTCACAGGCACGCACTCAGGCTTTAAAGGTAGAAAATGTTGCACGATATCTGTATCTAGACCCGGCATGTCTTCATATGACCAAGCAAAGACATCGACGTATTCTCGTAGCAATTCAATCAACTCCTTCTTAACAGACTCTTCCAGGAGTGCCCCAATCTTCACTTCTCGCACACACTCTTCAGACCCCAAGTTGACTGTTTCCAGATTCTCAAGATGCGGCTGGATGATCTTCTCTTCATGCTCAAGTAGACGGGTAATCTCGTCAGAAATCTCTTCAACATTATCTTCTTCCGCCTCAAATACAGGGAGTTCAAAGTTGGGAGATGATGTTGGGTCATTATGTTCAATGGGTTTGATTAACCTGCATAATGATTTTGGATATGAAAAGCTTTAGAATTCAAACAAGGCAATCGTTATGCAGATGAAAAGATTGATTTTATTCTATTTTTAGGTTTTATGTGATCACCAATTTCATGCAAAAAAGCGAAAAGGGAAAATAATTGGAAAAACAAACATTTAACATGAATTTATTGAATGAAAATATCATTGTATTAATGCGTCAACAATGTCATCGCTCCTCCTTTTGGCATGGGAGGAAGGTTTTCAAACACAATGAACATTACTTTGACTTATGGATAACTGTTGGAATATCCACAGCGACCCAATTATTGCAGATCCCCCCAGGGATGACGAAATTGCCAGAATCCTCTTCGTCTTCCTCCAAGATGGCAGCAACTTCCTCGCCTTGACTGGTATGGATGAACCCTCCACTCTTGAACAACCTTTGCGTGTTGAAGACCCCAGAAGAGTAGCCTATGCCAGCCCGGGACTTGTTGTCTTCCAACTCAATCATTTTTCCTAAACCAGCAGTTGCACCACACTCAATGGCCAACTTTGCATCTTTATAGGAAGCGAATGAAGGAGTTCTCTTCTCAATAGGTTCAACAATAGATAAAGCTTGGAAAGGAGTTCCAACTTCATCCTCAACATCTATATAGGAGAAGGAAGACAAATGGCTAACCAGGAGAGCCTTTTCTCCCCCTACCACCACCAGCTTCTCGTTCTTTACAAATTTCAGTTTCTGGTGTAGGGTGGATGTCACGGCGCCTGCCTCGTGAATCCATGGTCTTCCCAAGAGACAACTATACGATGGGTGAATGTCCATAACCTGGAAGGTAATCTGGAAATCACTCGGTCCAATTTTGACTGGGAGGTTAACTTCCCCAATCACCATTTTGCAAGACCCATCGAAAGCCTTCACACCACTCCACTCTGCCTCATGGGAGGCCCTTAATATGACCGTTTTGAGAGAGTGGATTTTGGAAATACGTTTAATGATGACCCAGTGTCCACCAGCATATTGGACATGGTATCGCCTCTGCAACCCATAGATATGTGCAATGCCAAGTTGTGGTCTCTTCCCTCCTCGGGGAGATCAGAGTCACAAAAACTCAAATTGTTACAAGCAGTGATGTTTGCAACAATGCTATCGAATTGTTCTATCGTGACATCATGATCCACATATGCCACATCCAAAACCTTCTGCAGAGCCTCTCGGTGTGGTTCTGAATTCAAAAGCAATGATAACACCGATATTTTGGATGGCATTTGTAGAAGCTGGTCTACAACATTATACTCGCTTCTTTTGATGAGCTTCAGCATCTCATCACAGTCTTCTTTCACATTGCCGTTCGGGCCAACAGAAGTAGGAGTTCTTGATGCAGAGGAGGGCTTAACAACAGGTGCCAGATTCGGAGTGCTCACCGCATTCCCAATCGGGCGTTCAACACAATCAACATTAGCCTGGGGCTTTGGCGGTGCTGAAAATACACGACCGCTACGGGTCAGACCGCTAACATCAGCAATGTTAACAACATATGAAGATGGCAAGGACACCTCTTTCCCACTTGAATTGCTTTTTCAGAAGAGTACGGTACTGGTCCGGCTGGCTTGATGGTTAATGTGGGGGAAACCTTCTGCTTGCTACCATCATACTTGATGATAACAGGCTCGGGGATCCGAAATACTAGAGAAATTACGTTGACCTCATCAGCATCTTCGTCAACATTTCTGTTTTGAAGGATCTCAATGACTCCTTCATCCAGCATTTCTTGAACATCCTTGCGCACCTGGCGACAACCTCTCTGGTTGACAAAACAGACTCGGCATCTATCGTGGTCATGCTCATAATGACTATAATCACATAGCAAACGATGCAACTCGACCAGAGATTGTCGAATATGACTGACATATTTGACTTTGTACTTGCCAGGGCAGCCCTGGACCATGTTGACAGGTTTCCCATGCTCGGGCAGTGGGTTCTTCTTTACGTTAGGACCTACATCCTCGAAACACAGAATGCCACACCTCACAAGGTCTTGAACCTTGGTCTTCAAAGGGTAACAATTCTCCACGTCGTGGCCGGGAGCACCAGAATGGTAAACACAGTGTAATTCGGGCTTATACCACCACTAGGGGTTAGCAGGTATAGCCGGTGGGTCTCTCGGAGTAATTAACTTTCTCTCTATCAAAGAGGGATATAACTCTGCATACGTCATCGGAATAGGATCGAAGGTGACCCTTTTCCTCTCGTAACTCGTGCTAGTTTGATTACTGTTTCGAGGCTGGTAGGCCTGCTGTTGCGGACGGTGCTGTTGATGTTGATATTGCTGATGCGATTGCTGATTATTGTTATGTTGCTGGTACTGCTGATTATCTCTGAAGACAGGTGCTTTATGAGCCACCTGATGCTGATTACCGGCGGGACACACGGTCTTCCTCCTCACAGAGGGTCTTCTTGGTTTCACATGGGAAGTCACATCATGTGCCTCTCCTTCTTTCTTCTTCACAAACGCCCCATACCGTTTGGCAGAAGAGCCTTCTTCTTTGGTCAGACGTCCTTCTCTAACCCCTTCTTCTAGACGCATCCCCATATTCACCATCTCGGTGAAGTCAGAAGGAGCGCTAGCAATCATCCGCTCATAATAAAAAGAACTTAAGGTCTTCAAAAAGATCTTAGTCATCTCTTTCTCTTCTAGCGGAGGCACGATCTACGCTGCTAACTCTCGCCACCTTTGGGCGTACTCTTTGAATGTTTCCTTGTCCTTCTGGGACATGGCCCTCAATTGATCCCTATCGGGAGCCATATCCATATTGTACTTGTACTGCTTGAAGAAGGCCTCGCCAAGATCATTGAAGGATCGGATGTTCGCACTGTCTAAACCCATGTACCAACGCAAAGCAGCACCGGACAAACTATCCTGGAAGTAGTGGATAAGCAATTGATCATTGTCGGTCTGAGTCGACATTTTCCTGGCATACATGACCAGGTGGCTGAGAGGGCAATTGTTCCCCTTGTATTTTTCAAAGTCAGGGACCTTGAATTTCACAGGAATCTTCACATTAGGGACCAAGCAGAGTTCGACAGCAGACTTGCCAAAAAGATCCTTTCCTCTGAGAGTTTTCAATTCCTTGCGAAGCTCAAGAAATTGATCATTCATAGCGTCCATCTTCTCATAGACATCTGGGCCCTTGGATGGCTCAGAATGATAGATGGTGTCGTCTACTCTGGGCAGAGTATGCACGACAGGAGGAGGAACATCAAGGACCGGGCTAGATGCCGGCATAGAAGCAAAGGTGGGAGCAGGACCCTCGGGCATGAAATTGGGAGGCATCCCCCACGGGAATCCGGCTGGCATGGCCGTCGGAGCAAAGTGTGCAATGGCTGCAGGCATAGTCGAGGAGACGATCTCAGAGATGACTATCCTCTAGGGAGGAGTTGAAGGTGTCGGAGAAGACTAGCTTTGGGCAGCCATGAATGATTCCATCAAGGCACTTAATCTGGCCACTTCCTCTTTAAGCTCGCAGTTCTCTTGTTCCAGATGATCCATCAGTCTTGAAATGTTGGCTCTGGTGTAGTACCGGTGAGTCAGCTTGTCTTTGAAATAAATGAAGAACACAGAGTTAGACCACAGGACAAGAAGTCGGGAACAAAACCTGCTTATGCACATGATGCATGCAATGCTTGTGCATATGGTTTTTTCTTTTATTTCAAAGGAACTTTAGGGTTCTATTTGCAAATTTTGGAAATATTAAACACTTTTATATAATATATGGGAAATATTTTATATCAAAGAAGTACAACATTGTTAATCATATACAAGAGAAAAGGAAAATTATCATCCTATGGATCCTTAGAAACAATCATCTAAAGCTCGAGACACAGGAAGAAAAGATGCACGAAGCCTCTTCACCTCCCTCTCGTAGGCTGCCTCCGTATCCGCCTTCTCTTTGGCGAGTCGATCATACTTCCTCTTCCAAAACTTGGAAGACTGAGGAAGTAGAGAAGTCCATGCATCATCAGGATCATCAATAACCTGATGTTCGAGGAACTCTATCAAAGCATCCTTCTCCTTAATCTGCTGAAGCAACTTCTCTCTTTCACGGATCCAAGCACGTGATCGGTCTTCGTCTCTCAACTCCTCTACTCCTTGGTCAGGAAGGGTTGAAGGCCCAGCCATAACCAAAGATGTAGGTCTCGGATACTCGTAAGGCATGAGATACTCAGACGCTCTCTTCCTAACCCAAGCAGTGTAAGACTCCATAGCAACACAATTCTTAGGACCCAACTCCTTCCTTCCTTTTCTATGAATCTTGCGCCAAGCGCGGACCATCCTGCCCTTCACGCCTTGGGGATCTTTACCCTCCTGAAAGAACACACCCTCTAACAGAATGTTATTGGGTTTATCCTTTAGGGGGAACCCAAGCTGACGACGTGCCAAAACAGGGTTGTAGTTAATCCCACCACATGTACCAAGAAGAGGTACATTGGAGAATTCACCACAAGAGTCGATAATCTGCACACCATCATACACACGACTGTACCAAGAGATATCATCATTAGTGAGAGACATGAGTCTCGTGGACCACCGTAGACATCCCTTGTTTTCCTTGAAGGCGACCGTCTGCGGTAAGTGAGAAATAAACCACTTATACAATAGAGGCAAACAGCACACAATGGCACCACCACCCTTTGCATTAGAAATAGGTATCACCCAATAGAGTCGGAACGGGATTAAGAGTAGAGAAGATCCTAATAGCATTCACATCCACAAACTTGTCGATGTTGGGGAATAACACTAACCCATAGATGAGAAGTACAAATATGGCCTCAAAGGCATCCTCACTCATGGCCTTCCCATACATAGTAGCTTGAGCGATGAGGAACTCAGAAGGGAGACCTTGAATTCCACCTTTGGTAGTCATATGAGCACCAACCAGAGATTCATCTATGTGCAACATGTCAGTTATCTCTCGAGAAGTAGGAATACTCTCTAAGCCACTGAACGGCAACTGGTCTAGAATAGGTATACCCACAAGGTAGGCATACTCCTCAAGTGTAGGCAAAAGCTGGAAATCCGGAAATGTGAAGCAACGGTACAAGGGATCATAAAACTGCACCAATACACTCATCAATCCTTCGTCCACCTGAGTAGTCAGAAGAGGAAGAAGCTTCCCAAAACGAGTCTTGAAACCCAAGGGATCTAGTACATAGGATGTCAGATTCCTTAACTCTTTCAAGTCTGGTTATCTGAAGCTGTACTTCTTTGTATTCCTTCTTTGTCTTTCCATGTCTGAAAATTTGCAAATAAACCCCCTTAAGTTCCTTGAAAATTTTCTTCATTATTGATGATATGGATGCAAATGAGTGCATGAATGCATGAATGCAACAATCACACTCAAGGATCAAGCAAAGCACACCAAACAAAGGTCATGGGATGGATCATATTATCCTTAATATCAATCATCCATTTTGGTGGATTATGGTTTACACCTTATCAACACCCAAGTTCCATTGATATTAAGGATATATGAACGGATCAACCATGAATCACGGGTTTGTTGCGAGTCACGAGCATGGAGTCTTGGTTAAGAACCACCCAAAGGGAATGTACTAGGGTTTAAACCTGCCAAACATGTTCTACAAGAGGTTCCCATAGTCATCATCCCATCTTTCGGATATTATCGGAGAAACGACTACTCGTATTCCAAAAATATTCTCAAGAGAGACTCTTATGAGTGTAGTATCGCGTAACAATCGTATCAAATCTTACACCTGAGCGGCTTTCGCACTACATCCTAAGAATAGGCCAAGATAGGCTTGGTAAACTAAGGTCCTTGGCTTCTAAGGTCTATATTGGAAAGAGTAATGTCTAACCACAACTTACTTGTGTGACATTATTGATCCCAACATGACCTCCACCAAGTGAATGGACTTGCAAGTCAACTTGCTAAGGAATAACTCCACACAAGTCAACAAGACTACGCCATTCTCCTATCCTAAGTGCACTCGAGTTCGGGTATAGAACTCATCTCACAAAGATCACCAAGCATACAAGGAATTAATATTCAAGCAATTCAATCATTACATACAATACAGTAATCCCAAATGCACAAAAATATGTCACAAAACAATACAATACAATAAAATATGAAAAGTAGGCAAAACCCACTAGGCAATCTGTCCCCAGCAGAGTCGCCACTTTTCTGTAGTGGGATATTCGTTACCATTAGAGATATTGACTAAATCCAAGGTAAATCATACAAGTTGAGTCGCCACCGCACTTCTATTTATCCAAAGGAATGGTTAGAAAGCGAACAAAAACCTAAAAGTTTTAACAAAAAAACTAGTAAAAGAGAAACAGAGATCTGGGTAAGGGGGTTGGTTATGTAATGGGAAGGTGTTAGGCACCCAAAACATCCTAGGTACTCCTAGGGAGCCCTTTTCACACTTGTTGTAAAGGTTGTTGTCTTGTAAAAAATTTGTTTGTGCAAACATGATTGAAGAGATGAGAGGAGAATATACAAGTTTATTTATATTTTGTGTTTGGATGGATAAACCCATTGCCTACGTACCATCTTAAAAAAGATTAGGATCAAAACCTCGTAGTTCGGGGTAAAAATCTCAAAAATGAGTTGGTGAATTGATTGGTCCAAAAGCCTTAAGGTCTTTTGTTATCAAAGGGAGAAAACTCAACCTAAAACCACAAATCCACCATGTGAGGATAACTTCAACATGCTAGTGAGGGGTTAACCCTATAATAAGCATGGAAGACTCATTGTCCATCACTAAGGATGTAGGTGAGTATTACATCTACCACAAAGATAACTCAAACCTAATAGCTAAAGGTTATGGAAATTTTGATTAAGAAAGTGGCCATTGGAACCACAAAAAGGACATTTGAATGGGTTATATTTACCAATTAGAAGTATATACAAAAATGGTCAAAGTGGACTTAAAGATTCAATTCAAAATAAGTATATACATATTGGTGATCCAAGTAGCTCCCATCCTTTGGAATAAGCAATCACAATAATAGTAAGCTCAAACAAGCAACACAATCAAACAAGCTCTTGGAAAATTCTTCAATAGTTCTTAGGTCTCTCTCTCTTGGAAGTTCATGGTAATGGTTCCTCAATTAAGCTCAAGTGGGAACTCCTAGCACAAAGAAAGCACACATCAAAAGGTTCTATAATACAATCAAAGAATGGACAAGAGGGAGTTTAGAATATGGTCCTTTCAAAATTCATCCTTAAGCTTTAAGCATTCTAAAGGCAGGAGGCCTAGTTGCTCTTTGACATTTAAGCACTCTAAAGGCATGAGGCCTAGTTGCTCTTCAAATTCCATTTGCTTGGGTAAGGTCCTAAATTCTAATTCCATTTTGTCCAATTCTTTGCATTTGATTCACACCAAACAGACAAACACAAGCACAAAAGATATATACACAATTATATGCTCAAGTGAGCAAAAGGCAAATGGCATTAACATAAACATGTGCTCCAATGAGCAAAGGAAAAAGCAAATGAATAATATGTGCAAGAATGGTAAATTGCATAAAAGTAAAGTGCATAAAATAAATGTTAATTGTTAGTAGTTAATAGTTAGTGTGCCATAAGGCAAATTTAGCGCTATGTTAAGCAATCGTAATTGGACTTATATAGAAGTCACAACTATCTGAGGCCGGTCAATAATAATGTAGGCAACAACACAAGTTAGAAGTCTTGATTAGTGAACCAAGTTCCAACAACTTGCCATGCCAAAAAGAAGAAGAGCAATGATCTTGTATTGGTTTAAGCCTTTTGCATGATTTAGAAAACAACCTATCCTTAATGCAAAGCCATTCACTTGATCAATTGATCAAGATGAATTAGATTTGAATCAAGGAAGATTAAGTCTCCCTAATCAATGCTAACTTATCAACCTTCAACTCATTGATAAAAAAGGAAGAAGAAAAAAGAAGAAGAAGATGAAGAATGGATAAGGAAATGGAAAGATCAAAATGCATAAGATGAAATAAGATGTACCAATCCAAATGTATTGACCAATTGACATTGAAAGTCAAAGTCAAACAAAGAGAAATCAGAAGTGAGATGAAGATTGGAGATCAAACAAAGAGCAAAATATTTTTGGCATTTTTAATATTAAAATAAACTTGAATTAAAATAAAAGAAAAGGTCAAACTTCAAAATTACTTCAAATCAACCTTGAAAGGTCCAAGTAATTTATCCCAACTTCAACAAGGTCAAACAAAGTTTGACAAAAAGTTTCAGCATTTTTAAAAGTCAGAAACTATTTTTTATCAATTAAAAATGAATAAAAATAACCTAATTGAACTAAAATCTCAAATAAATCTCAAATCAATTAAAAAATTGATGAGAATATTTTTCATAGATCCATCATCATTCAAATAGGTTAGGAAAATATTTTTTGTATTTTTTGAATATCAAAAACTATTTAAAATGAATTAAAAATAACCAGAAAAGAGAAAATTCACAAAAAATATCAAATGACAAAATAAAAAATATTAAAAATCAGAATTAGAAACTAGAAATTATTTGGAGAAGAATGCAATTGGTCCCATAATTTTTGGACCAATAATAAAAGAGATATGAATTTTTGAAATAAAAGGGAATTACAGAAAACAAAATCAGAAATTAAAAAATGTGGAAAATCAGGAAGCGTTGGATCACGTTCATTAATTGACGTGGCCAATCTGATGGTCCTAAAGCGCGCGCTCATGGTGAACCTTGGTCAAACGCGTCACACAAAGAATTAAAAAAAGTCATACTATCCAAAGGCTGAGATTGAATCTAGAGATGAGATCCAACGATCCAGATTTAAACTGGAAATGGACGGCCACCGGAGCCACCTTCTTCTCCGGTGAGCTTCCAAATTCCGGCCAGATTTGCAGGTTTTCAAACCTTCACCATTTTGCACGATCCTTATACCAAAATGAAGCTGGGGTGATGTACATCACCCCTGTAACCTTGAATCACACTCAAGATTCCTATAGGTTGAGAAATTTGAGGTGGAAGATCCAGGTATTAAAAATGCAGATCAAAGAAAAACAAAATTGAAGCTACCACTAGCTTGCCTCTCAAGTGAGGACTTCAGAAAACACTTTGGCCAGGCAAATAGATCAAAGAAATGAGAGATTCGAAGTAAATAAGTTTGAACAACAACCTTTGAAGTGCAGCTTTACAGGTCTTGATCCACTCCAAATCTTTTGTGCAATTTGTTCTTGAGGTAACAAGGAAGCAAGGCTTAGGAATTTAAATTCAGAGATCAACAAATGAAGTTGAAATCTGAACTGTAAAATTGAAATGGAAAACTCAGAATTCCTTTAATGGAGGTTGGGATTTCACTTGTGTAGAGCTTCAGGCGCCATTAGGTTCGTTTTTGAAGAGAATGAAGCATGTTATTTATAGCCAAGGCTGATGCAAGCAAGGAGAAAATTCGTGTGCATGGAACTTGGACTTTTCATGCATGGGCCTGTACAGGCGCGTGCAAAGCCCAAAAATGGATGAAAATGCAAGCTGAACTCAAATGCCAATGGTTTGGACGTGTGATTAGAGCTGCATTGGCTTGTGCATGAAGTTATGATGTGAATTCCATAATTGAACCTAAACATTGAACTCTTCGAAACTGCTAATTAGAAAATCCAAACATAAGCATGTGGGTAATGGTTGGAAAGGTCTTGATGTAAGGAACAATTGATATGTTGGGCAAAAATCCATTTGAAGTGTGGAAATTGGTGAATTTTGAGTTTAAAGTGTAATGTGCAAAACATGTCAAGGCAAGGTGTCCAAATTTGGCCAATGTTCAAGCCCCTCTGTTTTGATGATGCAAGCCTCAAATGAAAAAGCCTCCAACATCAAAGTTGTAGATCTTTTCAAGACAATTAATATGGACTTAAATTTTGCATCATTTGGATTTTTGATGAAAGAGTTATGGGCACTTGAAGTTGGACTTTTTTGCCTTTAAATGCATTTGGTCCAAAAGGACCTATAATGTCTTGCATTATCACATGTATTTTCTTTGAGATTTTGAAATTTTGTTCAACATAACATTTTAATTAGACATATTAAGATTTCCAATACATTTGATCCCACCTCAAAATCATAAAAAATGAATGAGTTATGTCCTTGGAAAGTTGACCCAAAATTAGGGTTTCAGTCAAAATGACCTATAATGTCTTGGAATGGGAGATGACCTTCCAAGCTTCAAATAAATTTTTGATGAACATGTAAGTTGTTCGTATTATCCTTAAGAACATTTGTGCTTTTGGAATCATCTCCATTTGACCAACACATAAAAAGTTAGGTCTTAGTGTATTTCAAAATAGTCAGATGAACTGACTGATCAACTTCTCAAGTCCCTGACTCACATCTTGATGAATTGATGATTGAGTATACTTAAATAAGTTCAAATATGCATGAAATGATGAATTAAAGAACTTCCCTTGATTGCATTTGATCATGGGCTGAGGTTGCTTCAAGAGCAAGGCATTGTGATGCACAAATGAATTAGGGTTTCCTTGAAGAACAAGACTTCAAACCCTTTGACTTGATTTGATCAAAATGATGAATTGAGATGCTAGGAAGGCATATTTGATGGATGAGAGATTTGGGAACCATTACCATGCTTGCCTTCATCTTCTTTTGGCCATGTCATTGCACAGATGATCTCCTAGAAGCTTTGAACCTTGTGTTACTCTAGCTACAAACAAAAGATGTTAGTGACATATTTTTGTGCTTTTGGTTAGTAAACAAAATGAGAAAAGCAATGATATACAATTCAAGCATGCTTGGTGATCTCAAACCACTCACAAGAGGTCCCACCCAAAGGCAAAGGGAACCAAGATGCTAATGATCCTTGAGGCAATGCAAATGCAATGTTATGATGCCATGAGGGATCTTAGGGACAAAATTGGGGTATTACAATAGGCAAATGGGATGAAATGCCTCTAACCAACATGCTAGAAGTAAAAGTTTTTGATTGTTGGGGTATCGATTTTGTTGGTCCATTTCCCTCTTCCTTCTCAAATGAGTATATACTGGTGGCCGTTGACTATGTTTCGAAATGGGTGGAAGCAATCGCTTCACCTAAGGCCGACGCCAAAACAATGACTAAATTTTTAAAGAAAAACATATTCTCATGTTTTGGTGTGCCTAGGGTGTTGATAAGTGATGGAGGATCACACTTTTGCAATACACCTTTAGAAAAAGTTTTGCAACATTATGGTGTAAAGCACAAGGTGACCACTCCCTACCATCCACAAGCGAATGGTCAAACGGAGGTTTCTAACCGGGAAATCAAGTGGATCCTTGAGAAAACAGTTTCGAATTCAAGAAAAGATTGGTCTTTAAAACTGGATGAAGCTTTGTGGGCGTATCGTACCGCCTACAAAGCACCTATTGGACTAACTCCATTTCAAATGGTGTATGGGAAGACTTGTCATCTTCCGGTGGAAATGGAGCATAGGGCATTATGGGCTCTCAAATTCTTGAACTTCGACTCCACCCTAGCTGGAGAAAGAAGAAAAGGACAACTCCATGAATTGGAGGAATCAAGGAACAACGCTTACCATTCGAATAAACTTTACAAGGAAAAGGTAAAAGTATATCATGATGGAAAGGTCCGTCATAAAGAATTTCAAGTTGGACAGATGGTATTGCTTTTCAACTCAAGGTTGAAGTTGTTCCCTGGTAAGTTGAAGTCAAAGTGGTCAGGACCGTTTGTTGTCAAAGAGGTGCGCAACTATGGGGCCATTGTGATCGAGGATCCAAAGTCACAAGAGAGCTGAACTGTAAATGGCCAAAGACTCAAAGTTTACCATAGTGGCGACGTAAATCGGGATGTGTGTGTCATTTCTCTATCCGGACCGGGCTAATCATTGGACCGTCGAGCTCTAAACGACGTTAAACAAAGCGCTTGTTGGGAGGCAACCCAACGTTGTAAGTCTGCATTTTAAATTTTCTCAATTCTGCTGTTTTGATATTCTGCTGTGTTAAATTTTGTGAAACTTGGGTTCTGTCCACTGCAGTTCGCCCCGCGACCATCTTTCGCCCATCGAACTGAATGAAAAGATTCAGTTCGCGCCGCGAATAAAGTTCGCCCCACGAACGGTGCGTGGCAGAACCACTTAAGTTCTGTTTAGGTTATTTTCAAAGTCACTCTTTTATTTTCAAAACAGAAACCCTTTTTCCACTCCCACTTCCAAAACTTCTAAAAACTCAAGAATTTCCTTCTCCATCTCCCAAATCCTTATTTGTTAACAAAGAATCAAGTGCAATTCAATAAGGTATGTTGTTCTTTTCATGTTCTCTTCTCCATTCCTTTCGGGTTCTCATTTAGGTAAGGTTAGGGTTTTGTAAAAATTGAAACTTGACACTTGAAATAACCTTGCATGTCTAATATGGATTCAGATTAGGATGAGGATAGAGATTGTGATTATTTCTGTTGGTAGTGAAAACCCTAGGGACCCTAGCAGGCTCCTGGAATTTTCCTGGTTCGCAGGGTTCGCGCCGCGAACGGGCCTTCGCGCCGCGAACTGGGAAAATCCAGTGTCATGTTTTATGCTGTTGATTGCTAACTCCTTTCATGTTTTGTTGTGTGGTTGTTCTGATGTTTATTGCAGATGTCTAAGAGAACCAAAACCACGGCTTCCGGTCATCCTCGTTCATTGAGACGGATCACAAGTGACGAACATGAAGAACGATTTGAAAACTTAATCAAGAGAACCATCCAACCGGAAAGGTTCATCCGTTTATCACTGGGTGGGACTTATCGGAATTTGGTATCAAATTTTGAGAGAAGAAGGTGGACCAAACTTTGTGAACCAGAGGCGGCAATCAATTATGATATTGTACGAGAGTTCTATGCAAACGCTATGCATCTTGAAGAGGGAGTAGCTTTCAACTACCAAACCAGAGTAAGAGGCAGGATTATTTCTTTCGGCAGAGATGCAATTAACTCATATCTTGGTAATCCTCTAACCTTGGGAGAGAATGAGCGGTGCGAGTATCGTACCCAGGAATTGGCCAACGTTTGGGATCTTCCAGCGGTGAGTGCTACCTTGTGCCTTAAAGGAAAGACATTTGACCTAAATGATCAAGGACTTCCAAAATCATAGAAAAGAGAAAATCTAAATCTGGAAGCAAGGGTATTTCTGGTGCTGCTGTTGAACAATATCCGGCCAAGGAGCCACAACACCACGATCCCTTTGGATGTAGGGTGTTTGCTGTATTACATCATGATCGGCAAATCAGTGGATGTAGCATCAATCATAGCGGGGGAAATGCATAAGATGGCTATAAGTGGAACAAAATTTGGTGGTAAAGCAGGTGTGCTTGCATACCCGGGGCTGATCATGGGACTTTGCCGACGGGCGAATGTTGCCATTCCGGATGAAGTACATTTCTCTATCACTAGTGTGGTTAACGATGCTTATCTAAATAGGTTCTGCCAAAGCCAGATGGACAGAGCCGAAGGAGCTGGGACTTCGTCCTCTAGACCCCGAGCCCGCACTACTCCAGTCTTCGACCAAATGGCGTTTGCCAATTATTGCTGTGAGAGCTTTGAGGCCTCTAGGAGGTCTCAATCATTTATCTTTGATGCTATGCAGCAACAATTTCAGAACACGTTCCTTGCACCCGAAGCCCGCACATTTCCTTCTCAGGCGGAATATGTTGCTTATGCTAATTGTCCTGAGGGCAGGCCAACTTTTATGGGGGGTGCAGGAGGTGGTGCAAACCATAATGAGGAGATGGAGGACGTCCTTGGATCTATTGGTGGTGGCCAAGAGGAGGAAGATTGAGGAGTTTGTTTTATTTTGAGTTTTCTTTGTATTATTTTGCTTTTGTAAAATTTTGATTGTACTTTTGGGTGGCTCTAGTTCACCGAAACTTTGGTTTGTTAGTTGTTTTGATAATTGCATGAATACTCTTTGAGATTTAAGTATGTTACAATCAATTTGGTTTACCAACATTTTTTTTGTTTAATTGTTCTTACTCTTAAGTCAAGCTTAAAGCAACCAAGAAATGTTCGCAAAGAAAGAAGCATTGGACACTTCGAGTGGTGATGATAAGAATTAGTATCGGCATTTCAAGGTACACTTTATCGCTTTCTAGACTTAACATGAGTAGTTTGATGGTGTGTGCAAATTCCATATCATAAATTCATTGAAATATATGTCATTTTTGAATCAAAATAGGACTTAACCAATTGTGAGGAAGCTTTCCATTGTACACTAAAATGCGGGAAACCGAACATTATTTCAACTCATTCTTATCATGCTAAATCATGCATCAATCTAATTTTGTGTGAAAATTTTGAAAATGATAGAGGCATTGTTTGTTATGAGAAAAACCACTTGACCAAAAAGTTTGAATCAACTAACCTTGTGAGGAGTGATCCTTAGTTAACCCCCTTTGAGCTTATTTTAGGATTCATTTGATTGATAAGTGTAAAATCAATTGAAAATTTTGTGAATAAATGAATCCTAATTTCTTTCGTATCAATTGAACCCTCAAACCGAGTTGTTTGCAAATTTTGCCTTTTGCTTATGTCTAAGTAGGGAGCATTATTGAATAAATTTGGTTTTGGAATCTAAAGTTGGGGAGAGTAAAGAAAAAAGAGTTGATTAGAAACTTGAAGAAGTGAGTTTTTTATAAAAGGGTGAAAATATGAAAAGAAACAAGAAAAAGAAATCACCCTTGAAACCATAGAGCAAAGAAAAAGAAAAGAAAGAAAAAAGCAAAGAAAATGCTCATGGTTGTGTGGATGTGAAAAGAAAAAGAAAAAGAAAAAGTTAGGGATCAAAGAAATGGAAATTGTGTAGAGTTGAATGTTTGGGAATGCTCCCTTAGGATAGGCAACTTTGTTGAATTCTCTTAATCATATCCTTTCTTGTAACCTAAGCCACATTACAACATTTGAAAGACCTCTTGATTCTCATTTTTCACATGATTTGGTATTTGTTGTGATAACCGCATGATTTGAGTTGTTGTTGATTTAATTGCTTGGATGAGTGAAAGTAACCCTTCATGTTATTCATCGTTACTATGATGTGTGTGTAAGTTTGATTCAATTTTGACATATATGGCTTTGAATTCCTTGGAATGATTTTTGCACCCAACCATTTCTCTTGTTCATGTTTTGTTTAGAATTGAGATAGGTGGATTGAGAAAGTGTCAAACACTTATGAACCATTTGAATATCCTTGGTTAATCCTTGTTTCAATCTTTTGTGTCATTGCTTTGGTTGTGATGGTGGAAACTTTTGTTTAGGGACAAACAAAATGCTAAGTTGGGGAGAGTTGTTAGGGACCAATTAGTACTACTTTCTATACAATTTTATTGGTCCCTTTTACCAATTTTTGATGTAATTACACACTTTTATTCTCACTATTTTGTATAAATGCAATTAGGTTCAATTTATTGTGTTTTGAGTAGTTATTTCACATATTTGTTAGTTTTGTAGAATTTTTGGACAAGAAAGCTTTGGAATGCATAATCATAATTTGGAAGAAGTGTTGAATGCAATTTGGAGGCCTAATTTTGAAGAATACCACTTGGAAGACTATTTGGATGAAGCTTGCAAGGCAAGGAAGCTGAAGCAGCTTCAGTTTGCGCCGCGAACTCCCTTCGCGCCGCGAAGCTTGCGAATCCAGCAAGCTGTTTTGGCCAAGTGTGCTGCTTTCAAGGCCAGCTGTGTTTTGCCATTTTGGTGTCTGTCTTAGGGGGGCTTTTCAACTTTAGATGAAAATGATCATTTTAGGAAATGTCAACCCTTTTAGAAATCAGAATGGAAATTGTTCATTCATTAATTGATAGTTTTGATATTTTTGTAAGAGAGAAAAACAGAGTTTATTTCTACATTGCCTTGTGCTTTCCAAAGATGATGATGAGGAGCTAAATCCCATTTTGTCAAGATTGGAGGTAGTAGCTATTCCTATTTGTTTATGTATTTCACTTGACTCTTATATATGATAAAAGATTGTTGATGTATTGAATGATATTTTTGCCCTAAGTTGAATATTAGATTTGAGTAGTTGTTGAAAGAGATTATTTAAGTCTTGACAGAAAATATGTTTTCAAGTAGTGAATAAGTTGTAGAGATAGATTTATTCACTACTCTTCTTTTGTATCAACCATTAAAGATTGCTATATTGATAGTTAGGTGGAGAGATCGTCTAAGGATTAATATAGTGATTATCACAATATCATTTAGACATAAATGATATTGAGAGGATACTTGAACATCATCAAAAAAATCTTAAATCTATATAGTTGTCATAAGAAATCATAAGCAATTGGAATAATGAACTCCAATCTTGCCAAGCCTTTTACATTTAATTAAAACCATTTATTATTTTAGTGACATTTTATTCAAAAGATAACTTTTCAAACAAAACAACTTTGTTACTTTCTAAACTTATAACAATTTGGATTATAGAACGGCAGTAATAACAACCAATCTCTGTGGATACGATATAAAAATATTTGTCGAAGATATACTTTTCAACAACCATGCAGTTTCAAAATCTCATCAATATACAATTCAGCCAGCTTCTGCAAGGAATAATAGATCCTCATCTGTATAAAATGAGCCAATTTGTTCAACCTATCCACAATCACCCAAATTGAATCACATCCCTTTAAAGTATTCGACAAACCTGTCACAAAATCCATGGAAATACTATCCCATTTCCACTATGGAATATTCAAAGGTTGCATCAGACCCCACAGTTTCTGATGTTCGATCTTTGACTTTAGACAAGTCAAACAAACATACACAAACTCAGCTACTTCCTTATTCATTCCTGGACACCAAAACAATTTCTTCAAGTCTTGTAACATTTTAGTGGCACCTGGATGAATACTCAACCCACTTCTATGACCTTCCTCAAGAATACTTTTCTCAAGCTCGGGTACATCTGGTACACAAACCCTGTCTCTGAACCTCATCACACCATTCTCGTTAATTTTGAAGTCACCACCTTCACCTTAATTTATTAATACTAATCGGCCAATCAATCCCAAGTCGACCTTCTGTCCTTCCCTGATCTCATCAAGAATACCATTAGTCAGTTTCAACATGTTAGACGAAGGCGACTTATATAGAGGGGAGGGGGTGAATAGATCCCAAGTTAAAAAACTTTACAAAAACTATTTTGAAACATTTAACGGAGGTTGGAGGTGACCCGAATCGAATTGTCTAAATCAAACCGCTATCAAAAAGCCCAAATATGCATATATAGAATCAAGTTCTGATAATAAGAACAAATTGATCAATATAACTTTAACAACAATCACTTGAATGCTACAATAAAAGTGAAGTCTATTTCCAATGACAAAATACACAAAAATGTAATTGAGGCAAATTATCGAACACCTTGTGTGCAATAATTTCGTTTAGAATTTTCTATGGTTTTGTTGATTTGAAAAAATAACTACAATCTAATGGATTGTAATCAACACAACAAAACCATTTTCAAAATGTTATAAATATAAGTTTAACCAAATGTTTTGATCGCACAATCTATGATTTTTATAAAAATGCAAATGATATATATATATATATATATATATATATATATATATATATATATATATATATATATATATATATATATATATATATATATATATATATATATATATATATATATATAGAGAGAGAGAGAGAGAGAGAGAGAGAGAGAGAGAGAGAGAGAAAGTGTGTGTACACAAGGATTTATTTAGGAAGTTCACCAACTGGCCTCGCTATGGCTAAGTCTGCCCTCAATTCCAAATGGAATTGGGATAATCAATATTACTTTGAAAAAAATTGTTTACAAGAGAAATGTAGCAATACAACCCCACAAACCCTATGTTTGATGTTGATTCTAACATTTCCTCTTCCCTTGATTTGAGCTTGATCAAGTCACCCAACAATACCAATTTGATCCACCATCACACTACTCCTTTTCAAGAAACCCCGTTCTTCAAAGCTTTCACTCGGTCGAATCCAAATTGCGAATTGTTATCCCTCAAGATTTGCCAATATGATCCTCTGGTTACCGTTACTCCTTCGACCGAATCCACCGTTCTTCGAAGCTTTCACTCGGCTGAATCCAACTTGCATAATCTTGTCCAAAACCTTCAAATCACCAATTGATCTTGAAGGAAAACCCCAACTTGGTTTTCTTATTTGAAAACCCTAAAGATTTTCAACCTAATTTACAATTAAACAACCTAAATTGGACATTATCAACTCTGATTCTAGATGGAACCCAAACAAAATATGATTATGTGTAATTTATTTGTGTGTATGTATAGAATATAGGTTGAAGATAAAGAGAAATCTTTGTATATTCCTAGTTTCGTATCTTGAAATGATGCATGCATAAGTATTTATATGTATGCAAGTTGGAGGCAAAAGGAATGCAAAAGTTTGAAAATCATGAATTTTTGGGAAAATGCATCATATGTGTCAACCTATGTAAGTTATGTGTCGACACTTTCGAAGCATGTATCGACTGATATAGGTCATGTGTCAGCTCATAGAAGAAAATTATCTTCTATGTGTCAACCTGAAACCCCTCCATAGTCGGCACATCAAACAGATGCTACAAGATTTAAAACTCATTAACATGTGTCGACTCATACCTTGCATGTGTCGAGTCACAGAAGAAACTTTTATTCTATGTCTTGAGTTGTATGCTGCTTGTGTCAACACATGCATAAACAGAAGCTACAGACTTAAAAACTTAACAACATGGTCGACACATACGCCAGTGTCTTGCATAAAAACACATTTTTGCCATGTAGAATCATTTCTAACCTTTTCTAAATCATTTCCATTTTTTTATGCTTTCTAATGCTAAGATGCACATTAAAACTCATAGGATACCGTCCAATATACATAAACGGTAAACTATAATAGTTTTGACATCATACAAAACACTTCTAATGGGAAGTTTCACTCATATACTCCCCCTTTTTTATTATGGAAAAAATTAAGACGACGCGTTCCGTGTCTTCATGAAGGCTCCCCCTGAATGTATGCATCCCAACTTCATCTTGCAGATGCTTCTCCCCCTTTAACAACATCAAAAAGAGACAAAATAATCCATGAGAAGTATCTTATATCACACATATACTAATATAACACACAAAGGCATTTGCAAATATAAAAGCATCAATAGAACAACACTCACATATAATGATGTAAATATTGAAAATGCATAAACATAAATAAAAGTAATTTAAGAAACAATATAGCATAGTTACCATAAATCATGCCAAATAACATATACAATAAACATGAAAAATGAAGGATACAATGAAATAAAAAAATCTTGAGTTGCTTCAAAAGCTACACGTTTACGTGACATATACTTTTGGTGCTCCCGAATGCTGCACACACATGTGCTTCAGCAAATCGATTATTTAGATTTATCACCACTCAAACCAAAAACAGAAATGTTATAATAACAATGACACACTATAAGAATTTTGTTGACATTATAACACGTTTAAACATATTTCATGTCGGAATAGGTAAACAACAACCTCACATATATCATGCAAGAACTAATAATAGATAATATGCTTATCCACAAAGAACATATTTCAAGTATGGAAGAAGAATAACATGAAGTCACTATAAGCATATAAATTGAAATACATCAATTGAAAATTTTGGAAATGAACATTCATGAAATATTTCATACATCAAGCATATAAAGTATTTGGGACATAGACAACATGCAAAAGTAAATAACTTACTTTCAAAAAGAGAAAATGGACTAATATTACCCCGCATATGAATTGGTGAAGGATGCACTCATATGTGATTGAACTTTCAAGGAAAGTTAGAGAAAAAGTATATAAATTGCATGCAACAAATAATATTTATGGAAGATTTGAGATAACAAGTATGCCCAATTCCATTCGAATGTTGAAAAATGATTCTGTCGCAAGAGGTTTTTTAAAGATATTCGCAAATTGATTTTTGCTATCAACATGCTCAAATACAACATCTCTTTTTTCAACATGGTCACGTAGGAAGCAGTGACATATCTTAATATGTTTAGTGCAAAAGTGTAACACCGAATTTTTGGTTAGATTAATAACACTAATGTTGTCACACATAATAAGAATACATAGTAGTTTAATATCAAAATCAAGTAGCTATTGTTTGAGCCACAATATTTAAGCACAACAACTACCGGTTGCGACGTATTCCGCCTCGACAGTTGGCAAGGCAACGAAAACATGTTTCTTTCTATGCCAACTTACTAAGGAGCTTGAAAACATGTGGCAAGTTCCACTAGTACTTTTCCTATCCGATTTGCTACCAGTGTCGCGGCGGGAAAAATCACAGAGTCGCCACCATATTTTATTCATTCATAAAGAATATGAGAAATAATCATAAAACCCTAAAGGAAATGATAAGAGGTCATTGCAAACGAATATGGGTTCGGGAGTCAGTTAAGTGCGGGGAAGACGTTAGACACCCCTCACCTCCGTTGTACTCAACATGAACCTCCTATAGTTATAAGGGTTAAGTTTGTTTGTCTTTGGGTATATTTATCATTCTTAATCTTATTTCTTGCTTTTATTTTATTTACAAAGGTTCAAAAGGATAAAATGCAAAAAAAAAAGTTTATTTTAAGTTAGGGGACTCGGCTTGGTTTCGCAACCTCGTGCCTACGCATTTCTCATCGAGTGATGAGAAAAATTAGAGTCTACATAGTTCAACTTTTTGTTGGTTGATTGATTTTAGTTTATGAAAATTATTGTCTTGATTTTGAATTAGATGCACGGGGAAAAATAAATTAATTTGTCGCTCGGGGCGAAAAGGTATTTGTTGCACGAGGCAAAAACTTAGTTTGATGAGTTGAATTGATTTTAAGGTGTATTTTGAATTGTGGAAAAAAGGTTAAGTTAATTTGATTAGGAAAATAAACTTTTGATTTCCGTACATGTTTATGAATTATTTACACATTTTATTTTTAGTATTTTTGAATTTAATTTTTGGCATTTTGAAAAGTGAAATAAAGGAGTATTTTGAATTAAATGAGAAAGAAACTATATTTGTATTTTTTTTGTTTTTTATTAGTGAATGATAATGTCATTTTTAATAGAAAAAAAGCCAAGTCAAATAATAAGCAAAACCTAATTATTTTTTGTATTTTTATTGAGAATGTAAATTATTTTTTGTATTTTTATTGAGAATGTGAGTGATTTTGAATTTTTGGTCATTTTTATTAATTGGAAAAAAAACTACCTAAAGTAGTTAATTAACCAAGCAACAACTAAATTAATTAAATTAAATTGATAACCTAAAGTTAGAACTAAAACATTTAGGTTAATACAAATTGAATATAAAAGTTAAAGGGTGGAATTTTATGCTAACTAGTAAAAAAGGTGTATAAATAAAAAGGATTAAGGTCTAAAAGACCTAAAATATAAATAAATCTCTAAAATTCTAATTCTTCTCATTTATAAAAATAGCAATAATATAACAATAAATAAAAAAACAAAAAGAAGAAAAAAAACCAAAAGAAAAACCCAAAGGCCAAGGTACTAGGGGAAGGCGCCACCCCCTTTTCCTTTCTTTCAATCCCATGATCTTTTTTTTTTATTTAAAAAAAACAAGACCAAGTCATGGAAATATAAATATACGACATAAAAAATGTGAAAAATAAAAAAATACAAAAACCACAAAACTGACTCAAATCTGCTTCACTCTCATATATCTATGCTTGTTCCTAACCAACACAAAAAGACAAAAAAAAACTCTCCCTCACTCGATTTGAAATTCTTTATTCCTTTCGCGATCTTCTCTCCGTCTCTCTTATTCTATTTAACAAACTCTCTAGTTCATCACAAAATAGTCATAAGAGCAAACAAGGAAAACTCAAAACAAGAAGGCAAGAGACCCATGAACATACCGATTAGCAAAAAATGGTTGATTTTTCGCTTTCGATGGAGATTGAGCGTTTGATTTCATTGCAGTTGGAAAGGGTTGTGCGGTCGACGATCTATCGTGCGTCGTCGAAAAGCTGCCTTTGCGGCGACTTTGTGTGGTGGCTCCGATGATTTTCAAGGCTGCTACTGGTGCGGTTCGGAGGAGCAATAACTGAAGGCGCTTTGGTTTAATTCAATTTGTCCTATTTGATTTTTGTTTCGATTTGATTGTTGTTGGACTATGTTACAAGCTTGAAAGTTCATTTGGTTTTTTTGTTGCAAATTGTTGTCAAGATTTTATTTTTTATTTTTATGAATGATGGTATTTAGGGGTGGCAAACAGACCGTTAGACACAAACGTGATTTCCTTTGAGTATATCAGATCTTGAGCTTTGTATTTCAAGGCCTTGCAGTTTTCTATTGAGTGACCGGGAATGCCAAAGTCGAACTCGCATGGGGCGTTTGCATCGTAACCAGAGGAAGGACCGTTGGTGGTGGTTCTAATTCCCTCAACTGTACTAATGAGCCACGTAACAAAATATGGTAATATTAGGCTGTATGGCATAAGAACTGGGTCGAATCTTCTTTCAGGCCTTCGTTGTCTTGGTTGTTATTGTTGTGGATGATAATGTTGTTGTTGTTGATATGGTTATTGTTGATATGGAACGAATTGTTGGTTAGCTTTTTGATTAACTGAGATAGTAAATGGTTGCTTATTTTGAATTGGTGCCACAACGGCTACTTGTTGGTATGGAGCATGATATGTCGGGGCTCTTCCTATCACCATATCATTTTCATTAGCTTCGCCTTCCCTCTTCTTCCCACAGGCTACATAAGGCTTCTTCACCACACCGGATGTGCTAGCAGGATTATGGGTTTTTCCCATCTTGATCATGTTTTCTATCCTTTCGCCGGCAAGGACTAGATCTGAAAAACCTGAAGACGTGCTTCCTACCATCTTGATCATGTTTTCTATCCTTTCATCGACAAGGACTAGATCAGAAAGACCTGATCATGTTTTATGTCCAAATAGGGGCCTTGGAGTTTACCCATAAACATATCAATCAACTCTCTCTCCAACAAAGGAGGGTGTACCCTTGCGGCTAGTTCCATCCATCGTTGGGCATACTCTTTAAAAGTCTTGTGGGAATTTTGAGTTAGATTTTGCAGTTGGTGCGGTTGGGTGCCATATAAGTGTTGTATTGATAGTGTTTTAGGAAAGCCTCATCCATATCCCTCCATGACCGGATGTTAGTTCCTTCAAGTTGCATGTACCAATCTAGCGATGCTCAACTCAAAGAGTCTTCGAAGAAGTGCATAAGCAGTTTGTCGTCATCGAAGTAGGCGGCCATATCACGACAATAAGCTCTAACATTTGTCCTAGGGTCACTGGCTCACTTGTACTTTTCAAAGTCGGGAACTTCGAACTTGGCAAGTATTACTATGCCAGGGACTAGGCACATTTTAGCAGCGTCAATGCCAATTGTATTGGAAACCTCCATGGCTTTTAGCTTCTCTTCAATTGCTTGAACTTTATTCTCTACTTCGTTGGCAGGTAGACCAAAAGCTTCATAGATAGAAGCGGCCCCTGGGCTAAAGAAGGCATCTTGCTGATCGTCGATCTT
This sequence comes from Lathyrus oleraceus, assembly GCF_024323335.1. NCBI lineage: Eukaryota > Viridiplantae > Streptophyta > Magnoliopsida > Fabales > Fabaceae > Lathyrus > Lathyrus oleraceus. Next base: position 106,749,899 of record NC_066585.1, read on the forward strand.
AATAACTGGAGGATGGATAACTGGTGGAGGAACACCGTCGGGTTCCCCTACAGTAATTTGGACTGGAGTGTTGCCTTGTGGAGGCATAAGATCCTCCACAGTAGTAGGAATGGCAGTAGGAATGGTTGTGACAGCAACGTGGGCTCTTTGGTTCATCTTCGATTGTATCTTGGCCATGATCTCTTGTCCACGAGTGAAGGCTTTAATAGTCTCCATCAATTTCCTAATTTGCGCTCGCACTTGGGACACCTCTTCACGTAGGACAACTTGGTTTTTCTCAAGTTGATCCATTATAGCTCGCTGATTGTTGCGTGTGTAATATGGATGCCGGGAAGTCAACTTGTTGTAGCGGTTTCTGTTAAGAAAGATTGATGATGAGTTTTTTTATTTTTGTTTTAAAAAATATTGTATGATGCATGAATACAATTTTTGTTTTATGTTTATTAATGCGAAATCTCTTAGTTAATTGTGTTATTTATTGCAAGAAACACCTAACATTTAATCATTGGAATCAGGAATATAGAAGTACACAGAGTGAATCATAAAGAAGCTTCATTCATCCATTATAGGGAAATAAGTACAAGTACATATGAATTGCAAATACAAGTTCTTGAATTGAAACAAACATGCAAACTAGATGTCAACCCTAAAGGTAACCCCTTGAGACTTGCAGAGAGCTTCAATATCGTTTATAAGTTCTGCCATTGTCTTCTTACAGAATTTGACAAAGTTGAAGACTTCTTCAGGGGTATTCTCGGAGCACATGATCAAATCAGCCTCTTTTAACTATTTGGGAAAGTCTTGAAGGGCGTAATTAGTCAATACATCCATGTCCGCATACTTGTTCTTCCACTCGTTGTAGAGAGTTTGGAGGTTTTAGATAATGCCATTGATCAGTGCATTTTGATGCACGTTCTTCCATGTTTGTACTTAAGCATTTCTTTGGTTTGCTTTGATTATTTTTATGTTTTAATGTGTTTTCATAATTTATTTTATTTTTGCACTTATTTAATTTTCGTATTTAATTTTCAGCATTAGCAGCTTTCGCGAGAAAAACCATATCTTGAGTTAGGAGTATCGGATAGAGACGTGCTACCAGTCGATGGAAAGCTAAGAAAAAGATCTACAACTTTTGTTCAGAAGTCGAGAGCTAAATCAGACTGTAGAAAGGCCAGAAATGTCGTTGAAGTTGCAACATTAGTTTTATTTAAGTTTTGGATCATTAGTTTTGGGCTTGGGTTATGTTTTCGATCCAGTTGGGTTGTAAACCAAATTCCTTGTTTTCCATATACCTAGCAGCCGCATAACATGAGGATTATCACTATTCACGAAATACTTGAAAGCTTTGGCAAAAATTCTCATGAAGAACTAATCGATCCAAACAATTTGTTGTATTCGGGTTCCGATACCTTGAGATTTTAGTAATTCTTATTCAGGTTTTTTATTCCTTTCAATATTAATATATGTATTTTGTTTGCTTAATCCGATTTACATATGCTATATTGATTTAATCCGATTGATTGTGTGATCCTAACTATAGTCACGATTTCGTTTGCTTAATTCGTTATCGAGTCCGTTTAATTCATGTTTGCTTAATTCATGAAACTTAATCCCGTTTGCTTAATTCGGATAATAGGAACATACAACTTATACTATCAATTGCGCTTGTCAGTTGATATTATTATCGAATAGGAATAGTTAATCTGCGGTTGGAATTACGATAGTCGATGATAGGCAAAGACCGAATCAATAAATTGTTGCTACAACTTATTTCAATAATCACTTATTTTAATCTATTTTTTTAATTGAATCCTAAACCAACCAAAACCCCATTAATCGTTACTATCATTGGTTAATTCATTCAAGAATCCTTGTGAGAACGATAATTCGAGTCAATTTGTCGCTAACTACGTTTTGTCAAAAATACTCGTTTTTGATCCGCGCGCGACAGCGAATCAAATTGGCGCTGTTGCCGGGGATTCTTGTCGAATTAGCCAATAGTTTAGTTTTAAGTATTGTGTGTTTTGTTGATCTGCAATTTCCTGTTATTTTTCCGAATTTTTCTACAGTTTCGCATTCGGAGTTGCGTCTAGAGTTAGAAAAAACCGGTTTTTGGAAAATTTGTGTTTGATTGTATAAGTTTTTTGCCTACTGGAAGCAGAAAAATCGTGCGATCAATAGGGACTCTGACGTCAAATTTTCCAAATTCCTTGTTTTTCTATTTTTAATTAATTTTTTACTGTTTTCATAGTGTCGAAAAAATCCAAAAAAAAATCTCAAAATTTTTATTTCACATCATTAGAGTAAGTTTGGTGCTTTTGTATTTTTCTGAATTTATTTTAATCGTTTTTCTTCTTTCTATTTGTTTTTGTCTATTTCGGACATAGTTGGTATTTTTGTGTTTTTTTATTACATGGATGATCAAAGAACATTAAGGCAGTTTGCTGCTCCTGATGTTAATTATAATGACTTTTGTATTGAATATTCTGATGTTTCGGTTCCTTTTGAATTGAAATCTGGTTTAATACCCTTGTTTCCAAGGTTTAGTGGTCTTGCAGGTGAGGATCCGCATGAGCATCTGAAGGAATTTGAGGTTGTGTGCTCTGCACCTTCTGGACCTTCACTAGAAGATATTGTCAAACAAATGGCTGCAAATAATCTCCAGTTTCAACAACAAGTAGATTCTACTTTAAAGACTTTGCAAACACAGATTGGGCAGCTTGCCACTTTGGTGAATGTCATGCAGCAAGCTCAAGGATCAAACCAACAACCCTTGGAAGAACATTCTGTTTTTCAAATAGATTTGATTTCTGAAATTTTTGATGATACTTGTAGTGATTTGTTTGCATCTGATTTTCCATCATTGTCTGGTTTTGATGATGTTTATTCTTGTGATATTTGTACTGAAACTAAAATTTGCTCTGTTTGTGCTGAAATTGAGGCTGCCTTGCAAGTTGATATTCTTACTGCAGATGAGGTTGCAAATAAAGTTGTTCATGTAGATAAAGCTCTTGACATCCCAACTGCCCCAAACACCCCTTCTATTGAGCAGCCACCTTCCCTCGAGCTGAAGCAACTTCCTAAAAATATGAAATATGCTTATTTAGAGATGAATGAAAAACTACCGGCTATAATTTCTTCTAACCTTGATTTCGATCAAGAAAATAAGCTTTTGCAGGTTTTAAGGAAGCATAAAAAGGCATTTGGTTGGACATTGACTGACATTCCAGATCAGATCACCTTCACGTGTCCATTTGACACTTTTACTTTTAGAAGATTCTTTGATCCTGGAATAAAAGGCGAAGATACTAATAAAAATTTCAAGTTCAATGGACATTACCCAAAGCTATTCCATGACAGCCCCACTTTGGAAGAAGAAAATGTAGAATATATCTCTTTGGGAAAGGCTGCTTATGTGATCACCTATCCTCCTTGACTACTCGGGTGTGTTCTTTCCTCTCTCTTCTCTCTCTTATTTTATGTTTGTTTCTTTCATTGAGGACAATGCATATTTTAAGTGTGGGGGAGGGAATACTTTATTTTCTTTGTTTTTGTTCTTTGTTTTGTTTTATTTTTGTTTTCTTTCTAAAAAAAATTGCATTTTTGTTGAAAGTTTTAGGCTATAGAATAATTTGAGGTTGGTTTGTAGAGACTTGGGAAAAGTTCACAAGATCGGTATCGTTTTAACACCTTAAATCTCCTGAATACGAAAATCATTTTGAATACTTGTTATGACATAGCCTTGAGTTCTCATTTTTCTTATAGCTCTTGAGTAGTTTATTTCAGCAGTCAACACCATCTCACACGCACTCTACGCAGGGAAGCCGATGAATATAAGTGAGTGCTCCGGAAAAAAAAAACAAGGAATGCACCTTCTAAGTTTGGTGACCCTCACCCGGTCACTTAACCCAACGGATGTAGAACCTTAAAAAAAAATTGAAAATAAGACTAGTTGTCAGTTGGTTCAGCGGTTTCTGGTACTGAACTTGGTAGGGCAGATTACGGTCCGATCCCCCGCAACTACAACTGAATAAGCAAAGGGTTATGCCACTTAAGTACCAGAACCCCGTGCAGAAAAGGATCAGAGTCACTAACCGGTCGTCTTGCTATAAGTGTGTGGAGATAACGGACTTAATGTGATTGCGCCTGAATGAAAAAGAGCCGAAGAGGGATGAGTAAGTTAGGCTTTAATATAATAACATGATTCGAGTTGATTTGTGTATTCAGGAGGTTTATGTCTGCATAACTGTGGATTAGTGTTCTTACAATGTCCTTAGTGTGCAAGATTAGTACCTGTCGAAGCAAACTTAACCGAAGATGACTTGTAGCCTAGAATGAGTAACCGTTGATGTGTCTGTGTTTTGTTTTGTTTTTCATTTTGCTCGGAGTGCAAAAGTTCAAGTGTGGGGGAATTTGATCAGTGCATTTTGATGCACGTTCTTCCATGTTTGTACTTAAGCATTTCTTTGGTTTGCTTTGATTATTTTTATGTTTTAATGTGTTTTCATAATTTATTTTATTTTTGCACTTATTTAATTTTCGTATTTAATTTTCAGCATTAGCAGCTTTCGCGAGAAAAATCATATCTTGAGCTAGGAGTATCGGATTGAGATGTGCTACCAGTTGATGGAAAGCTAAGAAAAAGATCTACAACTTTTATTCAGAAGTCGAGAGCTGAATCAGACTGTAGAAAGGCCAGAAATTTCGTTGAAGTTGCAACATTAGTTTTATTTAAGTTTTGGGTCATTAGTTTTGGGCTTGGGTTATGTTTTCGATCCAGTTGGGTTTTAAACCAAATTCCTTGTTTTCCATATACCTAGCAGCCGCATAACATGAGGATTATCACTATTCACGAAATACTTGAAAGCTTTGGCAAGAATTCTCATGAAGAACTAATTGATCCAAACAATTTGTTGTATTCGGGTTCCGATACCTTGAGATTTTAGTAATTCTTATTCAGGTTTTTTATTCCTTTCAATATTAATATATGTATTTTGTTTGCTTAATCCGATTTACATATGCTATATTGATTTAATCCGATTGATTGTGTGATCCTAACTATAGTCACGATTTCGTTTGCTTAATTCGTTATCGAGTCCGTTTAATTCATGTTTGCTTAATTCATGAAACTTAATCCCGTTTGCTTAATTCGGATAATAGGAACATACAACTTATACTATCAATTGTGCTTGTCAGTTGATATTATAATCGAATAGGAATAGTTAAATTGCGGTTGGAATTACGATAGTCGATGATAGGCAAAGACCGAATCAGTAAATTGTTGCTACAACTTATTTCAATAATCACTTATTTTAATCTATTTTTTTTAATTGAATCCTAAACCAACCAAAACCCCATTAATCGTTACTATCATTGGTTAATTCATTCAAGAATCCTTGTGAGAACGATAATCTGAGTCAATTTGTCGCTAACTACGTTTTGTAAAAAATACTCGTTTTTGATCCGCGCACGACAACGGATCAGCCATCCATTTTATCCATTGAAGATTCTGCCCCATGATATCTCTCTTCCCAATATTATCAATCGTTTTGCAACTCCAAGTAGGCTTGGTCGTAGATTCCCATCTTCAGTTTCTTGATTTGCTCGCAAGCTTTCCCATGTTGGAATTGCTCGCGCAAGAAGCTTCGATATACCTTCTCCCTTTCCAATTGCTCTTGGCCCAAAAGATCCTTGCACTCTTTGAGAGTGGTTCTTATCTCTAGGATTTGTGCCTTTTAATCCTCTCGGTCCTCCTTCATTGCGTTAGACCTCTCAACAGTTTTCTCAAGGTCCTTGATAGTGCAATAGGCTTGATCCGGCTTGTTGTTGCGGAAGTCTCGCTCAGAAATAGCTCCTTGTAGAGCACCACCTACCCATACTCGTTTGCCTTACACCTACCTTAATCTCTTCTTGTTGACCTTGAATTCCTCACTGACTTGCTTACCCTTATCTTCCAAGACGGTGTTGCATTGCTTGGTACGACTGAGTTGGACTCGTAGTTGAGTTTTTTCCAACTCTAGCTCTCAGATTTTGTAGGTAAGCTTATCCACATATTCTTGCAAGATGGGTTCTGATTCAGGAATCAAAGGGAATGATGAAGAGTCATAAAGGAAAGGCATCTTGGCGACTAGAGCTCGCTCTTTTACCCACACAAAGTAGGGTTCCTTGGCTAGGATGTTCTTTTTCCCTCACTCTTGGTCTATTCAGACTATACTTGTTCAAGCTCTCTTTCCTATCTTCACGGATGAATTAAGTGGGTCCATATTATTGACGGTGAAAGGTACAAGGTCTCGGTCTTCGGGAGGACTCAATATAGCATACCCTAATTGTCTCTTAAGTAGTATGGGGTTGTTGTTGATGAAACCACGTGTTCCTATCAGAGGGACATTTGGGAACCCTCCACATCTAAAAATCACATCCTTAGTCTCCCACTCTCTCTTATACCATAGGGTTGAATTGGCGAAGAGAGAAGTGAATCTTTAGGGCCATGAAATATTTCTATAGGAAAAGGATCCTCTTTGAGGCATATGAGTCCTCATCCATAAATGTAAAAGGTGAGCACAACAAATAAATGTTCCTCCTCTTTTCTCATGTCTTATATGAAAGGTGTGATAAAACTCTGCAAGCAAGAATGACACTGGATTGTTGGTTAGGAAAACTTCCACTTCCAAATGATCTACAAAATTGTCTATGTTTGGGAATAGAACAATTCCATGTATCAACAATGCTAAGGTTGTGCTACATAATTCTGCCTTTTCTTCTTTGATCATTTTCCAAGCATGGTCTTCTAGGAATTTCTTTGTAAGACCTTTGACTGTACCTTTGGGTCCCCAATTGTCTAGTAATTCGTTTGCGTTGATACCCAAGACTAAAGCTAACTCAGACAAGGTAAACCCTTCGTCCAACTTAGGGGAATGGATTGAAATCTTTAATTGATCGGTTGAGAAGTCTCTCAATCTCCTCCAAGGTTGGGGATAGTTAAAAATTTGGGAAAGTAAAACATCTTAGCGGGATGTCGTAGTATTGAGCTAGGGTGGTGAGCGCTCAAAAATCAACCTTTTCAGTTAGGAGGTCTAAAATGTTGCCATAAGTTGTTCGGAACTTATTATCTTTGAGGGACGTAATCCTAGATCTTAGAACCTTCAAGGTATCAGTTTCTAGCTCTTTGTATCTGAAGGTGAATGTACTCTTTCTTGGTGGAGGATTTATGATTGTTTTGTAAAATGTCTTGTATTACTATGTTAAACAACGAGATGCTAAGAGCTTTGTTTTATTGTAATTATGATGTATGAATGCATAAATGGATGAACGGATTATTGGTTTCAGCGAAACTCAAACACGAGGTTCAAAATATGAGATTACTGTGACGAGGAATGTGGTTTAATAATGACTGCTTTAGGACCAAGGTTCTCACTTTGCAAGATCTAGGGCTTTTGTGAAATTGGGTATAAGACACGGCTCTTGGAGTCATGGACTCCCTTGAATGTCTGTCACTTATGTCAATTTACTTTCCAGGCGACATCTTCAACAAGGAAATCTACTCTAAGTGAGATCTTCGTATCGACCCTCGCGAGGAGAGCTCCTCGAGGACCTTTACTACACGACCATCGGTCTAGGTTGGCTAAGGTTTAAAGTTCTACGAAAGGGGTCTTAGGGTCACAGACTCTAATGAAGATAAGGATGCTTACGCCGAAAGCTCGACGATGATTAATACCTTTAAAAGAGTCTACCACTAAGTGAGGTTCTCGCATGTCCCTTATGAGAAGAGCTTCTCGGTGACCAATACTACTCAACCTCTCGTATCTCAAGCATGCTCTCAGACTCGGGTGGAGAGTTTTTCTCACATGGCTTTTTACTAATCATTATCAACCATTCAGTATCCATCGTCATAGAACCAAGGTCACCAATGAATTACAGTTAGCAAAGAAAGCAATAAAAGAATATTGAAATTCTGGCAAGCAGATCCATGATGTCGTACACAATGTCATGACCTCAGGGTCTGCACATTATCACACCATAAACAATAAAAAGATTAAAATAACAGTATGACAGTAAATAACATAATTAATTGTTAACCCAGTTCGGTGCAACGTCACCTACATTTGGGGGCTACCAAGCCAGGAATGAAATCCACTATCACAGAATTAGTTTGAAGTCCTGAACAACCTCAGTTTTTACAGACTTCTCACCTAATATCTACTCTTGGATATTTCTATCCAGGACACTCCTAAATATGATACCCCTCTCACTTCCCTCAACCACACGACAACAAACAACTGACAAACACAATCCACTCTTGCTTAAAAGCTTCTAAGGGATTGTTAGTTACAACTCAATACACCATGACCAATTCAAGTATCGAGGAGACACTTGAATGGCTTATACAAAGCATACATACGAAACCCTAATGATAAAAATATATTGCACTGTTTCGATACATTCTTAGGTTTATAACTTCTCTATAACTAGCAATGAAGAGGCATGGGCTTCGGTCTTGATTTGCAGCAGATCCAAGATCTATGCATAATCTTCTGAAGATATGATCTCAATCAAAACAGATGTTTCCTAAAATGTCTTGACATCGTTACTTCGTAAATAAGTCAAGCCACAATATTCTTCAGGTACAAGGAAAACGCTCAATAATAAACGTGAACTAAATCTTCATAAATATGTGGTCACGTTGTAATGATGAAACAACATGTCAGTACATCTTGTTTAACATCTGTCAAAAATACTTGTTTTTCCAAAATCCAGCCAATCATAATATGTCATACCTAACAAATATAAAGAGATAAAAATAAATAAACAAGATAAACCCCCACATACGCAAAGAGACAACCTAAACTAGGTTTGACTTGCTTAGGGAAACCGGATCCCCAACAGAGTCACTAGCTGTCGCCACCGAGGGCGAAATTGGACTAACCGTTTGCAAAGAAACAAAAGAGTCGCCACTGAATTTTATTTATTTTCCTCGTAAAGAGAGAGTTGAGCGAAAATAATCGATAAAGCCCTCATAAAAAATGAATACAAAAAGGAGGTGTATATACATATATGGATTGGTCTCGCAACCAAGATTGGGTTCAGAAGCCGGTTACGTAAGGGAAAGGTATTAGCACTCCTCATGCCCATGGTACTGTAGCGGCGCATTTTTGACCATCGAGCTATGGATAAACTCGACGTCAATGAAAAATCAGAGTCGCCACCACGCTTTTATTGTTTACAAAGGAAAGGGGAAAAGTACAAACAAAACCCAAAGATAAGAAGTTTTCAAATCAAAACTAATAAAATGTCAGAGATTACAGGTAAGGGGGTTGGTTACACAGAGGGAAGGTATTAGCACCCAAAGTGTCCTAGGTACTCCTAGGGAGCCTTTTTTTGTATGCAAGTATTTTAGTTGAAAATGATGTTGATTAAAATGGAATGGGGGGATAAGAAAAGAATTCATTTATTATATTTTTGTGTTTGACAAGACCTTCGGTCTTATGCCTACGTACCAACGTGAAAATGAGGGATCAAAACCCCGTAGTTCGTGGTAAAAATTTCAAAGAAATTGGTGAGTTGATTTTAACAAAAGTTTAAAAGAAAAGGACACAAAATGGCCAAAGACTTAAATGAATTTGTTAGTTCTTTTTTGTCTTTTTGAAAGTTAAGTCAATATGATTAAGTTTATTCACAAGTTTGATTAAGAAAATGTTTTGAAAATCAATGGTATAAGGCCAAAGTTTCTACTCATTAAAATAAGTCTAAGTTGAAAAATAACAAGCAAAGAAGATTTTTTTTAAAATAAGGGAGAGATTTTAAAATTTAAGAAGGAAAAGAGGAGATGAAGAGACTATCCTAGACAGAAATTTAAAAGTTCAGAGTTGAAAAGATCTGACCAATGGGAAGCAATCCACAAGACAAGAATGTCAGATAGAAACCCATTTCCTTTGGACTATTGAGCAAGCAACATCCAAGCAAATAATAACGAAGACCAAGACATCAAATAAAGATAGCCAAAATCCAAGCAATAATTCTAAAAGCAAGCAATCTTCAGTGTCTTCAAATGTATCAGACGAAATATTCCTTATGGTAAACTCAGAGAAATAATCATCAGACACCAACAATAATAACAATATAATAATTTAAGCACATAGACAAATTAACAGATGAACCAAGGGAACTCTCAAGGCTTGTCTCAGATGAATGACATTGGAAAAGATAACTCAGTCTCAAATAATGGCATTGGCCAAGTCCTTCAAAGCATGGGAATGTATCCTACTCTAAGTCCAAGAGTTCAGATCAAGTCAAGGGCAGAGGTCCAATAGTCCACCAACATATTCTTTTAGGGTTTTTGTTGTTATTAGGTATTTTAAGGTCCTAAGACACAAATAGAATAAAATCACAAGCACACAATATATACAATCACAGACATATGGCTCAATAGAGCAAAGTGAAAAGGGCTGAAACATAAACAAGTTGCATGAAATGTAAATGACAATGAATGATAAAGGTGCTAGAATTTAAATTGCATTAAGTAAATGGCATAAAAGTAAAGAAATAGTAAAGAGAAGTTAGTCAAATGTTAGTGAAGAATTCAATTGTTTAAGTCATTCCTTGGAGAACACTCAACCATTCATTCACAAGTCTGAAGACATGAACCAAGACATCATCTGTGAGAAGGGATCCAACTTGGATAAATCAACAAGTATGCCACTAGCTCTCATAAATGGAAAAAGGTTAAGTTTTCACACAATGCCATGAAGAATAGGAGACTTACAATCTCACTTACAAGAATGTTATGCCTTTGGGTCAAAATTTAGCTCTATGTTAAGCAATCATAATTGGACTTATCTAGAAGTCACAACTATCTTAGGTCGGGCAATAAAGTATTGGTGTTAATGCATGTTAGAGACACTGTACAAAGAACCAAGCTCCTAAAACATACCACACACAAAAATAAAATGGGAGAGACATATCTCAACCAGGCTCATGTTGATTCATCTGACACAAGGTCATTGATGAATCAACTAGCATTTAACTTGTAGAGAAATCATTTATCAATGATGGATTGGGGAAGAAGAGGGATGAAGATGAAGATGGAATGGGAAATAGAAACCCAAATTGATCATAGGAGAAATTTCACCTGATTAATACTATCCATTCATTTTGAGGGATGGAATGTGCATTTCATCAACCCCCTAAATCCAATAGTATTGATCAAATAGAAGTTCAAATCAACCATGATCAAGGCCAAACAGAAGGTGAAACAATACAAGGTCAACCAAATGGCTCAACAATATTTTTAAACATTTAAACAATTAAAAATAAATTTAAAAATGAAATAAAATGCATTTTTAAAAGGGAAAAACCTCAAATCCCTTCAAATCACCAAATAAATGACCAAAGGATTTATCCTAGATCAGACAAGGTCAAAGGACCTTAGACAAAAGAATTGGGAATTTTTGGAAAGTCTGAAGTATTTAAAAATATTTAAAAACAAGTCAAAAATCATTTAATTCACAAAAAATATCAAAATTAATCCAAAAAATGTTTTTAATTCAAAATATGGAAGAGGAAAATATTTTTTTTTGTGAAAGAGGAAATTAATATGGAAGAGGAAATTAATATAATTTTTTTTTGTGGAAGAGGAAAATATGGATTAAAAATGAATTTAATATGAATTAATCAAAATAAGCTAATTAAAAATAAAAGCAGAATTTAAAATAAAAAGAGAAAAAACATAGGCCATAAGATCTCCCTCATTAATTGAGGTGGCATATATGATGGTCACGCGTGTGGTGTCTACCATGCACCAAGTCAAACGCGTGAGAAGAATGGTAATTCAAACCAAGGGTTGTGATTAGAACATTGGACCAAGATCAGATGGACGGGATGAAGCCAACACACTATCAGAGCTAGGGCTCCGGTCATCTTCTCCGGTGGACCTCACCGGACTGGTCCACCACCAAATTTCACCAAAATTTAAGATCTATATACTAATTTAAAGGAAAAATGATGGAGAGCACGAATCTGACCTCCATTTTTCTCAATTCATATTATATAAGAAGATATGTGGAACTGAAAAATGAGGTGTATGAACTGAGTTACTTCGATTTTACCACAAAGCAACCCAGTCTTGTTGCCTACATTGGTAGGGCTTCAGACAACCAAAGATCAAGAGAAGTGATGGAGAACTGAGGGAGAATCGAAGAAGGAAAAAATCTGGAAAATCACCTTTTGTTTGCTGCAATGGAGCTCGATCTCTCTTCCAATTTGCTTGAGCTTGCTTCTCCCAACTTGCAGGAAGTGAATTAGATGTAAAAAGAGCTTGAACCCTTGGAGTTTCAATCCCAAGATAGAAGGGGAATTGAAACTCGATTTCAAGTGAAATCCTCAAGGTTGTTCTATGAATGGAGGGTGGGAGTGTTGCAAATCAAAGCTTGGGCAAAGGGGTCCTCAATTCTGAGCAGAAGGAGATGTATTTATAGGCTTGCAAGTTGCTTTCCACACACTTTCAAATTTTGGCCAAAAATAGAAACATGGTGTGCATGGTTGCATGGGAATGCAACAAGGCCTGAAAATGATGTGATCCAATCCCCAAATTGTGTGCAAATGATGCTGAAGTCTTAACATGACACCATGCATTGTTAATTGAAAGTTGGTCATGAAAGTTTCCAAATGGGGCCATGCATTACACCCATGTGAAGTTCACTCAAAAATAATCCAAATGCCATGATCTTGGACTTTTTGGAAAGATAACATGAAGGGGAACAACTTTTATGTTGAAACTTTTTCCATTTGGAGATTGGATCATGATGAATTTTGAGGTGGAAGTTGGAATAATCAAACACAGTTAAAAAATTTCTAAGTTAAAAATCAAATGACCACTTTTTCCACCTTGAATAGCTTTTGCTATGAGCTTCAAATGAAATTAGTTTCTTATTAAAAGTTGTATCTATTTCAATCCTCTTAAATTTTGTCATAAATTAGACACCATTTGAATCTTTCATGAGGGAGTTATTGATTTTAGAAGTTGAGGAAAATTGCTTGTTCAATGATGATGGCCCAAAGTGACCTATAATGTTTCCTCTTGGTACATTCCCTTTCAAGTAAGATATGACATTTATAAAAGAATAGAAGTTGGATAAGACATATTTAAATTGATCATGAAACTTGGATGGTCTTCATATCATAAAAATTGAGCAAGTTATGGTTCATGGAAGTTGACCTTCTATCTAGGGCACAAACAAAATGACCTATAATCTTTCACCATAAAAAATGAATTTCCAAGCAAACTTAGCTCTTGATGCCAACATAAAAGTTGTTTGGAATGTCATAAAGGGTAACTTTTCTCTTGTAATAATTTTCATATGAGAAATATTGTAGGAGATAGGGTCTAGGGAACCCTAGATTTGACCAGTTGACTTTTTTGGTCAACCTCCTTGAACCAACTTGCAAACTTGAAGTTCTTTTGCTCTTTGGGGATCATGGAGAATCATATATTATTTAGATTAAGTAAAATGGAGTATACCTTGAGATCTTTGACCAATTGTTAAAGAAAATTGTTGAGGAAGTCTCACAAGATACCCAGATGAAATAGGGCTTCCAAGGCAATCAAGCTTCAAACTCTTGATGAAATCTTGATCAAAATGACAAATAAAGAACATGGGGATCCATATATGATACTTAGAACCCATGTTAACATTTCCTTGATTGATCTTTTGTATTGAGGGTCTCAAACCCTAGATGTGCGCTTGATAGGGCACATATGGATGCACACATTACCTACAAAAGAAATGAAACTACACTAGACATATTTTGGCATTTTGGTTAGTAAACAAACGAAAACAAAGTATGATACAATCAAAAGTGCTTGGTGATCTCTCCCAATACAAACCCAGTGAATGAGGGGTAAGGAGGATACCAAGGTGAGATCCCAAAGGCAATGCAAATGATGAGATAACATGAGGGATATTAGGGTCAAAATTGGGGTCTTATAGGTACTCCATGGGAACCATTTAGTTTGTCTGTGTGCGTGGGTATTTATATATTTATTTTTTGCTTTATTTTCAAAAGAGAGTGTGAAAGAATGATATTTGGGTTTTTTATTATTGTGCTCGCCAAGGATTGGGGCCCTTGTGCCTACGTATCATTCATCGGGTGATGAGGAATCAGAGCTCCGTAGTTTGGAGTAGAAAATGTTTGTGGGTTAGTTGATTTTACCTTTGAGAAAAAGGTTTTTGGTGTGATTCCCTAAGGTACAAAAATGAGGTTTTATGGGTTGTTTTTACCTTTGAGAAAAGGGTTTATGAAAAGATTGTTTGTGATTAGATTGCACTAAAGTCTATGGACGGAGGCGAATATTCTAGACAAACAAGCCAAACATCTTGTGTCTAAAATAATCAGAGTAAGGGTATGAGAGCTCCACCCTTACTCATTATCCATAACTTAAGGCTCATGGCACACAATATTAATCGTATTTTTCTTGTTTTTTTGAATTTGATTAAGAAAATGTCACTTGATGTTGGATCAAGGATTTATTTCTTTGATTTTGAAATTGTGACGTACATGAATATTTACATGGTAATCAAACAAGAAAATAAAGGGTCTCATTGTAAGGTAGCCCAAGAGAAAGCCTTGTACGTGCAAAAGTGACCTAAGCTAACAAGTGGATAATGGTCTTAAAGTCATATCTCCCTAGGGTAGTGACATGATGCCATTCTTACAATGAAAGATTGCAAGTTACAGATGAAATCCAAAGTTAAGGAAAAGTGTAAAAAGATTAGGGTAAGTTCTCCAAGCAAGGGTCATAAATTAAATCCTCTAGTCCAATGATTGATTACATATGAGATGCATCTTTTTGGTCTTATAATTTTATCATGTTTTTGTTGTTTCTTGATTATGATAACTAAATGTAAATGACAATGATAAATATGCATGATGAGTATATACAGTGATAATGATGATGAGTACTTGTAAGTAAATGACAATACAACAAAGTTGACATAAAGTAAATCACAATATAATAACAAAAATCAACAACAACAAAGTTATTGAAGGTTTTATCCATCCTAAATAACCAAGACCAAATATATTTCATTAACCAACATCAATAAAGGCATGAAAAGTCAACAAAATAAGTCAAAATAAAATAAACAAAGTATGGGATAAAATAAAAGGGGAAAAATAATCAAGGTATGTTTAGAAAATATTTTTATTAAAATTAATATGAATGGTGAAAAAAATAAAATGAAATTGAAAGAAAATGGTTAAAAAAATAAGAAAAGAAATAAAATAAAGTAAAGAAAAAGGAGTAAAATCAAAGTGAGGGCACTAGGGTTTGAACCCTTGACCTTGGGGTCATAGGGTTAACCCCCATCCAATTGGCCAAGTGCCTTATAGTATCAAATGAGCGCTTAAAAAAATAAAATATTAAAGTCAAACAATAAAATAAAACACGCGCGCTGAACAACCAATGAGAACTAGACACATAATACTTTTGAATTTGATGAAGGTAGAGAAAAACAAGAAAGGGGGTTTGAATTGTTTTGAGAGAATAATTTTTTTTAGAAATAATACACACGCAGAGACAAAAGAAATCAACACAATTTTTTTTACTGGTTCGCTTAAAATTTGAAGCTACTCCAGTCCACCCCGCCAAGGTGATTTCGCCTTCAAAAAGGACTTAATCCACTAATCTTGAAAGATTACACAAACAATCGTCTAAGAGAATAGAGATTCCTTAGCCCTATCAAGTTTACAGACTTCACAAGTCACTTGAGGAAATTTCTTAGCAATATAGTATGATTACAGTAATGAATAGTGCTTCTAACATAAGTCGAAATTACACAAGGTAAGAGCAAGAAATATTCCCACGTTAGAGCAACAGCTCGTGAGAGAATGACTAATGAATAGTGGAAGTATTGTATTCTCGTGTGTTTCAGGTGTCTTCTTTGGGTGGCGTTCCGTCGTTTATATAGGAGTATTGAGCAGACCGTTGAGTGATGTTAATGTCAGATCTTGGGCAATGATGGATGATTAATGTCATTAATCTCTGTGTTCTTTCCAAAGCAATATTTGGAGTGCCATAAAATCCTTCCTAAAATAGCTTCTTTCCATGAGAGAATTTCTTCAAGGTTAAGTTTTCTGAATCAGAGGATCCTAATGTCAGAGCCTTTATTAAGCGATTGCGACTTCAGAAGATGCTTGTTGCTGACTGTCTTCAGAGTTTCTCTTTACTTGATTTCATCAGAGCGTACGTCTTCAGATTCTAGAGTCATTCTTCCACTTCAGAGTGTCTGACTTCTTTAGTTTAGCTTGCGCTTGCGTTTGATCAGAGTTAGAGCTTCTGCTTGTGTATTTTCCAAGTGGTATCTCAGAGCTTGATTTTGTATCTGATGAATGTCTATCTAACTATTTTGATTAGATTCCTGCATACTTAGAAATATTTCGTTAGGGTACCATTTTTGTTTCATCCTTTGTTATCATCAAAATCTTAGAGATACATTGTAGAACTGAATTTGTTCTTACATTCTCCCCCTTTTTTATGATGACAAAAGAAGTCAGAGTGATGATGAAACATTGAATAGTATCTCAGAATCAGATAAGAACAAGAGACTCCTCCTGAGTTAAATCACCAGATTTATCACAAGTTCTTACCAGACCTTTCTTGTGTGGTAGTTGGTTTTATACCTTAGCTGTTATCCTGCATAACTTTAGTTCTTATAAATCATTAAGATATTAATGTTTGAAGTGTATTAAGAGGTTTAGATATGTATTTTCATCAGAGATTTTTTAGTTCTCCCCCTTTTTGTCAAACTCAAAAAGGCATAGAAAGTACGGCAAGAAACAGATGTTCATATAAGAGAAAAACTGGTACAGATAGGCAACAATGAAAGCATATATCAGAAAGCATAAGAAAACATCAGAAGAAAACAACAAAAATCAAAGAGCCTAATTGCCTAAGGGCTTGGAGGCGGAGGCATCCTTTGGAGCAGTTGAGTCAACAGGTTTTGAATGTTGTTGTTGATGGAGTCCTGGTGATCTAACCTTGCTCTCACAACTTGTTATTCGTTTTGCAGTTCCTCCATAGTTTTCAAGACCAGAGGGGCGAAACCAGAGTTAGATTACTCCCCCTGAGTAAGAGCATCAGTAGAAGTTGTTGAAATAGTTTGAAGGATGAAGAACTTTGCTTGAATATGATGAAGAACTTGATGAAGATGATGAGAGAGAGAGAGAGAGAGAGAGAGAGAGAGAGAGAGAGAGAGAGAGAGAGAGAGAGAGAGAGGTTTGTGTAGGGCGTGAGTATAAAAGTGTGAGATTGTGATGAGTGAAAAGTATAAATACCCAAGGAAATGCATGCAAAACGACAGCGTTAGAGGCAATTGAGAAGTTATGAAATTAATGATGCACATTGTAACACCCTTCTAAAATACCCCAATAATTAATTAATTCAACAAAACATAAATCAGAGTAGATATGCAATTTAAGGGTGTCACACTTGACACTTCACACCATTCACCAAAATATCTTGTCATGCTCATTTATTAAACAAAATAAAACATTGCACAATTCGCAGCGGATAGAGATCTAATCAATCATGCAAACCATGTAACACATTTACATGTAAAGTTGTTCAACAACCAAAATCCAAATAAAGTAAAACATCCCGTCCCGATGTTACATCTACCAGAGCATGACCCACTAAGGAACTACACTAGACTCCAAGCACTAGCTTCTACTCAATCACTGCTCGTTACCTGAAACATAGTTGTAAGGGTGAGTTCCTCAATCGATATAATAAGCATTATAAAATATCATGTAATGCTAAGTAAATTAACACATTTCATCACCCTAATCATATCACACATTCAGCAACGACAACATCAACTCATAATCATACTCAACACAACACACACAAAACACACGTATAATATTGGAATACATCCATTCATATTATACGCCACACATACATTATGCAATGAGACTCCATGCATGCGGTACCGACTATTCGTGAACACATAGTTCAACCTCACCGATCAAACCCAGATACGGCTACCAAGCTCACTAGTCCCACTCATTTGAGACCTAGTGACTCACTCACTAATTCCTCACCACGGGAATTAGCTACCACCCCAAGGGCTATGCTATGCACGCTAAATCACCTAGCATGCAAACATCAACAACAATCCACAATAACTCACTCACTAATTCCTCACCATGGGAATTAGCTACCACCATAAAGGCCATACTATGCACGCTAAATCACCTAGCTTGCAACATCAACAACAATCCACAATGGACATATGCTCACACTCTAAGCCATAAACAGTCCATTCACAATTGCATACATAACAGATACATTCACAGCATTATGCATACCATCACACATCACCAGCATATGTATCACAGAATCATATTCATATCATGCCAAATAATAAATCACAGTATTAGCACACTCTACTAATACCTATACTGCTCAAAACAACGGGAAATGATCCCTACTATATCATACACCAATATAGGCCAATCATCAAATATGTCCACAATATTTAAATATCAAATTTCCACTTTTCCAACAGTGTTAACCGGTTAACGCCCTGGGTTAACCGGTTAACGCAAAACAGAACACGCTTCCTGACACATTTTAACAGTGTTAACCGGTTAACGCCCTGGGTTAACCGGTTAACGCAAGACAGACAGCAATTTCTCATAATTCATAACAGTGTTAACCGGTTAACACCCTGGGTTAACCGGTTAACGCAGAACAGAAATAAATTCTTTTAATTATCATAACAGTGTTAACCGGTTAACACCCTGGGTTAACCGGTTAACGCAAGACAGAAAGCTGTTCCTGCGCTAACATGAACAGAATGCAGAATTACCCGCATTTTCCACCGTCGGAGGACTTCCGGACCTCCGATTTCAATTCCGTAAAAAGCTACACGTCCAGAAAATCACAACTCATCCAAACATAGATTCAATCACAGTTTTTAACGTAATTTGGTCATTACAATTTGCAACATTCATCATCCAAATTAGGGTCAAATCAACGGCTTATTACTACCCATTACATGTTAACCCATAATACCCATTAAACGACGATAAACCCCCCTTACCTGAGTTAATCCGGCAATCCTTTAGCTTCAAGCTTTTCCCTTCTTCAACCCTTGTTCTCTTGCTCTTCCTCCTTGCCCTTTTCTCACTTTCTGTCGCTTCTCTGGTTTTCACGTGAAAAACCCTTTTTACCAAATGGACTCTTGTCTGATTCCAACTTTATATTCCAATAATAATAATCCAATAATATTCCAATTATTTAATTAAATTAATAAATATACTATTAACTTAAATTAAATAATTATCATATTTTATCGTGGTGTTACAACTCTCCCCCACTAAAAGAGTTTTCGTCCTCGAAAACATACCTCAAGCGAATAACTCTGGATAAGACTCCTTCATCTGATTCTCAAGTTCCCAAGTCACATTGCCACCTGCTGGTCCTCCCCAAGCTACCTTTACCAAAGCAATCTCTTTACCCCGCAACTGCTTCAACTTTCGATCCTCGATCCTCATAGATGATGTCTCAACAGTCAGGTTATCTCTCACCTGTACATCATCTACATTGACCACATGCGACGGATCAGGAATGTACCTCCTCAACTGAGACACATGAAAAACCTCATGCAAATTCGCAAGTGACGGCGGTAAAGCGATACGATAGGCTACCTCCCCTATCCTCTCCAAAATCTGATAAGGACCAATAAATCGAGGTGTCAACTTCTTCGACTTCAAAGCTCGACCAACCCCAGTTATCGGAGTAACACGAAGAAACACATGATCTCCCTCTTGGAACTCAAGTGACTTCCTCCTCTTGTCGTGATAACTCTTCTGACGACTCTGAGCAATCCTCATCTTCTCCTGAATCATCTTAATCTTTTCCGTAGTTTGTTGAACAATCTCCGGTCCAACCACAGCACTCTCACCGGACTCATACCAACATAAAGGTGTCCGACATCTCCTACCATACAAAGCTTCAAACGGTGCCATACCAATGCTCGAATGAAAACTATTGTTGTAGGTAAACTCAATCAAAGGTAAATAACAATCCCAAGCACCTCCCTTTTCCAAAACACAAGCCCTCAAAAGATCCTCCAGCGACTGAATCGTCCTCTCAGTCTGACCATCAGTCTGAGGATGATATGCAGAACTCAATCTCAGCTTAGTTCCCAAAGCCCTCTGCAAACCTTCCCAGAACTTCGATGTAAATCTAGGATCTCTGTCCGAAACAATACTCGACGGAATACCATGCAAACTTACAATTTTCTCAATATACAACTCAGCTAATCTCTCTAACGGATAATCCATTCTGATCGGAATGAAATGGGCCGATTTTGTCAATCTGTCAACAATCACCCAAATAGCTTCAAAATTCTTAATTGTCCTCGGTAAACCAGAAACAAAATCCATACTGATACTATCCCACTTCCACTCTGGAATAGCCAACGGTTGCATTAGCCCAGACGGCTTCTGATGCTCAATCTTTGACTTCTGACAAGTCAAACAAGAATAAACAAAACTCGCAATTTCTCTTTTCATTCCCGGCCACCAAAATAACTTTTTCAAATCATGATACATCTTCGTAGCCCCAGGATGAATACTCAGGCCACTACGATGTCCTTCCTCAAGAATACTCTTCTTAAGTTCGGTAACATCCGGAATACACACCCGATTACCAAATTTCAAAACACCATTCTCATCAACTCTGAATTCACCACCTTGACCTTGATTCACTAGAGTCAACTTATCAACCAAAAGCACATCGGATTTCTGACCCTCTCTAATCTCATCCAGAATACCACTCGTTAACTTCAACATTCCCAATTTAACACTATTGTGAGTACTCTCACACACCAAACTCAAGTCTCTAAACTGCTCAATTAAATCCAATTCCTTAACCATTAACATAGACATATGCAATGATTTCCGACTCAATGCATCAGCCACTACGTTTGCTTTACCCGGATGGTAATTCAAACCAAAGTCATAATCCTTCAGAAACTCTAACCATCTTCTCTGTCTCATATTCAGCTCTTTCTGATCAAACAAATACTTTAAACTTTTATGGTCACTGAAAACCTCAAATCTTGACCCGTACAAGTAATGCCTCCATAACTTCAGAACAAATACCACAGCTGCCAACTCTAAATCGTGTGTCGGATAGTTCCTCTCATGAACCTTCAGTTGTCTCGAAGCATAAGCTACAACCTGCTTATTCTGCATCAAAACACCACCCAAACCCAACAATGAAGCATCACAGTAAACCTCAAATGGTTCCGATGGACTCGGTAATATCAGAATAGGAGCAGTAGTTAACCTTCTCTTTAACTCTTGGAAACCTTCTTCACATTGTGAATCCCAAACAAACGCTTGCCCCTTTCTAGTCAACATCGTCAACGGTAACGCCAACTTAGAAAATCCCTCAATGAATTTCCTATAATAACCTGCAAGTCCAAGAAAACTCCTTATCTCAGAAACTGACTTCGGAGCTTCCCACTTAGATACCGCTTCTATCTTAGAAGGATCAACAGCAACACCACCTCTTGAAATCACATGACCAAGAAAACTAACCTCTTCTAACCAAAATTCACACTTAGACAGTTTAGCAAATAACTTCTTTTCTCGAAGAACTCCTAAAACCACTCTCAAATGTTCAGCATGCTCTTCTTCAGATTTCGAATACACCAAAATATCGTCAATAAACACCACAACAAACTTGTCTAGGTACGGATGGAAAATCCTATTCATATACTCCATAAATACCCCAGGCGCATTAGTCACACCAAAAGGCATTACAGAATACTCATAATGTCCATACCTTGTTCTGAAAGCAGTCTTCTGAATATCCTCAGTTTTCACACGTATCTGATGATACCCCGATCTCAAATCTATTTTGCTGAACACACTCGCACCAACCAACTGATCCATCAAATCATCAATCCTCGGCAAAGGATACCGATTCTTGATCGTCACTTTATTCAGTTGCCTGTAGTCCACACACAACCTCATAGTACCTTCTTTCTTCTTAACTAATAACACTGGTGCACCCCACGGTGACACACTCGGACGAATAAATTTCTTATCCAACAGATCTTCCAGCTGACTCTTCAATTCAGCTAACTCAACAGCAGACATACGGTACGGAGCCATCGACATCGGCCTAGTACCAGGTACTAAATCAATCGAGAACTCAACTTCACGCTCTGGCGGTAATTCATTCACTTCTTCAGGAAACACATCAGGAAAATCACACACCACAGCTAGATCGCAAATTACCAGTTTATCTTTAGCCTCCAAAGTCGCTAACAGCATAAACAACTCTGCCCCATCTGCTACTGCCTCATTCACCTGCCTTGCTGATAGAAACAAACTCTTTCCTTCCTCAATCTCAGGAAAGATCACAGTCTTATCAAAACAGTTGATATAAACTCGGTTAAACACCAACCAGTTCATACCCAGGATAACATCAATCTGCACTAGGGGAAGACACACGAGGTCCATCCCAAAGTCTCTACCAAAATGACTCAAAGGGCAATTTAAACAAACTGAAGTAGTAGTCACTGAACCCTTCGCAGGAGTATCAATCACCATACCCCCATGCATCTCAGATATCTCTAATTTAAGTTTCACAGCATAATCCAACGATATAAAGGAATGAGTCGCACCTGTGTCAATAATAGCTACAAGAGGAAAGCCATTAATATAACACGTACCTCGGATCAAACGATCATCTGCAGAAGTCTCAGAACCCGATAAAGCAAAGACCTTGCCTCCCGACTGGTTCTCTTTCTTCGGCTTAGGACACTGTGGGCTAATATGACCCACCTCTCCACAGTTGAAACAAGTCATAGTCTTCAACCGGCACTCTGCAGCCAAGTGACCACCTTTTCCACACTTGAAACACTTCTTCTCAGTACTGGTACACTCATGGATACGATGTCCAGCCTGACCACATCTGTAACACTTAGCAGGGGCACTGGAATCTCCCCCACTAGGTCTCCTCATCCCACTCTGTCTCTGGAAACCTTTGCCAGCTGCATACGGTTTCCCATGATCATTCTGATTCTTGCCTTTCCTATCAACCCTCTGCTGATAGCTCTCCGCTCTGGCCTTGGTATCCTGTTCAAAAATCCTGCAACAGTCGACCAAGTCAGAAAACACTCTAATCCGCTGATACCCAATAGCCTGCTTGATCTCGGGACGTAACCCGTTCTCAAACTTCACACATTTTGAAAATTCCCCAGTAGCCTCATCATAGGGAGTGTAATACTTCGACAGCTCTGTGAACTTAGCAGCATACTCAGTAACAGACCGGTTGCCCTGCTTCAATTCTAAGAACTCTATCTCTTTCTTTCCTCTGACATCCTCTGGAAAGTACTTCCTCAGGAATCTCTCTCTGAACACCGCCCAAGTGATCTCAGCACCCCCAGCAGCTTCCAACTCAGCGCGGGCAGCAACCCACCAATCATCTGCTTCCTCTGATAGCATATGCGTACCGAACCTGACCTTCTGGTTATCGGCACACTCAGTCACTCGGAAGATCCTCTCGATCTCCTTCAACCACTTCTGAGCACCATCTGGATCGTATGCTCCCTTGAACATTGGAGGATTGTTCTTCTGGAACTCACTCAGTTGACGAGCAGCTCCCAGTCCCACAACATTCGGATTTCCTCCAAGTACTCCAGCTAGCATACCCAGAGCCTCAGCAATCGCAGCATCGTCTCTACCTCTTCCAGCCATCTCTATTCTGAAAACCCAACAATCTAAAACAATAAGTACTGATAGGGTTACACAACACCTATCACGTACAGGGGAAACAGAATAATTACGACTCGACTCGACCGACTATGCTCTGATACCACTAATGTAACACCCTTCTAAAATACCCCAATAATTAATTAATTCAACAAAACATAAATCAGAGTAGATATGCAATTTAAGGGTGTCACACTTGACACTTCACACCATTCACCAAAATATCTTGTCATGCTCATTTATTAAACAAAATAAAACATTGCACAATTCGCAGCGGATAGAGATCTAATCAATCATGCAAACCATGTAACACATTACATGTAAAGTTGTTCAACAACCAAAATCCAAATAAAGTAAAACATCCCGTCCCGATGTTACATCTACCAGAGCATGACCCACTAAGGAACTACACTAGACTCCAAGCACTAGCTTCTACTCAATCACTGCTCGTTACCTGAAACATAGTTGTAAGGGTGAGTTCCTCAATCGATATAATAAGCATTATAAAATATCATGTAATGCTAAGTAAATTAACACATTTCATCACCCTAATCATATCACACATTCAGCAACGGCAACATCAACTCATAATCATACTCAACACAACACACACAAAACACACGTATAATATTGGAATACATCCATTCATATTATACGCCACACATACATTATGCAATGAGACTCCATGCATGCGGTACCGACTATTCGTGAACACATAGTTCAACCTCACCGATCAAACCCAGATACGGCTACCAAGCTCACTAGTCCCACTCATTTGAGACCTAGTTACTCACTCACTAATTCCTCACCACGGGAATTAGCTACCACCCCAAGGGCTATGCTATGCACGCTAAATCACCTAGCATGCAAACATCAACAACAATCCACAATAACTCACTCACTAATTCCTCACCATGGGAATTAGCTACCACCATAAAGGCCATACTATGCACGCTAAATCACCTAGCTTGCAACATCAACAACAATCCACAATGGACATATGCTCACACTCTAAGGCATAAACAGTCCATTCACAATTGCATACATAACAGATACATTCACAACATTATGCATACCATCACACATCACCAGCATATGTATCACAGAATCATATTCATATCATGCCAAATAATAAATCACAGTATTAGCACACTCTACTAATACCTATACTGCTCAAAACAACGGGAAATGATCCCTACTATATCATACACCAATATAGGCCAATCATCAAATATGTCCACAATATTTAAATATCAAATTTCCACTTTTCCAACAGTGTTAACCGGTTAACGCCCTGGGTTAACCGGTTAACGCAAAACAGAACACGCTTCCTGGCACATTTTAACAGTGTTAACCGGTTAACGCCCTGGGTTAACCGGTTAACGCAAGACAGACAGCAATTTCTCATAATTCATAACAGTGTTAACCGGTTAACACCCTGGGTTAACCGGTTAACGCAGAACAGAAATAAATTCTTTTAATTATCATAACAGTGTTAACCGGTTAACACCCTGGGTTAACCGGTTAACGCAAGACAGAAAGCTGTTCCTGCGCTAACACGAACAGAATGCAGAATTACCCGCATTTTCCGCCGTCGGAGGACTTCCGGACCTCCGATTTCAATTCCGTAAAAAGCTACACGTCCAGAAAATCACAACTCATCCAAACATAGATTCAATCACAGTTTTTAACGTAATTTGGTCATTACAATTTGCAACATTCATCATCCAAATTAGGGTCAAATCAACGGCTTATTACTACCCATTACATGTTAACCCATAATACCCATTAAACGACGATAAACCCCCCTTACCTGAGTTAATCCGGCAATCCTTTAGCTTCAAGCTTTTCCCTTCTTCAACCCTTGTTCTCTTGCTCTTCCTCCTTGCCCTTTTCTCACTTTCTGTCGCTTCTCTGGTTTTCACGTGAAAAACCCTTTTTACCAAGTGGACTCTTTTCTGATTCCAACTTTATATTCCAATAATAATAATCCAATAATATTCCAATTATTTAATTAAATTAATAAATATACTATTAACTTAAATTAAATAATTATCATATTTTATCGGGGTGTTACACACATTATCCAAGTTTACACGCTTAGGGGAGAAATGATTACAGCCCATGATGGAGGTCTAATCCCCAAATCATCACACTGCTCGAGGAGATCTCAAGAGTCTGTCTCTTGATTTCTGCTAGATAGCTGTCTAGAAGATTCAAAGTCAGACGCATGATACCCCACATGTTGATTTATCTGATCTTCAGGAATACCAAAAGATTGGATCCTGAGGATTTCTAATTCAGATAACTCCTGACTGGTAGAAGTATCAGAGTCAGATCCAGATACCAGATATTTATTTCAGAGCCTTATTTTACTATTTCAGAGAAGCACATTTGGTTTATTCTGGGCAAATTTCAATTTTTAAAATTTTCAGAATAAAGGAGAATCTGTCTTCAGCGAGGGGTTTAGTGAAAATATCAGCCCATTGATGGTATGTATCAATAAATTTTAATGATATTACCCCTTTCTGAACATAGTCTCTAATGAAGTGATGTTTTATTTCTATGTGCTTAGCTCTAGAATGCAAGATATGGTTCTTACTTAAACATATGGCAGCAGTATTATCACAAAAGATAGAAACGTTACTCTCAAAGATCTGAAGGTCTTCTAGTTGATTTTTCATCCAGAGCATCTGAGTAGTGCAAAGTGAAGCTGATATATATTCTACTTCTGCAGTAGACAGGGCGATGGTTGACTGTCTTTTGCTGGCCCATAATATGAGATTATTTCCCAAGAACCGACAGTTCCCAGATGTACTTTTACGTTCCATTTTGTCCCCTGCATAATCTGCATCGCAATAACCAGAGAGCCTATACTCTGATGTTTTCTCATACATCAGGCCAAGGTTAGGGTTTCCTTTCAGATACCTTAGGATTCTTTTAACAGCTGTTAAATGAGATTCCCTAGGATCTGATTGGAATCTAGCACAAAGATATACACTAAAAATAATATCAGGGCGTGTAGCCGTCAAATAGAGAAAAGAGCCTATCATACCACGATAGAGCTTCTGACAAACCTTCTAACTAGCCTCTTCTTTCTCTAGAATGCAGGTTGGATGCATGGGTGTCTTAGCAGGTTTGCATTCTGAGATTTCGAATTTCTTCAGAATGTCTTTTATGTATTTACTTTGATATACATAGGTAGCTTCTGAAGCTTGATTAATTTGAATTCCCAGAAAGAACTTTAGTTCTTGCATTAAGCTCATTTCAAATTCTGCCTGCATTAGCTCAGAGAATTCTCGACACATATAGGGGTTAGCTGACCCAAAAATAATATCATCAACATATATCTGGCATATCATGAGATCATTTTTAATGTTTTTACAGAAGAGTGTAGAGTCAACCTTTCCTCTAATAAAGTCATGTTCTAGGAGAAAGTTGCTTAGTCTTTCATACCAAGCTCTAGGAGCTTGTTTTAGTCCATACAATGATTTTTTCAGTTTAAAAATGTGTTCTCGACATTTAGAATTTTCAAATCCTGGAGGTTGATTGACATACACTTCTTCTGATATATAACCATTAAGGAATGTGCTCTTGACATCCATCTGATATAATTTGATGGAATGATTTATAGCAAAAGAGATAAGTAAGCGAATAGATTCTAACCTGGCGACTGGAGCAAAGGTTTCATTGTAGTCAATGCCTTCTTGTTGACTGTAACCTTGTGCCACCAGTCGTGCTTTGTTTCTGACTACTTCTCCTTTTTCGTTCAGTTTGTTTCTGAATAGCCATCTTGTTCCAATAATATGAGTTCCTTTAGGCTTTGAGACAAGATCCCCGACATCATTCTTTGAGAATTGATCCAGTTCTTCTTTCATTGCCAGAACCCAGTCATTATCTTGAAGTGCCTCATCATAGGAAGTAGGCTCGATCAGAGATACTAATCCCAGAGGAGTTTCTTCAGATACTTTGAATGTTGACCTGGTTCTGACAGGTTCATCCTTGTTTCCTAGAATCAAATCTTCAGAGATGTTAGGGCGACTTCTTGATCTTTTCTGGATAGTTGAAACTTCAGTTTCATCTGGATTTTGTTTCTCAGTTTCTTCTAATGCTTTAGTCTTTTCGTCAAAGCCTGCAAGAGTTATCTCCATATCTGCAAGTTTCTCAACTAGCTTTGACTTTTCAGGGTCAAGCTTATCACTAAATCTAACATGTATTGATTCTTCCACAATTTTGGTTTCTGTGTTGTATACTCTGTAGCCTTTAGAGCGTTATGAGTATCCTAACATAATACCTTTTTGTGCTTTTGAATCAAACTTGTTCAGATGTTCTTTAGTATTAAGAATAAAGCATGAGCATCCAAAAGGATGGAAGTAAGAAATGTTAGGTTTTCTTCCCTTACACAGTTCATAGGGAGTCTTCTCTAGAATAGGTCTTATAGAGATTCTATTTTGAATATAGCATGCTGTATTTACTGCTTCAGCCCAAAAGTGCTTAGCCACATTTGTTTCGTTGATCATGGTTCTGGCTATTTCTTGGAGTGTCATATTCTTCCTCTCTATAACTCCATTTTGTTGTGGAGTTCTAGGACAGGAGAAATCATGGGATATTCCATTAGAGTCAAACAGTTCTTCAAAGAACTTATTTTCGAATTCGCCACCATGATCACTTCTGACTCTGATAATTTTAGAGTCAAATTCGTTTTTCACTTTAGAACATAAGCTAGTGAATACAGAGTGAGACTCACTCTTGTGCTTTAGGAATTTTACCCATGTCCAGCAACTAAAATCATCAATAATGACCAGTCCATACTTCTTTCCATTGACTGACGCTGTCTTAACAGGCCCAAAAAGGTCAATGTGAAGAAGTTCCAGAGGCTTAGAGGTGGAAACAACATTTTTCTTTTTAAAAGATGTTTTAGAAAATTTTCCTTTCTGACATGCCTCACACAGAGCATCTGAAGAAAACTTCAGCTTAGGTAGACCTCTGACTAACTCGAGTTTATTTAGCTGAGAGAGTTTTTTCATGCTAATGTGGCCCAAGCGTCTATGCCATACCCATTGCTCTTTGTGAACAGACATCAAACATTTTACATTTTGATCTGAAAGATTTATTTTGTAAATGTTGTTTTTCCTCTTTCCAGGGAATAAAATTGTTCCATTGTTCCAATTAATTGCTTTACATGTTTTTTGATTGAAGATTACATCATAACCATTATCACTTAATTGGCTTATTGATAACAAATTATGCATTAATCCTTCTACGTAGAGAACATCAGATATAGAGGGAAGAGATCCATTACCAATAGTTCCAGAGCCTCTGATTCTACCTTTCTAATTTCCTCCGAAACCTACGAAGCCAACATCTTTAAGTTCCAGGCTTTGGAACATATGCTTTCTTCCCGTCATGTGTCGCGAGAATCCAGAGTCCAGGTACCATGACTGGTGTCTTATCCTTTGGTACCCAGAATCTTTTGGGTCCTTTGTGATTAGTTTTTCAAGAGTTTCTTAGAACTTTGGGTTTTCTAGCATTAGTAAAATGTCGTGTTTGTGCATGTGTGTAGTCATAAGAAAAATTAGATTTGGGTTTGTCATCTGTGGAAGATTTATCTTCACTAGGATCATACCCTATTCCTCTTTTATTATTCTAACTGACTCCATAAATCATTGATGCCATTCTGCTTCTTTCTATCCCATTTTTCAGAAACTTTTGAAAAGATTTTTCATATTTATATATCATTGTGTTCGAAGTTTGTGGGGCTTGAGATAAAGCTTCTTCAAGTTTTAAACAATGTTTATTTATGGAGTCTCTTTCTTTTGTCAGAGTGAGATTTTCATCTTTTAGTTCTGAAACTGTCATCTCAAGCTTATCACATTCTTTGATATTTCCTTCACGAATGCAACGCTTGCCTGTTCTTCGGAGTCTGTTTCAGAGGAATCAGATCCACTGTCGTCCCAGGTGGCCATCAGTCCCTTCTTGGTTTTGAAGGAGCTTTTCTTGAAACTTTCTCTTCTGGAGCTTTCTTTTTTCAGCTTTGGGCATTCGTTTCTGTAATGACCTGTTTCCTTACATTCATAGCATGTTACCTCTTTGTTTGATTTGCCTCTGGAAGTTGATTCTGAGCGATCTCCCTTGGGTCTTGGTCTTCTGAATTTATTATTCCTTTTTCTCCAGAGTTGTTTTACTCTTCTGATCAAAAGGGATAACTCTTCTTCATCGTCAGAGTCCTCCTTTTCAGAGTCGTCATTGTCTTCCTCTTCAGCTTGGAAGGCTTTGTTCCTTTCTGGTTTGTGCCTTTCAGATCTGGACTTTAGTGCTACATATTTGATCTTCTTTTGAGGCTCATCTTCCTCAAGTTCTATCTCGTGACTTCTGAGTGAACTGGCAAGTTCTTCAAGGATGATATTGTTCAGATCCTTTGACAATTTTAATGATGTGACCATGAGTCTCCACTTCTTTGGCAAGCTTCTGACTATCTTTTTGACATGATCTGCAGTTGTGTAGCCTTTGTCTAGAACCTTGAGTCCTGCAATTAAAGTTTGAAATCTAGAAAACATTACCTCTATAGGTTCATCGTCCTCCATCTTGAAGGCTTCATACTTCTGAATTAGAGCCAGAGCCTTTGTCTCTTTGACTTGAGAATTTCCTTCGTGAGTCATCCTCAGGGAGTCAAGTATTTATTTAGTTGTTTCCCTGTTGGTGATCTTTTCATCTTCATTGTAGGAAATGGCATTCAGTAGTATTGTTCTGGCTTTGTGATGATTTTTGAAGTCGCGCTTCTGATCATCTGTCATCTTGCTTCTGGCAATGGCAACGCCAGTGTCAGATACAAGAGGTATGTAGCCAATAGTAACTATGTCCCATAGATCAGCATCATATCCCAGAAAAAAATTTCAATTCTATCTTTCCAGTAATCAAATTTTTCTCCATTAAAGATTGGAGGTTTAACATTGTAACTATCTCTTTCATTGGTGTTAGCCATAATGTTTTTCTCACGCTGGATCTCTCTACACTGTTAAGTGTTTAATTAGAAAATCAATAACAGAGTCGTAGCTCTGATACCAATTGAAGGTAGAGAAAAACAAGAAAGGGGGTTTGAATTGTTTTAGAAATAATACACACGCAGAGACAAAAGAAATCAACACAATTTTTTTTACTGGTTCGCTTAAAATTCAAAGCTACTCCAGTCCACCCGGCCAAGGTGATTTCGCCTTCAAAAAGGATTTAATCCACTAATCTTGAAAGATTACACAAACAATCGTCTAAGAGAATAGAGATCTCTTAGCCCTCTCAAGTTTACAGACTTCACAAGTCACTTGAGGAAATTTCTTAGCAGTATAGTATGATTACAGTAATGAATAGTGCTTCTAACATAAGCAGAAATTACACAAGGTAAGAGCAATGAATAGTGGAAGTATTGTATTCTCGTGTGTTTCAAGTGTCTTCTTTGGGTGGCATTCCGTCCTTTATATAGGAGTATTGAGCAGACCGTTGAGTGATGTTAATGTCAGATCTTGGGCAATGATGGATGATTAATGTCATTAATCTCTGTGTTCTTTCCAAATCAATATTTGGAGCGCCATAAAATCCTTCCTAAAATAGCTTCTTTCCATAAGAGAATTTCTTCAAGGTTAAGTTTTCTGAATCAGAGGATCATAATGTCAAAGCCTTTACTAAGAGATTGCGACTTCAAAAGATGCTTGTTGCCGTCTGTCTTCAGAGTTTCTCTTTACTTGATTTCATCATAGCGCGCGTCTTCAAATTCTAGAGTCATTCTTCCACTTCAGAGTGTCTGACTTCTTTAGTTTAGCTTGCGCTTGCGTTTGATCAGAGTCAGAGCTTCTGTTTGTGTATCTTCCAAGTGGTATCTCAGAGCTTGATTCTGTATCTGATGAATGTCTATCTGACTGTTTTGATTAGATTCCTGCATACTTAGAAATATTTCGTTAGGATACCATTTTTGTTTTATCCTTTGTTATCATCAAAATCTTAGAGATACATTGTAGAACTGAATTGTTCTTACATTTGAAAACGTGCGAGGTAACTGATACATGAGGTCGTCTTCAACCTTCAACCATGGAAATTCAACTTCTGCAACTCATGTTTTTAGGAGGAATCAAACATGGATTCAACTCCCAAATACATCATCATTGTCTTCTCCACACTCATGAGCCATCGATTGACTCTGAGTGTGAAGTATTTCTCAAGAACACATAAATGAAACTAAACTAAAAATAAAATAAAATGTTGAATAATGGATAATCAAAGCTTAGACCATATGGCTTAACATCAGAGAGGAATTTCAAGCGAGATGGTAACTTGTTTGAGTGAAAATGATGAGTGCAACTACCTGGTCGAAATCAATCTCAGATGGTGGCTCCGATGAGTATGGATAGCTCAGGGAAGGTGGTTTTAGGTGGTTTTAGTGTTTCATAAAACTTAAGGGAAGTTGTGGTAAGGTGTTTAGGTGGCTAAGTGAACTTGGAATGGCTTGAAACTTTGAATGTGAAACTCTATTTTTGGGGAAGAAACTCGGTTTTGCAACAGAGTTTTTCTGGCTTGAAAAACTTGGGTTTTAGATGGAATACCTTCCCGTATTTATAGGGAAGGTGTTGGGATTGTTTGAAGGGAGAATGAAGATGTTTTTCTCAGAAAAGTGGACATCTCGAAATATGCTCAAAGTTGAGACTTATGGGACAAGAGTGGCTGGGTTTTGACTTGGTCTTTCCCTTCACTCAATCTATTTTCACCTTAGCATCAAATAGGAGGGACTAAGGTGGTTCAATCAGAGCTGTAGTGTTTTTTTATTTTTGCCATTTGGGGAAAAAGTTGTTTTTGACTTTGGCTTCACGTGACCTTGATTACATTCAGAAATGCTTACATTCTTGTCACACAATAATATGTAACATATCTTGGGTCAAAAGGGACAAGGACACATGATTTTAATGACTTAATGCGTCAAAATGAAAAAACTGCCTAAGTGTGGTATGGTGTGTGCATCATGACAAATCTCCAACTTTGAGCTTGGGCCAAATAAAATTGGCTTGTGCATTTTGCATGAAACTTTTACCAATTGTTCCTTGACATGTCCTTGAGCATTTGCAAAAAGAACCAGGTTAAAAGGAGTTGTGGTTTGGAAATGGAATTGAGGGAAAGTGGAGGTCATGGGCATGATTCTAGGTCTAGCTAGGCATCTTGACTAGCTTGGCCAATCCAAAAATTGGGGTCCTTGATCAATGAATTATGTCTTGGACCTTGCAACAAAGTTGAAGAGGGATTCAATTAGGACATTTGTCTCAAAAAAGATCTTGAAAATATTGAAAGGTGAAAACGTTATGGGGTTTGGACCAAATGGTATGCCAAACTTGCCAAAATGTGACCAACCATCATGCCCTAGAAATGTCATTTTGAGTTTTCTTGATTTTTAAGGCACCATGATGGATGTTTGAATCTCATATGATAATATCTTGATGGAAAATGAGGCTTAGTGCTTGGTGGGATGATTTTAAGTCAAGTCTATTGAAAGTTCAAAGTTCAAGATCAAACCAAGGACTTGTACCATGAAGGAAATAGGTGTTTGCTTGATGAATTATGGTTGAAAATGACTTGAATTGAAGGTGAATGGAGTGTTGAATGATGGGTTGATCAAGTGAGGCAAGGCATAGAATCAAAGGATTGCACAAATTAGGGTTTCTTGGACTACAAGTTTCATCAAGAGCCATAGCCAGACAAATTAGAGTTTGAGGTGCAAGAAGTGTTTTGATATGATTTACAAGGTTGTGGTGTGAACAAAGTTTGGATATAGGGGTCCTCAAAGGTATGGACAAAGCATAAAGTGAATGGGAACTTTTATAAGCCATTGAGGATCAAAAACTAGGGTTGAGGTCCTTGGGTGATGAGATGAATCTTCATATGTCTTCAAATGAGGGCTCACCATCCAATTAGGATTTTGAAGGTGAGTGGGATGTCTTGAGTGATCCTCCAATGTCTAAGAGTACTTGAGGATAAAGATTAAGGTTAAGTTGGCATGGGCACACCTTAACATGATCAGGGGATCTTGAAGCTTCATAAATGAACCCCATGCCTTGAGTTTGAGCTTGTTATGGGTGTAGATGCACATGAAATTATGTATGAGGGATGAATGCTCAAGAATTAGGGTTATGGAGGTTGTATGAGGGTAGAGTGAATTTAAGGGTATGACAAGTACGACTCAAAGTCCAAGTATTGAAGTCTAAAGAACCTATATGAGTAGTATTCCATATGCTAGTATAGTAGGTTCTTTGATGTATGCTATGGTCTGTACGAGGCCAGACATATCATACTGAGTGAGCCTTGTAAGAAGGTATATGGTCAATCCTAGGAAGGCGTACTATCAAGCATTAAAGTGGATTATAAGGTACATAAATGGGTCTCTGAGCATAGTCCTGACTTATGGTGGAGCCTGTGGTGGTGATAGCAAATTCAAACTCAAAGGATTTGCCATCTTTGATTATGCAGGTTGTATGGATTACAGAAAATCTATTTTTGGATGTATGTTCAATATATTTGATACATGAATCAGTTCGAAAGCAACACTTCAGAAGGTTGTTTCCTTATCAACCACTGAAGCGAAGTATATTTCCCTCACTAAAGCTGTGAAAGAAGCATTGTGGCTTGATGGTTTTGCTAAGGAGCTGAAACTTCAAGGTTAAGCTATCACTGTTAAATGTGATAGTAAAAGTGAAATACACTTGTCGAAGAATTCATCATATCATGAGTGAACCAAGCACATCGATGTGAGGTTACATTTTGTCAGAGAAATAATCGAGCGTGGAGAAGTCCAAGTGCTGAAGGTTTCGAATGATGGCAATATTGCTGATATGATCACTAAGACATTGTCAAATAGCAAGTTCTTCCACTGTATGCAATTGATAAATTTGCATGATGAAAGTTAGTTTGTTCCCTTGTTAGTTTAGAGTTTTTCCAAGGTGGAGATTTGTGGTGTTTGGATCTAACTCTAGCATCGACAAGGTTAGTTTCATGGTTCGACAGCAGTCGAAGATGTGCATACACTACGCCAAATAAGGGAAAAGAGGGCGCTTATTTTGGCCTATAACAGCACTTTTAAGCGCCCTCTAAAGTGGCGTTGGCATAGGTAAAGACAGCGCTTTGTTTTCCTGGAGAAAGCGCTGTCTAAAGTGGCCCTTTAAGGGCCACATTATAGTGCGCTTTCAGAAAAAAGCGCCCTCTGGAGTGGTCCATAAAGGGACACCTTAGAGGGCGCTTTCTGGAAAAAGCGCCCTTTAAAGTTGTCAATGTAAAGTGTTTAGAGGGCGCTTTCTGGAAAAAGCGTCCTCTAAAGTTGTCAATGTAAAGTGTTTAGAGGGCGCTTTCTGGACAAAGCGCCCTCTAAAGTTGTCAATGTAAAATGTTTAGAGGGCGCTTTCTGGAAAAAGCGCCCTCTAAAGTTGTCAATGTAAAGTGTTTAGAGGGCGCTTTCTGGACAAAGCGCGCTCTAAAGTTGTCAATGTAAAATGTTTAGAGGGCGCTTCCTACAGAAAGCGCCCTCTAAAGTGTTAGTTATTTTAAAAAAATTTGTTTGAAAAACAGTGGATATTTAATTGGTAACCTGTTCGCATGCTGCAAAAGTGTAAAATTCATATTGATTTCATCCTTTAATCCAATGTTATACACCATTAATCCATTGATATATACAACATGAATCCATTTATATACAACATTAATCCTCCATATATACAACATTAATATATGATTCTTTGATCAACAATATACAACAACATATTCATGATTTAGTAAAAGTACAACAACAATATACAACATATATACAACAACAGCATACAACAACAACATTCCATACATATATGTACAACAATATACAACCTAGCTATATGATTCTTTGATCAACAATGAATTGACACAATTCATCCTTCATTTCATCCAAATGAGCTCTTGAGTAAGATTTGTATTCCTCAAAGTACTACAATTAAGAGAATAAAACATATTCATGATTTAGTAACAAATTAGATGAAATATCCGATAATATTAAAATAAACCCTAAGTTATTATTCCATACCATTTTTGGGATGTCTATACGATTCAACGCAATGATATCTCTCATAAATCTCAATACAAAAAATCCGCAATCGACCGAATTATTTTGCTGAGGACACTACACAGAAAAATAAACAATATATATATAGTTAATTTCTTACAAACACTATTATAAGCAAAAAAACAAACACTATTATAAGCAAAAATAAGATACTTAATATATACCTGAACTCTGATCCAGGTAATGTCCTTCCTATTGCGATAATTCTTTTTCGATCTAAATTTTATTATTGCCCTAACAAAATAAAAACGTATATTGAGATCAATCTGACAGACATAATTAAATATACAAATACACACGAATATTTAGGGGAATTTCACTTACGCGTCAACCGTCTTCTTCATACTCGGATATTTACTCCAATCACCCGATAACGAATCGAGATAATACACTATTAGTCTCGAAATATCCATAGCAACCAACACCCAGTGACCACTGTAAAATAAAACAAAAATTTAGATGAATGAAAATTTTCTACGTAAAAGATATACATAGATTAGAATGAAATTATTAGAAAGAAAATCTAACCCGTTGCCAGAATTAAACGGTAAAAAATACAAACTGGGTGTAGTATTATCGCCGGCCGCCATGAATCTATCGACTAGATCATTCTTTACGGATGTTGGATTTTTCGTTATTAACGTTGCGTTGATACGGGAAGCAGCAATAAAATTGAAACGGTTACACAATTCAGTTCCCCGCAGCAATGTTACATACATATACCTTAAATAGAAACATAATAAACATTAGACTACTCATTGAAATGTGTAAATAAATTGTTCAACTAAGTAAATTATAGATTGATCGGAGTACCATATGTATGTATGAATGACAGCGATGCCCAATTCGTCGTGTTCAAAAAGTTGTTGCATGTCCTCCTTTGCAATTATTTCGAAATGAGCAGCTCCGAAAACACCTTCATCAAAATCTATACTACGAATGGCCCCGTGCATAATATCGGACTCATTCACCATTTTCTCAAGACGCATCATAATTTGAGATTTTGTCCCGGACGTCGTTGGAGGAATATCGTTACCAGCTTTTTTCAACTTTCGACCGGGAACCTAAAAATTCATATAAATTAAATCATGACTTTTTGTGATGCAACAGAATCGTTGCGTATATAATTCAATAGGTATATATATTTGTACCTCTTTTAGAGATGCAACCGACTCGATGCGTCTTGAAATCCCTTTACCAGCTTTATGCGTGGGTCTTGTAGGAGTCTAACATTACCATGTAATAAGGATTGATTAAATATCATAATTGTAGCTGAATTGAAATGTGAATACTAAAGATTCATAATCATTTAGAACATATATACCTCGGCATCTGGGAAAATTAGATCTGACGGCCATCTAACAAAGGATCCGACTGCTTCTCGCATCAACGTTGTCTCTGAAACAACGTCAGGTAATGGTAGAAGCGCGTCGGTATCTAATACAAGGTCAACCGAAACTTTCATATATCCCACCGGGAGGGGATTATGGTGAAGTAATTCACCCGAAGTGTTGTGCACTTTTCCCTTGCCAACCATGCGATAAGTTGGTGACGATAGATACAGCTGACAAGGTGAAATGCCCTAAACCAATAATAAATGTTATTGTTAACGTGTATATGTGTCAAGTAAAAAAGTGCTATTTTAATTTCATAATAACATATATAATTACCTCGGGAAATTTCGGTTGACAATTGATACTAGCTCGGTCACTAGTATCTTTTGCCTCGGAGGCGCACCTTTCCTCTCTATACCTTGCATTCTCGTTTTGCAGTTGGAGTACTTGTGCCCTTAACTCCGCCAAGGTCTCCATCACCTCTTTGTTGGTAGGATTTTTTGTTTTTGGTTTTTTATAAAATGACGACGGAGTCACACCAAAACCCTTACCCCTCACACGACCGGAATACTCAGGAACATTTAGTACTCGACTAAGTACGCTCCTGCAATCCTGGACCTCGGTTGAAGGTAAGGTTTGGGATAAAGTCTCCTGAAATATTATTAGAGGAGATTAAAAATGAATTATATGTCTAACAAAATTTTCGATATAATTAAAGAAATAATGTTACATATACTTACACATTCGTCATAAACAGTTTGGACCGCTTCAACGACAGCCCCATCCTTCCCAACCCGAGCAGCCTTCCATAATACGTGCTCCGGAAGAGATGTTGCGTCACTTTTCTCCTCGGCTAGCTACACATTGAATTAGATTATAAGATCATCAATTATAACATATTGTGACAATGTATAAGCTCATAGCATTTGAATATACTCACAATTCTTTGTTGTAACCGTGCATATCCCGTACGCCCTTTTTTGTACGGATACGCGGGTTTTGATGCCCTTTTCCGATTTTTGTCGCTTACTTCCTGGATAAAAAAGTTTAAGGCATATTAGAACCAAGTAACTTAACAATTGTATAATACCATAATTAATAGACATTACATGGAATTTTTCGTTTCTTCGTTTGGCGACAAAGTTATCCCATTCATCGGTTGAAATAATCTCGGCATACTTCATTGGCCGTTCTGCTTCAACAAATTTTCCTTCCTCATCCTTGAGAAATTTGTTGGACAAAAAGGATCGAAATCCTCGGAGTCTTTTCCGGCCAATTGAATACAATATTTTGTCGGCTTTCATCGATGTGAAAGGATCTCTAAAAAACATACACATGGAGTGTGTTATTATAAAGTAATATTATAACAATATATGGTCAACAAATAGTCAACAAAAAAAACATATAACAATATATGGTAAGTACCTGTATCTCGGACCATATTTTTTCTTTGCCAACCTTCAAGTCCGGACTTCTCCAATTATCACATGTAATCGGAATATGTTGTCGAACAAGGAAACCAATGTAACTTGCCAACATTGAACCGTTAGGCTCAATTAGTTGGTCTTCAGCACTCCAATGTACTTCAAATTTTACACCCTTGTCTCTTGCACGAATGATTGACTTCATAACAGTCAATCCTCGTTTGATTTCTTTTTCAACATTGTTACGTGATCCATTCGCGTCATGGGTATCGTCTTGGTTAGCCATTTTATCTGTAATATAGAAATGATTCAATAAGACCCAAGTAAGACAATGATTCAATACGTGAACACATTCATATACCTTCCATTTCTCTCATGTTACAACAATCTAAACTCTTTTTTTTTTATCATTATTGAATACAAACTCGCACACACCTACTGCATGCAAAAGACCAATGCAAACTTATGGTGTTTGGAACATGAACAAACTTGCATCCATAATCATCAAACTTCCAAGCACAAGCTCAAACACACTTCAAATGATATCAGTTTTCAATCAGAAATAAAAAACTCAGTTTGCCCTAAACAACATTAATCAACATAATGCACAAAATGTAAAACTAAGTTTAGAAAATGCCCTAATCAAACACATGAAGAAAGTGAACGGTAACGATGGAGAAGAGAAATACCTTCAAGGTGACGGTAACGATGGAGAAGAAAGTGAACAGTGACGGTGGACGCAGATAACTCAGTGAAGGTGAACGCAGCAGCAGAAAAAGGCGACGGCGACGATGACGGTGAGGGAGGGAGAACGAACGGAGGACGAGAGTAATCGCAGTAGAGAGAAAACCCAGTTACGTAAACGAAATAGCTTAAAGAGAGGGAAAATAAAGAGACATGCAGTATATGTTATAATTTTAATGTTTACTAAAGGGGACCTTAGATGGCGCTTTTGTAAAAAAAGCGCCCTCTAAAGGGGGCCTAAGAGGGCGCTTCTGAAAGCGCCCTCTAAGGCTTTCCAAAAGCGCCTTCTAAACTGGAAATGTACATGGACTTAGAGAGCGCTTTTTTAAAAGCGCCCTCTAAGGGTAACCTTAGAGGGCGCTTTCACTAAAGCGCCCTCTATTGTTGTCCCTCCATTTCCTCATTATTTTTTTTTGGCTTCACTTTAGAGGGCGCTTTGTTACAAAAGCGCCCTCTAAAAGGGGCCTAAGAGGGCGCTTCTAAAAGCGCTCTCTAAGGCTTTCCAAAAGCGCCTTATAAACTGGAAATGTACATGGACATAGAGAGCGCTTTTTTAAAAGCGCCCTCTAAGGTTACCCTTAGAGGGCGCTTTCAATAAAGCGTCCTCTATTGGTGTCCCTCCATTTCCTCATTATTTTTTCGCTTCACTTTAGAGTGCGCTTTGTTACAAAAGCGCCCTCTAAAGTGCGCTGTCTATTCCAATAGTATGCTCCTTATTTTTTCTCTTCACTTTAGAGTACGCTTTTGTAATAAAGCGCCCTCTAAGGGGCGCTGTCTATTCCAGTTTTTGGCGTAGTGATACCGTAGTCGAAGTCTGTTCTTGCATGCATATGTATATGTTAGCTTGTTGTTTAAGTTAGCATGTCGAATTAGGTCAGTCTGTTAGGCCAATTGTTTAGTATGTTAGTTGAAAGCTAGGGTTTAGTTTTCTTATAAATAACATACTAGTCACCACTTCTCCATCAATCCCTGATAATCCTAATCAAAAGGAGAAAATTGTGTGGTTGAGATTCAATTGTAAACATTGTTCTCTAATGTGTAATTGAATCAAGAACTCAGTTTTTAACCAATTTGATTATTCTTTCCTATTTTCTTTTGTGGTTTTCTTGTAAATCAAGAAACCGATCATAATCTATTTCTGAGCATTACTTTCACAACAATTAATAAATAATGATTTGATATTTTAAATGGATAAATAGTTTGAGAAAAATAAAAATAGTTAAAGGGCAATGTATTGTGAACTTTATATGGAGAGACAAGGAAGCCACGTAGAAACAGTATCCCATATAAAAGTATAGTAGCTTTATCATTGGTGCAGCTACATTTGCCACTATTCACATTCACTTTACAAACCCCTTAACCAATTTCTCAGCCTCTAATTTTTACCTTCCTCTTCCACACTTTTAATCTCCTTGTCAAGATACTGTGACATACAATGTCTACTCTCAACCTCCTTTGATGCATCATAAGAAGCATGTAGTCCAATGAGAATATAGTAAACCAACAAAATCCCTGTCCATATCCCAAACCTTACATATGAATCTTTATCAATAGATCCAAGAAGGAATATGTTAATAGCAATAGACAAAGAAGGTAACCATGGAACTAAAGGTACTCCCCAAACTTTAGGTTTCTTTGCTTCTGGAACCATAAAGAAAATACCTCCTGTCCCTATAAGCCAAACTGGTGCTGTAATAGCCCATCCAATCCAACCATCACTCATTGCTCTATAAACAGACATGCCACATGAAGATCCAATAATCAAAACAACAAACACAATAAGCTTAACTTGATTCTCTTTTGTAGTTACTCCACTTGAATAATAACGACGCACTAGAATCCCAATCGCCACAAGAACGAAAATAGAAAGAGTTGAAATCGATAATAGATTTGAAAGAATACGAAGATTTGTGAAAAATGCAACAACAGAAGTAGCTATAACCATTGCAGCTGTAGCATTCAACGGTGTCCCGGTTCTCTCATGAACAAGAGCAAACCAAGGAGGCATCATATGAGTACGAGCGATGTGCGTTAAGTAACGCGACGCGCCTACAACATTAACCAATAACACAGTTGTCATTCCCTTCAATGCTCCGAATGCAACAATGTACTTAGCCCATCCCCATCCAATAGAACTAAACGCAACCGAAAAAGGCGCGTTGATATCAATGGTTTTGTAGTTCTGCATAAGACAAAGTGTTGAAGCAAGTAAGCAATATATAATAGTGATAATCACCATTGAGCCAACAAGACCTATAGGAATGTCTCTTCCAGGGTTCTTAGTTTCCTCAGCCATAGTTGATACTGCATCAAAGCCTATATAAGCAAAGAAAAGAACAGCTGAAGCTTTGAAAACACCTCGCGTACCAAAAGGAGCAAATGAGGCATAGTTTTCGGGGTTAGCGTTGATTAGGCCAACTACGATGATGAATGCAATGATGAATAAGTGAACTATTGTTGCGATTTTGTTAAACATAGAAGAAGCTTTGATGCTAAAGACTCCAAGGATGGCGATAGCTATTAGGACTACTACAGCAATAGGATCAAGATGGCCATAATTAGGGTTCATGTTTTTGACTATTATATGAAAGTCGTCGGGGTTATGG
Organism: Lathyrus oleraceus; assembly: GCF_024323335.1. Lineage (NCBI taxonomy): Eukaryota > Viridiplantae > Streptophyta > Magnoliopsida > Fabales > Fabaceae > Lathyrus > Lathyrus oleraceus. Next base: position 106,791,912 of record NC_066585.1, read on the forward strand.
TTGCAGAGGGTGGCGAAATAGGAGGTCCAAGACCGAGCTACGGCGGCTGATCCTATAACATATTCAAGGAGGATGTTTCCAGCGGCTATAAAGGCCACAAAGTCTCCAAGTTCAACTCTCAAGTACGCAAATGAACCACCTGATCAACAAAAAACAAAACAAATAGTTAGATTAGTCTCTGCAATGACGCGGAGTTTGAAGCTATAACACTAACCTGCAACAGGAATTTCTATGGCAAACTCGGTGTAGCAGAAAACGGACAACAATGCAGAAACACCGGAGACGACGTAGGACAAAACAACGGCGGGACCAGCCTCTTCACGAGCCTCAATACCGGTGAGAACAAAAATTCCAGAACCTATAACAGCTCCAATTCCAAACCAAATAAGATCCAACCAATTAAGAGTCTTCTTCATTTGATGATTACTTCGAGCTTTCATCTCAACAATCTCCATGTAATCTTTGGATCGTGTAAACATTCTCTCTTTCAACCTAAACGGTGTCCTCAAAAACGCTTTTCCATACTCACCCCAACTCTTAAACGAATCTTCTGGAAAAAACTCGTTTCCTTTTCCTCTATTTTCTCTCTCCATGTCCTGTTAGTTAGCAATGACAGTTACAATGAGTTTGATTTCATACAAGAAACTTGGAATAAATTGAAAAGGATAAGAAAATATTAAAAATAGATAACACTCACGTGGAGAACGGGAAAAGTAGTAGGAGATGAAGAAACTTTGTCCATATTTTAACAAAAATACTGTTGTTGTAGAAAGTGTATTACAGTCTTTTATAGGCAATGTCTAAAATAGGAAAAAATGATTTTCATAAAATGAAAAAGTTGATATTCGGTTCAATCAAATTGGTTTGCAAGTTGTTAGATGCTATAATGATATCTCATGCTTGCGAAATGCAGTGCTTGCTGCGGCGCCGATACAAGCTTGCGAACTCATGTTGTCACAGTCACAGTTATATGAATTAAATTTAAGTGTATAATTTTTTTATATATTATTTTTAAAAAATCATGGTTCTCCAATTATGTAAAACATCACAAAATAGGTTAAAGGTTAAGGTATAGATCATACATTTTTAGTGATGAGGGTGGAATAAGCTATGACTGGTTGAATATAATGAGAAGACAGAGAGAATATTAAATTGAAAAATAAGAAGGTGTTATTTGCTAAGAATAAAAGTTGGAAATTTAAAGAAATGAAACAGCTTAAAACATAAGTAAAAAGGTTCATTGTTATCAACCAAAGAAATAGTGAAGAGTCAATCTCTTAACATGGTTTTTGTGCGGTTGAATTGATTTATAACTTTGGCTCTTATACTTGTACGAATAGGTTTGTGAGTGGTCCTCGTGAACTCGATTCTGAACTTTATTTCCATTTTTTCGTCTTTGTTTATGAAAATGCATGTGTTAATCTAGAAGAAGTTTGCGTTACAATTTACTTGGGAATCCAAAGGGGGATAAATTTGTGTGGGTCAAGTGAGAGGATGTGTGTAGAGTTAAGAAATTGAGAGACTCGGATGTTAAGGACATGGATGTTAAGAAATTGAGAGACTCGGATGTTAAGGACATGCACCGGGTTAATTTTTCTTTTCTTAGCAAGTGGTATTAGAAATTCTTGTAGGTTGAGTCTAGGATATTGTATCAGAGAGGTATATGTCTTTAGCGGTGAACTCTCATCGTAGGGGTATGAAAGGGAATCTCACCAGGGTTTCTTTCTGGTAGAGGGATGTCTCTCTCCTTGACTCCAAGGTTGCGGAGTTGTCATATTGGATTGTCTCATCTATTTGTAAGTAGGTCGTGAACAAGTTGAATATCAATTTTAGCACGATGATTTGTGGATTGAGCCAAATCTTCTATGTGTGACTTTCGAGAGGTTGTTCCTAATTTCAGAGAAGAAGTCCCAAGAATTTTATTTGATGGGGTGTTAGACGGGAGGAATCTAGATTTTGAAGTTCAGGTGGAGGTAGAGGTTGCTTGTTTGGGAGGAAGACCTTTCGGGTGACATGATTAGTTCTGTTGAGGGGGTCATTAAGTAATAAAAGGAGGATATTTGGGTGTGGATACCAAATCCCGAAGATGGGTTTTTGGTTTGGTTGACTTATGATTTTTTTGTCCTCTGTTAGGATGAGAGAAAAGTGTAGGTCTCACTGCTACAAAATACACCAAACATAACATGCTATTACCATGGATATTAAATCAACTGAGGTAATATATCTTATTTAAGCACCTAAGTTTTTATTTCATTTACTAAAAGACTTTTCACTATGATCCATGTTAAAAACCGTAGTGATATCTTAAGGCTTACATGTTTCGATTTCTAGCACTAGCATTTTTTCTTTTTTTTTTTGTTTATAATATGGGTGTGTCACTTATAATCTTAATATTTATATTAAAATTAAATACATTTCACCACGGTCTAAAGTAACAATCATTGTGAAAAGTACTTATATTTTATCATTGTCGATTTAAGTAACAGTGGTTAAAAGTTAAATATATATTTAAGTGAAAGATCGCTCTTTCAGGACCTAACAATTGTCTCTCTCAAAACAAAACCCTAAGACTCTCTCACGAATTTTCATTATGCCATTAACGATTTATACCACTTCTTCAGAAAACTCCAACATATATTCCAACCGTGGGAAAATGTGGCACGTTTCTTGTTTTTTTTAAAATAAAAATTAACTAACATTTCACCATGGTCAGAGTTTCCGACCGTGGGAAAATGTTACTCTCATGGACACACTTCGAATTCCAGTGCATATAGTTTAGTTTTTCATTCATTGTTAAGACACTTTTACGTTGCAATATCGTTTTTGCTATATATTGAAAATTATAGCGTTCAAGATCAATGTTAAGTTTCAAACATACTGTTTACTTGATAAAGTGAAATTTGACATTAATCTTCAAACTAAGTTTTTCAATATACTATTTTAGTATCTTCAAATCCTAACTCTTCAGAAATGGAAGATAGAGTTTAGAGGTGAAATGATTTAGGGTTAATGAAAAGGTGAATGAACGTGTTAAACCTATATATAGAAAAAATCTAGAGACCATTTCCCCACGATTGGTATTTATAACCATGGTGAAATGTGTTACTGAAATTCTGGTATCAGATATGAGATGTCGAAGGTAAAGTCACGACACTAATATCTGAGTAAACCAAACAGGATAAAGATAAAGAATAGTAATGCAAAAGACACAAGAAATTGTTAACCCAGTTCGGTGCAACTCACCTACATCTGGGGGCTACCAAGCCAGGAAGGAAATCCACTAAATAGAATCAGTTCAAAGACTCTCAATACACTTCAACAAGTTACAGTCTTTCTCACCTAATCTCTACCCGTGTGATTTCTACCTAAGCACTCTTAGATATGAGAACCCACTCACCCCCCCTCAATCACACCTGTGATTTTAAACAACAATTCCTTATGAAAAGAAGACACTCTTCAATAACACACATTTGATCTTACTTAGTAGTTTCAATCAAGTAGACACACACTTAATCTTGCTTAATAGCTTCAATTAAGTAGACACACACTTGATCTTTCTTAACAGCTTCGATCAAGTAGACACACACTCTTGCTTACAAGCTTAGAGTGACAAATTACAACTCACAAATCAGACCAATTCAATCATCTATGGATGAATTGAATGACATACAAGTCACACGACCAAACAAGACACAAACCGTTATTCTCTCTCAATATTTCGCTCTGTATTGGTTGTGTATCAAATCAGGTTTTCCATGTCCTATTTATAGAAGCATTCAACTGGGCTTGGACATCTTGAAAACCCTAAAACTATTTTCCAATTAAATCTTCTCATAACAGCTGGTTAGATCTCTTTGGAAAATAAGTAAATCAGGTTGTAATTAATGATTGAATGCGCTTGCAAATTAGATCTTCAATCATACATAGATTGCCATTAAATGCGCAATCACATAACACATAACATTCACCCTAAATGTTCTGTGTACAGGATGTCATGACATCGGGTCTGACATCATGGAACAATCCTGCATAATTCTATTTATAATTTCCAGCAGGTACATAATATCAGATGTCATGACATCGTGTATGACATCCTGAAACAATCCGACATAATTATATTTTTAAACTCCAGCAGGTACAAGATATCTTATGTTAAGACATCACATGCAACATCTTGTGAACACTCTTTGTTTTACCAAAATTGCTGCCAACACTTAGAACCAACAAACTCCCCCTTTGGCAAATTTTGGCTAAAACATATATCTGTCCTTTTTGTTCACAAGAAAAACTATCAGCAGTTAAACAACAGTTTAAGCAGCAGCAGAAGCAAACAGATTTACTAGTTATAGAAGCAACTAGTAAAACACAGAAATGCACAAGGGTACTTCTTCTCCCCCTAAGTCTGTTCAATACAAACATCTCCTTTAACAATAACAGCACCTGTAATAACAACACCTGTAACAATCAGAGTCACCCTCTGACATCTGCTTTAACATCACCTGTGCACCACATCAGACATCTCCTCCAACATTTGTAAACAAAACAACATTCTGTCTTACATCAAACACATTATGTCTTACATCAAACACATCTCCTTCAATAATAGTTGTTCATCTGTTCAGCTACACCAGCACATACATCTCCACACAACTCCACATATTTAACTGCTTCATATAATCACTTCTCCCCCTTTTTAGTCAAAATAGACCAAAGGTGACCAATTAGACAAAATAAATGTCAATCAGCCTAGCAGAGAATGTCACAACAGATGTTATAACATATCAAATGTTAAAACATAAATGTTAGGAGATACAAACCACAATTATACACAGCTGCAATAGTTGAGATAATTAGAAATCCATGGAACTCACTAAGAGCCCAAATATTACATGAAGGCATCAGTAAGGACTGCCACAAATTACAAACATTCCAATAAAACATCCAGCTTCCATAACATTCATAACAGCGGGGGGACCAGTCTTCATATCAGTACACAGAACAGCCAAACCAACCCAATCTTCATCACAACATACAACACACACAGTCTTCATATCAGGGGGAACCATTACGACTTAATCTGAGGAAGTAGCATCATCTTCACCTTCAGAATCAGGACTGCCACTAGATTGAGCATTGGACCTCTCACTTGAGGTATTGGCATTTGAATCCTTGGTTTCACCAGCCTTCTCCATCTCTTCCTTCTCTAAACTACTAATAAGAACCTCCAAATCCTCTTTTCTTGCCTTGGCAACCCTAATACCAGTATCCAGCTCCTTACAAGTTTCCTTCAATTGATCAATCAAGCTACCTTGAGAGGCAGGCTCCTTCCTTGCAGATGAAATGACAACATCATTGACATGGCTTCCTTCAAACAACTTGTAGTGAATGGATATTGGAGGCTTTCTCCTGCTGGGAATATCACTTGTGTTGAGAATGCTTGGTTGTTGGCTCAAGATAATTCCACAGATGATAGATGGAAAGGCAATGGGCAACTTTACTGCATTAGTGGAGGCATGTCTGACAATTTGATCAAACATAAACCTTCCAAAATCAAAGTTTAGCCTGGTTCCAATAGCATAAATGATTCTTCCAAGACTATTAGATATGGTTGAGATATGATTAGTTGGCACACAGTTGGCTGAACCAATCTTATGCAAGATGGCATATTTGACAGTTAGCTTGCCAGTTGATAGATGCTTCTTACTAGGCCACTCCTTAACTTGGCCAGCAGTAATAGTCCTACATACTTCATTGTCTGTAGCCTCTAAATTCGCACCTCCTTCAGTTCCTCTCCCTAGGAACTTGTTGATTATGGTTGGAGAGAACCTCACACATCTACCTCTTACAAAAATCTTGCAGAATTCCTTGCTGCTCTTTTCAGAAATATCCTCTGGGATATTCACAACAAACTCTTTCACTAACCCTTCAAAACATTGAGTCAAAGCAACAACAGTTTTCATCAGACCAGCATTCTTGATCAAATCCATCACTTCCTTCACTTCTACAGCCTCCTTTCCCAGCTCCCTTTCAACAGCTACCCTCCTTTGAATGACAAACTTCCATTTGGCAGCACCATCTTCTAGATGAAAAGATATGTTGTCTAAGTGCACAGCTGCAACTTTTCCTGGAGACTTTTTCACAGTCTATCTTTTTGCAGGAGAGATGTCTGGGACATCGTCTTCGACATCATCATCAGAGTCAGAACTCTCTCTGACCTTCCTCTTCTTACCCTTAACTTTACTCCATGATTTGGAGGGTCCTACACCAACAACCTTTTTCCCTCTTCTTGCTGTCATCATTTCAGCCACAGTCTTCCCTTTTCTGGTCCTCAGTTTCTTTGCTACACTTGGTTTCACATGATGGACCAAGGTGTCATCTTCTTCCTCAGAACTTTCTTCCTCCAGATCAATAACGTTCTCAGCAGTTTCATGAGACACATCTGCTGGTTTCTTACTAGGCAAGGTTTTACCTAGAGATCATAATCCCTCAGCAGCCACTTCTTTCTTTGATCTAGATGAATCATCATCTTTCTCAGCTTGGGGTTCCACCTCAAGTGAGGGGTCCCTTCTAGACAGAGGAGTAGAAACACCCTTGACTGCATGCCCTTCATTTAGAATCCTAGTTACTAGGTTCCTAATGGCACGATCTGTAAAGTGCATGTCATCTTTATGAGGAGATTTATCAGGAATGTTACCTTGATTACTTCCAGCTGTGGAAGAAGGGCCAGGAACGTCGCCTGGAATAACAGAGAGGGGAATAACCTCCAGAATATCTTCATCCAAAAACTCCATGGAGGGAGTCCTTCCTTTGTGAGTGGGTTTTGATCCTGATGATGAGGGATGTTGTGACATTTTGTTGGACTTTTGAAAAAAATCTCTTTGCCCTAGCAGAGGTTTTCTGAGAAGTTGGATGAAGATGGAAATGGTTGTGTTTAGGTAGCGTGTGGAAATGACATAGATACTAGTTCCAATACTAGGTAATGATTTATCATAAATGTGGCACTTTCTTTTAAGTGGGCAGACAATATTTTTATTACCTTTTCCACTCCACTTTAATTGCTATAACTTCTCATGACTACAAATCCCTAATTTCCCTCTTAAACATTCAAACTGATTATCATCCAAAACCCTTGCAAATTTGTCAGCTAATTGCATTTCATGCTTTAGTGCTATGATTTTGTCTTCCACAAATCCTCTAATGAAGTGATGACAAAAATTACTGTGCTTAGTCCAGCTGTGCTGAATAGGATTTTTGGACATAGTTGTAGCACTCAGGTTATCATAGTACAATGTCATGACATCGTGTGTGACATTGTCTTCAGTCAACATTAGTTTCAGCCAACCCTGTTGAGAACAGCTACTTCCAGCTGCTATATATTCAGTTTGATATATAGCACAAACACATGTTTCATCTTTCAAAGGAGCAGGTGTCTTTTCACTCTCCATCCCAATCTTCTTCACATTGTTCTTGGCACATTTGCTTTGAGATAGACACATAGACCCTTCTATTTGCTTGACTTGTAGCTCAAGTCCAACAAAGTTCTTTCCAACTTCAGACTGCATATGACTAGTAACATGTTCAACCAACCTCCTATCTATTTGAGCCACCATGAGCTTTTCTCCTTTGGAAGTGATGTCAAGTCTGAGTTTCTGGTATGACATCCTTCTTGTCTGACATTTCCCACAGACTTGTCTTTCATCAGTCTTCAATTTGGGAGTTCCTCTAGCAGATATAATCATCTTCATCCCTTTTTCTTTGACTAAGGTACATTTTGAGGAATAACCAATTTGAGAGCTCCACATGTAACAGTTGTCTTTGGTCCTGACTCCTTTCATGATCACTTCACTTTCTTTATTAGTAATCAGACATTCAGTTTTAGTGAAGTTAACATTTATACCTTGGTCACATAGTTGACCAATGCTTATTAGATTTGCAGTCAAGCCCTTAACAAGTAGGACCTTGTCAAGTTCAGAAACTCCAGGGCAATCAAGCTTACCTATCCCTTTGATTTCACCCTTTGCTCCATCACCAAAGGTTACATAGCTTATGGCATGAGGATGAAGGCCAGTTAGCAGGTCTTTGTTTCCAGTATGTGTCTGGAGCACCCACTGTCAAAATACCAATCTTCTTTAGCTGAAACTCTGAAGGGAGTGTGAGCTATTAGACTTGTAACATTAGTCTTAGGAACCCATTGCTTCTTGTTAACATGCCTGTGATGTTTGGGTCTTGGTTGATAGTGAGCCTGATGATGAACAGGTCTAGGATAACCATACAGCTTATAGCAGAAGGGCTTCAGGTGGCCAAATTTTCCACAGTAATGGCATCTCCATCTTTGGTGTTTCCCTTTTTGCTGTCTTCCCTTCTGATGTTGTGACATATGATGTGACATCTCAAGTTTTCTTTTAATATGGCTGCACTTAGGTTTGGATTTAGGTTTGCAACCAGTGTAACTGCACTCAGGCTTAGATTCATTATACCCAATGCCAGATTTGTCTCCTGTTATTTGTCCAGTTTGGAGAATCTTGTCTAAGGAGTCAGATCCATTGTTTAACATTCTTACATACTTGGTCATCTCTTCTAGTTTAGAATTCAAGAACATAGCTTCAGTTTTTAACTTGGAGATGGTTTCCACATGTTCTGCCTTCTCATTCTCCAGCTGTACTATCACTTTCTTCTGGATTTCAACTTGTTGACTTTCATCTAGCTTGGCATTCAGAACCACTGCTTTTGTTTTTAATTTGGAGATGGCTTCCAAGTGTTCTACCTTTTCATTCTCAAGTTGAGTTATTACCTTCTTCTGGCTTTCAACCTGTTTACACACCTCTGCACTTTTGTGACACAACTTTCTGTAGGTAGTGGCCAAATCTTCAAAGGTTACTTCATCATCACTTGAGTCTTCATCAGAACCCCATCTTCCAGTCAGGGCAGTCACCAAGGATTTGCAGACTCTTTTGTTTCACTCTCATCAGACCAAGTGGCAGCAAGGCTCATCTTCTGCTTCTTGAGGTAGGTTCCACATTCAGTTCTAATGTGTCCATACCCATCACATTCATATCACTGTACTTCTTTTCCTTCTTTGGGCTTATCATCTGACCTTGTTCTTCTTCCAGCATTGTTGGATTTACTGATCTCAAATGAGATGTTCTTGACATTAGCCTTAGATCTTACATCTATCTTTTGCAACAGTCTGTTGAACTGTCTTCCCAGCATTGCTACATCATTTTCCAGATCCTCATCAACATCCTGACTATTTTCCTCCTCTGTGTTTGACATGAAGGCTATGCTTTTGGTTTTCCTTTCAGATCCATCATTCATTCCCATCTCAAATGTTTGGAGGGAACCAATTAGCTCATCAACTCTCATGTTGGAGATGTCTTGAGACTCTTCTTTGGCTGTCACCTTCATAACAAATCTCTTAGGGAGTGACCTGAATATCTTTCTTACTAATTTTTCATCTAACATCTTCTCTCCCAGGGCTCCTGAGGCATTAGCAATTTCAAGGATACTCATATGAAATTCATGAATATTTTCATCTTCTTTCATCCTTAAATTTTCAAACTTGGAGGTGAGTAGTTGTAGTCTAGACATCTTCACTCTAGAGGTGCCTTCATGAGTGGTCTTGAGAATGTCCCAAGCATCTTTAGCCACCTCACAGTTGTTTACCAACCTGAAGATATTCTTGTCTACTCCATTGAATATTGCATTCAATGCTTTAGAATTTCCAAGGGCTAGATCCTCCTCCTCCTTGGACCATTGTTCTTCAGGTTTCTTATCAGTTGTGGCTTCTCCTTCCTTAGTAACTACTGGATGTTCCCAGCCTGTTAACACAACCTTCCAAGCCTTATTATCAAGAGATTTTAGGAAGGCTACCATTCGAGGTTTCCAATAGTCATAATTAGATCCATCCAAAATTGGTGGTCTGTGCACAGATCCTCCATCTAACTCCATGGTACCAAAAAGTATTGTCCCTAGATCTCACCTAGAACCAGAGCAGGATGCCTGCTCTGATACCAATTGAAATTCTGGTATCAGATATGAGATGTCGAAGGTAAAGTCACGACACTAATATCTGAGTAAACCAAATAGGATAAAGATAAAGAATAGTAATGCAAAAGACACAAGCAATTGTTAACCTAGTTCGGTGCAACTCACCTACGTCTGGGGGCTACCAAGTCAGGAAGGAAATCCACTAAATAGAATCAGTTCAAAGACTCTCAGTACACTTCAACAAGTTACAATCTTTCTCTTCTAATCTCTACCCGTGTGATTTCTACCTAAGCACTCTTAGATATGAGAACCCACTCACCCCCCTCAATCACACCTGTGATTTTAAACAACAATTCCTTATGAAAAGAAGACACTCTTCAATAACACAGACTTGATCTTACTTAGCAGTTCCAATTAAGTAGACACACACTTGATCTTGCTTAACAGCTTCAATCAAGTAGACACACACTTGATCTTGCTTAACAGCTTTGATCAAGTAGACACACACTCTTGCTTACAAGCTTAGAGTGACAGTCACACGACCAATTCAATCATCTATGGATGAATTGAATGTCATACAAGTCACACGACCAAACAAGACACAAACCGTTATTCTCTCTGAATATTTCGCTCTGTATTGGTTGTGTATCAAATCAGGTTTTCCATGTCCTATTTATAGAAGCATTCAACTGGGCTTGGACATCTTGAAAACCCAAAACTATTTTCCAATTAAATCTTCCCATAACAGCTGGTTAGATCTCTTTGGAAAATAAGTAAACCAGGTTGTAATTAATGATTGAATGCGCTTGCAAATCAGATCTTCAATCATACATAGATTGCCATTAAATGCACAATCACATAACACATAACATTCACCCTGAATGTTCTGTGTACAGGATGTCATGACATCGGGACTGACATCATGGAACAATCCTGCATAATTCTATTTATAATTTTCAGCAGGTACATAATATCATATGTCATGACATCATGTATGACATCCTGAAACAATCCTGCATAATTATATTTTTAAACTCCAGCAGGTACAAGATATCTTATGTTAAGACATCACATGCAACATCTTGTGAACACTCTTTGTTTTACCAAAATTGCTGCCAACACTTAGAACCAACAGTTACTTTATCACCATGGTCGTTTTGAGTAACCCTGGTGAAAATTATTCCTTTTTATTTGAAAATAACAAACTGAATCCCTTCATAACAGAGCAACACACTAAGGAAAAACCCTTAAGAACATAACATCTCCCTAGCGTAAACCCAACTTCGCTAAACTCATCTCTTCATTAACCTCTATCATATCTAGTACAAATAAAGGAAATGAAAAGTCAAAACTCACAAGAAGGGATCATGAAACTTATCTTTGAATCTTATTTTTCTCCTTTACGGTACGTGGAAATTTTCACTATTCATCTTGAATATTGTTGTATTTTGTTGTTATTGTTATTGTTTAATGTTATATGTTGTTGTGATTTAGTGAGATTGAGATTGATGTTGAGTTATATGTTATATATTGTTGTTGTAGTTGTTGTATTGTTATTTTGTTGTTGTATTGAGATTGTTATTGTGTTGTTGAGAATCTTGTTGTTATATTGTTGTATTACTATTATATATTGTTTCTCCATATTGTTGAAAAGTGACTTAGTTATATTGAGATTGTTATTGTGTATTTGTTGAAAAGTTACTTAGTAAGTTTTTCCATATTGTACGGTTGATGTATTGTTAAATGATTTTACAAGAATTTGATATAAATTTCATAATATAATATGGACCATAGTTGGATGAAAGTTGAAAGATTAAATCCGGTATATGAGAAAGGAGTTCTTGAATTCCTTGAATTTGCGGACAAAATATTCTTGACAATAATTGAATCTTTTATTGTCATTGTGTTATATGTGGGAACATCTAAAGATTAGAAAAAATAGTAATATTCCATCATCTATGTTGTGATGAAGTTTGTCAAAATTATACAATATCGATGTGGCATGATGAAGTAGATAAAAACCAAATGGCGACGTCACAAAGACATGAAGTTGATGTAGATATGGATGATTGACTAGAAGATATGATTCGTGATATTAGAGACAGTTCTTTTAGGAAATCTCATATGTATCATACTTTATGTAGTGAGAAAGATGCATCGTTATATAAGGGGTGCATAAATTTTACACGGTTGTCTGTGGTGTTAAAATTGTTTAATATGAAGGCAAAAAATGGGTGGACAACTAAAATTTTCACTGAATTACAACCATACTTCATGGCATGTTCTTCTCATGATTTACAACCTACCTATGTGGTTGTGTATATAGCGCAAATATATGTTTTTATTTACGATGATTTCGGGGCCAAGACAACCTAGAAATGACATAAATGTTTATCCAATTCCATTAATTGAAGATTTAAAAGTTTTGTGGGATGAATGTGTTGATGTTGATGATGCGTATTCAAGTGAAAAGTTTAAGATACATGCCATTTTATTTTACACAATCAATGACTTTCCTGCATATCGTAATTTGTCTGGATACAACGTCAAGGGACATAAAACATGTTCTATATGTGAATCTAATATGGGTTCGACCAAATTCAGTATGAAAAGAGATTGTTTACCTTGGCCCTCCGAAATTTATAAAACTCAATAACCCACATCATAGATTGCGGAGGCTTTTAATGGAGAGCGAGAGTTTGATATCGCTCTTAAGCCTGTAAACTGGGAGGAAGTTTATAAATGACAACAACGCGTTAATGTTATATTTTGAAATAACCAAAAAAGGTCCGTTGTGAAAAATATATGGAAAAAGATGTTGGTGTTCTTTGATCTGATGTGATGCACGTAAAAAAAATATGTGATAGTTTGATTGGAACACTTCTAAAACTTCAAGGCAAGACAAAAGATGGTAAGAATCCCATCTAGATATGATGGTGATTGGTATACGACAAGAGTTGGATCTAGAAGAATTAGGAAAATAACTTATTTTTCCCCTAGAATGTCGCACTCTATCTAAAAAAGGAAAAAATTGAGTATTTTCATAGTATCAAAGTTGCCCAAGGGTACTCATCAAACACCAAGAAACTTGTATCACTAAAAGATCTCAAATTAATTGGCTTAAAATCTAATGATTGTCATGCCTTAATGCAACAACTTCTACCAGTGGCTATCCATGGCATCTTACCAGAAAATGTAATGGTAATTATAACCAGATTGTGCTTATTCTTTAATGTTATATTTAATAAAGTATTTGATTTCAATCCACAAAGAAATAGACGGGCATTTCACCCTCACGTAGTTCAATAAGGATGATCGGTCTACCATGTTAAAAACATTCGAGAAATCTACCATGAGCACAATCAAATAACCATTTTTTGTCGCTTACTTAACACCTTTTTGTTACTGTACAAAATAGCCTCAATAGCACCGGATACCTCAACCCCAAACTGAAATTCATTAAGATAACGTGCCACATCTTTACTGACCCCTTTCATAGCAACCTTGGATACCAACCGCCTCTAAATAGAACGCACTGCAATTGGTTGTATCCCAACATCAGGCTTTAGTAACGATGTCAAGGGTGAAAAAGCAACAAACTCTACAAAACTCGAGGGGAATCTTCCTTCTACCCATAAGTTAATAACTAGAGTGATTGCATAAAAGATCTCTTGCCACAATAGAACATTCTCCACACAGTGCGTCTAATATATATTGAGCAAGCAAACCATCTTTACCACATGACGTCTCATTATGAAATGATTTAATGCACTTGAAGATAATATCAACATCAACCACTAGGGAAGGTTCGAAGAACAAGGTAGTCGACGTGGAAGGAGGTGGTCTGTTCGGGTACTTAGCCTCCAAACCTTCATTGTATGTCTATTATAGGCGGCCACTCCGGATAATCCCAACACTTTTACAGCCGTTGTGAAATGGCCATCTACAACCTTGCAGGGACATTTCTTGACATTAGAGATCATCTTTTTATCTTTCTCCTTAATATGAACTCCCCCACGATCCAAGCTATCTTACTCAGAGTTTCTCAACACATTATCAACTAACCTAGAAAGACCATTTATGTCTCCCTAAGTAGCTAAACACTTTAAAATATGGTGTTGTTGCAAGGAATTTCGATTTCCAGACTTGTGATTCTGCCTATTCTGAGGCTTAATCACCTGTAAAGTACAGAAAGGAAGAAGTAACAACCGAACCCAAGCACTTACTGATCCCAGATCAACAACCACCTTATAAGGAGCATCTTTTAGTGCTTGAGAGAAAGTAAGACGACAACTAAGAGGTATACTCTTCACGATGAAGATAGGTGTTGTACAAACTCTCTCTAACAACCTTGCATCCAAAACAAACTCCTTGTTTGTTTCGAGTTTATCTGAGTCAGTTGTGGATGGTTTAAGAATACCCACAATGTGACTTCCGACCTTCCATGTCTCAAGAGTGGCGTGAACCAGACCATTAGCATGATGACATGCCCGACTCATGGCATGAATGCTCATACACCTTCCACATAACCATTGCTCAACTATCCTCAAAGACTCCTCCAATGCGGCAAATAAATCCCAATCATTCTCAATCGCATTCCGTATGACACTTTTTTGTTTGTATCTACATAGGTGTAACGTCTTAAGATGAGACATCATACGAGAAATACCCCTGCTCCCATCCTTACCATGAGGGCAACAATGGAACCCTCTAAATGGACAATGTAAACCTCTTATTTTAGTAGAAACCATTATGTTAGACTATGACACGGATCTAGAAGGGGGGGGGGGGGGGTTGAATAGATCCCAATTAAAATTTGAGTCGGCGCTACCAATTTAAAAATTGGTTTTGAAAATTTGTTTTAAGTGCGGAAGCGGCCGAGGAAAAATATAGTCTAAAACAAACCGTTATTGGAAAACCGGATATGCGTCAAGCCTATGGATTAGAGATGATGCGAGATACGAATCACTGCACTATTTGCACAATCAATGATTTGTTTCACTTACTAGGATTCCTAGTTCCAATGATTCAAATACCAAATTAAACTAGATACACACTTAAGATAATTTTGGTTTAAGCAAATTATCAAACACTTGGTGTGCGAAAACACTCCAAGTGATATTTGTGTTGAGTAAGTGATTCCAATTAATCTAGTACAATATCCTATTGTACTTTGGATTCAAAAACAGAGTTTTAAACTCTTACTCAATTAATATCAGTTTGATAAAAGTGCTTATACTAAAATCACTTAATTTTTAAGCTGAAAATCAATTATGCAGAAAATTAAAGAAGACAAGGATTTGATGAGGCAGTTCCCCCGCCGTCCTCGCTTCGGGGTACGTCTGCCCTCAATTCTAAAACTAGAATTGAGATGATTTAATAGATATCACCTGTTGAATTTAACCGTTTATACAAGGATTGCAAAGCACATATACAACAGAACTCTCAAGATGTTGAATGTAGCTTCCACTCCTTGTTCCTTGATTCAAGATGAATCAAGCCCTTCGATTGTTGTTGCTAGACCTCTGATTCCAGCCCCTTTGTTGAATAACCTTTCGTTCTTCAAACCTTCGGCCCGGCTGATCTCAACTACAATGAATCGAACCCGAATTCTTCCCTTCAATATCACCGAATCCGCTACTAGACTGATGAAGACTTCCTCTTCTCAATCACCTTCGCTCAGCTGAATATTGATGAAGCAATTCGTCCAAAAACCCCCAAACACAAACCAGTCTTGGAGGACAAAACCTCAACGGTTTTATTCAAGAAAAAACCTGTCACAAGCTTCAACCCGAACCGGATTCCCCAATCACGGCTTCGAACCTTATCGCCTTTAACCAATCACAAAGCACATCAAAAATGGTTGTGTGTAGTTGATGTGTTGTGAGATGTTGAAGATGACGATGATGAATCTTGGACACTATTTCACTTTTTCTTGTTTCTTTTGAACACTTGAAATCAATTTTACAAATGTTAGTTGATAAAAGTAATTTGACTTCTATTTATAGTAACCAACTTACCAACCAAAAATAACAGCTTTTCAAACAGTGGAAAATACTCAGAAAACTGAGTTTACGCACGAGCGGTCGACCATAGGTCGGCGTGCCCTGACCCGTGAGAAATGCGCCGACCCCTATGGTCGACTCACGTATTCCATGCGCTGACCCGTGGCCAACTGCACTAAGCCATGCGCCGACCTGTGGTCGACTCAAGCAACCATGCACTGACCAGTCACCAACTGGTCTGTGTTATGCGCTGACCCGTGGCTTATGCGCTGACCCTTGCGGTCGACTCAAAGCCTGCAAACCTGCAAAAATTCGTATTTTTGTGGTTTTCATGCATTTCGTCATGATCGCATTTTATCCACATATATTTTATGAAATATAGCAGTTTTAGATAAGCATAGGGAAGGATATGATAGGTGATATGTTGCATTTGTTTGTAGACGTGGAATCGACAATGCCTATTCATCCATGATGGTCATTTGTCATCATCGAAACTTGTGATTGTATGTTGTCTTACAATTTGCCCTTACATACTCCCCCTTTTTGATGATGACAACCTGTGCAAAACCAAAGAGACAAACAACATGCAGTATTTACACACATTGTGCACACTCCCCATTTCTTTTGTAATCTAACGCTATCTGCAAAATCGACTGTTAATTATGGTGAACATTTTGGCTGCTTGTACTCTTCTCCCCCTTTGACAACATCAAAAAGAGACAAGGAACGATTATTCAACGTAACATAAAGTTCAATAGGAAATAACACTAGCAGATAACAATATCACACCAAATATCATTACTGAACGATAATCATTAATTAAAAGAAGATAAACATTAAAATTAATGTTGCACAAACAAGCATTACAGAGAATTTAATACATTCAAACAACAAACAAATTCAGATGCATATGCAGTTCTATTTCCTAATGGTGTCGTCCTTGATGGTAACAGATATTAGGGTTTCTGTAGGGGTCAGCCAGAGATGATATTTGTTCAGCAATACCGCCTAGGTACTTGAGACCCCCGCCGACCGATCGTTCCTGGCGTTCAAACGTTTCGGTAAATGCAGCATACCGTTCATTCATGCTTGTAGAGAGGTTATCAAGCCTCTCATTTTGCGCTTGAATTTGGCTGCAAATATGAGCATAGCGCTCATCCTGAGTTTGCATGAAGGATTATTGAGCCAGCTGCATATTTCGCATCATATCCAACAATTCTGAAGAGTTTGCGTGATGTGGAGGAGACGGAGGAGATTCTTCATCATCCTGGTGATACGGCTGGTAGAATTGACGTTGGGTTGACCAGCCCGTATGTTGCCATTCACCCCAGCCACCCTGGTTGGGGACATCTTCTTCAGTTGAATGTGAATGTTGAACCCAAGCTGAGTCGGAGTGGTCGTGAGTGTCAACTTGTGGAGGACTATTATCTCCACCATGGTGATCAAAGGCTTGTCCTGCTTCCTCTTCTTCATTTTCCTCTTCATCTTCTTCTTCTTCACTTTCATCACTGTCATCATCTGCTGCAACAGGCGCCAGAACATTTCCTCTTCAAACAAACTTGTACATTCTCCGCTTATCAAACCAAAAATATCCCATCATAGACAGAGTTTTTGGGCTGAACTCTTTGTCTGATGAGATGGAAGTATGCGGGAAGGACGGATGATTGACGTCGGCTGCAGTAAGGACCTCTTGAATGAAAGATCCGTAGGCAAGAGCCGTTCCACGTCCGGAATCACGTAGACTGAACATCCTACTGGCAATGTAGTAGGGCCAGTTGATTTTCTGCTTATTCTTCAGAATGTACATGAGATGAACCTCAGCCTGTTCAACTCTGGAGAGACCACCCTTCTTTGGTCGCAGGATGCGTGAGACAATCCACTGAAGAATCTGTTCTCCTGTTTTCAGCTTGCCGGCAGTGACAGTTCGTGGGAACGCGTCACTGTTCACATATGATCAGGGTATGGTCGTTTCAGCATATCGTTCAACGCACTCCTAAACTCGTAACCTTCTATTTGGTGAGAGTCGGTTACCTCAGCTAGAGGATTTTCAGCATCATCCAGTGACATATCAAAATATTTGTTCCAAACGTTTGACTTAAACGATACCTTTGTCGTGCCGATCCTTGAGTGAAACTTCTGCCCGCGAAATTTATCATGAAGGCCGGCGTAGAACACTCGGACTAAGTCTTCGCTGTATTTAGCATTGCATTCCAGGAATTTGACAATGCCTTAATGTTGTAGCAAAGACATGATTTCTGTGAGGTGCATGCGTTCTGCGGTGAGGTTGTAGAAAGCATGTTGTGGCACAACTCCTCGTTTGCCAATATCTCTATTGAAGGATTCAACGCGAGCCTGTGGTACAAGCGATACAGCGGAGATGGGTAGAGATGCGGCGAATGATTCCCGGGATCTCTTGCCGGTAGGTCTGCGAGATGTGGAAGCCATTTGAACAGATTTGAAGCTTAGTGTGTGTGGGTAGAGAGTGAAGGTTGGTGAGGGTTTTTGAGAATGATTTTGCAAGAGAGAGGGTTTCCCTTTTTGTAGATGAGAAGTTAGGGTTTTGGGAAGAGGAAAGATCAAGGGACAATAGACACTAGGTAAATGCAACTTACTAGGTAGTGGGAAGTTTGAAATGTAATGTAATGTAAATGCACACTTAATGAGGCTTTTTGAATGTAGATGCATGAGAAGATTTAAGGTTTTATGCAGAAAAACAGAGATTTTGAGCGATGCGTCGACCATACCTCTGCATTCGTCGACGCATACTGTTTGATTTTAAAAAAAACACAAAGAATTTTAAGTATGCGTCGACCATTGCCCTGTGCCGGTCGACTCATACAGGCAAAAATCTCAGTTTTTCACTTTTCTGCACATACGATGACAAGTTTGATGCATAATTAGAATGCCATAGCAATAAACAACCAAAGAGATACATCATGTATATATATACAATATTATTATGTAGTATAGCTATTTAACCATGAAACTTTCCAGAGAGAGAGAGAGAGAAGGGAACAGTATCACCTTGATGCTGGAGTAGCTTGATGAACAATAAACTTGTGCTTGCAACAACATCAACTTGTTAGAAGTACAAGATTATAGTCTTAAATGAAATAAGGTAAACTCAGCAGTTTATAATGCCCGTTCCGAAATATCGAGAATACCAAGTTCTCGGCGGATATGAAAGAAAGGTTCAGTAGCTAGCGGCTTTGTGAAGATGTCCGCTAGTTGATTTTCAGTATTAACATGCTCAAATACAATGTCACCTTTCTCTACATGATCCCGAAGAAAGTGGTGTCGAATTTCGATATGTTTGGTGCGAGAATGCAACACAGGATTCTTGGTAAGATTAATGGCACTTGTATTGTCACAATAGATGGGAATACGTTCGAGTTTGAGGTTAAAATCCAATAGTTGTTGCTTAATCCATAGGATTTGAGCACAACAACTACCGGCGGCAACGTATTCCGCTTCGGCGGTTGACAAAGCAACTGAAACCCATTTCTTGCTATGCCAACTGACCAAAGAATTTGAAAATAAGTGACAAGTGCCACTGGTGCTTTTCCTATCCGATTTGCAACCGGCAAAATCGGAATCGGAGAAACCTACCAATGAACAATCATTACCTTTGGAATACCATAGTCTATACTTCGGAGTACCGGATAGGTATCGAAGTATTCGTTTGACAACTTTTAGATGGGATTCCTTGGGACATGATTGATATCTTGCGCACATGCATACGCTAAACATAATATCGGGACGAGAAACAGTAAGATAGAGAAGTGATCTAATCATACCTCTATACCGTTTTACATCTACGTCCTTATCGTCTTCATCTTTGTTCAGGTTTGTACAAGTTGGCATGGGGGTGTCAATGGCCTTAGGTTTTTCCATGTCAAATCTCTTGATAAGGTCCAAACATTACTTTGTCTGGCTCATGAAAGTTCCTTCTTTGAGCTGTTTAATTTGCAAACCGAGAAAGTATGTGAGCTCCCCCATCATACTCATCTCGAATTCGCCCTGCATAAGGTCTGAAAACTCTCTCACAAGATTCATGTTAGTAGACCCAAATATAATATCATCTACATAAATTTGTACTAATATCAAGTGCTTTCCTTGATGTTTAATGAAGAGGGTTGTGTCAACCTTTCCTCTTGAGTAACCTTGATCGAGTAAAAATTTGCTTAGTCGCTCATACCAAGCTCTAGGAGCTTGTTTGAGGCCATATAAAGCCCTTTTTAGTTTATAAACATGATCAGGATACTCATGAGATTCGAAACCCGGAGGTTGTGCGACGTAAACCTCTTCATTTATGTGACCGTTAAGGAATGCACTTTTAACATCCATTTGGAATAGTTTAAAGTCTTTCGCACAAGCGAAGGCAAGGAGAAGGCGTATAGCTTCGAGTCGGGCAACCGGCGCATAAGTTTCCTCATAGTCGATGCCTTCCTCTTGGTTATACCCTTGCGCGACTAAACGCGCCTTGTTACGGGTTATTACCCCGTTTTCGTCCAGCTTGTTCCTAAACACCGATCGGGTGCCGATTACTCGATGATCTCGCGGAGGAGGGACAAGGTCCCAAACCTCATTTCTAGTGAACTGATTAAGTTCCTCCTGCATTGACAAAAACCAGTGTTCATCGAGTAGGGCTTCTTTAGGGTTTTTAGGTTCCATTTGCGAAACGAAAGCGAAGTGATAACAGAAATTACTTAGCTTCGATCGAGTTGTAACACCCTTTGAGATGTCTCCGAGAATGTTGTCGATTGGATGGTCTTTGGAAGACTTCCAAGCTTGAGGGAGATCATCGTTTGAAGGCGGATGAGCTACCTCGGTTTCCTCATGGTGTACATCTTTATCCTCCTCAATTTTGACTATGTCGGGTTGATCAATCCCCGGCTCGCCACCTTTGAGTATGTCTTCAGTAGATGTACCTGCACCATGAAAACCACTACCCTTTCCGATGTTTCTCGGATTGGATTCATCAAAAGTGACATGTACAGACTCTTCTACAGCAAGTAATCGTTTGTTGTATATTCTATATGCTTTGCTCGATTGAGAGTATCCGAGGAAGATACCTTCGTCGGCCTTGGAATCGAATTTTCCCAAGTTTTCCTTTCCATTATTCAATACAAAACATTTGCAACCAAAAACATGTAAGTGAGAAACATTTGGCTTTCGCCCTTTTAAAAGCTCATACGGTGTTTTATTTAGAATGGGGCGAATGAGCACCCTATTCAGAACATAACAAGCCATACTAATGGCGTCGGCCCAAAAATATTTCGGTAAGCCACTCTCGTTGATCATTGTTCTTCCCAATTCTTCCAAAATTCGATTTTTACGCTCCACAACCCCATTTTGTTGAGGAGTCCGTGGAGCGGAGAAGTTATGATCAATACCATGGTTACCGCAATATTCTTCAAGTAGATGGTTTTCGAACTCACCCCCATGGTCACTTCTAATTGCAACAATGTTTGTATTTAATTTATTTTGGGAAAGCTTAGAAAATCTTTCAAAGGCGGCGAATGTATCGCTCTTGCTTACTAAAAAGATAGTCCAACAAAATCTAGAAAAGTTGTCCACTATTACGAAACCGTAATAATTTCCTCCTAGACTTTTAATCCTAGATGGCCCAAATAAATCCATATGAAGAAGCTCGAGAGGTCTCGTTGTTGAAACGATATTTTTGGATTTAAATGAGATCCTCGTTTGCTTTCCTTTTTGACAAGCATCACAAAGGTGATCCTTGGTGAATTTTATTTTGGGGAGACCTAAGACTAGATCTTTTGAGACTATTTTGTTTAGTAAGTCAAAGTTAACATGTGCTAAACGCCTATGCCATAACCATGAATCTTCATTCATTGTTACAAGGCACTTGTCACTTGTTAACGATACTTCATTTAAGTCAAGCATATAGACATTATTCACACGCAGGCCATTAAACATACTCTTCTTATCATCATTATGTACAATTTTGCAACAATCTTTTGAGAACGATACATTGTATCCTTTGTCACATAATTGACTGATGCTAAGTAGATTGTGTTTAAGACCTTCGACAAGCAATACATCAGAAATAGTAGTGGAAGAAGGATTACCTACACTACCTTTACCAAGTATTGCTCCACGGTTGTTGTCACCATAGGTTACATATCCCTTCTTCTTAGCCACAAAGTCAATGAAGACTGATATGTCTCCTGACATGTGCCTTGAGCATCCACTGTCGAGAACCCATCTTCTCTCGGTAGTCTCGATGCATTGTACCTATGGAAATGTAATTAACAAGAGAAGGTACCCAATGGCTTATTGGGTCCTGAATGGTGAGGAACGAAATGGTTGCATTTGGGCAGCCATTGATAAATGCCTTTAGGAACTAAAAATCTCCTAAACCTACATTTAGCAATGGAGTGGCCTTTCTTGCAACAATAAAGACAAGAGAAATTTACATTTTGATTGCTTTTGCTATCTTCATCCTTTATAACATATTTATATTTTTGATATGGATTAACCATACTTTTTCGAAAGTTTGATTTGTCGATAGCAAAGGTAATCTTGGGCTCAAGAGCCTTGTCAAGTTTGGCCTTTAGGTTTCTTACCTCACCTTGCCAAATATAACAAGTATCACACCCAAAGTTGATCATCCTACTTCTAAGGTCCTCACAACTTGTTTTTGTGCTTTCCACTATAGAAGCTTTAAGTGCCTCAAGTTTCCTTTCGGATTCTTGAATTTTATGTTCCAAATGAGAAAAAAAATTCTTATTTGAGGCAAGCCTTTTAAAGGCCTCTTTTGCTTCACAATGTAAAGTGTCAAAAGCAGTTTGCAATTCATGATGAGACATACTAGAGGATTTTTCATATTTAGCATGTCGTACCTGTTTCTTTTTGTTCTTTTGATGAGCAGAGAGACATAGGTTTGCATTTTCATCTTCATCACTAGAACTTTCATCATCATCGGAGGAGTCGCTATTGCTTTCCCAAGCTATGTATGCTCTCCTTGGCTTTGATGATTTCTTGTGTGATTTGTATGATTCCTTTTCCTTTGTCTTCTTATTCATCGGACAGTCCGGTTTGTAATGACCCGGCTTTCCACACGTATAGCACGACCCTCTAGTCATTTTACCTTTTGAGTCATCATTTTTAGAGTACCTAGATTGTTTCCGGAAGTTTACCAAGTTCTTCTCGGAATGTTGGATGTCGTTCTTTCTCACATAATGATTGTAGCGTTTAACGAACAGCCACATATCTTCACTCTTGTCCTCTTCTTCTTCGTCGCTCGATGAATAATCATTTTGCTCTTTTGCTTGAGACTTCGAGGAGGAAGTCTTTAGAGCTATAAATTTCTTTTCACTCACCTTTGCTTTGTCCTTCTTATCTTTCTTTTCGTGTTGTTCTAGGCTCAAGAGAACTTGTTCGTGCTCTTGTAGTTTGCCAAATAATGTTGTCAAGTCTAATGTGGTAAGATCATTTGATTCTTTGATGGCGGTCACTTTCGGTTGCCATTCCCTGTTAAGACATCTCAAGATCTTATTAGTAGCAACATCATTGGAAACCGGCCTACCAAGTGAATGTAATCGATTGATAAGATGAGTAAATCTCTTTTGCATGTCAGCAATGGTTTCCCCTTGCTCCATGAAAAAGAGATCAAACTCTTGTGTTAGTGTGTTGATTTTTGCCAACTTAACATCGTTCGTCCCCTCATGGGCAACTTGTAATGAATCCCACATGGCCTTAGCAGTAGGGCAATGGGATACACGATAGTATTCATCTACACCTAATGAGGAGATTAGGATATTTTTGGCTTTCCAATCATAATTGTATTTCTTTTCATCATCATCGGTCCATTGTGCTTCGGGCTTAGGCACTAATTCATTGTTCTCACTGGTCATGGTAATTTCAATTGGACCATTGAGAATAACGTTCCATATTTTTCTATCTATGGAATTTATGTGCACCCGCATACAGTCTTTCCAATAACTATAATTTTCACCATTGAAAACGGGAGCTCTATTATAAGCCCCTTTAGGTTCGTTAGCCATTTTCTATCAAAGTTATATTTCGAAGCACGGAGTGAACCAGACTTTGATACCACTTGTTAGACTATGGCACGGATCTAGAAGGGGGGGGGGGGTTGAATAGATCCCAATTAAAATTTGAGTCGGCGCTACCAATTTAAAAATTGGTTTTGAAAATTTGTTTTAAGTGCGGAAGCGGCCGAGGAAAAATATAGTCTAAAACAAACCGTTATTGGAAAACCGGATATGCGTCAAGCCTATGGATTAGAGATGATGCGAGATACGAATCACTGCACTATTTGCACAATCAATGATTTGTTTCACTTACTAGGATTCCTAGTTCCAATGATTCAAATACCAAATTAAACTAGATACACACTTAAGATAATTTTGGTTTAAGCAAATTATCAAACACTTGGTGTGCGAAAACACTCCAAGTGATATTTGTGTTGAGTAAGTGATTCCAATTAATCTAGTACAATATCCTATTGTACTTTGGATTCAAAAACAGAGTTTTAAACTCTTACTCAATTAATATCAGTTTGATAAAAGTGCTTATACTAAAATCACTTAATTTTTAAGCTGAAAATCAATTATGCAGAAAATTAAAGAAGACAAGGATTTGATGAGGCAGTTCCCCCGCCGTCCTCGCTTCGGGGTACGTCTGCCCTCAATTCTAAAACTAGAATTGAGATGATTTAATAGATATCACCTGTTGAATTTAACCGTTTATACAAGGATTGCAAAGCACATATACAACAGAACTCTCAAGATGTTGAATGTAGCTTCCACTCCTTGTTCCTTGATTCAAGATGAATCAAGCCCTTCGATTGTTGTTGCTAGACCTCTGATTCCAGCCCCTTTGTTGAATAACCTTTCGTTCTTCAAACCTTCGGCCCGGCTGATCTCAACTACAATGAATCGAACCCGAATTCTTCCCTTCAATATCACCGAATCCGCTACTAGACTGATGAAGACTTCCTCTTCTCAATCACCTTCGCTCAGCTGAATATTGATGAAGCAATTCGTCCAAAAACCCCCAAACACAAACCAGTCTTGGAGGACAAAACCTCAACGGTTTTATTCAAGAAAAAACCTGTCACAAGCTTCAACCCGAACCGGATTCCCCAATCACGGCTTCGAACCTTATCGCCTTTAACCAATCACAAAGCACATCAAAAATGGTTGTGTGTAGTTGATGTGTTGTGAGATGTTGAAGATGACGATGATGAATCTTGGACACTATTTCACTTTTTCTTGTTTCTTTTGAACACTTGAAATCAATTTTACAAATGTTAGTTGATAAAAGTAATTTGACTTCTATTTATAGTAACCAACTTACCAACCAAAAATAACAGCTTTTCAAACAGTGGAAAATACTCAGAAAACTGAGTTTACGCACGAGCGGTCGACCATAGGTCGGCGTGCCCTGACCCGTGAGAAATGCGCCGACCCCTATGGTCGACTCACGTATTCCATGCGCTGACCCGTGGCCAACTGCACTAAGCCATGCGCCGACCTGTGGTCGACTCAAGCAACCATGCACTGACCAGTCACCAACTGGTCTGTGTTATGCGCTGACCCGTGGCTTATGCGCTGACCCTTGCGGTCGACTCAAAGCCTGCAAACCTGCAAAAATTCGTATTTTTGTGGTTTTCATGCATTTCGTCATGATCGCATTTTATCCACATATATTTTATGAAATATAGCAGTTTTAGATAAGCATAGGGAAGGATATGATAGGTGATATGTTGCATTTGTTTGTAGACGTGGAATCGACAATGCCTATTCATCCATGATGGTCATTTGTCATCATCGAATCTTGTGATTGTATGTTGGCTTACAATTTGCCCTTACATACTCCCCCTTTTTGATGATGACAACCTGTGCAAAACCAAAGAGACAAACAACATGCAGTATTTACACACATTATGCACACTCCCCATTTCTTTTGTAATCTAACGCTATCTGTAAAATCGACTGTTAATTGTGGTGAACATTTTGGCTGCTTGTACTCTTCTCCCCCTTTGACAACATCAAAAAGAGACAAGGAACGATTATTCAACGTAACATAAAGTTCAACAGGAAATAACACTAGCAGATAACAATATTACACCAAATATCATTACTGAACGATAATCACTAATTAAAAGAAGATAAACATTAAAATTAATGTTGCACAAACAAGCATTACAGAGAATTTAATACATTCAAACAACAAACAAATTCAGATGCATATGCAATTCTATTTCCTAATGGCGTCGTCCTTGATGGTAACAGATATTAGGGTTTTTGTAGGGGTCAGCCAAAGATGATATTTGTTCAGCAATACCGCCTAGGTACTTGAGACCCCCGTCGACCGATCGTTCCTGGTGTTCAAACGTTTCGGTAAATGCAGCATACCGTTCATTCATGCTTGTAGAGAGGTTATCAAGCCTCTCATTTTGCGCTTGAATTTGGCTGCAAATATGAGCATAGCGCTCATCCTGAGTTTGCATGAAGGATTATTGAGCCAGCTGCATATTTCGCATCATATCCAACAATTCTGAAGAGTTTGCGTGATGTGGAGGAGACGGAGGAGATTCTTCATCATCCTGGTGATATGGCTGGTAGAATTGACGTTGAGTTGACCAGCCCGTATGTTGCCATTCACCCCAGCCACCCTGGTTGGGGACATCTTCTTCAGTTGAATGTGAATGCTGAACCCAAGCTGAGTCGGAGTGGTCGTGAGTCTCAACTTGTGGAGGACTATTATCTCCACCATGGTGATCAAAGGCTTGTCCTGCTTCCTCTTCTTCATTTTCCTCTTCATCTTCTTCTTCTTCACTTTCATCACTGTCATCATCTGCTGCAACAGGCACCACAACATTTCCTCTTCAAACAAACTTGTACATTCTCCGCTCATCAAACCAAAAATATCCCATCATAGACAGAGTTTTTGGGCTGAACTCTTTGTCTGATGAGATGGAAGTATGCGGGAAGGACGGATGATTGACGTCGGCTGCAGTAAGGACCTCTTGAATGAAAGATCCGTAGGCAAGAGCCGTTCCACGTCCGGAATCACGTAGACTGAACATCCTACTGGCAATGTAGTAGGGCCAGTTGATTTTCTGCTTATTCTTCAGAATGTACATGAGATGAACCTCAGCCTGTTCAACTCTGGAGAGACCACCCTTCTTTGGTCGCAGGATGCGTGAGACAATCCACTGAAGAATCTGTTCTCCTGTTTTCAGCTTGCCGGCAGTGACAGTTCGTGGGAACGCGTCACTGTTCACAATATGATCAGGGTATGGTCGTTTCAGCATATCGTTCAACGCACTCCTAAACTCGTAACCTTCTATTTGGTGAGAGTCGGTTACCTCAGCTAGAGGATTTTCAGCATCATCCAGTGACATATCAAAATATTTGTTCCAAACGTTTGACTTAAACGATACCTTTGTCGTGCCGATCCTTGAGTGAAACTTCTGCCCGCAAAATTTATCATGAAGGTCGGCGTAGAACACTCGGACTAAGTCTTCGCTGTATTTAGCATTGCATTCCAGGAATTTGACAATGCCTTAATGTTGTAGCAGAAACATGATTTCTGTGAGGTGCATGCGTTCTGCGGTGAGGTTGTAGAAAGCATGTTGTGGCACAACTCCTCGTTTGCCAATATCTCTATTGAAGGATTCGACGCGAGCCTGTGGTACAAGCGATACAGCGGAGATGGGTAGAGATGCGGCGAATGATTCCCGGGATCTCTTGCCGGTAGGTCTGCGAGATGTGGAAGCCATTTGAACAGATTTGAAGCTTAGTATGTGTGGGTAGAGAGTGAAGGTTGGTGAGGGTTTTTGAGAATGATTTTGCAAGAGAGAGGGTTTCCCTTTTTGTAGATGAGAAGTTAGGGTTTTGGGAAGAGGAAAGATCAAGGGACAATAGACACTAGGTAAATGCAACTTACTAGGTAGTGGGAAGTTTGAAATGTAATGTAATGTAAATGCACACTTAATGAGGCTTTTTGAATGTAGATGCATGAGAAGATTTAAGGTTTTATGCAGAAAAACAGAGATTTTGAGCGATGCGTCGACCATACCTCTGCATTCGTCGACGCATACTGTTTGATTTTAAAAAAAACACAAAGAATTTTAAGTATGCGTCGACCATTGCCCTGTGTCGGTCGACTCATACAGGCAAAATTCTCAGTTTTTCACTTTTCTGCACATACGATGACAAGTTTGATGCATAATTAGAATGCCATAGCAATAAACAACCAAATAGATACATCATGCATATATATATAATATTATTATGTAGTATAGCTATTTAACCATGAAACTTTCCAGAGAGAGAGAGAGAGAAGGGAACAGTATCACCTTGATGTTGGAGTAGCTTGATGAACAATAAACTTGTGCTTGCAACAACATCAACTTGTTAGAAGTACAAGATTATAGTCTTAAATGGAATAAGGTAAACTCAGCAGTTTATAATGCCCGTTCCGAAATATCGAGAATACCAAGTTCTCGGCGGATATGAAAGAAAGGTTCAGTAGCTAGCGGCTTTGTGAAGATGTCCGCTAGTTAATTTTCAGTATTAACATGTTCAAATACAATGTCACCTTTCTCTACATGATCCCGAAGAAAGTGGTGTCGAATTTCGATATGTTTGGTGCGAGAATGCAACACAGGATTCTTGGTAAGATTAATGGCACTTGTATTATCACAATAGATGGGAATACGTTCGAGTTTGAGGTTAAAATCCAATAGTTGTTGCTTAATCCATAGGATTTGAGCACAACAACTACCGGCGGCAACGTATTCCGCTTCGGCGGTTGACAAAGCAACTGAAACCCGTTTCTTGCTATGCCAACCGACAAAAGAATTTGAAAATAAGTGACAAGTGCCACCGGTGCTTTTCCTATCCGATTTGCAACCGACAAAATCGGAATCGGAGAAACCTACCAATGAACAATCATTACCTTTGGAATACCATAGTCCATACTTCGGAGTACCGGATAGGTATCGAAGTATTCGTTTGACAGCTTTTAGATGGGATTCCTTGGGACATGATTGATATCTTGCGAACATGCATAAGCTAAACATAATATCGGGACGAGAAACAGTAAGATAGAGAAGTGATCCCATCATACCTCTATACCGTTTTACATCTACGTCCTTACCGTCTTCATCTTTGTTCAGGTTTGTACAAGTTGGCATGGGGGTGTCAATGGCCTTAGCTTTTGCCATGTCAAATCTCTTGATAAGGTCCAAACAGTACTTTGTCTGGCTCACGAAAGTTCCTTCTTTGAGCTGTTTAATTTGCAAACCGAGAAAGTATGTGAGCTCCCCCATCATACTCATCTCGAATTCGCCCTGCATAAGGTCTGAAAACTCTCTCACAAGATTCATGTTAGTAGACCCAAATATAATATCATCTACATAAATTTGTACTAATATCAAGTGCTTTCCTTGACGTTTAATGAAGAGGGTTGTGTCAACCTTTCCTCTTGAGTAACCTTGATCGAGTAAAAATTTGCTTAGTCGCTCATACCAAGCTCTAGGAGCTTGTTTGAGGCCATATAAAGCCCTTTTTAGTTTATAAACATGATCAGGATACTCATGAGATTCGAAACCCGGAGGTTGTGCGACGTAAACCTCTTCATTTATGTGACCGTTAAGGAATGCACTTTTAACATCCATTTGGAATAGTTTAAAGTCTTTCGCACAAGCGAAGGCAAGGAGAAGGCGTATAGCTTCGAGTCGGGCAACCGGCGCATAAGTTTCCTCATAGTCGATGCCTTCCTCTTGGTTATACCCTTGCGCGACTAAACGCGCCTTGTTACGGGTTATTACCCCGTTTTCGTCCAGCTTGTTCCTAAACACCGATCGGGTGCCGATTACTCGATGATCTCGCGGAGGAGGGACAAGGTCCCAAACCTCATTTCTAGTGAACTGATTAAGTTCCTCCTGCATTGACAAAAACCAGTGTTCATCGAGTAGGGCTTCTTTAGGGTTTTTAGGTTCCATTTGCGAAACGAAAGCGAAGTGATAACAGAAATTACTTAGCTTCGATCGAGTTGTAACACCCTTTGAGATGTCTCCGAGAATGTTGTCGATTGGATGGTCTTTGGAAGACTTCCAAGCTTGAGGGAGATCATCGTTTGAAGGCGGATGAGCTACCTCGGTTTCCTCATGGTGTACATCTTTATCCTCCTCAATTTTGACTATGTCGGGTTGATCAATCCCCGGCTCGCCACCTTTGAGTATGTCTTCAGTAGATGTACCTGCACCATGAAAACCACTACCCTTTCCGATGTTTCTCGGATTGGATTCATCAAAAGTGACATGTACAGACTCTTCTACAGCAAGTAATCGTTTGTTGTATATTCTATATGCTTTGCTCGATTGAGAGTATCCGAGGAAGATACCTTCGTCGGCATTGGAATCAAATTTTCCCAAGTTTTCCTTTCCATTATTCAATACAAAACATTTGCAACCAAAAACATGTAAGTGAGAAACATTTGGCTTTCGCCCTTTTAAAAGCTCATACGGTGTTTTATTTAGAATGGGGCGAATGAGCACCCTATTCAGAACATAACAAGCCATACTAATGGCGTCGGCCCAAAAATATTTCGGTAAGCCACTCTCGTTGATCATTGTTCTTCCCAATTCTTCCAAAATTCGATTTTTACGCTCCACAACCCCATTTTGTTGAGGAGTCCGTGGAGCGGAGAAGTTATGATCAATACCATGGTTACCGCAATATTCTTCAAGTAGATGGTTTTCGAACTCACCCCCATGGTCACTTCTAATTGCAACAATGTTTGTATTTAATTTATTTTGGGAAACCTTAGCAAATCTTTCAAAGGCGGCGAATGTATCGCTCTTGCTTACTAAAAAGATAGTCCAACAAAATCTAGAAAAGTTGTCCACTATTACGAAACCGTAATAATTTCCTCCTAGACTTTTAATCCTAGATGGCCCAAATAAATCCATATGAAGAAGCTCGAGAGGTCTCGTTGTTGAAACGATATTTTTGGATTTAAATGAGATCCTCGTTTGCTTTCCTTTTGACAAGCATCACAAAGGTGATCCTTGGTGAATTTTATTTTGGGGAGACCTAAGACTAGATCTTTTGAGACTATTTTGTTTAGTAAGTCAAAGTTAACATGTGCTAAACGCCTATGCCATAACCATGAATCTTCATTCATTGTTACAAGGCATTTGTCACTTGTTAACGATACTTCATTTAAGTCAAGCATATAGACATTATTCACACGCAGGCCATTAAACATACTCTTCTTATCATCATTATAAACAATTTTGCAACAATCTTTTGAGAACGATACATTGTATCCTTTGTCACATAATCGACTGATGCTAAGTAGATTGTGTTTAAGACCTTCGACAAGCAATACTTCAGAAATAGTAGTGGAAGAAGGATTACCTACACTACCTTTACCAAGTATTGCTCCACGGTTGTTGTCACCATAGGTTACATATCCCTTCTTCTTAGCCACGAAGTCAATGAAGAGTGATATGTCTCCTGACATGTGCCTTGAGCATCCACTGTCGAGAACCCATCTTCTCTCGGTAGTCTCGATGCATTGTACCTATGGAAATGTAATTAACAAGAGAAGGTACCCAATGGCTTATTGGGTCCTGAATGGTGAGGAACTAAATGGTTGCATTTGGGCAGCCATTGATAAATGCCTTTAGGAACTAAAAATCTCCTAAACCTACATTTAGCAATGGAATGGCCTTTCTTGCAACAATAAAGACAAGAGAAATTTACATTTTGATTGCTTTTGCTATCTTCATCCTTTATAACATATTTATATTTTTGATATGGATTAACCATACTTTTTCGAAAGTTTGATTTGTCGATAGCAAAGGTAATCTTGGGCTCAAGAGCCTTGTCAAGTTTGGCCTTTAGGTTTCTTACCTCACCTTGCCAAATATAATAAGTATCACACCCAAAGTTGATCATCCTACTTCTAAGGTCCTCACAACTTTTTTTTGTGCTTTCCACTATAGAAGCTTTAAGTGCCTCAAGTTTCCTTTCGGATTCTTGAATTTTATGTTCCAAATGAGAAAAAAAAATCTTATTTGAGGCAAGCCTTTTAAAGGCCTCTTTTGCTTCACAGTGTAAAGTGTCAAAAGCAGTTTGCAATTCATGATGAGACATACTAGAGGATTTTTCATATTTAGCATGTCGTACCTGTTTCTTTTTGTTCTTTTGATGATCAGAGAGACATAGGTTTGCATTTTCATCTTCATCACTAGAACTTTCATCATCATCGGAGGAGTCGTTATTGCTTTCCCAAGCTATGTATGCTCTCCTTGGCTTTGATGATTTCTTGTGTGATTTGTATGATTCCTTTTCCTTTGTCTTCTTGTTCATCGGACAGTCCGGTTTGTAATGACCCGACTTTCCACACGTATAGCACGACCCTCTAGTCATTTTACCTTTTGAGTCATCATTTTTAGAGTACCTAGATTGTTTCCGGAAGTTTACCAAGTTCTTCTCGGAATGTTGGATGCCGTTCTTTCTCACATAACGATTGTAGCGTTTAACGAACAACCCCATATCTTCACTCTTGTCCTCTTCTTCTTCGTCGCTCAATGAATAATCATTTTGCTTTTTTGCTTGAGACTTCGAGGAGGAAGTCTTTAGAGCTATAAATTTCTTTTCACTCACCTTTGCTTTGTCCTTCTTATCTTTCTTTTCGTGTTGTTCTAGGATCAAGAGAACTTATTCGTGCTCTTGTAGTTTGCCAAATAATGTTGTCAAGTCTAATGTGGTAAGATCATTTTCTTCTTTGATGGCGGTCACTTTCGGTTGCCATTCCCTGTTAAGACATCTTAAGATCTTATTAGTAGCAACATCATTGGAAACCGGCCTACCAAGTGAATGTAATCGATTGATAAGATGAGTAAATCTCTTTTGCATGTCAGCAATGGTTTCCCCTTGCTCCATGAAAAAGAGATCAAACTCTTGTGTTAGTGTGTTGATTTTTGCCAACTTAACATCGTTAGTCCCCTCATGGGCAACTTGTAATGAATCCCACATGGCCTTAGCAGTAGGGCAATGGGATACACGATAGTATTCATCTACACCTAATGTGGAGATTAGGATATTTTTGGCTTTCCAATCATAATTGTATTTCTTTTCATCATCATCGGTCCATTGTGCTTCAGGCTTAGGCACTAATTCATTGTTCTCATTGGTCATGGTAATTTCAATTGGACCATTGAGAATAACGTTCCATATTTTTCTATCTATAGAATTTATGTGCACCCGCATACAGTCTTTCCAATAACTATAATTTTCACCATTGAAAACGGGAGCTCTATTATAAGCCCCTTTAGGTTCGTTAGCCATTTTCTATCAAAGTTATATTTCGAAGCACGGAGTGAACCAGGCTATGATACCACTTGTTAGACTATGGCACGGATCTAGAAGGGGGGGGGGGGGGGTTGAATAGATCCCAATTAAAATTTGAGTCGGCGCTACCAATTTAAAAATTGGTTTTGAAAATTTGTTTTAAGTGCGGAAGCGGCCGAGGAAAAATATAGTCTAAAACGAACCGTTATTGGAAAACCGGATATGCGTCAAGCCTATGGATTAGAGATGATGCGAGATACGAATCACTACACTATTTGCACAATCAATGATTTGTTTCACTTACTAGGATTCCTAGTTCCAATGATTCAAATACCAAATTAAACTAGATACACACTTAAGATAATTTTGGTTTAAGCAAATTATCAAACACTTGGTGTGCGAAAACACTCCAAGTGATATTTGTGTTGAGTAAGTGATTCCAATTAATCTAGTACAATATCCTATTGTACTTTGGATTCAAAAACAGAGTTTTAAACTCTTACTCAATTAATATCAGTTTGATAAAAGTGCTTATACTAAAATCACTTAATTTTTAAGCTGAAAATCAATTATGCAGAAAATTAAAGAAGACAAGGATTTGATGAGGCAGTTCCCCCGCCGTCCTCGCTTCGGGGTACGTCTGCCCTCAATTCTAAAACTAGAATTGAGATGATTTAATAGATATCACTTGTTGAATTTAACCGTTTATACAAGGATTGCAAAGCACATATACAACAGAACTCTCAAGATGTTGAATGTAGCTTCCACTCCTTGTTCCTTGATTCAAGATGAATCAAGCCCTTCGATTGTTGTTGCTAGACCTCCGATTCCAGCCCCTTTGTTGAATAACCTTCCGTTCTTCAAACCTTCGGCCCGACTGATCTCAACTACAACGAATCAAACCCGAATTCTTCCCTTCAATATCACCGAATCCGCTACTAGACTGACGAAGACTTCCTCTTCTCAATCACCTTCGCTCAGCTGAATATTGATGAAGCAATTCGTCCAAAAAACCCCAAACACAAACCAATCTTGGAGGACAAAACCTCAACGGTTTTATTCAAGAAAAAACCTGTCACAAGCTTCAACCCGAACCGGATTCCCCAATCACGGCTTCGAACCTTATCGCCTTTAACCAATCACAAAGCACATCAAAAATGGGTATGTGTAGTTGATGTGTTGTGAGATGTTGAAGATGAAGATGATGAATCTTGGACACCTATTTCACTTTTTCTTGTTTCTTTTGAACACTTGAAATCAATTTTACAAATGTTAGTTGATAAAAGTAATTTGACTTCTATTTATAGTAACCAACTTACCAACCAAAAATAACAGCTTTTCAAACAGTGGAAAATACTCAGAAAACTGAGTTTACGCACGAGCGGTCGACCATAGGTCGGCGTGCGCTGACCCGTGAGAAATGCGCCGACCCCTATGGTCGACTCACGTATTCCATGCGCTGACCCGTGGCCAACTGCACTAAGCCATGCGCCGACCTGTGGTCGACTCAAGCAACCATGCGCTGACCAGTCACCAACTGGTCTGTGTTATGCGCTGACCCGTGGCTTATGCGCTGACCCTTGCGGTCGACTCAAAGCCTGCAAACCTGCAAAAATTCGTATTTTTGTGGTTTTCATGCATTTCGTCATGATCGCATTTTATCCACATATATTTTATGAAATATAGCAGTTTTAGATAAGCATAGGGAAGGATATGATAGATGATATGCTGCATTTGTTTGTAGACGTGGAATCGACAATGCCTATTCATCCATGATGGTCATTTGTCATCATCGAAACTTGTGATTGTATGTTGTCTTACAATTTGCCCTTACACATTGGACAATGCAAAATTGTGATTCTCTCTCATTCAATACAAAATATATCTAGTTGAAGAATGTTAAGAAACACATGGTGTGAAGTAGCAAAAGACCGTTTCAC
Organism: Lathyrus oleraceus; assembly: GCF_024323335.1. Lineage (NCBI taxonomy): Eukaryota > Viridiplantae > Streptophyta > Magnoliopsida > Fabales > Fabaceae > Lathyrus > Lathyrus oleraceus. The sequence continues at coordinate 106,827,216 of NC_066585.1, forward strand.
TATAGTTGTTTTGTTGTCTTACTCTACAACTTTGAACTATGAAGTCCACCATCTATAAGATTTCTCATTAAAAAATGTATAATGAAACAGTATATGCCTGTAGTTTGTTGATAAAGTGTGGCTATATTATATAGTTACCTTTTGGTTTAGGTTTAATTGTGTGGCTAATGTTTGTTGATAAAGTTGGAATTAAATTTTGAATTTTGGAAGGAGTAATTGGTATTGTAGGTAACTCGAATTTTGTGTGTATAAATAGTGATAGGTTTTATGCAACGAGTTATAAAAAGGTGAAATCGATGGCTATGTGTGAAGGTGATTTGAATAGTTGTGCATGTAAACAAGAAAACTAAAGGCCTGTTTGAAATGCATCTTAAAAACTCTTTTTTAGTTTTTGAAAATTTAAAATTTAAAAACTTATTTGAATATAATGTTTTGTAAAAGTGTTTTTAAAAACTCATTTCTATTTTTCAGTTTTTAAAAGCAAAAAAGCGAAACAGTTTAGTTGTGTTTTGCTTCTTACTTTTTAGTTTTTAGTATTATAAAACTTGAAGAAAAAATATAAAAATTTATAATTTTCATTAATAGCATTAATGTAATTTTAATAATTTTTATATTTTAAAAATAAAATAGAAAAAGTATTTGAAAGAGTATGTTATTTCTTTTATTTATGTTATTTTTATGTATAAGTAACCTTTCCAAATATGTTTATTTATTTTACTTATTTTTTTTGTATTTCTCAATTATGTTCATTGTATATTTTTTTTCTATTAAACGTGGAATCCCATTTTTTACTTTTTTTTTCTTATTATTATTACAAACAAGTGTTATGTGATTTGTAAAATTAAAAATTGATTTAACCCAATTATTTGTATTCGACCAAATATCAATTAATTTTCTTAAGTTTGTAATATTTTATACAATAAAATAGATTTTAAAAGTAAATGACAAAATATGCATTTTTATTCTCTTCTTAAAATACTATTAAAAGATTAGATTATCAAACAAGTTTTTTCATTTTCATATTTTCAAAACAGTTTTTAAAAATTAGTTTATCAAACAAGTTTTTTGTTAATTTTCTTCTTAAAAATAGTTTTTTAAAATAGATTTGAAAAACAAATTTTAAAAACTAAAATTGAAAAGTGTTTCAAACATGCCCTAAGTGTTTGGGTACAAACATAATTTCCTGATGCAAAAGTGATTTCTCTCGAGAAGTTATTTTAATTTCTTTTGGATTTTGATACGAATGAATTTAAGTGTCAACTATATATATTTCATCATTATAGAGGTTTAATTTAAATTTCTTATAAACAATAGAGTTATAAAGTTTTGCATTATCTTGCAAAGAGTCTTCATGATATTTTTAATTATGAGTGTTAGTCTTTAATGATGATTATTTTATTTAAAAATAAATAACTTTAAATTTGACTATATATTACGTTGTGTTCACCAATATGTTTAGTATTTTTATTTTTACCACTAATTCAATTTTGTTATATACATAAACAAAATTATAAGAATTTAATTATAATTTTAAAAAATGTTTCACAACATTCTGTATGACATCCTTTCTCGAACTGTTTTCTTGGTGCACAAGGTTGATTGAAGTATATCTCATGCTTTTGAGATTTCTTTTATTTTATGTCCAGTTCAGATATATGATTGTTATAGCATGTGTTTGGATTTGGAAAAGATTTATCCTAAATATATATTTAGCAAGAATGCATTTGGTGCTTGATTTGTTCAAGATTTGTATCAATCAAGGATCACAATCGTCATAATGAAGATTTGATTGATTATGCATGTTTTTAGAAAGGTTTAATCTGAATCAAATTTCGAAAGATTAAAGTTGTTATAATCAAGAGATTCAAATTTATTCTAGTTTTGATCAATCAAGATTTGCATTCAACATTATTGAAGATTGATCTCATGCGCTTTTTAGGTTGTATCCGCTTTGATGACACAAAACCTACATGGCTTTCTAGTTGGATCGTTGTTGCTATTTAATGAGGTAATCTTCTTTGTGAAGACTCAAATCTCAAGAGAAAATACCTACTCTATAGGAGAGTTTTAGCTGAGTCTTTGTATTTGTAGTTTGTACACTATATTCCTGGGAATTATTTCTAAATTATTTGAATGGAGTTTTAAATTTTATTAGAGTTTATCGTTCATATTTTTAATTTAATAAACACTTGGGATAGTGCTCGAGTGAAAGTGAAAGGTTTCTCATATTCAGAAGGAACCCTGATCAAATCTTCACATGTAGTATTAGAAAGCGGTACTGAAGGAAGTGAGTTCAAATAAGACCAAACATACTTCTGACTATTAGGAGTGAAGTTCCTTTAAAAGGAAGTCTTATATAGAAATTCATAGGTAGTATTAGGAAAATAGGCATTGAATTAGGTGAGTTCAAATCTTACCAATTTGTACTTTTGACTATTAAGAGTAAATTTCTTTTTATTTGGTTAACATCCTCTAGACGTAGGTCATTTTGCACCGAACTAGGTTACAATTCCTATGTTATTTATATTTTGACTTTATTCTGTCTATTATGCATTTAACTTGTCATGGACATTATTCCAACATTATCTCGGTCATCTTGTCATTTGAAGAACATAATTTCAATTGGCATTGGAGCAAACACCCTCTTCTATTTGGGTGTGTTCTAGGGTTCTTATTATGTTTAAGATGGAGAATTCCAAAGAATTAGGATCACTTAATCGAGCAATGATTCTTATTGGTACAAATAATCCTCCAAGGATTGTAGCTGAAGACAATTCTAAAGATTTTGAAGACCTAGTATAATATGATATTGAAGAAAATATGATGCTTTCTAAGATCTTGACAAAGGTCATGAGAATACTAGACATGTGATCTAGGAATGATGTCTCTACCAATGTAAAAATGAATTAACAACATAATTTCAAGAGTGGTAACTTTCAACGTAAAGGAAAAGATGGTGAAAGACAAAACCTCATATGTTCTTACAGAGGAAAAGGGACCCAATGTCTTTAATGCAAAGGTTTTTGACATATTCAAGTTGAATGCCTAAGTTTTCCAAGGAAACAAAGAAAAAGCTACAATTTCACTGATGATAATATAGTTGAAGAAAATGGATCTGATCAAGCAAACAATGTTCTAGCTTTCATGACTCACATCAAAGACATGAATGGTGTTATAGATATTGGTGAGCCATCCAATTCATTGATTGGGTGTGTTACTTATATTCATAAAACATAATTCACAATGTCAGGTAACAAGTCTCAGCATCATGTCAAGCATATTTACCGACACATTAATTTTCTCTACACCAAACCCTCTCAGGGTTGTCACTATTGTGGTCGGCATGGTCACATTCCACCGCATTGTTATAAATTGTATGGTAGAGAACAACATCATTAATAGATGTATCCCTAGTGGAATGAGAAGTCTAAAATGCACCATTAACAAGTTTGGTGTGCCAAGCCTATTTTTCTTGTTGATATTGCTTGTACCTCCCTCATGGTATCACTCATGAAGATTATTATTTTGATAATAGTTTCTCTATACACATGAAAGAAGAAAGAAACTATCTGAATAACATCAATTTGTATTTCAATAGTTATGTTATGTTTGGTGATGGTGCTTAAAGAAAAATTATTGAAAAAGGGAATTTAGACTATCCTAGTCTTCCTTGCCTTTACAATGTCTTATTTGCTGATGGTCTCAATACTAACCTTATTAGCATCAGTAACCTTTGTGATTAAGAGTTATGTGTCAAGTTCTACAGTATGGAGTACACAGTTACAAATAAACAACATACTCAACTTATGAAAGGAACCAGATCTTCAGAGAATTTCTACATGTGGTCACTTTCTAAGAAGAGACAATCTTAAACTTATCATATCTCTAAAAGTGTTGAGAAAAATAATAAACATAGAGCTAAGAGAAATAAACTTATAGAGAGGAAGATGACTGCTGCTAAGACTATAGAGCATAATGTTGAAGATCATCTTATTGACATCATGGATGATATTGTAGATAAAAAAACTAATTTGCGGCCTAGAAAAACTTATTCTCTTAAATCTCAAAAGTATGAGGAATATTTTCTTAGGAAAGGTCGGCATTGGTCTTCCCTAATCTAAAAATTATGGAAGGTAAAATGTATGTTGACTATCAAGTTGTGAAGCAAACCAAGATGTCACATAAAACATTTTGACATCTTACTCGTGTTCTTGAACTACTTCATATGGATCTTATGGGACCAATGCAAGATGAGAATCTTTGAGAAAAGACATATGTCTTTGTCTATGATAATGACTACTCCGTATTTGAGTTTATTCATGAGAAGTTTGATACCTTCTATATTGTTGAAGCTCTTTGCCATCACTTATAGCGTGAATAGGGAGAAGAGATTAGAAATATCTTTTAAATTTGAAACGATCATTCTAACTTCTACTTTTTCTGCACTACTGAAAGGATTGCTTATGAGTTTTCAACTCCCATCTCACCCCAATGAAATTGGATTGTCGAAAGGAAGAACAATACCGTGAAAGAATTGGCAAGAGTCATGATTTATGCCATAAAACTTCTTATTTAATTTCCTTCTCTAATTTCTGGAATTTTGACTAATAAAAAAACATGATATTGTATCTGCTGAAGATGAAATCAATATTCCTCCTAGTCTATTGAATTCAATAATAAATTGTTTATTGGGAAACATGTCTCAAACATTGTTCATACCAATATTTCACATTTTGATGAGTATGATCTAACTGGTGGTGAAAATGTTCTTGATGTCTCGCCCCTGTATGGGCCTGTTTGAAGTCATCTACTTAAAGTTCTTATTTTTTTCCCACTAACTTACCCTTATTTATCATATTTCAATTCATATAATTATTCCACTAGCTATTATTAATAAGTTCATTTTAGTAAATAACACTTGTTTTATCACTGAAATCAACACAAGTAATCATCATCTTAAAAAATGTGAAAATCTCAAAAATGAAACCTAATATGAGACGGAAGGAGTAATAAGTAAGCAAATAGACATATAGAACAAAATACAAAGATAGCATTGCTAAAGATAAAGATTGTAAGATCATACCAATAAGGTTGATTAGATGTAACTTACTACAAGGAAATGTTAGTTTATAACATAATACAAATAGAAAGAAGAAATGAAATAGGAATTTAAATCTATTTAAAACACGGAGAATCCAAGATTCCCAATCCCTATGTATCTTGTGAAAGGGTTATGTGGATAACGCTTTGTGAAAATATCAACCAATTGATTTTTCGTATCCACATATTCAAAAATTACATCGCCCTTTTCAACACGATCCCTTAGGAAATGTTCTAGATTTCTATACATTTTATACGTGAATGCAACAAAAGATTCTTAATAAGACTTATCACATTGATGTTATCGCATTTGATTGGAACGTAACCGAGTTTTAAATCATAATCCAATAATTGGTGTTTTAGCCATAAGACTTGTTCACAACAATTACCGGAGATTACATATTCATCCTCAGCGAGAGAAAGAGCAACATTATGTTACTTATTATTGTGCCAAGAATCTAAACAATTTTCAAACAAATGACAAGTATCATTAGTGATTTTCCTATCCGATTCGCAACCAGCAAAATCAAAATAAGAAAAACCTACTAAGCTACACTCGCAGTCGCTACCTTTGGAAACCAAAGACCGTGATGCGAGGTTCCGTTAAGATATCTCAAAGTTGTTTTTACGATCTTAAATTGGGATTCGTTAGGTGGCACCTGAAATTGAGTGTGCATGCACGTGTTAAACATAATAAATGGCCTAATTGACGTTAAATATAGTAAATATCGTATGATACCTCTATATTTGGTAATATCGATCCCTACACCTTGTTCATATTTATATATCAACACATTTGAAGCCATGAGAGTTTATATGCTTTTCGAATCTTTCATATCAAATTTTTTTAGAAGCTTCAACCACTACTTTATATGGATGATGAATGTTCCAGCTTCGTTTTGTTTTATTTGCAGTCCTAAGAAGAATGTCAGCTCTCCCATTAGCGACATTTCGAACTCCATGGGTGATACTAGCAATCTCCTTGCAAAGATATTTGCCACTGGCTCAAAATATAATATAATCAACATAAATTTGAACTAATAAGATATGCAATTTCTTATGCCTAAACATTTTAATGCAAAAAAACATTTAATGCAAGGGCAATTTAATAAAGAAAAAAATTTAATGCAACTAAAACATTATTTTGATGCAAATGAAAAATAATTTTGATGCAAATGAAAAATAATTGAATGACCATGACGAAAACAAAACAATTAAGTGAAATTAAGATAAATTAAAGTGAAATTACACAAAGATAGAGAATAATGGAACAATCAGAGCAATTACGTTGATCTAGGACTTAATTGTTGCACAAGTAAAGTTAGAAAATTATAAAACTAATAAAGCAATAGCACAATATGATCAAAAATATGATTGGATACATCTTCCTTTACTTGTCTTGATACACATTTTAATTCAAGACACTCCTGCACAAAATATTAATAGATAGAACTAAGTATCCCATTGTAGTTGGATACTTGTCGATTTGTAAAAGATCACTTAGGTATCCAAGCCATGGTACCATTAGGATAACATTCCTAACATGGAAAAGAGACCTTATGTGACCTTTATCACCACATTAATGCTATATGACTTTATATAAAATATTATGTTTATTTCTGTTAGCAAAGAGGGTTTTTTTTCTTATAAACATTTATTTTTAACTTGAAGAAGTAAAAACAATAGTAGGTAGAGAATAGATTGTGTCAATTCTCCTTTAAGGTTTTCACTTTCAAGTTTTAAAATTGGACAAGTGTCACATTCTATCTTTACTACATTTTCAGCTAAAGTATCAGAAATAATAAATCTCTCCTTAATGAGAGATGCATGTTCTCCCTTTAATGAATCTAAGGCATTATTAAGATCACAAACCTCCTTCTCAAGTTTTGAAATATGTTTTCTTTGGAGATAAATTTTCTTAAATGTTTCTAATGTGTCTTCATGCATTTTTCTAAACGCTTTCGGAAATTGTTTGTAAGATGGTTTAAAATCAGAATCAGAATCATATACCTCTAAGTCTTTATAGTTATTGTGCGCCATCAAGCATATATTTGCATATTTATCACCTGAGCTCGAAATAGAAGATGAGTAGGAGCTCTCCTATTCTTCTTTCCAAGTGATATAAACCCTACAGCCTTCGACACAGCTTCCATCAATCTCTTAGGAGTCTTTATACTTCTTTTTTATTGGGCTTGTTGAGACTCAAACATGTTGTATGATAATAACCTGACTTTCAACATTTGTAGCATGTGACATTTTCTTCCTTTTTCTTATCTTCCTTCTTATGCGAATATGCCTTCTTAAATTTGATCATTTTTTTGTCGGAATGTTTAAGCTTGTGTTTTTTATATATTGATTGTAGTGCTTGACAAATTAACCGGTATCTTCTTATTTGGAAGAGTCTTTGTCATAACTATCATTATCATCTTCTACTTTCTTTATCTTTTACAACGAAGCTTTCATGGAAATATCCTGCTTATCTTCTTTAACCTTCTCTTTTATTTGGCATTTAGTTTGCTTTCCGTGAGCTGTTTCAGTTCAGTTTCATGTTCGGTCAGCTTTTCAAACAATTTAGTGATATCCAAAAAATTTGAGATCATTTGTTTCTTTAATGGTTTTAACCTTTGGTTGTCATTCCCTGTACGTATATCTTAAAATTGTTTTAGCACAATCTTTGTTACAAAGGGATTTTCCCAAATTTTCTAACTAGTTGATTAAATGGAGAAAACGAGTGTGCATGGATTCCACAATCTCACCTGGTTTCATACGAAAAAGTTCATACTCCTTTATCAACATATTTATTTTAGAATCCTTAATGTCTTTAGTACCCTCATAGAAGACTTGAAGAGAATTCCACGTTGATTGTGCACTCTTATGATGTGAGATAAAGTAATATACTTTAAAGATTAACACGAAGATAAATATATTTCTCACATTTAGATCATAGGATGCCTTTTTGGTTTCCTCTTCTGACCAATCCTTTGGAGTTTTTCAGTAAAAATACCATCGAGTTCACTTTTAGGAATAAAAGGTTCGTCATTGTATTCCACCCAAAGCATTTTGTTCATAGACATCAAGTAAACGCACATATTGTAATTCCAATAAACATAGTTTTTGCCTTTGAAAATTGAGCTCTACTATACACTCTCTTCATATCGTATTTACCCATACTCTCAACTTTCTAAGTCTTTTATATTTCATCAAATAATAACCATCTCAAATCTCAAATTTAGGATATTGCCTTCTCAAATTTGACTCAATTAAATTGTAGTTAAATAAGATTTAATAAAATATTTAGCACAACCAAATCTTGACAAAAATAATACTCTTATTTATTTTGTCTAAGTTAAATCATGACTAATCTCCCGAGTATCTTCAAAATTTAGAAATTTATATAATCATGAACAAATTAGTAATTAAATTATTTTAGTCAACCGTTTGAATGGCATTGTTGTAAATAATAGAAGTCTTCCACTCTGTAAATAAATAGCTCCCTTCCTCATTCTCATTTCTAACCAATTCTCTGTAACCTCACGCAACAGGTTTGAATTTCTTTCCCCCTATGCAATTTTTTTTCTCTATTTGAAAAATTAGTCGAAAATGCATTGTATACAAACGACGCCGTTTTCTTTTTTAATTCAGTTAAGACTTAAGATTATGAACTCGTTCACATGATGTACATTTTGTTACACTAACAGAAAATATGGCGGATGGAGAAGTGGCTGACGGTGGAGTACGGAGGAGAGGATGCACTTTTCAGAAGAAGGATTTCTTCCCGGAGGAGTCCTTAAGTGCTGGGGAAATTACAGAAGGTCGGTGATGGAGACACCGTTCCGTTTCAAGGATCGTGTGTTGAAACGATCCAGTGATCATGCAGAGATAGTGGATGTTAAGGCTCGGAGTGGGAACGAGATGAAGAAGACGCTCAACTGGTGGGACTTGATGTGGTTGGTTCGGGAATATTTGTGCTTACCGGACTTGAGGCTAAGGAGAAAGCTGGTCCGGCAGTGGTGTTGTCGTTTGTCATCTCCGGTGTCTCCGCTTTGTTATGGTGTTTTGTTACAGAGAGTTCGCCATTGAAATTCCGATTGCAGGTACTAGTTTTTCTCTTACTCTCACTACTTTCTTAAATGTTAGTTTAGGGTTTATGATAATGACAATATTTTTCATTTTATTTAAGGTAAGTAATAGTAAGTTTTATACCAATTTAATTTGTATTCAACTTAATGTCAATAAAATACAGATGTTAACAAAATTAGGGTGAAGATGGGATTATAATACAACAACCTATGTTATATCTTTCTCATGGTTGTTAAGATCTCGATCTAGATCTTAAAATCTTAAGATTTTACGATCTCATTCAACCCTAGTGATCCGGATCTTAAATAGAATCTTGTATTGTAGTCAAATTGTGGAAAAAAATCATAAAATTATTGATTTTGTGGGATCTTTGCCAGTTTCACCTATGATTGACCGTTTTCCGGTCACTATCTTAAAATATGAGAAGGATGACAAGATGCATAGGCACACCAACTTTGGTTCGACAAAGACAAATGTGTGTCTTTCAAAATTATGAAGTTTTAGATTTAGGGTTTTAAGAATAAACATCTGATTTATAGGATTTGTTTTAATTAATTGACTTATGATAATCCTAGTCATTGCTTAAATATGTCCTTAATGTCTAACAAATGTTCCATTTTGCAGTAGTAAAGTATAAAAACTCAAAGATACATATCTAAAGAATATAAAAAAAAAAAGTCATTTTCTCACTAATACACTTGCCTACTAACATATAAAAATATTTCAAATATATAATATTATTTTTTCATTTTAGTAGGATCTTATGATTTTTGTTGTGATCTTATGTTTTATGATCTTGTTACCCCATTTCGATCTTACAAAAATAATTGGGTAGGATCTTCCGATCTTAACTACGATTTTATATTTTACGATCTTCATATTCTCTTCCAATCTCAGGTAAGATCTCGATTTTGACAACCTTTCTTTCTTCTACTTATTTATTTTACTAGAAGTTTCCGGTAAGATTCATTAATGTTTTTGATGACTAGGTTGCCAAATTTGAAAAACTATTCCATAAAAAATTTCTAAATCGAAAATGCTTCTTTAATTTTCATATACACTCTAGTCATTTGTCATTATTATAAGTAACTTTGATTTTTTTTTATATATTTAATTATTAATATATCTAATTCATATATGGATTAAATACATTGACATTCAAATGTATCAAAAAATTTAAATTTATTTATAATACATTTAGTGATATTTTACTACACCTCACATAATATCTTCCCTAGTAGTTAATTTATTTGCTAGTATATTTTGATATATAATCTTTAATTATTTTCTCCAACTTTAGAAATGTGTGTTTTTATATTAAGAAAAAATGACATCCATACTCTTTCTAGTTTTAGAAACCAATGACAGTCCTAATTCTAGAAAACACTCACATGGCCACTAAAGACAGAAAATACTGTATTAGATAATGAACTATGTGCATTTGGATTAGTGGAGTCAGACGCAATTAATTACCACATAAAACTATCTTATCGAAATTAATTCAAAAATTAAGTTTAAATCGTTTTCCTGTAATTCAGATGGTTCATTTGCATACTTAAGAGTAGAGTTGGGAGACTTTATGGCCTTCATAGCCGCCAGAAACATCCTCCTTGAGTATGTTATAGGCGGTGCCGCCGTTGCTCGATCATGGACCTCATATTTTGCAACCCTCTGCAACCGAAATCCTGACAATTTCTGTATAGTAATTCGTAACATGTATGAACTATATGGATGGCTTGCACCCCCTCACCTTGTTAAGTTTATACTAATCTTATATGTATTTAAAATCTTCAACCCCTATCATTTAAACATTGCATCATGGTGTACTAGAATTTAAGTCTCTCTCCTATTTTAATACTCTCTCAGTTCCATATTATAAATAAATTTTATCTTTTTAAATTTATTAAATAATCAATATTAATCTATATATAAATATACATTAATTATTTAACGAATTTAAAAATGTGAAATTTATTTATAATATGAAATTGAGGGAGTATATTAAAGGTTTACAAATTAAAATACTAATAGGCAAGCAACCCAAACTACATACTTTTATATTTGAAAAATTCTAATGTGAAGACTTTAAAATGATTTTTTGGTGCAGTTATAATTCTGCTCAACCAATAAACAAAGGGTAATAAGTAAGTGCCACGTAGAGTTATATGTTGCATATTGGATCCTCATATCTATTAATATTAATATTGCAACAAGTTCTAACATGTATACTAAATTTATAATATTTAGTTCATTTGATATATTGTTTTTTAACTTTAAATCTTATATTTTGAAAATTAAGATTCAATAAAACAACAATTTTATCTTCTTTCTTCAATGTGTAATTCATCTTCTTCGTCCACAATTGTAAAACGATCATAAAAACACTTTTGCCCAATTGTGTGGAACGAATTCACGTCTCGTACTCTCACATTTAATCGCTTACACCATTGAGGATGAAACTCTCATTTCATTTTCTTCTTTCGTCATTGTAAAACGAGCTTTCTTCCCAACCTTTTACAACGAACGAACCTTTAATATTATCCTATTCAGTCGCTCCTCACATAGTTTGTTGGTGTTCGTATTAATAGCAGATTTACTAAGGTATTTGGGTTTAAAATTTAATGATTTTAATTTGTCATATGATTTCAGCTTGGGAAGTGGATTTTATGATTGATGTTGTTATCTGTATTTAGATTTCAAATTTAAGGATTTCGATTTTTAAGTTGTTACTTGTTCATTATGTTAGTTAAATTTTATTTTAATTTGGGAGTTTAGTTTTATGATTGATGTTATCTGTATTTGGATTTTGGATTTCAAATTAAAGGATTCTGATTTTCAATTTCTTAGTTATTCAACATGTAAGTTAAGATTTCATTTCAATTTAGGAATTAGGTTTTATGATTGATATTGTATTATGTTGTGTTATATATTGACTGGTTTCATATTTACAACTACAACAACTCTTGGTGTTGATTTGCACAATATTCATTCCACTTATAGTGATTTATCAGATGTTGAATATAGTGATGATGCTGATGTTAATTATGTTGTATATAGTGGACATCAAATTAGATGATGAAGGTGATGTTGGTAATGACGATGACGAGGAATCGGTTGAAGCGGAGTGGTTAAACAGCCAAGCATTTGTAGATGATAGATCGGTGAGTATTAATTTCATTATTTATGATGAAATTAATGCTATGAAATTTAGATTTGTGAGTGAAGCTTATGACTTTTATTATATGTATGGAAAATGTAAAGGTTTTGCCATTAGGAAAAATAAAGTTAGGCAAATAGGGCCCGGAGATAGTGAAATGATAGTAATGAGGCAGTATGTATGCAACAAACATGGATTAAGAGACAAGAAGCATTTATCTTGGGTAGATAGGAAAAAAGATCACTGACATATGACATGTACTAGATGCGTAGCTAGGCTCCGTGTGCACTATAAAGTCAAAAAGGGAAAATATATAGTGTCAATTTTTGTAGATGCTAATAACCATGAATTAACCTCATCTAAGTTTGTGCATTCACATCCCATTTATCTTCAAATTTCTAAAGCAAATGGAGCTCAAATGTATGGTCTTCATTCACATGGAATCAAAACTTGTTATATAATATGATACATGGCTCAAAAGGGTGGATATAATGATGTTGGTTTTATAAAGAAAGATTTTTATAATTATTTTGATGAAAAAAATGTGTGATGTTATTAAAGTTGGTGATGTTGTCGTTGCTTTAAATTATCCTAATGTGAAATCATCTGACGATCCTATGATATATGCAAAATATTATGTCAATAGCGATGGAAGATTGAAATTACTTTTTTGGACATACGACACTAATAGATTGAATTATTTATGTTTTGGCGATGTTGTTGTGTTTGACATAACTTATTAGAAGAACAAATTCAATTATCCATTAGTTATATTTTTTGGATGCAACCACCACTCATAGACTATTATATTCGGTGTTGCATTGGTGTCAAATGAAACAATATAGACGTGTAAGTGCTTGTTAAGGTGTTTCATAGAGTGTATGGAAATAAATATCCAAAAGCAGTGCAAAAAAAGATGGAGATGGGGCTTGAGGGAGTCTGTAAAACATTTTTTTCCTGATGCAATCCATTGGTTATGTGCTTGACATTTGAACAAGATTACAGGTGAAAATGTAAAGAAGTCAAAAAATTTGGGTGGTTTTAAAAAAACAATGTACTCAAATTTTACACCTGAGCAATTTGAAGGATTTTGGTCATAGCTAGTTAAGGAGAATGAACATAAAGAAAATGTTTGGGTTACTGATCGTGTGTGAACCTTAAGTGCACGATTGTGTCAAGTAGTAAAAAGAATCGATCCCACAGGGAGATGTATGATTACAAAATCTAACTTCAATTATGCTTATCTAAGGTGATCGCAAAAGATTTGTTTGATGCAGATTGAAAAATAGATTTTAATAATCAATAAAAAGCAAGACTAGGAGATATGATCATCCATATAGACTCACCCCTAATATCATTCATGTTTGAATTATGAGAAGTTCTAGGCTATTTTTATAGGAAATTGTACAAATATGTGCGTCATCCCACTTTCGTGGCGTGCGCGTCTAAACATATTTCAGGCACAACTAAGTAGATCAATCAAGAGCGTTATGCCTTTTCATGTGATAATGCATCTTGATTGTTTCTCAACTGAGATCAAGTCACCTAGTCAATAGCGCCTCGAACTCAATTGTTTACTAACTTGCTTTTGGATGTCGAATCATTATCTTTCGATACATGATCGACATCTTTTTTGACATAAACATGGATTAGAATTTGAGTTCTAAAATAAAGAAAACTTATATTTCTCGCAATTACAAATGAATAACTTGGTAGGGGCTTGTCATGAGATAGGCTCTTATAAACCCATGTCCCTAAGGATCTACTTACTCATGGTGATGGTAGGATGTAGCAACCTTATGCCTAACCCCATATTTCTCAAGGCTCTCAAATTGTCTGGCAATAAAATGTGATCCCCTGTCGCTTATCACCAACCAAAGGATCCCAAACCTTGGGAAGTTTAATTTTTTGAACATTTTTATCATAACTTGGGCATCATTTGTTAGAGAGGCAACGACCTCAATCCATTTTGATACATAATCCACAACCACGAGTATGTACTCGTTTCCCATAAATGAAGGAAATGCTCCCTAAAATCAATCCCCTGGATATCAAAAATCTCAACCTTTAAGATGTTGTTCAGAGGCATTTCATTCCTCTTTAAAATGTTTCTGGTGCACTAGCACTGGTCAAACTTCTTTATAAAAGCATGGACATCTTTGAAGAGATTGGGCCAATAAAGGCCAGCTTGCAGGAATTTTAACACGGCTTTGTCGGTACTAGTATGTCCATCATAGACGGAAGCATGAGAATGAACCATAACACTCTCAATTTCCTCTTCTGGGATACACCTCCGAAAAACTCTATTGGCGCCTCTCTTAAAAATCATAGGCTCATCCCAATAGTAATGCCTAAGATCATAGAAGAATTTCTTTTTACGCTGCTAGTTCATATCTGGAGGTAAGTCTCTGGCTGAAAGGTAGTTGAAAAAGTCAACATACCAAGGCATTTCTTTTTCAACAAATGAAAATAACTTGTCATCCGAGAAAGAGTCATCAAGAGGTAATACATATTTTTGTAACAACATCACAAAAAATTCCATTAACTTTTTGAAGCAAAATACACATTTTTGTAGAGACATAAAACTTGGAAAAAAACATTAACAATAAAGCTAAACATAACCTAACAAATTTCTTATGCACCCCCGAAAACTTTAATCATACTTGATTCATATTTCTTCACATATTTAAATCTTCAGACACCATCAACAACAAAACCATTGAATATACAGAATGTGGCCCATCTATTTTCAAATTTTGTGCTCAACCTCCTTTAAGTACCACTTTTCAGAATATTGCATCCGACTTCAGCACCTTGAGGTCCAAACAAAACAACATGATTGCACTATAAGTTGGGAGTTGTTTGGTACAAAATGATTGTTGTTTAAACCCAGATGATAAGTGTGGTTAGAAGGAAGTTTGAATGGGTCGATTAGGTAATAATAAAAAATGCATATATGGAATAGATTGTCCCTCAAGTAAGTCAACAATAACATTTTATCACCTTGAATATTGAAAGCATGTCGGACGTTACTCCACTCATCTGTTATCAATGGTCGGTTCTTACTACTATTGAACTTAACCAACATAAGGGTGAATTTGTTGTCCTGAATCAGGAAATACTAGCCAAATTCACGAAAAAAACTTATGGACGAACTTGAAACACATTTCTCCATAAGGCTTTGATGTTATGACAAAATAAAAATAAGAATGAATTAGAACTCAAAACACACAAAAAAGAAATCAGAGTCAACAATATTTAACCTCATTCACCGAATGGATTGTTAGAAATCCTCCAAAAACCTTATTTGTCACCACACTTTGATTTCTTCCTCCTTCCATTGAATCCTTCAGAGTTTCGTTCCGAATCTATAGTTGTATGTAATAGTAATATGAAAGGAACTGATATGTTGTAACTGAGAAAAGACTATGAATCATTGTAGGTCTATTTATTGAGTTGGTTTTTCAGTTTCTAAAATGTGTGAATATTAGAATTTGGAACCGGAAGTCCTGTTGTTTTGATTTAGCCTTCCCACCCTTTTCCAATCCAACGGTTGATTATCACATTCACAAAAAATAATAGTACAAAGAAGGTGATGGTGGACCTCCGGAGTCTGATTGTTGAAATTTTTTAATTTCTACGTTTGTTAATATGTTATACATGATGTGGACAGCGTGGTGTTGACAATTCAAGTTGATATTCTAACTTATGCAAAATACCCTTTTTGGTCCATTAACTATACTTTTGGGTTCAAAATAGTCTTTTAATTTGTTTACGTGTCAGATTGGTCTTTTAACTCTTAAACTGTGTCATGTTAGTCCTTTTTGTTTAATTAGCGACGAATTTAACGACCAATTTTTAATTTTTTTTCCGTAATTAGATAAAAATGACTAACATGACATGTTTTAAGAGTTAAGGAACCAATCTGGCACAAAAAAAATTAAGGGACCAATCTGAACCCAATGGTATAGTTAAGGGACCAAAAATGGTATTTTACCTCTAACTTAATATTAATCACTAATTTAAAATCAAGATCGACTCGGCCAATCTGCCTGATCAATATTATTGTTGAACTTACTATTTTCATTCGCATTATTGTTATTATTATTCAACTTTTATGTTACATTTTTGCTTTGCATTTAACATTTGTCATTTAATTTAGGTGATTTTTCTAAAGGTTTAGGACTCATTATTTTGTTCTATTTTGATGTTAAGACGTGTACTTAAGATGGTTTGTATATGAAATGATGATTATATATAATAATTGTATTATTATCTATAAGAACTTATCTTTAATATATATGAATTTGATTATTAGATTTCTTGAGTTTGATTCTAGCATGTGTATTAAAAATTTATTTAAAATTTATAGAATTTTTTTTAAAAATATTTTATAATATTGTTACCGGTCTGGGTTTTAAATTATTTATATTAACCCAATATTCTTTTGTTAATAAAAACATAATTTCGCACATAAAATTATGGCCCTATAGCTCAATCTGGACACAGAATTTAAATTTACAATTAAATTTATATTTAAAAAATTATAGATAAATAAAATACATTATAAAAAATTGAAGTTTGTAATTAAATAAAATATATTATAACAAATTAGAGACTAATATTAACTACGCCAGTGTCATTTTACAACATTGGAATATAAAACATATTTTAATTTTGTGATTCTCCTTCTCATAAATATGCATCAAAAATTTCTTTTATAGTGGAGCGGACACATAAAATCTTACTTGGATTTTGGCATTCTCACTTAGTAACTCGTATTTTCATCATCATTACTATTACTACACTCTAATAGTTTGCAATTATTTGTTATCAATACCAAAACATTTCACGTTAAATCTCATTTGAACAAAATGAAGCTCCCTGAAATCGTCCATTCAATAATGAAATTTAAACTTCCTGCAACAAAAACACACAAACTTACATTATGAAGCAAACTTCTCCAACCATGAAAAACATAGGCACCAAACGGGGAAGCATCAAGATAATGCAACAAATAAGAAGATAAATAAGGGATAACACAAAGCCAACATCAATGATGATATTAAGTAGTCAAGAATTTTCACTCATTTTGTATACCTTAGGGAGCAATATAGTGAGACTCACAAAACTGATTTCAAATATGAGATCATTGTCATTTCATCCAAATTATAAAGTCTTATTTTTGTTTACCTATTAGTACTTATGTGTTAGATTGATAATGTTTCCAATATGAGAATTAAATTTTCAAAATCATATTTCTTGGTTGTAACTTATATCATTACGTATGTTTTCCAATTTTTGTAGTCATTTATGAATATTATGCCAATTAAGTTCTTTTTCTTTTCTGTAGCCATCACTACTACAAAATATATATTTCGTAACATCTTCTTACTTCAGTCATTTATTCAACCGAAGTAATAACTTATCTTTAGGTGACTTTATTTGTTGGTAAAACCGAATGTCACATTACACCATAGTCCAACCTAACAACTGTGGTGATAGGTTATAGAGTGACACGCTTCAAATCTCAGCACCAACAACTTTGCACTTTTTTGCTGTAAAAAGGCAATGTTTCCTTAACTTTTTTATATTAAAATTAAACACATTTCACCATAATCATCATTTCTAATGGTGGTGAAATCTGGTGTTCATTTTTACAATGTCATGTACGCTTTTGTGTACAATATCTCAAGGACAATCTTTGAGTCCCAACACAGACAGTTTAGTTTTTAGAATCTGAAGGTGTGCAATATCTTAATTCATTTTTACTATCTTGAAAATTTTGTCCTTAAAGATAAATGTTAAGTTTCAAGCATATCGTTTAGTTGATAATGTGATACTTAACATTAATCTTCAAATCAAGTTTTTCAATATAATGTATTAGAATCATCAAAGCCTAAACCTTATAACTTTTGAAGAATAGAATATGAAGTTTGATAATGAAATGAGTTATTTTTAGTAAAAGGTGAATGAAGTGTGTGTTTAACTTTTATAGATGAATTACTAAAACTTTTCACCACGGTTGAGAGAGTAACTTGGTAACATGTATAAGATATAACTATGATTGTTATTACCAACAATGGTGAAAAGTTTTTCTCATAAATTAAAACATAATAAATTGTAGTTTATTTCCTTCATAACATACCAGTGCCCTAGTGGAAATCCTTTATAATAGAACAACACGAAAACAAAGACCAATCCCCATAAACACATGAAGCAAACTCCATCATATCATGTTCGAATCAAGGAGGGGGAAAACGAAACTTGCAAGAAGGGTACACGAAACTCATTTCTTTGAATTTTCTTCTTCTTCATAGTTACGATATGTGAAATGTTTCATCATTATTCATGTTAGATATTATTGTGATTGAATGAGATTAAGATTTTTTGTGTTGTTGAGAATGTTATATATTGGTGTTGTAGTTTTTGCAATGTTATTGTGTTTTTATATTGAGATTGTTAATGTGTTATTTGTTGTATTATTGTATTATTGTTATATATTGTTTTTCCATATTGTTTAAAAGTGACTTATAATAAGTTGGTGTATTGAGATTGTTATTGTGTTGTTAAGAATTTTGTTATTGTAATGTATTCATATTGTTATATATTATTTTTCCATATTGTTGAAATGTGATTTGGTAAGTTGTTGCATTGAGATTGTTATTATGTTGTTGAGAATGTTATTGTTGTGTTATTGTATTGTTGTATTGTTAAATGATTTTACAAGCATTTGATATAAATTTCAGAATGTATTGTGGATCGTAGTTAGATGAAAGTTGATAGATTAGGTTCCGTCACTACTAAAAATAATATATTTCATGAAAAAAATTTCACCTCAGCCAATTAAAATCTGATGTCAATGGTTTGGAACGTCCCATTTTATTTTCATTTTTAAAAAAATTAAATCTTATCCCTAGGTTTTGTAGAAAACCAACATAAAATGTAGCTCAGGATTTGAGCTTCGATTCTTAGCTCCTGCAATTTTGTACTTTATTTATAACCAAAATTGTGCCCTTATTTTTTAAATGATCTTATCCTGCGGTTTTCTAGACAATCGACATGAAATATTGATTAATATTTTATTTAAATAAATTGAACGCATCTTTAACTCATATTTTATATCTCATTTTTTTCTAAAAACCGAGATATAAAATCTAAACAATATTTTATTCCTACATTAGATGTTATGTCTCATTCACTTTTTATTATTCTAATAAACTTTTTATGCCCTAACTAACGAAAGAGACGTTATTTTTCATCTTTTCCACCTAACAAACTGAAACACCATTCTTCTTATTCTCCATCTAATAAACTAAAACACCATTATTCATCTTCTCCAAGGAGGAAGGAAGCTCGAACCTCAAACTAACGCTTTTCTTTAACTCGGTTGTCACGTTTATGGTATGTAAAACTTTCTCCATAATTGTATTAGTAATGTTGTTGTTGTTGTCGTTGTTGTTATTGTTATTATTGTTGTTGTTATTGTTATGGTTTTTGAGACTTTTGGTATAATGTTGTGTTGGTTTTTAGGTATTTTTAATTGTTGTTTAATATTATTGTTGTTTTAATATTATGAAATGTTCGCTGTTGTTGGTTGTGTATGATTTTTATTTTATTTTCAGAAGTTGTATGTGATTATGGATCGTAGTTGGATGAAAGTCAATAGATTAAGTAAAGAGTATGAGAATTGAGTGATTCAATTTCTTGAATTCGCGGGAAAAAAACTTCCTAAAAATAATGGGATTTTTTGTTCTTGTAAAAAATTCCAAAATACGCAAAATCATCCAAAGGATGATATATTCAATCATTTAGGTTGTGATAGAATTATTCAATATACGAAATGGGTATGGCATGGTGAAGTGATAAAAAAAGACATGTGTCACATAGAGTTGAAGTTGATGAATTTATGAATGATACTCTAGAAGATATGATTCGTGATATTGGAGGAGATGCTTTTAAGAAAGCCCGTGTATAAGATACTTTACAAAGAGACATGGAAGAGTCGTTATATTCGGGATTAAAAAATTACAATATTGTCAGTTGTGTTAACACTATTTAATCTTAAGGCAAAAGGTGGGTGAACAAATAGAAGTTTCACAAAATTGTTTTAATTCTTGCAAGAAATGCTTTCAGAAGGTAACACATTTCTGAACCATATTTATGAGGCCAAAATGATATTGTGTCCAATGGGTTTGGACTATGTCAAAATAAATTCATGTCGTAATTACCGTATATTATACAGGAAAGAGTATGAAAACTTGTAGAAGTGCCCAAGGTGTGGGGAGTCACGCTACAAGAAGAAGGATAATGATGCTGAAGATGATGATGATGTAACTAGAAAGGGTGTTTCTGCCAAGGTGATATGGTACCTATCGATAATTCAAAGGTTAAATAGATTATTTGTAATGTAAATTACATAAAAAATAATATATGGCATGCAAATGAAAAATTATATGATTCGAAAGGCAACTTATATGAACGAACCATTCATCATGGCATCCCAAGCAAAACAAGTTTTTATGTCATTGGTCCTTCTAACACTAGATGTTCAATTGTTCTACAAGGAAAACATATTCTTGATAGTGATGAAAATCAAGATTTAAATTTTGAGACCCCTTCTTTCACAACATGTGTACGTCTCTCATCTGAAGAAAATGATTCAGGTGATGTGCATGCTATTCGTCATGATCGTCAAGAGGGGGTATGGGAAAACAAGTAAGTAGATGTTTTATATTACTTAGTAATATATATTTATTCATTTTACTTTTTTATTCTTTTTACAAATAATTATTTGTTTCCAACATGTAGAGATGTCGAAGGATACCATATGATGTATGACTCCTACTATTTTGTAGAGCAATAGGAAAGCAAATTAATTATGTTAAAGAGATGTTGAACAAATTATGTGCTACGTCAGGGCAAAGAATTAGTAATGAAAAGACAAAAGTTTTTTTCTCTAAGAACACTCCAATCCGGGTCAGAAGAGAGCTCATCCAACTTTCAATTTTTTAAGAAACTAGCGAGTTAGGTAAATACCTGAAAGTTCCACTAACGGGTAAATGTCATATGCAAAAGGATTTTCATCATCTTATGGATAAAGTCGGTTCAAAATTAACCAACTGGAAAGATAAAAAATTATCCTTTGTAGGAAGAACCTATACCAACCTATACAATTATGACTTGTGATTTATCTAAATTGTGCCTTAAGGAAATCCTTAGAATTCAAATAGGATTTATATAGGGTGACTCTGAGGAAGGGAAGCATATTCATTATGTGAAGTGGAGCATTATAACCAAGCCAAAGCATATGGGAGGATTATGCCTGAGGAGTCTTGTTGAGATGAATAAGGCTTATTTGCTTAAGCTAGGCTGGAAGTTAAAGATTGGGGATAAATCCTTATGGTGCCAAGTTATGAGAGAGAAGTATGATAGAAGCAATAATAGATTTTCTAATGTAGATTTCAAAATTATTCAAGTTTGTGGAAGAACATTTCCAATGGTTGGTCTGCTATGAATGACATGGATTTTTTTGCTATTGGCAATGGGAAAAAGGCTAATGTATTGACTGATTGTTGGGTGCAACCAGGGATAACTCTTAATAATTTGAGGTCTGCAATAACTAATGATCAACATGTGGAAATAGTAGTTGATCTGATGAATGGAAATGGGGATTGGAAGATGGGATAATTAGGTAATGTATTTCCTTAGAATATCCTGGATGACATCTTGGAAATTCATCCTCCAAGGCCTAATCATGGTGATAATGTCTGCATGTGGAGAGGCACAAAAAATGGAATTTCAATGCGACCAGTGCTTATTAGTCCATCAGTTTGAAAAATAGCAGACATCTGAGCTTTAATTCTTTGAGAAATATTTGGAGTTTATGTGTTCTTAAAAAGATTAAAGTTTTTTATCTGGATGGTTAAACATGAAAGTCTCATCACAAATATTTGGTTGAATAGAATGCATATTCAAGATCCTTTCTGCACTGACAGTCCTGACATAGAAGAGACAATTTTACATGTGCTCCAGGATTGTGGCTTTGTCAAAAATGTATGGTGCTCCTTAGTGAGATTTACTTGAAGGGGAAACTTTTTCAATGCAGGATTGCAATAACGAATAGAGTGCAACTTGTTGCACAATATAAGTTATGGAGAGCAAGCACGGTGGAAAGAATTGTGGTATTTGAGAAATCAAAGAATACATGTAAATTATTATGTGTTTCCCATCAATATGGTAGTTGAGTTCAACAAGAGGGTTAAGACTTACCAAGTCACGGAGTACCAAACAGGAAGTGGACTACAGTTTAGATCAAAGGGAACCTGTCAATGGAAGAGTGGACCAAGCTAAATATATATGGAGTTGCTAAAGGTAACAAGAAAGTTGGTTGTGGAGGTTTTCTTAGAGATAACAATGGCATTTGCCGTGGAGGTTTCTCTAAGAACATTGGAACATGTAATGCAGAAGTTGTGGAGTTTGGGGAATTTATAAGGGCCTAAAGTTTGCTTTTGATTAAGGACATGGAAAGGTGGAATTACATATTGATAATAAAGTGATTTATACAACTCTAAAAATATTACTAAAATGGGCACGAGTTGGGGTTTACTTCAGCAAATCAAGACCATTTTAGATCATGACTGAGAAGTTCGGGGAAAAGCATGATTACTGGAAAGCAAATATTTTTGCAGATGTAATGGCTAATTTGAGTTTAACTAATGACCTATAGACTTGTTGCTATGAAAATGTCCAATGAAATTGAACTTATTACTCTCCTCTGATGCTTTAGGGGTCTTTACCCCTCTTATAATTTTTGTTTAGTGATTTCTTCTTTTGGCTCTCCCCTCTATCTAATTAAAAAAGTACATGTTCTATTTAAAATCTAGAGGATGTGAAATTTATTTCTCCATTCGTCCCATAATGAGTGACCCGTTTAGAATAAATGAGTGTTACAAAATGAATGACTCATTTCAATTTTCAATGCATCTTTTCCAATTTTAACCTCTAATTAATACTCCTTCCGTCCCATAATGAGTGATGGTAATACCCCGAGTTTCCTTAAATACTCTAAATGATATCAATTAAGATCAACTGAGTTCCTATTTGCTCTAAAAGTCATCAGTTAGGATAATTAGAGTAACTAGTGAGTTCAGATTGACTTAATGAATATTATTTAATACTGACCTTTTATTTTTTTTGGTATGATAACATTGTTAATGAGTCAGTTTCTCTAGTAGGACAAATATTAAGCATTGTACCACTTAATATTTATGTTGTTACTAAATGTATCATTTTTTACCACAAGTTTGATGACCATCTTATAACCACACATGCCATATGTTTACCAATTTTCTTATATGATACTTCAATGTATCATTTCTTTCCAAAAAAGTGGGAAGACTTGGAAGAGGATAGAATAGAGAGAAAGAAGAAAACCTAGTGGAAGAAGAAGAGGACAAGTGGAAGCTCATCATCATCACTTCATCAATTTCATACCATTCTCATCATCCAACATTTCTTCATCTCAATTACAAGGTGAGTTCTAGATAGAAACCATAAGTTGTAGAATTAGGGACGTTAGGTTTTGAGATAGGTAATGAAATTGTTTATATGTGATTCTTCCAATATCATGAAAAACTTATGAATGTGTTGTTACTCATGTTGATAGTGACGAAGTGTTGAGTTATATGTTGGTATTTATTTGTGAAATGAATCTAGGTTGGGGTGGGTGAAAACCACCTTCCTTGTTGTCTTATTATGCTGGTATTTATGCAGAATTCGATGTCGTAGCCGGGCGAGCCTTGGAGAGCTCTAGGCGAGTTGAATTTTCTGCTAGCGTCGTCGGGCGAGCCCTGGAGAACAGAAAGTGAGCTATCTCGTTAATTATTTCCAGGAAACCATGGTACAATTTTTGCACTGTTTGTGCCACGCTTGAGTTTCTTCGGGCGAACTAAAGGAGAGCCAGCCCCGCTTGCTGCTCGTTGGGCGACCATGACCGGATTTTGGCAAATAATTTTGTCTCTTGTTAGGATTGTTCCACATGTGGTCACTTTTTAAGAAGAGAATTTTTAAAATAGAAGAGTAGAAATAGTAGGGAGAAAAAGAAGAATATTAGTAGTATTATTTTATTAAAAGAAAATTAGAGCCAATAGGGGTATGGTGGTAAATAAGATGATAAGTGAGGGCAATGGTGGACGTTCCTAATTAAGGGAGGATTAGGTTAATGATAAAAAGGTTAGTAAGAGAGTTTGGAGGATTTTACGTAAAATAGAATTTTATGGTGAGAAGAGGCAAGTGTTAGGGCTAAAGCAAAACTCCATTGTTAGAGCTTGAAGTGTGCATCTTGTTGGAAAATCTAAGGTAAGGGTGAGAACTTGTTCCAATAGTAAAGGGTATGATAGAATGATAGAATGGAGGAACCATTAACCTCCTTAGGGTTGGGTGTTTTGATTTAGAATTTTGAATTTAGATGCTATGATGATTATTATATGATGATTATATGATGAATTTCGTGTGCCTCTTATGTGTGTAGTTTTCTGTTTTGATGATTGAACTTATATTCACCATTGTTACAATTTTGAAGGTTTTAGGCATAATATGTAATGATTAGATGATTTAATTGTGTTAAAACTGTAAATTAACTTTATATAATTAGAGTATTGCATGAGTTGTAATTTTCTGAGTGTTTGGCTTTTTATGGAATCTAAGTGGGAGGTCCGGAAGGCCTCCAACGATGAAAAACGCAGAAAATTCTGCATTCTGTCAGTCACAATCGAGAGCCTTTTTTATGTTTTCCGGTCGAAATCATTTTGGCCATAACTTTTGATCCTTAAGCCTTAAGTAAGTGTCGTTTAAAGAGTTGGATATCTGAAAGAGAGGGTTGTAACTTTGTTTCAGGGATAAAATAATTTTTGTGATTATTTCATGGATGTTTTGGGGGTTGAAGAAGATGAAAATTGTGTTGGAAATTTTAGAAAACAATAACTTTTTAGTAACGCATTCGTGCACGGTTTTGATCATAACTTTCAACTTGTTAATCATTTTGGGTTGAGGTTTGAAGCATTAGAAAGATGACTCTAAGATATATAACATGATGATGATAAGTGAATTATTTAAGTATTACTCCTATGCCTACTATATTGGTGAAGTTTTTGTTCATACGTTCGATTAATGAATTGTTGACATATCCCGACGATTTTGGTCATAACTTTTATTCCGTAAGTCCGGTTTTGATGTTGTTTGAAGCGTTATAAAGATAACACTCAGACCTATAATATGGTAGTGATTGTTAATATGTTTTAATAATATTCATATGCCTGATATGTTAATAAATGTATTGGTTTATACGTTTGGTTAATGAATCGTTGCATTGTTGTAATACTGTAGTGTGATGATTATGTTGTTATGTCGATGATGTTAAGATGTTGATATGTTGTTGATGTTTATTGATATTATTCACGTGGCAACATGAATTGGTTGTTGCATGATGAATGATGCGATGCATAAATAATGAGATGTGTGTAAGGATCCTCTAGGTGAACTTTGTTGTGTTAATGCATGTTATTTGAGAGTCATGCATCTTGGTGTATAGGCTTCGGTCCAATTTTGGTGAGCCTCGATTCTATGGTGATGTATTGGGTGCGAGTAGATAATTCTTATTATGCTAGATTAGTGAAGTGTTACATATGTTGATGGTGATGGGTTTTGGTGAGCCTCGATCCCATTGTGA
Source organism: Lathyrus oleraceus (assembly GCF_024323335.1). NCBI lineage: Eukaryota > Viridiplantae > Streptophyta > Magnoliopsida > Fabales > Fabaceae > Lathyrus > Lathyrus oleraceus. Next base: position 106,853,282 of record NC_066585.1, read on the forward strand.
TGGATCGAGTGCAAGTAGCTAATTCTTATTATGGGGGATTAATGAAGCGTTATCTATGGTGATGGTAGAGATTTTGGTGTGCTCCAGTTCCAAGAGAGAATCGATCCTATGGTGGGGATCAAGGAGTGAGATGAACCTGAGTGTTCATATTTGGTACCATGTGCATGTCGAGTCGGTGTTGAGTATATCGCATAAGTGTTGCATTTGTATTGGTTGTTACTGATGTGTTGTTGGATGAGATGTTGTTGCATATGATGTTAATGATAATTTAGATATGGTTTTGTATGATGTTGATGATAATTGAGATGTTGTCGTGTATGATGTTGATTATGATTTGGATGTAAGAATATGATATATTTTTGTGCATGGTTGTGTAGATGTTGTACTCTATTCTTCATTTTATATGGTTATTATTGAAATGAATTCTCACCCCTTCTGTTTGAATGTTGCCTTTACATGGCCATCGTACAGATACTCAAGAGTAGTATTGCTGAAGTAGGTGGAAGGTAGCTCTTGGATTACTTCTTTATTTTGTCGCTTTTACTAGTGGTACCTTGCTCTGATCATGTAACACTCGGTTGGGTTAAACGCTTATTTTATTCCTTATGTATGATTATGTTGAAGTCATAATACTAATTTTGTTGTTGAGAATTCTTAAGATGTTGAGTTGATTGATTATAACTCTCTTATTTTGTTATTAAAATTCAAGTTAAGACTAGATGTTATTACTTACTTTATCTTCCATAATTGTGATGATAATTCCGTTGTGATGATACTTTAAAATGGAAGTGAGCATGCAGTGACAAGTTATGAATGTCTTATTATGTGAATATATAATACCGATCAGATGAGAAGGATGTCGTGTAAACATCCCAGGTATGATTTAGATAAGTGGGATGTCGTGTAAACATCCTTATTACAAATGTGTGTATTGAAATTTACTGTTGAAACATGTGTTACGGAGCATGTCATGTGTGTTATGAATGTGTGACACCCTACGTGGTTTTACTTTATATTTAATTTACGTGATAAATTATGTGTGGGGTTTAGAGTGTTGCATTAGTGGTATCAGAGCAGGTTGGTCCGTCCGGCCAAGTTGTTTAATTATGTTTGTTCCCAAGTATGCGACATGTGTGTGGGAACACTATCGATGCTTGTTTTATTTTCCATTTGTAGGTTGGGAATGAAACAAATGGGGGAGAAGCGTATGCTTCTCTTGGATGTTCCAATTATATAGAGCTTGAATATCATGTTGCTGCATGCAAGAGTGCAGTGTTAGCTAGTTAACCTGCTTTGAGAATGTTGTGCTTTTCCTGAATCCAAAGAGAGGTCGGATTCGAGGATGGTGTCGGTTAGCAAAATGGTGTGATCCTTGAGGGAATACGGTCAGGCTATCGTTGTTCGCTTCCTTGTGAGGGGGAAGGCGATGTTTTTTCCAAAGATGAGCCAGTGGTGTTGAGTATCGTGACGTGTTCCCTGAGGATGTGTACAATTTGTATTTTGTTGGAAAAAGTTGACGTTATTCTTGGAATGAATTGGTTGGAGTTAAATAAAGTGTTTACCAATTGTTTTGATAAGGTAGTGCAGTGTGTCGTTGATTGCAAGAGCTCAGGCGATGGTAAAGATGTGTTGTTACTAACACTGAAGATGTTGTTGATTTGAGATTCTTGCTTGTCGGTCAAGTTGGGAAGTCTTTAGGGAAAATGATCAGGTATTGTTAATATTGTTTCTCAGAGAGTAGAGAGCAATGTGATGACTAGTTTTATGCCAGTGGTGTGTGATTCCTGATGTTTTCCTGAAGATATCTGCGACTTACCTCTAGAGCGTGAATTTGAATTCGATGGAGGTGAAGAGTTGACGTTCATATCAGATAATCAAGTGAAAGAGTTCGTGAAGGATATGGCACAAGTGTTTGTAATGTTAGCTTCGTTGGAAGCTAGAGGAAAGGGAGTAGTTCGGGATCTTCCTGGAGTGTGTGATATTCCTAAAAGTGTTTCTTGAAAACATCAGTGATTTGCCTCCAGAGCGCGAAGTGGGTTTTTTATAGACTTAGTACCTGGTACTAGTCTGGTGTCGATGACTCCTTATAGGGTGTCTACTTCAGAGTTGGGGAACTGAAAAAGCAACTAGAAGATTTAATTGAGAAGAAGTTTGTTAAATCAAGTGTTTCTTTGTGGGGTGTGTCGGTGTTGTTAGTGAAGAAGAGGGATGGTAGTATGAGGCTATGAGTGATCTGATAATTGTGTTGTAGTCATTGGAAGAGAACCATTTGTACGCAATGTTTTTCCAAATGCGATTTATGGTTAAAGAAAGTGAGTTTCCTTGGTCATGTGATTCTAGTGGTGGTATAGTTATGGATCTATCAAAGATAAATGTTGTGCTACTATGGGAGACTCTGAAGTCTGCCATTGAGATTAAAAGTTTTTCTTGGATTGACTGGTCACTACAGGAAGTTCATTAAAGGTTTTTCAAATTCAGCATTTTCGCTAACTTAGTTGACTCGAAAGGGTCAAGCATATGTTTGGGATGTGCATTGTAAAAGGATTTTCAAATAACTCAAGAAGAAGTTGGTGTCTGCTCCAGTTTTGATTTCGCTGAGTCTAAGTGAGTCCTTTTTTGTATATTGTGATGCTTCGAAGATGGGTCTGAGAGGTGTATTAATGCAAAATGGTCAGGTTATGGCTTATGCTTAGAGACAATTGAGATTTCATGAAAGAAATTACCATACACATGATCTTGAGTTGACAACAATGGTATTCATGTTGAAATTTGGAGGCACTACTGAAATTACCCAAATTATACCCGAGCGCATCGCACGCTCAAAGATACAACAGAGTCGCCATCGAACTTTATTTATTCCCGAAGGAAAGGGAAAACATAGATAAAACCTAGGGGAAAGAGAAATTGGTAAGGAAGTCAGTTATGCAAGGGGAAGGTATTAGCACCCCTAATATCCATGGTACTCCATGGGAACCGTTTTGAATGTTCTCTGCAAGAATAGGTGTTATTATCTGAAGATTACTCACGAAAAGGGAAATGGGGGGTTAATAGATGAGTGTGAAAAAGGTGAAAAATAGATATTTGTGCTCGCCAAGGATTTGGGCCCTCGTGCCTACGTATCCTCATTCATGCAATGAGGAAATCAGAGCTCCATAGTTCGTGGAACTATGACGGATGCATTAGTTGTTTTTAGTGGACAACATTAACGTTCGCATTCTACTGTCGACTGGCTTGTATGCTCGAGCATGGGAGCTTAAAGCGTTTTTCTATTTGCGGTAGAATGGATGAACTCAGATCGCACTCTAGAAGTTAAGCATTGCTTGCTCGCTGATAGAGGCTTACGCGTTGTTCACGGTAGAACGGAAGTAACACGCCCTTTCTGAAAAGGTTTTAAACTGAAAATGAAGCCCAAAGGCAAAACTGAGTTTGATGAGGTGAGTTTGCTTTTATACTGAAATGAGAGTCATGATTTGAATCGTACTAAAATCTATGAATGGAGATGAATACAGTGAGCAACTGGGTCATTCGTCCCGCATCTAAAGATATTCATAATGGTGATAGGAATTCTGCAGTCCCTTTCCTTCTCCATTTCGGTACGATTGTCATCCGCCATGTTTCCGTCACAAGCCTCTACAACCACTTCTTCGATTGGAACAAGTGCGGAAGTAGATGCTTCTTCTCTCCGGTTCCTCTCTTCGGCTAGTTTCCTTCTTCTTCGTGTTTTGCTATTGAGCTTCCGAAGTGTTCTTTCAATTTCGGGATCGAATTGCAATTGCTCCTCGGTAGCTTTTCCTCGCATGCACTAGAATCTACAAAACTAACAAACCAAGTGAAACAAAAGAGGGATAGTAATAAAAGTAACAAACTTAAAACAATGAATTATTGCAATGCTTGTAATATCAAACACCAATCCCCGGCAACGGCGCCAATTTGTTGAAAAGTATATCTTCGGCAAATATTTTTATATTGTATCCACAGAGATTGGTTGATATTACCGCCGTTCTATAATCCGATTTGTTATAAGTTTAGAAAGTAACAAAGTTGTTTTAGTTGGAAAATTATCTTGTGAGTAAATGTCACTAAAAACAGTAAAATGGTTTTAATCAAATGTAAAAGCTTGGCAAGATTGGAGTTCACTATTTCAAATGCTTATGATTCCTTATGATAACTATATAGATTTAAGATTATTGATGATGTTCAAGTATCCTCTCAAAGTCATTTATGTCTAAATGATATTGTGATAATCACTATATTGATCCTTAGACGATCTCTCCACCTAACTATCAATATAGCAATCTTTAATGTTTAATACCAAAGAAGAGTAATGAATAAATCTATCTCTACAACTTATTCACTACTTGAAAATCTGTTTCAACTTAGGGCAAAAACAGTATTCAATACATCAACAATCTTTTTCATATATATAAATCAAATGGAATACATAAACAAATGAGAATAGCTACTACCTCCAATCTTGACAAAAGGGAGTTTAGCTCCTCATCATCATTGTTACAAAGCAGAATGTTAAAGAAGAAGTACTCTGTTTTTCTCTCTTACAAAAAATATCTCAATGTCAATGTGTGAATAATAATGAATAATGTGTTCTCCTCTCCTAAAAGAGTTGACATTTCCTTAATTGATCATTTTCATCCAAAGCAGAAAAGCTATTCCAAGGCAGACACCAAAGTGGCAAAACCAGCTGGCCTTGAAAACAACACTTTTGACCCAAAATCAGCTTGCTGGATTCGCAGGGTTCGCTGGGCGAACTTTGTTCGCGGCGCGAACTGACTCTTTTCATTCAGTTCGCTGGGCGAACTGAAGCTACCTCAACTTCCTTGCTTTGCAAACTTCATGTAATTGTTCTTCCAAGTGTTAATCTTCAAGAATAGGCCTCCAAATTGCATTCAATACTTCTTCCAAATTATGGTGTTGCATTCCAAAAGCTCTCTTATCTAAAAATTCTACAAAACTAACAATTATGTGAAATAACTATTCAAAACAACATAATTTAAACCTAATTGCATTTATACAAAATAGTGAGAATAAAAATGTGTAATTAAATTAAAAATTGGTAAAAGGGACCAATAAAATTATATAAAAAGTAGTACTAATTGGTCCCTAACAACTCTCCCCAACTTAGCATTTTGTTTGTCCCTAAACAAAAGTTTCCACCAACACAACCAAAGCAATGACACAAAAGATTGAAACAAGGATTAACCAAGGACATTCAAATGGTTCAAAAGTGTTTGGCACTTTCTCAATCCACCTATCTCAATTCTCGACAAAACATGAATAAGAGAAATGGTTGAGTACAAAAATCATTCCAAGGAATTCAAAGTCATATATGTCAAACTTGAATCAAACTTACATACACATCATAATAATGATAAATAACATGAAGGGTTACTTTCACTCATCCAAGCAATTAAATCAACAACAATTCAAATCATGCGGTTATCACAACAAATACCAAATCATGTGAAAAATGAGAATCAAGAGGTCTTTCAAAGGTTGTAATGTGGCTTAGGTTACAAGAAAGGATATGATTAAGAGAATTTACAAAGTTGCCTATCCTAAGGGAGCATTCCCAAACATTCAACTCTACACAATTTCCCTTTCTTTGATCCCTATTTTTTTCTTTTTCTTTTTACATCCACACAACCATGAGCATTTCTTTGTTTTTTCTTTCTTTTCTTTGCTCTATGGTTTCAAGGGTGATTTCTTTTTCTTGTTTCTTTTCATATTTTCACCCTTTTATAAAAACTCATTTTTCCAAGTTTCTAATCAACTTTTCACTTTACTCTCCCCAACTTTAGATTCCAAAACCAAATTTATTCAATAATGCTCCCTACTTAGAAATAAGCAAAAGGCAAAATTTGCAAACAACTCGGTTTGAGGGTTCAATTGATACGAAAGAAATTAGGATTCATTTACTCCAAAATTTTCAATTGATTTTACAATGATCAATCAAATGAATCCTAAAATAAGCTCAAAGGGGTTTAACTAAGGATTACTCCTCACAAGGTTAGTTGATTCAAACCTTTTGGTCAAGTGGTTTCTCTCAACAAACAATGCCTCTATCATTTTCAAAAATTTTACACAAAAATAGATTGATGCATGATTTAGCATGATAAGAATGAGTTGAAATAATGCTCGGTTTCCCGCTTTTTAGTGTACAATGGAAAGCTTCCTCACAATTGGTTAAGTCCTATTTTGATTCAAAAATGACATAAATTTCAATGAGTTTATGATATGGAATTTGCACACACCATCAAACTACTCATGTTAAGTCTAGAAAGCGATAAAGTGTACCTTGAAATGCCGACACTAATTCTTATCATCACCACTCGAAGTGTCCTATGCTTCTTTCTTTGCGAACATTTATTGGTTGCTTTAAGCTTGACTTAAGAGTAAGAACAATTAAACAAAAAATGTTGGTAAACCAATTTGATTGTAACACACTTAAATCTCAAAAAGTATTCATGCAATTATTAAGACAAACTCTAAATTTCAACAAACTCCTCAATCTTCCTTCATCTCATCGCCGTGGGTCGCACCACCTCCTGCACCCCCCAAAAAAAAAACTGACCTGCCCTCAGGCCACTTAGCATAATCAACATAATCCTCCTAGGAAGGGAATGGAGAGGAATAGTTTTGAAATTTGGAGGTTTGGAAGTGGGGCAACGAGGTTGTTGAAAGAAACTCTTAAGTTTGTGAAAATATTAAAAAAAATAACATAAAACAAAAGTTAAATGGTTCTGCCCTGCTCAGTTCGCTGGGCGAACTGAAGGATTTTTTTTATTTTATTTTATTTTTATTTTATTTTTTTTATAAATATTCAGTTCGCTGGGCGAACACTGTTCGCTGGGCGAACTGAAGGAAATTTCAGAAAAAAATTGTTGGCAGTGGACAGAACTTAAGTGGTTCTGCCACGCACCGTTCGCTGGGCGAACTTTGTTTGCGGCGCGAACTGAAGCTTTCCATTCAGTTCGCTGGGCGAACGGCAAAAAACAGAACCCAATTTTTCAAAATTTAACACAGCAGAAAATCAATAAAACAGAATTGAGAAAATGTAAAATTCAGACTTACAACGTTGGGTTGCCTCCCAACAAGCGCTTTGTTTAACGTCGTTTCGAGCTCGACGGTTCAACGGTCTTCACGATCCGGCTTTGTTGAGCAACTTCCTCAAGGGCTTTGTTGTCTTTAAGAGGTTCTTGATGAACCTTCGATAAAATCTGATACCACCCGTTTTCGGAACTACTTGCACAACACTCACCCATTCACCATCGGAGATAGAATAAATCATCCCGGCCTCTACTAGTTTGACAACTTCCTTCTTTTTCAGCACCCGCATCAATCGATTCTCCTCTTTTGTGGACAATGTATTACTAACGACCACCGGTTTAGTACAGTCATCACCAAGGAACAAATACTTCAAATACGGCTCTAGTTTTGGCTCTTCCACTTTCTTTGTCATATCCAAGCCTTCGTTTGTCTCTTCATTATAAACAAGTTCTCCACAAGACTCTAATTCATGCAACATTGCTTCCATCTCTTCTCCTTCATTTTGGGTCGAAACTTTGTAGACTCCGATAAGGGATTTCTCTAATGGGTTAGAAACATGACCCTGGTTTGCGATCTCCACTGGTTCCTCCTTGGTGGCATCGATTCGGAAAGACTCACACTTACCATTGAAATGCTTTATGGCTTCAAAAAGATTGAAGGCTACCTCTTCATCTTGCACCCTTACTTTCATTAGTCCATCATCAATGTCAATCATCATTCGGGCCGTTTTCATGAATGGTCTTCCAAGAATTATAGGAACCTCACGATCCTCATCCATGTCTACTATCACAAAATCTACCGGAAACAAAAATTTGTCCACCTTTACTAACATGTCTTGAGCAACTCCATATGGTGAAGTAGTAGACTTATCAGCTAGTTGTAAAGTCATCCTTGTAGATTTGATCTCAACATTTCCCAATCTTTTGACAATGGATAGGGGAATTAAATTGATACTAGATCCCAAGTCAATCAAGCCATTACCCATGTAGGTGTCTCCAATGGTTACCGGTAGAACGACTCGGCCCGGATCGGATTCCTTTCTTGGGAGAGTCTTTTGAATGATGGCACTACAACGTGCATCGAGCAAGATTGTCTCGTCTTCCACATGTCTTCTTTTCTTTGTGAGAATATCCTTCATGAACTTTGCATACCGCGGCATTTGCTCTAATGCATCGGCAAATAGAATATTGATTTGAAGTTGTTTGAATATGTCCATAAACCGTGCATAGTGTCTAGCATTATCCTTCTTTGATGGTGCATGCAGATAGGGTAGATGTTGAACTGGAATGAAATTCACTCCTTTGTCTCTTGTTTTCTTTTTTCTTGGTTTAATTTCCTTCTTCATTTCCGCTTCACACTGCTGTTCTTCCAGCAATTGCTGATTCTGCTGTTTTCACGGCGCGAACTGAGCAGTTTCTGCCATTTTCTCCTTTCCACAAGCCACATCCTCATTTTCTAGTACAACATCCATATCATTCTCTCCTGTAATTTCCTCACTTTTTTTACTTGTCAACTCTCTACCGCTTCTAGTAAAAATTGATTTACAATGCTCCTTTGGATTAGTTTGAGTGTTAGCGGAGAAAGAAGATCCTGTAGTTTGTTCCGACAGTTGTTCCGCAAGTTGACCTATTTGATTTTCCAAATTCTTGATTGCTGCCTCGTTGCTCTTCTGATTTGCCATGGAGGCTTGCATGAATTGTTGAAGAGTGTCCTCTAGCTTGGAATTTCCTCCTTGTGATTGTTGTCCTTGAGAATTTGGGTGTTGGTAAGGACTTTGCTGCTGAAAATTTTGGTTGTTGAACCTTGATGGTTGATAACCTTGATTGTTCCTTTGATAGCCTTGATTTTGATTGTTCACATAGCTTACTTCTTCTAGTGGAGGGCAAAAACCAGTAGGATGATCTCCTTGACATAATTCGCAACATGCTACTTGATGTCGAACTTGAGACCCTTGAATTTCCTTCATTTGCTGTGGAAGCTTAGCCATTTGTTGAGTAAGCAACTCCACTTGTTGAGAGAGTAGCTTGTTTTGAGCAAGAATGGCATCATTGGTATTTAACTCAAGAACTCCCGGTTTCCGTTGTGAAGGGCTACGATCATGTTGACTTTGACGATCATTAAGTGTCATCCGATCAATAATGACTTTAGCTTCTTCAGCATTCTTTGACATAAGAGAACCACCCGCGGTGGCATCCAAAAGTGTTCTGTGAGTTGATTGGAGCCCATTTAGAAAAATATGGATTTGAGTGAGCTCATCAAAACCATGACCCTTGCATTTTCTCAACATTGACTTGAATCTTTCCCAAGCCTCATTTAAAGACTCGTTGCTTCCTTGAGTGAATACCGCAATAGCCGTTTTGGCTTCCATGAATCGGGATTGAGGGAAATATCTTTCTAAGAACTTTTCTTCTAACAAATTCCAATCCGTCATCACTCTCGATGCTTGATCAAGGTACCAGTCCTTTTCCTTTCCCACTAAGGAGTGCGGGAACATCCTTTTGAATAATGCCTCTTCACCCGTTTCATCAATTCCCGTAGAACCCGCAATCTCATGGAATTTGATGAGATGGGTATATGGATCTTCATGGTCCATTCTGGTGAATGGATTTGCATAGAGAAGTTGGAGGATTCCGGTCTTCATCTCCATATTTCTTCCTCCACTGGCAAATTGAGCATTTCTTCTCGGACTATTAGCGGACATTTCGGTACGATTGTCATCCGCCATGTTTCCGTCACAAGCCTCTACAACCACTTCTTCGATTGGAACAAATGCGGAAGTAGATGCTTCTTCTCTCCGGTTCCTCTCTTCGGCTAGTTTCCTTCTTCTTCGTGTTTTGCTATTGAGCTTCCGAAGTGTTCTTTCAATTTCGGGATCGAATTGCAATTGCTCCTCGGTAGCTTTTCCTCGCATGCACTAGAATCTACAAAACTAACAAACCAAGTGAAACAAAGAGGGATAGTAATAAAAGTAACAAACTTAAAACAATGAATTATTGCAATGCTTGTAATATCGAACACCAATCCCCGGAAACGGCGCCAATTTGTTGAAAAGTATATCTTCGGCAAATATTTTATATCGTATCCACAGAGATTGGTTGATATTACTGCCGTTCTATAATCCGATTTGTTATAAGTTTAGAAAGTAACAAACTGGTTTTAGTTGGAAAATTATCTTGTGAGTAAATGTCACTAAAAACAGTAAAATGGTTTTAATCAAATGTAAAAGCTTGGCAAGATTGGAGTTTACTATTTCAAATGCTTATGATTCCTTATGATAACTATATAGCTTTAAGATTATTGATGATGTTCAAGTATCCTCTCAAAGTCATTTATGTCTAAATGATATTGTGATAATCACTATATTGATCCTTAGATGATCTCTCCACCTAACTATCAATATAGCAATCTTTAAAGTTTAATACCAAAGAAGAGTAATGAATAAATCTATCTCTACAACTTATTCACTACTTGAAAATCTGTTTTATGTCAAGACTCAAATAATCTCTTTCAACAACTACTCAAATCTGGTTTTCAACTTAGGGCAAAAATAGTATTCAATACATCAACAATCTTTTTCATATATATAAATCAAATGGAATACATAAACAAATGAGAATAGCTACTACCTCCAATCTTGACAAAAGGGAGTTTAGCTCCTCATCATCATTGTTACAAAGCAGAATGTTAAAGAAGAAGAACTCTGTTTTTCTCTCTTACAAAAAATATCTCAATGTCAATGTGTGAATAATAATGAATAATGTGTTCTCCTCTCCTAAAAGAGTTGACATTTCCTTAATTGATCATTTTCATCCAAAGCAGAAAAGCTATTCCAAGGCAGACACCAAAGTGGCAAAACCAGCTGGCCTTGAAAACAACACTTTTGACCCAAAATCAGCTTGCTGGATTCGCAGGGTTCGCTGGGCGAACTTTGTTCGCGGCGCGAACTGACTCTTTTCATTCAGTTCGCTGGGCGAACTGAAGCTACCTCAACTTCCTTGCTTTGCAAACTTCATGTAATTGTTATTCCAAGTGTTAATCTTCAAGAATAGGCCTCCAAATTGCATTCAATACTTCTTCCAAATTATGGTGTTGCATTCCAAAAGCTCTCTTATCCAAAAATTCTACAAAACTAACAATTATGTGAAATAACTATTGAAAACAACATAATTTAAACCTAATTGCATTTATACAAAATAGTGAGAATAAAAGTGTGTAGTTACATTAAAAATTGGTAAAAGGGACCAATAAAATTATATAAAAAGTAGTACTAATTGATCCCTAACACTGGGAGAACAAAAGGATAGAAAATGAAACCTTGAAAGGTGGAAGTCGGATCTTCAGTCTGATCTTCATGCCTGTGTAGAAAGACTTATCAATTATTTGATTTAAATTGCACTAAAGTCTATGAATAGAGGCGAATACAGTGAGAAAACAGGTCATTTGTCCCGCACCCAAAGATATTCAGAATGGGGGTAGGAATTCTCCAGTCTCATTCCTTCTCTACTACTTAAGGCTCATGACGTGCAATTTGCATGATAATCGATGAGTGTTGAATTTAAATTTCCTTGCGACTTCCCATGATGAAGGGTTATCTTTGAATGATGAAGAGGCTTGTCAATCAACTTAAATTGAGTTGTGCTAAATCCTATGAATAGAGGTGAATACGATGAGCAAACGGGTCATTCGTCCCGCACCCAAAGATATTCAGAATAGGGGTAGGAATTCTCCAGTCCCATTCCTTCTATATTACTTAAGACTCATGGCACACAACTTGGCTCATGATTACCAAGTGTTGAATTTGACCTTTGTAGTGCTTGAATAGTAGTCATGTCTTGTACTAATTTGAATTGCTTGAACTCTTGATCTTGATCTTTGAATCTTGATTGGAGTTGGAGATCCAGTATTCAGCATCTTGATCACAGGGACTTGCTTTATAAAGTAATCAAGGGTCTTTTGATCACTTAACTAAGCTTGGGAAATTGAGCACAATCAAAGGATTTAGTCGATCAAAGCGTACTTTGATAAACTTAATCAGTGGTGAAAATTAGTTGAAAGTGAATGCACAACTACCTAAAGGGTTAATGTTTATTTGAATTAGTTTCTAAGGCCTAAAACTAGGGGAACATGCAAAAATAGACTATTTCTACATCTAGGGGAAAAACAGTCATTTGACGACAATTATGGTTATTTGAATTAAAATTCTAATCATGAAATTCTAATTAAACTTCAATTAAATTCTAACTATTCTAATTTCTAAAATTGAATTAAATTCTACCATTAATCCAATTTCTAACCAAAGTTAATACTCCTAAAAATCTATTTAAATCAAATTCCTATTACAATATTCTAAATTTCAATTCTATCTAATCATATTTTTAAGATCCTAATTAAATTCTAATTGATCTAATTAACATAAATTCTACAATCAAAATTATCTACTTAACAAAACTAAATAACAAACAAAAAGCAATGAAAAGAGAATGGACATTTGCATAAAAGAGGGGTGCAGGCCCAGTTAGGGTGTGTGCTGGAAAAAGAGGGCAAGACAGGGTCCAAATGCATAGGCTTCAGTTGTCAAAGCCCAATGTTGAACAAGTCCTTTTCATCCAGGGGTGCAGCAAAGTAATTGGGGTGAGATAGTAATTTCACTTTAGGCTTGGATGAACCAAGACCAAACTAGGATTAAGCCCAAATATTCGGGTCTGACTTGAAAAAAATTAGCAAAACTTGAACGTGTTTGCGCGCCTTCTTCATGGCATCACCGGCGTCGGAGCTTCACCACGGGCCACCGTGCTGGAAATCGCTTCCGGCGGTAGTGGCCACCAGAAATGGACAACGGAACCACCTCCCTCTTCATCTCCATCTCTTGAGCAAGAATCTAACATCCAACTTCTCTAATTATTGGTCCAAATTCATAACTCAAACCAAAACCTCAAGAACTCCTAAAAAAATCAGATCTAAAATACGCCTCCATGAACAAGATTCGGGGTTCCTCATGATAGGGGTTTGCAACAACATGGTGCAAGGTTCAGCATAGCAACCAAGATGCAATGAAATGATGTAAGTGGACCTGCCTCTGAAGCTGAGACTTGCTCCGACGAGTGTTGATCGGAGAAGGTGAAGACGGAAAATCACCTGTACAAACAGGTACGGCATTGCCTTTACTTACTTCTGATTTGCTTGTTTTCCAATTCTTCTTCAAAAATTCTGCAGTATGATGAGGTTGAGCTCACTCTTCTTGAAGCTTCAATGAGAAGCTTCAATGGAGTTTTAGAAATTGATCTTTGAGTGTAAGAGGGAGAGGATTCAGAGAGAATGATTGCAGAGGATTGAAGGTGATGATTGCAAAAAAAGAGGGTCCCCAAAATGATGGTGGAGATGTGGCTTTATAATGGTTAGACTTGGGATTCATGTGGCTTGGAGTTCAGGTTTGGAGTTAGTTAGGTGAGGTATGGAGTTAGTTGGTTTGAACTCACTGAGTTACTCACTGAGTTAGTTTGTTATGACCTTGAAAGTGGTTATGACAGTTGGTTGGTTAATTTAGTGGAATGTATTCAAGTGATTTTGTTTCTGACTGGCCATTGCAGGTTAAAACTTGAATGATGACTTGTGGTTTAAATGGCTTAGGTGTGAGTGACTTGTAGCTGTAGGTTAACAATTGTGTGGTTATGTTGTGCAAACTGTGATTTTGGTTATGTTTGTACAGGTTTAAGTGTGACTTACAATGGTGAATCATTGTGATTGTTTTGGCATGACAGGAATTTGTATTTTGTAGTGTCTCAGTAGCTTGTAGCATTGTAATTATACAGTAAGTGGGTTGTGGTATGCATTCTGCAGGTATGGGGTCGTGTGTTTTGCCGGTGAGATTTGACGGCATCGTCTCATGGCCTTTATGCGCATGGTTTCTTCGGTGTTCATGCAGGTGTGCATTTGTCTTGAATTACAAGCCTTGGCTATCTTCGATGATGGTAGTTCATGTTTCAATTCAAAAGTTCCATTCTCACAGCAGTGCAAAAATTCCTGTAAAACAAGCTATGAGTCAACTCAAACAGGGAATGAGTCGACTCAAACAGAGTTCATTCCAGGGTTGAGTCGACCTGGGAGTCGACCTGTTCGGACCTGCGGCGAAATGGTTCAAAGGAAATGGGACTTGATATGACGAAAGAGGGTGGATGAGTCGACTCATCCAGGTTTCCCAGAATTGATTCGACCTGGGAGTCGACCTGTTCAGACCCGAAGGAACATGGTTCAAAGAAAAAAGGGGAATGAGTCTGTGTAAGGAGTGAATGAGTCGACTCAACCAGATTTTCCAGAATTAGGTCAACCTGTGACTCGACCTGTTCGGACCCGAAGGTTTTACGTCAAGTCATGAGTCGACTCACAGAGCTGAAACTTCCAAAAAATGAGTTTTTGCAATGTGTTATGATATTTTCTTGCATTTTTTGTATGTAATGGACATTTTAAGGATAAAAATGAAAGAAATTGGTCGATTGAATGAAAATGAATTGAATTAATACATGAACATGCTATTCGAAATGGATTGAATTTTGGGCTTCTATAATCATGATGAATGGAAGTTATGAGACCAAGGACTTGGGTTATGACTAATAGACTCAAGCACCATTGATGGAGCCACAATCACGAAGAAAAAATGAATTGACCAAGCACGGGAGGCTGAGTGAAACACACGCTGAGTGAAAGATCATATGAGATTAGGGTTTTATGGATCATAGCCTTCAATCTAGGTCTTTGAATCAATCAAGATACTTTTCAAACACCACCAAAGCTCCCTGGTCCCCATCCTTAGAAGATTAGGGTTTTAAGCCAATAACAAAACTCCACCAATAATTCCTCTGACCATGGGCCCACAACTAGTGTTCATAAGCCCAGTTCATGGACGGAGGCCAAGCAACAAGATCCCTCAAGACCAAGAATTAGGGATGCAACCCACACGATGAGCAATACCAAAATCTTCAATCCAACCCTACTTTGTTAACTAAGACCTTGAATCTATGATGTTTGTTAATCAATGTTAATCATGAATGAATGATGAACATGAATGAGACATGAATGAGGTTCGAATCGCGGGTTAGGTAAAAAGCAAAAATGGGAGAGCAAATTTTGGGGTATGACAACTGCCCCTATTTAATCTTCTTGGACTTGAAGGTATGAATAGCAATGGCTTTCAAACATACACGGTAGGAGAGGATTAAATACTAGAATAACCAAGAAATTTGCCCGCAGGGAATGAATGAAATGAGTGAGATGTAAGGTAAGGGTATTAATGGAAATATGTCCAATGGATGGCGTATAGGCTATGTATCTGGTTATTCATTAGGGATCAGCTGAAATATCTGTGGGGAAAATGGGTCACTTGTACAAAGGAGTGTTTGTAAAGATATGCATGAGGTATGCAATATGCTATGATATGCATGATCGATCTCTTTTTTCGTCTTTCTCTATGTTTTCCATTCTTTTCTTTCGTTATTTTCCCTTTTTTTTTCATTCTTACCTCCAATAACAAGTTCTTGGCTTGTAACCGAAGATCGAAATATTCCTACAGGACTCCACGAAGGTAAAAGAGTTGTGTGTTTGCAAAGGAAAGTACCTGAGTAAAAGGAATAGGAACAAGATCTTCTGCCATAGGCAGAGAGACGTCTTGCAAAAAAGGACGGACAACTCAACTGGGAAACGACCTCCTCATGCAACAGGTAGCAACGGATCCTTAGCAAGAGGGACGGGAATTTCTAGACACAGTTAAGGAAAAAAAGAGAACAAACTTCTCAACGGATGACCGACCTCCTCGTGCAACAGGTAGCAACGGCTCCTTAGCAAGAGGGATAGAAATTTCCAAATATAGGCAGACTTCTCAACAAAGAAATGGCCTCCTCGTGCAACAGGTAGCAACGGCTCCTTAGCAAGAGGGATAGAAATTTCTAAAGGCGGACAGACTTCTCAATGGAGAAACGAACTCCTCGTGCGACAGGTAGAAACGGCTCTTTAGCAAGAGGGATAGAAATTTCCAAAGTCTGACAGACTTCTCAACGGAGAGACGACCTCCTCGTGCAACAGGTAGCAACGGCTCCTTAGCAAGAGAGATAGAAATTTCCAAAGACTTCTCAATGGAGAAATGACCTTCTCGTGCAACAGGTAACAACGGCTCCTTAGCAAGATAAAAAAGGAGGCTTCCAAACAACGGTTTAGGAAGGAAGATAGTCGAACTTCTCATACAAAAGGTGATGAAAACTCCTTAACAAAAGGTTAATAAGAAAATGGGAATGAGACAACCTTGTTGGGGAAGTACTATTTTCTCGCCCAATAGGTAGCAATGGCTCCTTAGCAAGGGAAAATGGGGGCTTCCAAACAACGGGTTAGGAAGAAAGATAGTCGAACTTCTCACACGGAAGGTGATGAGAACTCCTTAACGAAAGGTTAAGAAGAAGCTGAGAATGAGATTCTTGTTCCATATGCTACGAGAGCTCTTAGACACAAGGTATATTGGGCATCTCACGCAAAAGGTAGTTAGATCTTCTCAACGAAAGGTTATGAAGAATGAGGGGGTTTCTCATACGAAAGGTAGTGAGAAACTTCTCAACAAAAGTTTAAAAAGAAATCTGGGAATTTCTCATACGAAAGGTAGTGAGAAACTTCTCAACGAAAGGTTAAGAAGAAAGGGGTATTTCTCATACAAAAGGTAATGAGAAACTTCTAAACGAAAGGTTAAGAAGAAAGGGGGATTTCTCATACGAAAGGTAGTGAGAAACTTCTCAACGAAAGGTTAAGAAGAAAGGGATGGTTGGTTATATCATACTAAAGGTAGCAACGGCTCCTTGTCAAGAGAAATTTTTCAGTGCAAAAAGCAAATGACACTTAGGAAAGGTAAGCAATGAGGGAATTGTCTCCTATGCGAAAGGCATGGGAGTACTTACAAAAGGTAAGCAGATTTAGGAATAGGAATCTTCAAACAAAAGGTTAAGGAGACTTACAAAAGGTAAGAAGATGGGGATAACAAACTTTATGCGAAAGGCACAAAGGGAACTCACAAAAGGTAAGCAAAAAGGGAGTTGTCTCCTATGAAAAAGGCATGGGAGTACTTACAAAAGGTAAGTAACCGTCAAAAAGGTCACAGACATCTGCGCAAGGCAGAACAATCAAACAAGACCTGCTAGGTATAAACCTAGACTCAGGGGATTTGCTATGTGAATATGGGCTTTAGCACACTCTGACAGGTGGGGAACTTTGCAAATAAGAATGAAAACCTCATATCGTCCCTCAGGCACAACGGCGGGGAAGACGTTTGCAAACGATGGATACCCTACCCCGGGACTCACCAAACCTATATCAGGCGTTTAAACAAACGGGAAGCAAAGATCTGACAAAGGTACCCTACTCGTGCGAAAGGCAACGAGGGGGAGCCGTGATTTTGAGCACAAAGCAATGAAATAAACTCACGAAAGGTAAGTTATCTCAATGATCTTCTCCAAGCGAAAGGCGAGGAGGACTGGCACAAGGTTAAAAGAGACTCGGAAGACTCACAAGGGTACTCGCAAAAGGCAACACAAAGGAGAATTAGTTCGGGAAAACCTGCGGGGAATACTGCTCAAGAGTTTCATGATGATATCTTCACTAGGGAGGAAGAATGTCTCAACAGAGGATTCTTTTATACTTCGAGAAAGACTTTCATGTAGTTATGCATATGTATTTTGTCAGGCATAATGCTCCATCTTGATGGAATATGCTACGTATTTCACGATGCAATGGTATGAAACGCAAGATTGCTTATGCAAGATACTGATGCATGGTTAGGATTTTGGTTAGATGATATGATAAGATAGAGAACTCAGGGTACCAATAATCATTGAGTTTGTCAATTAGGATCAATGCTCCCTGTTGAAAGGCTTAGGGGTGTGTTTAGCGTGACTCCCCATTATTCATCTTGAATTTGGAAGTCTCTTACGCACAATGGATCTTGCTCTGAACAACCTCACAAGTACGAAAAAGATCCTCCTTCACTAGTCAGTCATGCCCCAGTCTGTCGGGAATTTGCACGGAATGCCCCAGTCACAAGTTATGAAGTAGCTTTGTCAAAATACTATCTCGATTTGACCTGCCCCAGTGTCTTGGAACTGTATTCTTCTGACCAACTATCTCGGAGAGATTGACATCTTGGGTTCCTGAGGTAGCTTACCCCAGTGCAAGCCTTGAAATAAGCTTGCCTCTGGTTGGCCTATCTCTGAGGAAATGCCTCTGACTAACATTTCTTATAGAGATTCATTGAATCTCGACATAAATTCCTTAGATCAACTTAATCTTGAGAGATTTATCGACGTGATTGCTTCAGATTGATTGAAAATTGAAGTGTCTTGTCTTTCTGCTCAATGAAGTTCTTAGACATTCTGCTTCTTGATATGATCCAATGAAATGGCTTGCCCCTGCTCAACATAGTCTCGGGCGTTATGCACTTGATAGGATCAATCGAAATAGTTTTCCCCTGCTCATCGGAGTCTCAGGCATTTGGTCTTCTGATGCGATCAACTGGAGTGGTTCACCCCTGAATATCTGATCTTTGGAGAGATTCTCCAAATCTCGACATAACTGTCTCAGACTAACTGAATCTTGTTGAAATTTCTCGACGTAACTGTCTCAGGTCGATTGAAAAATGAAACATCTCGTCCTTCTGCTCAACGGAGTTCTCGGACATTCTGCTCCTTGATATAATCACATGAAGTGGTTGGTTGTTGCTCAACGGAGACTCATGCGTCCAACACTTAGTATGATTAATCAAAATAACTTTCCTCTGCTCGACGGAGTCTAAGGCGTTTTTCTCTCTGAGTACGACCAAATCAATATGACTTGTCTCTGCTCAACGGAGTTCTCAGTTATTTTATCTTATGATTCAATCAGTTGAAGTAATTTGCCTTTGCTTAATAAAGTCTTTAGGCACCCTCTATTCTGGTGTAATAATCAAGCTTTCCAATTCATGCTCATTGTGGAAATTCTCTTGATGTCAAATGCTTACTCACGTGTAACACATGTTCATTTTTAGAAATGATAATAGCAATGTCATGTTTATACTGGTTTTGAAGTCCAAGCATGTTCACTAGAATTATGACATACAATGAATGCATCACTGATTAAGAATGTCATATCAATATCATCACAAATGATGAGTGAATCATTAAGGAGTCAATTTCAACACGATCGTACCGACTGTATGCTTTCGAAATAAACCCTACTTCAATTAGGTCTTTTGAGGGTTGTAACATGGTCTGGTTCATGGTTTCAGAAAGAAAGGATATAAGGATCAAACCTATCATAACCCACCTGTTCTTTGTGATGTTCTTCAATCCTACGTTTAGCTATCTCGACACAAACGCTCATCTTCCAAAAGGGATTTTTAAGTAACGGTTAATGAACCAACAAGGTTTTTGGTGTGGCCATCACCCTTCTTTTGTTTGGTTTGGTAGCCACACGAATTTGATCTTGTTAAGGATTTTCTTTTTATTCCTCTCTGTTTCGTTTTTTTCATTTCCCTACTTTTGCTGGATAGGTTCAGATTTACAATCCACAGGGATGCCTTAATTTTTGCCTAAGTCACTCGCTTTCGAGTTTTTGACTTTGAGGACCTTTCTTTTTCTTTTCTTGTTCTCTTTTTTTGTTGAAACAAATCGTGTGACATTTGTCCGTTTGATTGGAAGAGGTTGTGACTGCCTCGTTCCTATGTTGGTGAGGGACAACCATTACGAATTTGGTGTTTCCAAACTCTCTTGAGGGATAAGATGTGGTTGATCCTCGGATAGAACACTCCTCTCTTCTTTGGAATTTGAACGCCTGGTCAAATTAGCTAACGACTACCCTGCCCCAGTTTAAAATTGAGGGTTTTCTATGTATAGAAAGAAACTCCTACTCCTTGACTCGAAGGGGTTAATTAGGGATTATCTTCCTTATAACTCTGGTGTTTGGGATTTGAAACAATGTCTTACGTCATCAGTCGGGTCTTATTCAAAAGCATACGTGCAGTGATCTCATGTTTTTGATTTCATCCTCCTCCTCTTGATTTTGCTCAAACAAAAGTTAGATATTGACGAAATAAAGTATGAGTGAACACGAATGGATTGCTTCAAAAAACATGCATATTCATTTCAAAGTCATTATTATTCAAAAAGAAACGAGTTTATTACAAATGAATGGTACAGATGACAATCAAGAAAATTACACATGAACATGATTGAACAAAACCAGTGACTGCTGGCGTAATTGGCCTTATCTTTGGATCCTCTGACTGGGAATTATAAAGTTGGTAGAAGATACCCTAACAATCTTCAAGGAGATCCTTATAAAATTCTTTCTACAGATGTAGACTCTTCTACCATAGCTTCCCCTTGCACTGATCACGGCATTGCAGATGTGCCCTCATATGGAGGCATGGGATCGTTCACTATGTTCTGGCCTTGCGGTGTGAACACAATGACCTTTGCATCAATCAAGTCTTGCACCTTGTGCTTGAAGATATTACAATTCTCGATCGAGTGCCCTGGCGTCCCAGAGTGATATTCACAATTGATGTTCATGTCATAATCTGGAGGAAGAGGTGTTGGAGGAGCCTTAGCTTCCTTCAGCTGCACCAACGAGCTATTAAGCAACAGAGGTAGAAGTCGAACGTACGACATGGGCACTGGATCAAACTACTTTGGAGGCCTTCTTGGTCCATGTCTTCCTTATTAAGCGAAGTTCGGATACTGGTTCAACATCGGGTTCCTCCGCCTTGGTCGGGGAATAGGAAATGGTCGTTGATAAGGAGCCCTTGGAGGTACAGGATGTGGATGAAATCCATGAGGCTACTCCTGAGGTAGAGTGGGATCAGGCATGTTCACCGGAGTGACCACTTCTAGCATGATAGTTGGCACGGAGTTGCCTTCCTTCCTCATCATTGACTGCAGGATCTCCATGATCAAACTCACCTGAGTCTTCAGCTGGTTAATCTCAACCTTCATCGATTCTTGATTTCTTCGTAGTTCTTCCATGGTAACCTGCGACATTCTTCTAGTTCAAGACAGTTGTCAGGTAATCAGCTTTGATGGAAGTGGTTTTGGTGACAAAGGCCAAGTGATGATGAGTTCATTGGTTTCGAATTTATGAAATGCAATATGATGCATGAATGATGCGTGTATGCAAAAAGTTCTTTTTTTTGTTATTTATTTTATTTTATCATTTCCAGGGAATCTTCGAGATTCGTATATTTTTACAAGAAATCATATGGCATAAAAGTAGAGACAGAAGGTAATTCCCAAACAAAGGGAAACAACACATTTTATTCAACATGAAAGAAACAGCAGGTACATAATACGAATCAACAATTTGCTCAGTGGGCTACAACATGATCGGTCTGAAGCCTCTAAAATACAACCCTACAAATAGAGACAAAGTGAAATACATCCCAAGGAGTGTCATGCAGAAATATAACATCATAAACATCTTCCAGCATCTTGGGCATATCTTCCAAGGCATGAACAGCAAACTGAGTCAAACGGGCATGCTTATCATTCCAGTATTGTGCGTCTTTGACGAGGTTACGCAATAATGTATGATTAGGTCCATCTAGAAGATCCTGCAATAAAGATTCCTTCTAGTCTAGAAGGACTTGAAGATGACGACTCTCCCTTTCCCACTGAGTGACCTCTTGATCGAGCAACTTGGTACTTTCGAAGTTCTTGTGAGCTTGACTCTTCAGCTCCTGGATTTCTTCAAATCTCTTGTCCAAGTCGAACTGATGCTGAGACAGAGAAACTTCTAACTTCTTAGCCCGATCTTGCTCCTCTTTCAGCTCCTTCTGGTAAGTCTCTAGCTGGCTTTGCAACCTCTTGAGCTGGTCCTGGCAGTTGATCTCGGTTTTGCACACCTTGTACTGTGCTGCGGCAAGTTGTTTCTTCTTCACATAAAGGTTGTCGATAGTACCCTTCAAAGCGTCACCTACTTTCTTTCTTTTGTGTTGTTCTTCCTGAATCTCTTGCGGTCTTGGCTGTTCGGTCCCTTTTCTGGTTGAGATTAAACTTCAGGTTCTCTTTCTCCAAGGTGAGCTTACCGAGGTTAGATCGGAGATCAGCATTCTCCTTCTCTAGCGCTTTGATAATCCCCTTGAGTTTGTCAACCTCTGAAATAGGAGCAACAACAGGCTCAGCAGGCTTGATGATCATGGAAGGTTCAGGCGGAAATGGCAATAAAAACTCTTTGACTCTCTCCTTAACCCACTAAGTGTAGCCTTCCTTCGCATTACAGTTCTTTTTCCCAATTCGGCCCTTCCATGATGATGGATATCTCTCCAGGCTTGGATAATCCTCTTTTGGAACTCTGAGTTGTCAACCCCTTCATACAAAACAAACTCCTCTAGAATCTCAAATTTGGCTTGTCTACCATCAGGTAGCCCAACTGCCGCAACGTTATCCTCGGGTTATAGTTAATTCCACCCTTTGTACCTAGAAGGGGTACATTGGGGAAATTACCATAATCCATGATAATCTCAACACCTTCATAAACTCTAGAATACTAGGAGATGTCTTCAGCTATGAGGGACATGATCCTTTGAGACCATTTCAGATTTCCCTCGTTGTCAACAAAAGGACCCTTGTTGGGTAGATGCGAAATAAACCATCTATACAACAGAGGGGTACAGCACACGATAATTCCATTCTTCTTCTCATTCCTCGTGTGGATGGAGTATTATGTGTCAGCAAGAAAAGTAGGAACGGGATTCTGGGCCATGAAAAGATAGATAGAAACCAAGTCAACAAAGTCTTCCATGTTGGGGAACAGTATGATCCCATATATGATCAAAGCAAAGATAGTGTTGAATGCATCCCAACTCTCAACTTCAGCAAATGTAATAGCCTTATCAACCAAAAACTTCAAGGCAAACCCATGGGTCCCACCCTTAGGTTTAAGATTGAGCTTCACCTCCTTCTTCCCTATGTGAAGGATTTCAGCTAGATGTTGAGGCTTAGGAAGTTCCTTTGTATGGACAAAGGGAGCCTGATCCTTGATCTCAATCCCTAGAATATGTGAATATTCCTCCAAAGTAGGATCCAACTGGTAATCCTAGAATGTGAAGCATCTCAAAGGAGGGTCGTAAAACTGCACTAGAGTGTGAAGAGCTGTAATGTTAACCTCGGTGTTAAGCATGCCTAGGAGATTCCCATAGGCATCCTTGAACTTGTCTTTGTTGTTGAAAACCAGGCGAGCTTCCAATCCTCCCAATGTATTCAAAGAAGGTTCTACAAACTTGTAGCTATAAACACCTCTTCTAGTAGGATCAATTCTCTAATGATCACTCAAACAAAAACTTGTCTCTTGAATTCCCTGGAAAGGTACATGCAAAAATTAATTTCAAAATGATGTAATGATATGCAAGCATAATTAATTCAACAGTTCAGTATAATCTAGATATTCTGGATAATCTGGCCATATCACACAATATAATATCAAAGGTCCGGCATGACCTAGACAGTCTGGATAACTCAGTATGGAGGGTCAAAAGTCTGATGTATATAAGAGATCAAGGGTATGAAGGGTCTTGCTTTCCTGCATAAAAAATCCAATAGCCCTCTCACAGGTGTGTACTAGTCCTCAAAGGTGGCCCCTAAAAGGTCTCCCAGAGTCATCGAGTCAAATGAAAATACCACGCCGTAGTGAATTCTCACAGGACAAAAGTACTTTCAAGTGAGTCTAGTCTGGGTGTGGCTCTCGTGACAATCCAATGCACAAAACACATGCCGACACGACTATCCACGAATATATCATGTGTGTGTACTCAAGCTAGGTTGTAGAGCTTCTCTCACATAGTATCATCCCATCCCAACATATATGATAGATAATATCCAGAATACAACATCTGAATATTTAAACCAGTAAAGTAATGCAATAAATCAAATAAATGAAACGAGTAAAGCAATAAAGATAAATGATGACACTGAAATTCACCGTATTTTAGACTCCGATTTCGCATGCATTTTAGTTGTTTTATTGTTATTTTGTTATGTTATTACTATGTTTTTCTTTGTTTTCAGGTTTTCAGTCTAATCAGAGCCTCGATCGAGAAAAGGAGTGAAAATGAGCTAAAAAGCCTAAAAATCAGCATATTGCACTTGTGGCTCCCACTGTGGCTGGCGCCATGGGTCCAGCCATGACGCGTCATAGTCCAAATCCTCCTTAACTGCCACATATCCCACTATCTCCACTTGGGCGCCACAATTTACTCTTATGGTGGGTGCCATGGTGTGGTGGCGGGCGCCACAAGAACAAAGAAGTTTCCCTCCCAAATTCAAACTTAAGGGCATCCTTGTCATTTCCATTATTTTCCTAGCCTATAAATAGAGACTTGATTTCATTTGTTTCAGCATCCAAACTTAGATTAAAACTTAGTTACAATTAGGCATATATTCAGTATTGTAAAAGTGGCAATCGCTTCACATCGGAGTGTTGTCACACTGTGTAATCGAGTCTGTAATCGAGTTTGGAGCACTTTGGCAGGAAGTTAATCCTGCCGCCATTTTCATTTCTGTTTCGCACTTTATTCGACCCTCCGATTGGAGCACGTTTTATTACTTTACCTTTGTCTACTTTACTTTCCCGCACTCGCACTACTTTTATTTATTTCTCGCACTCGCACTACTTTTATTTATTTTCCACACTCGCACTACTTAATTTTATTTCTCGCACTCGCACTACTTTATTTTATTTCTCGCACTCGCACTACTTTTATTTATTTTCCGCACTCGCACTACTTAATTTTATTTCTCGCACTCGCACTACTTTGTTTATTTCTCGCACTCGCACTACTTTATTTACTTTCCGCACTCGCACTACTTTTATTTAAATTAAAATGCACCTTTACTTTACCATGTCTAGCTAAACCTATAAAGGCTAGAATGTAAGGATCATAATTGAACCGATAATCCGTACAATTGTTAGTAGAAACACTTAAGGGCTATTTTGACTTTCAACTTAAGTTTTCCCGCACTTAATTTCCGTTGGGTAAGATCGAAAGTCGTCCAACGTCCTTTTAAACTTAGTTGTTTTTAACTATTTTAAATACAGCGAAAGCGCTTTGTTTAGTTCATTAGGAGTTTTTAACTTAAAAAGAAAAGTGATTTTAAAACTATTTTCGGACGCATTTATAAGTTTAGAGTCTGGTTCGTGAGAACCTCTTTTGGTTAAGAAATCCAGGTCAAAATACTTTTCAACTTAGTCAAGATACTATATTTCTTAAAAATAGGTTTACTACTCTAACGCAATGCGCGCCTTTTTATAAGTGACAATAAGAGGGTTTGATTAGGGAGTACAACTCGGTTCTGAATATGCGAAAGCGACAGTTCCCGTTAAATTGGTTCTTTTCAAAGTAGGAAACATTGCCCATAAGTAATTCTATTAGCAAGTACTTAGATTATTAATTGATTATGTGAATTACATTCAAACTTGTCTTTATTAATTGAATTTTATTTAACACTTTATTTTTTTACTGTGCACTCTAAAAACCCCTATTTCAATTACCTTAGATAAACACCGTAATAATAGATAACGATAAATTGACACTTGGTCTCTGTGGATTCGACAAATCTTTTATATTACTCTGACGCGTTCGTATACTTGCGAAAAGCCCGCATCAAGTTTTTGGCGCCGTTGCCGGGGACCAATTTCGTCAATTTTCGTACCCTGTTGTTATATCGTTTAGACTTAGGTTGTTACCTGTCGGTCCATGCGAAGAACTCGCAGCACCGAAAGCTTAGTAAATCCTCTGGCGGAACCTGCACATTACGCTCGCGTACGTTTACTTTTCCATAGAATTAGGAGAGCTATGGCCGAAGACCAAAATCATAGACCTCTTAAGGATTTCGCCCAACCATCCAACGAAGAACCTAGTTCTAGTATAGTAAACCCAATCATCCTGGCTAATAATTTCGAACTTAAACCCTCCCTGTTGCAACTAGTGCAACAAAGACAATTTGCAGGTCTTGCTACTGAGAACCCAAACCAACATTTAAAAATCTTTCTCCAATTAGCAGACACTTTTAAAACCAATGGAGCTTCTCCTGAGGCAATCTGTTTAAGACTATTCCCTTTCTCCCTAAGAGATAAAGCCCTATCATGGTTAGATTCCCTACCACCCAATTCCATAACAACTTGGGACAACCTTAGAAAAGTATTCCTTGCTAGATACTTTCCCCCAAGTAAGACCGTCGTTCTTCGAAACCATATAACCAGATTTACCCAGAACCAAGGAGAATCGTTATTCGAAGCTTGGGAGAGATATAAAGAGTTGTTAAGAGCATGCCCACATCATGGTTTAGAAAATTGGTTAATCATTCAGACCTTCTATAATGGACTTCACTATAACACTAAGATGGCCATCGACGCTACCGCAGGCGGTGCACTGATGAACAAACCTTACCCTGAAGCTAGTGCCCTCATCAAGGATATGGCTCAAAACCATCAATCATGGGGAGTTGAACGAGCGACAGTTGAGAAGAAGGAAGTCCAAGGAGGAGTACATGAGTTAAGCTCTATAGACATGATGCAAGCTAAAATGGACGCGTTGGCCCTCAAGGTCGAGCATATGTGCATAAACCCGAATACTGCAGCTGCAGTTTCGTCAGATTGTGAGATATGTGGAACCAAAGGACACCAATCTGCAGAATGCAGTCTATTAAACGAAACCAACTCTGAGCAAGTGAACTATGCCAAAGCGAACCCATATTCGAATACCTACAACCCTGGATGGAGGAATCACCCGAACTTCTCCTATAAGAACAATAACCCTATCCAAAATACTGCACCTCCGAGACAACCAGGTTACCAAGCCCCAAGACCAAATCAACCTATGCAACCTATCCCACCAAAGCCAAGCCTTGATAAAACTATGGAAAATTTTATCACTGCTCAAACCCAACAAAACAAAGAGTTCATGAACCAGAACATTCACATTAATTAACTGATTACCCAGTTAGGAACTAAGGTTGACCAAATAGTTACTCACACTAAGATGCTTGAAACCCAGATCTCTTAGGTAGCTTTAAACCAAGCCCCCCAGACCACACCTGGAGGACAGTTCCATGGACAACCTCAACGGAATCCGAGAGGACAAGCCAATGCCATTACCCTACGAAGTGGGACCGCTTATGATGAGCCATTTTACTCAAGATTTAGTGAACCCAAAACTTCTAAGGAACATACCAAACCCACGGACGAAGTGAAGGAACCAGCGGAATCTGAAAAATAGGAAGGTCAAGAAAAAGGAGAAGAACCTAAAGACAAAACTTATGTACCACCCCCGCCATACAAACCACCGATACCATATCCGCAAAGACTCAAACAAACCCAGATCAATAACCAGTATCAGAAATTCATTAAGGTTATAGAAAAACTTCACGTAGAAATCCCTTTCACAGAAGCCATCACCCAAATACCTTCTTATGCAAAGTTTCTCAAAGACATCCTTACCAACAAATGTAGACTAGACAATCCAAAGCCCTTGGAATACAATTCTATTTCCAAGAATAAGTTAGCCAAAAAAGATAAAGATCCTGAAAATTTCTCCATTCCTTGTGTTTTGGGAAGTCATGTCATCGAAAAAGCCTTTCTAGACTTAGGAGCTAGTGTGAGCTTAATGCCTTTAGCAGTTTGTGAGAGGTTAAACTTAGGAGAATTACAGCCTACTAAGATGTCACTTCAGTTAGCCGATAGATCTGTTAAGTATCCGATAGGCATATTAGAAGATGTCCCTGTTAGGATAGGTCAGTTATTTATCCCTACTGATTTTGTTGTCATGGACATCAAATAGGACAATGATATACCAATCCTTCTAGGTAGACCATTCTTATCAACTGCAGGAGCCATAATAGATGTCAAGAGAGGAAAGTTGACCTTTGAGGTAGGTGACGAGAAAATAGAATTTATACTTTCAAAATTTCTTATGGCACCTGTGATGGGAGACGCATGTTATGCCATAGATATCATTGATGAATGCGTTAGGGAAATAGAACAAGAAGAAATCATAAAAACAATTAAGTTGCCATCAACTCTCATACTGGAAGATGATAACTTTAGGAAGTCCTACATCGATGATAACCTTTACGAATGTTTATCCCTTACCCCAGATCTTATGCCATGCCCTAAGAAACCAACCTTAGAACTTAAGGAACTGCCTAAGAACCTGAGATATGAGTTCCTCGATGAAGAGATGAACCGTCCAATTATAGTCAGTGCTACCTTGAGCCAAGAGGAAACAGACCAACTCTTAGATGTTTTACGAAGATATCCCTCAGCCTTAGGATATAATA
This sequence comes from Lathyrus oleraceus, assembly GCF_024323335.1. NCBI lineage: Eukaryota > Viridiplantae > Streptophyta > Magnoliopsida > Fabales > Fabaceae > Lathyrus > Lathyrus oleraceus. Next base: position 106,881,676 of record NC_066585.1, read on the forward strand.
TCTCTGACCTGAAAGGTATAAGCCCATCCGTATGCATGCATCGGATTTCACTCGAAGAAGATTCAAAGCCCTCCAGAGAACATCAGAGAAGAATAAACCCTATAATGAGTGATGTTGTTAAAAAAGAAGTTCTTAAGTTACTTGAGGCAGGTATAATCTATCAGATCTCGGATAGTAAGTGGGTGAGCCCTGTGCATGTAGTACCTAAAAAGGGAGGCATCACAGTAGTGCAAAACGATAAAGGCGAACATGTAGCAAAACGGATAGAAGGAGGATGGCGGATGTGCATAGACTACAGAAAGTTAAATAAAGCAACCAGGAAGGATAATTTCCCTTTACCATTTATAGACCAGATGTTGGAACGTCTAGCCAAACACTCTTACTTCTGCTATCTAGATGGATACTATGGATTCTTCCAAATACCTATCCACCCTGAAGATCAAGAAAAAACTACCTTTACATGCCCTTATGGAACTTTTGCCTACAGACGAATGCCATTCGGCCTCTGCAATACTCCAACTACTTTCCAACGTTGCATGATGTCAATCTTTGCAGATTACCTAGATGGTATCATGGAAGTATTTATGGATGATTTCTCGGTTTGCGGATTTGATTTCCAAAATTGTCTTGCTAACCTTGAGAAAATCCTGAAGAGATGCGTGGAGGTGAACCTCGTGCTAAATTGGGAAAAGTGTCATTTCATGGTCACCGAAGGGATTGTTTTAGGACATATAGTTTCCGAAAAAGGTATTGAGATAGATAGAGCTAAGATAGAAGTCACAGAGAACCTAAAACCACCCAAAACTATCAGAGAAGTCCGAAGTTTCCTTGGACATGCTGGATTCTACCGGCGTTTTATCAAGGACTTCTCCAAAATAACTAAACCTTTAACTGGACTTTTAATGAAAGATGTTGAATTCATTTTCGATGGAAAATGTAATGAAGCATTTAATCTTTTAAAGCAATCGTTAATATCAGCACCCATCATGCAACCCCCTGATTGGTCAGAACCTTTTGAGATAATGTGAGACGCTAGTGATTATGCGGTTGGAGACGTTCTAGGACAAAGGAAAGACAAAAAATTACATGTAATTTGTTATGCCAATAGAACCCTAGACGCTGCCCAACTTAACTATGCAACAACTGAAAAGGAACTACTCGCTGTAGTTTTCGCTATAGACAAATTTAGATCTTATCTAGTAAGAGCCAAAATTATAGTTTACACCGATCATGCTCCCATTCATTACCTATTAAGTAAAAAAGATGCCAAACCCAGGCTACTCCGATGGATTCTATTACTACAAGAGTTTGATTTAGATATCAGAGATAAAAAAGGCACTGAAAATGTAGTGGCTGATCACCTTTCTAGGCTAGAACACCTGAAACCAGACTTAGTACCCATAAATGACGATTTTGCCTATGATAGACTGATAGCTAAACTAGAAACCATTGAAGACTATAGCCTAGGCCCTCATGAGCACTTCCAAAAATCATTAGTTGTAAGTAACGTACCATGGTATGAAGACTTTGTTAATTACCTAGCTGTTGATATCGTACCCCCTGATCTTGACTACCACCGTAAGAAGAAGTTCTTTAACGATGTGAGAAACTTTTATTGGGACGAACCGCTCCTTTTCAAAAGGGGTAAAGACGGCATTTTTCGCCGTTGCGTTCCAGAAGAAGAGGTAAAAAGTATAATTGAGCATTGTCACTCTGCACCCTATGGTAGACATGCGAGCACCTCTAAGACATACGCCAAGATTCTTCAAGCCGACCTATTCTGGCCTACCATGTGGCGCGATGTCCATGCTTGCATTGTAAAATGTGATATATGCCAATGCATGGGAAATATTTCAAGGCGTGACGAAATGCCTCTAAGAAACATTCAAGAAGTAGAACTCTTCGACGTTTGGGGTATAGATTTCATGGGACCTTTCCCACCATTCTTAGGAAACAAGTATATCTTAGTAGTTGTGGATTATGTGTCTAAGTGGATTGAAGCTATAGCTGCACCCACAAACGACACTAGGGTGGTGATCAAGTTATTTAAAAATTATATATTCCCTAGATTTGGAACACCCTGTTTAGTCATAAGCGATGGAGGATCGCACTTCATATCGAGAATATTTGATAAACTTTTAAGCAAATATGGAGTTAGGAATAGAGTAGCGACACCATACCACCCACAGACTAGTGGCCAAGTAGAAGTATCCAATAGGGAGATAAAACAAATTCTAGAAAAAACTGTTTCTATATCTAGAAGAGACTGGTCTTAGAAGCTCCAAGAAGCATTATGGGCCTACAAAATCGCTTTCAAAACCCCTATAGGAACAACTCCCTACCAACTAGTCTATGGAAAATCCTGTCATTTACCTTTTGAATTAGATCATAAGGCCTATTGGGCCATTAAAACTTTGAATTTGGATTACCTGACCGCTGATGAAAAACGTATCCTTAACATTCACAAACTGGAAGAACTCAGGCAATCTGCCTACGAGAATGCCAAAATATACAAAGAGAGAACAAAAGCTTGGTATGACAAGAGAATTGTGAAAAAAGATTTCAATATAGGAGACCCTATTCTCCTGTTCCACTCTAGGTTACGACTTTTCCCTGGGAAGCTGCGTTCAAGATGGACTGGCCCTTTCAAAGTATCTAAGATTCTGAGATCCGGAGCTGTGGAAATCAGGAACGAAGCCTGTAGTCCATTCATTGTAAATGGACAAAGACTGAAGCTCTATGAAGGAGGAGACATTCCAACAGACTACTCCATTCACACTCTGATAGATCCACAAATGCCTACGACAGGTGTATAAATTCTGATCGTCAAGCTAATGACGTTAAACAAGCGCTGCTTGGGAGGCAACCCACGGTTTTCTTATCTTGTTTTACTTTTTTGCATTTATTAACTTTATTGTATTTTTAATCATATTTTCACCAAGACTAAATATTATTTGCAATGTTTGTGTTTTCAGGATCCTTTTCCCTAACCTTTGCAGGATGCAAAACTTTGATGGTATGCACGTAGCTTTCAGAGATGACGCCCAGAGGGAGCGTTACATAGCTCTCTACCAGCGCCCTATGGCCCCTACACGCTATCCAGACCAGGATTGCATGGAAGCCCTAGGCATTGAGCCGAGAATCAGATTCCTGTGCCACCAACTCCAATGGGATGAATTCGCTGATGACCTGAGCAACACCTACAGGAACTTGACTTTGGAGTTCCTCAGTTCGTTTGATTATGATCCTTACTCCGGACCAGATGGACATGCTGTTTTCAGGCTATTCGAGATTGAGTACTCTTTCAGCCAGAAGGAGTTCGGTGACTTATTAGGTTTTGAGACTACCCCCGACGCTATCCCTGAGACGCCGATGGGATACTTTCTGGGTAAGGAAGTGGAGAAATTCTGGAGCGATATCTCTGGTGGAGGGAGTCAGGATCCTTCAACTCAGTTGTCCCAGGCTATCCACAACCCTGATATGAGGTATTTCCAGATGATATTGGCACACTCTTTCCTTAGAAGACTATATGCTAAGACTCTACTGAGTGAGGAGGAGATATTTTTGTTATTTTGTGCATCCCAATCACGCCTTGTGGCATGCGGGAACTTTCTGCTGTGTGGCCTTAGCAGTGTTGCCAGATCATCCGAAGGAGTTATTCATGTATGAGGGATCGTCACACAGATTGCCATTACCTTAGGCTTATCCCGCAAGCTGCTCAATCTCAGGAGTTTCTGTGGCTATACTACCATGGATATTGATTTCTGCTTGACCAGAGGATTGATAAGGAGATCCTCCTTCAATCCCAGACAGTTCAGATTGTTGATCGACAACGAGATGATACACTACTTTACACTGCCAGATCCGATGATGACCAGTGACCATGACCCAGCTAACTGGAGTTATGCTTTGGAGGGTCATGGAGAGACTGTTGAGGATCCTAGATCTCCACCTGTTGCTGATTATACGCCTACACCGCCTTCACCCAGAATTACTGTGCTCTCTAATAATTTATCTTTGTAGACCCCATATATTCGCACGCAGGTTGCCGAGTGTCGCAGAGAGACTGCCGAGCTTAGGCAGGAGGTGGCTGACCTTACCTTACAGATGGCGGTATCCGATCTCACACATGCTACTGAGGCTGATTGTTTGTACCAAGAGATCGCGGAGCTTCGTCAGAAGATAGTCGTACTTCGTGGATCCAGTCAGGCAAAGGAGCCCCCTGTTGTTTGAGTTCACCGCCTCGTTTATTTTTTCTCATTTATGCTTATATTATTTTTCGCATTTCCCTGACTTATTTTATATTATTGCATTTGGTGTATTTCCTAGCTATATTAGCACATTGATACTTCCATATATATACATATTTTATGTGTGTTTATTCCCTTTATATTTATTATAGTCTAATAGTATTAATTATTTATTTATTTATTAGTCTAATGTTTAAATTTTATTTTTATAAAATTGTGCAAGCCTTATTTCATTATGAAAAACAATGAAAATGCTATCCGGACCCCCACACCAAAAAGAGAATGGAGAAGCCCATACCAAATGAGTCAAAATCCGGCCCAGCTAAAATTACTCTTGTGGCGCCCGCCATGGATATTGTGGCGCCCGCCACGGCGTCTGATAAAGCTCGGGACAGATTCATATTTTTCACCATTTTCAAACCTCCAAAACTCATTTTCCCTCTTCCAAAAACTCCCTTGAACCCCATAAAATCTCCCACATTTCTCATCTTCCCACCATACAAGTCATCTTCCCAACTTCCATTTTCATTTTCATCTGTCAATATTCATAAAAATTCCACCTTTATACAAACCCATCTTCATCTTCTTCATCACATTCCAAGAGCTAAATAATGGAGTTCAACGGATTTGTCCTTCGCGAAGGGAAATCGGGGGATAGGCAGAGAAGGATTATTGAAAGGTTGCAAAATCGAGAAATTCTCCCGACAAGGTACGTGGATGATAACTGTCTTTACACTTTGGGTATCTACCATAGCATTTTTCATTTATTAGATATTTTAGGCTTGCACACTATCTTTTCAAACAGAGAGCCTACCTTTGAGCGATTGACAATCGAGATTTTAAGTTCTTTAATTTATATTGTCAGTCCTAACACTGCTAGTACATTTGGTACTGTTCAATTTAGAATGTTTGATGTTGAGTATGAATTTAGTACCGACGAACTAGCAGGTTTGTTAGGAATTCCTCACGGGGAAGGTGCTATTTGTGAGGCCCCTTTGGATTCAGATTGGCCAGTCGAGGTGTTTTCCTTCTGGAAGAGATTGTCTAATACTTCAATAAATTCTTTTGAAGGAATTATTGCCTCGACCATCCATAACCCGGCCATCAGAGTTTTTAGATATCTGTTGGCATGTACTATTTCTGGCCGGGAGAATCCAAACAAGGTTAATGCTCGGGAGCTTCTATTTTTACAAGGAAGCCTCACAAATAGGAGATTGTCTTAATAAAGCGGGGCCTATTGTTTTTGGAGGACTCATTACGTCTATTGCTCGGGCTCTTAACCTGAACAATGAGATAGCTACCTTAGATCCCTTAGCTCCTTGCACAATCAACCTAAAATTTCTGAGAGATATGAAATTGTGTCAATTGAGAAGAGATGGAGGTTATGTGCTTATGATTCATGGTATAGCTATCCCATCTGTTGTCTTACCGTGCACTAGACGTACTGATGTACGTAATGAAAGGAATTGGACCTATGTTTTAGATGCTCCACCCGTTTTGGGTCCACTTCCTCCTAATGTTCCTGATGAGGAGGGACACGACACTGATGAAGAGTTTGATCAGAGAGAGCAATCTTCCGTACCTCATGTGTCCCCCCATCACCCTTCACCACCACACACCACATCATCTTCTTCTTTTGCATGTTCTGCTCCTAGATTTTATATTACAGAAGAGATGTGGCGCGACCACATGGCTAGAGGACAAAGGCGTGATGACCTACTCTCTACCATTCAGCAACAACTGGCGGACAACATGAGCTTCATGCAAGAATCGCAGCGGAGGACAGATCGATCCTATGAAACTATTACACATACTCTGCTTACGATCACAGACGAGCAATCCCGTCAGCAGAACTACCACCGTCAGCATTTTGCGCTGATCGAAGCCACTCAGGGTTCCATTTTAAGCAACCTTCGAGAGATGAGGATTGCTCAGGATGCCTTACAAGCCAGGATGGATCAGAGACATCATCGTCGCAGCCGATCCCGTCGTCACCCTCAGGATGGCGAAGGAACCAGTGGTCAGCAGTAGTATGACAGGTTACTCTCCCCTTATCTTATTTCGAAACATTGGGGACAATGTTCGATTTAAGTGTGGGAGGAGATTTTATCGCTTTCTATTTTTCTTTGCTATTTTTAGTTAGATTGTTTATTTTTATTGCTTTTTAGTTGTTTACTTTATTTTATTTTGCTTTTAGTTAGAGTGTTTTAGAAAATGCAGTGTCTGACGAGTCACCGGCATAGTGTATCTTTAGTACATCCTCATCTCCCCATTCCTTTAGCCCTACCAAAAAAATTTTACAAAAGAAAACGGTGTTGTTCTGAAAGTTTTTGGGCTTTAAGACAGGTTTGAGTTAGGATGTGGTGACTTGGGAGAACTTTTTGAAACATCAATATCATTTTAGCACCAGAGACTTCATGAATATAGGAATCACTCCCGAAACCCCATATATTATGGCCTTAATCATCATTTCAGTATAGTCCTCAGTAGTTTATTCTAGCAGTCAGCTTCGGCCTATGCATCCTCTACGTAGGGGACCGATGAACATAAGTGAATGATCCAGTGAAATAAATAAAAGAAAAAAGGCAACTCCGGTAAAGGTGACCCTCACAAAGTCATTTAAACCAAAAAGTTATAAAAATTTGCTGCAAAAGAAAAGCTCACCCACTGTTAATTGGTTCAAAGGTATCTGGCGCTGAACTCGGTAGGGCGGATTACGATCTGATCCCCCACAACTGCATTTGTGTCAAATAAAAGGGTTTACACAGATTTATGTGCTAGAAACCCCATGTTTAGGATCAGAATCACTAACCGGTCACTCTGCTATGAAGCATGTACGGATAACGGGCTTAATCTGATTGCGCCTGAATGAAAAGGACCCAAAAAGAGATGAAGAGGTGGGCCTAGGTATTGTGGGATAATATGGGTTGGTTAATATAGGAATGGAGTTTATGTCCGTGTCAGCGGATAAGTGTCATCACGATACCCTTAGTTCACTCAGTTAGTACCTATCACTGCATCCCGACTTGAACTTAGAAGTCTTTCTAGCCCGAATCACTCGTTGACACCGATTTTTCTTCTTTGAGCTTTTAAGTGTTTTGCTTGAGGACAAGCAAAGGTTTAAGTGTGAGAGAATTTGATGACACTGAAATTCACCGTATTTTCAACTCCGATTTCGCATGCATTTTAGTTGTTTTATTGTTATTTTATTATGTTATTACTATGTTTTTCTTTGTTTTCAGGTTTTCAGTCTAATCAGAGCCCCGATCGAGAAAAGGAGTGAAAATGAGCTAAAAAACCTAAAAATCAGCATTTTGCACTTGTGGCTCCCACTGTGGCTGGCGCCATGGGTCCGACCATGACGTGTCATAGTCCAACTCCTCCTCAACTGCCGCATATCCCACTATCTCCACTTGGGCACCACAATTTACTCTTATGGAGGGCGCCATGGTGTGGTGGCGGGCGCCACAAGAACAAAGAAGTTTCCCTCCCAAATTCAAACTTAAGGGCATCCTTGTCATTTCCATTATTTTCCTTGCCTATAAATAGAGACTTGATTTCATTTGTTTCAGCATCCAAACTTAGATCAAAACTTAGTTACAACTAGGCATATATTCAGTATTGTAAAAGTGGTAATCGCTTCACATCGGAGTGTTGCCAAACTGTGTAATCGAGTCTGTAATCGAGTTTGGAGCACTTTGGAAGGAAGTTAATCCTGCCGCCATTTTCATTTCTGTTTCGCACTTTATTCGACCCTCCGATTGGAGCAGGATTGCTTTACCTTTGTCTACTTTACTTTCCTGCACCCGCACTACTTTTATTTATTTCTCGCACTCGCACTACTTTTATTTATTTTCCGCACTCGCACTACTTAATTTTATTTCTCGCACTCGCACTACTTTATTTTATTTCTCGCACTCGCACTATTTTTATTTATTTTCCGCACTCGCACTACTTAATTTTATTTCTCGCACTCGCACTACTTTGTTTATTTCTCACACTCGCACTACTTTATTTACTTTCCGCACTCGCACTACTTTTATTTAAATTAAAATGCACCTTTACTTTACCATGTCTAGCTAAACCTATAAAGGCTAGAATGTAAAGATCATAATTGAACCGATAATCCGTACAATTGTTAGTAGAAACACTTAAGGGCTATTTTGACTTTCAACTTAAGTTTTCCCGCACTTAATTTCCGTTGGGTAAGATCGAAAGTCGTCCAACGTCCTTTTAAACTTAGTTGTTTTTAACTATTTTAAATACAGCGAAAGCGCTTTGTTTAGTTCATTAGGAGTTTTTAACTTAAAAAGAAAAGTGATTTTAAAACTATTTTCGGACGTGTTTATAAGTTTAGAGTCTGGTTCGTGAGAACCTCTTTTGGTTAAGAAATCCAGGTCAAAATACTTTTCAACTTAGTCAAGATACTATATTTCTTAAAAATAGGTTTACTACTCTAACGCAATGCGCTCCTTTTTATAAGTGACAATAAGAGGGTTTTATTAGGGAGTACAACTCGGTTCTGAATACGCGAAAGCGACAGTTCCCGTTAAATTGCTTCTTTTCAAAGTAGGAAACACTGCCCATAAGTAATTCTATTAGCAAGTACTTGGATTATTAATTGATTATGTGAATTACATTCGAACCTGTCTTTATTAATTGAATTTTATTTAACACTTTATTTTTTTATTGTGCACTCTAAAAACCCCTATTTCGATTACCTTAGATAAACACCGTAACAATAGATAACGATAGATTGACACTTGGTCTATGTGGATTCGACAAATCTTTTATATTACTCTGACGCGTTCGTATACTTGCGAAAAGCACGCATCAGTAAACACCTACTCTCATAAGGAGAACAAAAAAACTGGGCTCGACTTGCTTAGGAAGGTCACCAGCAGAGTCGCCATCCGAAGCTACGCGAATTATACCTGAGCGCATCGCACACTCAAAGATACAACAAAGTCGCCATCGAACTTTATTTATTCCCGAAGGAAAGGGAAAACATCGATAAAACCTGGGGGAAAGAGAAATGGGTAAGGAAGTCGGTTATGCAATGGGATGGTATTAACACCCCTAACATCCATGGTACTCCATGGGAGCCGTTTTGAATGTTCTCTGCAATAATAGGTGTTATTACCTGAAGATTACTCCCTAAAAGGGAAACAGGGGGTTAATAGATAAGTGTGAAAAAGGTGAGAAATAGATAATTATGCTCGCCAAGGATTTGGGCCCTCGGACCTATGTATCCTCATTGGTGCAATGCGTAAATCAGAGCTCCGTAGTTCGTGGAACTAGGACGGATGCGTTAGTTGTTTTTAGTGGACAACATTAACGTTTGCGTTCTACTGTCAACTGGCTTGTATGCTCGAGCATGGGAGCTTAAAGTGCCTGTCAGTTTGCGGTAGAATGGATGAACTCGGATCGCACTCTAGCAGTTAAACATTGCTTGCTCGCTCATGGAGGCTTAAGCGCCATTAACGGTAGAACGGAAGTAACACGCCCTTTCTGAAAAGGTTTTAAATTGAAAATGAAGCCCAAAGGAAAAAATGAGTTTGATGAGGTGAGTTTGCTTTTATTCTGAAATGAGAGTCATGATTTGAATTATACAAAAGTTTATGAATGGAGATGAATACAGTGAGCAACTGGGTCATTATCCCGCACCCAAACATATTCAGAATGGAGGGAGGAATTTTCCAGTCCTATTCCTTCTCCATTGCTTAAGACTCGTGTTGTACAATCCTAATCGTAGGGTTAATTGTTTTTGAGTTTATTCACAAAATGGTTTTAGTTTTACTGGGAGAATAAAAGGATAGAAAGTGAAACCTTGAAAGGTGGAAGTCTGAATATCATGTCTGTGTAGAAAGACTTATCAATTAGTTAATTTAAATTGGACTAAAGTCTATGAATAGAGGCGAATACAGTGAGCAAACGGGTCATTCGTCCCACACCCAAAGATATTCAGAATGGGGGTAGGAATTCTCTAGTCCCATTCCTTCTCTACTACTTAAGGCTCATGACGTGAAATTTGCATAATAATCGATGAGTGTTGAATTTGAATTTCCTTGCGGTTTCCCATGATGAAGGGTTGTCTTTGAATAATGAAGAGGCTTGTCAATCAACTTGAATCGAGTTGTGCTAAAGCCTATGAATAAAGGTGAATACGATGAGCAAACGAGTCATTCGTCCCGCACCCAAAGATATTTAGAATGGGGGTAGCAATTCTACAGTCTCATTCCTTCTCTATTACTTAAGACTCATGGCACATAACTTGGCTCATGATTACCAAGTGTTAAATTTGACCTTTGTAGTGCTTGAATAGTAGCCCTGTGTTGTAGTGATTTGAATTGCTTGAACTCTTGATCTTGATCTTCGAATCTTGATTGGAGTTGGAGATCCAGTATCCAACATCTTGATCACAAGGAATTGCTTTATCAAGTGATCAAGGGTCATTTGATCACTTGACTAAGCTTGGGAAATTGAGCACAGTCAAAGGATTCGATCAAAGCGTACTTTGGTGAAAAATTAGTTGAAAGTGAATGCACAACTACCTAAAGGGTTAATGTTTATTTGAATTATTTTCTAAGTCCTAAAACTAGAGGAACATGCAAAAATAGACTATTTTTATATCTAGGGGAAAAACAGTCATTTGACAATTATGGTTATTTGAATTAAAATTCTAATCATGAAATTCTAATTAAACTTCAATTAAATTCTAACTATTCTAATTTCAAAAATTGAATTGAATTCTACCATTAAGCCAAAACCAAAGTTTATACTCCTAAAAATCTATTTAAATCAAATTCCTAAAACAATATTCTAAATTTAATTATATCTAATCACATTTTTAAGATCCTAATTAAATTCTAATTGATCTAATTAACCTAAATTCTGCAATCAAAATTATATGCTTAACAAAACTAAATAACAAACAAAAAGCAAAGAAAAGAGAATGGGCATTTGCATAAAAGGGGGGTGCAGGCCCAGTCGGGGTGTGTGCTGGAAAAAGAGGGCAAGACAGGGTCCAAATGCATGGGCTTCAGTTGCCAAAGCCTAATGTTGAACATGTCCTTTTCAGCCAGGGGTGCAGCAAAGTAATTGGGGTGAGATAGTAATTTCACTTTGGACTTGGATGAACCAAGACCAAACTAGGATTAAGCCCAAATATTGGGATCTGACATGAAAAAAATCAGCAAAACTTGAACTTATTCGCGCGCCTTCATCATGGCACCACCAGCGTTGGAGCTCCACCGCAAGCCACCGCACCGAAAATCACTTCCGGCAGCGGTGGCCACCAGAAATGGACAACGGAACCACCTCCCTCTTCGTCTCCATTTATTGAGCAAGAATCTAACATCCAACTTCTCTAATTATTGGTCCAAATCCATAACTGAAACCAAATCCTCAAGAACTCCTAAAAAATCAGATCTAAAATACGCCTTCATGAACAAGATTCGAGGTTCCTCATGATAGGGGTTTGCAACAACATGGCGCAAGATTCAGCATATCAACCAAAATGCAATGAAATGATGTAAGTGGACCTACCTCTGAAGCTGAGACTTGCTCCGACGAGTGTTGATCGGAGAAGGTGAAGACGGAAAATCACTTGTACAAATAGGTACGGTATTGCCTTTACTTACTTCTGATTTGCTTGTTTTCCAATTATTATTCTTCAAAAATTATGTAGTATGATGAGGTTGAGCTCACTCTTCTTGAAGCTTCAATGTGAAGCTTCAATGGAGTTTTAGAAATTGAGCTTTGAGTGTAAGAGGGAGAGGATTCAGAGAGAATGATTGCAGAGGATTGAAGGTGATGATTGCAAAAAAAGGGTCCCCAAAATTATGGTGGAGATGTGGCTTTATAGTGGTTAGGCTTGGGACTCATGTGGCTTGGAGTTCAGGTTTGGAGTTAGTTAGGTGAGGTCGGGAGTTAGTTGTTTGAACTCAGTGAGTTACTCACTAAGTTAGTTTGTTATGACTTTGGAAGTGGTTATGACAGTTGTTTGGTTAATTTAGTGGACTGTATTCAAGTGATTCTGTTTCTGACTGGCCATTGCAGGTTAAAACTTGAATGATGACTCGTGGTTTAAAGGGCTTAGGTGTGGGTGACTTGTAGCTATAGGTTAACAATTGTGTGGTTATGTTGTGCAACCTGTGATTTTGGTTATTTTTGTACAAGTTTAAGTGTGACTTGAAATGGTGAATCATTGTGATTGTTTTGGCATGACACGAATTTGTATTTTTGTAGTGTCTCAGCAGCTTGTAGCATTGTAATTCTGTAGTAGGTGGGTTGTGGTATGCATTCTGCAGGTATAGGGTTGTGTGTTTTGCCGGTGAGATTTGACGGCATCCTCTCATGGTTGTTATGCTCATGGTTTCTTCGGTGTTCATGCAGGTGTGCATTTGTCTTGAATTGCAAGCCTTGGCTATCTTCGATGATGGAAGTTCATGCTTCAATCCAAAAGTTCCATTCTCACAGCAGTGCAAAAATTCCTGTAAAACAAGATATGAGTCGACTCAAACAGGGAATGAGTCGACTCAAACAGAGTTCATTCCAGGGTTAAGTCGACCTGTTCGGACCCGCGGCGAAATGGTTCAAAGGAAATGGGACTTGAGTCGATGAAAGAGGACGGATGAGTCGACTCACCCAGGTTTCCCAGAATTGAGTTGACCTAGGAGTCGACCTGTTCGGACCCAAAGGAACATGGTTCAAAGAAAAAAGGGGAATGAGTCGACGCAAGGAGTGAATGAGTCGACTCTACCAGATTTTCCAGAATTTGATCGACCTGTGACTCGACCTGTTCGGACCCGAAGGTTTTGCGTCGAGTCATGAGTCGACTCACAGAGCTGAAACTTCCAAAAAATGATTTTTTGCAATGTGTTATGATATTTTCTTGCATTTTTTTATATGTAATGGATATTTTAAGGATAAAAATGAAAGAATTTGGCCGATTGAAATTTAAATGAATTGACTTAATACATGAACATGCTATTCGAAATGGATTGAATTATGGGCTTCAATGATCATGATGAATGGAAGTTATGAGACCAAGGACTTGGGTTATGACTAATAGACTCAAGCACCATTGATGGAGCCATAATCACGGAGACAAAATGAATGGACCAAGCATGGGAGGCTGAGTGAAACACACACTGAGTGAAAGATCACATGAGATTAGGGTTTTATGGATCATATCCTTCAATCTAGGTCTTTGAATCAATCAAGATACTTTTCAAACACCACCAAAGCTCCCTGGTCCCCATCCTTAGGAGATTAGGGTTTTAATCCAATCACAAAACTCCACCAATAATTCCTCTGACCATGGGCCCACAACTAGTATTCATAAGCCCAGTTCATGCACAGAGGCCAAGCAACAAGATCCCTCAAGACCAAGAATTAGGGCTGCAACCCACACAATGAGCAATACCAAAATCTTCAATCCAAACCTGCTTTGTTAACCAAAACCTTGGATCTATGATGTTTGTTAATCAATGTTAATCATGAATGAATGATGAAGATGAATGAGACATGAATGGGGTTCGAATCGCGGGTTAGGTAAAAAGCAAAAATGGGAGGGTAAATTTTGGGGTATGTCAACTACCTATTTGGCTCTAAATTCGAAGTGTTCAGTGATCACAAGTGTTTGAAATATTTATTTGATGAGAAGAGTCGAATATGAGGCAGGGGAGATGACTTGAACTTTTGAAGGGTTATAATTTTAATTTGAGTAACCATTTGGGTAAAGCTAATATATAGTTGATGTGATGAGTAAAAAGTCTTTACACAGGTCGATGCTTATGGCTAGAGAGTTAGAATTGATTGAGCAATCCAAAGATATGAGTTAGTGGGTGGAAAAACTCCTAACAATGTGAAGTTGAGTATGTTGAAGTCAACGAGTGGTATCCTTGAAGAGATCAGAGAAGGTCAGAGATTTGATTTGAGTTTGATAGATCGTCTCACTTTAATCGACCAAGGTAATGGATGTGATTTTAGAGTTGATGAAAATGGTGTGATGATGTTGAGAGATAGAATTTGTGTTTCAGATGTACCTGAACTTAAGAGGAGTATTCTTGAGGAGGGTCACAAAAGTGGATTGAGTATTCATCCTGGTGCTACAAATATGTATCAAGATTTAAAGATGTTTTGGTGGCCATGAATGAAGAAAGAGGTGGTTGAATTTGTGTATGCTTGTTTGACTTGCCAGAAGTCAAAGATCGAGCATCAGAAGTCATTGTGTCTAATGCAACCATTAAATATTCCAGAGTGGAAATGGGATAGTATTTCCATGGATTTTATAATATATTTATCGAAGAATTTAAAGGGATGCGATTCAATTTGGGTGATTGTGGATAGATTGACCAAATCGGCTCATTTTGTACCGATGAGTATCAATTATCCTTTGCAAAAGCTGGATGAATTGTATATTGATGAGATTGTGAAGTTGCGGGGTAATCATTCAAGTATTATGTCAGATAGAGATCCGAGATTTACATCGAGGTTCTGGGAGAGTTTGCAGACATCTTTGGGTACTAAGTTGAGGTTAAGTTCTTCCTATCATCCGTAGACGGACGGTCAAACCGAGAAGACCATCCAGTCGTTAGAAGATTTGCTGAGGGCTTGTGTACTAGAACAAGAAGGTGCTTGGGATAGCTATTTATCGTTGATTGAGTTTACCTACAACAATACTTATCATTCTAGTATTGGCATGGCACCGTACGAGGCATTGTATGGTATGAGGTGTAGGACTCCTTTATGTTGGTATGACTCAGGCGAGAATGTTGTGCTCGGACCTGATATTGTTCACCAGGCGACTGAAAAGATCAAGATGATCCAAGAAAATATGAAAGCATCGCAGAGTCATCAGAAAAGTTACCATGACAAGAGGAGGAAAGCGCTCGAGTTCCAGGAGGGAGATCACGTGTTTTTTAGGGTTACGCCGGTAACTGGTGTTGGTCGAGCTTTAAAGTCTTGAAAGCTCACACCAAATTTTGTTGGTCCATACCATGTTTTACAGAGGATATGAGAGGTGGCCTATAGGATATATTTTCTGCCGCTGCTTGCTAATCTTCATGATGTGTTTCATGTGTCTCAATTAAGGAGATACATCCCAAATCCGTCTCATGTGATCCAAGTGGATGATGTGCATGTGAGAGATAACTTGACTATGGAGGCATCACCCATGCAGATAGAAGATCGACAAGTGAAGCAGTTTCGGGGTAAAGAGATTGTCTTGGTAAAGGTAGTTTGGGGAGGACCAGCTGGTGGGAGCATGACTTGGGAACATGAAGAACAGATGAGAGAGTCGTATCCGACTCTATTTTCATCAAGTAATTTTCGAGGATGAAAATTTCTTAGGGGGGGGGGGGGGAGAGTTGTAACACCCCGAATTTAATTAATTAATTAATTTGAATTATTTAGATTTTAAATTAATTATGTATGATTGTGGGGGTAGGTATCCTTGAAATAGAAGTATGAAGGAAGTAAGAGTTTGGTATAGCTGTTGATAATTAATTAGAATTTTAATTAGTGATTGAAATAAATAGTGTTTTATTCGAATTAATTAAATAAATAATAAAATAACAAGAATATGAGCATCTTAATTAAATAATGAAGTTTAGTTATTTTACTTATTTAACGGGGATAATGAGAATTTTTAATAATTAGCCTATAACTATTTTATTTAATTGGTTGGAATAATATAGAAGAGTAGAAATAGTATGGAGAAAAAGAAGAATATTATTAATATTATTTTATTAAAAGAAAATTAGATTCAAGAGGAGTATGGTGGTAAATAAGATGATAAGTGAGGGCAATGGTGGAAGTTTCTAATTGAGGGGGGATTAGGTTAATGATAAAAAGGTTAGTAAGAGAGTTTTGAGGATTTTACGTAAAATAGAATTTTATGGTGAGAAAAGGCAAGGGTTAGGGCTAAAGTAAAACTCCATTGTTAGAGCTTGAAGTCTGCATCTTGTTGAAAAATCTAAGGTAAGGGTGAGAACTTGTTCCAATAGTAAAATGTATGATAAAAGGATAGAATGGAGGAACCCTTAACCTCCTTAGGGTTGGGCGTTTTGATTCATAATTTTAAATTTGGATTCTATGATGGTTATTATATGATGATTATATGATGAATTTCACGTGCCTTATATGTGTGTAGTTTTCTGTTTTGATGATTGAACTTATATTCACCATTGTTACAATTTTGAAGGTTTTAGGCATAATCTTAAAATAATGATTAGATGATTTAATTGTGTTAAAACTGTAAATTAACTTTATATAATTAGACTATTACATGAGTTGTAATTTTCTGAGCGTTTGGCTTTTTACGAAATCTAAATCGGAGGTCCGAAAGGCCTCCAACGATGAAAAACGCAAAAAATTCAGCATTTTGTCTGTCACAATCGAGAGCATTTTTGTATGTTTTTCGGTCGAAATCGTCTTGGCCATAACTTTTGATCCTTAAGTCTAAATCGAGTTCCGTTTGAAGCGTTGGATATCTGAAATAGAGGGATATAACTTTGTTTCAGGGATAAAATAATTTTGGTGATTATTTCATGGATGTTTTTGTGGTTGAAGAAGATGAAAATTATGTTGGAAATTTTAGAAAACAATAACTTTTTAGTAACGCATTCGTGCACGATTTTGATCATAACTTTCAACTCGTTAATCATTTTGGGTCGGGGTTTAAAGAATTAGAAATATGCCTCTAAGAGATATAACATGATGGTGATAAATGAATTATTTAAGTATTATTCATATGCCTACTATGTTGGTGAAGTGTTTGTTCATACGTTCGATTAATGAATTGTTGACATATCCCGACGATTTTGGTCATAACTTTTATTCCGTAAGTAATTTTGATGTTGTTTGAAGAGTTAGAAAGCTAACACTAAGACCTAAAATGTGGTAGTGATTGTTGATATGTTTTAATAATATTCATATGCCTGATATGTTAATAAATATATTGGTTTATACGTTTGGTTAATGAATCATTGCATTATTGTAATACTGTAGTGTGATGATTATGTTGTTATATCGATGATGTTAAGATGTTGATAAGTTTATGATGTTTGTTGATATTATTCATGTGACAACATGAATTGGTTGTTGCATGATGAATGATGTGATACATAAATGATGAGATGTGTGTAGGGATCTTTTAGGTGAACCTTGTTGTGTTAATGCATGTTATTTGAGAGTCATGCATCTTGGTGTACGGGCTTTGGTCCAATTTTGGTGAGCCACGATTCTATGTTGATGGATCAGGTGCGAGTAGCTAATTCTTATTATGGTGGATTAGTGAAGCGTTACCTATGTTGATGGTAACGAGTTTTTGTGAGCCTCGATTCCATTGTGATGGATCGAGTGCGAGCAACTAATTCCTATTATGGGGGATTAGTGAAGTGTTACCTATGGTGATGTTAGCAATTTTGATGTACTCCGGTTCCAAGAGAGAATCGATCCTATGGTGTGGATCAAGGAGTGAGATGAACCTGAGTGTTCATATTTGGTATCATGTGCATGTCGAGTCGGTGTTGAGTATATTGCATAAGTGTTGCATTTGTATTGGTTGGTATTGATGTGTTGTTGGATGAGATGTTGTTGCATATGATGTTAATGATAATTTAAATGTGGTTTTGTATGATGTTGATGATAATTAAGATGTTGTCGTGTATGATGTTGATTATGATTTGGATGTAAGAATGTGATATATTGTTGTGCATGATTGTGTAGATGTTGTACTCTATTCTTCATTCTATATCGTTATTATTGAAATGAATTCTCACCCCTTATGTTTGAATGTTCCCTTTACATGGGCATCGTGTAGATACTCAAGAGTAGTATTGCTGAAGTAAGTGGAGGGTAGCTCTTGGATTACTTCTTTATTTGATGGCTTTTACTAGTGGTATCTTGCTCTGATCATGTAACATCGGGTTGGGTTAAACGCTTATTTTATTCCTTATGTATGATTATGTTGAAGTCATAAGACTAATTTTGTTGTTGAGAATTCTTAAGATGTTGAGTTGATTGATTACAACTCTC
Source organism: Lathyrus oleraceus (assembly GCF_024323335.1). Classification (NCBI taxonomy): domain Eukaryota; kingdom Viridiplantae; phylum Streptophyta; class Magnoliopsida; order Fabales; family Fabaceae; genus Lathyrus; species Lathyrus oleraceus. The sequence continues at coordinate 106,899,972 of NC_066585.1, forward strand.
TTATTTTGTTATTAAAATTGAAGTTGAGACTAGATGTTATTACTTGATTTATCTTCCATAATTGTGATGATAATTCCGTTGTGATGATACTTTAAAATGGAAGTAAGCATGCAGTGACAAGTTATGAATGTCTTATTATGTGAATATATAATACCGATCAGATGAGAAGGATGTCGTGTAGACATCCCAGGTATGATTCAAATAAGTGAGATATCGTGTAAACATCCTTATTACAAATGTGTGTGTTGAAATTTACTATTGAAACCCATGTTATGGAGCAGGTCATGTGTGTTATGAATGTGTGACACCCTACGTGGTTTTATTTTATATTTAATTTATGTGATAAATTATGTGTGGAGTTTAGGGTGTTACATAGGTTGCGTATGCACCAGATGAGAAGTGGAAGATCGACCTGTTTCTATTTGGTTTGAGGGGTGAAATATCTCACAGTGTGTCCCAGAGGGAATTCACTACTTATGTTGAGTTGTTAAGGAAATGTTATGTGGTTGAGAATAGTTTGAAGAAGGTCTGAGAGGAAAGAGATCAGTATAGAGTTGGTCAGAAGGATCAAGGAATACCAAGTCATCAGTTCAGGCCTAAATCTCAACCTTTCAAAGGGAAATATGTGCGGGAATTCTAGGACTAGCCCTCATCCCTCTTGCCAAATATGCCACAAGAATCATTATGGAAGGTGTAACCTTAGAGAATTAAAGTGCTACCGATGTTAGGAAGAAAGACGCATGGCTAGGGATTACCCTCAGAATAAGAACTGGATGCAAGGAAAGAGTATTGGTCGGGTTTATACCTTGGATGCAAAGAAGGCTAAGGGTGACAATGCTTTGATTGTTGGTACGTGTCATGTGAATGGTCATCCTGGTTTTGTAATGTTTGATTATGGAGCAACACGCTCTTTTATGTTGATACAATGTATGAAGTAACTTGGCTTGCAAGCAATCCCTTTATCTCCTCCCATGGTGGTTACTACCATCATGGATGATGTTGTAGAGACACCTTTGATTTGTGAAAATTGTTCGCTATCGGTGGATGGTAGAGTTTTCCATATTGACCTTATTTGTTTTCCACTTAAGAAGGTTGATGTGGTCTTGGGGATGGATTAGATTTCTACTTATTCGGTGTTCATTGGGTGTGAAGAGAAGTTAATGATCATTCCCTCTAGTTAAGCTACTCTGAAGGATGTATTAACTGCTATTTTGGAAAGTACGGTTGGCATGGTTAATTTCTTATTCGAGAAGGAAAAGTCTGCTCTTTTGTTTCTCACCAAGGAATCAAGTGAAGATCTGAAGGTTTCACAGATTCCTATAGTTTTTGAATTTTCATAAGTTTTCCCCGAGGATGTCACTTCTCTTCCTCCTAAAAGGGAAGTGGAATTCTCTATTGATATGATACCTAGGACGACCCCAATATATGTTTCTCTATATCGTATAGAGCCGCTTGAACTTAGAGAGTTGAAGGATCAATTGGAGGAGTTGTTGACCAAACACTTCACCCGACCTAGTGTCTCACTCTAGGGAGATCCTTTGTTGTTAGTAAAGAAGAAGGATGGTAGTATGCGGTTGTATACTGATTACCTCCAATTGAATAAATTCACCATCAAGAACAAGTATCCCCTGTCTAAAATAGACAATTTTCTAGACCAGATGAAAGGAGCGTGTGTGGTCTCGAAGATTGACTTGTGATCGGGCTATCATCAAATCCGAGTAAAGAATTCTGATGTACCAAAGACCACATTTAGGACCCAATATGGTCATTATGAATTTCTTGTGATGCCTTTCGGTGTGACAAATGCTCTAGATGCTTTTATGGACTATATGAATCAGATATTTCAACCTTACTTGGACCAGTTTGTGGTGATCTTTATTGATGACATTCTTATTTATTCTCGCACTCCACAAGAGCACGAAGAGCATCTAAGAATTGTTCTATCGGTATTACAAGAGAAACAACTTTTTTCCAAGTTAAGCAAGTGTGAGTTTTGGATGATTGGAGTTAAGTTTCTTGGTCATGTAATATCTCAAGGAGGAGTAGCAGTAGACCCGCCTAAAGTCGAAGCGGTGATTAATTGGGAAAGACCTAAGAATGCTCCCGAAGTCAGAAGTTTCTTAGGATTGGCAGGCTACTATAGGAGGTTCATGAAAGGTTTTTCTTAGTTGGCTTTACCAATGACTCAACTTGCCCGAAAGGAGATTCCTTATAGTTGGGATTCGAGTTGTGAACAAAGTTTTATGAGTTTGAAGGAAAGATTGACGGTTGCTCCTGTTTTGATCATTCCTGGTCCTAGTAAGTCCTATGAAGTATTTTGTGAGCCTCTAAGAGGGGATTAGGAGGAGTGTTAATGTAGGGTGGTCAGGTTGTAGCTTATGCCTCTCGTCAGTTGAAGACTCATGAAGAGAATTATCCAACACATGATATTGAATTAGCAACTGTTGTTTTTACATTGAAGGTGTGGCATCACTACTTGTATGGAGTACGATTTGAGATGTTCATTGACCAGCAGAGTCTAAAATATTTGTTTGATCAAAAGGAGTTGAATATGCGTCAAAGGAGGTGGATAGAGTCCTTGAAAGATTTTGACTTTGAGTTGAAGTACCATCCAACTAAAGCGAATAAAGTGGTGGATGCGTTAAGTCGGAAAGATATACACAAAGTTGAATTGATGATGTTAGAATATGCATTGTTGGAAAAGTTTAGAGATCTTAATCTTCAATTTTCTTGGACTTAGAATGGGATGATAATGGGGAATTTGAATGTTACTTCCAATCTAAGAGAAGAAATCCAACAACGGAAAATGTCAGATGAGAAGCTCCAAGAGATGTTGACTCGACAAGGTTTCACGCATTCCATAGATGGAGTTGTTCTTTTTAACCAAAGAATTTATGTTTCGGATGACACGGAGTTGAAAAGAATTTTTTTAGAAGAAGCTCATAAAGGTGTTTTTACCATACATCCGGGGTCATCAAAGATGTACCAAGATTTGAAGAAGGATTACTGGTGGCCTGGGATGAAAAAGGATATTACGGAGTATGTGTATGTATGTGTAGTGTGTTAATAGGTAAAGATTGAACATCAGAGACCAAGTGGTTTGTTACAACCCTTAGAGATTCCTGTATGGAAATCGGATAACATTTCAATGGATTTTGCAGTTGGGTTTCCCGTACGCAAGGTGGTTATGATTCAATATGGGTGATTATGGATCGGTTGACTAAGTATGCACATTCTTAGTTGTGAAAACCACTTACAAGGCAAGTTATCTTGCATGGTTGTTTATTGCATAAATTGTGAGACTACATGATGTCCCCTCTAGTATTGTGTCTGATAGAGATCCAAAGTTTACTTCGAGATTTTGGAGAGCTTTTCAGCAGGCCATGGGATCTAAGTTGTGTTTAAGTACATCAAATCATCCTCAGATGGATGGTCAGACGAAGAGGACGATACATACATTGGAAGATATGTTAAGAGTGTGTGTACTTGAAAGTAGGGGAAATTGGAAGGAGCTCTTACCATTGGTTGAATTTGCATACAATAATAGTCACCACATAAGTATCGGAATGTCTCCTTATGAAGCTTTGTACAGAAGGAAATGTAGAACTCCCTTGTGTTGGACGGAAGTTGGTGAAGAACGGATTTTAGGGTCGGAAATTGTTTGAGAGACTACGAAGAAGATAAGAATGATTTGTGATAACGTAAAGAAGGCACAAGACCGCCAAAAGAGTTATACAGATAACAGAAGAAGACCATTAGAATTTAAGGAAGGTGATCATGTATTCTTGAAGGCTACTCCAAGGTTAAGATTGAAAGGACCATTTAAGTCGCGGAAGTTAAGTCTGAGATACGTGAGACCATATCAGATTATAGAAAGAATTGGTGAAGTAGATTACAGATTAGCCTTACCATCTTTTCTATCTGAGATGCGTGATGTTTTTCATGTGTCTCAACTACAGAAGTTCATTCCTGATCCTCTTCAACCAATTCTTCCAGATTCAGTGGGAATAAAAGCAAATCTAACTTTTGAACCTCAACCAAGTCGTGTTGTAATAAGAGAAACTAAGGTGTTAAGGAACAAGGAAATTACTCTTGTTAAAGTTCGGTGGGATGCATTACATCCGGGTGATGCTACTCGGGAACTTGAGTATGAAATGCCGGAAGCCTACCCTCACCTTTTTCAGACAATCTTTAAATTCGAGGACGAATTTTTATTTAAGGGGGGAGGATGCAATACCCCGAGTTTTCTTAAATACTCTAAATGATATTAGTTGATATCAATTGAGTTCCTATTTTCTCTAAAACTCATCAGTTGGGATAATTAGAGTAACTAGTGAGTTTAGATTAACTTAATTAATATTATTCAATACTGACCTTTTATTTTTTGGGGGTACAATAACGACATGTTGATAACATTGTTAATGAGTCAATTATTCTAGTAGGACAAATATTAAGCATTGCACCACTTAATATTTATGTTGTTACTAAATGTATCATTTTTCTACCACAAGTTTGATGACCCCATATAACCACACATGCCATATGCTTACCAATTTTCTTATATGATACTTCTATGTATCACTTCATCAATCTCATACCATCTTCATCATCCAACTTTTCTTCATCTCAATTGCAAGGTGAATTCTAGATAGAAACCATAAGCTGTAGAATTAGGGAGGTTAGGTTTTGAGATAGGAAATGAAATTGTTTATATGTGATTCTTCCAATATCATGAAAAGCTTATGAATGTGTTGTTACTCATGTTGATTATGATGAAGTGTTAAGTTATATGTTGGTATTTCTTTGTGAAATGATTCTTGGTTGGGGTGGGTGGAAACCTCTTTCCTTGTTGTCTTATTTTGCTGGTATTTCTGCAGAATTCGACGTCGTCGTCGGCCGAGCCTTAGGGAGCTCTAGGCGAGCTGAATTTTCTGCTAGCATCGTCGGGCGAGCCCTGGAGAATAGAGCGAATTATTTCACTGATTGTCTTCGAGAGAACATGATACAATTTTTCCACTGGCTGTGTCTCGCTTGGGGTTTGTCAGGCGAACTAAAAGCGAGCCAGCCTCGCAGGCTGCTCGTTGGGCGACCGTGACAGGATTTTGGCAAATAATTTTGTCTCTTGTTAGGATTGTTCCACCTGCATGTTTGATTATTCTATGAGCTATCTTATGATAATTATTGTGGTTATTATGCATGTTTTCTATCTATGAATTGAGGCTTGTGATTAAATGATAATATGATCGGAAAATTATAAGAATTTGTTAGGAAACCTTAATGGCAATTAATGGAATGAATTAATGAGATAATTAGGATGTGATGAATGACATAGATGGCAATGCTTGTGCGTATGATACCTAGGTGTGTGTCATGGCCAAGCGGTTGTCTAAATAAGAGGTGAGGTATTGTATGGAACATGTGATGTTGTTGTGATACTGAGGTGATGTGACCACCTTGTGGTTGTATGCATGCTTTCTACTGATGTGACCATTTTTTTTTAATCATGTAGTCGTAAACAACCCCTTACTTGTGTCGTCCCAAGAGATGATGCTTATATAGAGATCCATTGGGATGTACGCACCATTACTTTAATCGGGGTTGGGTCCCAATGGAAAACGATGGAATCTTAAGTGGGTTAGAGTCTCATACGGGTGAAAGGCTTGAAATGAGTTTGGAGTCCCATAGGAAGCGACGATTCATAAGGTTGAGGAGTCCCTTAGAATCCAAAATCTATGTGTATTGTTAAAGTATAATACAAGGATCTGTGACCTGTGCCGATAACTCTAGACGTAGGGTTGGCCTAGGAAAGATGCCTTGGTATGGTTTATGACTAGTGATGGTTTGAGTTGATAAGCTCAAGCAACATGTTTCCATTTAGTGAAAGAGGTGTGAGCTCAAGTCTTTTCCCCTTTGTGACTTGAGTTAGGATGATGTTAGAACCTTGTAGAGTTGAGTGAACCCATAAGATAGAGAATCCACTAGGATTATTATCTCACTCCATGTTGATTATTTTTTAGGTGGTTCTGATTAGGCGAAGGGTAAGGACAAAGTAGCTTGATGTCCTTGCTTCCTTTGATATTTTGGATGCCATATTCGTTGTGTAGTTTTTTTTTTTGAGATCATCTCACCATGATCTAGTTCTTAGTTTTATATTTTGAGCACCCTTGTGTATATTAGTGTCATGTATGTATTTCTTTTGGGGCATGTAATATGTACAATGTTGCTACTAGAAACTTATGTATTTCAATACCAACTTTACAACTACGTATAATATGTACACTCTAGACATGTATTATATATGGATGTTATAGTGACTCAGTTGACCATTTCACACAGATTAAGAAAAAAGAATAAACGAAAGACAAAATGATATTTTTATTAAATTACATTTATCATGTGTTGGAAATGCTGAAAGTAATATTAATTAGAGGATAAAATTGGAAAAAATGCATTAAAAATTAAAATTGATTATTCATTTTTGGAAACTCTTTTATTTTAAATTGTTCACTCATTACGGAACGGGGGGAATATTACTTTCATCATTTTTAATATATGATTAGAATATTTTAGTAAAATATCATTCTCTCTTTCATTTATTCAGTTTTTAATTGGTGTGAAATGCTAAAGTAAATTACTCCTCATGGAATTTCCGAGTACTCTTTTGTGTTGTACAAGGTGTTTCTTTAACAATTAATATGTTTGTGTTTTGCATAAACCCTTAAAAATGAGTAGAGTAGATTAATTCCTCTACTCATATTCTAAAATTTATGCCGTACCATTAGTCGTACAAGACTCTTTCTTGGGAGGGAAAGTACTAAATACGTACACCAACATTAATTTGTAAAAAAAATAGGGTACTTTATTTGGGTACTTGTAAGCATTTTTTCAATAAGTACCTAGGTTTTAATAAAGAATATATTTTTATTACTTTATAAATATCTTTTTTTACAACAAAATTTTTTATAAATTGCATTTCCAAATTCACTTTTTTTTTTTATGTTGAATATTTCCTATTGTATTGTATACTCTTTTACTAAACAATAACATTTTTATATTTTCTATTATGTAAGTATCATTTTTCTATCCTTATGTTCTGAATTATTTATACTTACTTAAAAAATCTGTTTTGATTTGTAATATAGTAAATTATGGACGATGCTCCCTTGCATTTTTTTTTTGGGTTAAATATTATCCTTATTTTAAGATATTTAATTGTATATTTTAAAAATTAAACAAAACTTTAGTTTTAAATTTTACAAAAAACAAAATGAGTCAGTTTTGAATTCTGAAATTTTCAACATTTAAAATTAATTTTAACAATATATAAATAAATACATATTAATTCAAACATATCAAAAATAATTAAAATATTACTATCATATTTTATATTTCATATTATATATTTGTTAGTATTAATTTTAAACAAAATTAAACTCACCTTCTTTGAGATCTGCTTAAGATGACATCAACATTCCTCTAATTTTTCTAATTTTAAAATCATGGATGATATTATTTATAAAAAGAGTAGTGGTCGACAGTGATTAGAAATGGTCCTGGTTATTTTACCATTTTCAAATGACTGATAAAATGTGTGATTATATAGCGCAACGCCAGTACAACATTCAGCATCAAGTATTCAACCAGATCTGTTATTATGTCACAATGCTCTGTATCGAATATTCATACATGGTCCCAACAGATCATCAACAAAATCACAAGCATAACAAGGAATGAAAGAAATAACATTTGCTCGTCTACAACTTGCTAAATCACGATACAACAAGAATGAACCAATCACACAGCCCTTTTCGCAACCTGTCCTCTTCATATACATATACATACTGATATCCGCCAACCCTTATATATCGAAAAATGAAGGCTGCAATGTAATATTACATATACAAATACACATACACATACAGTATCTTCTTGTGCCAGAAACTGTGATAATGCATCATATACTGTACCTCCTATACATGACTGCATTATTTCTTATCTGTTGTAACGCCGACAACAACATTGCTCACCTATGACATGCCAAATTCGTTTTAATTTTAATTAAATCTTGCTATGCTCAAAAGCAACAACAGAATCAGTGCAAAAGGACATCAAAAATATCAATGAAAAACAATAATAATTACCAATTTTCCACTCGAATCAACAGACATTGGATTTTCTACCACCACAGTTTGGCCCTGAGATTGCGGCATTGACTGCAGGTGGTGAAATAGAATCGCATGTATATTCATTAGATTATCAGAACAGAAAACAGTCATGCTATATTTTATATGAATAATCAACAAAATTAAAATTAGAAATAAAAACATACTGTTGAAGTAGAAGGTAATGTTCCCAAGTTGGTTGTCCCCTGAGGTCTATTAGCAGGAACTGGAACCCTTCCGTTGGACATCTACAACAGAAAGGAAAGAGGAGCAAAAACAAGGAAAGAGTGTTAAAAAATATAACCAGAAAAATAAAACAAACAAATACACATAATTACAACAAATAGAATTTCAAAGGCCTAAACGAGATCAAAACTCATAATTTATATTTTACTATATCAAACCCTTTGAAACGTGTGATTATAGATTGAGATTCCAGAGTTACCCTAGGGCATATAAGTGGGGTTTTAAGGCCTTATCCTCCATCCAATCTTATTCTTTTAAGTTGGATCCCAATCTCTGATAACAGGCATGTGATTACCTTAATGACCATGTGATAGGTCTACCAGTTCTAACACCATGTTATGACAATAAGTAGAGCGATGAAACATGAACGTGTAATTGATAAAATGAAGACTAATAAGTAATAGCAGAAGACTTGAATATATCTCCACAAAAAAACTACGGATCAAAACACAGATTGTAAGTTACAAAAAGTAATTACATATATTTAACACAACTTGCTTAAGTCATAGAATCAGTTAGAAAGTAGCTATAGAATTAAACAGTAGCTCGGTTATAGAAAAGGTTGTCCTTTGTTGAAGGGGAAACCCTTGTGGTCCTTTTTCTAAACTGATTTCAAAACTCATAAACAGACACATTCCCTCTATTTCCCTTATTTCTCTTGCGGTAACCAACAACCAAAAGCCTTAATAGTTAATAGGAGATATCTAGTAGCAGGGATCAAGCACTTGATTAATAAACAGAGCCCCAAATCCTAAGTCTGTATAGAGATATCGGAATCTTACCGGGAAATGAAAAGGCAGAAGGTTTGGTTTGTATTTCTCCCTTAACTATGATTCTTTTTAAAAGGTAGCCCTAAAAACTCAATTTGAGTTCCAAACCTTAAATTACAACCCACAAATCAGATTTTCCTGCATTTTAAAAAGCTTCAAAGTTTTAATGCATCAACTAGCCATGTCTTATTGTTCTTCCTTTTCCGAGCAACCAGGACCAGTTCCTATAATTCAATCAATCCTAAATTTCTAGGACTTATCTTAAAAGGATTTTGAGCAAGGAAACAAAAGGAAAAGGAAAACATGTAAAAATAATGATTATTTAAATGAAATAATGAAGTTAAGAATCACATGACTGCATGAAGTCACCTTAGTTGACATCAAAACGGAGCCCCGATCATGGGATAAAAAAATTGCTTGAATTTTGCGTTAAATCTTTTGAAGCAATGTAGAGAATAAAATGACAATGCCTATATTAACAAAATTTTGTCAATACTTACATTGATATTAGTTATATAGTGACAAACAGCACATTTGACTGAAGGAGCTCCATAAGGATACATGAGTGTTGTCCGGCAGTTAGCGCAAGGGACATGGGCGACTTGATTAGATACTGGTTAATGCAAAAACACAGATCATCAACAAAAAATCAATAAACAACTAATTGAATAATAAGCATACATCAGTAAACAACTAAATGAATAATAAGCATCCGATGGCACAATATAAAATGGAATTCTTTATTGAAATGATATGAAGAAAACAGAACCAGTTAAAGCAAAACTACATAACCACCCAACATCTTGTAGTGCGATCAAATAAGATTATGTGCATACAAGGCCATTACGGTAGAGTTTTGAAGAGAAATAAAATGAATAGCACTCATCAAGACTGTCACCGAGATTAAAATAGGCTTAATGAAACACTGACCTTGGATTGAATGTAAGCAATAATATGAGTAAAATAATTTAAATTATCAAGAGCAGAATCAAAGAACGGCAACCAGATTTAACTATGAAAATATATTTTCCATGTCTTAACCCAATTTAGCATGTAGTTGGTTATAAATGAAATAATATCTACTTGTCAATTATTATAACACAACCATGTTTTTATATTTTCATGGATTAAGATGATTCTTCTCCAGACTGTAAGAAAAAGAGATGACGCAAGGACAAAAGTAAAGAATCAACACATTCCCTGACTAGGCCTATTCAACAAGATTTTTAATAAGGAAGAAGACACGGAGGCTCTATTTATTTCAAATAGAATCAGTTCATGGGTGTGGTGGGGAATCTGATAAATATTTTCCGTATAACTTGCTTGAAAACAAATTCACAGAAAGTATATCCTTTCAAAGCTATATAAAAAATTGGTCCGACTCTTCCCTGGAACTTGAGATAGAGGGAGCTTTATAGCACCAGAATGTATTTAACTGTTTTAGTAAATGCAAACTATAAAAAAGTAAGAAAATTTTTCACCAAATTTACAAAAATGTTAACAACTTCTTTCGAATGAAAACAAAGCCACGAACTATTCTCATCATTTTCTCTCTTTCTGCTTCACTTGTGCTCCTTTAATGGTCTCCATATTTCAGCATACATTCACCAGCATAGGAGTCTGGCTACCATCTCTTTTTTTAAAGCATTTCAGCAAAACCCGACCTCATTTCAGTCATTGGAGCCAGTGGGTTTGCAGGGTTTGATCCCAACCCAACACCATAGATATATTGGGTTTTCTTTAGATAAAACTTACTGTTATTAGCCTCATTAGCTTTGCGGAAAAGGATAAGGAATCACACACAATTCACAACATCAACGTGAACATCGGTAACAGCCAAACCGCATTTACCATTGCTTATATAAACACCGTCAATGATCACAAAAACCAGGAGCAAGGTGAAAAACAACCACATTTAAAAGTCATTCTAATCCAAGAATAGAAAAGAGGCTGCATCATCTACAAACCGTACTAGTAGGTGAGAAACCACCATGCCCTTGGATCCAACAGCCAAACCCTTTAAGTTATCAATACTAACTTAAAACTAACACACTAAGCGTCACCTATTTAGCAAGTAGAAACAAACAAATATACATTACCTGGAGCAAGGTTTACGGTGTGACAACAAGAACATCTGACACTCGTAGCTCCACGTGTGTACATTAGCAATGTCCTACATCCTCCACAATAAAGTTGAGACATATCCATCCCTGCAAGAGCATCATTATCGTAAACATCCCAAGAATCAACTTTTTTTCTAACAACATGTGACTATCTAACCTAGTAGACTGCACAATTCATATCTAGCTTATACTCCCAAATTTGTTCCAAATTGAATCATTTGCACAAAGACATAGAGCAAATTAATTTAGTCCTATCATCTTAAAATTTCAATAACAAAAAGAACTATGGAGCTTACCAGGCGGAGGAACCGGCGAAATTGTGTTGCACAATGCACAACAAACATTGGTTGCCCCTCTAGGGTAAAGCAGCATGTTCCTGCAACCATTACACACAAGTTGGCTCTGCATAGCTGCAAGTTTAAACAACACCATCACCATAAAACCTTAACGAACCAAGTGAGACACACACACACAAAACAATTTAGTCAAACATATGAACATTATGATTGAAACAAAAAGAGTGTCAGGCACAAAATAGCATAAATTCTGCAGCAAAATTCCAATTACTCAATTTGGCAAAACCGTACATCAAAATGCCTAATCCATGTCCAAATAAAAACAAAAAATTGATGACATGTTTTGATGTACTATTAAAAAATGTTCAATTCCCAAAACATATAATAAAACAAACCCAGAAAATAAAAGAACATCAAAAACAAAGGATCTAACCATACCTATGGTTCCTGTACCGTGTTCTACGACAAGCGATTCAGACAACGAAGTCAAACAAGAAAAAAAATTATATTTTTTTATTGATTTTCTGGGGGAGAAAACGTGGATATGGGAATAAAGGAAGAGAAAATTGAATTGTTGATTGAATTGAATGAGAATTGGGAATAGATTGTGTTGGAGAGAAGAAGGAAGATGAAAAATGAAGATTGAAGATTGAAGAAAGGGAAAAGGTAAACTGAACCCTCTCTTCCTTGCGACTTCTGCTATCAATATTTTCCTCCCATCTTCCTCTCTACTCCGTCATCCTGCACAGTCATTTGAAAAAAAAATGGTTATAATTTTAATTACTATATTTTTTTAATTATTTACTAATTATTGTCAAAGATTAATCGGCTATTTTTTGGGTACAAAATTTTGCTTTTTTTTTTTCCTAAAAGAAAGTAATATTATTATTAAAGACTTTAAATATTAAGAATATGATTCTTATATCATTGTTATTTTGAAGTAGAATATTGGTGACACATATTATCAGCTCTTGTTAAGAGTTAGTTACAACAAACTTGCATTGGGGGTCAAGTTCTATAAAAGTTAAGCATGTAACTTAGTTTGAAATCAAGGATGAATCCAAATTAAAATGGCTAGAAAATGGAGATAGAAATATGAGATTTTGTCACGTTATTATGTTAAAGTTGTGGAGAGAAGATGAAGAAAGTTTGTCAGCATGATCACAGAAACTCTAATGAGGATCAAATTGAGGAATCTGAAATCATTGAGAAAATGTTCAAAGATTGATACTATAATCTTTATATCAGTGATATTGAAGTCAGTCCTTGGCGGCATACCAAAGTGAAGTTTCCTCCTCTAATAAGGAACTTGGATGTGTGAGTGCAACTTTCCGTTAAATGTATTTTGTATGATGTCAAAATTAGAATACTTTAGCGTTTGTGTGTATTGGACGGTATCCTCTAAGTCTAGATGTGCATCTTAGCATTAGGAAGCATAACAACTTGTTGGAAAAGGTTTAGAAAAGGTTCATGCATCAAAATTTGATTTTTATGTGAAAAATAGCTATGTGTCGACACATACGCACTATAGGTCGACACATAGAAAGAAATTTTCTCTATAGGTCGACACATACGATTTTCAAGTTGGCTAATGTACCCCATTTTTAATGCATGTAACTTTTGTTCGATGTGTCGCCTCTACAGGTCAACACATGACCTATACAGGTCGACGCATGACATATACAGGTCGACACATGCATCTAACAAGTCGGCATATGACTTACATAGGCCGACACATGCAACGTATCTTTCCAAAAATTTATAACTTTTTCAAATCTTTTGCATTCCTTTTGCCTCTAAACATGCATGCATATATATATTCTTCATACATGCATCATTTCTAGTAAGGTTCTAGAGTAAACCTACATGAAACTGGGACTTCAAAGTATTCTTATCATCTTCAACCTCATTCTATGCATACACACAAACAAACTACACATAATCATTCTTTGTTTGGGTGTCATCTAGAATTAGGGTTGATAACGTTCAATTTAGGTTGATTGATTATAAATTCAGTTGGGATCTTTGAGGCTTTCAAATTAGAAAATCGAGTTGGGGTTTTCCTTCAAGATCAATTTGGGACTTGAAGGTTTTTGACAAGATTACACAATTTGGATTCGATCGAGTGAAGGCTTTGAAGAACGGAAGGTTCTTGCAAAGGAGTAGTGTGGGACGGTAGATCATATTCGTAAATCTTAGGTTACAATAATTCTCAATTTGAATCTGATCGGCTGAAGGCTTTGAAGAACACAAATTTCTTACAAAGGAGTATAATGGGACGGTGGATCAAATTGGCATTGTTGGGTTACTTGATCAAGCTTTGAACAAAAGAAGAGAAAGTGTCAAAATCAACATCAAACTTAGGGTTTGTAAGGTTGGATTGCTACATTTATCTTGTATACTACTTTTGCAAAGTAAGGTTAATTTCATTATCTCAATTCGAGTTTGAATTAAGGACAGGCGTACCTATAGTAGGTCGATTGGGGAACTGCCTAAACAAATCTTTGTGTACTCTCTCCCTCTCTCTCTCTATCTATCTATCTATCTATCTATCTATCTATCTATCTATCTATCTATCTATCTATCTCTATCTCTATCTCTATCTCTTTTATTTTTCATTTGTAAATTGTTGAATTCATCGATCGTGCGACCAATACGTTTGGATAATATTTTTTATTACCTTTTGAAAGAGGTTTTGTTGAGTTGATCACAATCCTTTATATTCTGATTGGATTTGAAGATCAACAAAATCATATAAATATCCAAACAAAATCGATTGCACACAAGGTGTTCGATAATTTGTCTCAATAGATTTTTTATGTGATTTATCATTGGGAATAGACTATACGTGTAGCATAGAATTTAATTGGTAGTGATTAAAAGTATTTTATCAATTTATGTTCATTATCATACCTTGATTCCAATTACGCATATTTGATCTTTTCGATAGAGGAACGGTTAGACGATTCGATTCGGGTTACTTCCGCTCGCCATAAAATTTTCAAAATAGTTTTATTTGTTAAATTTTTTAACTTGTGATCTATCCATCCCCCCCCCCCCCCTTTAGATTAAAGCATATCGTCTAACAACTGGTATCACAAACTTTGGTTGATTTCGTGCTTCAATATTTGCTTAGTAGAAAATGGCTACCAAACTTGAAGGGGCGTACAATAGAGCACAAATTTTCACCGAAGAAATTTATGGCTATTGGAAAGCTTGTATATGTATTCATATCAACTCGGTTGATAAGGGTGTATGGCATGTCATCATCAATGGTCCTAATCAAATTACAATGACCAATGGTGAAGGCGTCGTCGTACCATAATCGGAAGATCAATGGAATGATAATGATAAGACATTATGGTCACATGATTGGAAGACACAAAATATTCTCATATTCGCACTCGATGTTGATGAATATTATCGTGTTTCCCATTGTGAAACTGCCAAAGCTATACGGGACGCATTAGAAGTTGCCCATGAGGGGACTAATGAAGTTAAACAAGCTAGGATTGATATCTTGAATCAAGAGTTTGAACTATTTCGCATGAAACATGATGAAACCATTGTTAACATGCTTAAGAGGTTCATACATCTTATAAATTGGTTGAATGCTCTAGGTAAGCCTATTTCCAATGATATTTCTACTAATAAAGTTTTGAGGTGTTTTAATAGGGAATGGCAACCCAAATGTCACCGCAATCAAAGAAGTGAATGATCTTAAAACACTTGATCTCACAACTTTATTTGGCAAACTAGAAGAACATGAGCAAGAACTCACTTTCTTAGAAAAATATGAGAAAAAGCTTGAGAAGAAGATGAAGAATGAGAAAGGTAAGGACAAGGAGGTAGAGAATAAGTCTATTGCTTTAAATGCTTCAAGCTCAAAGTCCTCAACCAATTAGCAAAGTGATTTTGAAACAAGAGATGACAAGAATTTCGATGAATAAGATATGAGGTTATTCGTCAAAAGGTTTAATAAATACATGTGGAAACATGAAGTTAAGCACTTCGATAATAAGAAGGATATACCTAGAAGTTTATGCTAAAATTATGGAAAAGTCGGTCATTATAGACCGAATCATCCTATGATCGAGAAAGACAAGAAGAAAGGTCATCACAAGAAATCTATCAAGCCTAGAAGATCCTATGATGCTTGGGAGAGTGAAAGTGATTCTTCAAGCGATGAAAGCTCAAGTTCAAATGTCGAATCAGACAAGATTTTCTACATGGAAAACAAAAATAAGAAGAAGAATGTAAGTCTTTCTAAGCTTGAATGTATAATGAATTATCTTATTCTCAATTACAAAAAAAAACTTTTGGTAATCTACATAGAGAAGTTGTAGATGCTTTTAAAAAGTTAGCTTCACACCAAAGAATCTTTTCACACTTAGAAGCTAAAGTTTTAGAAATCGAAAAGAAGATGGAAGCTCTTAAGCAATCTATGGTAGATATTCAAAAGGACAATAATGAGGATGAAAAACCTTCATGGTTTGGTTGTGAATCTTATCACAATTGGCAAAAAGAGGTAAATACTCTTCAAGCTAAATTGGACAAAGTATTACAACGAAAGATTGCATTTTCTATTGATCCATCAAAGTTTGAACGGTCTTTGAACCCTTCATATAAAAAGCATAAATATGTTTAAAAGGACTCAAATAGAAAAAGTATATCTCATCATAACTTATCTTGTCACTATTGTTGCAAGAAATGTCATACTATTGAAAAATGCAAGTTTAGGAGAATTTTTGTTCCTAAAGGTGTTTTTCAATGGTTGCCCAAATGCAACCAAGGTTTCACTAATCCTCAAGAACTCAATGAAGATTGGATACCTAGCACTTTTCGTTGATCTTGCAGGATAAATGTCTTGGCTCTATGAAGAGAGTATGGGATCTCATTTGTGGATGCTCAAGATATGATACGAGTGACGTCTCCCTATTTCATTGACTTTGAGCAAGGAAGAAGGGTTGTGTGACTAAAGGAGATCAACAACTAGTGTTCTTTAATTGGTAAAAGTGTGTTGATTACTATTAATGTTTTATCCAAGAAATATCAGAATAGGTATTTCTTTTCATGATCTAGGTATACCTTCACAAGAAATTCTAAAAAAAATGAAAAAGGAATTGATCAGCCTAAAGCGGTGGAACATGAGAAAGAAGAAGATAACGATTGTGAAAAGGAGAAGGTTTAAAGTGCACCTGCAATGGACGATCTTCCTTTGGCTTGGAGAACCTTCAATAATCATCAAATTAACAACATTCTTAAGGACATTACAAATCACACTACTGGGTACTTCAACAAAGATGAAAGTGTTAAGAGCATTGATGTCAAAAGGGTTTATGGCACGTTTTGCATTTGTTCCAACTTTCGATCGAGAGTTCCTTGTGTAATGCAATTTGCATCCTCCGCCATTCGTATGGTGAGGTAATATCGTTTCAATTTTATCTTTGTAAGTTAGTCGTTTCTTTTATCGTTTTATTTTTCAAAGTTATATGATATACTTAGTGTATGATACATATTATGAGTAATCATTTCCAAAGATTTCAATTGATAACCATGGTGTGTTTCGATTTACATGTCTTTAGTGGCCTTATCTTAATATCTTCACATGTACTCTATATTGTTAACAATTTATGCCTGCTCCAAAGGGTTTAAAATAATGTCAATGATATCATTTTTGGTTCCACTAACATGTAACTTGTCAAGGAGTTTTCTAAGCTTATGCAGGGTGGGTTTGAGACGAGTCTCATGGGGGAGTTGAATTACTTCCTTGATCTTCAAATCAAGCAACTCAACGAAGGGGACATTCATGTGTCAAACAAAATATTGTAACGAATTGCTAAAGATATTTGGTATGGAAGATGTGAAATCAATTGACACTCCAACACCCATAAATGAAAACTTGGAAAGAAATGAAAATGGTAAGGATGTTGATGTCAAAAAGTATAAGTTTAATCACATATGTGTGCATCCTTCATCAATTTATAAGCGAGATAATATTGTTCCATTTTCCCTTTTTGAAATTAAGATTTTACTTTTGCATGTTATATATGTCCCAAATGTTTGATATATTTTATGTATGAAATATTTCATGAATGTTCACTTCCAAAAATTTCAATTGATGTACGTCAAGTTATATGCTTATAACGACTTTATGTTATTTCTATTTCATACTTGAAATATTTTCTTGGTGTTTAAGCTTGTTATCTATTCCGGAATGAAATATGTTTTAACATGTTATAATGTTAGAAAAATTCTTGTAGTGTGTCATTGTTATGATAACATCTATGTTTTTGGTTTGAGCAGTGATAAATCTATATATCGCCTTGCTAGAACACATGTGTGTGCAGCATTTTGGGAGCACCAAAAGTATATGTCACGTAATCATTCGCTTTTGTAGCAACTCGTGAGTTTATGATTACATTGTATGCTTCATCTTTTAAGTTTATTGTATATGTTATTTGGCATAAGTTGTGGCAACCATGTTATATTGTAGCTTTAAATGCTTGTGTTTATGTTTAGGCATTCTTGTTCAATATGTACATCATTCTATGTGAGTGATGTGTTATATATAATCTTATCTTTGCAAATGCCTCTATGTTATATAAGATACTTCTCATGGATTGATTTGTCTCTTTTTGATGTTATCAAAGGGGGAGAAGCATATACAAGATGAAGTTTGAATGCATACATTCAAGGGGAGCCTTCATAAAGACACGAAACTTATTATCTCAAGTTTTGTCATCATCAAAAAGGGAGAGTATGTGAGTGAAAATTTATGTTAGATGTATTTTATATGATGTCAAAACTAGGATACTTTAGCGTTTATGTATATTGGACGATATCCTCTAAGTCTAAATGTAAATCTTAGTATTAGGAAGCATAAAAACATGTTGGAAAAGGTTTAGAAAAGGTTCATGCATCAAAGAAAAGGTTTCATGTATCAAAAATTGATTTTTATGTGAGAAACAGCTATGTGTCGACACATATGCACTATAGGTCGACAAATAGAAGGAAATTTTCTCTACAGGTCGACACATACGATTTTCAGGTCGGCTCATGTACCCCATTTTTAAAGCATGTAGCTTCTGTTTAATGTGTCGCCTTTACAAGTCGACGCATGACCTATACAGGTCGGCACATGCATCGAACAGGTCGGCATATGACTTACATAGGTCGACACATATAACGTATTTTTTCAAAAAATCATAACTTTTTAAAAACTTTTGCATTCCTTTTGCCTCTAAACATGAATGCATATATATTCTTCATACATGCATCATTTCTAGTAAGGTTCTATAGTAAACCTAATTGAAATTGTGATTTCAAAGTGTTCTCATCATCTACAATCTCATTATAGGTATACACACAAACAAACTACATATAATTATTCTTTGTCCAATAACTTTGATGGGTTGAGGTTCCTCTATGATCACATGAACGCAAGTGAGGATGTTGAAAAGGTAAAGTCTATTGGTACTCAATAATTGACCCAAAATCTCGTGGCATACTTGATGAGGTACACCGTTATAACTAGGGGTTTATTTGAAGTGGGTGATGCGCATGAGCAGAATGATATTTGCCTTAACAAAGAGCTTAACCAGTCAAGGGATGACTTGAAAACCCGGACTACTCAAGTTGAGGAATTGACCAAACAACTCTCTGAGATGAAAAAACAAAATGAGTTGTCAGAATCTCAATTATTGGAAATAACTAAGAAGAATGAAACCATGTCAACTAGGTGCTCGTAGCTGGAAACGACTAATGTTGACCTAACTCAAGAAGTAGAGAAATCTCGGAATCTCAACGAGACTTTGAAAAAATCGCTTCAAGATGCCCAGGTGGACTTTCTTTCCGTCGGTGACAAAGCTTTTGAGAGGGCCAAAGCCCAAGCTTTATGCATCGCATCAGACTTGGATGTGTTGAAGATGGATTTCTTTAAAAATGTGGTGGATGGGAGGCTAGTCGACATCGACGAAGCTTCGCCTAAAGTAGAAGGCTCAAGGGGCGTGACAAATGATAATCTAACATCAGAAACCCAAGCGATCGAGCATGAAATTTGAGTTTACTTTTTTTTGTTGGCCATCAATGGTGATGTGCACCTTGTACCTTTTTGAATAATATTTTGCTTTCCTACTGAATAATTAAGCCTTTTAAAGGCTTTGTGATGGTGTTATTTCCTTGTTCTTATGTGAATTCCCTTTGACTTCACTTATTATTATTTTGAGTTACAGATTTATGGCCGACCTTGTAGGTCAGCATGATTATCTTATCTTTGACCATATAGTCTGAGGAGGTTAAGATAAGTCAAATGCTTTACCGCGATAAATTGATCACACCATTTGAATGCATATGTGTGCTAATGTTACACGACGTGCAGAGCCTCATGGGTTTAACGTTTAAATGAAGAACAAAGGCTCTCATTAAATATTACCTGTTCGCAGCCAATATGCTAGAAGCCTCAAGTTACTTGGATTTTGCATAAAGGCTCTCATTCTTGAAAGCATAAAATTTGATGTTTTTAAAAATGAACAAATATGGAAGAAAGTTGAACGAAAATTAGAAGTATTGGAGAGATTTTAACAATAAAACAACATGAAATGAATTATGAGCTGCATAATGATAGAAAATCATTAATTAATGTAAGATAAGTTTCAAATAGAACATAATTTTTTATATGATTATTTCCAAAATCAATTTTCTAGGTTATATGTTCAAAGAGAGGTTAGTGAAAAAAATAATCAATATTAGATATAATAAACTCAACTCGACGGAACAAGATGAGAGCTGCATCACAAAAAACATAATCTCAATATCAATCTCTACTAAAACACAATAGCAACAAATAAAATAAAACATAGATTTAATAAACTCAACTAAAAAACAACAACTTACATTAATCAACACCACAAAAAAACAATCAATAACAATATCAAGAACAACAACGCCAATAAACAACCTCTAGGGTTTAGGGTCTTAACAGCAATAACAACAACATTGACAAAAACAACATCAATAACAACAACAAAAACAACAAGAAAACCTCTAGGGTTTCGGATCTCAACACCACCACCATCACAACAACAACAATATGACAACAATATTAGTAATGATGTTTGACGTACTAGATCTCTGAAGAAGAAGTAAAAGAAAATAATTTAGATCTTTGAAGAAGAAACGAGAGCACCAAACACATAACATCTTCGTATTGAAGATGATATGTGTTTATGGCTCTCTTTGTTTAGGGATCTTTTGTAAAGGATTCTTCGTTAGGGTTTTGTTTGTGTTGTTTAGACAAGTGTAACTGAATGCTACAAGCTAAAGTTAGGGGCTCAATGGCGCCTATCATATGACATATCATAGAAACATATTCATCTCGGTTGGAAAGAAAACCGAGATGAAATGTTGCGTACTTTTAGATTAAAAGTAAAATACTCAAGAAGGCACAACTTTTAATGAGATAAAAACATAAAATGAAACTGATGGGATTCGAAGCATGTACATTGAATAAGTTTACCCCTCAATTTTCAATTTAATCGATAAAAATAAATTGTATATTTTTTTAATAAAAAAATAGGGTGCGTTCAGGAATTATACCTTGATTTTTCAATACATGAGGTGAAATCATTGTCATGAAATGTATTATTTATAGTAGTATATAGTGAATCAGAGAGTTGATATCTCTCACAAAGTAAATCGTTTGATTGAACTGGGTAAACAAGTTATTATGTTTATTGTCTTTACTTTATCTTCTTTCGCAAAGTTAAATTGGTGTCTTATTGCATATAAAATTATTTTTGCTGAAGATTGTTTATTTTGGCTGTTATTGTTTTTTGTCACTGTAACACCCTAAACCCCGCATAAAACTTAACACATGATTTAATAAAAATTACAACCGCATATGGTGTCACTCACATCAAATATATCCTACTTTGTAACAAGGGTTACAAAATATCACATAAAACATGTCATCGCATGCTCACCTTCACTTAGGGTATCATCACAGCGGAATCATTATCAAATCAATTAAACATAGTAATTTCAACTCAAGATGTTTAGTCTCATAAACTTCAACTTTCATAACACAACAAAAAGAGTTGTATTATTCAACTCGCAACAACTTTGAAATCTCATAAAATATAGAAAAAAGTAACTTCAACTAAACAAAAGAAGTGTAAGCAAAAATTCCCAGTCCGATTACATGATCAGAGCAAGACCCCACTAAAGAAAATGATAAACTATTGGAATTCATTCCAAGAGCTACCTTCCACTTACTTCAACAACGCTACTCCTAAGTATTTGCACGATGCCCATGTAAAGGCAACATTCAAATAGAAGGGTTAAGAAACAACAAACCAATATAAATAGTGTAAATAATGCTAAGGTAGAGACACACATCAAGTACATATTCATTACATAACTATCAACAACATATTCTCACACCCAATTCATGACAGCAATCACATAATCACATCCAATCATAACCATCATGAAAAATTAACAACATATACAATCATATATGCAAATGTACTCCACAACTGACTCATTATTCATGCGGTACCATTCATGAACACTCAGGTTCATCCCGCTCCCGATCCCTACCATAAGACCAGAGCACACCAAATCGTTACCACCACCATAGGTAACACTTCATCAATTCCCACCTGAAACCGGCTACTCGCTCTCGATCCCACCTGAAACCGGCTACTCGCTCCCGACCCCACCATAGGACCAGAGCACATCAAAACTGGACTGAAGCCCGTATACCATGATGCATGACTCTCAATAACATGTATTATCACCACAAGGTTCACCAAAAGGATCCACATACACATCTCACCATTTATGCATCACAACATTCATCATACACAACAATCAAATCATGCTATAACATAAATAAACCACGACAAATAGAAGTAACTCATCAAACATGACCTCATCTGCATTCATTCATGTCACTTCACCAAACAACGACACATCATCGTATAAACATAACGATTCGCTAATCAAACATACAAGTCATCACAAGCATCTCTATAGTAGGTAACCATCTACAACTCAAACATTTCACTAAGTACTATCATGAGGTATATTCATGCGTTAGATATCTAACACTTCAAATGACACGTTATTTGGACCTACGGATAAAAAGATACGGCCAAAATCGTCGGACAACACAACAAAGGTAAAATAGAGTTTTACACAAAATTGGTCTATGACAATCGATTGTCATAGGATGTCAATCGATTGTTTCCAAGAATATTTTTCTACTGACTTCCTAAAATAGACAAACAATCGATTGTCAAAAAGGTACAATCGATTATAATGTTAATTTTTTTCAAAAATCCAACTGGTGCAATAGATTGTCATCTGGTGACATTCGATTGTCACTGTAGTATTTTCCAAAAATCCCAACTTTTACACACATTTATCTTCTTCTTCCTCCCAAAATCACCACACATGAACCTGATCACACTGAATTACACCGTGTTTTTGACTCGGATTTCACATGTTTATTAGGACTTTATTATCATTTTGTTTGTATTATGCTCTCTTTTATCTTGTTTTCAGATATTTAGCACTTTCGGACTCTTTTGGAAGAAACGAAGCAAAAAGACCTAAAATTAAGGTTTTTCGGCGAAAATTACACACATGGTGTTGCACATGGCGGCTATAGGAAGAGCCATGAGTCATCAATCCTCAACTAGGAGGTAACCGCCACGTTCCCATGATCTTTCCCATTTACACACATGGCGGGCGCCATGAAGGGATGGCGGGCGCCACCTTTGGAAATCACGTTTCCACTAAGGAGAAGTTGGAGGGCACCATGGTCTTTGCAAGCTGCTGAAATCCTCTATAAATAGTTCGTTCCATTTCATTTTCTAATCATCCAACTTAATTCACAACACTAAGCCTATATTTATCATTTGTAATAGCGGTAATCCGTCACATCGGGGGGTTATCGCACCTTATTGAGATTGAGTTGGGTCACTTCGAGTTGATGTCGTCTTTAGCTTTAGGAGTCGGAGGTTTATTTTTGTACCAGATTTAAAGCCCTCCGTTTGGAGCAGGTTCTTATTTATCGCTTTTATTTATTTATTTGTCATCGCTTTACTTTATTTATTTTCCGCACTCGCTTTACTTTATTTATTTTCCGCAATCGCTTTACTTTATTTATTTTCCGCACTCAATTTACTTTATTTATTTTCCGCACTCGCTTTACTTTATTTATTTTCCGCACTCGCTTTACCTTATTTATTTTCTCCACTCGCTTTACTTTATTTATTTTCCACACTCGATTTACTTTATTTATTTTCCGCACTCGCTTTACTTTATTTATTTTCCGCACTCGCTCTTTACGCCTCACATTCTAAAATAACCTTTTCATCATGATCAATACCGTTGTGTTTGTTTGTGTTACCATGTCTGGCTAAATCTTTTAAAGGTTAGAATGTAAGGATCGCGGTTAAAGAGATGTTTTACATATTGAATCTGTAGAAATACATTAAAGGCTGTTTTGATTTTTAACTTGAGTTTTCTAAAACAAACTTGGTTAGTTTTAACTATTCGAGGAGTGCGAAAGCACCCTGGCTTAGTAACTAGGAATTTTTTATCACTTTAAGGAAAAACTATTTTTGAAACTGTTTTTGGACGCGTTGATAGATTTAAAATCAGGAAACTCCTTGGGTAAACTATCCAAATCAAAATCACTTTTCAACTAAGTTTACGAGTCTTATTTCTTAAAAATAAGTATACTACTTTAGCATTCTGCGCACCTTTTATAAGTGACAATAAAAGGCCTTAATTTAAGGGTAAACTCGGTTTTGAATACGCGAAAGCGACGGTTCCTGTTAAATGGATTCTTTTCAAGAGTAGAAAATATTGCCTCATAAGTAGTTCTATTTAGACAATCAAAACATCACTTAACTGACGTGAAATACATTCAACCTGTCTTTACCTGCATTTATTATTTACCGTCATTTTGCAAACCCAATATTTTTTTTATACCGCCTTAGATAAACACCGTAACGATAGTAATCGATAGATTGGCGATTGGTCTCTGTGGGATGGATATTCTTTTATTACTTTGACGCAATTCGTGCACTTGCGAATTAACATGATAAAGTTTTTGGCGCCGTTGTCGGGGACCAACTTCGTCAAATTTCGTACCCTGTTGTTACACCGTCTAGACTAAGGCATTATTAGCCGGTAAATGCGAAGAACCCGTAGTACCGGAAATTTAGTAGATCCTTTAGCGGAACCCGAACGTTATACTCGCACACGCCTCTTACTCATCCGAATTAAGAAAGCTATGGCCGAGAATCGCGACTGGAGACCTCTTAAGGAATTTGCCTAACCGTTTGACGAGGAACCTAGTTCGAGTATAGTAAACCCCCTTATTCCTGCTAACAATTTCGAACTAAAACCGTCTTTGTTGCAATTAATGCAACAGAACCAATACGCGGGTCTCGCTACTAAGAACCCGAATCAACATTTAAAAGTTTTTATCCAACTAGCCGACACCTTTAAATCTAACGACGCTTCACCCAATGCGATCCGTTTGAGATTATTTCCTTTCTCCCTTAGGGATAGAGCAAGTTCATGGTTAGATTCACTTCCAGCTAATTCAATAACTACCTGGGAAGACCTTAGGAGAGTATTCCTTGCTAGATATTTCCCCCCTAGTAAGACTGTTGTTCTTCGAAACCAAATAACTAGATTTGCTCAAAACCAAAGAGAATCGCTTTTCGAAGCTTGGGAGAGATATAAGGAGCTATTAAGAGTCTGCCCATACCATGGCCTAGAACAGTGGTTGATCGTTCATACCTTGTACAATGGACTCCATTATAACACCAAGATAAGCATCGACGCTGCCGCTGGTGGCGCGCTGATGAACAAACCTTATCCTGAAGCTTGTGACCTAATTGAGGATATGGCCCAAAACCATTACCAATGGGGAACTGAACGAGCATCAATAAAGAAAAAGGAGACCCAAGGTGGAATACATGAGGTAAGCTCTCTAGACATGGTACAGGCGAAAATGGACGCTTTAGCCCTTAGGATTGAACATATGTCTACGAAGACTAACACCACAACAGTAGTCCATACAGAGTGCGAACTCTGTGGATCTAAAGGACACGAATCGGTGGAGTGTAACCTTTTGAACGACCTGAACACCGACCAAGCGAATTACGCCTAAGGTAACCCATTTTCAAACACTTACAACCCTGGATGGAAGAATCATCCGAATTTCTCCTATAAAAACCAGAACCCTATTCAAAATCATGCACCTCAGAGACCGCAAGGTTATCAAGCCCAAAAACCAAACCAACCTATGCAAGTTGTGCCCCAGAAGTCTAACCTTGAGAAGATGATAGAGAGCTTTATATCGGGCCAGACTCAGCAAAATAAAGAATTCCTAAACCAGAACATTCATGTAAACGAACTTATAACACAATTAGGAACCAAGGTTGATCAGATAATCACTCACAACAAGATGCTTGAAACCCAGATCTCACAGGTAGCACAAAACCAAGCCCCACAAACTACACATGGAGGCCAATTCCCTGGATAACCTCAACCAAACCCTCGAGGGCAAGCTAACGCTATCTCGTTACAAAGTGGGACCGCTTACGAAGGGCCTCATAACCCAGCGATGAGCGAGTCCAAAACTTCTAAAGGAAATTTACCTACCAACCGAGGAGAGGAACCGGTAGAACCCGATAAACAAACCGACCAAGAAGGTGAAGCCAAGGATACAACTTACAAACCACCACCCTCGTACAAACCACCAATCCCATATCCGCAAAGACTTAAACAAACCAAAGTCAACAACCAATACCAAAAATTTATAAAAGTAATAGAAAAGCTTCATGTAGAGATTCCTTTCACCGAAGCTATCACCCAAATTTCGTCTTACGCCTAATTTCTCAAAGACATCTTAACTAACAAGCGTAGGCTCGACAATCCAAAACCTTGGGAATGCAATTTTATTTCCGAGGATAAACTTGCTAAGAAGGAGAAAGACCCTGGTAGTTTTTCTATACCTTGCATTTTAGGGAGTCATGTGATCGACAAAGCTTTCCTAGACTTAGGCGCTAGTGTGAGTTTAATGCCCTTAGCTGTATGTAAAAGGTTAAACCTAGGAGAATTGCAACCAACTAAGATGTCCCTCCAATTATTCGATAGGTCTGTTAAGTATCCTGTAGGCATTTTAGAAGACATCCCAGTTAGGATCGGTCAACTTTATATCCCAACAGACTTTATGGTCATGGATATCAAAGAAGACGAAGATATCCCTATCCTTTTAGGTAGACCATTCTTATCAACAGTCGGAGCTATAATAGATGTCAAAAGAGGGAAATTAACCTTCAAAGTAGGGGATGAAAAGATCGAGTTCATTCTTTCAAAATTCCTGATGGCACCAATTTTAGGAGATGCATGTTACGCGATCGATATCATAGATGAGTGCATAAGAGAATTTGATCAAGGAGAACCTAAGATCGAACCATTCTCAAAACCAATCGGAAAGGATGGCGAGCTAGAGGAAACAGAACCTAACGAATGTTTGGATCTTACTCCAGACCTTTCACCAGATTCCTAAAAACCAGCTCAAGAACTTAAGGAACTACCCAAGAACCTAAGATATGAGTTTTTGGATGAAGAAATAAACCGCCCAGTAATAGTTAGTGCCACCTTAAACCAAGATGAGACGAATCGACTCTTGAATGTTTTAAGAAGATACCCATCTGCCTTAGGGTATAACATATCTGATTTAAAAGGTATAAGCCCATCAGTGTGTATGCACAGGATCTCGCTAGAGGAGGATTCAAAACCTTCAAGAGAACATCAGAGACGAATCAACCCTGTAATGAGCGAGGTGATGAAGAAGGAAGTCCTTAAACTGCTGAAGGCTGGTATAATCTATCAGATTTTTTATAGTAAATGGGTAAGTCCTGTACATGTGGTACCCAAGAAGGGAGGCATCACAGTCGTGCAGAACAAAAAGGGAGAGCATGTAGCTAAACGCATATAAGGCGGATGGCGTATGTGCATAGATTATAGGAAGCTCAATAAGGCAACTAGGAAAGACCATTTCCCCCTTCCATTCATAGATCAAATGCTTGAGCGTCTTTCCAGACACTCTTACTTTTGTTATCTGGATGGATATTCTGGATTTTTCCAAATACCCATACACCCCGAGGATCAAGAGAAAACAACCTTTACCTGTCCTTACAGAACGTTTGCTTATAGACGAATGCCATTTGGACTCTGTAATGCGCTAGCTACTTTCCAATGTTGTATGATGTCAATCTTCGCAGATTATCTTAACGGAATTATGGAAGTATTCATGGACGACATCTCAGTGTGCGGATTAGACTTTGAAGACTGCCTTATCAACCTTGAGAAAATCCTAGAGAGATACGTAGAAGTTAACCTTGTGTTAAATTGAGAGAAGTGCCACTTTATAGTTAAAGAAGGCATAATGTTAGGACATATAATATTTGAAAGAGGCATTGAGGTCGATAAAGCAAAGATAGAATTTATAGAAAACCTTAACCCTCCTAAGACAGTTAGAGAAGTCCGTAGTTTCCTTGGACACGCCGGTTTCTACCGACGCTTCATAAAAGACTTCTCTAAAATAACAAAACCCCTGACTGGCCTTCTGATGAAAGACATTGAATTCATTTTCGATGAAAAATGTATCGAAGCCTTTAACCGTTTAAAACAAGCATTAATTTCAGCACCCATTCTACAAACTCCGGATTGGACTAAACCCTTCGAAATAATGTGTGATGCTAGAGATTTTGCTATAGGAGCTATTTTAGGGCAAAGAAAAGATAAGAAACTATGCGTAATATATTACGCTAGTAGAACCCTAGATGCCGCTCAATTAAATTATACAACAACCAGAAGGAACTCATAGTTGTAGTTTTCGCAATCGATAAATTTAGTGAAATTCTGGTTTAGTCAGAGTTCAGATGTTCTACACGAAGTCATGACATCTGATCCAACAATGTTACTAATACAGCAAGACATTTATACAAATTAAATTCCAATACTGATATGCACACATTCATAGATGTCACGACATCTGCTACTATATCACCATAGTATGGAAGAACACCCAGTTCTGTCCATCTGGTACAAAGACACAGCAGAGATCAATCATAGCACTTACTTCTATTGAACCTGCACAGTTATCAGCATGATGTCTCAACATTGATTTGAACATCACCTGTTACAGCATTACAGGTTTACCTTATTTTATAACAGACAGAATTATAACGTGTAGAAGGTAAAAACACAGGTAATTGTTAACCCAGTTCGGTGCAACATCACCTACTCTGGGGGCATACCAAACCAGGAAGAAGATCCACTATCAGCAGTATTAATTCAGAGTTAAACTCCCCCGTTTACAACTCTTCACTTAATCCCTACCCAATGCAATCTATACCTAGGAACTCCTAGATAGAAACCTCCAGTTTCCATTCCTATCACTACACTTACAATGTAATGCTAAACCACTTGAACTTGCTTCACAACTTCATTCAAGATCATAACAAACTCTTGCCTACAGGCTTTGAGTCACAAATACTCTCAGTTTTGGAACACTGAGAAACACATGGTAACCTTCCCACAGGTTGGGAGGTTTACCTTACACATACCCCTAATTTTTCATTCTAAGAGGCTTACAAAACCTAAGTTACAATCTGCTATTTATAACCTAAACACCCAACTGGATTTGGGCCTTGTACTTGTATTTCCTAAAATTAAGGTTAGGCAAGTTGACCTAATTTCCACATATTAGGGTGCTAACAAATAGGCTATTTGTTAGGGCTCTTGAATTTAGCTCTTCTGTTAGTTTCCTGGATTTTAGCACAGCTGTTAGATTCCTGAAAAACAGCCTGAGATAAATACTGAAACAGAAAAACTAACTAGCCTACACTTTAGCATATGCTGTCAGGAATGAATGTCACAACATTCAGTTTGACGTCCAAAACATAGACCATATGCTAAGTCTGTTTTTCCTGAAAACAGACTATACAAATTTGTTGTACTGTACAGAACCAATCTGTCCATACTTCAGTATCAGCGTACATTAATAAATGTCAAAACATCCAATTTGACATTCACACATAGAGCCTTACATCAGGTCTGTTATCCTCTTGATAAGCAGACTGAGCTGCATACTGAAATGTAGCAGAAAACCAATCTGCCTACTATTCAGTATATGCTGTCAATGATGAATGTCATAACATCCAGTTTGACATTCAGACAGTAGGCCTTATGCCCGGTCTGTTATTTCCTTGATAAACAGACTGAAAATAAATACTGAGTTATAGCAGAACACCAACTGTTCTATTCCTCAGTATCTGCTGACAGGGATGAATGTCATAACATCCAGTTTGACATTCAATAAATCCTGTATTAGCTAAACCTGCAGTATACTACTCAGAATGTCATGACATCAGCCAAGACATCAAAGTACAGCTAGATATTCTAACATACAATGCAGTCAAACAAACATCTCCACAGCATGTCATGACATCAGTCAAGACATTAGAATCCAGCTAGTGTTTTACCATACAATGCAGCCAATTAAACATCTACAAACTCCCCCTTTGGCAAATTTTTGGCTAAAACACTTTGGTCTTACAACAGAGTCCATAGCAGCGGAAATCTCACATCTAGCAGGAAATTAACCTAGCTAATACACTCAGAGTAGCAGCACACTCACACACATGGAAGTTAAATAAAAACTTCACATATCAGCACACATACAGAAGTTAAATAAAAACTTCTAATTGCAGCACACATAAACACACTCACACTCATGGAAGTGGAACATCAGCTGCTCCCCCTTTTTGGAGTAGAGGATCTTCAATATCTGTTGTCCTGGGGCATCACAGGTGTTACTCCCCCTTTTTGTCAAAAATGTTGCCAAAGCAACACTTTACATTACAGACCAACAACAATAAAGTTATAAGCAAATTTCAGAAACACACACTTGATTTTACTGCTTTGATCAAGACTACACCCACTTTTGCTTTAGAGTGACGGATTTCAGCCATAAATCAGATCTTCAATCAAACACAGATTGCCATTAAGTGTGCAATCACAAAACACCAGACATTCACACTGAATGTTCTGTGTACAGGTGTCATGACATCGGGTCTGACATCTTGGAAAATTCCTGCATAATTCCATAATTCCTTTTATAACTTCCAGCAGGTACATATGATATCTTATGTTAAGACATTACACATAACATCTTGTGAACACTCTTTGTTTTACCAAAATTGCTCCCCCTTTGGCAAATTTTGGCTGAAACATATATCTTTCCTTTTTGTTCACAAGGTAAACTATCAGTAGTTAAACAACATAAAAGTAGTTTAAACAGCAACAGAAGCAACACAATTTCTAGCTTTCTGGTTACTAGTAATACACACATGCACAAGGGTACTTTTCCTCCCTCTAAATCTGTGCAACAAAAACAGAATTACTAGTTAAGGATGCAACTAGTAAGACACACAAATGCACAAGGGTACTCCTCCTCCCCCTAAATCTGTGCATACATCAAATAACAGTAACTCCAGCACCTGTACCACACACCTGTAACACACAGGCTCATTCTAATATATCATAATGAGACACACCACATCCATATTTCCTTATGACTGTAAGTTTCAGAAGGAAATAACAATATTGTCCAAAGCAATGTCATGACATCCGGTCAGACATTCTTCTGCTCACTCAGCCTTGACACACACCACATCATCCCAATAACTAATAAGGTGTCATACCTTGTTATCTGAGAACTCATAGACCACAAGCTTGATGATTACTTGCAGCGCAAAGACAGAACTCCCCCTGTCATGAACAACCAACTCTCCTCTTGAAACATGGAGATCACATGTGAACATATCCAACACCCCAAAGTTGGACCTTTACCAACATCCTGATTCAATGAGAACCCAGACCACTTGATGAATGGAAAACATAAGACGCATCTTCATGTCTTCAAGAGCACACCCTCTGTTCAATCCTCTTGGCTGAACACATCCATACTCTGTGTCATTCTCTCTTCTAACCAGAACAGAAAACCACTTCACAAAATGTTCTAACATGAGTTAGGACATCCTTCACAACATAACACCATCTGATAATCTTTAGATATCGCTGAGTCATTAGCTTGATCCACAAGAAACCAGACACACACTGGGACATATACATTCTCATCCCATTACAAGAGATAGTCTTCCATAGATAGCTCAAGACTCCTTCCACAAGCTCCAAGAGAAGAATAGAAAACACCTCCTTCTATCTTCAACTTACTACTTTTCTCCTCAAAAGTAATTTGTCTCAGACTTTCCTCAAGAGTAATCAGCTGCCATATGTTGATTATCTTGATTCTTCGAACTCACTTCTAAGATAGACCAATTGCCACTGGTTGATTACCTCCTTCATGAATCCTCATATGAAAAAGTCAAATGCCACTTTTTGACCTCTCCACGTTTATCAGACTTCTCCCAAAGATATTCTGACCTTCCAAGTGAGACTTGAACTTCAAGTTACATGTTAACCAAAACTTAGATTCTCTAAGACATGAACATGTAACATCCTCTCCATCCAGCAACTCCAAAGAACTGCAACGAGAACGATCTTTTTGAAGTATCCAATCTACAACCCTGTAGACCCTTCTATCTCAAGTTGATGTGCCACTTCACCAACTAAGATTCTGATGTTGAACCAAATGTCACAACATTGTGTTTTGACATCTAGCTGTTGAATTCAGCTCCTTCTTCTGCCACTTGAAAGAACTTCCTCCCTTCATAGAACAAGAGTTCAATGTTCTCATAGACTTGATTGTGGAACCAAGTTTGAGTAAACATCCTTCATCCTGCAGGTTTGCAGTTAAGTCATCCAAGCTCACACCTTGATGAATCCCTGCTTCTTATCCAAAGACATCAGACACTCTGATGCATGAGTCTTCAGAAGGACCAGTTAGAAATTATCCCTTCAGCTATACCAAGGATTCCACTTCCTAAAGCAAAGCTGTTTCCATGATGTCAAGACTGCTGCCACTTGTTCTTGACTCCATAGTGTGCATTAGCTAATGCACTTCCTTACCTAGATCAGAAGTAAACTGATCCAAGTAACCGCCATCAGGACTATGATGTTTTCTTCTTCTTGTATACACCAAGGCTGAACATGTTTCTTGCCAGGAAACCTTTTCAGAGATCATATACTTTTGCTGCCACCAAAGTGATAGATCATAAACCAATGTACTATCCTTCATGTGATTCTGCACAGGATCTTGAAGATGAGATGTTCCAACATCTTTTAAAAACATCATTTATCTTGAGCTCCAAGGATAATCAATTAAATACTTGTACTTGGCACAAGTAGACATTGATCTTAAATCCTTTCCCAATATTCCTTTCAGATACTTCTACCATAAGAATACTTTGAAAATACTCTTCTAGTGTCACCATCTTATGCTTGCAAGCACCTCAACAGTTTTGAAAACTCTTCCCAGATTCATTTCACCCTTAGGAATGAGAGAGATGAATTCTTCCTTGCAAATGTGTCACACAACCACCAGAACCCATGTGACACAGGTCAACAGCCAACCAGACCCTAGGCTGACCAAACGTGAGGAGGTTAACCAAAACTCCCCCTCAAATTAACAATCATGGAAACTCCACACCAATCTCCATGTGTTGTACACAAATGTCTCAACATGACATACAACATCCCTATTGGTGGCAACTAACTCTATGAGTTACACCTATACATACTCCAATCACACCAATCAGACTCTAGCTGACCATAAGTACTAGTGATACAAAACAGCACCAGTCAATGGCAGATATACATTGCTAGAGCATACTACCTCAACCAACCTCTGAATCTTCATATTCTCACTCCTTGAAAGAACTGCCACTTCTGAGCGTGGTGTTTGAATAACAAGATTCATGGTCCCAATCCTCTTAAATGAAATAGCAATCAGGTTACCCCATCATTGACTTCTAACATCCAGGGGACTTGTCTTCCAACACAACATAGTACTTCAGAGAACAACTATCCAACCCTGATCAATCTACAGGAATAAGACAAGCAGCAGGAAGTTGCACAATGTCACATCTCAACCAGCTCCACTTCTAGAGATCAGACTTCTAAAAGTGACCTTCTTGAGCACACACACAGTTGACCCTACCCTTGTCAACTTAGCACACACAGATGTCTCCTCTTCCAGGTCAGGAGTAGGTTCCAAACAAAAGTATCCATTTGTTTGACACCTAAAACATCTGCTCTTCAACTAGTAGGTGCATACTTGTTGAACAACGTGTTCTGACATCACATAGAACATTAGTTCCACCTCCTTGGAACAAACCCTCCTTGAAAGTCTTCAAGGTCTTCATATACACTACCCAAGAGTGTAAAAGAATCAGTGATCAGGTGATTCTTACCATGATGAGTGGACTTGGGGAGACTCAAGTATCCTTGACATCTTCAGTAGATTATGATGAAATCTTGAATACATCAGCCTTTCATCCACATGAGGGGAAACTACATCAGAGTTTGAGTTTTGCCAGGTATTATGCAGCGGAAATCATAATACAACTCAACCTATGAACACACACTTCACAGGATCAGCCTCCAAGAACATACCTAGTTTGAATATGATTCAATACTGGCACAGGTGTCCCACACAAAGGCCAATTGCCAACCTCCAGAGACAGGTACACACAGTTCCTGTCATGAATAGTCCATCCACCTACTTCAAGGGACCATTCAGATAAATCACAGAACCTTCCACAGGTTCCAACATCAGTACTAACATAACTCCTTGCAAGATACCAGAAAGTATCACCCATGGATCTCATCCAGAAACAGAACAGGATGCCTGCTCTGATACCATTTGAAATTCTGGTTTAGTCAGAGTTCAGATGTTCTACACGAAGTGATGACATCTGATCCAACAATGTTACTAATACAGCAAGACATTTATACAAATTAAATTCCAGTACTGATATGCACACATTCACAGATGTCACGACATCTGCTAGTATATCACCATAGTATGGAAGAACACCCAGTTCTGTCCATCTGGTACAAAGACACAGCAGAGATCAACCATAGCACTTACTTCTGTTGAACCTGCACAGTTATCAGCATGATGTCTCAACATTGATTTGAACATCACCTGTTACAGCATTACAGGTTTACCTTATTTTATAACAGACAGAATTATAACGTGCAGAAGGTAAAAACACAGGTAATTGTTAACCCAGTTCGGTGCAACATCACCTACTCTGGGGGCATACCAAGCCAGGAAGAAGATCCACTATCAGCAGTATTAATTCAGAGTTAAACTCCCCCGTTTACAACTCTTCACTTAATCCCTATCCAATGCAATCTATACCTAGGAACTCCTAGATAGAAACCTCCAGTTTCCATTCCTATCACTACACTTACAATGTAATGCTAAACCACTTGAACTTGCTTCACAGCTTCATTCAAGATCATAACAAACTCTTGCCTACAGGCTTTGAGTCATAAATACTCTCAGTTTTGGAACACTGAGAAACACATGGTAACCTTCCCACAGGTTGGGAGGTTTACTTTACACATACCCCTAATTTTTCATTCTAAGAGGCTTACAAAACCTAGGTTACAATCTGCTATTTATAACCTAAACACCCAACTGGATTTGGGCCTTGTACTTGTATTTCCTAAAATTAAGGTTAGGCAAGTTGACCTAATTTCCACATATTAGGGTGCTAACAAATAGGCTATTTGTTAGGGCTCTTGAATTTAGCTCTTCTGTTAGTTTCCTGGATTTTAGCACAGCTGTTAGATTCCTGAAAAACAGCCTGAGATAAATACTGAAACAGAAAAACTAACTAGCCTACACTTTAGCATATGCTGTCAGGAATGAATGTCACAACATTCAGTTTGACGTCCAAAACATAGACCATATGCTAAGTCTGTTTTTCCTGAAAACAGACTGTACAAATTTGCTGTACTGTACAGAACCAATCTGTCCATACTTCAGTATCAGCGTACATTAATAAATGTCAAAACATCCAATTTGACATTCACACATAGAGCCTTACATCAGGTCTGTTATCCTCTTGATAAGCAGACTGAGCTGCATACTAAAATGTAGCAGAAAACCAATCTGCCTACTGTTCAGTATATGCTATCAATGATAAATGTCATAACATCCAGTTTGACATTCAGACAGTAGGCCTTATGCCCGGTCTGTTATTTCCTTGATAAACAGACTGAAAATAAATACTGAGTTATAACAGAACACCAACTATTCTATTCCTCAGTATCTGCTGACAGGGATGAATGTCATAACATCCAGTTTGACATTCAATAAATCCTGTATTAGCTAAACCTGCAATATACTACTCAGAATGTCATGACATCAGCCAAGACATCAGAGTACAGCTAGATATTCTAACATACAATGCAGTCAAACAAACATCTCCACAGCATGTCATGACATCAGTCAAGACATTAGAATCCAGCTAGTGTTTTACCATACAATGCAGCCAATTAAACATCTACATTTAGGTCTTATCTTTTAGGATCTAAAATTATAGTCTATACAGACCATGCAGCTATCCGTTACCTTCTAAGCAAAAAGGATGCAAAACCTAGATTACTCAGGTGGATCCTTTTGCTACAAGAATTCGACTTAGATATTAGAGACAAAAAAGGAACATAAAACGTAGTTGTTGACCATCTTTCCAGATTAGAGCATTTAAAGCCAGATCATTTACCTATAAATGATGACTTCACCTATGACAAATTGATAGCTAAGATAGATACCGCTCCCCTTGAACCTGATAGAGACAACTTTGGGACGATTTCAGAAATTAGCAGAGTACCATGGTACGCTGATTTTGTGAACTATCTAGCCGCTGATATCATACCACCTGACCTCAACTATCAACAGAAGAAGAAATTCTTTAAAGAGATAAGACACTTCTATTGGGACGGACCACTCCTTTTCAAAAGAGGAACTGATAACATATTTCGACGTTGCATCCCGGAAGAAGAAGTCAGAAACATCATAGAGCATTGTCACTCTTCACCCTATGGTGGACATTCAAGCACATCCAAGACATACGCTAAGATCCTTCAAGCTGGTCTTTATTAGCCAACACTATGGCGTGATGTCCATACTTATATTGTCCAATGTGACCGGTGCCAGCGCGCTGGGAACATCTCAAGACGTGACGAAATGCCTTTGAAGAACATCCAAGAAGTAGAACTATTTGACGTTTGGGGTATTGATTTCGTGAGACCTTTTCCATCTTCGTTGGGAAACAAGTACATTTTGGTAGTCGTTGACTATGTGTCCAAGTGGATAGAAGCTATAACCGCACCCACCAACGACACAAGAGTACTCATCAAGATGTTCAAGAATAATATCTTTCCCAAATTTGGAGTTCCACGACTTGTCGTCATAAGTGATGGTGGATCCCATTTTATATCCAGGATATTGGATAAACTCTTGAGGAAATATGGAGTAAAACACAGAGTAGCAACACCGTATCACCCCCAGACTAATGGTCAAGTGGAAGTATCTAACAGAGAGATTAAGCAGATCTTGGAGAAAATTGTATCAATATCTAGAAAAGATTGGTCTGAAAAGCTAACAAAAGCACTGTGGGCTTACAGAACTGCTTACAAAACCCCTATTGGAACTACACCGTACCAGTTGGTCTACGGGAAGTCATGCCACTTACCTTTTGAACTCAAGCACAAGGCATATTGGGCCATCAAGACCCTGAATTTGGATTACCTAGCATCTGGCAAGAAGCAAATCCTTGATATTCACAAATTGGAGGAACTCCGCCAGAACGCTTACGAGAATGCCGTTATGTACAAAGAAAGAACCAAAGCTTGGCACGACAAAAGGATTGTGAAAAAGGAATTTAATATAGGCGACTCTGTTCTCCTCTTCAATTCGAGATTATAACTTTTTCCAGGTAAGCTGCGTTCGAGATGGACAGGCCCTTTGAGGTTTCTAAAATCCTAAAATCTGGAGCAGTTGAAATCCGGAACAACTCCTATAATCCGTTTGTGGTAAATGGACAAAGACTGAAGCAATACCAAGGAGGTAACATCCCCATAGAATGTCATGACCAAACTCTGATCGACTCTCCAGTTCCTACCTCTAACATATAGAGTTCGAATCGTCAAGCTAACGACGTTAAACAAGCGTTGCATGGGAGGTAACCCATGATTTCTTTTCCTTTACTTTTACTATTTTCAATTTATATTTTTATTTGTTTTATATATATGTATATCTGTGTGGAGACTAACAGTTATGATATTTGCGATTTCAGGTGTCCTCTGTTTCTAATCTAACTTTTCAGGAATAGAGAATATCGACACCATGCCAGTAATCTTTCGTGACCCAGTTCAAGAGCAGCGCTACGACATGCTTTCACAGCGCCCAATGTTGCCCACCAGATATCCCGACTCGAGCTACATGGAGGCATTAGGCATTGAGCCTAATGTCAGGCATTTGTGCAATCAGTTGCAGTGGGATGAATATACTGATGCTATGCACGTGACTTATAGGAACCTGACTTTGGAGTTCCTGAGCTCGCTTATCTACGAGCCCTATGTTGGTCACACCAGTGATGGCGGATACATTAATTTCAGGTTGTTTGGGGCAGAATACACCTTCAACCACAAGCGTTTCGGTGATTTGCTTGGATTTCAGACTGCCTATGATGCTTCATATGAGCTCCCCATGAGCTATTTTCTGAGCCGAGACGTTGAGAAGTTTTGGAGTGATATTATGTGTGGAGGTAGTCTTGACCCTTACACCCAAATCTCCAACAAGATTCACAATCCTGCTTTCAGATACTTCCAGATGATCATTTCCCACACCTTCCCATGGAAGAGTGACCCTGATACACATGTGAGCGCTGAAGAGATCTTCTTCATGTACTGTACCACTCAGTCACGCCCAGTAGATTGTGGAGCTTTTCTGATCGAGAGTCTATATTTGAATGCTCGCTCCGCTGCGATCCCTATACATGTCGGAAGCACGGTGACTCATATAGCTTCAGCCCTGGGACTTGATAGAAGCCTATCTCACCTGAAGTCTTACTGCAGCTACACCTTGATGGATATTGATTTCTGTCTGGACCGTGGCCTCATGAGGAGATCTTCTTTTCAACCGGATCAATACAGGCTATTAATCGAGGGTGAGACTATTCACTACTTCACTTTACCTGACCCTCAGGTGACTTGTGTTATTAATCAGGCCAACTGGACCTACGCCATAGAAGGGCAGGGAGAGACAGTAGACGAGCCAAAAATCACACCTATTAGAATCAAAGTCTGCACCAATAATCCGAGTCTCCAGAATCCGAGCATGCAGTCTGAACTGGTTAAGCTTCGCATGGAGATAGCCCAGCTTCGCCAGGAGCTTGCTGACGTTGCTTTGCAGGTCGAAGTATCAGTTGCCTCACACGACACCGAGACTGATATACTGAAAGATGAGATCGCCGACCTCCGACGCTAGATCGCAGAGCTTCGAGGATACGAAGCCGAGGAGACTCCACCATACCCTGAGCATTGATGCCATCATGAACCGAGAAATACCGTTTGAATTTCCCTATCTTCCCGTTATTTATTATTCATGCTTATTTTTATTGTTTCCTCTGACATTATGCTTGCTTTATCTTACCTAAGATCTCTGGACTCGTGAATTATTATTGACTCTTCATATATATATATATATATATGTATATATATATATATATATATATATATATATATATATATAATATTTTTATGTCCATTTTGTTTTATTTTGTTTTATTCTACTTTACTATTTTATTTTTGTTTTATTTTGTTTCTTTCATGTTGGCCCATATGTCTGTCATCCTTAAAAAAGGAGGAACCATCTCTTTCGATGGTTTGATTACCTCCATTGCTAGTGCGTTAAATCTACACGTTGAGTTAGCCACCTTGGAACCACTCCCTCACCGCACCATCAACTTAAAGTTTTTAAAAGATATGAAATTATGCAAGGTGCGGCGAGAAGGTGGTTTTCACCTAATGGTCCATGGTGCAGCTGTACCCAGTGTTGTCCTACCTTGCTCTCAGCATACGGATGTGCGACATGTGAGAAACTGGACATATGATCTAGACGCTCCATCCTTTACCGGTCCTTTGCCACCTAACGTTCCTATGGACGATGGGCAAGGGACCGATGATGAGTATGACCGGCGCGACCAATCACCTGCTCATGATATTCCTGCTGCATCACCTGCACACACTGCACCTTCTTCCTCTAACCCTTTTGCAGGTACCACTCCCGGTTTCTACATCATCGAGGAGATGTGGCGCGAGCACCTGGATCGTGAGGAAAGGCGTGACACCCTCATGAATACCGTAAACCAACAACTGACAGATAATATGAGTTTTATGGTAGCTTCTCAGCAGCGTAGTGAGCAAGCGCATCGGACTATTACTGAGTCCTTACTTGCGATCACTAATGAGTAGCATCGCCAGCGACAGGCTAATAAGTGTCACTTCGCTCTTATCGAGGCCACCCAATGATCTCTCCTAGGTCGCTCTCAGCAGCTGCAGGAAGGACTTAGCACTCGAACCAGACGTCGTCGACCCAGGCATCCTGACCAGGGCGGTAACGGTGACGGTACCGGTGCTCACCCTTAGTCCTCTCTCTCTCTCTCTCCCTTCCAGGTTACTCCTACCCTATCTCATATCGAAACATTGAGGACAATGTTCGGTTTAAGTGTGGGAGGAGATTTTATCGCTTTTTATCTTTCCTTTATTTTTATCGCTTTCCTTTACTTTTATTGCTTTTTACCGTTTTATTTTATTTTTAGTATGCTTTATATGTTTTAGTTGTTTGTTTTTCCTTTCAATAAAATAACATGTGTCTGACGAGTCATTTGTGTAGTGTATCCTTATTTCCCCCATTTCTTTAACCTTACAAAAAAAAAATTTAGCAAAGAAAACAGTACATCTTGAATATTCAGGCTATAAGACAGGTTTATAAGAGGATGTAAAAGACTTGGTAAAACTTTTTCTAAAAATCGGTATTGTCTTAACACCTTAGGCTTCATGATTATAAGAGTCGATCCCGATACCCCATATGCTGTAGCCCCAATTTTTGTTCTAAATAAGTCTTTAAGTAGTTTATCCTTGCAGTCAGCTCCGACTTAAGCATGCCCTACATAGGGGACCGATGAAAATAAGTGAATGATCATAAAAATTCCTGCTTTGTTCTCAAATCATATGAAAATTTGGGCTAGGTGACTCTCACACGGTCATTTAACCTAGCAAAATAAAGACATATGCGGAACATGCAAAATAAAAAATAAAAAAATAATAAGCCTATTTGTTGGTTGGTTCAGAGGTATTTGGTGCTGAACTAGGTAGGGTGGATTACGATCCAATCCCCCACAACTGCAAATTGGGTTGAATAAAGGGGTTACACCAACTTATGTACCGGAGCCCCATGCTTAGAAAAATAAAAAATAATAATAAGCCTATTTGTTTGTTGGTTCAGAGGTATCTGGTGCTGAACTTGGTAGGGTGAATTACGATCCAATCCTCCACAACTGCAAATTGGGTTAAATAAAGGGGTTACACCAACTTATGTACCAGAGCCCCATGCTTAAGATCATAATCACTAACCAGTCACTTTACTATGAGTATGTATAAATAACGGGCTTAATGTGATTGCACCTGAATGAAAAGGACTTTAAGAAAACGAAAAGAAGGCCTAGGTATGGTGGGGTAATGTGGATTGATTTGTATAGGAATGAAGCCTACGACCGCATTTGCGGGAAGTGTCACTACAATATCCTTAGTTCGATTCGTTAGTACATATCGATACATTACTTGAATGAACTCATAAGTCTTTTTGCCTTCAATTAACTCTAGTTGATACTGTTTTTCTTGCATAAACTATAAAGAGTTTTGTTTGAGGACAAGCAAAGGTTTAAGTGTGGGAGAATTTGATCACACTGAATTACACCGTGTTTTTGACTCGGATTTCACATGTTTATTAGGAATTTATTATCATTTTGTTTGTACTATGCTCTCTTTTATCTTGTTTTCAGATATTTAGCACTTTCGGACTCTTTTGGAAGAAACAAAGTAAAAAGACCTAAAATTAGGGTTTTTCGGCGAAAATTACACACATGGCGGCCGCTATAGGAGGAGCCATGAGTCATCAACCCTCAACTAGGAGGTAACTGCCATGTTCCCATGATCTTTCACATTTACATACATGGCAGGCGCCATGAAGGGATGGCGGGCGCCACATTTGGAAATCACGTTCCCACTAAGGAGAAGTTGGAGGGCACCATGGTCTTTGCAAGCTGCTGAAATCCTCTATAAATAGTTCGTTCCATTTCATTTTCTAATCATCCAACTTAGTTTACAACACTAAGCCTATATTTATCATTTATAATAGCGGTAATCCGTCACATCGGGGGGTTATCGCACCTTAGTGAGATTGAGTTAGGTCACTTCGAGTTGCTGCCGTCTTTAGCTTCAGGAGTCGGAGGTTTATTTTTGTACCAGATTTAACGCCCTCCGTTTGGAGCAGGTTCTTATTTATCACTTTTATTTATTTATTTGTCATCGCTTTACTTTATTTATTTTCCGCACCCGCTTTACTTTATTTATTTTCCGCAATCGCTTTACTTTATTTATTTTCCGCACTCGCTTTACTTTATTTATTTTCCACACTCGCTTTACTTTATTTATTTTCCGCACTCGCTTTATCTTATTTATTTTCCGCACTCGCTTTACTTTATTTATTTTTCGTACTCGCTTTACTTTATTTATTTTCCGCACTCGCTTTACTTTATTTATTTTCCGCACTCGCTCTTTACGCCTCACATTCTAAAACAAACTTTTCATCATCATCAATACCGTTGTGTTTGTTTGTGTTACCATGTCTGGCTAAATCTTTTAAAGGTTAGAATGTAAGGATCGGGGTTAAAGAGATGTTTCACATATTGAATCTGTAGAAATACTTTAAAGGCTGTTTTGATTTTTAACTTGAGTTTTCTAAAACAAACTTGGTTAGTTTTAACTATTCGAGGAGTGCGAAAGCACCCTGGCTTAGTAACTAGGAATTTTTATCACTTTAAGGAAAAACTATTTTTGAAACTGTTTTCGGACGCGTTGATAGATTTAAAATTAGGAAACTCTTTGGGTAAACTTTCCAAATCAAAATCACTTTTCAACTAAGTTTACGAGTCTTATTTCTTAAAAATAAGTTTACTACTTTAGCGTTTTGCGCACCTTTTATAAGTGACAATAAAAGGCCTTAATTTAAGGGTAAACTCGGTTCTGAATACGCGAAAGTGACAATTCCTGTTAAATGGATTCTTTTCAAGAGTAGAAAATATTGCCTCATAAGTAGTTCTATTTAGAAAATCGAAACATCACTTAACTGACGTGAAATACATTCAACCTGTCTTTACCTGCATTTATTATTTACCGTCATTTTACAAACCCACTATCTTTTTTATACCGTCTTAGATAAACACCGTAACAATAGTAATCGATAGATTGACGATTGCTCTCTGTGGGATCGATATTCTTTTATTACTTTGACGCAATTCGTACACTTGCGAATTAACACGATCAAGTTTTTGGCGCCGTTGCCGGTGACCAACTTCGTCAAATTTCGTACCCTGTTGTTACACCGTCTAGACTAAGGCATTATTAGCCGGTAAATGCGAAGAACCCGTAGTACCGGAAATTTAGTAGATCCTTTAGCGGAACCCGAACGTTATACTCGCACACGCCTCTTACTCATCCAAATTAAGAAAGCTATGGCCGAGAATCGCGTCCAGAGACCTCTTAAGGAATTTGCCCAACCCTCTGACGAGGAACCTAGTTCGAGTATAGTAAACCCCCTTATTTCTGCTAACAATTTCGAACTAAAATCGTCTTTATTACAATTAGTGCAACAGAACCAATACGCGGGTCTCGCTACTGAGAACCCGAATCAACATTTAAAAGTTTTTATCCAACTAGCAGACACCTTTAAATTTAACGGCGCTTCACCCGATGCGATCCGTTTGAGATTATTTCCTTTCTCCCTCAGGGATAGAGTACGTTCATGGTTAGATTCACTTCCAGCTAATTCAATAACTACCTGGGAAGACCTTAGGAAAGTATTCCTTGCTAGATATTTCCCCCTAGTAAGACTGCTGTTCTTCGAAACCAAATAACTAGATTTGCTCAAAACCAAGGAGAATCGCTTTTCGAAGCTTGGGAGAGATATAAGGAGCTATTAAGAGTCTGCCCACACCATGGCCTAGAACAGTGGTTGATCGTTCATACCTTCTACAATGGACTCCATTATAACACCAAGATGAGCATCGACGCTGCCGCTGGTGGCGCGCTGATGAACACACCTTATCTTGAAGCTTGTGACCTAATTAAGGATATGGCCCAAAACCATTACCAATGGGGAACTGAACGAGCACCAATAGAGAAAAAGGAGACCCAAGGTGGAATACATGAGGTAAGCTCTCTGATGACACTGAAATTCACCGTATTTTCGACTTTGATTTCATATGCATTTTAGTTGTTTTATTTTTATTTTGTTATGTTATTACTATGTTTTTCTTTGTTTTCAGGTTTTCAGTTTAATCGGAGCCCCGATCGAGAAAAGGAGTGAAAATGAGCTAAAAAGCCTAAAAATCAGCATTTTACACTTGTGGCTCCCACTGTGGCTGGCGCCATGGGTCCAGCCATGACGTGTCCCAGCTCAACTTCTTCTTAAATGCCACATCTCCCACTATCTCCACCTTGGCGCCACAATTTCCTCTTGTGGCGGGCGCCATGAGGTTGTGGCGGGCGCCACAAGAAGAAAGCTTTTCCCTCCCAATTTCAAACTGAAGGGCATCCTTGTCATTTCCATTATTTTCCTTGCCTATAAATAGAGACTTGATTTCATTTATTTCATCATCCAAACTTAGATCAAACTTAGTTACAACTAGGCAAATATTCAGTATTGTAAAAGTGGTAATCTC
This sequence comes from Lathyrus oleraceus, assembly GCF_024323335.1. Taxonomy (NCBI): domain Eukaryota; kingdom Viridiplantae; phylum Streptophyta; class Magnoliopsida; order Fabales; family Fabaceae; genus Lathyrus; species Lathyrus oleraceus. The sequence continues at coordinate 106,944,658 of NC_066585.1, forward strand.
TTCACATCGGAGTGTTGCCACAACTGTGTAATCGAGTATGTAATCGAGTTTGGAGCACTTTGGAAGGAAGTTAATCCTGCCGCCATTTTCATTTATGTTTCGCACTTTATTCGACCATCCGATTGGAGCAGGTTTTATTGCTTTACCTTTGTCTACTTTACTTTCCCGCACTCTCACTTTACTCTATTTATTTCTCGCACTGCCTTTACTTCGTTTATTTCTCGCACTCACACTACTTTCGTTTATTTCTCGCACACGCACTAGTTTCATTTATTTGTCGCACTCGCACTACTTTTATTTATTTTCCGCACTCGCACTACTTTCATTTATTTTCCGCACTCGCACTACTTTTATTTACTTTCCGCACTCGCACTACTTTTATTTAAATTAAAATGCACCTCTACTTTACCATGTCTAGCTAAACCTATAAAGGTTAGAATGTAAGGATCATAATTGAACTGATAATCCGTACAATTGTTCGTAGAAATACTTAAGGGTTGTTTTGACTTTCAACTTAAGTTTTCCCGCACTTAATTTCCGTTGGGTAAGATCGAAAGTCGTCCAACGTCCTTTTAAACTTAGTTGTTTTTAACTATTTCAAATACAGCGAAAGCGCTTTGTTTAGTTCATTAGGAGTTTTTAACTTAAAAAGAAAAGTGATTTTAAAACTATTTTCGGACGTGTTTATAAGTTTAGAGTCTGGTTCGTGAGAACCTCTTTTGGTTAAGAAATCCAGGTCAAAATACTTTAAAACTTAGTCAAGATACTATATTTCTTAAAAATAGGTTTACTACTCTAACGCAATGCGCGCCTTTTTATAAGTGATAATAAGAGGGTTTGATTAGGGAGTACAACTCAGTTCTGAATACACGAAAGCGACAGATCCCGTTAAATTGGTTCTTTTCAAAGTAGGAAACACTGCCCATAAGTAATTCTATTAGCAAATACTTGGATTATTAATTGAGTATGTGAATTACATTCGAACCTGTCTTTATTAATTGAATTTAACTTAATACTTTATTTTTTTCATTGTGCACTCTTAAAAACCCCATTTTGATTACCTTAGATAAACACCGTAACAATAGATAACGATAGATTGACATTTGGTCTCTGTGGATTCGACAATCTTTTATATTACTCTGACGCGTTCGTATACTTGCGAAAAACCACGCGTCAAGTTTTTGGCGCCGTTGCTTGGGATCAATTTCGTCAAATTTCGTACCCTGTTGTTATATCGTTTAGACTTAGGTTGTTACCTACCGGTCAATGCGAAAAACTCGTAGCACCGGAAGCTTAGTAGATCCTCTGGAGGAACCTGAACGTTACGCTCGCGCATGTTTTTTTTTCCATAGAATTAGGAGAGCTATGGCCGAAGATCAAAATCATAGACCTCTTAAGGATTTCTCCCAACCATCTAACGAAGAACCTAGTTCTAGTATAGTAAACCCAACCATCCCAGCTAATAATTTCGAACTTAAACCCTCCCTGTTGCAACTAGTGCAACAGAGACAATTCGTAGGTCTTGCTACCGAAAACCCGAACCAACATTTAAAAATCTTTCTCCAATTAGCAGACACTTTTAAAACCAATGGAGCTTCTCCTGAGGTAATCCGTTTAAGATTATTCCCTTTCTCCCTCAGAGATAAAGCCCTATCATGGTTAGATTCCCTTCCACCCAATTCTATAACAACTTGGGACAACCTTAGAAAAGTATTCCTTGCTAGATACCCGAAACCACATAACCAGATTTACCCAGAACCAAGGAGAATCGTTGTTCGAAGCTTGGGAGAGATATAAAGAGCTGTTAAGAGCATGCCCACATCATGGTTTAGAAAATTGGTTAATCATTCAGACCTTCTATAATGGACTTCACTATAACACTAAGATAACCATCGACGCTGCCGTAGGCGGTGCACTGATGAACAAACCTTATCCTGAAGCTAGTGCCCTCATCGAAGATATGGCTCAAAACCATCAATCATGGGGAGTCGAACGAGCGACAGTTGAGAAGAAGGAATCCCAAGGAGGAGTACATGAGTTAAGCTCTATAGACATGATGCAAGCTAAAATGGACGCGTTGGCCCTCAAGGTCGAGCATATGTGCATAAACCCGAATACTGCAGCTGCAGTTTCGTCGGATTGTGAGATATGTGGAACCAAAGGACACCAGTCTGCAAAATGCAGTCTCTTAAACGAAACCAACTCTGAGCAAGTGAACTATGTCCAAGGGAACCCATATTCGAATACCTACAACCCTGGATGGAGGAATCACCCGAACTTCTCTTATAAGAACAATAACCCTACCCAAAATACCGCACCTCCGAGACAACTAGGTTACCAAGCCCCAAGACCAAATCAACCTATGCAACCTGTGCCACCAAAGCCGAGCCTTGAGAAAATTATGGAAAATTTTATCACTACTCAAACCCAACAAAACAAAGAGTTCATGAACCAGAACATTCACATTAACAAACTGATTACCCAGTTAGGAACCAAGATTGACCAAATAGTTACTCACACTAAGATGCTTGAAACCCAGATCTCTCAGGTAGCTTTAAACCAAGCCCCCCAGACTACACCTGGAGGACAGTTCCTTGGACAACCTCAACAGAATCCGAGAGGACAAGCCAATGCCATTACCCTACGAAGTGAGACCGCTTATGATGAGCCATTTAACTCAAGATTTAGTGAACCCAAAACTTCTAAGGAACATACCAAACCCACAGACGAAGTAAAGAAACCAGAGGAGTCTGAAGAACAGGAAGGTCAAGAAAAAGGAGAAGAACCTAAAGACAAAACCTCTGTACCACCCCTGCCATATAAACCACCGATACCATATCCGAAAGACTCAAACAAACCCAGATCGATAACCAGTATCAGAAATTCATTTAGGTTATAGAAAAACTTCACGTAGAAATCCCTTTCACAAAATCCATCACCCAAATACCTTCTTATGCAAAGTTTCTCAAAGACATCCTTACCAACAAACGTAGACTCGACGATCCGAAGCCCTTGGAATGCAATTCTATTTCCGAGAATAAGTTAGCCAAAAAAGATAAAGATCCTGGAAATTTCTCCATTCCTTGTCTTTTGGGAAGTCATGTCATCGAAAAAGCTTTTCTAGACTTAGGAGCTAGTGTGAGCTTAATGCCTTTAGCAGTTTGTGAGAGGTTAAACTTAGGAGAATTACAACCTACTAAGATGTCACTTCAACTAGCTGATAGATCTGTTAAATATCCGATAGGCATATTAGAAGATGTCCTTGTTAGGATAGATCAATTATTTATCCCTATCGATTTTGTTGTCATGGACATCAAAGAGGATAATGATATACCAATCCTTCTAGGTAGATCATTCTTATCAACTGCAGGAGCCATAATAGATGTCAAGAGAGGAAAGTTGACCTTTGAGGTAGGTGATGAGAAGATAGAATTTATACTTTCAAAATTTCTTATGGCACCTGTGATGGGAGACGCATGTTATGCCATAGATATCATTGATGATTGCGTTAGGGAAATAGAACAAGAAGAAATCATAAAAACAATTAAGTTGCCCTCAACTCTCATACTAGAAGATGATAACTTTAGGAAGCCCTACATCGATGATAACCTTTACGAATGTTTATCCCTTACCCCAGATCCTATGCCATACCCTAAGAAACCAACCTTAGAACTTAAGGAACTGCCTAAGAACCTGAGATATGAGTTCCTCGATGAAGAGATGAATCGTCCAGTTATAGTCAGTGCTAACTTGAGCCAAGAGGAAACAGACCAACTCTTAGATGTTTTACAAAGATATCCCTCAGCCTTAGGATATAATATCTCTGATCTGAAAGGTATAAGCCCATCCGTATGCATGCATCGGATTTCGCTCGAAGAAGATTCAAAGCCCTCCAGAGAACATCAGAGAAGAATAAACCCTATAATGAGTGATGTTGTTAAAAAAGAAGTTCTTAAGTTACTTGAGGCAGGTATAATCTATCAGATCTCGGATAGTAAGTGGGTGAGCCCTGTGCATGTAGTACCTAAAAAGGGAGGCATCACAGTAGTGCAAAATGATAAAGGCGAACATGTAGCAAAACAGATAGAAGGAGGATGGCAGATGTGCATAGACTACAGAAAGTTAAATAAAGCAACCAGGAAGGATCATTTCCCTTTACCATTTATAGACCAGATGTTGGAGCGTCTAGCCAAACACTCTTACTTCTGCTATCTAGATGGATACTCTGGATTCTTCCAAATACCTATCCACCCCGAAGATCAAGAGAAAACTACCTTTACATGCCCTTATGGAACTTTTGCCTACAGACGAATGTCATTCGGACTCTGTAATGCCCCAACTACTTTCCAACGTTGCATGATGTCAATCTTTGCAGATTACCTAGATAGTATCATGGAAGTATTTATGGATGATTTCTCGGTTTGTGGATTTGATTTCCAAAATTGTCTTGCTAACCTTGAGAAAATCCTGGAGTGATGCGTGGAAGTGAACCTTGTGCTAAATTGGGAAAAGTTTCATTTCATGGTCACCGAAGGGATTGTTTTAGGACATATAGTTTCCAAAAAAGGTATTGAGGTAGATAAAGCTAAGATAGAAGTTATAGAGAATCTAAAACCACCCAAAACTATCAGAGAAGTCCGAAGTTTCCTTGGACATGCTGGATTCTACCGGCGTTTTATCAAGGACTTCTCCAAAATAACTAAACCTTTAACTGGCCTTTTAATGAAGGATGCTGAATTCATTTTCGATGAAAAATGTAATAGAGCATTTAATCTTTTAAAACAAGCGTTGATTTAAGCACCTGTCATACCCCAAAATTTGCCCGTTAAGTGTTCAGGGCATTTTTCAAGACATTCTAATCCATTTTCAAGACATTAATGTTAAAGGAACAAGGGTCCAGCGCACAGGTTACAAAATCCAGAAGATGACCTAAACTGGCATGCTCGCTAGGCGAGCAAACCCTTCGCTAGGCGAGTCCTTCGCTAACTCACTCGCCTAGCGAGCTCACGAAATACCAGAAAATTTTGGGCTTAATTCTGAGCCCACCAAGACACAACTATTATAAATACCAGAACTTCACACAGAGAAGGGGATATAGACAGACGGTGGACAGAGAGGGAACAAGCAAACCCTAACAAAGGCAACCGGAAAAACCCTGGAGGCTAACGAAGAGAATTCAGAGTAACCCCCGGATACCCCGAAGGAAACTCATCTGCACAAAGGTTACCTCCGCCCAACTCAATTGCAAACAGGTTTGCCACACCCCCACTAATTTTATGCTCCTAATTTGATATCTGCAAATACATGAGGCATTATGATTGAATTTCTCATTAGGTTTTGCATATGGGTTTAAGTATGCATGAATGTGTAACACAATATCTTGAATGTTTAACCATGTAATTTCTGTAATGGATGCCATAGGGTTTGGGGTTCCGGAAATCGCATTGTTATCAAAGGAGAACCCAGAACCCGCAGTCGTTTGCCAGCACTTCGCTGAGCGAGCATGTAGCGAGGGTTCGCCAAGCCTTCGCTAGGCGAGGCAGTAGCGAACATGACAATATTTGTTTTGTCATTTGCATTCTAATCTGTACTTGATTGACATGTTTTCTATTGCATCTACACGCTGTTTGCCTGACACTATTATTGCTGTGATTCTTTTGTTTGGTGCAACTCTTGGTTGCACCCTAGCTTGGTATTCTAACCCGTTTGTTGAATTTTTGTGAGGGTTCACATACTCCTAAAGAGACAGTTTGCTAGGTATTCCACTTTATTTGTGGGATACCCTTGTGAAGATTCATTTTAATTACTTGACTGATTACATTGCCTTCGAACATATGATCTTGGCCCTCTCTTTGGTGCCTTACGATATTACGGCCATGTTCCGCGAATGTAAGGATACCCTTAGCAAAGACCCTTCGGTTAAATCATCATAGTCCCTCGAATGTTGCCTTCGAATACATGACTTTGTCCCTCGATGACCCTTCGTGGTAGCCTACGGTTAAATGATGATCGTCCCTTCGAATGCTAAGGTATCCTTACAAATGTTGCCTTCAATGACCGATCGACGACCCTACGATGTCCCTTTACATCCAAAGGATAAGACTACTTACTTCTCAATAGTAAGGACAGTTTTACCCTCCTAAGGATAGGAAATACCTATAAAGACCTTTGTTAGGTATAACTCTTAAATGCTTGCTCACAGCTTAAAATACTTTTCACACCTCACACTTTTCAAAACATCTTTTAGAAAATCACCACTTGATATACATTCGCACCAGAATCATCGCCGAGTTATATTTTTCTAAACATCTTTCAAAATCAAACGAGATAAACACTTTGTATACATTCGTACAAGAATCATTATAAAGTTAAACTCTCCTTTCAAAATATGTTCTAAACACACCACATTTCTCAAACACTTTCTCGAACAAGGAAAACATAAGTGAGCTAAGCAATTAAGAGCCCATGGATAACCATGGATACAAAGGGTGCTAACACCTTCCCTTTGTATAATGTACCTCCCGAACCCAAAATCTAATCAAGGTCTTTCCTGTTCTTTTCCGCCTTTCCTTATTGGATAAAAGAAAAGTCGGTGGCGAGTCTTGCTATCCGCGACATTGCTTTTCAAAGCAAAACACAAAAGTCAGTTCACCGTATAACAGAACTGGCGACTCTGCTGGGGAGCCTTAAAAAGAGAGGTTACCTTAAAAATAAGGTCATTTATGTTTTCGAATTGTTCCTTCAGCTGATTTACTTTTAAGGGATTGTTTGGGTATTCTATGCTTGAGTGAAAGATTCTACACCCGGATCTAGTGTACCTTAGGTAAGTAGCAAGAGATCATCGCGACTGTCCGGCGTATACTGGAATGGTTAAAATGATGGCTACGGTTAATGTGACACTTTAGATGTCCTGATGTTCCGCATGTTTACTTGAGGAAAAATTTGGCGTCTGCGTGGTGTCATCAAAGCATTAACCAGACCTTTAGAACCCTAATTGACTCATCCTAGCCATTAGAAAGTAGTGAGATAACTGACTTCGGTTTCGACTGGGGTTGGTTGATACTCGATACTACACTCTTTGAGATTGGACTTTAGGGAAATTTTGGTCAACCGCTTGGTGTTGCACTGAAGTGGACTTAAGGAAAGGTCGATGATTTGAGATCCTTCTAGAACCCGGTTACTATTCTAGGACAGGTGAAACCAACCAAACTTCAGTGGGGAGGGTACTTACCTATGGAACTCATGCAAGCCTTAAAACCTAGAAATGATTGCGGTGTGACTTGTTTGTGTTTGTTACTTACATAACATCATAACATCATAACATCATAACATCATGACATTGTACTAACCATTTCAAGGACTTAGGGGTTTAACTTTGCTCTGTTAAACAGGCTATGGATTCCAGGAAGACCATCCGAATCAATTTTGTAGCGACCTCTCCTCAACTCAAGGATTTAGTGTCAGAACTGCCCGATCATGCTCAGTTCATCAAGAAACATGATTCTCTCCTCAATTTAGTTACCACCGGTTTCAAAGAAGATATGATGAGAGTTCTATTCCAGTTCTTCGATCCTAAACATCATTGCTTCACCTTCCCAGATTATCAGTTGGTACCCACATTAGAAGAATTCTCCAGGCTGCTTGGGATACCTATCCTTGATCAAACACCTTTCAGTGGTTTAGAAAAGATTCCGAAGTCTGAAGAAGTTGCCGCGGCTTTACACATGACAAAGTCCGGGTAACTAGAAGTGGAGTTAAGGGTTTACTTGCCAAATTTCTGATAAATAAGGCCCGAGAATTCCTAAAAGTTATGAATGTCCATGCTTTCGAAGATGTTCTAGCCCTACTAATCTATGGTTTGGTGCTATTTCCTAATCCGGATCAATTCATAGACATGAATGCTGTTAGGATATTTCTCACTCATAACCCTGTGCCTATCTTGCTTGGAGACATTTTGCATTCCCTTCACACTCGTACTATGAAAAGGCAAGGGACTCTCATGTGCTGCGTACCTTTATTATCTAGGTGGTTTATTTCGCACCTTCCTCAATCAGTCTTGAAGAATGAGCAAGATTTGAAATGGTCTCAAAGGATAATGTCGCTCTCACATTCAGACATCCATTGGTGTCCTTAACCCAAAGAAAATGTTATCATCATTGACCGTTGTGGAGAATTCTCTAACGTACCACTCCTGGGGATAAGAGGAGGTATTACTTATAACCCAGCTTTAGCCCTACGTCAGTTCGGTTATGCTAGAAGAGACGGTCCATATGAAATAATTATTCAAGGCACTGTGTTTGACTATGACAACGACTCTCAAGGTCTCCGTCAAAGGTTTGTACGAGCTTGGGGCATGGTGAAAAGAAGTACTTTAGGACAGAAAAACTCTATTCCTATGGAACCTTATCTCAGATGGGTACGCGCCAGAGCTCGTGAGCTTACCATGCCATATCTTGCAATCGGACCTCTGACTGTCGAGCCAAAAGTTGAAGGAGGTGCCCCTCAGATCATTCCTTATCCAGATATGCCTACCAATGTTGAAGAATTGAAGAAATCCTGGATCCAGTTGAGAGAGAAAAGGGATACTTTTGAAACTCAGTTTGGTGCAGAAAGGAAGAAAGTATTAGAGCTCACCAGCCAGCTTAATGAGGAACGAAGACTCAATGCATATCTCCGCCCAAAAAGAAGTCGTCCCTGGGAGACTTGAACTTTCATTGTATTGTTATTATTTTTTGTAACGAACATTGATTAAAGAAATTATTAATAAAAGTTCCCCTTTTTGGTGGTTTACGCAAAGTTAAATTCCAAAAGTCCTTGAAAACATTTCATACATTGCATAGCATAACATAACATCACATAACAGGTATTCTAAAGGATCAATGTTCTCACGGTCTTCCTTCTAAACAAACAGATGGCTCTCGAACAAACTGTCAAGGATATCCAGGCTCAGAATGCTCAATTCCAGGAGATGATCTTGAACTTATCCAAGGGGCAGGATGAGCTGAAGGCTCTCTTGCTCGAGAAGAAGAAAGACAAGAAAGCTGTGAGTTACATTAACCCGGGAAGAAGGCTTAAAGGACAGGCCGCAGGAGTCAGGATTAGAATTCCGAAGGATCAAGAAGAGGAGACAGAAAATGATTCGGAAGAGGAGAATGTTGATCCCTTCAACCCTGTGGACGACGATGAAGATTATGAAAATGAACAGTACTCTCCAAAAGATGATAAGTATAAATTGCTGGAAGAACGCATGCTAGCTATGGAGGGTCAGAAGGCGTCCGCTCTGGATTTCGAAAGCTTAGGTCTGGTCTCTGATGTGGTCATTCCCCGCAAATTCAAGGTCCCCGCTTTCACTAAGTATGATGGTGCCTCTTGTCCTCAGATGCATCTGAGAGCTTATGTGAGAAAGATTCATCCGTATACCACTGATAGGAAGCTATGGATCCATTTCTTCCAAGAGAGTCTGTCCGGCACATAGTTAGAGTGGTATTATCAGCTCGAGAGCTCTAACATCCGCACCTGGACTGATTTAGCAACAGCTTTCTACAAGCACTACCAGTATAATTCTGAATTGGCGCCTACTCGGCTACAGTTGCAGAATATGACGATGGGATCTAAAGAAAGCTTCAAAGAATATGCTCAAAAATGGAGAGATTTGGCTGGCAGAGTCAAACCCCCTATGACTGATCGAGAATTAGTGGACATGTTCATGGGTACACTGACTGGCCCATTCTATAGCCATCTATTGGGAAGCTCCTCATCGGGTTTCACCGAACTTATATTAACAGGTGAACGTGTTGAAAGTGGCATTCGAAGTGGAAAGATACAGGTGGCTACCTCTGCAAGCACCAAAAAGTCCTATCAGGGAAGGAACGAATGAAATGCGGTGTACGGTCAAAGGGGTCACAACAAGAAAAATCGTGACCATGCTGTTGGAGCAGTTACGATTACAGCACCGTCATCTCAAAACATCCAACACAGACAAGACAGGCCAAGAAGACAGTTTACGAAGATCAATATGACTTTAGCACAAGCACTGCAGGGTATGCTAAAAGCAAATTTAATTACCCTCAGAGATCCTCCTGCAAATCCCAACACTTCTTCTCCTCGTTATAATCCCAATGCCAGGTGCGCATATCACTCCGATAGCCCCGGGCATGATACAAACGATTGTTGGTTGTTGAAGAATAAGATTCAGGATATGATCGACGCTGGAGAAATTGAATTTGATCCTCCGGAGACTCCTAATGTCATCACTGCTCCTATGCCTAATCATGACAAGACTGTTAATGCTGTAGAAGATGCTGTTAGCGATTGCGACTTGGATAACTGGATCTTCCCAACGGTTGGTGACGGACTCAATAATTGGAAGGCTGAAGAAACTATCCCGATTTCCTTTAGTCAGGAGTAATTGTTATTTCTATAATAATTCTGCTACTGTTCATTATAACTTTGAGAATCCGATCTACCAAGCCGAGGATGGAAGTGAGGAAGATTGTGAAGTACCTGGAGAGCTTGCCAGACTGTTACGGCAAGAGGAAAAGACTATACAGCCGCATGAGGAATCAATTGAAACTGTAAATCTGGGTACTGAAGTAGACAAGAAAGAAGTCAAAATAGGAGCAGGCTTGGGAAACAGTGTCAAAGAAAGATTGATTCAGATGTTACATGACTATATGGAGATTTTTGCTTGGTCTTATGAAGACATGCCAGGACTGGATACTGATATAGTAGTGCATCGTTTGCCAATGAAGGAAGATTGTCGTCCTGTTAAGCAAAAGGTTCGTCGCATGCGTCCTGAAATGTATGAGAAAATCAAAGTCGAGGTTATGAAACAATTCGATGCAGGTTTTCTGGCTGTTACTTCTTATCCTCAATGGGTTGCTAATGTGGTACCAGTGCCAAAGAAGGATGGTAAGGTGCGAATGTGTGTAGATTACAGAGATTTGAATAAAGCGAGTCCCAAAGATGACTTTCCACTTCCGCACATTGATGTTCTGGTAGATAACACCGCTCAACACAAGGTATTCTCATTCATGGATGGATTCTCAGGTTATAACCAGATTAAGATGGCGCCTGAAGACATGGAGAAAACTACGTTTGTGACGCAATGGGGCACTTTCTGTTACAAAGTAATGCCATTCGGTTTAAAGAATGCAGGGGCAACATACCAGCGTGCTATGGTGGTTTTGTTCCATGATATGATCCATCATGAAATAGAGGTATATGTGGATGACATGATAGCCAGATCTCATACTGAAGAAGAACATCTCGATCATTTATACAAACTGTTTGAGAGGTTGAAGAAATACAAGTTGAGATTGAACCCGAACAAATGCACCTTTGGAGTAAGATCCGGTAAACTCTTGAGCTTTATTGTCAGTGGTAAAGGAATTGAGGTTGACCCGGCTAAGGTGAGAGCTATTCAAGAAATGCCAGTTCCCGGTACAGATAAGGAAGTCAGAGGTTTGTTGGGACGCTTGAATTACATTGCCCGATTTATGTCCCATTTGACTGCTACTTGCAAACCCATCTTCAAATTACTGAGGAAAAATCAAGAGATGATCTGGAATGATGAATGTCAAGAAGCTTTTGACAAAATCAAGAAGTATCTCTAAGAACCTCCAATTCTGATGCCACCAGTTGAAGGAATACCTCTAATCATGTATTTGACCGTGTTTGAAAATTCAATGGGGTGTGTGTTAGGGCAACATGACGAGTCTGGTCGAAAAGAGCATGCCATATACTACCTTAGCAAAAAGTTTACCGACTGTGAAACAAGATACTCATTGCTCGAGAAAACTTGCTGTGCTTTGGCTTGGGCTGCTCGCCGACTAAGACAGTATATGTTGAATCATACCACTTTATTGATTTCTAAGATGGATCCTATCAAATATATATTTGAGAAACCTGCCCTCTCCGGAAGAATAGCAAGATGGCAGATGATTTTAACAGAGTATGATATCCAATATACTACTCAGAAAGCCATCAAAGGAAGCGTGTTAGCTGATCATTTGGCTCATCAAGCGGTTGATGATTACCAATCTATGAATTTTGAGTTCCCAGACGAGGATGTCATGCTTGTTACTGATTATGAAGAACCTGGACCAGATGAAGGACCCGAACTGGGATCCCGATGGACTATGGTTTTTGACGGATCTTCTAATGCGTTGGGCAATGGTGTTGGTGTTGTAATTATTTCTCCCAGGGGTTTCCATACACCTTTCACTGCTAGACTATGTTTTGACTGTACCAACAATATGGCTGAGTATGAAGCATGTATTTTGGGACTCAAGGCTGCTATAGACCTGAAAATCAAGTTTTTGAGTGTGTACGGAGACTCAGCCTTAGTAATCAGTCAGATCAAAGGAGAATGGGACACTAAACATCCGAATCTCATCCCTTATCGAGAGTGGGTGTTGACATTAATCCCATACTTTGAAGAGATTACATTCGAACATATTCCACGAGAAGAGAATCAGTTGGCAGACGCATTAGCTACCGTGTCATCTATGTTCAGAGTCAGATGGGACAATGAAGCTCCCATGATCACCATTGCACGATTAGATGAACCAGCATATTGTTATGAACTGAATACTGATGAAGTAGAAGAGAAACCTTGGTTCCACGAAGTAAAAAGATATCTAGAAACTCAAGAATACCCTGAAGGGGCATCCATCAATGACAGAAAGTTTCTGAGGAAGTTCTCCGCTAAATTCTTTTTGAGTAATGAAGTATTATACAAACGTAATCATGATTCGACTTTGCTTCGCCGTGTGGATAAAAGGGAAGCAGAAAAGATTATGGAAGACATACACGACGGTACTTTTGGGACTCATTCTAGTGGACATACGATGGCCAAGAAGATTATGAGATCAGGGTATTATTGGTCTACCATGGAAGCTGATTGCCACCATCACTCCAGAACTTGCCACAAGTGCCAGATCTATGCGGACAAAGTACATGTACCTCCTACTCCATTGAACGTGTTGGCAGCACCTTGGCCCTTTGCAATGTGGGGCATTGATATGATTGGAGAGATTAAACCTACTGCTTCTAATGGACATCGTTTCATTCTTGTTGCTATTGATTATTTTACGAAGTGGGTAGAGGCAGCCTCATTTGCTTCTGTCACCAAGAATGTGGTGGCACGGTTCATCAAGAATAGTCTTATTTGTCGGTATGGCATCCCTGAAAGAGTTATCACTAACAATGGTACTAATTTGAACAACAAGATGATTACTGAACTCTGCACGCAGTTCAAAATAAAACACCATAACTCTTCTCCGTACCGGCCAAAGATGAATGGCATCGTAGAAGCTGCCAATAAGAATATTAAGAAGATCATACAAAAGATGACAGTAACATACAAAGACTGGAATGAGATGTTACCCTTTGCTCTTCATGGTTATCGCACTTCAGTACGCACTTCGACAGGGGCAACGCCTTTCTCTTTAGTCTACGGAATGGAAGCCATTTTACCAGTGGAAGTTCAGATTCCCTCTCTAAGAATTATGAAAGATGCAGGCTTAGATGAAGATGAATGGATTCAGACTCGACTCGATCAGATAAATTTGATTGATGAAAAGAGACTCGCGACTGTTTGTCATGGACAGATATATCAGAAGCGCATGACCCAGGCGTTTAATAAGAAAGTCAAGAGACAGGTATATCAAATTGGCGACTTGGTAATAAAGCGTATCATTCTACCACAAGGTGATTCTAGAGGCAAATGGACTCCCACATACGAAGGGCCGTTTGTAGTTAAGAAGGTATTCTCTGGTGGAGCCATGATGCTTGCTACAATGGATGGCGAAGACTTCCCACATCCCGTGAACGCAGACATAGTTAAAAAATACTACGCATAAAAGAGACCCGCTAGGTCGACGTATCTAGGCAAAAGTAAGGGCATCCCGGCGAACCAAAAGGGTTCGGGCAAAAACTAGGGATAAACATATAAAAATGTACACCCGGCAAGTCGAAAACCTGAAAAGGCGGCTTGGGCAAGAAAGGGTATCCTGGTGGACTGAAAACCTGAAAAGGCGGTCCAGGCAAAAATTAGGGATTAAAGCGTATGACTATGTCCCGTTCTAGGTCATCTTCACCCAAGTCAAAGGGACTGAACAAGCCAATCACTTCTATCCGACAGCAGGAGATGAGAGGCTTGAAGACATAATGACAGTGGTGAAATTAAAATCAATAGGACTTTTTCTTCATAGCTTTTTCTTTGTTTTCTTGACAATTTCCTCTTACTAGGATCTCTGTCTCCTTGTACTTAAATTGCCTGTTTATAGGCCCTCTTTCAAAATCGATACAATTTTATTTCCAAAAAGGCGCTGTTGTTTTAATTTCTCTGTTTTGTTTGCATAAACGTCCATTGATTTAATTCGAATTAATATATGCGTTTGAACATGATTGATGTTTACCGAAAATACATGCATAAAATAGGAATAGCAATTACTAAAAGACTTTAGGGTCGAGGATAAAGTCTAACCATGCTTTCCGATGAATCCAGTTGCTAATCTTATTCCCCAGCAAAACCAGTTATTTCCCAGAAGAAATTGGCATTACTAGACAGACTGGTTATCTCTTTTATCCCCCAGCCAGGTCCTGGTGAATATTTCTACCATCAGACAAGAAATCAAATACCCCCAGCTAAGAAAGGGTCATCAATACAAATATCTCCAACCAGAATATGGGGATTTATTTTCCCCTGGCAAAAATTTTCAGACGCATAATTCATTCATGCATCATTTCGCATCATATACATGCATGCAATGTTCACATTTATTTTCACAAGCATAAAACATCTCATGCATCATGACATGGCATGAGGCTAACCTTTTTTCAGGTTAATTATCCTCCCGATACAGTCAAAATAAAGGTTCATTCAGACGGACACCCTCATCGGTTACATTTTAGATTCAGATGCATCTTTCAGATATAATCCATATGGATGTTCATTCTGATGAGCATTCTGACATCCTCCTAATGATGGCATCTTTAAGCCCATCCCAGACATTTATTGCAAATACAACATATACAAATATTATCAGATATAGCCTAACATACGGTTCATTCTGATTCAGCCTAACGTATGGTTCCTTCAACTGTTCCAATACGGTCTAGCGTACGACCCATTCGGATGTTCATCCCCTCAGATACTACCTAGCGTACGGTACATTCTGAAGTGTAGTCTAGTGTATGACTACCCCCTTTTATCATCAGATACAGCCTAACGGACGGCTCATTCTGCTACTCAGATACGATCTAGCGTACGATCCATTCTGATCTTCATTCCTCAGATACTACCTAGCGTACGGTACATTCTGAAGTGTAGTCTAGCATACGACTACCTTTTATCATCAGATACAGCCAAACGGACGGCTCATTCTGCTACTCAGATACGATCTAGCGTACGATCCATTCTGACCTTTATTTCTCCAGATACAGCCTAACGGACGGCTCATTCTGCTACTCAGATACGATCTAGCGTATGATCCGGTCTGATCTTCCATCCCCAGTGAAGTCACCCGCCTAATGGACGACTCATTCTGCTACTCAGATACGATCTAGCGTATGATCCGGTCTGATCTTCCATCCCCAGTGAAGTCACCCGCCTAATGGACGACTCATTCTGCTACTCAGACACGATCTAGCGTATGATCCGGTCTGATCTTCCATCCCCAGTGAAGTCACCCGCCTAATGGACGACTCATTCTGCTACTCGGATACGATCTAACGTACGATCCATTCTGATCTTTACCTCTCCAGATGCAGCCTAACGGACGGTTCATTCTGCAATTCAGATACGATCTAGCGTATGATCCATTCTGATCCTTTATCCCCAGCAGTGTATGACCCATTCGGATCCTTATCTCATCAGGATGACTCATTATACGGTCTAGCGTAAGGCCCAGTATGACACCCATGTCTTCAGATATGGTCTAATGTACGACGCACTCTAAAGCCTCCATCCTCATACTTTCTGGATGGCATCTTTAAGCCCATCTCCATCAAGACTAACTTTTAATTAACAAGCGCAAATTTTTGGGGCATTCTAAGTGTTCAATAATCTTCCACCTCCAGATCACGAATGGCATACATACCATTCTAACTCTCTCGGTTTATGAATATTGAACAGGGGCAGCTGTCATACCCCAAAATTTGCCCGTTAAGTGTTCAGGGCATTTTTCAAGACATTCTAATCCATTTTCAAGACATTAATGTTAAAGGAACAAGGGTCCAGCGCACAGGTTACCAAATCCAGAAGATGACCTAAACTGGCATGCTCGCTAGGCGAGCAAACCCTTCGCTAGGCGAGTCCTTCGCTAACTCACTCACCTAGCGAGCTCACGAAATACCAGAAAATTTTGGGCTTAATTCTGAGCCCACCAAGACACAACTATTATAAATACCAGAACTTCACACAGAGAAGGGGATATAGACAGACGGTGGACAGAGAGGGAACAAGCAAACCCTAACAAAGGCAACCGGAAAAACCCTGGAGGCTAACGAAGAGAATTCAGAGTAACCCCCGGATACCCCGAAGGAAACTCATCTGCACAAAGGTTACCTCCGCCCAACTCAATTGCAAACAGGTTTGCCACACCCCCACTAATTTTATGCTCCTAATTTGATATCTGCAAATACATGAGGCATTATGATTGAATTTCTCATTAGGTTTTGCATATGGGTTTAAGTATGCATGAATGTGTAACACAATATCTTGAATGTTTAACCATGTAATTTCTGTAATGGATGCCATAGGGTTTGGGGTTCCGGAAATCGCATTGTTATCAAAGGAGAACCCAGAACCCGCAGTCGTTCGCCAGCACTTCGCTGAGCGAGCATGTAGCGAGGGTTCGCCAAGCCTTCGCTAGGCGAGGCAGTAGCGAACATGACAATATTTGTTTTGTCATTTGCATTCTAATCTGTACTTGATTGACATGTTTTCTATTGCATCTACACGCTGTTTGCCTGACACTATTATTGTTGTGATTCTTTTGTTTGGTGCAACTCTTGGTTGCACCCTAGCTTGGTATTCTAACCCGTTTGTTGAATTTTTGTGAGGGTTCACATACTCCTGAAGAGACAGTTTGCTAGGTATTCCACTTTATTTGTGGGATACCCTTGTGAAGATTCATTTTAATTACTTGACTGATTACATTGCCTTCGAACATATGATCTGGGCCCTCTCTTTGGTGCCTTACGATATTACGGCCATGTTCCGCGAATGTAAGGATACCCTTAGCAAAGACCCTTCGGTTAAATCATCATAGTCCCTCGAATGTTGCCTTCGAATACATGACTTTGTCCCTCGATGACCCTTCGTGGTAGCCTACGGTTAAATGATGATCGTCCCTTCGAATGCTAAGGTATCCTTACAAATGTTGCCTTCAATGACCGATCGACGACCCTACGATGTCCCTTTACATCCAAAGGATAAGACTACTTACTTCTCAATAGTAAGGACAGTTTTACCCTCCTAAGGATAGGAAATACCTATAAAGACCTTTGTTAGGTATAACTCTTAAATGCTTGCTCACAGCTTAAAATACTTTTCACACCTCACACTTTTCAAAACATCTTTTAGAAAATCACCACTTGGTATACATTCGCACCAGAATCATCGCCGAGTTATATTTTACTAAACATCTTTCAAAATCAAACGAGATAAACACTTTGTATACATTCGTACAAGAATCATTATAAAGTTAAACTCTCCTTTCAAAATATGTTCTAAACACACCACATTTCTCAAACACTTTCTCGAACAAGGAAAACATAAGTGAGCTAAGCAATTAAGAGCCCATGGATAACCATGGATATAAAGGGTGCTAACACCTTCCCTTTGTATAATGTACCTCCCGAACCCAAAATCTAATCAAGGTCTTTCCTGTTCTTTTCCGCCTTTCCTTATTGGATAAAAGAAAAGTCGGTGGCGACTCTTGCTATCCGCGACATTGCTTTTCAAAGCAAAACACAAAAGTCAGTTCACCGTATAACAGCACCCATCATGCGACCCCCTGATTGGTCAGAACCTTTTGAGATAATGTGCGACGCTAGTGATTATGCCGTTGGAGCCGTTCTAGGACAGAGGAAAGATAAAAAATTACATGTGATTTATTATGCCAGTAGAACCCTAGACGCTGCCCAACTTAACTACGCAACAACTGAAAAGGAACTACTAGCTGTAGTTTTTGCTATAGACAAATTCAGATCTTATCTTGTAGGAGCCAAAATTATAGTTTACACCGATCATGCTGCCATCCGTTACCTATTAAGTAAAAAAGATGCCAAGCCCAGGTTACTCCGATGGATTCTGTTACTACAAGAGTTTGATTTAGATATCCGAGATAAAAAAGGCACTGAAAATGTAGTAGTTGATCACCTTTCTAGGCTAGAACACCTAAAACCAGACTTCGTACCCATAAATGATGATTTTGCCTGTGATAAACTGATAGCTAAACTAGAAACCCATGAAGACGATAGCCTAGGCCCTTAAGAGCACTTCCAAAAATCCTTAGATGTAAGTAACATACCATGGTATGCAGACTTTGTTAATTACCTAGCTGCTGATATCATACCCCCTGATCTTAACTACCACCAGAAGAAGAAGTTCTTTAACGATGTAAGAAACTTTTATTAGGACGAACCGCTCCTTTTCAAAAGGGGTAAAGACGGCATTTTCCGCCGTTGCGTTCCAGAAGAGGAGGTAAAAAGTATAATTAAGCATTGTCACTCTGCACCTTATGGTGGACATGCGAGCACCTCTAAGACATACGCCAAGATTCTTCAAGTTGGCCTGTTCTGGCCTACCATGTGGCGCGATGTCCATGCTTGCATTGTCAAATGTGATAGATGCCAACGCACGGGAAATATTTCAAGACGTGACGAAATGCCTCTAAGAAACATTCAAGAAGTAGAACTCTTCGACGTTTGGGGTATAGATTTCATGGGACCTTTCCCACCATCCTTAGGAAACAAGTATATCTTAGTATCTGTGGACTATGTGTCTAAGTGGATTGAAGCTATAGCTACACCCACAAACGACACTAGAGTGGTGATCAAGTTATTTAAAAACTATATATTCCCCAGATTTGGAACACCCCATTTAGTCATAAGCGATGGAGGATCACACTTCATATCGAGAATATTTGATAAACTTTTAAGCAAATATGGAGTTAGGCATAGAGTAGCAACACCATACCACCTACAGACTAGTGGCCAAGTAGAAGTATCCAATAGGGAGATAAAATAAATTCTAAAAAAAACTGTTTCTATATCTAGAAGAGACTGGTCTCAGAAGCTCCAAGAAGCATTATGGGCCTACAGAACCGCTTTCAAAACCCCTATAGGAACAACTCCCTACCAACTAGTCTATGGAAAATCCTGTCATTTACCTTTTGAATTAGAGCATAAGGCCTATTGGGCCATTAAAACTTTGAATTTGGATTACCTGACCGCTGGTGAAAAACGTATCCTTGACATCCACAAACTAGAAGAACTTAGGCAATCTGCCTACGAGAATGCCAGAATATACAAAGAGAGAACAAAAGCTTGGCATGACAAAAGAATTGTGAAAAAAGATTTCAATATAGGTGTCGCTATGCGAAAAACAACCGGCGGAAAATACAGAGCCGCCACCGACGCTATTCATCCTATGACGAAAAGGGAGTGCAGGACTAACCTAAGAAAGGGAAAGGAACGGTCTTATGACCAGAGATTACAAGGTACGGGAGTCGGTTACGCAAGGGGAAGGTGTTAGCACCCCTCACGTCCGCCGTACTCGACGGGATCCACGCTCAAAAGATAGCTCAAAGGAAAGGAAAGGGTTGCTGCTAAACTGCTCAAAGAAATTGCACAAAATGGAACAATAAACAGGTGAAAGAAGAAAGAAGATGGAGGAAATGGACTCGGCAGGATGTTGCATCCTGGGCCTACATAGTTTGTCAGAAACAAACATCAGAGTCAACGTAGTTCGGGAAAGGGAGACATGCTCGCTAGGACATCGCATCCTATGCCTACGTATCTTCTCTATCCAGAGGAGAATCAGAGCACTCGTAGCTCGGCTAACGCTCGCCGAAACAAGACACCAAAAAGGGACGCTGAGACGTCAAAAGAACACTCAAAAGAGGAAACGGAATGCCAATACATGGACTTACTTCCGACTCCAAACAATAACCAACACAAACAGGAAACAGAATGCCAATACATGGACTTACACCCGACTCCCAACAATAACCAAACAAAAGGAAACAGAATGCCAATACATGGACTTATATCCGACTCCTAACAAAAACCAACAAAAGGAAACAAAATGCCAATACATGGACTTATATCCGACTCCTAACAATAACAAACGCTAACCAGCGAACACCAAAGAAAAGGTTATCAGAACAAACCCCAACAAAGTAACTAACTATCCAGCCAGTCACCACAAATAAACCCCAAAGATGAACCCCAAGTGAATAACCATCATCACAAATGAACCCCGAAGATGAACCCCAAAGGTGAACCCCAAAGATGAACCCCAAGTGAATAACCATCATCACAAATGATCCCCAATATGAACCCCAAGTAACAACAACCGTCATAGATGAACCTCGAGATGAACCCCAATATGAATGACAATCGTCATAAATGAACCCCAATATGAACTCCAACTTGAATGACAACCATCATAAATAAGCCTCGAATAGTAACAGAAGAAATTCCCAAGGTATAAACATACCACACATGTCCACGCTGAACAAACAGAAGAAAGGGTGAACAAACAGAGACTCAACAAAAGACGGTGAACAAACACACGAAAACAACACAGCAAAAAAAGAAAAAGGGTGTCCAGAGAGATTGCTCACAACCTCCTGCCTACGTATCTCATCTGGTATGAGAATCAGGGCGATGTAGTTCCCCTTAACAGGGGTAAAACACTCTCCTAACCAGAGACCAGGGAAACAACAAGCTAAAAGGGAGACTAAGACTCGAGCCTAATAGTCGTCATGCAATCAATATCCCTAAGTTGAGGTCTCTAACATGCATTCAACTTCCTCAGAAATCAATCATACAACTCCTACAGAAATGAAGATGAGAAGAGGAAAGAAGATAAACACACCAGCACAAGTGAACAAGCATCACACACTATACCCATACAAGAGTCTCAAACAATGGGTGGGCTTTAGTCAAGAGGGGTCATATCAACCTCGACAAACAAGCCAAACTATAAAGGGTAATCTGTAGCTCTTAACCACTAACATTGAACGTTAGAGTGAGCTGATCAAAATGGTAATGAGGATGAGACCTCATGCTCTTAACCCTGGCCAGGGTGAGCTCATGACACAAAAAACGTGGGGATCCAGAAAGTGGGATCCTATTCCACTTGACATACTCTGGACAAAGATCTGGGGCACATGTTCAAAAGCATCAGCACGTAGTGCGAGCATAAAGAACGACACACTGAATAACGGGGGATTGGCTGCTAATCCCTTTTATCCGTCAATTGCCTCTTCTCTTGGAGGCCTTATCAAATATCACATGCCTCTCCTTGGAGGTCTTTGGGCATAATTGTAAACAAACACAAACAGAGCCTCTGAAGGAGGACTTGACAGCAAAATGCCTGCCAAAAAGGTGACAGGACTTCCAGACTACATGAAGTAAGAAGCTAACTACCTGAGTGGTGTGTCAACCACAATCCAATGCTCAAGCAAGAGCAAAAGCAAGCAAGCAACTAAGGTACCTGTACAAAGACTAAACAGTTAGTACTTCAGTCATACAACCAGAAAACAAACAGTGAAACTCTCCAACAGTTACACAATTCAATGCATAATGCCCAAGCACTCAAATGAGCTCCTAAGCTCACCATATCACTTAAAACCCTACAAAACAAACATGGGTTAGAACTCAATACATCTCACAAGGTGAGAACAAACCCAATCATCAATGATGGGTATCCACCTGAAACACAAGACAAAGTTAGTTCATGTACAAAGGCAAAACTCAAAACCTAACCAAATGACCAAAACAGAACCCATCCTTCTACACATCACACGTTCAAACACTCCCCAAAATGTCCTCAAAAGGACCAGCCTCAAATTAATAAGCAATTGCCTCAATTGGCCTATGCCATGTAATGACCAAAAATATGCACAAAATGAACTTCCAACTTAGAAAATTCATATCAAATCAGAAATGCATGCAATGACTTTGGGATTTTTTGTACAAATTCCTTATGCCATGAATGTCCATCATGCAAAAAATCAAATCCAGAATGATGCAAATGCTATGTAAATAAAAATGCACCAATTCATTGTCAAAAATGTGACACAAATTGTCACATTATTCTCTATGTGTCAAAAGTGATGATAACATATGAGAAAAAATCCAACCAGTGACCAAAAATTCACATCATGTATGAATATTATGCATGCAAAAATTGGATCAGAAGGTTCAACATAGAGAATTTCACAACACATTGAATGCAATAGATCAATTTGGCACCACATGGATTCAAAAATTCCAAAATAAAAATCCAGGCATCAACAATTCATGAATTCAGCACCATAAAAAAGTAGACATCCATACAAAACCATGAAAAAAAATTGGGATTCAATTGGACAATTTTTGCATTTTTTATGAATTTTACAAAGCAAGCAAAATAATTGAATTTGCAATGGAAAATTGGAGGGAAATGATATAATTCAAATAAACTCAGAAATAACCACAGCCACACGATCTGGCGCGCTATCAAGATCAATGGTCCACATTCAAAAGAATAAAACGCTGCGTTTCATTAATTGAGTCAGCATGCTCAATCAGCATTCCAATCTTGCATGGCCATGGTCAAAGGAATGCTAGCCAATCACTCTTCCACGCTATACACCACCTGGCACACAGTCAGCCAAACCCTAGCAACTTACAGACGCCGGAGCTACAGCTCCGGTCGTCTTCCCCGGCGAGCCCCGCGGTGGCGCCACCACGGAACCGCCCAGAAATCCACCAAACATATACCGTTCGACTCATCTTTTCATGCTGAATCCAAATCTCCTATCCATTTCTCCTAGATCTCCCTAGGTTTTGCGAATCGAAGAGAAAAAGTTTGTAGATCCAAACTTCCATTCAACACTACAACCTCAATTCTCAACCAATTTCAATTCTAAGCATATATCCATGACCTATGCAACACGATCTACCAATCTATGACTTAAAATCAGCAAAAGGAGGAAGTGAATTTCAACTCACCTGAAATGGAGATCTCTGAATTCGCGTCCTCTCAAGCTCATATGCTCCAGATCTACTCCTTTGAACTTCTCTTGAAGCTTTGTGCAAAAAGAATTGGATGAAACTCCTTGGATCTACTTCAATTTCCAAATCCGTTCACTATGAGAAAGCTCTTGATCTGCTCGAGTTCTTGAAGAATTGCACCAAATGATGGATGATTCTTGATCAGTGAAGCATGAGGATCAAGAATATGCAAGAATATTTCAGGTTTATGTGGAGAAAATGGAAATTCGAAGAGAGAGAAAATTGAGAGAGTTCTTGAATTTTCAGATCTGAAAAGTTAGTTATGGTAGTTATGGCTAGGGTTTTGGTATTTATACTTCATGCTAATCACACTGAAAATCAACTTAACCATCCATTAATCATGATTAGTGAATTCTTAAACCATTTGCAAAAAAAATGAATAATGAGCTCTCTTGGCCATAATGCACGTGCACATCCTCATGCAAAACTTCCAATCCACTTAAGAACATCCAAGGGTCATGATTTGAGGATTAATTTGCTTACATCTCAAGCCAAAAATGAATGGTGAAGATTCACTTTAATTTGAACATGTGTGAAATAATGAGCATACAAACTTTTCCCATGCATGGCAAAAGCTCATTTGAGATGTCTTGAACATGAGAAATTTTTTGCCAAAAGAAAGAACCAATTTGGAGCATTGTATCAAAAGTTATGCCATTTTGAATTTCCATGCACACCTTGTGATCAAATGACCATAACTCCTCAACCACGCATCATATGGACATGAATTAGGACTTTTTGAAAAGGGCAGATAAAGATCTACAACTTTCATGTTCACCAAAAATCCATTTGAAACATATTCGATATTGAAAAGTCAAGTTGAAAGTGGACCAAAAACTTGCCAAATTTGGAAACTTTGAATTATAGGTCATTTCCATTTTTAGTAACTTTTGCCATGACCTTTGAATCTTCAAGATGAATATTTAAAATGATGAATGGACCCCATTTGAACATGATTTAGGTGTCTCAACTCATTTCCCCACCTCATAGCCCTCAGTTGACTGCACAATTGACTTTTTGGTCCTCAGATGACCTTGAAATGCCTTGATCCACTTGAGCCTCTACCACTTGGGGAAATTGCTCAAAAATGAAATCCTAGCTCATGTAAGCTCCTTATAACAATCATGTGATCTTCATCCCAAGAAAATACCTCATCTCTTTGAGAAACCCTAGTTGGAAGAATGGCATTGATTAAGGTTGACCAGAGGTCACAACCCTAATCCAAAGGAACTTGAGAATGAACTATGAAACCCTTGATGATGATAGAACCATGATGATGGTAATATATCCTTGCAAACAAAATGATGCTCAAGACCTTTGAAGAATAAAAAAACCCTAATTGAAGCCCATACCCTCAGATGGTTGATAATCAATTCATAGAGACCCTCAGGCTTGAATCATGTAACTTCTCCATCTTTTGAAAAGATTTTGAAGGATGACCTTCTTATCTTCATATGAGATGCAAAATGCAATGCCTAATGCTCTAAAATATGAAATGCAATGTTACAAACTAGTCTCAAGAAGAGGAGGGCAAATTTTGAGGTGTTACAACTGCCCCTATTCAATCCACTGTGAACCTGTCGATATGAACAGCCTCGGCTTTCAGATGATCAGGGTGAAGAGTGGTTGAATACAATAAAAGCCTGAAAATTTGCACCGGAGTGAAGTGAAGTAACAATTCCTGTCAGAATCGGCAAAGAGGTGGTCCTGAAAGAAGAATCCGTCTGGTACGGTGAGAGTCGGCCTGAATACCGAAAAAGAATGTTAACCTGGATACCAAAATAAATGGTACACAGGAATACCCATGGTCTGAATGCCGCTCATCAGTCTGAATACTGGAAATGACTTCGATCTGAGCATCGGAAGATATGAGATTATTAATATCGGTCTGAACACCGAGAGACTGGCCTGAATGCCACTTCGGTCTGAATACCGGAAAATTGGCCTGAATTGCACAAGTTGCATCGACCTGAATGTCAGAAACTTCTTCGATCTGAACATCGGGAAAAACTGGCCTGAATGCCACTTCGGTCTGAATACCGAAAAGCTGGCCTGAATGCCACAAGTTACGTCGACCTGGACGTCGGAAACTTCTTCGATCTGAACATCAGGAAAAACTGGCCTGAATGCCACATCGGTCTGAATACCGGAAAGCTGGCCTGAATGCCACTTCTGCTGGGGATTTTCTCTTTGTTACTATTATTATTATTATAATTTTTTTTATATTTTTTTTTGCTTTTCTTGAACCCCCAAAACTTCTTTGATTTTTTCTTCCGTGCGGATGATCCCTGATCACCGCATTTGAACCCCGACAACTTCATGTCACTCTCGCTACCAAACAATGAACCCCGTTCTCCATTTGAACCCCGTTCTCCAGAAGACACTCTGCGTCTCCTTTTCTCCTGATGGACCCCGATCTCCGCGCTGATCGCGTAACGTTCTCCAATCTTCACTTCCATCTCCGAACGACGGAAATTTTTTCCCCCAATATCGCGCTACTGGGAAATACGGTTGATCCAACGTCACAATGCCAAACTCCTCAGAGTAACATCTTCACCAACCCTGCTAGACCAATTCTCAAATGGTAACCACGGCTCGAGACTAGT
This sequence comes from Lathyrus oleraceus, assembly GCF_024323335.1. Lineage (NCBI taxonomy): Eukaryota > Viridiplantae > Streptophyta > Magnoliopsida > Fabales > Fabaceae > Lathyrus > Lathyrus oleraceus. Next base: position 106,970,565 of record NC_066585.1, read on the forward strand.
TTATGCTTGCAATGCCAATGCATGAGCCTTACAGCGTAATGCTCCATAACCATGGAAATGCTACACAATTAATTATGCAATATGCTATGCTTCTCTAAATGATGAATGCATAAAAAATATCCCCCTCAGGGGACGACACGAGCAACTCTGCTGAGGAACTCGATATCACTCCAATCTCCAACCCTGCTTGGGATAACACTGATGCCGAGGAAAGAGCAACCCTTACTAGGGATAACCTCCACTGAACTCGATCCGCTTGGGGACTTCATTGGGGAAAAACTACCAACGCACACCCCTGCCGGGGGAACAGCAACCTTCAGACCTGCTGGGGAAATAACAATCTCCACCCTGCTAGGGGAAATACAGGATCTTTGACACGGAACACCCGTCGACTTGTCAAACACTGGCATTCACCATCTAACCACAGTGTCAACTTTCCACTTTTTCGGACTTTGAAAAGTCTTCTTGATTAACCCTCTAGGATCATCGCACTTCTCTCGCCGTCTCTACACCATTCTTCAACTCCTTGTCCCTGATTGGACTTCAAAGGAATCTCTTGTCAAAAACGCTTCATATCACAACCTGCAAGTGAGTGAAAATAAACCAACAACACCTGTAAAAGAGATCGTTAGATAAAACGTGCCCCCAGGCGTGCCAAAATTTCAACATCCAGGTCACTCAACCTTCCGAATAAGATTTCAAGTTTTCAATCCTATAAACATGCATTGGAAGGGACCCCTATGTCTCAAAATGCAAAGATTCTTTATCAAAATAAACGGATGTTTTTGCAATCAAAGCGGTAATGACAACAAAAACAAAATTATTTGACTGAATATGCATTTTATTGATTGAAAAAGGTGGCTCGTAACTGAGCAATACACAGGAAGCAATCCCTGAAAAGAGGTAATTGCGCACAAAAGAAAAATCTATCCTAATGGTAATGTGAACCCGTGATCTCATCGAGTTCCAACCCGGTTACAACCCATATGTCCTCAAGACTCTCCGCGCTTTCTGCCTTCCGAAACAAGACGCTTCCGACCGATCTCTGCTTTCAGATTATCCATTGTCTTAACCAAAGTACAAACGATCATGCTAGACGCAGTTGTTCGTTTCATTCCCTCTTTTGCCTGGACCGCCCTTTCGGGTTTTCAGTCCACCGGGATACCCCTCTTTTGCCCAAGTCGCCCTTGTGGGGTTTTCGACCTGCCGGGTGTACAGTTTTTTTCCTTTTTATCCTAATTTTTGCCCGAACCTTTTCATTTTTATTTGGTTCGCCGGGATGCCCATTTTTTCCTGGACTATTTTATTCTTTTCGTCCAGCGGGTCTCTTATACGAAGTATTTTTTAACTGCGTCCGCATTCACAGGGGATGGAAAATCCTCGCCATCCATGGTCGTCAACAACAAGGCTCCGCCAGAGAAGACCTTCTTGACCATGAATGGACCTTCATAATTGGGTGTCCACTTGCCCCGACGATCGTTCTGAGGAGGAAGGATCATTTTCAACACCATATCTCCCACATGATACACACGAGGTTGCACCTTTCGGTCAAAAGCATGCTTCATTCGCTGCTGGTACAACTGCCCATGACAAATGGCCGTCAGCCTCTTTTCCTCAATCAGGCTTAACTCTTCATACCGAGTTCTTACCCACTCAGCCTCTTCCAATTTCACATCCATCAGGACTCTCAATGACGGAATCTGGACCTCAACTGGTAGCACAGCTTCCATCCCATACACAAGCGAGAAAGGCGTTGCCCCAGTAGACGTACGCACTGAGGTTCGATACCCATGCAATGCAAACGGCAACATCTCGTGCCAATCCTTATAGGTTACGACCATTTTTTGCACAATCTTCTTAATATTCTTATTAGCCGCCTCGACCGCCCCATTCATCTTTGGACGATAAGGAGAAGAATTGTGATGCTCGATCTTGAACTCCCGGCACAGTTTCACCATCATCTTGTTGTTGAGATTAGAACCATTATCAGTGATGATTCTTTCAGGAACCCCATATCTGCAAATGATGTCTCTTTTCAGGAACCTGGCAACAACCTGTTTCGTCACGTTTGCATAATATGCCGCTTCCACCCACTTGGTGAAGTAATCAATAGCCACTAATATGAATCGGTGCCCATTCGAAGCCGTAGGCTCGATCTTTCCGATCATATCAATGCCCCACATAGCAAACGGCCACGGAGACGACATCAAACTCAATGGATTTGGAGGCACGTGCACCTTGTCAGCATAAATCTGGCATTTATGACATTTCCGCACGAAGTTGAAACACTGAGCCTCCATTGTCATCCAATAATACCCAGCCCTTAACAACTTTTTCACCATCGCATTCCCACTGGCGTGGGTACCAAACGACCCCTCGTGCACCTCTTTCATCAATCGGCTTGCTTCTTTGTCATCGACACATCTAAGCAAAACCCAATCAAAATTCCTCTTGTACAAAACTCCATCTTTGTTCAGATAGAACGCCATGACCAACCTTTTCAGAGTCTTTCGGTCCTTCCTAGACGCTCCCTCGGGATACTCTTGGGTCTCCAGATAATGCTTGATGTCATAATACCACGGTTTTTCATCATCAGGCACTGTTTCGATAGCAAACACATAAGCCGACCTATCCAATCGTCCCACCTCAACACTAGGAACTTGATTCCACCACTGCACTTTAATCAAAGCGGCCAGAGTAGCCAAGGCATCTGCCAAAGGATTTTCTTCCCTCGGCACATGGTGTAATTCCACCTTGGTGAAGAACGTCAACAACCTCCTCGTATAATCCCGATATGGAATTAAGTGAGATTGATGCGTAAGCCATTTCCCATTAACCTGGTTCACAACCAAAGCTGAATCTCCATAGATAACAAGGTTCTTGATTGGCAAATCAATCGCCTCTTCGACACCCAAGATACAAGCTTCGTATTCAGCCACATTGTTGGTGCATTCAAACGTTAGCCGGGCAGCAAAAGGAATATGGGATCCCTTCGGCGTAACCAAAACAGCACCAACTCCACTACCATTCACGTTAACGGCCCCATCAAACATCAGAATCCATTCGGACTCAGGGTCAGGCCCCTCCTCCAGGATAGGTTCCTCACAATCTTTCGATTTGAGAAACATGATGTCCTCATCAAGGAACTCAAATTTCATCGGTTGATAATCCTCAATGGGTTGTTGGGCGAGGTAATCAGACAATACACTCCCCTTTATTGCTTTTTGAGAAGTGTACTGGATATCGTACTCAGTCAAAATCATTTGCCATCTCGCAACCCGTCTGGTCAATGCTGGCTTCTCAAATATATACTTGATCGGATCCATCTTGGAAATCAACAAAGTGGTATGAACCAGCATATACTGTCTTAGTCGGCGAGCAGCCCATGCCAAAGCGCAGCAAGTTTTCTCGAGCAGTGAATATCTTGTTTCATAATCGGTAAACTTTTTGCTAAGGTAGTAAATTGCATGCTCTTTTCGACCAGACTCGTCATGCTGCCCCAGTACACACCCCATAGACCCCTCGAGGACCGTCAAGTACAAGATTAACGGTCGCCCTTCCACAGGAGGCATCAGAATCGGAGGCTCCTGCAAATATTCTTTTATTCTTTCAAATTCCTCTTGGCAATAATCATTCCACCTGACCGTTTGATCTTTTCTCAACAACTTGAATATGGGTTCACACGTGGCCATTAGATGAGATATGAACTGTGAAATGTAGTTCAATCTACCTAAGAAACCACGAACCTCCTTTTCTGTTCTCGGTTCAGGCATTTCTTGTATCGCTTTTACTTTAGCAGGATCAACCTCGATTCCTCTTTCACTCACAATAAACCCCAGCAACTTACCAGACCGCACTCCAAAAGTGCACTTATTCGGATTCATCCTCAATTTGAATTGTCTCAACCGGTCAAACAACTTGGCCAAGTCTACCAAATTCCCCTCTTCTGTTTGGGACTTTGCTATCATGTCATCAACGTAGCATTCGATCTCATGATGAATCATATCATGAAACAAAGTCACCATAGATCTTTGATACGTGGCACCGATGTTCTTGAGACCAAACTCACCTTATAACAAAAAGTGCCCCATGGTGTGATGAACGTTGTTTTCTCCATATCATCTGGCGACATTTTAATTTGATTATAGCCAGAAAAGCCATCCATGAAGGAAAACACCGAGAATTGAGCTGTATTATCTACCAACACATCGATGTGAGGTAATGGGAAATCATCTTTCGGGCTAGCTCTGTTCAAATCCCGGTAGTCCACACACATCCTCACCTTTCCATCCTTCTTCGGTACCGGCACAATGTTCGTGACCCAAGGCGGATAATTAGTGACAGCTAGGAAACCAGCATCCAACTGCTTTTGTACTTCCTCTTTGATTTTCATGGCCATCTCGGGTCGAGTTCTGCGCAACTTCTGCTTTACTGGAGGACAATCTTCTCTCAATGGCAACTTATGCACAACAATATTAGTATCCAACCCCGACATATCTTGATAAGACCAGGCGAAGATATCAACATACTCTTTCAACAGTGCTACCATTCTGCTCTTGACATTCATCTCCAAAGCGGCCCCAATTTTTACTTCCTTTCTGACCTCCTCGGTACCCAGATTAACAACCTCAACTTGCTCCTCGTGCGGTTGAATCACCTTCTCCTCTTGTTTCAACAACCTGGCTAACTCTTCCGGCAGTTCACAATCTTCTTCGCCTTCTTCTTCGGCATGATAAATCGGGTTGTCGAAGTCATATAGGGGTGTAACAGAATTGTTATCAATGAGATCCGGAGAATGATCGCATCTGCATGAATGTTGATTCATGCATTGCTTTAGAGTCGGGACGAGACAAATTAAAAGGAAGGAAAATGCAAAAACATTGCCATTTTTATTTTATTTTTATTAAGTGCAAAAATAAATGAAAAATAGGGAACACCGCTTTTAATGCGAAAAATGATCCGTTTATTAATGATGCAAATGTTGCAAAATGAAACACATGAGGTGGCCCTTACAATAGACCATTACGTTTTGGGCAAAACGTATGGCTTTCATGCAAACAGAATTAACAAACAGAAATATTACTCTTCACGCAGAGTGACAGTGATGATCTTTTCGGCCTTCCAGTTCTGGATCTCCATTCCTGCTATGCACGGTTTTATCCACGAGTCAAGCTCGCAGTCACTGTCAGCCTCTTCACCCACCGCACAGACGCGATCTGGATCTAGCATTCCAGCACCGGTGAACGTGAACGGTTGACGACGTCCTCTATTCTGTCCAGACGAGCCTTGGCCCGACTGATAACCAACCCCAAACCTATCTTCTTTCACCGCAATATCTACCATTCTTCCCCAACTTGGGGCTTCTCCCATTCTCACCACCTCCACGACCTGTTTATAAGAAGCAATGGACGGCTTCTTCTCTTTCTCAGCAAAAATGGCATTCTCCACCTTGACGGTTTCAAACGCCTGACTCGGTGTTTCAAATATTTCACCATCCATTTCCATATATTTGAATGATGACAACTGGATGACAAAAATATCCTCCTCCCCACAAACTGTTACGACCTGCCCGTCCCAGATATACTTTAACTTCTGGTGTAAAGTCGAAGTTACTGCCCCATCAACGTGTATCCATGGTCGATCCAACAAGCAACTGTATGCCGGCTGAATGTCCATGACATAGAACACAGACTTGAACACCTCGAGACCAATCTTCACAGGGAGCTCAACTTCCCCAAACACAACCCTCTTAGAGCCATCAAATGCTCTAACCACCAAATCAGTCGGCCTTAAAACCACTCATTCGCAGTCCAACTTAGCCAAGGCCTTCTTAGGCAACACATTGAGTGACGAGCCTGTATCAACCAGAACATGCGAAAGCACGGCTCCTTTACACTCCATCGAAATGTGTAATGCCTTATTGTGATTACGCCCGTCCACAGTAAGATCGAGATCAGTGAAACCCAACCCATGGCTGGCATTGACATTTGACACCACTGTCTCCAACTGATTGACCGTAATATCCTGCGGGACATAGGCCCTCTTCAAGATTTTTAACAAAGCATCTCTGTGGCCTTCTGAGCTCAACAACAAAGATAATATTGAAATTTTGGACGGAGTCTGCTGCAAATGATCAACAAGTTTATACTCAGACTTCTTGATAATCCTTAAAAACTCCTCGGCTTCAGCATCAAGCTCATTCTCCGGTCCAACAGGCGCCGGTGCCGCTTTAGGAGTACCCTCATTCACCACCTGTTTACCTTTTGCCCTGGCAAAAGCCTCGGCCTTATCTCTCTATTCTTTTTCTCCATCCCCTCCTCTCAACGTATCAGGCGCAAACAACCTCTCGCTGCGAGTGAAACCACTAAGTCCGGCATTATCCACCTTTGAAACGGTGATATCACTTGCAGCCTGATCTTCCCTCTTTTCTCCATTACAATACACCTCCCCACCATAGTCCCACGGCACAGCATCATCATTTTCATACGGAATAGGTCCAGGCACCGTGATGGTAACTGGAGCCGCATCTGCCGGTACTGACAAGTGGACAGGATCAAAATAAATGGTTATTTTTGAAACATCCTCCTTCTCCAAAGCAACTTTCTCAAATCGGAGGCTTCCCTCATCCATCATTCTCTGAATCGTCTCCCTCAACATTACACACCCATTTATAGTGACAGTGCAAGCAGCACAACAATTATCACAACCAGGGAAAACTCCACTCTTTATCAGATGTCTCTTGACCACAGACATTGGAGTCCTCAACTGATCCACATCCGTCACCTCTATTTTTCTTTCATCCTCAGAAATAGCATTCACCCCCATCTGACCATGCGTCAGCATGGGATTAGCATTAACATTCGGCGTCGGTGCAAAATTGATGGCCTTAGAATCCACCAAATCTTGAACGACATGCTTAAAAGCTTTACAACCCTCAATGTTATGCCCGGGAGCACCAGAACAGAATTCGCACTTGGTATTCTCATCATAATTGGCAGGCCTCTGATCTGGTCTTAACGGAGCCAACGTCCTCGGCTGAACCAACCCAAGATCCTTCAACTTCTTAAACAGAAAAGCATACGTCACGGGTGGCCTATCAAATTGGCGATCTGCCATCCTTCCCCTAACTTGGTACCCAGCTCTCTGTGTTCTCTGTCGAAACGGCTGCTGTTGCTGTTGCTATTGTGCGGGTTGATTATCAGCAGGAATCGTTACTGCAACAGTATGGTGGTAGTAATGATTCCTACCGTGTCCTTTCTGGGCATACACAACACTCGAATCACCCTCTTTCTTGCGATGACCATTACCAAATGGCTTCTTTACTCCAGACGACGGAGCATTTCCCTGTATTTTCCCCATTCTCAGCCAACTTTCAATCCTCTCACTAGCCACTACTATATCTGCAAAGCCGGTAACTGGACATCCCACCATCCTTTCAGCAAAAGTCCCTTGAAGGGTACCCATGAACAAATCCGACATCTCCGATCCACTAATGGAGGTTGAACTCTGGCAGCCAACTCTCTCGACCTTTGTGCATACTCTTTAAACCCCTCATTCGGCTTCTGAGACATACCCTGCAACTGGGTACGGCTTGGTGCCATGTCAGCATTAAATTGGTACTGTTTGAAGAAAGCATCCCCCAAATCCTGCCAGCTCTTAATATCTGATGATCTCAACTTGGTGTACCACTCAAGAGACCCACCAAATAAGCTATCCTGGAAGAAGTACATCCAGAGCTTCCGATCCATGGTGTAGGCAGATATCTTTCGGACAAAGGCCTGAAGATGAGTTTCCGGGCAAGAACTCCCATTGTACTTATCAAACGTGGGCACTTTGAACTTCTGTGGAATCACAATCCCCTTAACCAGCCCCATGTTTGTCATATTAATAGTCCTAGGAGAGGCATGGCTTTCCAGAGCCCTGATCTTTTCTGCTAGTACCTGAATCTCTTTATTCGGCGGTTGAACACCATACTGAACGAACTGCTCATTCAGCAGAGAAAATTGATCCTCTTCCTTATCCTCCACAACCCCAAAGAAAGGAGAAAACTGATTTTCCTTCAGAGTGTTGCCCACAGGACCTAGTCCACCGCCTGCAGCAAAACCAAAACCACCACCATTGTTGAGGACTACACCAGCAGTAGCTACCTTCCTTCTGGGATCACCACCATCCCTAGAACCACCAGGACCATTGTTGGAGGTACCCTCTTGATTATTGCCACTATTGGCAACCGAAGCCCGCTCAAGCTTCTCCACTTTATCGGCGAGTGCTTTCTGCCCCAAGGCGAACCCTTGCATGGCGTTGATCAACCCACTCATCTTCTCTTTCAGCTCGAGAATGTCAGCGTTGGGTGGATCCATCATTCTAGGTTTGTTGCGTCTGGTAAAGTATCTGTGCGGACGAGCTACGTGCAGAGGAATGACTCGGCGTGCGCGAGCAATGATTCCTGAGTCAATCAAACATGTTAGATACTGACACCTGCAAAATAGAAGATAAGTTATTATGATTCATGCATGAATGCAATGTCTATCCGTATGAGGAACATTCTGTCCTTCGATCCTGGCTTCATTGAGACGGATAATAATTGGATAGCAACATTCTGACATCAATCATCTGGCTTTGCCGTACAGAACAGAAAGTTGTGCTCTAGCAAAGATATCACCCGACCATATGTGTCTTAAGTAAGTGTAATACGGAAAAGCAAATAAAGCTTTAAGATCAGTCGTTGAATGATAATAACCACTGTATATCAAAAGTGCACAACACGTGCGAGAGTCATACATCACATCCGATACAAATCAAATTTACAATTCTCCAGAATCATAAAGAAATACGAGTAAATGAATTCCGTCAACAGGCCTGACGGTAACCCAACACATGATAACAACTGCAATAAAAGTCTAATCTGAAGAAGGTCCCACAGAAGGCTCTGCATCATCGACCATCCTGGTAAACTTCATAGTGAACCAGAGCTCAGTATTCTCCTGCTGAAGTCTTCCCACCTCTTTCTGGTGAATCTTCATCTGACGGAAATAATGGTCCCTCTCAGCAAGATAGTGATCTCTCTCGGCCATAATCTTCGCTTTCTCTTCTTCCTTAACCCTTAGCTTCGCTTCCCACTCGGTGGTAAGGGCTTTGGCTCTAGCTTCCCTTTGAGTCTTCACAAGGACTTGTCTCTTCTTTTCATCTTCAATGACCTTCAAAGCTCTAGCCAACTTCTCTTTGGTAAGGTTGTGCTCCTTCGTAGATGACTCTAAAGCTTGGTTGATCTTACAGTAATAGGCGGTGTCTTTCTCAAAACGCTTCACCTCCTGAGCATGTTTCCTAGCCTGGTCTTCTGCTTTCCCCTTGATTTCCTGATTAGCTAGTTGAATTCCAGCAACACTCATTTCTATCTCAGTCTTCTCTGCTTACAGTTGATCTCTTGCCCTCCTCATCTCAAGAAATTCTTCCATACTGACAGAAGAGCGTGGCTCATCAATCAACGGATACCAAAGATCGCCCACAGGAAATGGAAAACGAGTGAGCTCAACCCTCTCTCTGAGCCAATCATCAAACGGAGGAAAAGACCTGTTATTAGCTCTACCAAAAGGAATCTTGCCTTTCCTTTGAATGTTGCGCCATGCATCAGACACTTGCCTCAACAATGACTGATTACCCTTAACCGGGAAGTAAAAAGACTCCTGAATCTCACACTCGAGAGGAGGAACCTCCATAGCAAATCCCATTTGTCTCTTAAGAAGCGTCGGGTTATAATTAATACACTATTGGACTCCTATAAGAGGCACATTGGGAAAACTCCCGCAACTGCAAATAAAGTCTCGCCCAGCCACATCAATGTGAGTCCAAGCTATGTCCTTGGCTCGCAAACCAATCAACTTGGTTGCCCAATTTACAGTATGATCAAGAAAGACAAAGGCACCTTTGGAAGGCAAATATCCCATGAACCATTCATATAAAAATTGAGCACAACATCTAACCAATCCTCCACGCCGCTTCTCATTCCGATTATGGACTGAATAATAAACATCCCCGATCAAGGTAGGAATGGGATTCCTCTGAGCAAACACCCGGATGGCATTAATATCCACAAAATTCTTCTGATTAGGGAACAAAATAACTCCATAAATGCTTACGGCAAGCAAAGCACAAACAGTCTTTCAATTATCCAAAACAACATGTTCCTTGGCCTTGGCCTCCAAGAAACTCAGATGAAAACCGGGCAACTTTCCTTTCTCCTTCAAACCTTTCTTAATCACTTCCGGGATCAAATAAAGAGCACGAGAAATCTCAACAATATCAGGTTCTTCCTTAGTAACATAAAAAGGAATCTGGTTTCTGACCCGAATGCCCAGAATACTGGCATAATCCTCCATCAAAGGTCCCAACAAATAGTCTGGGAAGACAAAACATCTCAAACCCGGATCATAAAACTGGAGAAGAGTATGGAGGGCACTCCTATCCCCATTTGTGAGCCTGAAAACCATCTTCATAATACTGCCATAAGCCTCACGGAACATCCCCACATGGTCAGGCGTAATCAATGCTATCATACCCTTCAACACGCCAATCTCTGGATCAAAGAAACTGTATACAACATCATCTTTTAAGTCAGTCCTCATATCTGGAACAAAGATGTCTCTCAACCAGGATCTCAATCAAGAATGTACACTGCATATGGATAAACATGAGTTAGATGCGGCTAAATGCAAAATGGGAATGATGCAGATGCATGAATGCAATGCATAGTGCCATCCTCCAAGACATCTGAACACCAACTGTACTGGACTCCGGTCTCTGAACTGATCACAACCATCCAAGGGACTAAGTAACCATAAATCCAACTCGGGGAATCCGAAATAAACGGAACCGGAGGATACATCACCATCATCACTGGAAAACCACTGAAAGGATATCAACAAGATCATCTGAACAAGTAACCCCAAATCCAACTCAGGGGATCCGAAATAAACGGAACCCGCTCATAAATACCACAGACAGAACTCCGACGTCTCAGAAATAAATCCATAAATCCAACTTATAAATAGAACCCAAATTACGGACCGAACCAAAGTCACCATCAAAGAGTTGCCAACAGAACCTGTATCTGTAGGAATCAAACCCCTCCCCTCACAGGTGAATTCTATTAAGGTCATCCTAAGGCGGATAATGGTCTCGACAATCGGATAAGATACTCAACGGGTTTGCCCTTTCGAGTGTGCCGTGCATCTCTCATAAGATCATCTAAACCAAAGATCCGGGAAAGAACGGTCACTGAAGTCAACAGCTCAAAAGAGGTAACCCAACCATAGTGGAAACTCCACAAGGAAGAGCTCTCTCAGAAGAACCTCATCCGGCTGTGGTATGTCACGTCTCAACATCATGTTGATCCAACATAAGCAGAGACATGAGACCACGCTAATTCTAAGTGTATACTCGGGCCTGGGTTTTAGCCCCACTCAGAACACCCACCCCCAAATCAGAGAAACAACACCTGTCCAGAATCCAGCACAATGATAACATGATGCATGCAAACATATATGCAAATATATACAATCACAGTATAATAATCACAAATGCAATAAATAAGCAGTAAAAGCAACCCAAACTACCCTATACGCTAGAGAGCGCTAGGATTGACTCGCTTAGGGAGGATGGACCAGCAAGAGGTCAACAGTATTCCCCAGCAGAGTCGCCAGCTGTCGCTACGCGAAAAACAACCGGCGAAAAATACAGAGCCGCCACCAACGCTATTCATCCTATGACGGAAAGGGAGCGCAGGACTAACCTAAGAAAGGGAAAGGAACGGTCTTACGACCAGAGATTACAAGGTACGGGAGTCGGTTACGCAAGGGGAAGGTGTTAGCACCCCTCACGTCCGCCGTACTCGACGGGATCCACGCTCAAAAGATAGCTCAAAGGAAAGGAAAGGGTTGCTGCTAAACTGCTCAAAGAAATTGCACAAAATGGAACAATAAACAGGTGAAAGAAGAAAGAAGACGGAGGAAATGGACTCGGCAGGATGTTGCATCCTGGGCCTACGTAGTTTGTCAGAAACAAACATCAGAGTCAACGTAGTTCAGGAAAGGGAGACATGCTCGCTAGGACATCGCATCCTATGCCTACGTATCTTCTCTATCCAGAGGAGAATCAGAGCACTCGTAGCTTGGCTAACGCACGCCGAAACAAGACACCAAAAAGGGACACTGAGACGTCAAAAGAACACTCAAAAGAGGAAACGGAATGCCAATACATGGACTTACTTCCAACTCCCAACAATAACCAACACAAACAGTAAACATAATGCCAATACATGGACTTACACCCGACTCCCAATAATAACCAAACAAAAGGAAACAAAATGCCAATACATGGACTTATATCCGACTCCTAACAAAAACCAACAAAAGGAAACAAAATGCCAATACATGGACTTATATCCGACTCCTAACAATAACAAACGCTAACCAGCGAACACCAAAGAAAAGGTTATCAGAACAAACCCCAACAAAGTAACTAACTATCCAGCCAGTCACCACAAATAAACCCCAAAGATGAACCCCAAGTGAATAACCATCATCACAAATGAACCCCGAAGATGAACCCCAACGGTGAACCCCAAAGATGAACCCCAAGTGAATAACCATCATCACAAATGAACCCCGAAGATGAACCCCAAAGGTGAACCCCAAAGATGAACCCCAAGTGAATAACAAACACCACGAATGATCCCCAATATGAACCCCAAGTAACAACAACCGTCACAGATGAACCCCGAGATGAACCCCAATATGAATGACAACCGTCATAAATGAACCCCAATATGAACCCCAACTTGAATGAAAACCATCATAAATGAGCCCCGAATAATAACAGAAGAAATTCCCAAGGTATAAACATACCACACATGTCCACGCTGAACAAACAGAAGAAAGGGTGAACAAACAGAGACTCAACAAAAGAGGGTGAACAAACACACGAAAACAACACAGCAAAAAAAGAAAAAGGGTGCCCGGAGAGATTGCTCACAACCTCCTGCCTACGTATCTCATCTGGTATGAGAATCAGGGCGACGTAGTTCCCCTTAACAGGGGTAAAACACTCTCCTAACCAGAGACTAGGGAAACAACAAGCTAAAAGAGAGACTAAGACTTGAGCCTAATAGTTGTCATGCAATCAATATCCCTAAGTTGAGGTCTCTAACATGCATTCAACTTCCTCAGAAATCAATCATACAACTCCTACAGAAATGGAGATGAGAAGAGGAAAGCAGATAAACACACCAGCACAAGTGAACAAGCATCACACACTATACCCATACAAGAGTCTCAAACAATGGGTGGGCTTTAGTCAAGAGGGGTCATATTAACCTCGACAAACAAGCCAAACTGTAAAGGGTAATCTGTAACTCTTAACCACTAACATTGAACGTTAGGGTGAGCTGATCAAAATGGTAATGAGGATGCGACCTCATGCTCTTAACCCTGGCCAGGGTGAGCTCATGACACATAAAGCGTGGGGATCCAGAAAGTGGGATCCTATTCCACTTGACAGACTCTGGACAAAGATCTGGGGCACATGTTCAGAAGCATCAGCACGTAGTGCGAGCATAAAGAACGACACACTGAATAACGGGGGATTGGCTGATAATCCCTTTTATCCGTCAATTGCCTCTTCTCTTGGAGGCCTTATCAAATATCACATGCCTCTCCTTGGAGGTCTTTGGGCACAATTGTAAACAAACACAAACAGAGCCTCTGAAGGAGGACTTGCCAGCAAAATGCCTGCCAAAAAGGTGACAGGACTTCCAGACTACATGAAGTAAGAAGCTAACTACCTGAGTGGTGTGTCAACCACAATCCAATGCTCAAGCAAGAGCAAAATCAAGCAAGTAACTAAGGTACTTGTACAAAGACTAAACAGTTAGTACTTCAGTCATACAACCAGAAAACAAACAGTGAAACTCTCCAACAGTTACACAATTCAATGCATAATGCCCAAGCACTCAAATGAGCTCCTGAGCTCACCATATCACTTAAAACCCTACAAAACAAACATGGGTTAGAACTCAATGCATCTCACAAGGTGAGAACAAACCCAATCATCAATGATGAGTATCCACCTGAAACACAAGACAAAGTTAGTTCATGTACAAAGACAAAACTCAAAACCTAACCAAATGACCAAAACAGAACCCATCCTTCTACACATCACACATTCAAACACTCCCCAAAATGTCCTCAAAAGGACCAGCCTCAAATCAATAAGCAATTGCCTCAATTGGCCTATGCCATGTAATGACCAAAAATATGCACAAAATGAACTTCCAACTTAGAAAATTCATATCAAATCAGAAATGCATGCAATGACTTTGGGATTTTTTGTACAAATTCCTTATGACATCAATGTCCATCATGCAAAAAATCAAATCCAGAATGATGCAAATGCTATGTAAACAAAAATGCACCAATTCAATGTCAAAAATGTGACACAAATTGTCACATTATTCTCTATGTGTCAAAAGTGATGATAACATATGAGAAAAAATCCAAACCAGTGACCAAAAATTGACATCATGTATGAATATTATGCATGCAAAAAATTGGATAAGAAGGTTCAACATAGAGAATTTCACAACACATTGAATGCAATAGATCAATTTGGCACCACATGGATTCAAAAATTCCAAAATAAAAATCCAGGCATCAACAATTCATGAATTCAGCACCATAAAAAAAGTAGACATCCATAAAAAACCATGAAAAAAATTGGGATTCAATTGGACAATTTTTGCATTTTTTATGAATTTTACAAAGCAAGCAAAATAATTGAATTTGCAATGGAAAATTGGAGGGAAATGATATAATTCAAATAAACTCAGAAATAACCACAGCCACACGATCTAGCGCGCTATCAAGATCAATGGTCCATATTCAAAAGAATGAAACATTGCGTTTCATTAATTGAGTCAGCATGCTCAATCAACATTCCAATCTTGCGTGGCCATGGTCAAAGGAATGCTAGCCAATCACTCTTCCACGCTATACACCACCTGGCACACAGTCAGCCAAACCCTAGCAACTTACAGACGCCGGAGCTACAACTCCGGTCGTCTTCCCCGGCGAGCCCCGCGGTGGCGCCACCACGGAACCGCCCAGAAATCCACCAAACCTATACCGTTCGACTCATCTTTTCATGCTGAATCCAAATCTCCTATCCATTTCTCCTAGATCTCCCTAGGTTTTGCGAATCGAAGAGAAAAAGTTTGTAGAGCCAAACTTCCATTCAACACTACAACCTCAATTCTCAACCAATTTCAATTCTAAGCATATATCCATGACCTATGCAACACGATCTACCAATCTATGACTTAAAATCAGCAAAAGGAGGAAGTGAATTTCAACTCACCTGAAATGGAGATCTCTGAATTCGCGTCCTCTCAAGCTCATATGCTCCAGATCTACTCCTTTGAACTTCTCTTGAAGCTTTGTGCAAAAAGAGTTGGATGAAACTCCTTGGATCTACTTCAATTTCCAAATCCGTTCACTATGAGAAAGCTCATGATCTGCTCGAATTCTTGAAGAATTGCACCAAATGATGGATGATTCTTGATCAGTGAAGCATGAGGATCAAGAATATGCAAGAATATTTCAGGTTTATGTGGAGAAAATGGAAATTCGAAGAGAGAGAAAATTGAGAGAGTTCTTGAATTTTCAGATCTGAAAAGTTAGTTATGGCAGTTATGGCTAGGGTTTTGGTATTTATACTTCATGCTAATCACACTGAAAATCAACTTAACCATCCATTAATCATGATTAGTGAATTCTTAAACCATTTGCAAAAAAAATGAATAATGAGCTCTCTTGGCCATAATGCATGTGCACATCCTCATGCAAAGCTTCCAATCCACTTAAGAACATCCAAGGGTCATGATTTGAGGATTAATTTGCTTACATCTCAAGCCAAAAATGAATGGTGAAGATTCACTTTAATTTGAACATGTGTGAAATAATGAGCATACAAACTTTTCCCATGCATGGCTAAATCACATTTGAGATGTCTTGAACATGAGAAACATTTTGCCAAAAGAATGAACCAATTTGGAGCATTGTATCAAAAGTTATGCCATTTTGAATTTCCATGCACACCTTGTGATCAAATGACCATAACTCCTCAACCACTCATCATATGGACATGAATTAGGACTTTTTGGAAAGGGGAGACAAAGATCTACAACTTTCATGTTCACCAAAAATCCATTTGAAACATCTTCAATATTGAAAAGTCAAGTTGAAAGTGGACCAAAAACTTGCCAAATTTGGAAACTTTGAATTATAGGTCATTTCCATTTTTAGTAACTTTTTCCATGACCTTTGAATCTTCAAGATGAATGTTTAAAATGATGAATGGACCCCATTTGAACATGATTGAGGTGTCTCAACTCATTTCCCCACCTCATAGCCCTCAGTTGACTGCACAGTTGACTTTTTGGTCCTCAGATGACCTTGAAATGCCTTGATCCACTTGAGCCTCTACCACTTGGGGAAATTGCTCAAAAATGAAACCCTAGCTCATGTAAGCTTCTTATAACAATCATGTGATCTTCATCCCAAGAAAATACCTCATCTCTTTGAGAAACCCTAGTTGGAAGAATGACATTGATTAAGGTTGACCAGAGGTCACAACCCTAATCCAAAGGAACTTGAGAATGAACTATGAAACCCTTGATGATGATAGAACCATGATGATGGTAATATATCCTTGCAAAAAAAATTATGCTCAATACCTTTGAAGAATCAAAAAACCCTAATTGAAGCCCATACCCTCAGATGGTTGATAATCAATTCATAGAGACCCTCAGGCTTGAATCATGTAACTTCTCCATCTTTTGAAAAGATTTTGAAGGATGACCTTCTTATCTTCATATGAGATGCAAAATGCAATGCCTAATGCTCTAAAATATGAAATGCAATGTGTCAAACTAGTCTCAAGAAGAGGAGGGCAAATTTTGAGGTGTTACAATAGGCGACCATGTTCTCCTGTTCAACTCTAGGTTATGACTTTTCCTTGGGAAGCCGCGTTCAAGATGGACTGGCCCTTTCAAAGTATCTAAGATTCTAAGATTCAGAGCTGTAGAAATCAAGAACGAAACCTGTAGTCCATTCATTTTGAATGGGCAAAGACTGAAGCTATACGAAGGAGGAGACATTCCAACAGACTACTCCAGCCACACTCTGATAGATCCACCAATTCCTACGACAGGTGTATAAATTCTGATCGTCAAGCTAATGACGTTAAACAAGCGCTGCTTGGGAGGCAACCCACGGTTTTCTTATCTTGTTTTACTTTTTTGCATTTATTTACTTTATTTTTAATCATATTTTCGTCATGACTAAATATCATTTGCAATGTTTGTGTTTTAAGGATCCTTTTCCCTAACCCTTGTAGGATGCAGAACTTTGATGACATGCACGTGGCTTTCAGAGATGACGCCCAGAGGGAGCGTTACATAGCTCTCTACCAGCACCCTATGGCACCTACACGCTATCCGGACCAGGATTGCATGGAAGCCCTAGGCATTAAGCCGAGCATCAGATTCCTATGCCACCAACTCCAATGGGATGAATTCGCTGATGACCTGAGCAACACCTACAGGAACTTGACTTTGAAGTTCCTCAGTTTGTTTGATTATGATCCTTACTCCGGACCAGATGGACATGCTGTTTTCAGGCTATTCGGGATTGAGTACTCTTTCAGCCAGAAGGAGTTCTGTGACTTATTAGGTTTTCAGACTACCCCCGAAGTCATCCCTGAGACGCCGATGGGATACTTTCTGGGTAAGGAAGTGGAGAAATTCTGGAGCGATATCTCTGGTGGAGGGAGTCAGGATCCTTCCACTCAGTTGTCCCAGGTTATCCACAACCCTGCTATGAGGTATTTCCAGATGATACTAGCACACTCTTTTCTTGGAAGACCAGATGTTGAGACTCTGCTGAGTGAGGAGGAGATATTTTTATTATTTTGTGCATCCCAGTCACGCCCTGTGGCATGTGGGAACTTTCTGCTGTGTGGCCTTAGCAGTGTTGCCAGATCATCCGAAGGAGTTATCCATGTAGGAGGGATCGTCACGCAGATTGCCATTGCCTTAGGTCTATCCCACAAGCTGCTTCATCTCAGGACTTTCTGTGGCTATACTACTATGGATATTGATTTCTGCTTGACCAGAGGATTGATAAGGAGATCCTCCTTCAATCCCAGACAGTTCAGATTGTTGATTGATAGCGAGATGATACACTACTTTACACTGCCAGACCCGATGATGACCAGTGTTCATGATCCATCTAACTGGAGTTATGCTTTGGAAGGTCATGGAGAGACTGTTGAGGAGCCTAGATCCCCTCCTGTTGCTGATTATACTCCTACGCCGCTTTCACCCAGAATTACCGTACTCTCTAATAATTTATCTTTGCAGACCCCAGATATCCGCACGCAGATTGTTGAGTGTCGCAGAGAGATTTCTGAGCTTAGGCAGGAGGTGGCTGACCTTACCTTACATATGGCGATATCCGATCTTACACATGCTACTGAGGCTGATTGTTTGTATCAGGAGATAACAGAGCTTCGTCAAGAGATAGCCGTACTTCGTGGATCCAGTCAGGCAGAGGAGCCCCCTGCTGTTTGAGTTTACCGTCTCGTTTATTTTTCCTCATCTATGCTTATATTATTTTTCGCATTTCCCTGACCCATTTTATATTATTGTATTTGGTATATTTCCTAACTATGTTAGCACATTGATATATATATATATATATATATATATATATATATATATATATATATATATATATATATATATATATATATATATATATATATATATATATATATAATGTGTGTTTATTTCCTTTATATTTATGGTATTAATTATTTATTTATTTATTAGTCTAATGTTTAAATTTTATTTTTATAAAATTGTGCAAGCCTTATTTCATTTGGAAAAATAATGAAAATGCTATCCGGACCCCCACACCAAAAAGAGAATGGAGAAGCCCATACCAAATGAGTCAAAATCCGGCCCAGCTGAAATTACTCTTGTGGCGCCCGCCATGGATATTGTGGCGCCCGCCACGGCGTCTGATAAAGCTCGGGGCAGATTCAGATATTTCACCATTTTTAACCTTTCCAACCTCCAAAACCCATTTTTTCCTCTCCCAAAAACTCCCTTGAACCCCATAAAAGCTCCTACATTTCTCATCTTCCCACCATACAAGTTACCTTTCCAACTTCCATTTTAATTTTCATCCATCAATATCCATAAAAATCCCACCTTTACCATCCTATTTATACAAACCCATCTTCATCTTCTTCATCATATTCCAAGAGCAAAACAATGGAGTTCAACGAATTTATTCTTCGCGAAGGGAAACCTGGGGATAGGCAGAGAAGGATTGTCGAAAGGTTGAAAAATCGGGAAATTCTCCCGACGAGGTACGTGGATGATAACTGTCTTTATACTTTGGGTATCTACCATAGCATTTTTCATTTGTTAGAAATTTTAGGCTTGCACACTATCTTTTCAAACAGAGAGCCTACCTTTGAGCGACTGACAATCGAGTTTTTAAGTTCTTTAATTTATATTGTTAGTCCTAACACTGCTAGTACTGTTGGTACTGTTAGATTTCGAATGTTTGCTGTTGAGTATGAGTTTAGTACCGACGAACTAGCAGGTCTGTTAGGAATTCCTCATGGGGAAGGTGCTATTTGTGAGGCACCTTTGGGTTCAGATTGGTCGGTCGGGGTGTTTTCCTTCTGGCAGAGATTGTCTAATACTTCAATAAATTCTTTTGAAGGAGTTCTTGCCTCGACCATCCATAACCCGACCATCAGAGTTTTTAGATAACTGTTGGCATGCACTATTTTTGGCTGGGAGAATCCAAACAAGGTTAATGCTCGGGAGCTTCTATTTTTACAAGGAAGCCTCACAAATAGGAGGATTAATTCGGTCCCGTTTATGATTGCTCATATGGTTTTAACTCTTAATAAAGCGGGACCTATTGTTTTTGGAGGACTCATTACGTCTATTGCTCGGGCTCTTAACCTGAACAATGAGATAGCTACCTTAGTTCCCTTAGCTCCTCGCAC
This sequence comes from Lathyrus oleraceus, assembly GCF_024323335.1. NCBI lineage: Eukaryota > Viridiplantae > Streptophyta > Magnoliopsida > Fabales > Fabaceae > Lathyrus > Lathyrus oleraceus. The sequence goes on from NC_066585.1 coordinate 106,990,707, forward strand.
AATCAACCTTAAATTTCTGAGAGATATGAAATTGTGTCGATTGAGAAGAGAGGGAGGTTATGTGCTTATGATTCATGGTATAGCTATCCCATATGTTGTCTTACCGTGCACTAGATGTACAGATGTACGTAATGAAAGGAATTAGACCTATGTTTTAGATGCTCCACCCGTTTTGGGTCCACTTCCTCCTAATGTTCCTGATGAGGAGGGAGACAACACTGATGAAGAGTTTGATCGGAGAGAGCAATCTCCCGTACCTCATGTGTCCCCCCATCACCCTTCACCACCACACACCGCACCATCTTCTTCTTTTGCAGGTTCTGCTCCTGGATTTTATATTACAGAGGAGATGTGCCGCGACCACATGGCTAAAGAGCAAAGGCGTGATGACCTACTCTCTACCATTCAGCAACAACTGGCAGACAACATGAGCTTCATGCAAGAATCGCAGCGGAGGACAGATCGATCCTATGAGACTGTTGCACAGACCCTGCTTGCGATCACAAACGAGCAATCTCGCCAGCAGCACTACCACCATCAACATTCTGCGCTGATAGAGGCCACTCAGGGTTCCATTTTAAGCAACCTTCGAGAGGTGAGGACTGCTCAGGATGCCTTACAGGCCAGGATGGATCAAAGAGACCGTCGTCGCAGCCGATCCCGTCGTCCACCTCAGGATGGCGAAGGAACCAGTGGTCAGCAGTAGTGTGACAGGTTACTCTCCCCTTATCTTATTTCGAAACATTGAGGACAATGTTCGATTTAAGTGTGGGAGGAGATTTTATCGCTTTCTATTTTTCTTTGCTGTTTTTAGTTAGATTGTTTATTTTTATTTGCTTTTTAGTTGTTTACTTTGTTTTATTTTGCTTTTAGTTAGAGTGTTTTAGAAGATGCATGTGTCTGACGAGTCACCGGTATAGTGTATCTTTAGTACATCCTCATCTACCCATTCCTTTAGCCCTACCAAAAATTTTTTTGCAAAAGAAAAGGTGTTATTCTGAAAGTCTTTGGGCTCTAAGACAAGTTTGAGTTGGGATGTGGTGACTTGGGAGAACTTTTTGAAACATCAGTATCGTTTTAGCACCATAGACTTCATGAATATAGGAATCACTCCCGAAAACCCATATACCATGGCCTTAATCATCATTTCAGTATAGTCCTCAGTAGTTTATTCCAGCAGTTAGCTCCGACCTACGCATCCTCTACGTAGGGGACCGATGAACATAAGTGAATGATCCAGTGAAATAAATAAAAGAAAAGAAAAGGCACCTCCGGTATAGGTGACCCTCACAAAGCCATTTAAACCAAAAAGTTGTAAAAATTTGCTGCAAAAGAAAAAGAAAAAGAAAAACTCACCCGCTGTTAGTTGGTTCAGAGGTATCTGGCGCTGAACTCGGTAGGGCGGATTACTATCCGATCCACCACAACTGCATTTGGGTCAAATAAAAGGGTTTACACAGATTTATGTGTCAGAAACCCCATGTTTAGGATCAGAATCACTAACTGGTCACTCTGCTATGAAGCATGTACGGATAACGGGCTTAATGTGATTGCGCCTGAATGAAAAGGACCCAAAAAGAGATGAAGAGGTAGACCTAGGTATTGTGGGATAATATGGGTTGTTTAATATAGGAATGGAGTTTATGTCTGTGTCTGCGGATAACTGTCATCACGATACCCTTAGTTCACTCAGTTAGTACCTATCACTGCATCCCGACTTGAACTTAGAAGCCTTTCTAGCCCGAATCATTCATTGACACCGGTTTTTCTTCTTTGAGCTTTTAAGTGTTTTGCTTGAGGACAAGCAAGGTTTTAAGTGTGGGAGAATTTGATGACACTGAAATTCACCGTATTTTCGACTCTGATTTCATATGCATTTTAGTTGTTTTATTGTTATTTTGTTATGTTATTACTATGTTTTTCTTTGTTTTCAGGTTTTCAGTCTAATCGGAGTCCCGATCGAGAAAAGGAGTGAAAATGAACTAAAAAGCCTAAAAATCAGCATTTTAGACTTGTGGCTCCCACTGTGGCTGACGCCATGGGTCCAGCCATGACGTGTCCCAATTCAACTTCTCCTCAACTGCCACATCTCCCACTATCTCCACTTTGGCGCCACAATTTCCTCTTGTGACGGACGCCATGAGGTTGTGGCGGGCGCCACAAGAAGAAAGCTTTTCCCTCCCAATTTCAAACTGAAGGGCATCCTTGTCATTTCCATTATTTTCCTTGCCTATAAATAGAGACTTGATTTCATTTGTTTCATCATCCAAACTTAGATCAAACTTAGTTACAACTAGGCATATATTCAGTATTGTAAAAGTGGTAATCGCTTCACATCGGAGTGTTGCCACAACTGTGTAATCGAGTCTATAATCGAGTTTGGAGCACTTTGGAAGGAAGTTAATCCTGCCGCCATTTTCATTTCTGTTTCGCACTTTATTCGACCCTCCGATTGGAGCAGGTTTTATTGCTTTACCTTTGTCTACTTTACTTTCCCGCACTCGCACTTTACTTTATTTATTTCTCGTACTGCCTTTACTTCGTTTATTTCTCGCACTCGCACTACTTTCGTTTATTTCTCGCACTCGCACTACTTTCATTTATTTCTCGCACTCGCACTACTTTTATTTATTTTCCGCACTCGCACTACTTTCATATATTTTCCGCACTCGCACTACTTTTATTTACTTTCCGCACTCGCACTACTTTTATTTAAATTAAAATGCACTTCTACTTTACCATGTCTAGCTAAACCTATAAATGTTAGAATGTAAGGATCATAATTGAACCGATAATCCGTACAATTGTTCGTAGAAATACTTAAGGGCTGTTTTGACTTTCAACTTAAGTTTTCCCGCACTTAATTTCCGTTGGGTAAGATCGAAACCGTCCAACGTCCTTTTAAACTTAGTTGTTTTTAACTATTTCAAATACAGCGAAAGCGCTTTGTTTAGTTCATTAGGAGTTTTTAACTTAAAAAGAAAAGTGATTTTAAAACTATTTTCGGACGCGTTTATAAGTTTAGAGTCTGGTTCGTGAGAACCTCTTTTGGTTAAGAAATCCAGGCCAAAATACTTTTCAACTTAGTCAAGATACTATATTTCTTAAAAATAGGTTTACTACTCTAACGCAATGCGCACCTTTTTATAAGTGACAATAAGAGGGTTTGATTAGGGAGTACAACTCGGTTCTGAATACGCGAAAGCGACAGTTCCCGTTAAATTGGTTCTTTTCAAAGTAGGAAACACTGCCCATAAGTAATTCTATTAGCAAATACTTGGATTATTAATTGACTATGTGAATTACATTCGAACCTGTTTTTATTAATTGAATTTAACTTAATACTTTATTTTTTTCATTGTGCACTCTTAAAAACCCCATTTTGATTACCTTAGATAAACACCGTAACAATAGATAACGATAGATTGACATTTGGTCTCTGTGGATTCGACAATCTTTTATATTACTCTGACGCGTTCGTATACTTGCGAAAAACCACACATCACTCTCTAGACATGATGCAGGCGAAAATGGACGCTTTAGCCCTTAGGATCGAACATATGTCTACAAACACTAACACCGCAACAGTAGTCCACACAGAGTGCAAACTCTGTGGATCTAAAGGACACGAATCGGCGGAGTGTAACCTTTTGAACGACCTGAACACCGACCAAGCGAATTACGCCCAAGGTAACCCATTTTCAAACACTTACAACCCTGGATGGAAGAATCATCCGAATTTCTCCTATAAAAACCAGAACCCTATTCAAAATCATGCACCTCAGAGACCGCAAGGTTATCAAGCCCAAAAACCAAACCAACCTATGCAAGTTGTGCCCCAGAAGACTAACATTGAGAAGATCATGGAGATCTTTATATCGGGCCAGACTCAGCAAAATAAAGAATTCCTAAACCAGAACATTCACGTAAACGAACTTATAACACAATTAGGAACCAAGATTGATCAGATAATCACTCACAACAAGATGCTTGAAACCCAGATCTCACAGGTAGCACAAAACCAAGCCCCACAAACTACACCTGGAGGCCAATTCCTTGGATAACCTAAACCAAACCCTCGAGGGCAAGCTAACGCTATCTCGTTACGAAGTGGGACCGCTTACGAAGGGCCTCATAACCCAGCGATGAGAGAGTCCAAAACTTCTAAAGGAAATTTACCTACCAACCGAGGAGAGGAACCGGTAGAACCCGATAAACAAACCGACCAAGAAGGTGAAGCCAAGGATACAACTTACAAACCACCACCCCCGTACAAACCACCAATCCCATATCTGCAAAGACTTAAACAAACCAAAGTCAACAACCAATACCAAAAATTTATAAAAGTAATAGAAAAGCTTTATGTAGAGATTCCTTTCCTTAATTCCAACATTGTCCTTAATTTCTCTATACATCTTATTTTCTTATAAATTTATTAATAAATCTAATATTTATTTTTCTATCATCCATGCTACTTTAATCATCCACCTCATAATTATATTTATTTAATTAATTCCAATAAATATATTATTTACTCTAATATTTAATTAAAATTTTGATTAATTTCTAAACCAATATGTCAAGCTCTTACTCTCTCTTTACCTCTATTTCAAGGATACTTATCCCCATAATCACACCACAAACAATTTAAAACACTTAATCAAGTAAAATTCTAAATAATTTAATTTAATTAATTAATTGAATTCGGGGGGTTAGAGTCACCACACATCATATTTCTTAATATGGTTGGACTCTAAATAATTCTTCACAAGTAATTTTAAGTATTTTCTCAATTTCACATACATTAAAAAAAAGATCTGGTGAATTCGAACTTGCATCTATATTATTAAAGATATGTAACGACAAATTAGGAGTGAGAATAGTCTGAACCGAGTTAGGCTTTACAAAGCTTAAGTTTGACCTACTAAAAATATCAAAGTCTAAGACTGATATATAGACATGAGTCTTACCTTTTCGAAGGTTCGATTGACCTATTTAATTATTTAAAAATCTATTTTATTTGAATCTATATAAATAAGTAATTCAATTAATATTTATATAAAATAAAAAACTAAAAAATTAATAATACTAAAAATTTATCTGCATTATATATATATATATATATATATATATATATATATATATATATATATATATATATATATATATATATATATATATATATATATATAATAAAATTATTCATATTTATATTTATTTAAATAAATCAAACTTAAAATATTTTATTATCTGAAACTTTAAATTAAATAGATTTATAAAAAAGTTAAATTGTTTTTATTTTGAAAAAAACTAACCGAGTCTAAACTCGTGTTTTGTGATCTGGTCTATTCTCACCCTCACTGCCCACTCTGATAAATTAATGTAACATACAACTACAAATGTTAATGTCATTTATTATCATTAAATGCAAATGTTTTCTAGAATTTGAAACTATTGTGACATTTTTGAAAAGAAAAAGATGATAAACAAATTAATGGTAAAATATATACCAACGTGACCGAGTTGCACACGTCCTCACATAATTCTCACCGAGTGGATAACAAACAACCGACCGTTTAGTTGGTCAGACAACCTAAGAAATTTACAGACACTGATTAACTTCTTACACTTAACAACCGATAAATTTCATCACTTTTTCTATCTTCTATCTAAAATATATAACACATCCCTTCCTTCAAACCCTATAACATTTTCTAACTCCAGCAACTATATACACCTTTACAATGGCATCAGAAGATGAAGAAAATCTAGAATCTGGTTCCCATGTTGTTCGTGAGACCAAACCAAACAAGGATTGGATCCTTTTATCCATTAGGATAATTACATTCTTGGCCACTGCATCAGCTACAATTGTTATGGCACTCAACAAACAAACCAAAAACTTTGTTGTTGGCACCATTGGTAGCACTCCAGTTACAGTTCCTCTTGTTGCAAAGTTTCAACACACTCCTGCTTTTATGTTAGTCCATAATGATAATAATATTACTATTTTAGACATTTAATATTTTCGTCATATATATTATTTCATTTTTGGTTACAGATTCTTTGTGGTAGCTAATGGAATTGTGAGTGTCCATAACTTGGTGATGATAGCAATGGAGATATTAGGACCCAAATTTGATAACAAAGGACTCCAACTTGCACTAATTGCAGTATTAGACACGGTACTGAATAAATGACAAATTTTTTTATTAATAGATTATTTAAAGATTACAAAGATATAAAAACTGTTTGATTATATATATATTTTAATTAATTGGGTGAATTTTAGATGGCGTTGGCTCTTGCATCAGCTGGAGATGGTGCAGCAACATCTATGTCAGAATTGGGAAGGAATGGTAATTCACATGCAAAATGGAATAAAATATGTGACAAATTTGAGACTTATTGCAAGAGAGGTGGTGGTGCATTGATTGCTTCATTCATTGGCCTCGTTTTTCTCCTCCTTGTTACAGTCATATCCATCAACAAGCTCCTCAAACTAAATCGCAATTAACAGCATTATTGAAGTTCCTTGATGCTAATTAAGACTACATCATTGTGTAGACACACATACATCTGTGCTTGAAGAAAAAGAATAGTCATTTAATTTTGTATGAACAAAGTTTATTAAATTTTAAGTTATTTACTAAAGCAAAAAAATATACTCTATGCCATGATTTGTTGGGACAATACTAGAAAAAAGTGGAATAATATTCCACTACCTATAAAGTTGAATAGAGATAGAGCTACATTTCTTTCCAAATAGTAATAACAATAATGAAAAATCAAATAGCAGATATCAAAATATTTAACACACATTTTTTCTCTTACATTGAAAAATAATTATGGTTTTCTTCTAGAAAAACCTTTTGCCGTGTAAAATAACGAGTACATCAAATTCTCCATAAATAGTAAGGAACAATAATTATTTTTTGTTCGGTTGAGAGCTACAAGTGGAGGAGATATGTTTCATAGCGTTTGGGCAAAATTTGCGATGTGACAGTGCAGGATAGATTAAAACTCTAACGTTTAAGTGAAAGAATGATAATAATGTGAAAATGAATTTGAATATTTAAAATGGTGTGTTTTTATCCTTATATAAGGGACGTATCGTTCCTCTTCATGAGTGCCTATTTTTCGTAATTGGTTTTTATATCCCCTTTAACAATTTTTATGTTGACATGTTTAATTATTTATTAGTTTCTCCTACGCAATTGCATTGGTGAGATGGTCATGCGTCAAAGACTTTCAATATTGTTGTGAGTACAAAAAAAAAGTATCGTCCGTGACGTTTTTCTTCCATCTCTTTAAGGCTCAACGTAACTCCGCCAACTCAACGTATGGTCAAGATCTAATTTCTCACTGGAAGTGTACCAAAATGTTAGATGTTTATTTTAGAGAGTCTGAAGCATTCCAAGGACCTTTACTTCTTGGTTGTTTCTCTCACTAAGACAAATCATGCCAACTTGTGTACCATTGAACTCAGGCCTCCTTATCAACGTTAGCATAGATTCTCCATGTTTTGGTGCCAGAGTCATTTCTTGGCAGACTCTGGGACGTACGTCTATAAGATGGTTGATTTGTCTTAAAGTGATATTTATCTGAAGAGGCAATTGATATCCTTTTCGAGGGGTTGGGTTTCGTCTACAACATTGCCCTTTCTAATGCATAGACAAAGAAATTAAAGAAACGGTATATAGAGACGTGCTTACTGGTGGAAGTCGGCTTGAAAGAGACTACGCATATCATTTTTGGCACGTAACACGAGGAATCCCCTTTTCCTTTGAATGCTCCTTTGGTGGTGTACTTTCTACATTATCTTCTCTTGACATGAGGATATTATGACATGTTACAAAAAAATCCAACAAATGAAGAGGATCCATCAGGTCGTCCCCATGTCGGCAGGTGTTACTACTATTACGAAAAACAACTCTCATAACGGTTGGAAAATGTATATAACCACGTTCAACCAACCGTTGTGACGTAAGGTATGATTGTATGTATGATTATTTCCACCACGTTCGTGCGACCATGATTATAAGTTAAGTAGCGCGTAATCTATCACAATGATTACTTTAAACAACCGTTGCTGTATGTCTCAACCTATCACAGTAGTTACTTTAAACAATTGTTGTTGTACGTCTTTTAATAAAATAAAAATATGCAGCAGTAGAACAACAATAACAATAATAGCAAGAACAACAAGAACAAAAACAAGAACAACAAGAACTACAAGAAGAAGAAGAAGAAGAACAACAACAACAACAACAAAAACAAGAACAACAACAACAACAAAAATAAAAACAACAACAACAAGAACAATAACAAACATAACAATAATAAGAACAACAACAAGAATACCAAGAATAACAACAACAACAACAACTAGCATTGCTAACTTGAATCCATATTTTTCTTGTCTCATTCATGTTGGAGAAGAGGTGATGGAGTTATGAAATTTGTTAACTAAAGAAATGATGTTTTCATGTTTTATTTATGGAAGAAATGATATTTTCGAGTTTGCTTAAGTGGAGAAATAGAGTGTCGTAAATGGAAGATGATGTTTGGAGGTAGAAGATGAAGTTCCTCTAAGTTGGAAGTTCATCTAAGTTTTAGGTTTCATGCGAATCACTAATGGTAGTGTCTTGAGCATTTATACTCACTAAATGGACGATAAAGATTTGTTTAAGGACGATGAAGAAACTGGATAAATACGCTTATATTTCCCCATGACCGTGACTGACTTTTCACCATAATTGGAAGTTCAAACCGTGGTAAAAAGTGCCTTAAATAAATAAAAATAAAGTTGTAGATGCTAGGATTCTAACTCATGACCATGTGCCACTTTTCAACACGGTTGGAAGTTCCGACTGTGGTAAAAAGTAGCTTATAAATAAATAAATAAATAAACAAAACTGTAGGTGTTATGGTTCGAACTTATGACCATTCACCACTTTTCACCACGGCTGGAAGTTCCAACTATGGTAAAAAGTGGCTTAAAAATAAATAAAAAATAAAATTGCAGGTGTTAGGATTCGAACTCATGACTAGGCTCCACTTTTCACCGCGGTTGGAAGTTCCAATTTGTGGTGAAAAGTGGCTTAAAAATTAAAATAAAAGGAAAATGCCTAAGTGAATAGATTCTACCGCGATGAATACTTTGGATAAGGTGAAATGGCGTCATGAAAGGTACTTTTTGTAGTAGTGTGGTCGCTGGAAAAGCTCTGACAATGAAGTTTTCTCATGATTGGGTCATGGTGGAAAATTATTTGTGCCAATCCCCACACATTTCTAGGGGAAGTCCATTTGTTAGACTTGAGGCTAAGGTGTTTCATGATGCGGAGCCACCTGCTAAACGACCTTATATTATCAAGTAAAACTTAAGGGGAGGTTCGATTCTATGGGAGGTTCCTCCATGAAGAAGAAATCTTCTTTCATGGCCGTATTAAAAAATAAAAGGAAGTGCTTCAAGAATGCTTCATTGCTCTCACAATAGAGCGAGATCGATATCTATAAGAGCTCCAAGGGGCGTCTTTCTTTCTTTCATAAGGGCCATTGTAGAAAGTTTTGGATACCTCGGTACGCTGGCTGAGAATGTGTGTTCACTTGTATAGGATATTAAGAAGAAGGACGAAGCTCTAACCCATGCATATAAAACATTCACCAAGGATAAAGTCACTTTTGTTGATTCAAACATGATTTTGGATTCTTCTCGCTAGACAATAGAGGACCTGAAGGCATCTTTGAAAGAGGCTCGAGAAGGTTGGAAGAAGAACAAGGATGACCTACGGGAGATGTGTCTTAAAATATTTCCTTACCTAAGGAGTGTGCAAAGGTAATGGAAGAAGATTTCTCCATCGTGCATATATCTTCTGAGAGTGCATTACAACAAGTGGAATATTTTTATCATGAAGTGTATATTTTGTGAGAGCAAGTTCGTTGTGATCAGGGCATCGTGAAGGGGAGTCAGTCTCTATTATGGATGAGTAAGATGTGTAGTCCCTTGTTGTCTCATCTCTCTCTCTATCTATCTATTTATCTATCTCTCTCCCTCTCTCTCTAGGTTATTCACACTCAATGTAACTTTAATGAATAGGTAAACTTCATAGTTTATGTTTGCCACTGTGTATTTTAATTTTTGTTGCTTATCGTTATTTATACATGTTGCAACATGGCTTTAAGTATCAATTTCATTTATTTGGGAGATAGCTTATTCTTAGAGGTTATGCTCAAAGTTTCATTAGAAGTCTCTAGGGACTGTGTATGGCTAATGATCGATTCTCCTTCTCTTCCCCCAAGTGAAAGCATGGTCTAAGGTCGACGTGATGATGACTCTCCTCTCCCTTTAGAGTGGCTAGCTACCAAAAGACGGGTAAGCCATGAATCCCTACTTTGTGGCATGATGTCTTTATATGTGTGCTTGCACTTTGCGGCTTTGATTGCTTTAGCTGTAGGGAATGGTGTTTGTGGCAGTTCCTCCGAGTCGTTTACAATGGGGATTTGATTGATTTAGTTGTGCACATGTGGCACCAACAATATCCTAACTTTATGGTTATCCTTCATGATTATAATGAAAATATTTTAGTAAAATTTATTTATTATCATAGAGGAAAAACATTACATCCTGATGAGAGATACATTTTACATGTAATAAGATGAAATTTAACAAAGTGACGTAGCCGCTTATTGTCCACTAGAGGCATTGGTAAGTGCTTATATTTATTTTTATATTAAATTTAAAGGGGAATTAATTTATTTACCTTTTGTTATTCTTATTAATTTATTTACTACAATTTTGTGTTTATTTCCCTTATCTCAAGTCAATTTTTTTTAAAAAAAATTCTTTCTACCATTTAATATGATTTTATTACTTCTTAAATTATTATTATTTTTGTCTATTTTATCTCATAATTATTATTAAAAAAATTAAATTTTTATTTTATAAATAACAACGACTTATTTACTATGAATATTGATCCTCTCAGTCTCTTTTTGATTTTCCTCCTGTAAAGTCATTCTTCTATTTCCCGTTATGGTGTGTCTGGTATCGTTTTCTTTCCTCCTCAGGTTCTTTGAGTGAGAGCTCAATTTTACAACCAATAGTTTTGTTCTGGGGTACTTCTATCTCACTTGTTCTATTAGGTTTGTTGTTGGATGTTGTTGTTGTGGTTTTCCTTAAGTGTTGAAGTCGTCCTGTTTAGTTTTGTATTTTGGTTTGTCCCATACTTTTTCTTCCATCTTTCCTTTCATTTCTATACTGGCTTTGTCATGGAAGTTTCAAGATCGTAAAAAACAGTTAAAAGGAACATATGATCCTTGGATATTTCTACCATTCATCATCTCCCTGACCTTCAGATTCCTAGTAGTTTGGGTATTGGCGATAATAGTGAAGAAAATCATAATATGATGTGAATGGAAGAAATCAATAGAGTTAGTAACAACATTAATAGTATCAAAAGCCCAAAAAATCAAGAAGAAGATGACCCATATTTTTGTGTCTAGAATGATCAAGATATAAAGAAGAATATAAAGATAACAGCTAAAGCTACGCGAAAAATACCTGAGCGCATCGCACGCTCGAAGATACAACAGAGTCACCATCGAACTTTATTTATTCCCAAAGGAAAGGGAAAACATCGGAAAAACCCGAGGGAGTAGAAAAAGGGTAAGGAAGTCAATTATGCAAGGGGAAGATATTAACACCCATCACAACCGTTATACTCAACGGAAACCATTTTGATTGTTCTTTGCTCGAATGGGTTTTACTATCTAAAGATTGCTCGCGAAAAGGATAAAGGGAAAATAATGGAATAGATAGAGTGATTGGTGAGGATTGGGGCCCTAATGTCTACGTATACTTATAGTGAAATAAGGAATTCAGAGCTTTGTAGTTCATAGAACTAATGGTGAGAGATGAATTTTTTTTTATAAAGGTATGGTTTGAACCAAAGGATTGTGTTGTTTGAACCCATATGGTAGGTATATCTGAACTAATGAGAAAAGTGGCATGAACCAATATATGGTATGGCCGAAGCATGAACCAATATATGGTATGGACGAAAATAAAGGGTTTTATCTTATATAAGGACTTAAATGTAAGTAAAACAAAGGAAAGGTTTGTCTATACGAGACAAACAAAAATGCTTTTGGTTCAGAGGCAGGCATTGATTATTGGCCCAAAGGTATGTATGGAATCCAAAAAAAGATTGTATTTGGTTCAAAGAGAAAGTATATCACTAGGAATGATTGATGATTGAAGGTATTGAATGATGTATAAGATACTGAATGGTGAATGATGAAGGATGAATGGAAAGATGAAGGAGAAATAATTAATGTTCTCGTGGAGGATTTGAATCCTCGTGCCTATGTATTCTCACTATGCAATGAGAAAGGCAGAGCTCCGTAGTTCTGAGAACTAATGCAGAACAAAGAAAGAAAGAGTTGATTGGGTTGCCAACATGCGAAGTAAATTGCTTGAATAGAAAGAGTGCGGCTTTAACTAATAAATGGTGTTTAGCCAAAGTGACAAATGAGAGATGATTGCCTAAACACGAGAGGATTTACAAGGTAAAAGAGCTCGAAAGGATCCATCTAAGCACAAGAGGACTTATAAGACAAAAAATGAAAGAAAGATTATTTGCTTATACGTAAGAGGGTTTATAAGGAAAATAATGAATAATAGAGTTTGCCTAAGCACAAGAAGACTGATAAGACAAACAATGAACAAGAGATGATTTGCCTACACACGAGAGAATTTACAAAGGAAAAAAGATCGAAAGGATTCGTCGAAGCACGAGAGGACTTATGAGACCAACAATGAATGAGGGATGATTTGCCTACACACGAGAGGATTTACAAGGCAAAAAAAGCTCGAAAGGGTTTGTCTAAGCACGAGAGGACTTATGAGACAAACAATGAATGAGATATGATTTGCCTACACATGAGAGGATTTACAAGGCAAAAAAGCTCGAAAGGGTTCGTCTAATCACGAGAGAACTTATGAGACAAATAATGAATACAAGATGATTTGCCTACACACGAGAGGATTTACAAGGCAAAAAAGCTTGAAAGGGTTTGTCTAAGCATGAGTGGACTTATGAGACAAACAATGAATGAGATATGACTTGCCTACACACGAGAGGATTTACAAGGAAAAAAAGCTCGAAAGGGTTCGTCTAATCACGAGAGAACTTATGAGACAAATAATGAATACGAGATGATTTTCCTACACACGAGAGGATTTATAAGGCAAAAAAGCTCGAAAGGGTTTGTCTAACCACGAGAGGACTTATGAGACAAATAATGAATAAGATATGATTTTCCATCACACGAGAGGATTTACAAGGCAAAAAAGCTCGAAAGGGTTTACCTAAGCACGAGAGGACTTATGAGAGATGATTTGTGTACATACGAGAGGATTTACAAGGCAAAAAAAGCTCGAAAGGGTTTACCTAAGCACGAGAGGACTTATGAGACAAACAATGAATGAGAGATGATTTGCCTACACACAAGAGAATTTACAAGGCAAAAAAGCTCGAAAGGGTTTGTCTAAGCACGAAAGGACTTATGAGACAAACAATGAATAAGAGATAATTTTCCTACACACGAGAGGATTTGCAAGGCAAAAAAGCTCGAAAGGGTTTGTCTAAGCTCGAGAGGACTTATGAGACAAATAATGAATAAGAGATGATTTGCCAACACAAGAGAGGATTTACAAGGAAAAAAAGCTCAAAAGGGATTATCGAAGCACGAGAGGACTTATGATACTAACAATGAGTGAGAGATGATTTGCCTACACACGAGAGGATTTACAAGGAAAAAAGCTCGAAAGGGTTTTTCTAAGCACGAGAGGACTTATGAGAAAAACAATGAATAAGAGAGTCTGCCTAAGCACAAGAGGACTGATAAGGAAAACATGAGTGGGATAGTTTACCTAAGCACAAGAGGAATGATAAGGCAAACATGAATGATGGATTGATTATGATTCAAAGATGGGGATTTTACCACAAGGGAATTAATCCAAAGGATGTATGGATCAAGGAGAGTATCACGGTTGACCCAAAGAGGAGAGTGTGTCTGATGAAGCAATGGTGTTGCAATGTTGTAGTGTTGAGTAGTTGATGTGTTTGTCTGAAGAATTTTTTTCAATTACTTGATTCAAGTCGCACTAAAGTATATGAATAGAGGTGAATACTCTGAGAAACTGGGTCATTCGTCCCGTATCCAAAGATATTCAGAATGATGATAGGAATTCTCCCTCTCATCCCTTCTCTACTGCTTAAGGCCCGTGTCGTGTAATCCTCATCATGACTGACAAGTTTTTAATGAAGATTCCTGCTTGTGGATCCTGATGATGCAGTGTTTCTTGTGAATAAAGAGACTTGGCAATTGCTTGATTCAAATTATACTAAAGTCTATGAATAGAGGTTAATACTTTAAGCAACTGGGTCATTTGTTTTGTACCCAAAGATAAATAGAATGAGGATAAGAATGCTCCCCCTCACCCCTTCTTTATTGCTTAAGGCTTATTGAACACAGTTGGTTGACAAGTGTTGATAAATGACCTTTGTTGTGCTTGAATTATAGTGTCCAGTCTATCTGCAATGCTTGACTTGTATTTACTTGATGTGAAGTCTTGGAGTTGAATTGATGTCTTGATATCCAGTGCAGCTCCAACACAAGAGGACTAGCATTATCAAGTAATCAATGGTCTTTTGATCACTTGAATAAGATGAGGGAATGTGAACAAATTAAAGGACTTGGTTGACCAAAGTGAACTTTGATCAACTCAAATAATGTGGATAGAAATCAGTTGTGAACTATGCACAACTAATTGATGATCTAAAAATCCTAATGAATTAATCAAATCATGCTAATCTTGATTCTAGAAATCAACCTAAAACTAAGGGAACATGTTAATGATACATTGATTATCAATTTTCTACAAGGATTAAACCTAAAAAGAATTAAAATTCTAATCTACATGTTAATCATGATTATATTCAATTAATTCCAAAAGATTAAGAAAACAAATATATCATTTATTCTAAAAAATGAACTATACATAATTAATTCTAAAAATATGCATTAAAAACAATTATTCATTTTTTCAATTATTTTCAACAAAATACAAATGCTAAAAAAATAGCAAAAGAATAAAAGAATTAAAAATAGGGGGTTTATGCATAAAAATAGGGTGCAAAAATCCTCAAGCAAACCCTAACTTTGGTTAGATATAAATAACCACAAACTTTGAATCTATGATGATTACTAAAAGTGCTAATCATGAATAAATGATATACATGTATTTGGTCAAGAATAAGTGTAGATGAATCTCAAGCCAAATGTCAGATGAAAAGTGAAAAGGGAAGGAAAATTTTGGGGTATGACAACAACAATATAATCATAGGAAAAATCCTATCATCTAAACTTATTCATAAAAACTCTTTCAATTCAGCTTTAGCCAACATTTGGTGTGATCCTTGTTAGATGCCCAAAAGTGCTTATTTGAGCTATCATATGTGGGCATCTTTCACTCTTTTTCCTTGCTAAAATTGTCAAAACCACATTTGTTTTACATGGAATGCATTACATTGATAAACAAGCTTGGTGCCTTTGATGTGGGTGTTATTGTGCAGGAAAGGCATGAATTAATTGATAATAAAGACACAATAGAATTGGCAAAGGAACCAAAGAATACAAGCATTTCATCTGCCTGCTCGCTAGGCGAGGCTGTGGCGAAGCTTTTGGTTCGCTAGGCGAGCTCCTGGCGAAAAGCTCCAGTAAATTAGCAAATTAATTCGCTAGGCGAGCTCAAGGCGAATGTGGTAGCGAGTTCATTCTGTTTTGGTGAAAAACGCAGCCAGCACTCACTCGCTAGGCGAAGCTCTAGCGAGTCCCCAGCGAGCATTCCAGTAGCAAGACCTCTCAACCTCGCTGGGGCGAAGGTTGAAGCGTGTCCTTCGCTAGGCGAAGGTATGTTCGCTAGGCGAACATCACAGTTCAGCAAGCCCTGTTTTCTCTGGGCGCAGGGGCCTTTTGTGCCCATTTTAGACCCTCGCTAGGCGAGCCATTCTGCTCGCCTAGCGAACATGACAGACCAGCTGAGGTCTATAAGTAGCAGGTGCCACTTTTGAGCACCATACCTCATTTTTACCAACTTTTCCATTTCTGTACTTTTTCTAGATATTTTTGCAGCATTGTTTTGGGAGCTCTTATGCCCTAGTTTTTCATTTCTCTTCATCTAGCAACCATCTTCCACAAAAAGAAGGTGGATTCCCATCCAACTTCGATTATCCGACTTGGATGTTGATCAACCTTCTTTCCTTACTTGCCGACCAAGCTACCATGAAAATGAGTAGCTAAGTCATCCATTTGTCAAGGTTAGATGTAGGTGATTTCTAGCTTTGTGTGTAAATGTAAGGATCCTCATATGTAAACTCTTTAACGGTAAATATATGATGAAAACTTTGTTTCTATTTAAAACTCTTTGTGTTGGTTTATGATCGAGAGATGTTTACCGATTCTTGACCTAGGTTTTCATCCAAACTTGTTTGTTAGCTAGAGATAGTAACGAATGATTTTGTTCACCATAAGGTTGAACCAAAAGGTTGTCATTTTGATAGATTGTGTTCGAGAGAAACAATGGATCAAAATGGCAAAACTCACAATGGGTGTTCGAGAGAAACGCATTGAGAGGACCTTGTGAAATTATTTATCATCTAAAGGAGTTTATAAGATTGTTGACCGAGCTAATACATGCAAAGTGATCATTGAAACCTAACTTTGACAATATTTCTCATTTAATCAAAACATAACTTTTACCGCAATTAATTACTTTGTATGCAAGATAACTTGATTAAAACCAAAACCCTATTGTTACATTAAGTTAAGATTAATTCAACCATTGAACGGCAGTGATATCTTACAATCTCTGTGGATACGATAACAAAAACCCGACACGAAAAATACATTTCAACAATCCTTCAGGAATAAAAATATATGAATTAGAGCCAGATCTATTTAGAATATCTATGGACAATCCTTTGAATGTCAAAAGAATCCTCAAAGGAAATCCCTGAATTTTCACAAATTCCTAATTATATGTAAAACCATCGAACTAGAATTACCAACACCAAGACATGGAATTCAATAAAGTTTCAGTTTGGGTTCAAATATGGTGAATTGGTCCTAAGACCATAACCAAATAAATTAGTGAAAGAATCGCCTATAAGTTGGGGACAATCCTAGAAGAAAATATATACAGCTACTCTAAGGTGACTACCATTTTCAAAGTTAAAGTTTTGTTTGATGTACTTAAACCTCTCAAACCAGGTTTTTACATAGGGAACAAGAAACAAAGGATCAACTGGGTTGATTTCAGGTTTGAGAAAATTTCTATGTTTTGTTTTAATTGTGACTTTATAGGTCACAATGAAGAACTCTACAAATTTAAAAACTAAAAGATGTTTGAACCAAACAACCCAAGTCCTTTTATACCCGACTCTGATCATCGGAATTTGACAGAAAAACCAAAGAACCCTTGGAAAAAATATTTAGTAGCAATCATATGTATTCACCTAGTTATGGAAATCATAGTCCCGTTCTAGAAGCCATGCTATGACAATTTGGAAAAGAATCTATTTTGGAAAACGTCAATTATCAATCTATAGTAGCAATGCAATTGGTTCAGGTTCACCATAACGTAACTTTCGTTAACACATACTCTCATGATAATAAAATAAAATTCATTGAACACCGGCCAGATGACATTGTTATCACAATCTCTGATTAAATAACACAAACATCTAGGAGGGTTAGTCGAGAGCCATGCAGATTATTAGCTTAAACTTTCAAGGGTTGGAAAAACCTCAAAGAGTTAGAGCATTAGGGAAGTTCCTCTTAAACTAGTACCACGATATTCTTTTCTCATTTGAATCTAAGTTTACCATCAACTATTTTTTGAAAATTATCTTTAATTTTGCTCATAACATGCTTGTCTACTCTATTCAAGTCTGCTCCACCTCTCGTGCAGTTAAAACAAGAGGCGTGATCCTTATGTGGAACAATGTTGTCAATATGAATATTTGTGATTCAAATAATAATTTCATTGGTGGCTTGATGACTTCTCGACAAGTGTACCAATAATGTCGAAGTAATAAAAAGATTGAATCCAAATGGACTACCTTCAAGCAAGACAAAATGTGTGCAATTTATAAAAACTAGTAAAAGGAGCGGGCGTTTGAGTTTCAGTGCGAAAAGTAAACAAATGAGTAAACAATATCATGAAAGCGAACACTTGTGTTCTAGAATCCATTATTCATCTATTGTTGATGTTTGATGCCTTGTATGAATGATCTAATCACTATAACTCCACGACAAATTAACAAAACCATTATAGCCAGTCCCTTACTAAACAACTCACAAACCACTATTCAGAGCTCTCTATCTCTAGTCCGCCAACATAAGTTGGGTTAGGTGATGTATAGAACATTAATTCTCTATGCCACTACTCAAGGTCTCCTATCCCTATTAAACCAGCGTAAGTACAACATTTCCCTAGGTCCAACCTATAGACTAATGGTTAATATTTCCTATGTGCCCAAAATCTATTTAAAAGAGAATCTCACATAAAAATCATTATGAATAAGAAGTAATTCAATAAGATTATAGATCAATAGTTCATAAAATGGTCAAATCAACATAGAATCCAACAATATAGGAATAGGTTCATCATAAAACAATCTAACCTAGAGAAGCTTAGTTACTCGTAATGCAATTAACAGTATCATAATTGATAGATAAAAATAACATGAGAAGTCCCTTGAAGTGATGGCCTCAAATGGCTTCAAATGCTCTAAAAATCTTCACTGGTGCCCTCAAAATCGTGTTTCAATCTCCAAATTTTGTAACCCTTGTGAAAGTGTAGAAAATCCTCTTTTAAAGGCATCAAAATGGACTAGAACGCGTCAGAAAAAGCTCAGAAAAGTGACCATCGTGCGTGTGATACCTTGCATCGCACACGATGCAGCTTTAGATGCCCTATCGTGTGTGCGATGTTTCACGTGATTATTCCAGTGACTGTATGCTTTTGCTCCTTTTTCACTCAAATTTTCACGAAGTCTACAATTTGAACACTTAGCTATTTTCCTCTTATTCTTTGGTCATTCTTCTTCATATTTGCTCTACTTTCACTTGTTTTCCTTTGATTCCTCGACTAAATATATGCAATGATAGACTGTTATCACAAATCCAAACTTGAACTGTTGCTTGTCCTCAAATAACTCCCATGTAACTGCACATTTCAACAGACAACAAGTCACACAATAATAATCAAATATCACCAAATTAAATATTTCTTTTACCTGACCATTGTTCTAGCTCCCAACTTTTACCCGACGAATTCGAAAAAACATCCTCAACATGGAGGAGTACTCAACATGTCTCTCATCTCACTATAACCCACTCAATGGATAGGGTGATCTCTCAATCATCATGCAAAATTAATTAAGCTTAGCTTGATCATGTCCTAATAGAGTTCATCATAGAAATTACAACATACACATTAGATGACTTTTCAGGTTATAACTTGGCTTATGTTAGGGTAGGATATTTTGAATAAAGTAGGTTTAAACCCTTAGAGTTAAGTTCCTAGTTCTCCTTCTATCATCATACCTATTTGTTCCTTTTTTATAGTACTAGAGGGTTTTGATCCTTTTTATAATATCATTCTTTTCTTCTTCTTTTTGAATAAGTGTCTTTTTTCCACTTATTTTCACAATAATTTTTGAATTTTTGGATCATATTCTCTAATACCCAAACCCCAAACTTAAAACTTTTCTCACTTCCAAGAGCAACCCCAAACTTTTTTTTTTCATATACTTTAGGAACTATACTTCTACCTAACTCCAAAGAGAGGGTGGGAAAAAAGATATTTCAAGTAATGTGGCTAAGAATTTGAGGCTACGTCACCGAAATAAAGGCTTAGGATCAAAGTGGTTAGCAATGGATATACCTATTACTACATGGTGATTTACAAAGGCTCAAAGTTATAAACAAAAAATTGCCTCAGTGTGTGTTGGTCAAACCAGATAACTTAATCAAAAATATATCAAACTTGATAAAAGATTAATGCATGGATACACTCATACAGATAAGAAAAGTGAACAATGGAAATATTTGGCTCAAACCTTACTAGATTAATTACAAGTCCGTTGATTATTTTCTCATCCTTCGCCTTCAAGTTGCTAGTTGCTACGGTGATGATCAAGTTCCTTTTGGATCATTTGTTCAATGCTAAAGTGCTAAACTTGCAATATGAAAGAAACAAAACAACTACAAACTCATTTATTAAAGACAATATAGATTTTCATGTCAAGGTTACGCTTGAGTATCTCGTTCCTCTTGTGGATGATCTTGCATAAAAACAAAATAAATTCTGCAAAATAAAAACTGATTAAAAATAATGGGTTGTCTTCCATCCATCGCTTATTTTCCCTCAATAGCTTGACGCTCAATGATGAAAACACGTCAGGCGCAAGGGATATCCTCACACCGGTGAAAACTCCTTCTTTCATTCTTTTATGGGCTTCACTACCTTTCTCTTTCTATTGATAGCATGTATATAGATCTTCCATATATAGTGTTCATTGATATGCATTAAACACCACCTTCTCCTTATTAAACTTCAAAATCAACTCACTTGTCTCCACGTCTATTTTTGCCTTCTTGGTTGCCAAGAATGGGCGCCCGAGAATCACTGACCCTTATGAATAATTTTCCATGTCAATCACCACAAAGTCAGTAGGGAAGGTCAAACCATCTACATGAACTATCACACCTTGTAAAATACCAAGCGGACGAGTCACCGATGAATCAGCCAAAGTGAGTGCCATGTTGCTCGGTATGATCTCTCCCATCCCTAATTCCTTAAATTTGCTCAGTGACATGACATTGATGATCAATCATAAGTCACATAAAGCATGTGGGATTTTTAATGCACCAATGGTGCAAGTGATGTTGAAATCCCCTGGATCATTTATCTTTAGTGGAAGTCCCGATGGTTCTACTGTCTCGTCTTTCTCTGTCATGTTGACCTATTCTTGAGCCAACATCTACTTTCCACCTTTCAGCAATACCTGTATACACTTAGCAAACTTGGGAATTAACTCTAACATTTGATGAAAAGAGATACTTACCTAAAGTTGTCTCAATACTTCTTTAATATTTTCAAACATTCCAACCTCATCCTCATGCACCAGTTTCTTCTTAATGATGGGATATGGTAGTTTTATGTACTCTGGTAAATGTGGGTTCGGTTCATTCACGATTTTCTCCTTTTCTATCTTCTAAGGAGAGTTTTTGTCTATAAGTTGATCAATGGTGAATCCTATTTATTCTTTTTCACCTTGATTTACATTCTCCTCCTTTTCACTTCCACCTTCCTTTTTCTCGATTTCATCCTCTTGAACTCTTTCAACTTTGTCCTTTTTAGTAGCTACCCCAAAATCTGTATCCACAACCTTGCATGTTTCATTTTTAGGATTTTCAACGGTGTTACCGGTGAATCCTCCACTTGAGCTTGGCAAGTAGCTATTTGTCTCGATAATTGACCAATTTGAGTCTCTAAATTCTTGATTTACACATCATGGTTTCTGCTCACAATTTCATGGTTCCTTGTTACCTGTCAAAGCTAATTTAATTAACTTTAATGAAATTCTGCAAAGTCTCTTCAACTATGATGGATTCCTTTAAAACGGAGCTTGTTGGCTTTGTTGAATCCATTGGTTGGCATTTGAATTATGATTATTATTCCAACAGAAATTTGGGTGATCTTTCCAACCCTAATTGTATGTGTTGGAATACGGGTTGTTCTTTTGAAAATTAGCCAACTGGACCTCCTCATTTGTCCCTTCCAACGAACACCTTCCATTCACATGTTCTCTTCCATAGAAATCGCACCTAAGTGCTTGTACCTGACTCACGTTAGCTCCACCAAAGGTACTTTCAGCTAGCTTTTTACTCAACAATTCAATTTGAACTAAAAGAGAAGTATGGGTATCAAGAGGTAACATACCTTTAGGCATGCCTGCAGTTTCAAGCTTGACCGACCTTTCACTTTTTCGAACAATACTTATTCATACACATCTTCTCAATGAGGTCTTTTACTCGTGGTTTGATCATTTAGAGAATAGTACCTTCCTCAGAAGCATCCAATGAGATGAAAGTTTGACTTCTGAGACCTTGATGAAGTTTTGAATCTGCTCCATATTATTCATTTTATGATTTGGGCATCTGTGCAACAGAAGTTTGAATTTTTCCCAAGCGTCATAAAGTGACTCAATTTCCCACTGCTCAAAATTTACAATTTTTGCTCGGCGCTCGGTAAACCGAGTAGTAGTAAAAAATATTTCAAGGCATTTATCCTCTAATTCCTTCCAAGTTCGGATTGTTCCATTCAGAAGGCAAAGCAACCAATCTTTCGCCCTTCCAATCAGTGAGAACCCAAACAACCTCAATTTAACCTGGTCTTCAGTGACATCAATTGGTTTGCACATTGAAATCGTTTTATAGAAGCGTGGAAGAAGCACCAATAGGTCTCTAATCGCATTCTCGTCGAACGAATTTTCTCTTAAAACTGAAAGTACATAATTTTTAATATCAAAGTTAGTAGGGTCTGCCAGTACAACCCCCCTAGAAACCTATCCTTCATTAGTTCTTTTACAGTAGTCCCCCAGAGTGAAGGCTTGTGCATCTACCATGATGACTTCTTCTTCCGAATCAGAAGAATTTGATAGTTGCTCATCTTGTGATATTCTGCCATTTAGAACTGATTCGCTAACTGCTTTTCTAAGAGCATGTGCGGTTCTTTCAATTTCTGGATCCAATGGAATTAGTGGTGATCCTGAACTGCACACACACAAACAGAAAATACCTCAGTAGTACTATGATAAACAATAAAATAAAACAAAACTTAAAAATACTATAAAAAAATAAAAAAAATTGCACAAACACCGCCTTGTTGAAAAATCAATAGTCCCCGGCAACTGCGCCAAAAACTTGATGACTTCTCGGATAGTGTATCGATAATGTCGAAGTAATAAAAAGATCGAATCCACATGGATTGTCTTCAAGCAAGACAAAACTTGTGCAATTTATGAAAACTATTAAAAATGGGGGGTTCCAGTTTAAGTGAGAAAAGTAAATAAACGAGTAAAGAATATCATGAAAGCAATCGGGTTGTGTTCTAGAATCCCATATTCCTCTATTGTTGATGTTTGATACCCTATATGAATGATCTAATCATTATAACCCCACTACAAATTAACAAAATCGTAATAGCCGATCCCTCACGAAATAACTCACTAACCACTACTTAGAGTTTTCCATCTCTAGTCCGCCAGCGTAAGTAGGGTTAGGCGGTGTATAGAATGTTAATTCTTTATGCCACTACTCGGGGTCTCCTATCCTTATTCAGGAAGCGTAAGTACAACGATTTCCCTAGGTCCAACACGTAGACTAATGGTTAGTATTCCCTATATGCCCAAAATCAGATTAAAATAGTATCTCACATAAAAAACATTACGAACAAGAAGCAATTGAATAAGATTATTGATCAATAGGTTCATACGATGGTCAAATCAATATAGAATCCAACAATATAGAAATAGGTTCATCATAACACAACCTAACCTAGAAAAGCTTAGCTACTAATGATGCAATTAACAAGACCCTAATTGCTAGATAAAAATAACATGAGAAGTCCATTGAAGTGATGGCCTCCAATGGATTCAAATGCTCTAAAAATCTCCACTTGTGCCTTCAAAATCGTGCTTCAATCTCCAAATTTCGCACCCCTGGTGAAAGTGAAGAAAATCCTCTTTTAAAGGCATCAGAATGGACCAGGTCGCGTCAGAAAAATCCTAGAAAAGTGACCATCATACGCGTGATACCTTGCATCACGCACGATGCAACTTTAAATGCCCTATCGCGTGCGCGCGATTATTCCAGTGGCTGCACACTTTTGCTCCTTTTCCACTCAAATTTTCACTAAGTCCAGAATTTGCACACTTAGCTATTTTCCCTCATTCTTTGGTCATTTTTCTTCATATTTACTCAACTTTCACTTATTTTTCTCTGATTCTTCGACTAAATATATGTAAAGACGAACTATCATCATGACTATTTTATCTATGTTGATCATGCCAATATTTGTATAATCAAAGGATTTTATGGTTACTCTAACCATTTTAACAAGCATTTAAATTGTTCTATCATTTTTTACCTTTATAACTCTAATAATACGGATGACTAGATTATGCGTGGTGATTTTAATATAGTTAAAGCTTCAAATGAAAAACAAGGTGGCAAACCCATTGATTATTGTCATACCCCAAAATTCAACCTACCTTTCACAAGTTCATCTAGGTCACTAACCCTAATCATTCACATATCTTGATAGACATTTATCTCACCTACATATCCATAATATCATAGTACATTCCACTTGCATTTGAAAAATCTCAAAATCATGGATTCAAGGGGCTCGATCACACAAGGCATGGAAGGAAGGTATGCCTTCAAGTTTTAGAATCATCTGGTCATTCATGGAGCTTCATTGGTTTGTTCAACAATTCATCAGATGTCTACTTGTTCATGAGCTTCATGCTTGGTTCAAGGTGCATTCATTCAAGATGGTCATGATCTTTGGCTTGGCTAAGTGTTTATTCGCTTGGTTGGATTTAGTCTAGTAGCATGACATATTTCATCTAGCTTGAAAGTATCGTGTTATCCAGTAAAGTCCATTTTCATTCATTCTATCGAGTCATTATTCAAGTCCATTCCATACAAATCATTACATATCATTTCACCCAAAAATACATATTTGACTTTTGGTCAACTGTTGACTTTGTGGTCAATCAGTTGACCAAAGTCAACCATCTAACCAAAATCCACTTTTAGTCACCTTCGTATTTTTAAATCCATTTTTAATCATCTTCATATTTTAAAATCATTCATTATCACTTGAAACCATATCCATATATTCAACCATTTAACCATTCAATGCCATCTACACAATTTCACGTTCATTTCTAATAAACCATTTAACCATTCAATTTCCAATTTCCAAACATAAATTCAATTCCCAAACTACAAAAATATCCCAAATTCCATTCAAATCAAATACGTTGCGTTTCAATTCAATTTTATTCAATTTCCAAAATTCCAAAACCATTCATAATTTATTCCATCATACATTTCAAACGTTCCCATTACAATTTCAAAGCCATAATTCAAAATAAGCATTTAATTTGCAACTCTAAACTACAAATTTACAACTAAAAGAGGCTATGAAAGTATTGGAGTTTCTAATGTTCAGTTTTCTAACAATCTTACATACAAGGATAAGAATTCAACTAAGATTTGTAATGGAGAAACACCATAGGAATTCTAAGCCAAGGCCAACAAACATATCATCAATCTTAAAAAAAACACTTCAACTACTACAAGAAATAAGAATAATTTTGACCGAGATGCAGGCTTGAATAATATTAGTGACTTGTTAGAAATATAAGTTCATTTGCTCAACAATCTAATCTGCGGGAAAACACTTTGGAGACCAAGAAGTAAAGTCACACAAGATCAACTTCTAAAAATTCTAATGGATTTGCACATTCAGATGAAAAGCTTGATACTGTTATTGAAGTAGAAAAGAAAGCTGCACGTGACTTAATTCGGGGAAATAAGAAAGGTAGAGCCTTGCTCGCATTAAAGAAAAAGAGACACAAGAAGAACTGTTGAAGCAAGTTGATACTTGCCTTATAAATGTTGAGCTACAATTAGCAGATATTGAACTGAGCAAACTTTTAACCAACTTCTCACTCCTGACCAGAATCCCCCAAACTCCATCTAAACCTTCCATAAGACCCCTTTTAACTCACTTCACCACGGCCTCAATTCCCAACCGAATTCGACCTCGCCAACCTACACACACAAAAAAATAGAATCGCAAATACTCCACTTCATAACTGACATAACATAAATCCAGCATCCAAATGGATTTCATTCTTCAAACTGATAACATAACCTCTCAAAGGCCCAAGCGTTCCCATCCTGTGCACACCCTAATCTGTTTTACACCCCCAAGCTGGCCCATATTCATGTTGATCCCCATTAATCATGATTAGGCCCTATTTAATCTTTTAGTCCTAATTTTTTAAAATCTTGATGTTGTTTTGTTGGTCTTGATTAGAATTAGGATTACTCATAATTTCTTTTTTAGAAGGATTAGGATTAATTCTTGATTTTGTTAATTAGGAACTAACAAGTTTTGATTAATTAGGTAAGTAGAATTAGATTTAGGTTTAATCATCATTTAGTTGATCTTAATTTTTCAGAATTAATCCCATAGTTTAGTGGCCATTAGCTTTCGAGTTAAGCCATTTTTGTTGATTTAATTCAAAATTAGAACGATTATGTATAATTAGGTTTAATCAAATGTTAGATTAGATTTAATTTTTCTTAACTTTCCAAAATTTACTAGATTTGATTAACCATGCCGTGAATAGAATTTAGTCATTAAGTCTTGATATTCATTTTTGTGGATTTTTGTTGAGATTAATATGGTTAATGTTGATTATATCATGATTTTCCCATTAGGTCAATTTGCATTCAATTGGACTATTGTGTGATTGATTTGTATAATCATGTAGATTAGAATTCAATTCTTGATATAGGTTGTTAATTTCTCATTTGATTAGTAATTCTTAATTCATGTTTAGGTAGATTTAACCTTTAGAATTAATGTTCACTTTAATTGTCCATTTAATCGATTTCGTTGGTTTATGATCATATTGTAAATTGAAAATACCATTTCAATTTAGGTGATGAATATTTTGTATGTCTAATTTCATTTGCCATGATCATAGGATAGATCTTCGATTGTCTTTGATTGATTAATCCATTACCTTTTGAATCGATTCTAACCATTGTATGTACTTACATATTGTTGCATCACTCTCATTCATTTGACTTAATCTCATGCTAACCCATTTGCTACTTTGTGTTCCCACATGTTGACTTTGAGATTCAAGTTCACCCCTAGCTAGCCATGTTCCTAACTATTTCCTTCTCATTCAATAGCTTTGTATTGTTTGAAGCACCATGCCACTTGTATGCTTTAGGCATAGTACATAGTTTAATACTTTGTAACTTGTATTTTATTTTCATTCCCTTATGTTGTATTGTGTGGATCCACCCCCCCCCCCCCCCCATTGTGGGTCAAATGTTCCCCCACCCCATAGTCATGTAATAGCTTAGATTTATTGCTTTCTAGTTAGTTCACCATACATGTTAATAATCAAGATAAAATACAAAATGATAAACAAAGCATTTCAAGAGAAACAAAAGGTACTTGATTCAACGTCAAGTTGTTTTCCGAATAAAACTCACACCATTGCAACATGAATGCTTGATCCAACGTCAAGCATTCTCCATTCGTTCCATGATTTATTAGTCACATCCCTCCTCCATTCCTTTCTCAAACCCATTCTATCATCTCTTCTCCATTCTCTTCTCAACCTTATTCTATCTCTCACCTCCATTCCTCACACACATTTTTCATAATAAATTCAAACACTTGATCCAACATCAAGTTTCTTTTTCAAAACCATTATCATAACAAATTCGAATGCAAAATGGGGTGTACGTGTTTGTACATAACATTCAAGTAATTGGGTTGTCGGCCGTACCTAGCCTGAGGAGCCGACACTTGACTTTCCCCCTTAAAACATATAATGATTCAAATAAGTTAGATCTAGGTACTATGAGGGAGAAAAAAAGTAGTTAGGACTCCATGTTCCTCTCAGTTCCCAAGTACTGTGATTGTTGACCGTACTTAGTGAGGGTCAGATACTTGTCACCTCTAAGTTCCAATGATTAGACTCGCCAAACTCTTTTCACAATTCAAATCTCTTTTGGATGAAAAATATGTTGGTGTAAGCCCTAGAGGCCAATACTTTTGGTACTTGTATCAAATTATTTATTAATAATAAAAGGATTTTTATTTATTATGTTTGTTTAATAAAGTCCCTAGAATAGCTAGTCCGTTTAATGTATCAAGTGTGACTTAATCATGAGATCCCATTAAACATAAAGACATTATTCTTAAAGTATCTGTAGTCGAGCTTTGTTGTGAAGTGGGATAACATTAAAGCATTAATACTATTAAGTATATAGACTGATGATCACATATCATGGATCATGGATAAGGAGTTATCAAGTCTTAAACATAGGTATGAATATTAGGAGTAATATTTATACTAGATTGATCTGCTATGAGAATACCATATAGAATGTTATGCAAAGTGTCATAAGTTATTCTCATGGTGATAGTGGTGTATACCACCCTTCAACCTGAAACCACTATGGACCCTAGATGTAGAGTCGAGTATTTTATTATTGATCAAACATTGTCCGTAACTGGATGACCATAAAGACAGTTGATGGGTACTCCATGAAGCATGCTGAGGGACATGAGTGACCTAGATGGAATTTTCCCATCCTGCCCCTCATACATACTGATGAATGTGGACCACTGAACATACTAGCCAGAGGAGGTTTTCAGTACTTCATCACATTTATTGATGATTTCAGTAGATATGGTTATGTGTATTTAATGAAATACAAATCAGATTCCTTTGAAAAGTTTAAGGAATTCAAGAATGAAGTACAAAACCAACTAGGTAAGAATATTAAAACTCTTCGATCAGATCGAGGTGGTGAGTATTTAAGCCTAGAGTTTGATGACCATCTAAAACAGTGTGGGATCCTATCCCAACTTACTCCTCCTAGAACACCCCAATGGAACAATGTATTTGAGAGAAGAAATCTAACCTTATTAGACATGGTCCGATCCATGATGAGTCACGCCAATCTTCCAAACTCCTTTTGAGGACATGCACTGTTGACAGCAGCTTACACACTTAACCGTGTTCCATCCAAAAAGGTTGAGAAGACACCATATGAGATATGGAGTGGTAAGAAACCACATATGTCTTACATGAGGATTTGGGGTTGTGAAGTTTATGTGAAACGACAAATTTCAACTAAGCTTTAGCTCAAGTCTGACAAATGTTTATTTGTGGGATATCCTAAAGAAACAAGAGGGTATTACTTCTACAATCCTTCTGAGGGAAAAATGTTTGTCGCTCGAACTGGAGTTTTCCTAGAAAAGGATTTTGTTTCCAAAGGAATAAGTGGGAGGAAAGTAGAGCTTGAAGAAATTCAAGAATCACAAAGCATTGATACACCTATGGAGGAATTAAAGCAGGAAACACAAGTAGTTGTGGAAGAGCAACCTGCTCAAGTAGAACAAGACCAACGTAGGTCAAGTAGGCTACATCACCTACCTGAGAGATATGGATATCTCATAACTGATCAAGGTGATGTATTACTCATTGATCAAGATAAGCCTGTGACCTACCAAGAGGCCATAATTGGTCCCGAGTCTGAGAAATGGCTAGAAGCCATGAAATCTGAAATGGATTCCATGTACACAAACCAGGTTTGGACCTTGGTAGAGCCTCCTATAAGAGTTAACCCTATAGGATGCAAGTGGGTCTTCAAAAAGAATACTGACATGGATGGGAAGGTACATATCTATAAGGCAAGACTGGTTACAAAAGGATATAAACAAATTCATGGAGTTGACTATGATGAAACCTTTTCACCAGTTGCAATGCTTAAATCTGTTCGGATTTTACTTGCTATCGGTGCATATCATGATTATGAAATATGGCAGATCGATGTCAAAACTGCTTTCCTTAATGGGAATCTTCTTAAGGATGTGTACATGACACAACCTGAAGGATTTGACATACCAGAAGAAGCCCAAAAGATATGTAAGTTACAAAGATCAATCTATGGATTGAAGAAAGCTTCCAGAAGCTGGAATCTTCATTTTGATGAAACAGTAAAACAATATGGATTCATCAAGAATGAAGACGAGCCTTGTGTATACAAGAAGGTTAGTGGGAGCATGATCGTCTTCCTGATATTATATGTAGATGACATATTACTCATTGGAAACGATGTCCCTACCCTGCAATAAGTAAAATCTTGGTTGGGGAAATGTTTTTCTATGAAGGACCTAGGTGAAGCAACCTATATATTAGGAATCGGGATCTATAGAGATAGATCATAAAAATTGCTTGGCCTAAGTCAGAGTACATACATAGACAAAGTGCTGAGACGCTTTAATATGCATGATTCCAAGAAAGGATTCATACCTATGCAACATGGTTTGTGTCTATCAAAAACACAATCCCATTCAACTAAGGAAGAAACGGATCGCATGAATAAGATTCCATATGCATATGCAATAGGATCTATCATGTATGCCATGTTATGTACTCGACCAGATGTCTCGTATACTTTAAGTGCAACGAGTAGGTACCAATCTGATCCCGATGATGCTCATTGGGTAGCTGTCAAGAATATACTTAAGTATTTAAGAAGGATTAAGGACTCACTCTTGATATATGGAGGTCAGGAAGAGCTTGCTGTAATTGGATACATCGATGCTAGCTTCCGGACAGATAAGGATGACTTTAGATTGGAATCTGGTTATGTGTTTTGCTTAAACGGTGGCGCTGTGAGCTGGAAAAGTTCAAAGCAAGATATAGTTGTTGATTCTACAATTGAGGCCAAGTATATTGCTGCCTCAAGTTCAGCAAAGAAAGTTGTTTGGATCAAAAAGTTCATTAGTGAACTTGGCATAGTTCCTAGCATTGTGGATCCCATTGGTCTCTATTGTGATAACAATGATGCTATCGCACAAGCTAAGGAGCCTAGATCTCACCAACGATCCAAACACATACTTAGGCGTTATCACCTCATTCAAGAGATAATAGATAGAGGAGATGTGAAAATATACAGAGTACCTACACTTGACAATATTGCTGACCCACTGACAAAGCCTCTTGCACAGTAGAAGCATGATGGACATACTAGATCTATGGGCATTAGGGGTATGCTTGATTGGCTCTAGTGCTAGTGGGAAATTGTTGGTGTAAGCCCTAGAGGCCAATACTTTTGGTACTTGTATCGAATTATTTATTAATAATAAAAGGATTTTTCTTTATTATGTTTATTTAATAAAGTCCCTAGAATAGCTAGTCCGTTTAATGTATCAAGTGTGACTTAATCATGAGATCCCATTAAACATAAGGACACTATTCTTAAAGTATCTGTAGTCGAGCTTTGTTGTGAAGTGGGATAACATTAAAGCATTAATACTATTAAGTATATAGACTGATGATCACATATCATGGATCATGGATAAGGAGTTATCAAGTCTTAAACATAGGTATGAATATTAGGAGTAATATTTATACTAGATTGATCTGCTATGAGAATACCATATAGAATGTTATGCAAAGTGTCATAAGTTATTCTCATGGTGATAGTGGTGTATACCACCCTTCGACCTGAAACCACTATGGACCCTAGATGTAGAGTCGAGTATTTTATTATTGATCAAATGTTATCCGTAACTGGATGACTATAAAGACATTTGATGGGTACTCCACGAAGCATACTGAGAGACATGAGTGACCTAGATGGAATTTTCCCATCCTGTGTAACATGATAAATGTCTACGGGCCCAATATTGAACTGGACA
Source organism: Lathyrus oleraceus (assembly GCF_024323335.1). Classification (NCBI taxonomy): domain Eukaryota; kingdom Viridiplantae; phylum Streptophyta; class Magnoliopsida; order Fabales; family Fabaceae; genus Lathyrus; species Lathyrus oleraceus. The sequence continues at coordinate 107,022,391 of NC_066585.1, forward strand.
AGGATGACACGGTCTATGCCTTGTGTTCAATATAGACATAGGGGAAAAAGGGTAATTATACACATAAGTATTATCACAAAAGGATTTGTCATATCACATGACATTTTCGTGTCTTGGGTATCAGTGATGTGTTGCTAGATACCGCTCACTGTTTATTATGTTAAATATGTGATTTAATATAATTGGTAATGTCGCGAAAACCTACAGGGTAACACACAAAAGGACAAATTGATGAGAGATAAAGTAAATAAGGAACACCTTAAGGTACGGTGCACTTAAGTGAATTGTATAACATCGTAAGATACGGTGTACGTAAGTAGAATACAAAATATGGTAAGGTACCACGTGCTTAAGTGATTTTGGCATATCATAAGATATGGGCCACATACACTTAAGTGGGCTTTTTAGCTTGCAGCCCACACAAGTGGTTTTATAAATAGAAACCTTGTGCATAAGCATTTTGATATATGAAATTTCATTTCTCTCTCTCTCTCTCTCTCTCACTCAAAGTCTTCATTCGTAGCAGCTAGCACTGAGATTGAAGGAATTTGTTCGTGTGGACTGAGTAAAGGCGTTTTCACCATTCAACGTTCGTGATCACTCCTTAGATCTACATCAAAGGTTTCAATCGCCATAAGAGATAACAATTCTATCACTGATCATGCCCATTCGTAAGGATCACTAAAGGATAAATTTTTAATTTCCGCTGTGTTTTGGATCATTATTCTCCTATAAAATAGTGGTTAGGATAACATTGTCCTCTCAACTCCCAAGTTATTGGACCGTTGATTATATTTAGCCAAGGGTATGATGCTTGTCTCCGTATATAAAATCAACCCTAACAAATCAAATCCTCTTTTGCCTTATGGCTTTCTCTTCAAAACATTTCAATAAGAACGTGTTACTTCCGTTCTACCGTGAACGAAGCTTAAGCCTCCATGTGCGAGCAAGTGATGTTTAACTGCTAGAGTGCGAACCAAGCGTATCCACTTTACCGCAAACAAGCAAATACTTTCTGCTCCCATGACAGATCATATAAGCAAGTGAACAGTAGCACACGAACGTCAATATTGTTCAGTAAAAACAACTAACAAATGTTTCATTTGTGAGCCAAATTGTGAAGCTCTAACTTCCTTATTGCACGTATGAGGATACATAGGCATAACGGCCCAAATCCTTGGCGAGCACACTAACTTAAAACTTATTTTATCTCCCCATCTTATTCTTTCATCTCATTCCTAATAGCAAGCAACTACAGATAAACAAACATCCATACGCATTTGATACGAGCAAGTGGTTCCCATGGAATACCATAGATGTGAGGGGTGCTAATACCTTCCCCTTGCATAACCGACTTCCGAATTCGCTCTTGGTTGTGAGACCATTTCTCTCATTTGGGGTTTAATCTCTATTTTCCCTTTCCTTTGGAATAAATAAAATCTTGTGGTGACTCTGTATTTTTCGCGGCACTTCAGCTATCATATTACAAATATGTTAAGCAACACCATAAATAATTGTAATCTCAATGACATTGGTTATGTCAGGGACATTTACACTTGGGCTAACAACCAAATTGAGACAAATTTTATTCAAGTCAGACTTGATAGACTAATATTCTCTCACAAGTGGATTGATAGCTACCATAATTATTCTAATACTCATCTTCTTAGAAACTACGCGGATCATAACCTTATTTTGATATGTTTGTATCCTAATAACTATTATGGGTCAATTGACAATTTTTCCTTTCGGGAACTAGTAATGAATGTCATTAGAAAATTGATGATCTTAAACGGTGGATCTGATCTCCTTTATGGTGGCACGGAGTGCACATGCATGGTTAGCACTACAATGCCCAAGCCAGTTCAAGATTTAAGATATATGTAGTGACAAAATGAAGATCAGAGATAGTTCCTTGATTTTTGTGTGTGAATTGAGTTTATACCTTGGGTCAAGTGTAGTGGATTTGAGATGGATTAGGCCTCAGTTAGTTAGACCTTTGGCCGGTTTAGAACAGTTTCCCCCAAGGCTTCGTCGGGCATTGTAGGAGCTCGGGGAAGCCTTAAAAATGCTGGTCATCCTCTAAGATATGGTCCAGTGTGGAATGGAACTGAAACGCTTGAGATCAGTTGAAAAGTTAGTGAGGGACAGAAGCATTAAATGCTTTATTGTCCTAGAAATGCTTCGATACCTACTTCCATCACGACACTCTAGAGAAATAGGATAGATAAGGATTCCCTTATCTAGGGTACTTGAGAAGTTATATCACTCCATTTGGCATAGTGAAGCAGTGTGATGACTACCCTTAGATCAATATCTTGATTTTGATATGATCCGTTAATACCTGATTATTTTTCTATAAGAAATGAGTTTTATGCCCAAAATTCCATTTTGCTCTCTTGTTTCTCTTCGGTAGTTTACCTTCTTTGGATCATTAATCGCCCACTTCTTTGCTTTAACTTTAAGTTTGCATCGCAATTTCGTTTCCTCTTTACCCAGGTATACCCTCTGGTCACTAATATAAGCAACAAACATAAATTTTGGTTCATTGAACAATTGATGTATCTGATATATAATAATGACCAGATACATCATTTATTCAATGAATCTAAAAATTGTTTTTTGCTTATAATAGTGACCAAATGGTGTATGTTGTTGCTCATTCCTTTAAGCATAAGATGCTCTTCCCCAATTTTCATCTCTAAGGATCGATCCTCTATTGTATACGTGTTTCCACTAACTCGTCGAATTTATTTTTTAATGTAGGGGATCGAGTATGATAGATATGACAACGATAAATGTTGAGGATTATTCTTGGGTAGATCCCTTATATTTGGGGATGCTTCAAGTTATACCCATAGGGAAGATTAAATAAAGGTTCCCTTTGAAGTGGGGTCTCCTTTTGATTGAAATTTGTTTGGAATTCCTATAGATAAAAGGGTGTTCCATAAGTTTGAGGGGTGTTATATCCTTTTTTACTCCTGGATCTTTGAAAAGTTGGGTGTTCGACTCCCATTGACTACTTTTGAAAAGAAAGTAATGGATCATCTTTGCATTCCTCAATTGGAGCTTCATCCCTGCGCTTGGGCTTCGTTATAGTCTTTTAATACTAGTACGAGTATTAGAGGAACATGGAATATCCTTTCTAGATATCCTCTTTCACCTTTTTTAAGTTAATCATGCTTCCAAGAGTCACGACCGTCGACTTGTTTCTCTTCATCGGTTGAAAAATGATATTTTATGTGTTTATATCAACAAATGGAAATATATTAAGGAGCATTATTTTTTGGTTTCCTCATTACTCCTCTTGCTCATATTGGGTCATGCGTCTCTCCTTCCTATTATTTTGATCTTATAGCTTGTTCTAAATGAAGGAGATGATTTGGGTCTTCATATCACTTCTCCTGGAAAACTAAAAATTATTCTATCTCGTATAAGGCCCTTATCAATATGGAAAAGACTGTGAAAGAAACATTTATTTCCTTTTCTAACTTAGAGGTTCATTGATGCGATATTGCTAAAGTGAAATCTGCGGATGAGAGGAAGAAAAATTTTGGTATAGCCCCTGTCCTAGTTTTATTTCTAGTGTGCAATCTTACATATTCTTTGATTGGATAATTTGTATTACTCTTTTCCAGATTATCTTAAAATAAAATATTCATTGACTTCTACTATTGTGCATGTGTTAAATGTCGGGCTCTTTTGGTTACATGGGTGTCTTCGGAAAGTTGGAGCAAGAAAAAATATGATTGACTCACTAATAAGGTCCAGGGAAAAGATTTCTTCCAAGGAAGTCCTGCAAAGAATAAAAGGTCGAAGTAGCTTAGTCTTGCTTCGAGTATCCATTTGGGAGATACCTGTAACACCCTGTTGTCACATCTCAAAAAATACGACTTCGCGGGTGCATCACACGCTCGTGGATGACTAACAGAGTTGCCACCGAATTTCATTTATTCCCGAGGAAAGGGAAAATAACGATAAAACCCTAAGGAAAATAAGGATAAGATGGTCATCACAACCAAATATGGGTTCGTGAGTCAGTTATGTGAGGGGAATGTATTAGCATCTCTCACGTTTGTTATACTCAACGGGACCTCCTATAGTTCTAAGGTTAAGGGTTTTCTAAGGAATGTTTGCAGATGTTTTATTTGTTTATTAAAATATTACAAAAAATGAGATATTTATAAAAGAAAAGGGAAAAAAAGGTTTTTTAAATAGTGTGCTCGCCAGGGTTTCAAAACCCCGTGCCTAGGTATTCTTAGGTGCAATGAGAAAATTAGAGCATCATAGTTCATAAAAATAAGTGTTTGTTGGTAGATTTTATAGAATATGGTTTAAGTCGTGCTTTTGCGTTTAAACATTGGCTTGTATGATCGCACGATGGAGGCGGGAACGGTAGTTTGTATTTCGCACCGAAATGACTTAACCTATTCTTTTTATGAAAAGAGTTTATAATAAGTGCACGAGGGTACAAAAAACATTTGATGAGTTTGCTTTGCTTTAAGATTCATTTAAATTTGAATAACTGATCGATGCGGCATGCGCCAACCAATCAATTACTTGAGGACTTAGTATATGGAAAGTATCGCACGCGTGATACATCGTGTTCAAAAATCATGTGCGCGATGGAAAATTCACGCGCGCGATGGGACTATTTTATGGGATTTTCTGACGCATTTTGACTACTTTAAAAGGGGAAGTTTGGTACTTTTTCAGGGATTCTGAATTTGTACATGTGAAGGAAGGGTTTGTAACACTATAAGTCACATTGGAAGAGTATTTGAAGCCATTGAAGTCCAATTCTTCAAGGGATTTCTTATGCAACCTTCTTCTTTGATTGGTATCGTTATTTGCACTATGAGTAGCTAATCCTCTTTAGGTTAGGTTGCGTTTGATGAACCTATTTTGATATTGTTGGGACATATGTTTGATTTGATATTGCATGAATAATTTGATTTATAATTCTATTCGATTGCACCTTGTTCGTAATGTTTTTTTTATATGAGATAGTCTTTTAATCTGAGTTTTGGCATATAGGAAATACTGACCATTAGTCTATGTGTTGGACCTAGGGGAAATTATTGTGCTTACGCCGATGAACTAAGGATAGGAAACTCCGAGTAGTGGCTTAGGAACTAATGCTCTATTGCATTGCCTAATATTTCTTACGCTGGTGTACTAGCGATAAAAAAACTCCGAGTATAGATTAGTGAGCTATAAACCAAGGGATTGGGTATATCGGTTTTGTTAATTCGATGTGGGATTATAGTGACGATACCATTCATGTAATGCATCAAACATCAATAATAGAGAAATATGGAATTCTATACACAACCTGGCTGCTTTTGTATTTTTTTCAGAACACTTTATTTCCTTTTCGCATTTGAAAATTGACCCCCCCATTTACTATTTTATACGCATTGCACAATATTGTCTGGTTAAATAGTAGTCCTTATGGATTCGATCTTATTTTATTACTGCGACATTATCGGTACACTTGGCGAGAAGTCATAAGTGGCTTTGTACTATTTTATTAATTTAATATTATAATTTTTATTTAATTATTCTATATCATAATGTTTTTTATATGTTGATGAGCATATGAATTAATCTTATGATTATAGTGATTATTGACCTTAACGTTGTGATCCTAAAATAGGATAATTTTTCAAACTTAGTAATTAACAAGGGAAAGAGAGTTATAAGTTGTTGATTAAGAAATTAATGAGTGTTCTTGCCTGTTTTTACTTCAAATTCGCCTAAAGAATTAAGGAGTTGTTGTTAAGAAGAGTTAGTTATACACCAAGGATCTGGGTATGAAATTCTGGTATCAGATATGAGATGTCGAAGGTAATGTCACGACACTAATATCTGAATAATAATAACAGGATAAAAGATAAAGAACAGTAATGCAAGAGACACAAGCAATTGTTAACCCAGTTCGGTGCAAATTCACCTACGTCTGGGGGCTACCAAGCCAGGAAGGAAATCCACTAAACAGAATTAGTTCAAAGACTCTCAGTAAACAACTTCAAGTTACATTCTTTTCACCTAATCTCTACCCGTGTAACTTCTACCTAAGAACTCTTAGATATGAGATCCTACTCACTCCCCCTCAATCACAGCAGTGATGTAAAACAAGTATTACAATGAAAAGAAGACACTCTTCAAAGACACATACTTGATCTTGCTTAAAAGCTTCAATCAAGTAAACACACACTCATGAGAGGGGTCCCTTCTAGATAGAGGAGTAGAAACTCTCTTTACAGAGTGTCCTTCATTTAGGATCCTCGTGACAAGATTTCTAATGACACGATCAGTATGATGCATGTCGTCCATAGAGCTAGGGGTATTAGAACTGTTACCTTGAGTATGGCCTGCAGTGGAGGATGAACCAGGAGCGTCACATAGGATGACTGACAGGGGAATCACTTCCAAAATGTCTTCATTGAGAAAATCCATAGAGGGCGTTCTAGCTTTGTGCGCAGGTTTGGTAGCTTTAGAACCAGATGGTGAAGGATGTTGTGACATCTTGTTCTTCTTGTGGAAAGGTTTCTGTTGCCCTAGCAGAGAAGGTTGATGAAGTTGAAGGAAGGTGGAAATGTTTGAGTAGAGGTTGTGTGTGAAAGGGAAATAGATGGAAGTTCCAATACTAGGTGATGATTTACCATAAATGGGGCACTTTCTTTTAAGTGGGCAGACAATATATTTATTACGTTTTCCACTCCAAATTAATTGCTATAAATTCTCATAGATACAAATCCCTAATTTCCCTCTTAGACATTCAAATGGATTAGCATCCAAAGCCTTTGTAAATATATAAGCTAATTGCATTTCAGTAGTAACATGCTCTAGGGCTATGATTTTCTCTTCCACTAGTTCTCTAATAAAATGATGAAGAATATCAATATGTTTTGTCCTGCTGTGCTGAATAGGATTCTTAGAAATATTTATAGCACTCAGGTTGTCACAGTACAATGTCATGACATCTTGCGTGACATTATATTCAGTCAGCATCTGTTTCATCCAAACCAGTTGAGAACAACTACTTCCAGCTGCTATGTATTCAGCTTCAGCAGTGGACAGAGACACACAATTCTGTTTCTTACTAAACCATGATATTAAGTTGTTCCCCAAGAAGAAACATCCTCCTGGTGTGCTCTTCCTATCATCAGCACTTCCAGCCCAGTCAGCATAGATCCAGATCCATGAGTGTACAACATCCCATAGTCACTGATGCCATTGACATATTTCAGTATCCTTTTCACTTGGTTTATGTGACTGACTTTTGGTTCAGCTTGATATCTAGCACAAACACCTACAACAAAAGTAATGTCAGGTCTACTTGCTGTGAGATATAACAGACTTCCTATCATGCTTCTGTAGAGACTTTGATCTACACTAACACCATTTTCATCTTTGGAGAGTTTCAGATGTGTAGGAGCAGGTGTCCTTTTATGACTTGCATTCTCCATGCCAAACTTCTTAACAATGTTTTTGGCATATTTTCTTTGAGATAGAAAGATAGAATCTTCCATCTGCTTGACTTGTAGCCCAAGAAAATAGGTCAACTCTCCAACAAGGCTCATTTCAAATTCAGATTGCATTTGTTTAACAAAATGTTCGACCATCTGATCTGACATCCCACCAAACACAGTATCATCCACATATATTTGAGCCATCATGAGTTTTCCTCCTTCATTCTTAACAAATAGGGTCTTGTCAATGCCTCCCTTCCTGTATCCATTGTTAATGAGAAACACTGTGAGTCTATCATACCAAGCCCTAGGAGCTTGTTTCAAACCATAGAGGGCTTTCCTCAACTTATACACATGCTTTGGAAGATTTGGATCTGTAAACCCTTTAGGTTGTTCAACATACACTTCCTCATTTAAGTAACCATTCAAGAAGGAACTTTTTACATCCATTTGGAACAGTTTGAATTTCAGAATACATGCCACTCCAAGCAATAGTCTAATGGACTCAAGGCGAGCTACAGAGGAAAATGTTTCATCAAAGTCAACTCCTTCAACTTGAGTGTATCCTTGTGCTACTAGTATTGCTTCATTTTTAGTAACCACCCCTTGTTCATCAGATTTATTCTTGTAAACCCACTTTGTTCCAATAACATTTATTCCTTCAGGTCTTGGAACCAGTTCCCATACTTCATTTCTCTTGAATTGGCCTAACTCTTCCTGCATGGCATTGATCCAGAATTCATCAGTCAAGGCTTCCTTGACATTCCTAGGCTCAATCTTGGATACAAAACAACCATGTGAGATCACTTCCCTTGATCTAGTTGTGACCCCTTTATTTGGGTCTCCTATAATGAGATCTTTGGGATGATCCTTCTGAATTCTGATAGAGGGTCCATTATTAATTTTGTCAGTTTTAGGTTCAGCTTGAGTGAGTTCACTCTTATTACTTTTGTCTGGGAAATCAGCTGGGGGATCATTTAGGGATGTCTCAACATCATTTGTGACATCAGTCTGTTGATCATCAACCACAACATTGATAGATTCCATCATTACTTTTGTTCTGGAATTAAAGACTCTAAATACGTTGTTGTTTGTTGAGTAGCCCAGAAATATTCCTTCATCACTCTTGGGATCCATCTTCCTTCTTTGTTCACGATCAGTCAAGATATAACATTTGCTACAAAACACATGGAAGTATTTGACAGTAGGTCTTCTTCCTTTCCAGACTTCATATAAAGTAGTAGGAGTCCCTTTCTTAAAGGTTACTCTGTTGTGAACATAGTAGGTTGTGTTTATAGCTTCAGCCCAGAAGTGGTAGGGCAATTTCTTAGCATGAATCATAGCTCTGGCAGATTCTTGGAGAGTTCTGTTTTTCCTTTCTACCACACCATTTTGCTGAGGGGTAATGGGAGATGAGAACTCATGGCTAATTCCTTCAGATGCACAAAATCCAGCAAATTTGCTGTTCTCAAATTCTTTCCCATGGTCACTTCTAATTCTGATAACTTGACTTTCTTTTTCTCTTTGAAGTCTTAGACAAAGGTATTTGAAAACTTCAAATACATCAGATTTTTCCCTTATAAAATTGACCCAGGTGTATCCGGAGAAGTCATCCACCACAACATAGGCATACTTTTTACCACCAAGACTTTCCACCTGCATGGGTCCCATCAAGTCCATGTGGAGAAGTTCCAGCACTCTGGAAGTGGTGTCATGTCTGAGCTTCTGATGTGACATCTTTGTCTGTTTTCCAATCTGACATTCCCCACAAACTCTTCCTTCATCAATCTTCAAGTTAGGAATTCCTCTAATAGCTTCAACAGATATAATCCTCTTCATTCCTTTAAGATGCAGATGGCCCAATTTTAGATGCCATATCTTCACTTCTTCTTCTTTGGCTAGAGTACACATTGATGAATAACCTGTTTCTTGAGAACTCCACATATAGCAGTTGTCCTTAGACCTGACTCCTTTCATGATCACTTCATTTTCTTTATTAGTAATCAGACATTCAGTTTTTGTGAAGTTTACAGTTAAACCTTGGTCACATAGTTGACTGATGCTTATTAGGTTTGCAATCAGTCCTTTAACAAGTAGGACATTGTCAAGGTTAGGGACTCCAGGGCAGTTTAGCTTTCCAATCCCCTTGATTTCACCCTTTGCTCCATCAAAAAAGGTTACATAGCTGGTGGCATGAGGATGAAGGTCAGTTAGCAGGTTTTTGTTTCCAGTCATGTGTCTAGAGCATCCACTGTCAAAATACCAGTCTTCTTTGGCTGAAACTCTGAAGGAAGTGAGCTATCAGGTTAGTAGCACCAGCCCTAGGAACCCATTGTTTTCTGTTGACAGGGATGTGATGTTTGGGTCTAGGTTGATGATGAGAAGGACTAGGATAGCCATACAGTTTATAGCAGAATGGTTTTATGTGGCCAAATTTTCCACAGTAATGACATCTCTATCTTTGGTGTTTTCCTTTATGCTGTCTTTCCTTATGATGTTGTGACACCTGATGTGACATCTTTGGTTTGCTACCAGTGTGACTACACTCAGGTTTGGATTCATTGAACCCAAGGTCAGACTTGCCTCCTGCCATTTTTCCAGTCTGGAGAATTTTGTCTAAGGTGTCAGATCCATTATTCAGCATTCTGACATACTTTGTCATCTCATCCAGTTTGGAGTTCAAGAACCCTGCTTCAGTCTTCAACTTAGAGATGGTTTCCAAGTGGTCTGCCTTCTCATTCTCTAGGTGTGTTATCACTTTCTTCTGACTTTCCACTTGTTGACACACTTCTTCACTTCTGTGACACAACTTTCTGTAGGTAGTGGTTAACTCATCAAAAGTTACTTCATCATCACTTGAGTCTTCATCAGAACCCCATCTTCCAGTCAAGGCAGTCACAAGATTTGCAGACTCTTTTGCTTCACTTTCATCAGACCAAGTAGCAGCAAGACTCTTCTTCTATTTCTTGAGGTAGGTCCCACATTTAGCTCTAATGTGTCCATACCCATCACATTCATGGCACTGAACTCCTTTTCCTTCTTTGGACTTTTCATCAGATCTTGTTCTTCTTCCAGCATTATTGGACATACTGATGTCAGATGAGATGTTCTTGACATTAGCCTTAGACCTTACATCCATCTTTTCAGAAGTTTGTTGAATTGTCTTCCCAGTAATGCTATATCATTTGCCAGATCTTCATCAGTATCTTGACCACTTTCTTCCTCTTTCTCTTTAGTGTTTGACATGAAGGCTGTGCTTTTGACTTTCTTTTCAGATCCATCACACATTCCCAACTCAAATGTTTGGAGGGATCCAATTAGCTCATCCACTCTCATATTGGAAATGTCTTGAGACTCTTCTATGGTTGTCACTTTCATGGCAAATCTCTTAGGAAGTGACCTGAGTATTTTCCTCACTAGTTTTTCATCTGACATCTTCTCACCCAGGGCTCCTGAGGCATTAGCAATTTCAAGGATATTCATATGAAATTAATGGATATTTTCATCTTCTTTCATCCTTAAATTTTCAAACTTGGTAGTGAGCAGCTGCAATCTAGACATCTTCACTCTAGAGGTGCCTTCATGAGTGGTTTTGAGAATATTCCAAGCATCTTTAGCCACCTCACAGTTGTTTACCAATCTGAAGATGTTCTTGTCAACCCCATTGAATATAGCATTCAATGCTTTAGAGTTTCCAAGGGCTAGATCATCCCCCTCCTTGGTCCATTGTTCCTCAGCCTTCTTCTCAGTTGTAGCTTCTCCTTCCTTAGTAATAACTGGATGTTCCCAGCCTGTTAAAACAACCTTCCAAGCCTTATTATCCAAAGATTTCAGGAAGGCTACCATTCGAGGTTTCCAGTAGTCATAGTTGGATCCATCCATAATAGGTGGTCTGTGAACAGATCCTCCGTCTCTATCCATGGTACCAGAAAGTACCGTCCCTAGATCTGACCCAGAACCAGAGCAGGATGTTTGCTCTGATACCAATTGAAATTCTGGTATCAGATATGAGATGTCGAAGGTAATTTCACGACACTAATATCTGAACAATAATAACAGGATAAAAGATAAAGAACAGTAATGCAAGAGACACAAGCAATTGTTAACCCAATTCGGTACAAACTCACCTACGTCTGGGGGCTACCAAGCCAGGAAGGAAATCCACTAAACAAAATTAGTTCAAAGACACTCAGTAAACAACTTCAAGTTACAGTCTTTTCACCTAATCTCTACCCGTGTGACTTCTACCTAAGAACTCTTAGATATGAGATCCTACTCACTCCCCCTCAATCACAGCAGTGATGTAAAACAAGTATTACAATAAAAAGAAGACACTCTTCAAAGACACATACTTGATCTTGCTTAAAAGCTTCAATCAAGTAAACACACACTCATGCTTCAAAGCTTAGAGTGGACAAAGTTACAACTCAAAAGTCAGTCCAATTCAATCATCTATGGATGAATGAATGACTCACAATACACACGACCACACAAGACTAAAACCCTTATTCTCTCTCAATATTTCGTTCGTTATTTCTTGTGTGTAAAACCAGGTTTTCCATGCCCTTTTTATAGAAACGTTTGGCTGGGCTTGGACATCATAAAACCCTAAAACTATTTTCCATTCATATCTTCTCATGACAGCTGATTATATCTTGTTGGAAAATAAGTCAATCTGGTTGTAATTACTGATTGAATGGCGCGTTCAATCATTACATCAATCATACACAAATTAGCATAAAAAACGCAATCACACAATACATAACATTCAGACTGAATGTTCTGTATACAGATGTCATGACATCGGGTTTGACATCTCAGTAAAATCCTACATATTCATATTTTAAACACCCCGCAGGTACATGTTATCTTATGTCAAGACAACAGTTGTGACAACTTGTGAGCACTCTAGGTTTTACCAAAATTGCTGCCAACACATAGAACCAACAGGGTATAACGGTCATATTAATTTATCGTAATTCTAGAAAATCACTTCGAGAAAATAGTTGTAGTTACCAACAGTGACAATCAGTGAACTCGAAATCAAACCTGATCGCTTTCTCATTATCATATATTTTTTTATTCGTGCAATTACTTTTGAAAACAATCTGAAGACCCCCCAATATTTACTTTAAAGAGATAAACAATAACCTTGTTAAATTAGGCAATCCATATGGATACAATTTATATTTTTATTACTTCAACACGATTAGTTCACTTGTTAGTTTTGTCATCAACACTCATGGTTATTGCAAGGAAGGTTGAACACTTATGCGAACTCTTCAACACTTAGTCGGATGTGGTGCTTCTTCACTTTAGGGGTGAGGATACCATTTGAGTACTTGAGGTTGGAGTAGAACAACCTCACCAAATGGGCAAATCTATCTTGGGGTACTTCGAAAAAGCTCCTTAAACTAGGCATCGTGAAGGCTTCAACATATTTTCATTCTTTAAAGAATTGCTCATCAAAGTAGTGAGATTCAAAGATCTCTCTATCGGCATAATACTGATTGTAATTAGTTTTTTGTTCTTATGCTGAGAAGATTTCAGAGTGGTAGGAGGAGGATAGTTGGGTTGTGCGAGCTCTTTTGGGTGCCATCGTGGAGATAATGAAGATATGAAGAGAAAAAAGCTCTAAAAACACTAAAATAATACATACAAAGGATGATAGAGTTAGATAAAAAAATAAAAACACATACTTATTTATCCTCACTACCTAATCAATTAGAAGTGGGTTCTAATCAATTAGGCTATTCAATGGATGCAGGTGGGTGTTGGAACTAGCCATTATGCTGATTTTCAATGCTCTAATTGATTAGCTCTTGCCCCTAATCGATTATTTTGTGTGCCAACATTTGAAATTTGAAATTTGAACTCATCTAATTGATAAGGTTCTGAGCTTAATCGATTATTTAGTGCATTTTCAGGCTTTTTGGACCTTGGGTTGAATTTCAGCTTTGTTGCCCTATTTTTTGCACCCTTGCTCATTCTTTTTGCACCCCTTTCTTGACACATGCTAAAAAGTCATTTTTTATTAGTAAAAATAATTTAAAGTTATGAGCAAATAATAACAACACTCATTTAAAGGGTTGATCAGAGTTTTCCCATTATTTAACCTATTAATAGTGTACTACCTTAATTATCAAGTAACCTTGATAAACACCCCCCTTACGAGGGAATGAAAAAGATTGTCGTATGTCCTTCTCTACGGATTGTTGGATACGATATTTGGTTAAAAACGAGATGAGTATGTCCACTACAAACTTATCATTTCAACATGTTACAAGGTCAGTTGATCATCATAGATCTGAGATGTTGAGACCATCAACCATCATCCTTGGATCACAAGCTTTAGATCAAACATGTATTAATGTATCTTGAAAGTATACTTTTGCTTTGCACAACTTCATTTAATACGCACTACGACTTTATTAAAGCTGTAAAGTATTTCTGCAGAAACATATTATATCTTCACCTTTGGTACCCAAATATTCTTGGGTCCTGGTGCATTAGTAGTTTTAAGAGATCTAGGATTACTACCTTTAGAACTTTTCAATTTATCAAAACAAAATAGCTCTAGATGGTCAAATTTATTGTAGTGAGAACATTAATAGACATGTCGATTTGCTTTCTTCCAATTTAATCATTTAATATGTGTTCTAGCGTATTTAAAACCTAATCCAATTTTATTTAAGGAATACCTTTAATTTAATAGAATCAAGTCAAGATTTTCTTTCCCCTTAGTAAATTTACCTAGGGTTTCATGGAAATCTTTTACTTCCTTTTTCATCGAGACATAAGGCTCACATGTTCTAGGTTTCTAATATTAGCTATTTCGTGCTTAAGAGTTTCATTACTCTTTTCTAGAAACTCAAGATAATATCTAAGGTCTATGTTATGCTTTTTAAAATTGTCATTCTCCTCGATTAACTTAGCGCTTAATTTAAAAAACTTCTTGTATGATAACTTTGTTACCTTACGTTCATCTTCTTCGTGAGATGCTTTTAAACAAACTTCCCTCAATTTAACTCTTCAAGGTTCCTCTTTGATGTTGAATATCTAAGTGTGTTGTTAATTGAGACTTTATTCTCTATTCTTTTCTCGAAGATTCCATTAGATGAAGTCTCTTCTTCATATTCTCTTCCTCCATTTGATTTTAAATCCTTTGTGGATCATTCAACTACCAAGATTGTTCTTTTGAAGGAGATTAAATTGAGTTGATTTGTTTTCACATGAGTTTGAAGTTGCTAGGGGTTCTTCTAGACTTTAGCTAATTCCTTCATCCTTTAGTAATTGAATTAATTCATTCAACTTCTCAACGATTTCTTCATTCTTGGATTTTTTCTTGAAATTTATAAGCATTCCCATCTTCCGATTTAAGGATTGGATCATGTTTCTAATTCTAATTCTTAAATCTCAGATATTTGTTAATGATAAAAGTTCTACCATTATTTCCAACATTTCTAAATTTAGAGAAGTATCTATGAACGAAATATCCATCTTCTTCTCCTTGTTTGCTCATTCACTTTTGTTTGATATTTGGAGAAACTCCATATATCATTTCAAGAGTGTCCCCCTTTTTCGTGGAGGATTTACAATTACGAACATAAAAGTATTTATTTTCATCTACAGACATATCTAAAAAAAATAGTTTTAAAACCAATTTCAAACTTTTTATTTTCCTCTATGGGTCCAAAGAAAATATGGTTTATGTACTACTTATCCATTAACATGGTGAGTAGAAATAAATGGACAATTGATTATAGTTTCACACAATTCAAAAATCAAGTCTGCAAATGAATATTTTAAATCTAGATTTCTATAGTTCAAACTTATCACCATTAAAATGTGGAAGTGCATTTATGAGAGTCCTTTTGTTAAATATAATGTTTGAATTCATCTTCCTCCTGGGACGATTAGTGTTTAAATAAGAGTTAGGCTCTGATGCGACTTATTGAACATGTGACTCTATACACAAGAGGGGGTGAATTGTAGGGGTTTGAAAAAGGATATTTTAAAACAAATTTATTTTCTAAATCAGAGTTTGAAAACATTTTCTAAAAAATGTTTGGATATACAGTAGAAAATAAGGATAAAGAAAATATACAGAAAGTAAAAATTTAAGGGAAGAAATAAACACCAGAGATTTATATAGGTTCAGTCTTAAAGAAGTGAGCTACTACTTTTTCCAAGAACTGATCTTGAGAGTATCCAATAATTCTTGAGAGATTTTAGAAGGTTAAGCCCATGAACCCCATTATACAAGGAAAATAAAATTTCAGGTTAACTTTCAACCAAACAACAAAGTGAGGAAAGAAGCAGTTAGTCTTCATGCCAAAAAAGAACAAAGCTTTGAGCGGTTAGTCTCCAAGACAAACTGAGATTTTGCATAGGATGATCTCATCAAGCTGAAATTTTGAGTTAACTATCCTCTAAACTGAGGTTTTATACAGGATGACGACGAACCAAGCCGAGATTTCTACCAGACTAATCTTGAACCTATTGAGCTTTTATATACGTTAAACTTAGAAACTGGGTGATATTTTATACCAGGCTAATCTCAAACCAATAGAGCTTTTAATTGGGTTGAGCTCAAGAACCGTTGGGAATATTTTTTCCTATGGTTATTCTTCAAAAACCTAAAAGTAGACATTTTCTTTAACGGATGAGCTCTCGAACCAAACAGAGACTATACTAATTCCCTAAAGAGGTTTTATACAGGTTTAACTCCAAACCTAATTGATTACTTCCTAAGGAAGAATAATTTACTCAAGAAGAAAAATAAATCTTGGTAAATTTACAATAATACCCTCATCCAGAACAATTTTCTCAGTAAACTCAAGAATACTATCGATTTATTATGGCTAAAAGTATGTGCGAGAAAGAAATAATTTTTAGAGAGAGATTGAGAAAACGGAAAGGTGAGATATTCACATTTTTCTGGATGTGAAACGCAAGCTCTCTACTTATAGGAAAAGAATTTGTTCATTTTAGGAAACAATCCATGGGAAAACTATATGAACTTATTGATTAACTAATCAATTAGGTACATATAATAATTGATTATTGCTACCTAAAATGGAAGGTTTTGATATAGAATCATTATCTTTCATTAAGAAAATATCATAATCAATTATAGACTTGTTTCACCTTCATATATACGATTAGGTGCTTGATCTACTCTATTAGACAGTTAAAAAAAACTTGTCCAAATCAATTTGACAGTTCCCAATTCAGCTGGATAGGTTCCAACAACATTTTTGGTGATTTTATTTGAAAATAAGAGGATTTAAAAATACTTATATGTGGGGATGGGTGGGTATGTGTGTGTGTGGGGGGGGGGGGGGGGGGGGTGTTTTAGCTATACTACTTACGAAAACCCCCTTGGTTCTTTATAATACACTAATCACTAAGACATACACGATCATAAGAGCTTCCACACTTCCTCTCTTTCACACTCTGAAGCTTCAAGTCCTTTTGTCGAATAAACTAATCATATAATCACTTCACTTAAATCTTCTTATGGATGGGTGGGTATGTGTGTGTGTGGGGGGGGGGGGGGGGGGGGGGGGGGGTGGGGGGTGTTTTAGCTATACTACTTATGAAAACCCCCTTGGTTCTTTATAATACACTAATCACTAAGACATACACGATCATAAGAGCTTCCACACTTCCTCTCTTTCACACTCTGAAGCTTTAAGTCCTTTTGTCGAATAAACTAATCATATAATCACTTCACTTAAATCTTCTTATGGATGGGGCTTGAGATATATTTTATTTTGATGTCATCTTAAGAGATATCATTGGTAGTCATAAAACCCTAATTTTTATCTTGATTCGGAGGAATAGCTTGATCAACCATTTTGTGCATATTTGACCACTTAATTTTACTCCAGGCATTGCTTTCTTCATGCCTTGGTGACATTAAAAACCACTTTAATATTTGTTACAACTTTAGGTGTTGTCATTGATCGCGAAAATAGAAAGTGTACTATTTTACTAATGTAGTAATAATAGGGATGTTCCCAAAGACCGATCTCGAGGATTGCACAATAATATACGTGTAAATTTTACTCAATTGAACAAAACTAATAGTTGGGGTTTTGTAAAAAGTCACTGTAAGAGAAAGTAAAACAAAATAAATCTTTTCACAGTATATAATAATATGCCAAGGGTGGTGTATGAAAATCTCCTATAATGACCCTTGAGTGTATATCTCCTTAATAATGAAAATTGTTTCAATTACCGAATCTTAAGATTGTTTCCCCCTAAGACCTCAGAGGGAAACCTTTGGTCATTCAATCTAACCTTTAAGTCCTTAGCCGATTATGAGGAAACCAAGCAATTACAATTTAACAAGAATAAACCGGTAACCATAGGGTATCCCCAGTTCTAGGTGATATCTACTATGGTTTCACTGTATAAAAACCTTAACAATTGCAATCCTGCTAATTGTTAACCATACAACAATCTTAATTTTTCTGATAAAGAAAGCATGACTCACATTGCATAGTGAAATTAACAACAAACATCATATATTAAGGAAATTATAAATTCAGAGTCATTACACAATCAATTCAGGGACACCCCATGCCATTAGGGGGTTTAGCCTCTCATATTATTCAAATAAGATACAAAATAAAAATGAGACATTACAAAAGGATGGGAATTCCGTTGATCTTCAATCGCATCCGCTCTTGAAGGATCTCCGTTCTTCGCCGCTTTTGACTGCTTCAATCTTTATCGTCTCTAATCTCTAATCGTGAAAAGTCCCCTTCTCCATATTCAAAAATCCCCTAAATAGTTCCTGATCACTAATTTGATGTAGCAAAAGTCCAAAATGCCCTCCGGGATCAGTCGTGCCAAAATACAGCAAAAACTGAAAAATGAGGTGTCCAAGCCAACACTGGCTGTGCCAGGCAACACGAAAGGCCGTGTTGGATGTCTGGTAAAGTGTCCTTGACATGCCCCTTTAGGGAGGCTGACACGGGCACCCGTGTCAACTCCCTGTTTTCTTCTCTTGGCTTTCCTCTCCTGACATGGGTTGTGTTTGGCAACACGGGTGGTTGTGTCAGGACTACTGTGTTGTCCAATTTCCTCTTCCGACGGGCCCGGAACGTCCAATTCGCTTGACGATCCCTCCAGTAATCCTGCTTACACCTGAAACCAGTAAAACTACCACAAAGAGACATAAAATTTAGTATAATAATGCAAACCAAATATAATTAACAACTTGAAATAACAATGCAAAACATCTAATTTACTAAACAGAACGATAAAATCGGTAGACTAATGTGTTACCGACTTTGCGAGAAGGTGCCGAATGAGTGTCAGAAAACAAGTAGAATTGTAGATTGATCACAATCCCAAACTTATCTCATTGCTTGTCCTCAAGTGATGCTCAAGACATCAGGACAGTCACCCTCAAATTATGCATCCACAATGCTACTTTGATCTTTTGCTATTCCCTGTTCACTTTTCATCCACTGTTTAACTCTTTCCCGACTTCCGATTTCCGCTACACTTTCATATTGACGTATTTTTTGGTTTGTATCTTTTCACATTCTCACTAAATCTCTCGTGATCAAAGTGTTTGAACTTAACAAAACAGAGCATGCAAAGTCAACTCTAAGGTTTGAATCACAAATACCTTCATAACGAAATCACACAACACACACTATTCGAGGGCTTTTTGGGTTGTAGTGGGGCTAAGGTGTAAGGTGGAGAAACTTAAAAAAAAACAAAAAGGGAAATACTAGGGGCTTAGGGTCAGAGTTCGTGTTGCTACCCTCGTAACTGTGTTCAATCTTTTAATCAGGAGGTCTTTCTTTTGGGCACCGTTCTTGTTGGGCATTGGATCTTATTCTTTTTTTTATTTTTATTGATCTTTTGAGAATGCTTTTTGCCAACCTCAATTCTTTTAGAT
The DNA here is from genome assembly GCF_024323335.1 of Lathyrus oleraceus. Lineage (NCBI taxonomy): Eukaryota > Viridiplantae > Streptophyta > Magnoliopsida > Fabales > Fabaceae > Lathyrus > Lathyrus oleraceus. The sequence goes on from NC_066585.1 coordinate 107,041,795, forward strand.
AAGTGCTTCATGATACTTCTCATAATTTTTTTCTTTTTTTTCTTTGAAGTTTCGTACTTTTCTCATTTTTCTGCACTTATCTATTTTTCATCGGTGTCCCAAAATTTTGATGAAACCCCAAACTTAGGATTTTCCAAAAATTTGAGGTAAACAACACTTATCTAAGCAAGGTGTGATAGTGTTTGGGCTTATGGTTATTTACAGTGGTTAAATAACAAACAAAAGGAAATATGACTCAAATTGGGTGAACGAAGGGTAATAATGGCGGGTTGGCTGGAAAGGCTCAAGGTTAAAATAAAAAAAAATTGCCTCAGTGTGTACATGTGTGTTATGAAATTCCAGTATCTCTTATGCAAACCCTGAGAGACAGAGACATACCTGGAAAACTCTCATGATGATAAGTGTTTGGCTTTTTATAGTCCTCACCATGTTTGGTATAGCTTACAGGCTTCCAAGATACGTCTCAGTGTGATGTAGCTTCGTCTTTGCTTCGGTTACAAAGTATTCTTGAGAAGTCCAGTGACAGAGAGTCGCGTCCGATTATTCAGATCAACAACATCAACTTTCGAGGGTTTCTAGAAGAGCAAGTAAATGAGTGTGTCTTTCATCCAATCGCTCCAAGCCTCATTATTCATCTAACACAAATGTCCTCTATCTGTAACACACAGAATACCATACAAATAATTATTTTAAACACATATAATAAAATGCTGAAAATACTAAGAACAAAATAACAAATAATAAAACCCCCCACACTTGAACCAAACATTATCCGCAATGTTTAATCCAAGATAGAGAGGGACTCACACAGGTTCACTGTGGTGGCGGAAATTGCAATATCAATTGTTGCATCATCATGTGCATCTCCTCCATCAGAGTCCCTTGACGGGCTTGCTCTAGGTCTTGGCATGTTTGCTCTGCTCGGAGATCGTCGATTTCTATCTGCATCCATGACCATTGGTCCGGTGTCACATATGACGACCCGACACCTGGGTGCGTGGTGTTCTCTAGCGGAGCAACAAACTGCTCTTGTTCCTACACCTCTTCCTCTTGTGGGTCACCTGCAACAAATGAGTCAGTATTGTGCTCGTCCATATCATCTTGGACGACACTCTTATATAGCCAATTGGCTGTGTTGGAAATGCTAATTCGTGCAGGGTCAGGAAGAGCCATAATAAACTAACCAGAACTCATTAAAGCATAATAATCAGAAATTTGTGATATCATATCTTGCTGAACCAATGCGTTCATGTACAGTTTATGCTTACCTACCACTGGTGTCTCATTAAGTGTAGCAGGGTCATATCCGAAATGGTGGGCAATCTGTGTGATGATGCCCCCTATGGAAATTCCCCCTAGGCTGCTCTCCGGACGCGACCCAGGTAATCCGCTGCAAATGCTGCAACGCTCATAACAACTCGGTTTTCCATGGCAAAATGAAAGAAGAGCTCCCTCTGGATAGCCACACCTGTGCTATCACCCCTACCAAAAAGCGTGAAAGCCAACACCTTTTGGGCATACCTGAAACAAGGGTTTTGAATGCCATATGCTTTTTCCCCTTTAGCAACATAATTTGATTGTCCCGTGATGGCCAACCAGAAAGTCTTAGCATCAAAACTATCTGGTACGGCTCCGAGACCATATAGGGGTAGGCGGAGAATTTCACCCAGCTGCTCCACTGTCAATTCGTGGACGACATTGTATAACCTGAAAGTCATGGTTCCTCCAAAGCACATCGTTGTACCTGTCCAACCTTTTTTTAACTTGAACTCAATGGTGCTCAAGAATTCTAAAGTGATGTGCTCATAGGTAGGCGCTTCACAATGCATAAATTCAAGCATGTCGAGGACATGAAACATCTTATCTAATTCTTCTGACAGACCCAATTGAAATAAAGTATTAGAGCATAGGTACCTTGTCAATGTTATCTTCCGTTTAATGTGAGAAGAGTACCTTTGTTTGTGCTCCGGGTTATCGAAGATTATATCGTGTGAATTCGGATGACAGATGGTCCGTTTCCGAGGCCTGGATATTTCCGCTTCAATTTGCTTCCCCTTAGAAATTCGCTTCGGCGGCATGATTGATTCCTACAACAAAAATTTATGACCCAAAAATAAAGTATGGAAAAAGGAAAAACGATTACCGTAGCCTTGTAGAGGATGAAGAGTATAGCAACTTTTGTGAAGGGTGTCGGTGATTTGGACGGAGTAGAATGGCAAAGTTGTGAGCTTTTTGGTGGTGAGGTTATGGAGAATGTTGAAGAACAATGGAGGAAGGAGAAAGATTTGGTAAAAATGGGAGAGAGTGGGTGAGAAAAGCAAATTTAATGGGTTAATTTAGGGTAGAATGAGTTTAAGTGGTGGAAAATCCGGATGGGATCCACAAAATCCAAAAATCCAAAAATTGAAAAAATATGACCGTTGGGCCTGACACGGGCAGCCGTGTCAGGCCACTGTTTTTAGGCTTCCCCTCCAGTAGAGATGACATGGGCCATGTCAGCTGACATGGGCGAACGTGTCGGCCTACTGGAAAACTCATCTTCCTCAGCTCCTTGCCTGACACGGGATGTGTCAGGTGACACGGACACCCGTGTCAGGGCCCTGTTTTTTTCAAAAAAACCTGATTTTTTCTCTGTTTTCCCGTGCTCTGTTATCCAACTGTCTTCTATGAGTTTTACTCAAACCTTTTCTTCTGCACTATGCGATTTACCTGTGAACCTACAAATAAAATTGGAAACACACCAAACACTGAAATAATTAGAATAAAACCGCATGGGTCGTCTCTCTTATCCTCTGAGACGAACATTATCGATCAAACCACTTTCCTGCCCCTTGTAGTAGTGCTTCAACCTTTTTCCATTCACCTTAAATGTATCCCCATTACTTGGATTGTTAAGTTCTATTGCTCCATGGAAAAACACTCTGTGAATCAAAAACAGACCTGACCACCTCGATTTCAACTTTCCTGGTGGCTTTAATCTGGAGTTGAACAAGAGCACCAGTTGTCCCTCAGCAAACTCTTTTCTCTGTAGCCTAGTACTTTCAGAAATAGGATATATAAGACTTGCGTCTAACACTTTCACCATCTCCTTCCGAACTACATATTTCATCGCTGGGTTGAGTCTTCTCCGCGATTTTACTATTGGTGTATGGTCTTCTTCCATGAGAATTTTATGCATGCACACAGTAGGGCCAATACCTTTCAAATCCTCAATTTCCCATCCAATGGCATTTTTGTATTTTTTTAGAGCTTGGATGAGCTTCTCTTCTTGGAGAGTCTTTAGGCTCGAGTTTATGATAGCATGACATTTTCCTTCAGAATCGAGAAAGACATATTTGAGATTCTTAGGAAGTTATGTCAACTCCGTTCCCTTCTTTGGCTCTTCATCCTCCTCGCTAGTTTGAGGTAGTCATAAATCCTCCCACCGGTGTGGTCGAGATCCTTTCCACGGAGGTTGTGTGTCCAACAAGGCTAACACTTCGAATTCCCCATTGTCCACTTCTTTATCACTGTCGAAAATGGACAAACTCAGCACTCTTTCCAAAGGTGACTGTGGTGCATTCAAAGGACTATCATATGTCATCACCTGGTCCAGAACCTCTATAGTGTGACTGGTACAAATATCATCCTTGTCTCTCATGGTGTTTCGAACATCGATCTTCAATTCCTCATCATAAACCTTCAACGGCATGGTCCCTTCTTCTATGTTGATCACGCACCTTCCCGTCTCCAAAAAGGGTCTACCAAGAATGAGAGGGATCTCTTTATCTTCCGGCATTTCTAGAATTACAAAATCAACCGGAAATACAAACTTGTCAATTTTCACCAGAACATCTTCAACAATACCATACGGTTTCTTTACCGAATGATCAGCGAATTAGAGTGTCATCCTGGTATCTTACATAACCCCTATACCAAGCTTCTTGTAAATGGATAGCGGCATGAGACTCACACTAGCTCCTAGATCAATCAGAGCTTTGTTGAATGACCTATCTCCAATAGTACAAGGGATGGTGACAACTCCTCGATCTTTCTTCTTTATCAGAATCTTCATACCCTATAAAATAGCACTACAAGTTTCGGTTAGAATAGTCGGGTTGGTATCGGAGGTACGCCTCTTCGAAATGATGTCCTTCATGAACTTGGCATAAGTTGGCATTTGTTCAAGTGCCTCCAACAGCGGAATGTTAATCTCAAGCTTCTTGAACAAATCTAGGAACTTTTCAAAGTTTTTCTCATGCTGTCCCCTTTTCTTGTTTCTGGTGGGAAAGGGAAGCTTAACAACCGGCTTAGGCTCAATGACTGTTTCTTTCACTACTGGTTTCGATGCTACCACTTCTTCCCTCACAACTTCATTTTCTTTGATCTCAAGATCCACTTCGATAAACTAATCTTCCTCTTCATCCACCTCCTCGACTACTTCATCAGATTTACCACTCCTTGTTGTCACAACGCTCATATTATTATGCTCTCTAGGATTTTTTACAGTTGCACTAGGTAGAGCACCTTGTGCTTGAGAACTCGACGCTAATTGCTGAGCGATTTGACCCATTTGGACTTCAAGAATTTTTATGGATGCTGTGGTGTTTTTCTGATAGTTTTGGGTTTCTTCTTGAAATTGAACATGATGAGCTGCCATTCTTTCAATGGCAATCTCCCAATCAACTTTGTTAGGGGTATGTTGTTGCTGTTGTTGTTGATATTGAGTTTGGTATTGACCGTGTTGAAGAGCGATCCCTTTTTGGTCTTTCCATGAGAAGTTGGGATGATTCTTCCAACCCGGATTGTACGTGTTGGAATAAGGATTATTCTGCTTCAAAAATTTGATTTCCTCCATTTGACGAGGGGTTTCAAAATAATATACAGTTTGGTACGGACCATTACAAATCTCACAACAGACGGTAGGAGCCGGTTGGACCTGTGCCACCTGTTGGGTACCTATATTCATCGCCTTCAGCTTCTTCTCAACTTCAGCAGCTATAATATCTTCAATACAGATTTTATTAGTTTCCAGCTTTAAATCTATAACCCTTTCTAGTTTGCTTTGACATCTATCGTACAACTCCAAGTGCTCATTTGCAGCAATAACTTCAATGATCTTCTTGATACCGGTGGCTGTTGAAAAAGTGGTGGAGCCACCGGCTATGGTATCAATCAACTGTTTGGTCTTTATTTTGAGACCATTTACAAACATATGCATCTGTTCGGTCGGATCTATATTATGAGTGGGGCAAGCGACCAAGACTCTCTTGAATCTCTTGTAAGCATCTCCCAAAGTTTCCCCATCCTTCTGCTTAAAATTTAGAATTTCATACCTCTTTCGCAGAAAAATCGACGCTGGAAAATACTCATTCAAGAAGGCTTTTTCCATTTCTTCCCAAGATGTGATGCTATCGGAAGGTAGAGAATAGAACCATTCTTCGGCTTCTTCCACTAAGGTGAACGGGAACATTCTCAATTTTTTAGCTTCTTCGGTGTGACCATCAATTTTTAAAGTGTTGCTCATGGTCAGAAACCTCTACAAATGCTTGTTTACATCTTCATTTACCTTTCCAGTGAAATGCTTCCTTTCAAGCTGATTAATAGTACTCGGATGTAACTGGAAATTAGCCACGTTCACTGGTTGGTTGACAATAGTTAATCTGCCGGTTGGTGCATTTGCACCTCCGTAATCACCCAACAGTCTTTCTGGTGGCGGTGGATTATCAACCATTGTTTCGATCTCTCTTTCAGAACCTGAATCTGAACCTGAATGAGTGGAAGGTTGTTCTTCGTCTGATTCCAACCTAACCAATCGAGCTTGTCTGAGTCTTGCCCGCAAGGTTCTCTCGATTTCTGCGTCAAAAGGAAAATTAGCTGAGGCCTTACCTCACATACAAATATCAGATACATATTAGTTGATATAATCGAAATAAATTATTAAAATAACGGAAAATAAATTTTTGTTGCAGAGCAACAAAATTTCAATCGGGATAATTTAAACTTTATATTTGGCAATCCCCAGCAACGACGCCAAAAACTTGATCGCGAAAATAGCAAGTGTACTATTTTACCGATATAGTAACAATAGGGATATTCCCAAAGATCGATCTCGAGGATTTTACAACAATATACGTGTAAATTTTACTCAATTGAACAAAACTAATAGTTGGGGTTTTGTAAAAAGTCACTGTAAGAGAAAGTAAAACAAAATAAATCTTTTCACAGTTTATAATAATATACCAAGGGTGGTGTTTGAAAATCTTCTGTAATGACTCTTGAGTGTATATCTCCTTAATAATGAAAATTGTTTCAATTACCGGATCTTAAGATTGTTTCCCCCTAAGACCTCAGAGGGAAACCTTTGGTCATTCAATCTAACCTCTAAGTCCTTAGGCGATTATGAGGAAACTAAGCAATTACAATTTAGCAAAAATAAACCAGTAACCGTATGGTATCCCCAGTCGTAGGTGATATCTACTATGGCTTCACTGTATAAAAACCTTAACAATTGCAATCCTGCTAATTGTTAACCATACAATAATCTTAATTTTTCTGATAAAGAAAGCATGACGCACATTGCACAATGAAATTAACAACAAACATCATATATTAAGGAAATTATAAATTTAGAGTCATTACACGATCAATTCAGGGACACCCCCCTGGCATTGGGGGGTTTAGCCTCTCATATTATTCAAATAAGATACAAAATAAAACTGAGACATTACAAAAGGATGGGAATTCCGTTGATCTTCAATCACATCCGCTCTTGAAGGATCTTCGTTCTTCGCCGCTTTTGACAGCTTCAATCTTTATCGTCTCTAATCTCTAATCGTGAAAAGTCCCCTTCTCCATATTCAAAAATCCCCTAAATAGTTCCTGATCACTAATTTGATGTAGCAAAATTCCAAAATGCCCTACGGGATCAGCCGTGCCAAAATACAACAAAAACTGAAAAATATGGTGTCCAAGCCAACACTGGCCGTGTCAGGAAACACGATGGGCTATGTTGGTTGTCTGGTATAGTGGCCTTGACAGGCCCCTACAGGGAGGCTGATACGGGCACCCGTGTCAGCTCCCTATTTTCTTCTCCTGGCTTTCTTCTCCTGACACGAGCTGTGTTGGGCAACACGGGTGGCCGTGTCAAGACTACTGTGTTGTCTACTTTCCTCTTCCGACGGGCCCGAAACGTCTGATTCGCTTGGCGATCCCTCTAGTATTCCTGCTTACATTTGAAACCAGTAAAACTACCACAAAGAGACATAAAATGGAGTATAATGATACAAACCAAATATAATCAACAACTTGAAATAACAATGCAAAACATCTAATTTACTAAACATAACGATAAAATAGGTAGACTAATGTGTTACCGACTTCGTGAAAAGATGTCGAATGAGTGTCAGAAAACAAGTAGAATTAGAGACTGATCAGTCATCATCAAAACAATGACATCATCAGGGCTAAGCATATTTTTCTTATCTATGAGCTTTGATCACTTCCTGGTTGTACCTACAAGTACATTGATCCATATTAATCATATCCAATAGTTTTTCAAATTAGATTCCTAATTTATGATTTTCAAGGGTTTAAGTCCCATCCCTCCCTGTTCTAAAGGTCCGAAACAAGTGCTCCAATAGACAGTTACCTCTTCCTTTTTACCATATATTCACTCCATATGAATTTCCTCGTCTAGTTCTTTAAAGTTTTGATAAGACTTGAGGGCCAGCCATAAACTTGTAGGAAAGTATATGAGCATACCATGAATTATGGATTTGACCAGTTGGATTCTCCCATCCATAGAAAGGAGAGAAACCTTCCATAATGAAAGCTTAATTTTGATCCTATTAGTTAAGAAAATAAAACATTTGGCCTTAGGTTTCCTTTTGAAGATAAGAACCCCTAAGATACTGAAAATGTAAGTCTCTCATTATTAATACAAGAATCTCAACTAAATGCTCGTGTCTGGCTTTACTCATTGCACCAACATAAATAATAGACTTGGATGCATTACAAATTTGACCAGAGCATTCAGAGTATCTGATGAGCACTTTATCAATTATGGTAATAGATCTAAAATATTCTCTATAAAATAGAATAATATCATCAACATATAGGATGTGTGATGAAACTTTGATATTCCTAGTACCTTTTATATGTATTTTCTTGGAATCGTAAACAAAGTTGGAGATACCTCTACAAAATACATATTTATCAAGACAAAAAGAGAAGTGGAGAAAGATGGTCATCCTGTCTGACTCCTCTTTGATAGAAAAAGAATCATTTTTCTTACCATCTATAGAGGTATAGAGGAAATCAAACCGCAAGATAACCATGATATAATTACAAAATTTATAATAAAATTCAAAGAAAGTAAGCACTTTGAGGAGGAATTTCCAATTTAGGGTGTCAAAGGCTTTTGAAATGTCTATTTTAAGAGCTAAATTTGAACCAAATCCTTTCTTATCCAACAGGTTAATGGCTTCAAATATAAAACAAATGCAATCCTTTATACTTCTCCTAATAATAAAAGTTTATTCCTCATAAGATACGATCTCATGCATCATAATGTTCGTTAGATATGTAGGCATAAATTAATCTAAGGAGTATGCACCAAGAGTTTTAGGGATCTGGATTATTGTGTTAGATTTGTAGTGTGGAAGGTACAATCATTTGTAAAGAATTAGGTGGCTACATTGGCCGCATCCACTTTGATGATGTACTAGTAGGTTTGAAAGTTTATTAGTCTGATCATTCACCAACTTAGGAAAAGTTTTTTCCATCAAGCCATTATCTTGAAAAATAAATAAAGAGTTAAATAAAGCATTGAAATGATTGGGGACATGGTCAACAATCAGGTCCGAATTTGAGATGAGTTCATCCTCAATGCTAAGAGATGAAATAAGATTTGTGGAGTTTTTAACTTTGGCATATCTATGAAATAAATTGGTGTTCCTATTAACATCTATGCTCCATTTAATTCTAAAATTTTCCTTACATAAAGTTTCTCCCAAATTTAAAGCCAAGTTAAGCTCAACTTGAGCCTTTTTTTTTATCTTAAAGCATGTTAGTCATGCCATAATCTATTTTCTTTTGGATATCTTCTAAGTTGGCTTCAACATCTTTCACCTCTTGTTGAACATTCCTAAAAGATGTTTTGTGCCAATCTTTCAGCTTAGATTTAAGAATCTTAAGTTTCTTGTCCATGATGACCATTGAGCAACCTGCCACTTTGGTATACTAATAGATGTAAATGTGGTTTCCACATTGGCTATTCAAGGAACACATTTGCATACATCTGAATTGAGTTGCAAATCTTATTTCATTCAAGTTAAAATACAAAATAATTGAAAAGTAGTTAGATTATGTTTTGAAAAGGGTGGAACACATGTCTATCCATGCATGGTTGCAAATGGCCCTATCAAGCTTCTTAGAAGTGTGAGCCTTACCATGTCTACCAATAATAGTAAAGTATGAGATGATTGGAGCCAGTTAAGCTAATGAAATCCTCCATATGTTTACTAGCAGGTTGTGAAGCATCTTTGTATTCATGTTTTCCTATGATAGTATTATAGTCTCTAATGAAGCACCACGGAATATCCATTTGTGCTGGTTGGAGATTATTCCATAAATTCCTCCTATGGATATAGTCAGTTGAGGCATAAATGAAAATTAGACCTTATTTTGAATTATATTCTTAATGATGAAAGAAACTTATTGATCATCAATAGCAATGATGGTAGGGTTCATGCCAGATTTGTAGATGCACCAAAGACTAGGAAGAGAATTGTTATTGTAGTTCATGGAAAAGAGATTCAAGTGAAGTCTATCAAGCCATTTCTTGGGAGGGAGTGATCATGATTCATCCATGGCTGGACTATTAACATAAGTTCTAGTATGTGATTAACAATGAGTGTTGATCATTTGACTCCAAGCACAATAGGGAGGATATTCAAAATTTGGGATTTATTTAATATTAATTAAAAAATCTTTTATTTTATAAAACATTAATGTTTTATAAATAAAGTAGAAATAAGATAGAGATGAAGAGAGATACACAATGGAAAAAAAATAAGGAAAATAAAGAGAGAAGAGTTAGAGAGTGTGCACCGAAGATTTATACATGTTCAACCTAACCACTTAGCCTACTCATATCTCAAGACTTTCCTCTTTAAATTTTCCAATAAAATGATCTGAGTTTTTAACAGGATTTTTCCACGAACCTTCTTATAGCTAACAAGATATTTTTCACATATTAATCTTCAAAACAAACAAAGATTTTACACTGACTAATCTCACGAACCAAACAAAACTTTTATCAGGCTAAGCTCAATAACCAAATAGAGTTTCCTAGTTTTTGAGGTTTTGGCCTAGCACCCTCATTTTTGTCCTTCTTCCATTTTAATATATCTTTTAGGCTTGGCTTGTTCTTGAAAAAAAAGAGTTTTTCACCGGATAAGCTCAATAACCAAACATAAGTTTTCACATGATAAGATTAAGAACCAAATATAGTTTTTAGTGGCTAAAATCAATAATCAAACAAAGCTTTTCACATGTTGAGCTCAAGAACCAAACAAAAATCCTTACAAAGATATTAAACAAGAGAAAATACCATTTTAAATAAAATTACAAAACACCACAACACTAGTACACCAAAATTTCCACAAGGAACTTTTCACTCTTAAGACATTAAGGCAACTTTAATGAATATATAGAAATATATAGAAAAGGAGAATAGAAAGTGAGAAAGAAATGTTTCAATTTTGAAATCAGTGTATTATGAAATAAGGAGAAACCTCTTTTATATAGAAAAAGGTTTGGCTAAAAAAGAAAATGATTCATGGGCAAAATTAAATTATTTAATCGATTAAGGAACTCCAAAAGGAGGAAACCCTAATCATGAAAAGAAAAACCTAAAAAAACGACATAGTTTAATCGATTAATTTTTTTCTAATCAATTCAGAAGTCATTTACCTTGTTCTAATGGATTAAACCATATGCTTAATCAATTAGGTAGTGTAAATTGATTATAAATATTTCTTAATCATTTCCATACAAGCTTTGATAAGTTTTCAAGAATTTTTATGAAATCAGAGAGGGTATGAAAGATCTTTTGTGTGTGTATGTGTGATTGCCTTAATACTTCAAAAACTACTCTAATAAATTTTACAATAAACTGATAACTCAGACAAACACTAAGGGTAGGAAAATGTGAGCTTTCACACTTCGTATTTTTCATAACTTCAAGTCCCTTTCCTGATTCAACATTGACTTAGCACTTCGTTTGGAACTTTTGACTAACAAAGCTTGAGATAACTCTTGAACAAATGCATTCATCAAAGATTGTTGGGTAGTTGATATCAACTCCCCCTTTGTCATCAAGGACTTCACTAAATATCGTTTGATAATAGGTGTTGTCATCATTAAAACTAAATTCTATTTAATACAAGGTATTGTCATTATCAAAACGATAACATCAATTGTCTGAACCTGCACAACACGTAGATCCACAAAGAGTCTTTCGAGTTCCATTTTTGTATGAGGGTTGGCAAACTCTCCCAAGTTCCAAAAGAGATACTTCATTGAGAAGTGTCAGAGTTACCAATGTTATTACAATTGGTTGGCATTTTTGTGTAGCCATAGTCAACTTGTTAAGTAAGATGTCTCAACTTATTTAGCAATATGTCTCAAATATTGTTGAGACATCCTGTCTTGGGATTCTCAGTTATCTGTTGGCGCATTTTTATTTTGGAAATATTTGTTTTCGCTCGTTGAAATCTAGATTTATTTTAGAATGTTTTATTTAGTTTTAATTTATAAAGATCTATTTTGCTCCAGATTATGCTAATTTGTTTTGGAAAGATTTAATTATATTTGCATTCAATAAAATATTTAATTGTATTTGCTCTCAACAAAAAATTTGGTTTGTTAAAGATTTGAGTTGTCTTAATTTTCTTTTACCCTATTTCTAAAGATAAAGAGACAATTCTTCATATTTCAAGACACATTTAAAGAGATAATTGTTATACATACAAAGTTTTTGAGTTGTGTCTTTTGTATTGTGTTATGTAAAAAGTCATCCTTGTTTGCCATACCTATTTACAAGAGAGATAACGTTTTTGGTCTGAATTTGTGAAGTGTTTCACATCCTAAATATTTGGTTCTTATAAACACTTGGGATAATGTTTGAGTAAAAAGATGGGATATGAGATTTAGGAGGAGTCTGAGTTGAAATTCATTGGTAGTAATCGAAAAGGAAGCTAAACTTGGAAAGCTCGAATGAGATCGACATATACTACTGACTATTTATAATTAGCGAGTTTTCTTTCCCGTGGACTACAATCCTCTAGACATAGATGTCAATTGCACTGAATTGGGTTACTAATTCTTTGTGTGTCTTACTTTTCATTCGTTTTATTGTTTATCATATATTGTTATGTAATCATGTCTCACGTGTTTTTTCAACATTGTTTTAGATATCTTGGTACTGATCAAACATAATTTCAAGGAGGATTGGAAATGGTTATATGCTTGTTCTTAGAACTCATCCTCTTGTTTTTTTCTTCTTTTTTGGTGTAACTTGTTGAAATTTCCCATCATAAGGCACCACAACATTGGAATGTAAATCTAGGGCATCCTTAACTTCCAAGTCTGCCATGTTAGCCCACGAGTTTTTAAGGAACTCTTAGAATCTTGGTGTCACAACCAATGCAAATCATGTCTCGGACTCTATTTTAGTCTCAATCACACCCTCAATAGTTCACACCATATAAGGTTCACCATAATCCACATCGGTGTCCACATTAGAGCCCACAATAACAGTCTCAATCTATGATTTTAATTGAATTGGTGTTTCCTTGTTTTCTACTACTTCATTGTGATCTCCAACAAAAATATGTGTCATTTGGTAACCCAAAGACCAACTCGACTTGTCCTGTTATAACCCTATTTATTAACGAGTTGGTTGGAGGGAAACTATTGGTGATAGTTTGAAATTTTCAACTCGGCACGCCAAAACAATAGGTTAAACGAGTCAACCAAATTGGGTTCACCCATTTTGCCACCCTAATTGGCAAATCATATTAAACATAGTGTGAATAGAAAGAGTAATAGTTTTGGTTTCCTGACATTTTTTTTCACTAAAAAAACAACATAATGTCCATTTGTTTTTAATATATATCTTTTATCTTTAAAGTTTTTGTAAGATATTCATATATAATATTTATCACGTTTCACAAGGGATATATCATTTAAAAATGGACATATAGTCAATTTTAAATGAAAAAAATTATAAGAAAATTAAATTTTTAAAATTGTTTAAATTTAAAATTAGAAAATTAATTATGTGAATTAGATAAATTAAAAGATCATATATATATATATATATATATATATATATATATATATATATATATATATATATATATATATATATATATATATATATATATATATATATATATATATATATATATACAAACTGAAATATAAAGAAAATTATGTCGATAAATTTTATTTTTAAAAATTATTTTTTAGTATGATAAATACATATAAAATAATTTCTACAACTTATATTAAACTTTAGTAATGATTAATTTTAAATTATTTAATACTAATTTATTTATTTAATATGTACCAAATAAACAATTGATTGTTAGTTACCGAAGAGGTGATATATATCATGGTCGTCACTACATTTGTCTTTTTTAGAGACATTTGAGGTACGGTTTGAGCAATTTTGACGTTAAAAGTTAAAGGACTAAAACATGTATTAAGCCTAACAACAAAATTTATCATATTTGGAGAATAAATTCCAATTTTTTAATATATAAAAATCATATTAGACAAAAGTGAAATAATAAACGTAAAAAAATAGTATAAAATAATATCAAAAATATTAAAATGAAACAACAAATTGGAAGAGAAGTCAATAACATTAAAATGAGAAAGTGAAAAAGAAAAAATATAAAAGAGTAGAGATTAGAGAAGAAGAGGCAAAAGTATTTGACGAAGAATGCACGATCTTGCTATGAAAGATTTGAGAAAGCTAAGACTGAAATCTTAAGTGTAAGGAAGAGAAAATCATTCGTATTCGTAAGGTTAAAGCATAATGCAGTTTGATTCGGTTTACAATATACAAACCATAAATCAAACTGAAGTGCATGATTTTGTTAAAATATAGTCCAAACACATCCGAAACATATGCGATTTTTTACAATTTTCGGTTTAATTTATTTGATTTAGGATTTTCTATTAACTGGTTCGATTTTAAACACCCATAATCTTTTTTATAAATCAAAATAAAGGTGTTTTGGTCTTATTTTAGTACATCCATGTCTTTTCTTATACATTTTTATTAAGTATTATGGGAAATTATTTTTTTACCTTTTTATTTTTTTTCATTTTATATTCATGAAAATAAATTCAAATTAATAAAGTTTACTTTATAAATTTATTAAATAATATATATATATATATATATATATATATATATATAAATATATATATATATATATATATATATATATATATATATATATATAAATTAATTATTTTATAAATATAAAATATAATTTTTTAATAATAGAGAATGTAGGGATTTGTCTTTTTTTTTATCTGAAATCTATTTTCTTACTTTTGATTTTTTTGACATGAAAATGATTTGGTCAAGTTCAAATTTAAGGAAGTATTGACCTTTAAAAATATGGTCTATCAGTGGACCCATTTTGACCACCGGATAGAGTCGGTTACAACATATTTCTTAAGTTACAAACAAAAGCTTAAGTTACAAACAAAAGACTGAAATTTCAAAGTATTTGCGAGAAAAAGAAAGCAACAAAAAAATGATAATAATTAATTTAGAGAGGATTTGTGTTGTATAATATTTTTTTCACAAAATTAAAATAAAATATTTATTTAACTAATATTATAAACCATGGGCAACTTGAGGTTGTTTTTTGCGAGTATTATTTTACTATATTTACATTTAAAGAATTAGTAATAGTAAATTATGGAATTTCTTAATGTATTATTTTAGTGTTTATAATTCTAAAATAATAAATATTATTTTTGATTGTTAAATAAAGTAATTTTTTAAAAGGCAAATAGAATATTTATTCATATGTAAAAATGTGACAAAACATTGAATGGTTACAAAATTGAGCATGTTTAAGTACAAAACTATCTAAACGAAAACCCTTCAAAATAAAGAAATTAAATTGGCTAAAAACACTAAAGTTAAAAAAAAACCACATTCAATACAAAAAATACCACAAATTAATGAAAAAAAGGATCTACCCCAAGGTATACAAGCTAGATCTTAGTCACACAAAAAAACATGTTTATCTTCCACATCCTTCGTACTGATAGAGAAGATATAAAAAGCAATATTATTTTGGAGCTCCAATTCGATCAAATCACACCAGATTATAACCAAACCACCTCTCACCACTAGCATCTTATGTCCAAAAAGTTAACTCTAGTAGAAACTTTCTCTTGAAAAAGTTGACACAAGAAAACAACTATTTTAAAAGGGGTAACTATCTCAAGTAAAATGGAGCACACAATTCCCTAGAATGGTTGGAGGACATCAAATAATTCACTCTTAAGGAGACTAGTATAGGCTGAAGCGACGAAAAAAAACATTGTCGTCTGAATGACACTAGACTCACCTATCATGAATAGGGAAAATGTCACATCCTGAATTGGACCACCGACTCCTGATAGACGAAAAGTGATCTCTTCCACTTTTAAGTCCCAATTCAAATTACCATCCATGAACACCCCTACCTGTTGGCTTGGTTTTTTATAAAAAAAATATTGAGTCATACATACACATATAGATGACAATACATGTGTATGTATGTCTCAATAATTTTTTGTCCCATAACTGAAAAACGATAAAAGTTAGTCCCTTAACTTTACTTATATTATCCTATTTGGTCCCTTACGTCAATTTTTGACAAAAAAAACGTTAAGTTCTGGTGATGTGGCATGACAATAATGCTATTGGTATAAATCTGAGTCAGCATATGTAATTTTAGCTACAACGTACTCAGATTTGTATTAATAGCCTTTCTATCACGCCACGTCATAAAACTTAATGTTTTTTTTGCCAAAAATTGACGTAAGAGAAAAAAAGGATAACAAAAGTGAAATTAAGAGATTAAATTGTAATGTTTTTAGTTAAGGGACTAAAGCGGAACATTAAATTAAGTTAAGAGACTAAAATATGTATTAAGCCTAACAATAAAATTTATCATATTTTGACAATAACTTCCAACTTAATATGTAAAAATCATATTAGACAAAAGTGAAATAATAAACGTAAAACAATAGCATAAAACAATATCAAAAATATTAAAATGAAACAACAAAATAAAGGAGAAATTAGAGAAGAAGAGGTGCGGTAAAAACAAAATTGGTAGAGAGACCAATAACATTAAAATGAGAAAGTGAAAAAGAAAGAATATAAGAGAGTAAAGAGTAGAGAAGAAGAGGCAACAAATATCTAGCGAAGAAGATCTGATCCTGTTATGAGAGTGTTGAGAAAGCTGAGACTGAAATCCTAAGTGTGAAGAAGTGAAAATCATTTGTATTTGTAATGTTAAGACATAATGCGGTTTGATTCGATTTGATTCGGTTTGCAAAATACAAATCACAAACTAAATCGAACCGCGCGATTTTATTAAAATATGGTCCAAACACATATGAAACATATGCAGTTTTTTGCATTTTTGATTTAATTTATTTTGTTTGCAGTTTTCTATTAGCTGCTTCGATTTTGAACATCCATAATCTTCTTTATAAATCAAAATAAAGATGTTTTGATCTTATTTTAGTACATCCATATCTTTTCTTATAATTTTTTATTAAGTTTTATGGGAGATTATTTATTTACCTTTTTGTTTTTTTTTTATTTTATATTCATGAAAATCAATTCAAATTAATAAAGTTTACTTTATGAATATATATATATATATATATATATATATATATATATATATTAATTATTTTAGAAATATAAAATATAAATTTTTAATAATAGAGAATGTAGGGATTTGTCTTTACTCTTTTTTATCTGAAATCTATTTTCTTACTTTTGATTTTCTTGATTTTAAAATGATTCGGTCAAATTCAAATCTAAGGAAATATGACCTTTAAAAACATGGTCTATTAGTGGATCCATTTTGACCAAGTTACAACAGATTTTTTAAGTTACAAACAAAAGAATGAAATTTCAAAGTATTTGCGAGAAAAAGAAAGCAAAAAAAATGATAATAATTAATTTAGAGAGGATTTGTGTTGTATAATATTTTCTTTACAAAATTAGAAAAAGTTATTTATTTAACTAATATTGTAAACTATGGACGACTTGAGGTTGTTTGTTTACTAGTATTATTTTACTATATTTACATTTAAAGAATTAGTAATAGTAAATTATGGAATTTCTTAATGTATTATTTTAGTGTTTATAATTCTAAAATAATAAATATTATTTCTGGTTGTTAAATAAAATAATAATTTTTGTAAAAGGCAAATAGAATATTTATTCATATGTAAAAATGTGACAAAACATTACAAAATTAAGCATGTTTAAGTACAAAAATTATTTGAACGAAAATCCTCCAAATAAAGAAATTAAATTGAATAAAAACACTAAAGTTAGCAACAAAAAAAAACATCCAATACAAAAAACTACAAACTAATGAAAAAAAGGAACTACCCCAAGGTAAGCAAGCTAGATCTTAGTAAAAAAAATCACCATCAATAAAAAAAAATCTCTAAGAACCATCAAAAACTCACATCCACACAAGAAAATACATTCATCCATTTATCTACTTAGACAAATAGTAAGGTTCTCAAGACAAATAGAGAAAGCACACGAGTTTCCTGTATACCTACCAAGATATCATTTTCAAACTAAAAAAATATGTTTATCTTCCACATCCTTCGTAGTGGTAGAGAAGATATAAAAAAAAGTCATTTAGGAGCTCCAATTCGACCAAATCACATAGTTCCAAATCATAACCAAACCATCTCTCACCTTAGTCCTACCGTCTAGGATTCTAAATAACAAGAAAATATCACTAAGGTTCCTAGGAATAATAAAGAATCATCCCCAACCACCTAAAGATCACATACCAAACAAATATTGTGAGACCATAAGTACCAAACAAGTGGGTAACCGACTTTGCCCTCTGACTACACAACAAACAAAGAACATTCTCATGGTCCACTAGCACCCTACATCAAGCAGGTTAGCTTTAGTAGAAACTTTCTCTTGGAAAAGTTGACAGGAGAAAACAACTACTTTAGAAGGGATAACTATCTCAAGTAAAATGGAGCACACAATTCTCCAAAATGGTTGGAGGAACATCAAATAATTCACTCTTAAGGAGACTAGTGTAGGCTGAAGCAACAAAAAAAACATTGTCGCCTGAATGAAACTAGACTCACCGATCAAGAATAGAGGAAAATGTCACCTCCTGAGTTAGACCATCGACTCCTGATAGACGAAAAGTGATCTCTTCCACTTTTAAGTCCCAAGTCAAATTACAATCCATGAATACGCCTATCTGATCTACAATCCAATTCTTTTGGTAAGAGATACTAAAGAACTTAGAAAGTCTAACAAACAAAGGGGAGGAATCAACCCACAAATCCTTCTAAAAGGAGGTTTGGAGGTTCAATTTAACTTTTTTACTGAGACTTGACACAAACCAATTAGTAGCATTCACATCTTTTGATCCCAAGAGAACCATCTCTTTTCACCAGGATGAAGCACATTGGAAGCCACTAAATCTATCCCTAAGAGGAGAAGAGAACAAATGTACCCCATACCTAGCAAATAAGATATCATACTAGAGGCAAGTGACTCCAAAATTAAGTTTAGACTCCATTTGGTTAATATGGCCAGTTTAACCAAGTAAAGATCTCGGAGAGCCAACTGCCCTTAATCTTAGGATTAGAAACATCAATCCATTTAACCAAGTAGTTTTATATTCTCCTTTGAAACTCACACAATTACGAAATGAAGATTTGATTATAGACAAAATAGAAATACAATAATACTACTTTTAATTTGATTCAATTTTGACTATCAGTGTTCAAACTAACAAGGTTACTATTTGTGAGTTGACTATAATTTATAGATATTAAATATGTGTTTTAATAGTGAAGTTGTGATGATTGATAAAATTAGTCACTCGATTTTATATAATTGACAAAATATCCTATCTTTTTTAAATAAATTTTAAAGTTTTGATTAATATTATTTATTTATTATTAATTGTGACTTAACTTGTTAAGTGTATATGTGATCTTCCAGATACCTATTACATATTGAAAATATTTTATATAACTTTGGTATCTGTGGTGCATTTTAAAGATAGATTTCGATTTGACAAATGTACCCAAAAAAAATGATTTGACAAACTTAAAAATGATTAAGAGAGAGATCATTAGAAAGGTATCAAAGATATAAAAGAAAAGATTAATTACTATACACTGTCAGTGTAAAAAGTTTTACACAGTCGATTCATCACCATCATCCGTTTGTATTACTTTATAGATTTTTAAAATAAAAGTCAAACTTCTTTTAATATTCGACGTCTATGATTAACCGACGGTGTAAAATCCTTTTACACTGTCAGTGTATTTCAATTAAACTCATAAAAAAATATTAAATGTTAGTGATCTTCATCTTACATATTGCTATCTAATAAATAATTTTTTCTCAAAAAATTGTAAACTTAAAATGTTGTTAAAACAATTGTTTGAATAAAATAAAAAAGAAATTAAAGTATTCATCTCATTATCCTCAAGTAATTTTACAAGAACATAAAACAAATTTAGAAAATGAAATAAAATAAGAAGCTTATATCAAATTTGCAAGTATTTTTTTGTTTAATTTAATTTTTTAAACCATATTTTTTTATTCATATTTAAAATAAAATTGCAAAAAGAAAAAAGTGAAATTTAAACAAAAGAACAAAGATAGAAAGACAAAACTAAATCTCTTATTAAACCAATTAGATATCACCATTAATTTGAGAGTTATATTGTGTTGCCTTTAAGAGAGAATTTATTTATTGCTTTAGTTTAAGGCTTTGAGATTTAGATATAACTAAAATAAATTTATCTTTAGCAGCACTATCTTTAATTAAGTACTTTATAAAAATTTGACTAATACTTCTATATTATAAATATTATTGAAAATTTAAATTTTAAATTTTAAAAATATTAAATTCATGGTTTTGATTGCATCATATACTTTACCTACAAACATATTTTGTTTAAGTTCAATATATTCATGCCAATCATAAGTTATTCCAGATTCTACGTCACTTAAGGTTTCATCGCATTAATATCTTTATATGTTCCAAATACATTATCTAAGATGTTTTTGATAATTATAAATTCTTCAAAATTAAAGTTAAAGATACAAGAGTTTTGTGGTGTTTCAATATCTAACTTAGTGGTAAACACAGTATATTTGTTAGTTATTATTTGATATCTTCTCATGAGGGACTTATTTTCGAGTGTCACTTTTATGCGCAACATCCAAATTATATTACTTTATAGTCTTTTCTCTATGAGTCTTAACCATCCATTGTTGTGCTAATTTTGATATATTTTATTTTTATTTTTCATGAAATGTTTAAGCTCTTTTATAGAGATAATCTTATTACATTTTGTAAAAGAGTGTCTAATAATAATATAAGAGTAAGTATAAATCATATAAAACCTTTCATATTCAAATCCGATGTAAAAAACATAACTCTCTCGTTGAAGTATTATCTCATTAAACAATTTTCATATGAGATCTTCATTAACAAAGATTTTTTGAGCAATGTCAAAAAAATTATCGGTGCATAAGGAGGAACGTCAACATTGAGTTAAAAGCAACACACAAGTGAGAGCTAAGAGCAACATACAAATGAGAGAGACACCAGATATTGATCTAAAATCTTAAGATGATACGTGTGTGAGTTCTTCCACTTATAAATACTTAAGTCTCCATATTTATAATCAATGTAAGACTCCAACTCACACTTGACTTATTATTTTCAACAAAACCTAATCTCTTTTGATTCTCAATATTCGAGCATCAACTCGATCATTTGAATTCAACATCAAAAAGTTATATATATATATATATATATATATATATATATATATATATATATATATATATATATATATATATATATATATATATATATATATATATATATATATATATGGTTGTTGGATTGAAATCAGGAGTCTGCTGTAGAAAAAAAAACACATATGGACAAAAATGAGCAGCCTAACTAAGATGGATTGCAAAAATGTAAAATGAAAATACTCGCTGAAGTAAACATACGGACACATATGAATGAAGATGAATAGAAATGTAGAGGGGAATAAACTATAATAAAAAAATTATTCAAACTCTTGAAAACAATTTAATTCAATTAGACTAGATGAAGTAAAAAAAAAAGCCAACAACACTTATATGAAACGATACTAATCTCTTTTAATTTAACCAACGTATAAAATTCGAATTTAAAATTGAGTATGTAGCATGTTAAAACTCTTAAAGGACATTTTGTCGCTTATTTGAATTTCATATAGCTCAGAAGATTAGTTTTTACTCTCCATAGTTATACACAAAGTTATGGAATTTACACATAAAAAAAGAAGAGGAAAAACATTCTTTAGTAATTAGTTCGTGGATTTCTCTACTTTTTCGTTAAATGTTGTGTGTGGCTTAGCATAATATCTTAATACTTCATATTTACTTAGATTATCAAAAAAAAATATTAAACAAGTAATATTTGTGTACGAGTTGGACAGTACCGCAATAACGAGTCACATTTATGAACAACATTCAAATTATCTTGCTTTATAGTCTATGCGAGTCTTAACCCTCCATTGTTGCGCTAACTTTGATTCACTATTTTTATTTTTCTTGATAGATTTAACGTCTTTTGTAGAGATAATCTTGTTACATTTTGTGAAAAAGTATCCAATATTAATATAAAAATAAGAATGAATCATAGAGAGCTCTCATATTCAACTCTTTTGTAAAAAAAAAACTCTCGATTCACTATTACCTTATTATTATATATGCAATTTTTATATGAGACCATCAATGAATATTATTGAGATATGTCCAAAAACTTAATCTCTTTTGGTTGTATCTACAACAATTGAAGCCATAATACTACCAACAACCTCAAACAAAAGTTTTGGTTCTGAATATTTGAGCGACAACTCAGTTATTTGAATCCAACCATAAAAATTTATTTATATATAATTGTTGGATTGAAATGTGGAGTCTATGAGATACATATGGACAAAAATGGACATGCTAACAATGATGAATTGCAAATATGCAAAACGAAAAGACAGACATAAGTGAACATACTAACACATATAAATGGAATGGAGATGAATAAAAATGTACACGAACATAAACAATAATTTTAAAAAAAAATTATTCAAACTCTTCAAAACAATTTTATTCAACTAGACTAAATGAAATAAAAGTAACCATTTAACCAATATATCAAATTTTAATTTAAAATTGAGTATGCAACAATGTTAAAATTCTTAAAAGGAGTTTGATGCTTATTTGAATTTCACAAATCTTGTTAAATTAACCTTTAGTCTCCACGGTTGTACATAAAATTATTCAATTTACATCAGAAAAAATGAAAAAAAAAATTCATTTATAATTAATTAATTATTTTCTCTACTTTATTATGTGCGATATAACACACCATATTAATACTTCATATTTACATAGATTATCAATATTTATTTATTTATTAAACAAGTATTCTTTGTGCACAAGTTGGATAGTACCACAATAATAAATTATAAAATATTACTAGTTATTAAAATTGATATAATAATAAAAGAAAAACAAATATAAAATAATGTAAAAATGTATTTAACAAAAACATTGTTTTGAAGTATCATAGAAATATAAAATATAGGAACATAATTTTTTTTTTGTTAAAAATACGTAGAATCTTCTCTTTTAATATGTAAAAAGTCAGCAAAGTTAATAAAAAGATATTCTTAACTTTTTTTTTATTAAAAGATTAAATCAGAATATATATTTTTAAAATTATTTAAAGATTTAATTGAAATATAAAAGAATATTTCACCGTCCATTAATCTTATACATTTGATATTAAAATAAATTTGATTTTTATTTTAAAAATCTATAATAATATAAACGGATGATGATGATGAATCGACACTGTAAATTTTTTTATACCGATAATACATAATAATTAATCTCATCATTTAATGTTAAAATTCAATATTAAAAAATAAACAGTGCATAGTAATCTTTTTACACCGCACTTTTCTATTTGATATCCTTATCTAATTATAAAAGTGTGTTATTTTAAATGGAGGTTAGTCACAATATACAAAGAGAAAACACAACTTCCAAAAAAAATCAATAAAATATGCATAAATATAAAACTTAAAATCAATATAAAGAAATAAAAAAATAGGAGCAGAAAAGAAAAACATAGGACTATGACCCTTAAAGTTGAAGGACACTTCAGAGTTGCACACGTCTAAAATCTTTCAACAAGTACACTTTCTTTTGTGTCAGATTTTCTCAAATATATTATTATTTTAATTTTGGTCAAGCAAAAGTATTATTATTATTATTATTAATAAATAAAATGGGAATAAAATCTTTTATGTTTTCACCTGTGACCTTTTATCCATCTCATTATTTCTAATAATTATTATTAATTTAATTATATTCCTCATTTCACCTATGAAAATATATTGCATTTTTTGGCCCAAGTTCATTATATATATTTTTTGTTTCTATATTTATCTATTTATTTTTTTGACGAAATATTTATCTTATAAATGCTTTATGTACTAATTGATTTGTACAGATATATACAGAGATAGAGATAGATATAATATCAATATTTTCATCTTATTATTATTATATAATAATAATAATAATAATAATAATACATGCAATTGAATTTGCATTTCGGTTTCATTTGAGGTTTTGTTTTCCTTTTTTATGGTAATTTAATTTCATTTGTACGCAATTTCTGTGTCAAAATTCAGAACGTGCAAACTCTACTTTCACAGAGCTTTGTTGCATTGAGTATGTTGTTGTTGTTTTCTGCATTTGTTTGTTTTTGTTTATATGGTTAATTTGACTGTGATAAGGTTAGTTACAATTTTGTGTCTGTTTTTTTGTTGCAGTTGAATGAAACAGTTCATTTTGGATGCAGAGTTTCACGCCAAAGAGGTTGTTTTTTTTTGTGCTTGGTATTATTAATCTTAAACATTGTGTTATTGTGTTATCAATGTTTGTTTCTAGAGTTTTATTTGTGTGAAATTTCATCTGCTTTAATGGATCAAACATCAAATTTCAGATCTTATCAATGTTTATTGAAATTTGAAATTTTATTTCTAGTACTATTTTTTTTTTGTGTGTGTGTTTTCTCATGAGACACTGTGCTTATGTTTTCTTTTCTAAGAGCTGTAGTTGTGTGATGTTTCATATTTTTGGATTAACTTTTGTGCTGATTTATGATGTTTGTTTTCTACTGTAGTTTTTTGACCTATAATGAATTTTGGGATATTTTGCTTTCTTGAGGTTTGAAAAGATTGAAATTTTTTCAACTATTTGGTGGTGACTAGTTTAGGTTTTTGGAATAACCTACATTGTGTTACTTGATTTCATGTTTGAAAAATTGAAAATATTAATCTAAGGTTCCTTTTTTTTAAACTTAAATTAGGGATAGCAATAGGATTTTGATTTGTGCTATGTGCTGAGGTTCCTAAGTGTTGAATATGGAAATTTAGGTTTCTTATGCATGATATTTTGCAGGATAATCCTTTTCGGCACGAACCAAAAATGGAAAAAACACTTGAATCTTCGAGCAGTCCGCAGTATCAAAAGGTATTTTCTATGGTCTACCGTGTCGAGGAAGTTTCTCTGTATACTCAATGTAGTCACTGATTTATGTTTTTGAATCATGTTTCGTATAAATATCTGTTTAGATATTGAAAAGAAAAGTATTTTGAAAGTGACATATATCGTTGCCATGCTGCAGATATCGTCGAGATGGGATCCAGTTGAAGCATGTCGGCCTATAATCGGCGAAGCACCTGTGTTTTATCCAACTTTTGAGGTATCTTAATTATCATTATAGCTTTTGGTGGGGGTCGCAAGTAACATTGTTCAATGATTCGATTTTATTTTGTTATTCTTATTAGGAGTTTGAAGACACACTTGGTTACATAGCTAAGATACGTCCCATAGCTGAACCGTACGGCGTATGTAGAATCGTCCCTCCAGCTTGTTGGACTCCGCCCTGTCCACTTAACGAGAGAGAGATATGGGAAAATGCTAAGTTTCCGACTCGTATTCAGCAAGTTGATTTGCTTCAGAACCGGGAACCGATGAGGAAGAAAAGTCGGGGAAAGAAACGAAAACGTAGAAGGCAGTCGAGGATGGGAACATGTAGCAGGAGAACTGGAAATTCATGTTCTGAAGCGAATGTCACTTCTGAGTCGGACGATAAGTTTGGATTCCAATCAGGACCAGATTTCACACTTAAAGAATTTCAGCAATATGGAAATTCTTTTAAAGATTGCTACTTTGGGTTGATCGACGCCAAAGATGGTAGAGGCGGTGATAATAATCACCATGAGAGACGTGATCCGTCCGTGGAGGAAATTGAAGGTGAATACTGGCGAATAGTCGAGCAACCGACGGATGAGGTCGAGGTATTATATTGTATTAACAACATTTTTGGTTTTCAATGTAACATTTAAGAAAACATTTTGTTATAGATTGCTATATGATTTATGTAGGTGTATTATGGAGCGGACTTGGAAACTGGAGCAATTGGAAGCGGTTTTCCTAAGACATCGTCGTTTACTAAGAGTGGTTCAGATTCGTATGCTATATCTGGCTGGAATCTGAATAACTTTGCGCGACTGCCAGGTTCTGCGTTGTGTTTTGAAGGAAGTGATATCTCAGGAGTTTTAGTGCCATGGTTGTATGTCGGAATGTGCTTTTCCACATTTTGCTGGGTACGTAACGAGAATTACTTTTTTGTTAGTGTACAAATGAGGAAAAGTTTATAGTATTTTAGGTTTCACTGCTTGCGTTGATTTGTTTGAAATGTTAACTTGTAATACAAGTAATAATATCTTGAAATTTGCATTACTTTTGTTTCGGATCTTTATATTTTCATATAAAGACTAACACATTGTTCTCATTTCATGATTGTTGGAACAGCATGTTGAAGATCATCACCTCTATTCGCTTAATTATCTGCACTGGGGTGATCCGAAAGTATGGTATGGTGTACCTGGGAGCCATGCATCGGCCATGGAAGATGCGATGAGGAAACACTTGCCTGATTTGTTTGAAGAGAATCCAAATCTACTCAATGAGTTGGTATGATACTCGTACTTTTCTCGTACTTTCCTCGTTGCTTCTAATTTTTGGTTGAAATATCATCTGATTCTAGTGGTTATGATGATTTTGTCTTTGTACAGGTGACTCAATTCTCTCCTTCGATACTTAAGTCCGAGGGGATTCCTGTGTATCGAGCTGTCCAACATTCGGGGGAATTTGTTATCACGTTTCCAAGGGCTTACCATGGTGGTTTCAGCTGTGGCTTCAACTGTGCGGAGGCTGTGAATGCGGCTCCGTATGATTGGTTTATGCATGGACAGAATGCTGTCGAGATTTACAGTCTGCAGTGCCGCAAGACATCATTGTCCCATGATAAATTGTTGTTCGGATCTGCTAAGGAAGCTGTACATGCGCTTTCAGAGACAACTCTTGATGGAAAAGAAAATCGACAATATTTAAAATGGAGAAATGCGTGTGGGAAAGACGGAGTTCTTACCAATGCAGTTAAGGTAATGATTCTTGTGTGCGATTTTCATTTTTTTATCACCACACCTTCGACGTATTTAGAAAACTTCGTAACACTTCGGAAGTTATTTATTATTTGATTTTAGTTACCTTTTTTGTTTATATTTTTGCGTAACGTAATTATCCTTACTTTGACAGACAAGGATAATGATGGAAAAAGAGAGGCGGGACTGGCTTCCGTCGCATTTAAAGATGCTGAAGATGGACAATGACTTCGATTCGGTTGAGGAAAGGGAATGCTTCTCTTGCTTCTATGACTTGCACCTATCCGCCGTCGGTTGCAAGTGCTCTCCCGACAGCTATTCTTGTCTTAAGCACTTCAAGTTGTTTTGCTCATGTGAAATGGGTAATAGATTCGTTCTGGTTCGTTATACTATGAATGAGCTAAGTACGTTGGTTGAAGCGTTAGAAGGAGAGCCACGCGCAATAGAAGCGTGGACAACTGGAAAAATTGGAACGGTTTATGCCAGTGTTAAGGATGGTTGCATGCAAGAACAAGATATGGAGAGACTCGTACGCAAAACCAATAATTACGACGAAGGGAAAATCTCACTTTCTTGTGCTGGAATAAATGAGAAGTCGAATTCGGATGTACCTAGCAGTCCTTACAGTCATATTTCTTCTGAGTTGGTCCATTTAGAGTCTCGCCATGTAACGTTTAGTACACCTTATGCGGATACGAATGGCATTAAGGCTAACATGAGTGATACTAAATTGACCATGGACAATGAAGTTAAGGAGGATAAGGGGCGAGACATCATGAAACTTGGTGCTGGTGGTATTTCTGACTTGGAAAAAGAACCTTCGTCGTGTCGAACCGATGTTCGGAATTCTGGTACACTCGATGGATGTAAACTGTTTGGGGTCGATCTGCAAAAACGTTCAGAATCAGGACCGAAACTCAATCATACGTTCGAAGAGGGAGTTCTAGACACCTCCAATTCTAGTATATCTTTGATAAACCAAAGCTCCCCAATGCAAAAGTTTAGTATTTCGGTGGAGCTTGTAACTTTGGGATCTGTTCTCTATGGAAAGCATTGGTGCAGTAAGCATGCAATATATCCAAAAGGTGTGCTTCTGTAAGATCTTTTCACTGATTCTTTTCATTTTTTTCCGTGAGAATTTAACTTTTTCTTCTGGTGAACTTATGAAGGATTCAAGAGCCGTGTTAAGTTTCTTAGCGTTCTTGATCCAACAAGCATCTGTACCTATGTTTCGGAAGTCATTGATTCTGGATTTCTTGGGCCTTTTTTCAAGGTATCATTCTCGACTTTGTTTCGGTTTCAAAATCATATAGACTTGTTTTTCAGTTGAAGTATATTTCTTTCTCATTCGACAAAATATATTTCAGGTTACCTTGGAAGAACATCCAAACGAGGTTTTCACAAACACCTCACCCGATAAGTGCTGGGAAACAGTTACTGACAGGCTAAACTATGAAATAAATAAGCGCAGGATTCTCGGTGAACAAGAAATGCCTCCCTTGGAACTACTGCACAACATCAATGGTCATAGAATGTTTGGATTCCTTTCTCCGTTCATTATTCAGGTAACGCAAACCCATGACTAGTTAAGACGCCATTGTCCATTAAAGAACAAGATTCTAAGTTTTGATGTTTCTAATCTATTGTGATAAAAAATTTCAGTCCATTGAAGCTCAAGATCCGAATCATAAATGTGTAGAGTACTGGAATCACAAACAAGTTAGTTTTGGATCTTCTGGCAAGGCTGCTGAGGACTCTAAGTTAACTTGTGGCTCAAGTAACAACTCTCTAGATGACTTCAAGACCAAGCTTTTCGGCGTTGAATTGATAAAGCAGGAGGAGGATGACATAGGAGAAAGTTCAGATTCATTTGAAGAGATGAAACCGATTTTAGAAGGACTCTTAAAAAAGGCGAGACCTGACGAGTTAAGAGCAATGCACAAGTTATTCAGCTCTGATGCACAGATGACTCAGTGGAGACCGGCATTGATGACGGTGATAGAGGAAATCGAGAAAGATTCTCAATAAAATAGCAATAAGATTTTCATTAATTGTGTCCATTCTTTTAGTGACAAAATTTTTCAAGTTGAGATGGATGACATTGGCCATTGTAGGTGTTAATGCCATTGCACATTGCAACTTTGGTTTGTTTTGCATCTTTTATCCTTAGAGTTATTGATCTCCATACTCTTTAAATTTGTTTATATAAACATAAAATCAAATGTTACCTTAATAAGAACTGATATACTGGTGAAATAAAGATTCACTCTTCTACTTATTTTACAATAGTATTTTCCATGTGCTGTGATTTTATCTTTACACTCAAACTGTTTTTTCAAAGTGATTTTGCTTGCACAATGGCACTTGGAGAATATCTCACATTTTTTGTTTACAAAATATGGGGAAAGAAAAATTATATTATTAATCCAATCACCGATAGTTTTGATCCCTTGTATCGTGCACGGAACCGGTGCAATATGCTTGTACATTCATGGATTATCAACTATATCTGAATGAATTGCTAAGTCTAATGTCTTTATGGAAAACTAAGACGATGTTTGGAACGATCTCAAGGAACACTTCTCTCAAAGTGATTTAGTACGCATATCTGAATCGATACAAGAAATATATGGAATGCAACAAAATTCAAGGTCCGTAACTGATTTCTATTTAGACTTAAGGATTCTATGGTAAGAACTTGACATTTATATTCTCATTCCTCCGTGTACTTGTCGCATCAAGTGTTCATGTGAAACTATACTTATTGACTCTGAAAGATTAAAGGGAAGGGAAAGTTATTTTAAATGTAAAAATAATATTCCGTTTAGAAAGATAAAAAAAAAATGTACCATCAAAGTTATGTTGCAATCTAAGTTTAGAGTATAGTTAATATAAAAACAAATTGTATATAACACAATAGTTTATTTATAGTTATAATTATAAATATGTTGATAAAATTCAAATATTTTGATCAAATTTGTTTTGTATATATTGAGCGAAAATGACCAAAATATGTATTGAGAAAAAATATCATATGAATTACTTGAGAGAAAAACAGTATAATTGTTATTTATAAGTGAACACATTTAAATAAATAATAAAATCTATTGACTCTTTAATAAACCAAATGTAACAACATTTTTTAAATAGTTGATGTATAAAAATTAAGTTATCTAGAAATCCAATTCTAAACTATTAATCTATTATATTACATTCATTTAACTCAACTATAACTTATCAATTGAGTTATATTTTCATCGTCCTTTATAACTTAAATCTATATATTAGACAATATAATTATATTTTCATAGTCCTTTATAACTTAAATCTCTATATTAGACAATATAATTTTAAATGGATTGGACCAATCTATAAATTTGATAATTTGGACAAACCAATCTATACAACCTTTTCTCTAATTCATTGTATCATATTCTTTTTCTTGTAAATAAAATTGAATAAGTTATATTTACTTTAAAATACACACATTAAAAAATATATCCGAATTATTTTAAAATAATTTTTAATAATTAAGAATTTGTTTTCTTAAATAAATTATTATTTTTATTATTAAATTATTATTTTTTCATATTATTTTAAATAAAACAGATTTTTATTACTTAAAAACTAAATAATTTCTAAAAGTACTCTATTTACAAAAAAAACCTTGTTTTAGAGAAAATGAAGAAACTTATAAAAAGTTAATATTTTTAAATTATTTTAGTAAAATAATTAAAATATTATAATTAATGTAATAATAAAAGTATTAATTAATCATATTAAGCCAGCTAAATTGATAGTTATACAAGAATATATATATATATATATATATATATATATATATATATATATATATATATATATATATATATATATATATATATATATATATATATATATATATATTGATTGATTGATTGATTGATTTCATGTTGGTGAACCAGATAATCGTTAGTGTTAATTTTATTTTCATATGTAAACATTATTTTAATTAAATATTATTTTGTTTCTTTATATAATAAAGAGATTAATTGTTATGCATTGTCTTTGGGTAAAAAAAATTACGTCGTTAAAGCATCACAATCATTCGTTTGTATTACTTTTAAAATGTTTAAAATAAAAGTCAAACATTTTAAATAAATTAGTAGTTATAATGAAATGATAATGTAAAAAATCTTTATAAATGTATATCATTTAAATTCTATAATAAATTATTTTTATAACAAAAATATAATAAACACTGATGTAGATGAATTGGTGCCACCATTGAAAGGGTGTACATTGACACCAATTGAGCTGACAACACCTTATTCAGCCGTAAATCCACTAAGTGCAGTCGCCAATTCGTCTGACACCACCACCACATTTCAAATTTCTTTTGTTTTAAAGTTGGTGTAAATTGGGATTTTTTTTAAAAGTGAATTGTTTTGGAAATATTTATAAAAAACTGGATTGTTTGAATAAAAAAAATCTCATTATAGACCACTACCGTTGTTGAAATATATTTTATTAAAGTTATTAAATATAAATTTATTCTTCTCCTCTCTATTTTATCTCATTCACATAATTAAATTTTTTATTTAGAATTTAAATAATTTTAGTCAATTTTAACAATTAATATATATATATATATATATATATATATATATATATATATATATATATATATATATATATATATATATATATATATATATATACGGAGTCAGAAATATTAACATGTAGGGAAAATAATTTTTAATTAAATTATTATATGATTAATTTATTTTTAATATTTCTAAAAATATATATTTTTAAGATGTCATTAAATTTTTGTTTAATACTTTATATCTTATAGATATTTAATTTTTTACAAAATTCTTATTGAAAAGATAAAAAAATATGCATGGACAATTTAAAATAATTTTACAATATCAATCAATCAACAACTTATATTTCCCCAAATCAGACATATATTTTAAAATTAGATAGATGACATCACATATTAATGAATATTTATTGAAAGATAATGTAAAACTATTTTATGCTTTCAATGTACCATCTTTAATCTTTATTGAAAAATTATTTTTATTGCTTATAAGTTTTGTACACAAAATAAAATTAATTTTTAAAAGAAATACATCATTATTTTTAAAAAGTTGTTGATTTATAATATCAAAAAATAAATAGATCAATAAATATAAAATATTTTTATCAATATTTTTTATAAAAAAATATTAATTTAATAGAAGAAATATTTTAAATTATATATAAAACAAGTACTAAATATTATTACTTAATTAATATAAAAAATGTTTATATAATTAACTTTAAAAAGTAAGTGGGGGCAGCAGTCGCATTGTACCTCTGTCCTTATATATATATATATATATATATATATATATATATATATATATATATATATATATATATATATATATATATATATATATATATATATATATATATATATATATTTAAAATTGATGGAATAAATTATTTAATAAAAATTAAAATAAATAAAAAATACGTCATTTTTAAATAAATAAAAATAAAAGTTGCAATTGTTGAGATTCGAATCATGAACCTGAGTTATTTTATTCCTAAGTTATATATTATAACCGAAGGAAAATATAATATTTTTTTGGGAAAAAAGTTACGTAGCGCGTCCAAGAATTATACTTCGTTTTTTTGTTGGATGAGGTGAAAGTGTTGTTATAAAATGTATTATTTGAAATAGTGATCTCATCTTGAGTCTTAGTTAACATTAGTCTTGTTCAATTTATACTTTTATGTTTTCCCTTTGTTCACTAAAGAACCTTGAATCTCGTGTGTTTAGCTGTGTTTTGTTTGTTCATGTTTCTAAACAATATTGCAACAAGCTGGATCCTTGTGATGTCAAATATATCTTTTTG
Organism: Lathyrus oleraceus; assembly: GCF_024323335.1. Classification (NCBI taxonomy): domain Eukaryota; kingdom Viridiplantae; phylum Streptophyta; class Magnoliopsida; order Fabales; family Fabaceae; genus Lathyrus; species Lathyrus oleraceus. The sequence continues at coordinate 107,074,602 of NC_066585.1, forward strand.
GATTATGCATCTAACAAAAGAGAATACAAATGTTATCATCCTCCTAGTAAGAATTGTTTATTTACAAAAATGTCACCTTTCATGAAAATATGTCACACTTTTCTCATCCTCAATCTTAGAGGAAGAACATAAATGAACTAGATTATGAGTTTGAGTTCCTTATCCTTGGTCCTTCCCTCCTCAAAGCTCATTCTAAGTGTTCTTGGTTCTTCAATGGTTGAACATGAACCTAAATTTATAATTGTTCCTAATCTGTCTATGTCTTCTGCTTTACAGGAACCAGTGGCTTAGTGCCAACTCTGGTATATCAGGAAAGAAGTAAATTTGACCCGCTCGAGAAACAAATTCAATCATCTGAACTAGAAGTAAGTACTGAAAAATATTCTTTTATTTATGATATTCCAATTTTTTATATTTGTGATACTGATCCAAATGATTTACATATTGCTTTGTGTTTGAGAAAGGATAAAATATTATGTCCCTCTCTCTATACATAAATATCATATTGCTAAAATTTTATCTTAAGAACAACCTCTTTCCGTAATCAGTGACGGAGCCATAACTTTTTAATAAAGGGGACAATTTATATTAAAAAGAATTCTATTTAACTTTAAATATTATATTTAAGTTTTGTGTAATTTTTTATAAAATAGTTATATTTAATGATAAAATTAATATTATTGATCAAAATATATTTTTTAATTATAATTAACATATGTAAATTAAGATATAATAAATAAAAATATAATAATAAATATATTTTATATTAATACTCAAAAGTTATAATTATTTTGAGATTAAAAAAAGTGAAAATATAATATTTTGAGACAAAACTCCACATTAAATTTTGAAGATATTTATATTCGTAAAAATTATCAACAATTAAAATTTTAGCAATTTTAAATATAACTCTCATGACAATATGCAAATTTTAAATTTTATATAAAAAAATTGATACTGCTATAATTTTAAACTTTTAAATGTTAATATAATACAATATAATATTATTACTATTATTATATAATTAAATAGAACTACAAAAACAATATTAAAGAGATGTTAAAATTTGTGTCATTTTACTTAATGGGTTCTGAAATAGTCTTTATTTTAGATTAATTAAACGCACATTTAATATAAAATAAGATGTATATGTTTTAATTAAAATATATGTATTAATATAAAAAATAATATTAATCATAAATAAATATTAAAAGATAGTGGGGACACTAACCCCCACTTTCTTGTACATGCCTCCGTCCTTGTCTGTAATATTTGAGTTTTATTGGAGTTGTTGACTATGCCAGAATTGTGGTTCTACGTGTTATACATATTAATGATAACAATTGAACAAAGAAAAATAAATCAAAAGTATAATCGATTAAGAAGCAAGCATGAGATAAGACTATCATGTCAGTTCAACAATAACTAATTTAATGCTAGTTATTCCTTAAAATAGCTTCTAGTAGTTACTAGTGTCATATCAGCATAACTAACTCATATATATATATATATATATATATATATATATATATATATATATATATATATATATATATATATATATATATATATATATATGATGAGGCGTAAGATTAGATAGCTTTGAGTCATTGAATTCAATTAATGAAACACAGCAAAATTCTAAATGAGATTCAATATATATTTTCTATTCTTTACCTTTAATAATTCATTCATTAAATGAGGCTGCCAATCTTTTCTTTTCTATAAATTGGTAAGTAGCAAGAAAAATGTGGATTAGGTTTAGGGCAAGGGATTAAAAATTCTTAAGAATATTGAAGATCAAGTAAGATTATTTTCATCCAGTGGTTCCTCTTCTTATTTGACAGTGTCACATAAGCCTTCAATGCATTCACATTACTCATAGACAATGAATGTATTAATAGTAATATTTTTTTTTTGGTTTTCACCACCAGTATCTAGTTCACTGGAAAGACTAATCTGATTTAGAAGTCAGTTATGAAATCAAGTGGTTTCAATCCCCTTTCGATCGCAGTTGCGGGAAATCAAACTGTGGTCTTCCCTACCAAATCCAGTGCCAATCACCACTAGACCAACTAACGATTGCATAAGATAATACTCATTTTCCATAAATATAAATTTCACCATATGATCAATATTCACTTACCATATGATCAAGATTTGAAATAATACTGAATTGAGTTATATGTTTGATTTCTTCAATATCTCCATCTTGAATGCAACAAGAAGCTTGCTAGCACAATGTTCGTGGTCACTTCTGAGAAAACCATCAATACTAGAGAAATCACAAAGCATTAATACCAATTATGTTCAGTTTCAATAACTAATTGCACGTAATAAGAGAAATTAAAGAGTAACATTCAATCAATCTTGGACAAATAAAGTAGAATAAAAGATTGAGGCAAAATATTTATTATGTATATGTTCTAAAGAAGCCTGCTAATAAACAAAAACAATAATAACAAGTGTAGACAATCGAAAGTGATATATGAGATATTGACATTTCAAACATATAATATTGGTGCACAAGATGAAGAAGATGAAGATGGAAGAAGAGACAGAAGAGAGGATAATAAACTTTCACTACTATGCTAAAACGGTTACAATAAATGGTTGCACACACACTGCACTCACACTGCTCTGCTGTGTACAAACAGCTATATTACTTAATGGCTAAACACATTATTACTTATATACACAAACAATAATGCCATGTAGGTGAAATACTAAAATATTGAATTACCCTTCAACATCATCCCTTAATTCAAGATTTAACTAATCAAAACTAATAACACCAATTCCTCAAGTGGAGAAATTGATCAATCTTGGTCACTTTTGTCAGCACATTTGCTAGCTGCTTCTGGATTCTAAAATGCATAACTTCTAGCACTCTATTATGAACCTGACTTCTCAGAAAATGATACTTAGTCTCAATATACTTGCTTCTCCCATGCAACAGTGAGTTCTTGGCAAGATTGATTGTAGACTTGCTATCAATCATCAACTTCAGAGGCTTGTTTACCTTGATATTCAGATCCTGCAATAAATTCAGAAGCCAAACAACTTGACATGCAACCACAACACCTGCAATATATTCGACTTCACAGGTTGACAAAGCAACAACTGGTTTCTTCTTGGAACACCAAGAAATAGGACTTCCCTGATACTTAAACAAATATCCAAAAGTACTTATTCTGTCAACTTTGTCTCCACACCAATCAGAGTCTGAGTAGCACATCAACTCTGAATTAGTCTTCTCTCCAGCAAGGAACAAAACTTCATACTTTAGAGTCTCCTTAATATACCTCAGAATCCTGACAACAACTTGGTAATGAGACCATTTCGGTTTACTCATGAACCTACTAACTATTCCAACTGCATAACAAATGTCAGGTCTAGTATCACACAAATACCTCAGAGAGCCAACCAACTGCTTAAAAGTTGTAGCATTTACATCATCACCTTCAGAATCATAATCCAATTTGTGATTTGTTTCTGTAGGTGTGATAGTAGCCTTACAATTAAACAACTCGAATCTCTTCATAAGCTCAAGTTCATATTTCAGCTGATGTAAAATGATACCCTTCTCAGTGTACGTAAAATCCATCCCTAGGAAATATGTCATACTTCCTAGATCAGTTGTCTCAAACTCATTCATCAACACCTTCTTGAACTCATCTATCTCATGTTCATAACTCCCTATTAGCAATATGTCATCAACATAGAGACACACCATAATCATATTTCCTCCAGAAGTATGCTGAACATAAATTCCATACTCCATCTTACACTTTATGAATCCTTGGAGTTTAAAAAATGAATCAATCTTCAGGTTCCAAGCTCGATGAGCTTGTTTCAGTCCATACAAGGCTTTATGCAACTTATACACCATCACTTCCTGATTTTTTTTCTCAAATATAAGAGGTTGTGACAAGTATAGATATTCTTGCAATGGACCATTCAGAAATGCAAGTTTCACATCTAAATGCATCAGAGGCCAATTTCTGTTAGCAGCTATCACAATCACTAGTCTGATTGTCTCATGTCTCGCTACAGGAGCAAACACCTTAAAGTAGTCTAACCCAGATTTTTGTAGGAAACCTCTTGTCACTAGCCATGCTTTGTATTTTCCAATTTATCCATATGGCTTCAATTTTTCCTTGAAAACCCATCTAACGCTGATGGCTTTCTTGTCCTTTGGAAGCTTAGTCAGCTTCTAGGTCTTGTTTCTTTCTATAGTATCAAGTTCTTCTTTCATTGCCTTTAGCCACACTTTCATCTTGAGCGCTTCTTCAACGCTGACTGGTTCAGAGCCTACTAACATGGCACACTAAATGACTTCTCATTCATAGTCTACTTCAGTATCTTGCAACATCTCAAACTCTGCAAACTGTCTTGGGATGTTTCTGATTCTTTGTGGCCTCTGAACTTGTTCAGAATATTCTTCAGATGCTGGAACAATATCATATGCTGGAACCCTAGAAGTACCACCTTCAGAGGCATGACCACCTTCAGAGTCTGGAATATTCCCAAAGTATGGATCTCCATGTATGAATAACCATCAGAATCTAGATCAGAATCAGATTGACCTTCAGAGTCAGACTCTCGTTCAGAATCATTTTCTGATTCTGACTCATCTTCAGAATCTTCAGATTCTGAAGTATCTTCAGAGGTTAACACTACACCAGAGTTGGATTGAGATTTACTCCATCCTACGCTTCTGGTTCTTTCACAATGACATCTCCACTGAATTCAACCTTGTTAGTGACAGGACAATAGAACTTATAGGCACCTGTACTGTGGTACCCTACAAGCAACATAATTTTGCTTCTGTCATCCAACTTGCTTCTCTTATGATTTGGAACATCTTTGTAACAAACATAACCAAACACCTTCAGATGGATCACACTTTACTTATCTCCAGTCCACTTCTCTAAAGGAACAATTCCCTTCAGCTTCTTGGTTGGACACCTGTTGAGCACATACACCGAGGTGGTAACAATTTCTCCCCACAAAGTGTGAGGTAACTTCTTCTCCTTCAACATGATTTTTTTCATATCAAGAAAAGTTTGATTTCTTCTTTCAACAAGACCATTATGTTAAGGAGTGCACGGGGAAATCATCTCATGCTCAATTCCATTCTCCTCACATAACTTTCTGAACTCTGTAGAGTTATACTCACCTTCACTATCATTTTTGAGAATCTTTAGCTTCTGACTACTCTGATTCTCAACCTTGATTCTGAATTTCTTAAATTCAGCAAACATCTCGTGTTTGAACTTTATAAGGGATACTCATGTAATTCTTGTTAACTTATCAACAAATGACACAGTATTTATTCCCTTCAAGTGAAGGTACTAGAGTGGTCCACACACATATCAGAATGCACGACACCCAAAGCATGCTTTTCTCTTGGAGGCATTTCAGATGCAAATGGTAGTCTTGGTTGTTTCCCTCTCATGCACATAATACATGACTTCTCTGGCTTCTTAATTACAGGAATTCCATGTACCAACTTCTTTGAATTCAGATTCCCTAAGCTTCTGAAGTTCATATGACCAAATCTTTTGTGCTACAACTCACTTTCCTTCACAACATATGTTGCACTAAGGCATTAAGAGTCTGCAGTTTTAACATTCACTTTGAATATTCTATTCATCCTCTATTCTAACTTCATAATCAGCTTCTGATTACAATCATACAACTTCAAAATATTGTCCTTCATGGTAACTGAAAAACCTTTCTCAATTAATTGACATACACTCATCAGATTATTTTTCATGCCAAAAACATACCATACATTCTGAATCAATGTTGATTTACCATTATTTAGAACTACTCTGACATTTACAATACCTTCAGAATTGAGGTATGTATCATCAACACGTCTGATCTTGCTCTTCTTCCTAGAGTCAAAATCAACCAACCATTTCTTATTTCCAATAAGGTGATTTGAACATCCAGTGTCCATATACCACCAATATCCCAAAGACGCATCATCAAATTTAGAAGCCATCAATAGCATATATTCATCATCAGAATCAGTTCTGGCTATGTTTGCTTCTTCTGATTTCCTATCCTTGTTTGAGAAATAATCAGCAGCGAAATGGCCAAACTTTTTATAACAGTAGCACTGAACTTTCTTCTTGTCATACTTTTCCTTCCCCTTCCGAACACTATTTTATCTTCTAGAAGTTGATGTTTCTGACTTCTGAACACCATCAAATCTCTTCCTAGCTTCTGACCAAGACTGCTTCTGACATTTCTTACCAGAAGCTGCTTTCAGAGCCTGCTACTCTACCTCCATTTCAGAGTTTCTCTCAATCAGACGTAACTCTTGTGCCTCTAGACTGCTTTGCAACTCTTCTATTCTAATGGTGCTCAGATCCTTAGAATATTCAATTGCTACCACAATGTAATCAAACTGAGGAGTAAGAGATTTAAGTACTTTCTCAATAATACTTTCTTCAGAGAGAGTTTCTCCATACGATTTCATCTCATTTGTGATTGAAATCACTCTGGAGATGTAGTCCGGTACATTCTCATTGTTCTTCATACTGACATTCTCATACTGCTTACACAGAGACTGAAGCTTTACCTTATTCATTGATGCATCATGCCATAACATCGTACCAGTGTGTCCCATGCAGCCTTCGCCGTCGTTGAATCATCGATTTTCTCAAACACGTTTACATCCACACATTGATGGATGTAGAGCAACACCTTCTGATCCTTCTTCCTGAGATCACGCTAAGCATTTCTCTACGCACCTGTTGCATTTTCTGTAAGTGCAACCTGTACATAACTGTCATTGACGAGATCAAGAACATCTTTAGCACCAAATAACACATACATCTGAATCATCCAACGATTCCAATTCTTACCATTGAACACTAGAAGCTTGACACTCAGATTACCGTTTTTGTTCTTCTTCAACCTTGTGCAAAACTCAGATCTCACTAAACACTAGTGTTTCCTAATCCTGCAGAATTAAGAAATGTGATTCTGTTCCAATCAAAAGTTCAACACGAACTCAAGAAATAAAATCAATCACACAACGCCTCACCGTTCACTCGTGTTTCCCTGTGGATCTGAACCGGAACTATAGATACCAATTGTTGGTGCACAAGATGAAGAACATGAAGATCGAATAAGAGAGAGATGAGAGAATAATAAACTTCCACTACTCTATTAAAACTATTACAACAAATGGTTACACACACACACACTATACTCACACTGCTTTGTTGTGTACAAACTGTTACATTACTTAATGGCTAAACACACTACTACTTATATACACAAACAATAATACCACGTATGCGAAATACTAAAATACTGAATTATCCTTCAACATATAATAGCACAAGAGAAATAAGACATAAACTAATCTTACTAAGAGCAGTCATTGTAACACTTTTTTGCTTGCTTAATATCTTGAGCATAAATATGTGAGTGAAAGATTTTAGTATAAATAAGATAACCTAAAGTGGTCATTATACTCTTAATGTCCGTGTTTAGTATCCGTGCTTCATAAATTATACATATTTCATTAAGGAATTAGACAATTATAACATATTTCTCTATAACATGGAAAATAGACCATTGAGGAATTTTTAACTTAAGACGTTGATTAGAATAAAGAATGAAAATTAAAATAGCTTCAAACCTTCGTTTGACTATTAGTAGCATTACACTTGTCAGCTGCTAAGCCTAATCTCAGCAGGAAAGATGCAGCATCTGTAAACCTATGTATTAAGAAAAGTTTCAGGTATTAAAACCTATCTGTAAATCAATGGAGAACCATGAATAGACATTTTTCATACTCTACATTCCATGGAAATCTACATTGTCCATATTTTTTTCATGACTTACTTCTCATTTTTTATGTAAACATTAACGGCAGCAAATATCAAAGGCAAGGAATCATCGGTATTGCACAAGCATCGGTATATAACTCAATAGCTTCTTCAAGCAAGGATTCATCCAAAGCACTGCATAGGGAGAGGGAAAGGTATTGTGAGAGAACAAAAAATTACATTACTAAATTCCAAATGGATTATCATGTGGTAATATCCAACATATACAATCATTATTTTTGGTTTAATGCAGCATTTGCTAGTGCAACTACCATTATCTTTATCAAAAGATAAAAAATGCAGAGAATATCACAATGTAGTAAAATAATAAGCACTAGAAGGCTTATGCATATGATTTATAATTCTTCACTAGTGAAATTAATATTCAATCCTACTAGTGATTTACAGAAATAAAATGTTTTTTATAACTAAAATGATAAGTGGCCTATGTATTATATGATAAACGCGTATATTCAAATAGAGCCTATATACTAGTCAATAGAAGCTTTCATATTATGAAATTTCAGATAGATGTTAATTCCTATTTGGTTAGAAAGAAGAAAAAAAAATAGAAGAATGCAAATAAAATGTTTACCGGGCTCCCTTTGCAAGAGCATATCAATGTACAATTCAGATGCTCTTCGATACAAGTCTCCAACTTCTGTCCAGTTTCTTAGTTCCTTTGACATAGCCCCAGCAGATTCCATGTTCTTAGCTGCCTTCCAGGGTCTAGTTTACTTGTCAGGGACACTTTTAACCAATGTTGTAAAAAACAAACCAAGACATCGAACGAGAACACCATTGAAATAAAGAAAATAGCTTGCATTGCATGATGAAGAAAGAGTCGCAACAAATCTACCATACAATGATCAAGTTTATCATACTTATATAGTCTATAGTTAGTTATTATTACTAACTATCTCTCAACAATCTATAGTAATCTATTGAGAGTTACTTATTGATAAGCTAAGCTAAAGATCGCATCAAGGGTTAAGTTGACTTGCTAAGCAAGTAACTGTACCAACCACCATTAATCTCCATTCTTAACATCCCCTCAATCTGGGGAATACATTCATCATTCCTAACTTACTTTGAAGATTGTTGAATGGCCCTACATGCAGTGACTCAGTCATGATGTCAGCCACTTGATATTTTGATGCAATAGGAAGCAAATGAAGAAATCCTGCTTCGACCTTGTCTCTCACCACATGACAATCAATTTTTATATGCTTAGTTATTTCATAAAAAAATTTGCAACTATGTGAAGAGCTGACTTGTTATCAAAATAAATCACAAAAAGAGAAGGATGATTGATGTGAAAGTCTTGCAACAAGTATATGGTCTATTGTCTCTCACATGTGGCCTGAGCTAATGCTCTATACTCAGTCTTTGATGATGACCTGGAAACCACAATATGCTTCTTGCTTTTCCAACTAATAACAGAGGTTCTAAGGAAGAAGCACACACTAGTTGTAGATCTTCAAGTATCATGACATACTTCATAATCAGAATCAGAGAATCCTTTAAGTGTTAATGTTGGTGATGAACTGAAGAACAAACCATTACCAGGGTTACCTTTAAGGTATTTCAAAACATGAAAGCATGTCAGCATATGTTCATCAGTTGATGCACATAAGAATTGGCTAAGTTTTCTTAAAGCATAAGAAATCTCTAACCTGGAGTGTGTCAAGTACAAAAGTCTCCTAATTAATCTTCTATATGTTGTTGGATAAGATAGTAGGTTACCAGAGTCTTTATGCAACTGTAGGTGGGGTTGCATTGGAGTATTGTATGGTTTCATCCACTTAAGCCAGTGTTTTGTAGGAGATCAAGTGTATACTTTCTTTGACATAATGTGATGCCTTCATTTGATCCGCTCACTTCAAATCCTAGAAAATATTGAGTACTCCTAGATCCTTTATGCTACATTTGTCATTTAAGAGAGTCTTAATATTGGTAATCTCAAAACATCATTCCCCTAAGACAAAATCATCTAAATATACAATGATGACTATGAATAAGGCACCATTGAACTTAGTGTACAATGAATAATCAAATTTTGATTGAACCTAAATGTAACAAAGTTGTAGTGAGCTTTGTATTCCATTATCTACTTACTTGTTTCAAGCCATAAAGAGATCTTTGAAGCTTGCATACTACGTTAGGATGAGCTAGCTCAAGACCATAAAGAGGTTACCTATGGGCCTCTTCATTAAGATCCCCATGTGATAATGATGTATTGACATCAAGTTCAAACAATGGCCATTTTTTAGCACCTGCAATGGCCATGAAATCCCTGATGGTTGGCATATTGACAACTTGACTGAAGGTGTCTAGGTAGTTGAGTCCTTTAGTTTGAGTGAAGCCCTTGACAACTATCCTTGAATTACATCTCTCTACATAGACATTATCATGTAGTTTGAGTTTAAACACTCATCTACATCCAATAGATTTCTTATGAAAAAGTAAGGTAACTAGTTTCCATGTGTTAGTTTTCATCAGTGTAGTCTGTAACGCCCCAAACTATTTTCAGGATTACTGACTGACCCCACAAACCAACACGGGTCTTTTCAACATGTTTTTTCCTCACTCACATGCTTTCCGAGAAACTTCCCAGAAGGTCACCCATCCAAATACCACTCCAAGTCAAGCACACTTAACTATGGAGTTCGTATTTGTTAGGCTATAAAAAAGAAGATGCATCTTATTGGTATAGGTAGTACCAATCAATCCTTATAAGCCTTCATTTAACCATGCAATCACATACCTACAAAGCCTCGGGATTTCTCTTATTTTGACGTGAATTTGGTTTTTACCTAGAAGCTGCTAGGAGTGTCTCATTGTCATGCCTCGTGCACCAACAACCACTCCCTCGCCCTCGGGTGTTACATGTAACTATTATCCGCCCTCTTCGGTCCCATGTGTTACATGTCCATCAACTTCCGCTTGGTTCGTCCCCGAACCACATCGTACTAGGAGAGGTACACTCTGATACCATTATATAACGTCTCTGACTGCTTTCAAGGTTACCGACTGACCCCATAAACCAACACGAGTCTTTTCAGCATGCTTTGCCCTCACTCATACGTTTTTCGAGAAACTTCCTAAAAGATCACCCGTCCAAATACTACTCCAAGTCAATCACGACTAACTATAGAGTTCTTATCTATTAGGCTACCGAAAAGAAGATGTCTTCTTTTTGGTATCCTAATAGATAAGAACTCCATAGTTAATCGTGATTGACTTTGAATAGTATTTGGATGGACGACCTTCTGGGAAGTTTCTCGGAAAACATGTGAGTGAGGGCAAAGCATGCTGAAAAGACTCGCTGTGGTTTGTGGGGTCAGTCGGTAATCTTGAAAACAGTCTAAGGCGTTACAAAGTTAGTTTAGATTGAATAGTATGACTCCAGTTTGCACCACAAATGGCCTCTTCATATGAATGAGGTTAAAAAATAGATTAAAAATTGAGAATATATTTGGTATCAGTAGTAGGAACATTATGGTAAGAGATGGAAGAGGATAATATATACCTACTTGGAGAAGAAGTTAATGCATTAACTGAATGAGTAGATTGAATTGTATTCTCAGTCAAATTGAAATGATAATATGTGGAAATGAAGGAGGTTTAATGAGTCTTGGGGATCTTCTAAGTTGAAGATTATGGTTTGGTGAAGGGAAGTTGATATGTGAAGGGTTTAATGAAGTTGTAGGAATGAAGTCAGGGTGAGTATTGTGAGTATGAAGCACATGTGGAGGTGAAGGTTCAATATGGGGAATATCAGGTGTAAGTGAAGTTGAATATTCAGTATGAGGAGTAACAGGTGTAAGTTGAGGTTCCAAGTCATGAAGGTAAGGGAAATCAAAATAATTTATTTGATGATGAGTGAGATGGTGTGGAGAATGATTGTGAGAAGAGATATTATTAGGTAGTTTATAATGAAAAGTGGATCAAAGAAGATAACATCTCTAGACAAAAAAAAATCTTTGGAATGAAGATTAAATAAAATGTGACCTTTAACACTAGCTTACAGACCTTGATACAAAAACTTCTTGGACCTAGAATCCAATTTCTTCCCGTTGGCTTGTCAAAACACCCTAAGTAGGTTAATATCAGGTAAGCACCCTAAGTAGGTTAATATCAGGTAAGCACTGATGGAAATTTTGAAATGGTGACTTGTTGTGCAAGAAAGGTGTGGGCAATTTATTAATATTGTGAATGGCATGATAAACTGCACATGACCAGAAAAGTTTAGGGAGTTGAACTTGAGAAAAGAGGACTCGAGTAACACAAAGCATGTGTTGGTGTTTTCTCTCTACTATGCCATTTTATTGAGAGGTATCAATACATGAGGTTTGGTGTACAATACCAGTTTCCTTATATGAATCTTTAAGGATAAACTCACTATCATTACTTGATCTAAGGAACTTGATTTTAGTATTAAATTGAGTGTGAACCATAGAGGCAAAAGCTTTAATAAGGTTTTGAGTTTCTAATTTACACATCATGAGAAAAATCCATATAAATTGGGTTTTGTCATATACAACTGTAAGGAAGTATCTAAGGTCATTAATAGAAGGAATACATAATGGCCCCCAAATGTCCATATGGATTAATTCAAAGTTGTTAAGAGATTTATGAGTGATGTTAGAGAAAAGAAGTATCTTTTGCTTGGCACAAAAGCAAACATCACAATGTAAATTTGACTGCATAATTTGGACAAAAGGAAATGATTTCTTTATTTCAATTAATTTTTCAAAAGAAGGGTGTCCAAATCTTAAATGCCAAATGTTACAAGAATTGTGATGTGAAGAATCATGGTGATTAACAAAGTTGACATATGTATTATGCTTCAAATGTAAAGTTTTGATATATGAATTAGAAATGCATGAGAGTGTGTTGGAGACTACAACTTGAGGATGATTGAGAATCTACAGTCCACGTCTAAAATCAGTTGCACTGATTATCTTCTTTGAGTAGGAGTTCTGTATTAAACAAGTGGAATTATTAAAAAGTGTTGACAATCTAGACAATGAGTTAGATTAGGAACATAAATAAGTTTGAAAGAGAATTGAGGCATGTATAACACATTGGTTAGAATGAAAGTGTTATCAAAGAAAATAGTCCCTAGATAATCAGTGTTTACCATGGATCCATTAGGAATTTTGATTGTTATAACGGAGATCTTTTTCAAACAAGAGAAAAAGTTTTGAGAAAAAAATACATGATCAGTAACACCTGTATCAAGTATGAAGGATTCAGATGTTACATTGATAGGAATAAAGCAGTTAATACTTGTATTTGACTTTGAATAAATTTTGAGGTGGTTAACACTATGATTGTTGAGGTTTGAAGATTGTTGAAGTAAAGCCAACAAAGCTTTGTGTTGGTCTAGAGTAAAGCCTAAGAAATCTGAATCTTGATTGTTAAATTGTTCTTCAGAATTATCATGAGGAACTTCATCATCATGAGACTTATTACGACATACATTATTTATCAGTCATTGTTGTTTCCAATGAGGAGGATATCCATGTTTCATAAAACAAGTAGCAATGGTATGATTAGTCATACCACAATGTGTGCATACTCGAATAACTTTTCCTCGACCATTGAATGATCTACCACCTTTACCCATGACAAGAAGAACCTCAGCCTTGGAATTGACCAGTAGGAAAAGATAAAAATTTAGATTCATCAATAGGATTAACAATTTTTCTTGTTGAACAAGCAATGTATATAGTTTACTAATGTTAGGAAGAGGATCCATTAACATGATTTGAGATCTAACAACCAAATATTGATCTTTCAATCCTTTCAAGAATCTGATAACTTGACCAAAACCCTTGTAACTACGAATCTTATCAATTGCTAAACAAGATATATCGTAATCACATGCAAGAATGATACAAAAATTATCCAATTCTTGCCAAAAATCTTTAACTTTGTGTAATAGAAAGAGATAAAACAATCACCTTTCTTTAGAGTACAAATCTCATCCTGAATATCTAAAACTCTAAAAACATCACCATAATAAAATCGATCTTTTAGTTCTTTCCACATGCTTGAAGCAGTTTCCATCCATGAGATGCTCTGAGATATTTTAGGGTCCACTGAATTATTCAGCCATGACATGATCATCGTGTTACACTGATCTCAAGCAATGGAGTCACAATCTTCATCTAACGGTCTTGGTAAAGCACCATTGATGAAGTGAAGTTTGTTCTTGGAGCGTAAAGCCATCATCATGGATCTAGACCATGAATGATAATTTCCAGCATTCAACAATGGAGTAACTAACACAATAGTTGGATTCTCATTAGGATGCATGAAGTATGGATTAAGGGTATCATTTTGATAACCTTTGTTGGTGTTGAAATTCACATTAGGTTTATGTGTTGGAGCATGACCATTAATGGTGCTCAAGGAACTCTCAATTGACATAGTATTACAAAAGATAAGAAGAAGAAGAAGGTGATTACAATGAATGAAGTAAAGAAAGAATAGGGTGATATTTGTGAATATTATGCAGTAAAAATGGTGAAAGCGAAACCATGAGTCGATGATACCATGTGAAATCTAAAACAAGAACACCATTAAAATGAAGAAAATAGCTTGCAGTTCATAATGAAGAAAGAGTTACGAAAGATCTATCATACAATGATCAAGTCCACCATACTTATATCATCTATAGTTAGTTATCATTACTAACAAACTCTCAACAAATTATAACAACCTATTGTAAGTTAGTTATTGATAAGTTAAACTAAAGATCACATCAAATGTTAAGCTGACTTGCTAAGCAAGTAACTGTACAAACCACTATTTTTTTCTTATTTCTTCTCATTTTAGTATATGACATCTTTCGTGTATCTTTAAAAGATTTGTAATTCTTTTATTATCTCTTTATATATATATATATATATATATATATATATATATATATATATATATATATATATATATATATATATATATATATATATATATATATATATATATATATATATATATATATATATATATATATATATATATATATATATATATATATAGTTGACATGAAGGAGGTGCAATGTTACAACTGTTAAGGATTTGGTCATTATGATCGAGATTGTCGAAGAAAGAAGGAGTCAGGAGCAAAAGATAATGACGAAGTGAAATATGCACATGCTGGAGGAAGTGACTCTAATGATATACTACTCATGGAAAATACTCATTCGAATGATGGACAAACCAATATGTGGTACATGGATTCAGGATTCAGGATGCAGTAACCATATGACTGGTATTAAGAACTAGTTCACCAAGTTATATGAATCCGTCAAGAAAGTGATAAAGTTTGTAGGTTGCAGACATGTCACATCAAAGAGAAGAAGAAACATAGATGTGTTGAGAATAAATGGCCAGAGGGCCAATATAACAGACATATTATATGTACCTTCAATGACAAGTAATTTGATAAGCATATGTCAACTACTTGCCAAATGGTATAATACGAGGTTGGAAGAAAATCTGATGAAGGTGTATAATGTTACACGAAAGATGATCCTGAAAGCACCATTGGAAGATAACAAAACCTTTAAGATTTATTTCAACATGGTTGATCATCAGTGTCTTTCTTCGACTGTTGTCAAAGATAAGAACTGCTTATGGAATCACATGTATGGACACCTAAACTTCAAAGGTCTAAGTATGCTCAATTAGAAGAAAATGGTGTATGGATTACCTCAAGAAAAGGAACTAAGTCAAGTGTGTAATGAATGCTGCAAAGCAAAGTAGCCTAAGAAAGCATTCAAACATGACTTATCCATGAAGTCGAGAGAAAAGCTAGAGCTTGTTCACTCTTATGTGTGGGGACCTTTTGAAGTAAGGTCGAATGGAGGTAACTGCTACTTCCTAACTTTCATAGATGAATTCACTATATATATGCAGATTTACCTTATTGAAAGGAGGAGTGAGGTATTCACACAGTTCAAGAAGCTTAATTTGCATGTTGAGAAACAAAGTGGATGTAAGCTAAAGAAACTGAGAATTGATGGTGGTGGTGAATACACCTCTAGAGGATTTGTAAGATTTTGCATTGATGAAGGTATATAGCACGAAGTCATTGCATCCTATACACCTCAGTATAATGGTATATCTGAGAGGAGAAATAGAAGTATATTGAACATGGCAAGGAGCATGCTGAAATCTAAAGATATGTCAAAGAGATTTTAGGGTGAAGCAACTTCGACAACAATGTACAGTCTAAGCAGATGGCCAACTAAAAAGATAGTCGAGAAGACACCTTATGAGATTTTAGGCATGTTAGAGTATTTGGATCAATGTGTTTCAGGCATGTACCTAAACAATTAAGGAGGAAGTTAGATGATCGAAGTCAGACCATGGTGCTCATAAGTTATCATTTCCCTGATGCATAGAAGTTGTATTCACCAAACAATGATAAACTTGTGATCAGAAGGGATGCTCTAGTGGATGAAAGCAAAGGGTGGGATTAGAGTAATAGGGCAGTTCGAGGGGAGCAAGATATACTCACCACTCTGTTTGAAGAAGACCAACAAACTGAAGTCACAACCGATCGAAATAAAGAGCCACCTTAGAAAAACGTTAAAAGACCGACTAGAGAAATAATTGAGTCGACAATGCTAGTTGGATATGAGATATTTCCAGATTAAGCAGTCAATTTAGAGGCGACTTAATAGAAGAAGTTGTGATGATGGATGAGTTAGAACCAATCGATTTTGATCAAGCCATGAATGATTCAAATTGATTAGCAGTCATGCAAGAAGAACTCGGGGCAATCGAGAAGAATAAGACATGAGAGCTTGTCGAAAAGTCAATCAAGAAGCCAATTGATGTGAAATGAGTCTATAAGTTGAAACTAAGGCCAAATGGTGAAGTTATATGAAATTTTTAATGATATGCAAATAGTTGATACATAAGTTGGTATATAATTATTTTTATTTTAGAATTAAGAAATTATTTCAATACAAATACAAATAGTATCTATAAAGTTATGAAAATTATACATTTTTGTTTTTGTCTGAATTCGAATCCATGATCTTTTATTGAGAAAAGATGTGTTTTTACATACGAATATGAATAACGTGGCACATAGATAGTTCAAATGTTAGCAAGATGATACATGATTGTGATTTAATATAACATATAGATTTTAAGAATGTTTTTGACAAATATAGTAAATACATTTATATTATAATTATTTATTGTATATTTTAACAAATGTAGTCAATATTCTCTTTCGTACAACAATATAAATTAATCGCAAATGAAAAGAAAAAAATATATGGGGAAAATGAGAGTGACATATAAGATTTATTTTTATAAAAAATTATTATATAAAACTATAACTAAAAATATTATAGTGAAAATTTATATGAAATTTTTAATGATATGCAAATAGTTGATAGATAAATTGACATATAATTATTTTCATTTTATAATTAAGAAATTATTGCAATACAAATACAAATAATATCTATAAAGTTATGAAAATTATACATTTTTGTCTTTTTATCTTCATTTGAACCCATGATCTTTGACAGAGAATAAATATGTGTTTTTTTCTTCATTTGAGAAGTAAAGATGAGTTTTAGAGTGTACCACTTAATAATATGAATGATGTAGCACATAGATAGCCTAAATGTTAGCATGATGATGCGATTCTAATTTAATATATTATCTTTTGAACAACAATATAAATGAATCACAAACGAAAAGGAAAAAATATATGGAGAAGTTGAAAGGGATCTATAAGATTTATTTTTAGAAAAATTATCGTATAAAACTATAATAAAAAATATTATAGTGGTAATTTATATGAAATTTTTAATGATATGAAAATAGTTGATACATAATTTGATATATAATTATTTATATTTTATGATTAAGAAATTATTGCAATACAAATTCAAATAGTATCTATAAAGTTATCAAAATTGTAAAATTTTCCTTTTGGACGCGAATCCATGACTTTTGATAGGGAATGAATATATGTTTTTACATAAGAATATGAATGAAGTGACACATAGATAGTTCAAATATTAATAAGATGATGTGTGATTCCGATTTAATATAATATATAGATTTTAAGAATGTTTTTGACAAATATAGTAATACATTTATATTCTAATATTTTTTTGTAAATTTATTTTAATTAATATAGTCAATATTCTCTTTTGAACAACAATATAAATTAATCACAAATGAAAAGGAAATAATATATGGGGAAGTTGAGAGTGACAAATAAGATTTATTTTTAGAAAAAATTACTATGTAAAATATATGGGGAAAATACTATTGTAGTGATAATTTATATAAAATTTTAATGATATGCAAATAGTTGATACATAAATTGATATATAATTATTTTCATTTTATATTTAAGAAATTATTGTAATACAAATACAAATAGTATCGATAAAGTTATGAAAATTATAAATTTTTGTTTTTGTCTTGATTCGAATCCATTCGAATCCATGACCTTTGATAGGGAATAGATATGTGTTTTTACATAAGAATATGAATGAAGTAGCACATAGATAGTCCAAATGTTAGTAAGATGATGCTTGATTCCGATTTAATGTAATATATAGATTTTAAGAATGTTTTTGACAAATATTACATTTATATTATAATAATTTATTGTAAATTTAATTTTATAAATATAGTCGGTATTCTCTTTTAAACAACAATATAAATTAATCACAAATAAAAAGGAAAAAATATATGGGGAAGTTAAGAGTGACATATAAGATTTATTTTTAGAAAAAATTACTATATAAAATAATAAAAAAATATTGTAGTGATAATTTATATAAAATTTTAATGATATGCAAATAGTAGATACAAAAGTTGGTATATAATTATTTTTATTATATAATTAAGAAATTATTGCATACAAATACAAATAGTATTTATAAAGTTATGAAAATTATAATTTTTTGCTTTCTTTTTGGATTGGAATCTATGATCTTTGATAAGGAATATATATGTATTTTTACATAAGAGTATGAATGAAGTTGCACATATATAGTCCAAATGTTAGTCGGATTATGCATGATTCCGATTTAATATAAAATATAGATTTTAAGAATATTTTTGACAAATATAGTAAATACATTTGTATTATAACTTCCTCTTCTTCAAAGGTGTATCAAGTGACCAAGTGTTGTTGACTTCGATGGACTCGAGTTTCTCATTCATTGCTTCCACCCACTTCAAATCATTTAATGTTTCAACTGCATTGACTGGTTCGACATATGCATAGAAATCATAGTGTGTCAGCTCACCTTCATCGTCGATCATATCATCTGATGTAATCATACATTCTTGCAACTTTCCAGACACGTGTCTTATCCTTTGAGGTATGCTTGTGCTTGCTTGACATCTGAATTCTTCTTGTTGAACTTCTCTTTCGACTTCACGTGCTAGTTCTTCATATTAGATTCTCATTAAATCCTTCTTGACATTTTCAGTCTAATCCCATTCCTTAATGTCATTTATGATCACGTCCCTGTTGATCACTACTTGTTTGTTCACTGAGTCAACAACTTGTAACCTCTAGTCGAATGATATCCTATTAGGATCATCTTACTCGACTTGTCATCAAGTTTTCTTCTCAACTGATCTCGCACATGTCTATGTGCTATAGATTCAAATACCTTCAGAAGAATCAAGCTAGGCTTGACACCAGACAAACATTCCTCTGGAGTGATTCCTTCTAGCCTTTTTGTCTGACATATGTTCAAAATATATGTTGTTGTCGACACAACTTTTACCCATAAATCTTTTGGTATATGCTTTCCTTTCAACATATTTCTCACCATATTCATGATGGTTTTATTCTTCCTTTATGCAGTTCCATTATGCTGTGGAGTGTAGGGTGGCACCACCTCATTCATAATCCATTCTTTTTCACATAATGTGTTGAAGTATTTCAACACATATTCTCCACCACAATCAGTCCTCAGAATCTTGAGCTTTCAACCATAGATTTAAATTTGGCAAATACCTCAATCACTTCACTTTTCTTCTTGATCGGGTAAGTCCATAGTTTTCGACTGAAATCATCTATGAATATGGAAAAGTATTTGTTACCTCCAATTGAATCCACCTGGATAGATCCACACACATAAGAGTAAATGACTTCAATGTTTTCCTTCGACTTGCTTCTTGCATCCTTGTTGAAGTTGTTCTTGTGCTGCTTTTCCTGCACACATTCCTCACATACTTCATTTGGAATGTCAATTTCTAGTAACCCTGAAACCATATTTCTTCTCTTTAGATCTCTGATGTCTTTGAATTTGGGATGACCAGGATTATAATGCCATATCCAATCATCCTTGCTAGCTGTAGTTGCAAGGCACTTGTGCTCCATCACATTAATTTCAATCCTGAAGGTTCTATTATGAGACACAGGTGCCTTCAAGATTAACCTTCCACCTAAGTCGAGAACTAACATTATCTTGTCTTTGATCGACACTTTGTAATTATTTTTTACCAACTGCCATATACTGAGCAAATTAATTTTCATGCCTGGTATATACATTACATTCGAAATTACTGATCTTTTGACATCTTTCCTCATAATCATAACATCACCAATACCTTCCGTTGCTAGAGCATTATCATTTTCAAATTTCTCATATTCTTCATTGAGGATTTCATGTTGACAAACCAATCTTTCCTACCAGTCATGTGTGATGAGCCTCCTGAGTCAAAATACCATTAGTCCTGGAATCTTTCTTCATCTCTTGTTGTGACCATCAATAACATCTCTTCTTCTTCATGCTTTGGAAGCTTTGCATCATTATCTTGATTCTTTTTGTTTTTCAGGACAATCACTAGAGTAGTGACCATACTTCTGACAGTTAAAACACTAAATGTGACTTTTGTCAGGTTTTCAACCATCATCTTTTTCTTTACCTGCAACACCACCTCTTTGGTTGCTTTGGTATGAAAACTTTCTTTGATTCAACCAGCCTCCTTCTTGCTGATATTGACGAGTCGGATTGTTGTAGCCTCCTATACCTTTATTGTCAACCACTTCCCTTTACGTTTCTTTTCTCTTGATGGTTGTGACTGCAAAGCCATATCACTCTTCGACTTGCCTATAACTCTTTCATCCATTCTTTGTTCATGAGACTCAAGCTTCCCTTGAAGCTCTTCCTTTGTCAATGTTGACAAATCTTTCGACTCTTTTATGGCTACTACCACGTGGTCAAACTTTGGAGTCAATGACCTCAAGATCTTTGAAATAACTAATCTTGATGTCAACCCTTCTCCACATACCTTGATTTGATTCACCAGTTTTGTAATCCTAGTGAAAAAATCAGTTATGCTTTCATTGTCTTCCATCCGAAGCAATTCATACGTTCTTTTGTGAGTTTGTAACCTCACTTCTTTCACCTTTTTTGCACCTCCAAACAATTTTTCAAGAATTTCCCATGCTTCTTTCGCTGATTCAAGAATTTTCCAAACGATTTTTCAAGAGTTTTTCAAGAATTGTCTGCATCAACACATTGATGGATCATAAAGTGAGCTTTATAATCTTTCTTCTTCAATTCTTTGTGTGTAGCCTTTTCTTCATCTGCCGCGTTTGCTGCAAGCGGTGTCACTCCCTCCTTCACAAGATCCCAAAGATCTTGATAACAAAAGACAATCTTTATCCACTTGCACAAATTCTCGTAATTCCGATTCTTCAGAATTGGGAGACTCGCCGGAAAATGCCTGTTCAAATGATCCATCACCATCGTGTTTTGCTTCTCACGAATCGTTCAGTCCGTGCTCTAGATATCAGATGTTGGAAATTCACCAAAACCTATGGAGAGTTCTGCTGCAATATTGATGAACAAGATTCAATCACACCTATCGAATTCCCTCATGTTCTTCACTCTTCACTCGAGTGAATCAACCATTCTTAGTTGCAAGGTTACGCTACACAATTTTAATGGAAGAAGAAGGAAAATTGAATTTGACAAGAAAAGAAAATAACCACAAATATATAACAACCATATCAAAAAAATAAATAATTAAAAAACAAACATTTATTGAAAGCTTTTCCTCTATCAATAAACTTCATTTTTTTAGAACCAAAATTTTTGGAATGTATTTGCTACAGATTAGTCGCGATTTTGACTATCGATTAGTTATGAATTCTTTTAGGTTTATGAACAATGTTGACTTTAGTCATGTCGTATGCCACGTTAGCATCTTGCTACGCTGACACTGTCATGTGTATACCTAGTCATAAAAAAAACTTCCATGTGACACGCCACATCAGCTTCTGTTAACGAATATTGACAGGAGGAACAAAAAATATAGATGAAAAATATTAGGAGGACCATCCTTCGAAGAAATTTTTTTAGGGACTAAAAATGAAAATGACAATATATGATTATAAAAAGTTTTTTATCCTAAAATTTTTTCAAAAATTGTAGAAATTAACCACATAATAATAGGAATAATACCATCATGAAAGTGCAGAGAGAAAAATGGGAAAGTGAGAGTGTTTACTGAATTTAGATATTGTTGTTCTACAAGCTATCATTTGCTCATTTTCATTTTCTTCATAAAAAAAGGAACTAATACTACAAGCTAGTGCGCATGCACTTGCATGCACTATTTCCATTAAAACACAATGTAACCACTTTCTTTTAAGAGTCACTGGCAAAAGTTGATGCCTTAAATATTTGAAAATTTAAATGCGGTTCAAGCCAATATATATTGTGCCCCACCAATTGCTTCCCTTTAAATACACTTTTCTATTTGCATACGAATATTCCATTTCCACTTTTCTATAAATGCACGTATATTATATTTTGGGACATACTTGAGCTATTAATACTAACAAATCTTTCTATTTTTGTTCATCAATGCTGCTTTGGCTTCACTTTACACTATGCATGCTGCTGAAGATTCGTCCTTGTTAGTTTTCTGATCATGTTTGGTGGAGCTTTGAATAAATTGAATTCCAAAGCTCTAATGGAAAAGAACACATATGGGGCGATGTTGTGTTTCTTGGCCATGCTTCTAATGCATTCTTCTTGTCAAAATGATGCAACTACTGATGTCTACATTGTTACTCTCAGACAAGCCCCTACTTCTCACTATCAACATAAGTTGACTACAGATTATAACAACTTCAGACATGGTACTTTTAGGAGAACCGCACTTCACAATCCAAGGTAACACCATCCCTTTCACTTTTGATGTTTTTAAGGTATAGAAAGTGTTTATGTTGCATGGACTAGTTAGTTAAAATGATTGTTTAGTAGTTAACATCTAAACAAGTCATGGACTAGTTAGTTTATTTGTGAACAATAATGTTTTTTTCTTCAGACATCAAAATTTTACAAAGACATATAAGAGACATGGTTCTAACGTTGCACAAGTTCATGATTCGTTGTTGAAGAAGGTGTTTAAAGGGGAGAAGTATCTGAAACTCTATAGCTATCATTACTTGATCAATGGATTTTCTGTGCTTGTTACTCAACAGCAGGTAGGGTGTTACTTTTCATTTTTCAAATCATGATTGTGGCTGTGTTTAGATAAACGGCTTAATTAAGCGCTTATAATTTTGAAATCACTTATAAAGGCAGAAAAGCTATCAAGGAGAAGAGAAGTGTCCAATGTGGTTTCAGATTTTTCTGTAAGAACTGCAACCACGCACACCCCGGAGTTTTTGGGTCTGCCACAGGGAGCTTGGTTTCAATCAGGTGGAGTTGAAACTGCCGGAGAAGGAATCACTATTGCATTTGTTGACACTGGCATTGATCCTACACACCCTAGTTTCTCTGATGATAAATCTGAACATCCATTTCATCCTCCTCCTCGATTTTCTGGCACATGCGAGATTACTCCAGATTTTCCATCTGGTTCTTGCAATAGGAAGCTTGTTGGAGCCTGTCATTTTGCAGCATCTGCTATAATCAGAGAAATACTTGATCCAACTGAGGACTATGCTTCTCCCTTCGACCGTGATGGCCATGGCACGTGAGTATTTCAGCACTTGCTCCATTCTTTTATTTGCGTCCATCGGGATATCAATATCAATCAATCGACCCTCAAAAATGTCCATTCCGATGTATCTGTAATATACAGGAACACAGCTTCTATTGCAGCTGGAAACCATGGAATTCCAGTGGTTGTTGACGGGTATCATTTTGGAAATGCTAGCGGGATGGCTCCTCATTCGCAGTAACTATTCTTTAACTTTAGTTTAAAGCTATTGTGCCACTATTATAATCTGTTTATGCATGCATACCTTTTCAATCTTTCACAGCATTGCTGTTTACAAGGCACTATACAAGGGATTTGGAGGATTTGCTGCAGATGTTGTTGCAGCTATTGATCAGGTAGATATATAGACTGACAAGTACTCAGTGCTGTTTACGCCATTTACGTAAGGCTTAGTAATATTATGACTGATTTGATTGTTTACAGGCAGCTCAAGATAGAGTTGATATAATATGCTTGTCAATCACTCCTAATAGGCGTCCTCCCGGTATTGCAACTTTCTTCAATCCAATAGACATGGCATTGTTGTCAGCTATAAAGGCTGGTATTTTTGTTGTGCAAGCTGCTGGAAATACTGGACCTTCGCCTATGAGCATGTCCTCCTTTAGCCCATGGATCTTTACTATTGGTGCCACCTCTCATGATCGAGTTTATAGCAACTCGCTATCTCTTGGAAATAATGTGACTATACTCGGAGTTGGACTTGCACGTAAAATTCTGTTGCTCTAATCTTGGATAGCTATACATGACTTTATTTTTTAGACTAATGCTGTATCATAACCAGATTTTAAATTTGTTCTTTTATGTCATTCCCAGCTGGCACGTCTGAGAACACAATGTACAAATTGATTCACGCGCATCATGCTTTGAACGATGACACGACAATTGCTGATGATATGTATGTTGGCGAGTGTCAAGATGCAAGTAAGTTCAATAAAGATTTGGTCCAAGGAAACCTCTTAATGTGTAGCTACTCGATGCGATTTGTGCTTGGTCTCTCCAGCATCAACCAGGCCGTAGAAACAGCCACAAATCTTAGTGCTGCCGGGGTTGTTTTTCCCATGAATCCTTCTGTGAATGGTTTTCAGCTTAATCCAACTCCAATGAAAATTCCTGGCATAATAATTCCATTTGCAAATGATTCCAAGGTTGGTTGTCCGTTTTCCCTTTTCGAAATATGCTTATCATCTTTGATGTTCTCATAATGTATATATTGTTTTTTACTGAGCAGATACTATTACAATACTATAATTCTTCACTGGAAAAAGACGGTATTTCAGAAAAAATTGTTAAACTTGGGGCTGTTGCTAGCATTAATGGTGGACTTACGGCGAGCTATAATAATGTTGCTCCAACTGTTATGTATTACTCCGCCAGAGGACCCGATCCAGAGGACAGTTTTCCTCATGAAGCTGACATTTTGAAACCCAATCTGGTAGCCCCTGGAAGTTTTATATGGGCTGCTTGGAGTTCTGTTGCCACTGATTCAGATGAATTTCTAGGTTTGTTAACACATAAACATACTTTTACGCAAAGACAAAGACTAGCAACACAATCTATTATTGACTTAAATTCACGCTGGTTCGATCCACATGAATTTAGGCCAATAACATAATGATCTATATAGATCTTTGTATCTCGAAGGATTAGTCTTTACGCATGTCCGTAAAATGAAATGTGAATATCTGATGATCTATATTTTTTAACAACAGGTGAGAATTTTGCAATGTTGTCTGGCACAAGCATGGCTGCACCTCATGTTGCTGGTCTTGCTGCACTAGTCAAGCAAAAGTTTCCCAATTTCAGTCCTGCAGCCATTGGATCCGCACTTTCCACGACAGCATCACTGTCAGACAACAGTGGGAAGCCAATAATGGCGCAGCGGTCCTATCCCTCCTCAGACCTAAACCAATCCCCAGCAACTCCATTTGACATGGGAAGCGGTTTCGTGAACGCTACCGCAGCATTAAACCCTGGATTGCTTTTCGATTCAAGTAAGCCACTTAATGAACTTCTAAACCTTTTCATTATATTTATAATGTCTATAAGCTTATTTGAGTTGTGTATATGGCATGTATTTCGTTGTAGGTTATGATGATTACATGTCTTTTCTCTGCGGTATCAATGGCACAGCTTCTGTAGTTCTAGACTACACTGGTCAGAGTTGTTTGATTTATAACTCTACTGGCTATGGCACTGATCTAAACATGCCTTCAATCACAATAGCAAGGTTGGACCAATCAAGATTAGTGCAGAGAACAGTACAAAACATTGCTGGAAATGAAACTTACAATGTTGGTTGGAGTTCTCCATATGGAGTTTCAGTTAAAATATATCCAACTCGGTTCTCTCTAGCCAATGGGGAGAGACAAATCTTATCTGTGATGTTCAACGCAACCAGCAACAGCTCGATTGCAAGCTTTGGAAGGATTGGATTGTTTGGTAATCAAGGTCATGTAGTCAATATTCCTGTGTCTGTCATTGTTAAAATCTCACTATGAGATAGTTAGAATGGTTAGTGCAAATTAGCAAGATATAACTACAAATTTGTTCAATACACCTTAATAGATGCTGTTAATGTATGCAACTATATTTAGCTATACCAGTGATTCATGTAAGTCACTTAATGAACTTCTGGATCATTATATATAATGTTATCGGTGCGGATCTATCATATTATTGCTTTGATTTCTATCAATTTCTTATGCTAATGAAACATTAATGATTTTGCAGTAAAAATGGCAAGAGAATGTTATTTATATTATCGGATTAATAAGACATATTTTTTCTAAATTTGCACAAACCACTCAGATTCTCAGAAATCACCTTTATTGTCTAGTATACACTATTTTCCTATATTTCAACCCTTGGCCTCAAATTTCAACTTCTGCATTATTCGTCAGCTTTCAGTAGGACTTATAATATCAGATTTTTTTCAGAAGACAGTCCCTAGCAGCTTTTAGTTGGCGAACAGCAGCTCTAATGCCAATGCGATCATCTGGATTGTCTGCAGTGCAGGACACGCCAACTCCCATAATTGCATCCACACACTGAATTTGTAGATTAGTGTCTCTAGCAGAGACGTCATCGTAAATGAGAGATAGCAGCTGAGGGTCAATGACTTGAACAGTCTTGTTTATGAATGCTGATTGCACCCATTTTGCTATGCTCAGGCCTACACTGAAGCAATCATCTTGTGGACTTTTCCCAGAGAAGAGCTCTAGTAACACTATCCCAAAACTATATACATCTCCTGCTGCCGACGCTTTCTCTCCCCATCCGTACTCTACGTCGAGAGAAAAAGTACTTTATCAGTTATAGTTAAACAAAGCATGATAGAATTAAGAATATCAAATATTCAATGAAAAAGGACGTTGTCAGCGTACTAACCTGGAGGTATGTAACCGATTGAACCTCGAAGGACATGAGTGGAACTGACAGAAAATTGATCATTTGATTTTCGAATCAGTAACCTAGCTAAACCAAAGTCTCCAACCTTTGCAGTCATATCTTCATTCAGGAGAATGTTACTTGGCTTTATATCACAGTGCACAATCGCTGTTTCACTGTCATTGTGTAGGTAATCTAATGCAGAAGCAACATCTATCGCTATATTTAGTCTCTCCATAAGGTTCAAACCATTTCCATTTCCATGTTTTCTCCTCTCCTTAATCCAATCTTCCAAGCTCCCCTTACTTAAATACTCGTAGATCAAAGCCAGAAAATCGTTGTTTCTAAAATCAACACTAGAGCACGATGTGATTAGCTTAACAAGATTTCTATGCCTTGAGTTCTTCATAGCCTCACACTCTGCAAAGAAACTCTTTAAAGAACCTGTTCTTTGCGTGTCAAGCACTTTCACTGCAACAGTACTGTTTTCTTGACTTAG
Organism: Lathyrus oleraceus; assembly: GCF_024323335.1. Lineage (NCBI taxonomy): Eukaryota > Viridiplantae > Streptophyta > Magnoliopsida > Fabales > Fabaceae > Lathyrus > Lathyrus oleraceus. Next base: position 107,102,391 of record NC_066585.1, read on the forward strand.
ATTGCCTTTATACACCGATCCAAAACTCCCAGTTCCTATTAAATTTTCCTGGCTGAACCCGTCAGTTGCCAAACGAAGCTCGTCGTAAGAGACCATTGGAGTCTGTTGTCAGAGAGAATGTTAGTTAATAATTTGTTAGGTTAGTTATCTTTGTTATCTTCTTCATTTTCGTATGGACTAGTATGTCTAAATAGAGTCTGTTTAGTAAACATTTTAGTCATACCTGTGGCTTTAGCTGTTCAGATGTTGCTGCTACCTTCACATTGGTATACTTCATGTATATTAGCAAGCCAGTTGCGAGACATAGAACCGATATTAGCACAACAGGCATGATAATATATAATCTGATATGTGTTCTTTTATGGACTCGAGGCGCACATGCAAAGTTCAAGCATAGTTTCGTATTGCCTTCTAAGTGGACATCAGAGAGATTTTGGAAAACTCCACCACTGGGAATGACTCCTTCTAAATCATTGAAAGAGAGGTTTAAAAGCTTAAGGACGCGCAGATTTTGAAGTTCAATAGGAATGGATCCAGAGAGTAGGTTGGATGACAAGTCCAAAGTTTCCAAGCCTTTCAAATCTCCAAAAGCTTTTGGAATGGAGCCTGAAAGCATATTCCTGGCCAAAAACAATTTCTCCAAACTCAAACAACTGCTGAATGAGCTGGGGATGTTTCCATTCAATTGGTTGTTGGAAAAGTCAATGGTGGCAATGGTAGTCAATTTCCCAACTTGAGGTATTGCTCCACTCAACAGATTATTTGATAAGTTTAAAACATTGCTCAAAGTTGGCAGATTGAGGATTTCCACAGGTATGCTTCCATTGAGTTTGTTGCTAGATAAGTCCATGTAGAGAAGCCTTTGATAATTCCCAAAATTGTTCGGTATTCTACTCACGAGTTCATTTCTTGACAAATCAATCCTGTTTAACTTTACAAGACCACCAAGAGAATTTGGAATAGACCCTGATAGACTATTTCCAGCCAGATCTAGCACTTGTAGTTCCTCTAACTGGCCTAACTCCTTTGGAATCTCTCCACTAATTGAATTGTAGCTCAAGTTTAACAAACTCAAACCACTAAGACGACCGATGGAAGTTGGTATACTTCCATTGAAACGATTCTCTCCCATGTATAATATTGAGAGTTCCTTGGAGAGATTGCCAATGGTATCAGGAATCACACCTTCTAGCATATTTCCATCAAATGCTAGAAAGTTCAAGTGAGTGCTGTTTGTCAATGAAGTGATGAAGTCCAAACCACCTACTCCCGAGTTGACTATCCTGTTATAACCAATATTATACATGTGAAGAAATGGAAGGTTTCCTAAACCAGGTGGAACTGTTCCTTCCAAACGGTTAGAGGCCATGCGAATGATCCTAATATTGGTGAGGTTATGCAAAGACCCTGGAATTCTACCTGTGAACTTATTGAAGCAAAAATTGAACACTAGTAGTTTTGGAAGTTTAACACCAACATCATAAGGAATATCACCCCATAAGGAATTTGAAGCTAAGGCTAAGGTAACAAGGGAAGACAAATTGTACACGACAGATGGAACAGGTCCTGTAAGATTATTAAGAGTGAGATCAAGCTCGATTAAACCATGTAGCCTACCTAAGTCGTTCGGAATCCAGCCACTAAGAGAGTTGGTGCCAAAACTTATATTTCTCAGAGATGAAATATTTCCTAAAGCTGCTGGAATTGAACCATGGAAGCTATTCCTTCCAAGTTTCAAGACCTGCAGTTTTTTCAAGGTGCCAATGTCTTCAGGAATTCTGCTTACAATCTTGTTTGAGGACAAGTCAAGAGTATTGAGCTCGTTTAGGTTTGTAAGATTCGAAAGAAGCATTCCTTCGAATCTGTTAGAGCTCAAGTTCAGAACTCTCAAGTTATTTAGATTGGTGATTTGGTTAGGAATGAATCCTGTGAGCTGGTTATCCTGCAATTGTAGGGACTGAAGGGAGGAGATGTTACCTATATAAGGGCTTAAGTTACCCGAAAGTCCGAAACCTGAAAGATCTAAGGCAGTCACTCTTTGGTTACGCGTGTCGCACAAGACACCGGTCCAATTGCAAGGAGATGAGTTATGGCTCCAAGAAGATAATGGGTGAGAGCTAGAACTAGAAGTTTCATTGTTAATACTCAATTGAGACTTTAATGAGAATAAGGCTTGTTTGTCTGTGGTGATGCTAAGAGTGGTGGATGATACACCAATCAAAAGGGTCATTAATAAGGCAAAAATATGAAGAAGTGAATGAGAAAACAAAGCCATGGTTGCTTCTTTGGTTTTTGGTTTGCATGCAGGTTTATGATATTCATATTATGCTGAGAAGATGTGTATTTATAGCACCCTGTGGAAACTGTAGCACACACTGTTTATTTAGTTATGAATTCTCTTCTTTTCTCAGTTGAGTCACATCACAAGTGTCATTTTCATGTATGTATAGCAGTTTGACCAAGTCTCAGAGGTTAATGGTTATATAGTCAACTAACCTAGCATTTCAACACCAAAATTAACGTTACTGTTTTATTTTTACACCACAGAAAGGAAAAAGTATTTTTAATAAAATAGACTTTTAAAATTTTCATAGTAATGACATTGGCATATAATGTGTTGACAATTTTTCCCTTGAGATAAGATAGAATACTGAATTTGAGATTTGAATATAAAGCTTAATTGAATTGTTTGAATTAATGTTGAATTATATGGAATAGTAAATTGATTGTGGATTGCAATAAATTTGAATTCAAAACTTGTAATGATTAATTTTTAGTAAAATATGTGAATTGTTTTCAAATTAGTTAAGGAAAGAAAGGTTAAAGATTTGACTTTGAATGTATTTGAAGGGAAGATTTGAATGAATGAAACTACAATCATGTATGCATCTTGGAAGGTATGACATTAAATTGTAATAAAATTTATTGAATTATATTAATAGAAAGGTTTGAGTTCAAGAAGCACTAATTGTGTCATCTTTGAATTATTAATGTAATTAAATGTGAAAGTATTTGAATAGATGTTCGCAAATTTGAATGAATCTTGTAGAAAAATTTTAAAATTGATTGAATGTGAAAGTATTTGATCAGAAGTTTGTAATGGAAAGGGATCAAAAATCGATTGGCAATGGATTAGGATTTTTTTTTTTTAGAATTAGTGAAAGGTTTTTGAAAATTATGACGTGAGTTGGATATTTAAATGGATATGGTTATTTATATGGATAATGTATTTGATGTTTAAATACAAATATGATTTTTAAAATAGAAGATAGTTCAAAAATCAATTTGGAATTAATTTGAAAAATCTATTTTGAAGTTCAAAATTGAATAGTTTAAAATTAAAATCAATTTGATATAAAAATCAATTGAAATCGATTAATTTAAAATTAGAATCAATTTTGAAATTAAAATCAATTTAAAAATAAATAAATAATTAAATTGAAATTCTATAATTAATTTGAAATTAGACTTAATTTGAAATTAAAAGTCAATTAAATTTAAATTGAAAATAAAAAATCAATAAAAATCAAATTAAAAATCCCAAAATCTAATTAAAGTTTATTTAAAATTAGAATCAATTTTGAAATTAAAATCAAAGTGGAATTAATCATAAAATCATGATGGATATAACAATGAAGTGAGTCGAACGGGCATAGATAATGATCAATGTTAGCAAAGTCGAGACAAAATGGCCTTAAGAATGGATGGTTGACTTTGGTCAACTGGTTGACAAAAAAGTCAAAAGTTGATCAAAGTCAACTGTCAGCTAGAAACTAGTGATTCCTTGCATAAGGTGGGCTAGTAACCGCTGCACTAAAGATTCGAGTCAAAGACCAACGAATAATGCTTTTAACCCTGAACCAAATGACATCCCAAGCAAGAAGGCAAAATGAATACCCAAAGTCAAGAACTAGGGTTTTGAGTCCATACATGAATGTCATGACATAAACTACATAAATCGAGATCCAAGAGAGCATTAAATTAGGGTATGAATCAATCATCAGCTTTGAATCTATAGATTGACCAATGTCAACATGAATGCATATGAATGAAGTACGGATACGTGCAGATGAATCTCAAGTCATAGGTCAAATGAAAAGTGGAAAGGGGAGGGAAAATTTTGGGGTACGACAGCTGCCCCCATTTAATCAGCTTAAACCTGAATGGTCGAATTGCGAGAGCTTTTTGGATATTCAAGGTATGAGTGGATTAAATATTGAAGTATCCAAAATTTTGCCTGTTGATGACTGTTGTATGAGATTTAGGGATAGCAGATCAACTTTTACGGGTTCATCTGCTGGTAATTTTTTTATGCGTATTATAGAGATGTTAATGGAAATGCAGGTCATGGTATGCATGCTATATGTTTTATCATTTTATGAAACATTAAGCCATGTATGCTACTCATGGAGCCCATAAAAGTTCCCAAATATTCTTGCAAACAAGGAGTTTCAAAAATGAATCATCAGTTCAACAACTGGAAACAAAGTCAACCACAGAGGTTTGAAAAATAAGAAAACATGTTATCCACCATTCTCGTCTTTGTCAATCAACACGTTTGATGCCATATGGGTTGAACTGCTCCTTGAATTTTTCATATCAAACTTCTTGAGAAGCTCCAAGCAACACTTTATTTCTCTTATGAAAGTTCTTTCTTTGGCTTGCTTGATTTCCAATTATAAGAAATAAGTGAGCTCTCCGATGAGGGAAATTTCAAATTCACCCTGCATCAAACTCGCAAACTCTTGGCAAAGAGATTCGTTAGTAGAACCAAAAATAATATCATCGACATATAATTGAGCTAAAAGAATGTGATTTTCTTTATGTATAATAAGAAAAATGGTGTCTACTTTACCATGATTAAATGTTTGTTTGATTAAAAATCCACTAAGGCGCTTATACCAAGCTTTTAGAGCTTGTTTGAGACCATAGATGGCTCTCTTGAGTTTAAAAACATAGGATTTTCGTGATACTCAAAACCTAGAGGTTGAGAGACATATACTTATTTGTTTATGTAGCCGTTAAGAAAAGGATATTTAATATCCATTTGATAAAGCTTAAAATCCATGCAATAAGTGAATGCTAAAATGAGTCGAATAGCTTCTAGATAGCCTACATGAGCATAAATCTCCTCGTAGTATATTCCTTATGCTTAACTATTGTAGTGGTAAATTCATGACTATCAAGCTATGGATAAGCTTAACGTCAATAAAACTAGAGTCGCCACCGCACTTTTATTGTTTCCAAACGAAAAAGGGAAAAGTACGAACAAAACCCAAAGATAAGAAGTTTTCAAATCAAAACTACTAAAATGCCAGAGATTACATGTAAGGGGGTTGGTTACACAGAGGGAAGGTGTTAGCACCCAAAGTGTCCTAGGTACTCCTAGGGAGCCCTTTTTTATGTGTGCATGTGTTTTTGGTATAAATGATGTTTTATGAAATAGAGTGTGGGGATGAGAAAATAATTCACTAATTATATTTTTGTGTTTGACAAGACCTTCGGTCTTATGCCTACGTACCAACATAAAAATGAGGGATCAAAACCTCGTAGTTCGCGGTAAAAATTTCAAAGTTGGTGAATTGCTTTTAACAAAAGTTAGTAAGAGAAGGCACAAAGGGCCAAAAGTTTTGAATGAAGTGGTTAGTTCTTTTTGTCTTTTGAAATTTTAAGTCAATATGATTAAGTTTATTTACAAATTCGATTTAAGAAAGAGTTTGAAAATTCAATGGCATAAGGCCAAAGTTTCTAATTATTAAAACAAAGTCTAAGTTTGAAATTACAAGCAAAAAAGTTTTTTTTGAAAAGAGGGAGAGATTTTGAAATTTAAGAAGTGGGGGATATGAAGAGGCTATCCTAAGCATAAATTTAAAAGTTAAGAGTTGAAAAGATCTGACCAATGGGATGCAATCCAACATACAAGAATGTCATATAGAAACCCATTTTCCCTAGGAATTTAATCAAGCAATAATCAATAAGCAATGAGAAATATCTAGACATCATGAAAATCAAGGCATCAAATAAAGATAGCCACATCCAAGCAAGCATTCCAATAGCTAGCAATCTTTATTGTCTTCCCATGTATCAGATGAAATATTCGTTGATCAACTCAGAACAAAGCATCATACACAAGATCAAAATAACAATTAAGCCCAAAGACAGAGTAGCAGATGAACTCAAATAAATCCCAAGACTTGTATCAGATGAAGGTTTATTTCACAATAGCTCAGTCTCAAACTGTTGGCATTGGCCAAGTCCTTTTTGCACAGGGAGTGTTGCCTAATCCTAAGTCCAAAAGTTCAGATCAAGTTCAACAGTCCACCAAATATTTTTTAGGGTTTTTGTTGCTATTATATGTTTTAAGGTCCTAAGACCACAAACAAAACCAAAACACACAAACAATATATATACAATCACAAGGTATGGCTCAAATGAGCAAAGTGAAAATGACATAATCATAAACAAGTTAAATGAAATGTAAATGACAATGAATGATAAATGACTGAAGTTTAAATTGCATAAAGTAAATGACTTGAAAGTAAAGCAATATTAACAAGAGTTAGTCAAATGTTAGTTAAAAGTTAGTCAAGTTTTAGTGGTGATTTTTAATTGATTAAGTCATTCTTTGGAGAACACTCAACCATTCATTCACAAGTATGAATCCTTAAACCAAGACATCTTTCATGAGAAGGGCTCTAACTTAGATAATTCAACAAGTATGCCACTAGCTCCCATGAAAGGAAAAAAGGTTAAGTCTCCATATAATGCCATGAAGAATGGGAGACTTACAATCTCACTTACTAGAATGCTATGCCTTGAGGGTCAAATTTTGCTCTATGTTAAGCAATCATAATTGAACTTATGTAGAAGTCACAACTATATGAGGTCGAGCAATAAAAATTTAGATGTTAATGCATGTTAGAGATTTGGTATGAAGAACCAAACTCCTAAAACATACCATACACTAAAAGAAAAGATCAAGAGGGAAAGACCTATCTCAGTCATACTTGTATTTATTCATCTGACACATGGTCATTGATGAACCAATTAGCCTTTAGACATTAGAGATTTCATTGGTCAAATGAGGGAATGAGAAAGAATAGGGATAAAGATGGAGAGTGAGGGGAAGATAGAAACACAAATTGATCATGGGAGGAATTTTATCAAATCAAAACCATTCATTCATTTTGGGAGATGAAATGTACATTTCATCAATCCCCTAAATCCAATGGTTTTGATCCAACAAAAGTCAAATCAACCTTGACCAAGGCCCAAACAAAAATTCAAACATCACAAGACCATAAAAATGGCTCAACAATATTTTTAAACATTTAATCAATTTAAAAATGAATTAAAATACATTTTAATTTGGTCAAAATCTAAAATCCCTTCAAAACACAAAATAAATGGCCAAGGGATTTTTCCTAAGTCAAACAAGGTCGAAGGACCTTAGACAAAAAATTTCATTATTTTTAAAAAGTCAGAAGTATTTTTAAACAATTAAAAATATGCACAAAAATATTTAATTCATGAAAAATATCAAAATTAATTCAAAAATTAATTTTAATTCATAATGTGGAATAGAAGAATATTTAAATATTTTTGGTGAAAGTCCCGTATTTTTTGGATTAAAAATGAATTTTCTATGAATAAAATAAAATAAAGGAATTAAATGAAAAATCAGAAAATAAAAAGAAATTCAAAAAAACAAGGGCCGACAGATCTCCCTCATTAATTGAGGTGGAAGATCTGATGGTCACGCGTGTGCTGTAACACCCCGATTAAAATAAGAGAATTATTTAATTGAGTTAATATTATTTTATTAATTTAATTAAATAAAGTTGAATTATTGGATTATTATTATTATTATTTGGAGTAATAATTATTTGGAAAATATATAAGTTGGAAATAAGAGAAAGAGTCTCATTTTTGGAACAGAAGGGTTTTACGTGAAAAAGCAGAGAAGCATCGTGAAAGAGGAAAAGGGCAAGAGAAGGAGCTGTAGAGCAAAGGTTGAAGAACGGAAAAGCTTGAAGCTCAAAGAATTGCCGGATTATCTCAGGTAAGGGGGGTTTATCGTCGTTTAATGGGTATTATCGATTAACATGTAATGGGTAGTGATAAGCCGTCGATTGACCCTAATTGGGATTTAGAATGCTGAGAAATTATGTTGAATAAGTTGTATTAAAGCTGAAATTGAATTTGTGTTTGAGTGTATTGTAAATTTCTGAGAGTATAGCTTTTTACGGAAGTTGAATCGGAGGTCCGGAAGTCCTCCAACGGCGGAAAATGCGGAAACTCTGCATTCTGCCTTGTGTTAGCGCAGGAACTGCTGTTTCGCCTGCGTTAACCGGTTAACCCAGGGTGTTAACCGGTTAACACTGTTATAAATTGTGAAAAATGTTGAGTTTTGCCTGCGTTAACCGGTTAACCTATAGCGTTAACCGGTTAACACTGTTGCGTTTTGCCTGGAAGTGTAATTTTCCTGCGTTAACCGGTTAACCTATAGCGTTAACCGATTAACACTGTTGCAGTATGTAAAAATGGTTGATTTTATGATGTAAGTGTAATTGGTGATTGGCCTATTGTATCCAATTGTGATAAATAAATTCGTGGAGTCTATGTTGTGAAATGTTGATGCAAAGGTGTTGATAAGTTGTTTTTGTGGAAAATATTAAGTTGTAGGTTGATGAGCCAAAGTTGAATATAAGTTGTTTTGTTGAAAATGCTGGGTTGTAGGCTGATGAGCCAAAGTTGATTTTTAAGTTGTTGTTGCTGAGAAAGCTGTTATGTTGTCGTTGTTATTATGTTGTTGAACTTTCAAGTCGTACATGCCATATACATTCATATGCATTAAGTCGGGGCTTTTGCTCACACCACGTTGGCCTGGATTGGCAAAATTTATGGAGCTTTGCTCACACCACGTTGGCCTGGATTGGCAAAATTTTAAGTTGAAAGTTGAAGGCTTATGCCTTGATGCCCACTAAACTGGCAATGATTTTAAGTTGGGAGTTTTACTCCAAATGGTACCACATGCATGAAGAGTCGAGTCTCATTTGAGTTGCATTTACGTTGTGTTTGAATATGATGTTGAGTTGAATATGCTGCTACCGAATGCATGATATGATGTGGGTGATTAACGTGTAAAGTTACTTAACATAACATGATGATTTATAATATTTGTTATATCGATTGAGGAACTCACCCTTACAGTTATATTTTTCAGGTAACGAGCAGTGAGTTGAGTAGAAGCTAGTGCTTGAAGTCTAGTGTGGTTAGAGGGTCATGCTCTGATAGATGTAACATCGGGACGGGATGTTTGAATTGTCGAATAAATGTTAATTTTGATGAATTACAGATGTTGAAATATTTTATCCGCTGCGTATTGTTAAAGAAGTTTTTATGTCGAATAAAATTGAGTATGACTGCTTTTATGTTGAATTATGTGAAGAAGTTGTTATGTGACACCCTTGAGTGACAATATTTACTCTGATATGTATGATTTAATTGTTGTTGTTTTAATTAAATATTTGGGGTATTTAGAAGGGTGTTACATTAGTGGTATCAGAGCAGGTCGGTCTGTCCGGCCAGTTGTCGTGTCGTTACTGTCTAACAATTGTGTAATTGTTATTAATCTAACGTTAAGTTGTGTTGTATTGTTAAGTTGAAATGGCTGGAAGGAATGACGCTGCAATGGCTGCCGCAATGCAAGCAATGGCACAAGCGGTGCAGAACTTGCCAAATGCTGGTGGTGATGCTGGGTCACGTAGCTTGGCGACTTTTCAGAGAGAGAATCCGCCGGTGTTTAAAGGGAAGCATGATCCAGATGCAGCCTTGGGATGGTTGAAAGAGATTGAGAGAATCTTCCGTGTTATGGATTGCACTCCAGCTCAGAAGGTTCGGTATGGTACTCACATGCTAGCAGTCGAAGCTGATGACTGGTGGCTAGAGACTCACGAGAGGTTGACCGTGGCAGGTGAAGACATTACTTGGGATGTATTCCGTAGGGAATTCCTGAGAAAGTATTATCCGGAAGATGTCCGTGGTAAGAAGGAAATTGAATTCCTTGAGCTGAAGCAAGGAAACATGTCTGTCACTGATTATGCTGCGAAATTTGTGGAGTTGTCCAAATTTTATCCTCATTACACCGGTGCTGGTGCTGAATTTTCAAAGTGCATCAAGTTTGAAAATGGACTGCGCTCTGAAATTAAGAAGGCTGTTGGGTATCAGAAGATACGCATTTTTACTGAATTGGTTGATAGCTGCAGGATATTTGAAGAAGACAATAATGCTCATTACAAGATTGTCAGTGACCGCAGAGGCAAGCAACATCAAAATCGTGGCAAGCCGTATGATGCTCCAGCTGGAAAAGGGAAGCAAAGAGCTGCTCCGGCTCAGAGGGCTAGTGGGGGAGGTGCTCCTGCTGGTATAGTTTGCTTCAAATGTGGTCAGGCTGGTCATAAGAGTAATGTATGCACTGCTGAAGTAAAGAGGTGTTTTCGCTGTGGTAAGATTGGTCATGCAATAGCTGATTGCAAGCACAAGGAAGTGATTTGTTTTAATTGCGGAGAAGAAGGGCATATTGGAAGTCAGTGTCAGAAGCCGAAGAAAGGGAATCAGTCAGGAGGCAAGGTCTTTGCTTTATCGGGTTCTGAGACTTCTGCAGATGATCGTTTGATCCGAGGTACGTGTTATATTAATGGCTTTCCTCTTGTAGCTATTATTGACACAGGTGCGACTCATTCCTTTATATCTTTGGATTGTGCTGTGAAACTTAAGTTAGAGATATCTGAGATGTTTGGTAGTATGGTAATTGATACTCCTGCGAAGGGTTCAGTGACTACTACTTCGGTTTGTTTAAATTGTCCTTTGAGTATTTTTGGTAGAGACTTTGGGATGGACCTAGTGTGTCTTCCACTAGTGCAGATTGATGTTATTCTGGGTATGAACTGGTTGGTGTTTAACCGAGTTTCTATCAATTGTTTTGATAAGACGGTGGTCTTTCCTGAGATGGAGGAGGGAAAGAGTTTGTTTCTATCAGCAAGGCAAGTGAATGAAGAAGTAGCTGATGGGGCAGAGTTGTTTATGCTGTTAGCGACTTTGGAGGCTAAAGATAAACTGGTGATTGGCGATCTAGCCGTGGTGTGTGATTTTCCTGATGTGTTTCCGGAAGAGGTGAATGAATTGCCGCCAGAGCGTGAAGTTGAGTTTTCAATTGATTTGGTACCTGGTACTAGGCCGATATCGATGGCTCCGTACCGTATGTCTGCTGTTGAGTTAACTGAATTGAAGGGTCAGTTGGAAGATCTGTTGGATAAGAAATTTATTCGTCCGAGTGTGTCACCGTGGGGTGCACCAGTGCTATTGGTTAAGAAGAAAGAAGGTACTATGAGGTTGTGTGTGGACTACAGGCAACTGAATAAAGTGACGATCAAGAATCGGTATCCTTTGCCGAGGATTGATGATTTGATGGATCAGTTGGTTGGTGCAAGTGTGTTCAGCAAAATAGATTTGAGATCTGGGTATCATCAGATCCGTGTGAAAACCGAGGATATTCAGAAGACTGCTTTCAGAACAAGGTATGGACATTATGAGTATTCTGTAATGCCTTTTTGGTGTGACTAATGCGCCTGGAGTATTTATGGAGTATATGAATAGGATTTTCCATCCGTACCTAGACAAGTTTGTTGTGGTGTTTATTGATGATATTTTGGTGTATTCGAAATCTGAAGAAGAGCATGCTGAACATTTGAGAGTGGTTTTGGGAGTTCTACGAGAAAAGAAGTTATTTGCTAAATTGTCCAAGTGTGAATTTTGGTTAGGAGAGGTAAGTTTTCTTGGTCATGTGATTTTAAGAGGTGGCGTTGCTGTTGATCCTTCTAAGATAGAAGCGGTATCTAAGTGGGAAGCTCCGAAGTCTGTTGCTGAGATTCGAAGTTTCCTTGGTTTGGCTGGTTATTATAGGAAGTTCATTGAGGGATTTTCTAAGCTGGCGTTACCGTTGACGATGTTGACTAGAAAGGGGCAAGCGTTTGTTTGGGATTCAAAATGTGAAGAAGGTTTCCAAGAGTTAAAGAGAAGGTTGACTACTGCTCCTATTCTGATATTACCGAGTCCGTCGGAACCATTTGAAGTTTACTGTGATGCTTCATTGTTGGGTTTGGGTGGCGTGTTGATGCAGAATAAGCAGGTTATAGCTTATGCTTCAAGACAGCTGAGGGTTCATGAGAGGAACTATCCGACGCACGATTTAGAGTTGGCAGCTGTGGTGTTTGTTCTGAAGTTATGGAGACATTACTTGTACGGGTCAAGATTTGAGGTTTTCAGTGACCATAAAAGTTTAAAATATTTGTTTGATCAGAAAGAGCTGAATATGAGACAGAGGAGATGGTTAGAATTTCTGAAGGATTATGACTTTGGTTTGAATTACCATCCGGGTAAAGCAAACGTAGTGGCTGATGCATTGAGTCGGAAATCATTACATATGTCTATGTTAATGGTTAAGGAATTGGATTTAATTGAACAGTTTAGAGACTTGAGTTTGGTGTGTGAGAGTACTCACAATAGTGTTAAATTGGGAATGTTGAAGTTGACAAGTGGTATTCTGGATGAGATCAGAGAGGGTCAGAAATCTGATATGCTTTTGGTTGATAAGTTGACTCTAGTGAATCAAGGTCAAGGTGGCGAATTCAGAGTTGATGAGAATGGTATTTTGAAGTTTGGTAGTCGGGTGTGTATTCCGGATGTTACCGAGCTTAAGAAGAGTATTCTTGAAGAAGGACATCGTAGTGGTCTGAGTATTCATCCTGGAGCTACGAAGATGTATCATGATTTGAAGAAGTTATTTTGGTGGCCGGGAATGAAAAGAGAAATTGCGAGTTTTGTTTATTCTTGTTTGACTTGTCAGAAGTCAAAGATTGAGCATCAGAAGCCGTTTGGGCTAATGCAACCGTTGGCTATTCCAGAGTGGAAGTGGGATAGTATCAGTATGGATTTTATTTCTGGTTTACCGAGAACAAATAAGAATTTTGAAGCTATTTGGGTAATTGTGGACAGGTTGACAAAGTCGGCTCATTTCGTTCCGATTCGAATGGATTATCCGTTAGAGAAATTAGCTGAGCTGTATATTGAGAAGATTGTAAGTCTGCATGGTATTCCGTCTAGTATCGTTTCGGACAGAGATCCTAGATTTACATCGAAGTTCTGGGAAGGTTTGCAGAAGGCTTTGGGAACTAAGCTGAGATTGAGCTCTGCATATCACCCGCAGACTGATGGTCAGACTGAGAGGACGATTCAGTCATTAGAGGATCTTTTGAGAGCTTATGTTTTGGAGAAGGGAGGTGCTTGGGATTGTTATTTACCTTTGATTGAGTTTACCTACAACAATAGTTTTCATTCGAGTATTGGTATGGCACCGTTTGAAGCTTTGTATGGTAGGAGATGTCGGACACCGTTATGTTGGTATGAGTCCGGTGAGAGTGCTGTGGTTGGACCGGAGATTGTTCAACAGACTACAGAAAAGATTAAGATGATTCAGGAGAAGATGAGAATTGCTCAGAGTCGTCAGAAGAGTTATCATGATAAGAGGAGGAAGTCACTTGAGTTCCAAGAGGGAGATCATGTGTTTCTTCGTGTTACTCCGATAACAGGTGTTGGTCGGGCTTTGAAGTCGAAGAAGTTGACACCTCGATTTATTGGTCCTTATCAGATTTTGGAGAGGATAGGAGAAGTAGCCTATCGTATCGCTTTACCGCCGTCACTTGCGAATTTGCATGAGGTTTTTCATGTGTCTCAGTTGAGGAGGTACATTCATGATCCGTCGCATGTAGTCCAAGTAGATGATGTACAGGTGAGAGATAACCTGACTGTTGAAACATCACCTATGAGGATCGAGGATCGAGAGTTGAAGCAGTTGCGGGGTAAAGAGATTGCCTTGGTGAAGGTAGCTTGGGGAGGACCAGCAGGTGGCAATGTGACTTGGGAACCGGAGAGTCAGATGAAGGAGTCTTATCCGGAGTTATTTGCTTGAGGTATGTTTTCGAGGACGAAAACTCTTTTAGTGGGGGAGAGTTGTAACACCCCGATTAAAATAAGAGAATTATTTAATTGAGTTAATATTATTTTATTAATTTAATTAAATAAAGTTGAATTATTGGATTATTATTATTATTATTTGGAGTAATAATTATTTGGAAAATATATAAGTTGGAAATAAGAGAAAGAGTCTCATTTTTGGAACAGAAGGGTTTTACGTGAAAAAGCAGAGAAGCATCGTGAAAGAGGAAAAGGGCAAGAGAAGGAGCTGTAGAGCAAAGGTTGAAGAACGGAAAAGCTTGAAGCTCAAAGAATTGCCGGATTATCTCAGGTAAGGGGGGTTTATCGTCGTTTAATGGGTATTATCGATTAACATGTAATGGGTAGTGATAAGCCGTCGATTGACCCTAATTGGGATTTAGAATGCTGAGAAATTATGTTGAATAAGTTGTATTAAAGCTGAAATTGAATTTGTGTTTGAGTGTATTGTAAATTTCTGAGAGTATAGCTTTTTACGGAAGTTGAATCGGAGGTCCGGAAGTCCTCCAACGGCGGAAAATGCGGAAACTCTGCATTCTGCCTTGTGTTAGCGCAGGAACTGCTGTTTCGCCTGCGTTAACCGGTTAACCCAGGGTGTTAACCGGTTAACACTGTTATAAATTGTGAAAAATGTTGAGTTTTGCCTGCGTTAACCGGTTAACCTATAGCGTTAACCGGTTAACACTGTTGCGTTTTGCCTGGAAGTGTAATTTTCCTGCGTTAACCGGTTAACCTATAGCGTTAACCGATTAACACTGTTGCAGTATGTAAAAATGGTTGATTTTATGATGTAAGTGTAATTGGTGATTGGCCTATTGTATCCAATTGTGATAAATAAATTCGTGGAGTCTATGTTGTGAAATGTTGATGCAAAGGTGTTGATAAGTTGTTTTTGTGGAAAATATTAAGTTGTAGGTTGATGAGCCAAAGTTGAATATAAGTTGTTTTGTTGAAAATGCTGGGTTGTAGGCTGATGAGCCAAAGTTGATTTTTAAGTTGTTGTTGCTGAGAAAGCTGTTATGTTGTCGTTGTTATTATGTTGTTGAACTTTCAAGTCGTACATGCCATATACATTCATATGCATTAAGTCGGGGCTTTTGCTCACACCACGTTGGCCTGGATTGGCAAAATTTATGGAGCTTTGCTCACACCACGTTGGCCTGGATTGGCAAAATTTTAAGTTGAAAGTTGAAGGCTTATGCCTTGATGCCCACTAAACTGGCAATGATTTTAAGTTGGGAGTTTTACTCCAAATGGTACCACATGCATGAAGAGTCGAGTCTCATTTGAGTTGCATTTACGTTGTGTTTGAATATGATGTTGAGTTGAATATGCTGCTACCGAATGCATGATATGATGTGGGTGATTAACGTGTAAAGTTACTTAACATAACATGATGATTTATAATATTTGTTATATCGATTGAGGAACTCACCCTTACAGTTATATTTTTCAGGTAACGAGCAGTGAGTTGAGTAGAAGCTAGTGCTTGAAGTCTAGTGTGGTTAGAGGGTCATGCTCTGATAGATGTAACATCGGGACGGGATGTTTGAATTGTCGAATAAATGTTAATTTTGATGAATTACAGATGTTGAAATATTTTATCCGCTGCGTATTGTTAAAGAAGTTTTTATGTCGAATAAAATTGAGTATGACTGCTTTTATGTTGAATTATGTGAAGAAGTTGTTATGTGACACCCTTGAGTGACAATATTTACTCTGATATGTATGATTTAATTGTTGTTGTTTTAATTAAATATTTGGGGTATTTAGAAGGGTGTTACATGTGCTATCTACCATAGTCTCTAGTTAACACGTGGGAACTATGATAATTCAAACCAAAGGTTAAGATTAGATCCTTGGACCAAGATCAAATGGATGAGAGGAAACCAACTCACCACTGGAGCCCTAGCTCCGGTCATCTTCTCCAGTGGACCTCACCGGACTGGTCCACCTTCAACTTAATGAAAAATGAAAAACAATGACACTATTTCAAAGGAAAAATGCTCAAGAGCTCGAATCTGGCCTCAATTTTCTCCAATTCCAAGTATATTGAAAGATACATGGATTTAAATTTTGAGTATCATGAACTGAGTTGCTTCGATTTGACCTCAAAGCAACTCAATCTTATTGCCTACACTGGTAGGACTTCAGCCAACCAAAAATCAAAGAGAATGGTGAAGAATTGAGAGAGAATCAAAGAGAGAAAGTTTCTGAAAAATCACCTTCGAGGAGCTTGAATCTTGCTTCTAATTGGCCTTGGCTTGACTTCAGAAGCTTGCAGGAAGTGAATTAGATCAAAGAATGGCTTGGATTCTTGGAGTTTCAACTTCAAAACAGAAGTGAAATTGAAACTCGATTTTCAATTGAAAACCTTCAAGTTTATCCTCTAATGGTGAAGGGAAGGTTGCAGGAGCAAAGCTTGGGCAAGGTCCCCATAATTCTGAGCATGAGGCAATGTATTTATAAGCTAGGCAATTGATTTCCACACACTTCTATTCAAAAGCCAAAAATAGCAATTTTCACTTGCATGGATGCATGGGCGTGTGATAGGCCCATGAAGTGATGTCAAAAGGTCCAAAGATGATCATGAGTGAGACTGAAAGTGTGACGTGAAGCCATGCATTTGGAATTGAAAAATGGTCATGAGATTCATCCAAATGGAACCTTGAAGAAAAGTCACGTGCAAGTTATTCAAACCTTAGCCAAATGAAGTGATTTTGGACTTTTTGGAAAGTTGATATCAATGGGAACAAATTTCACGTTTAAAACTTTTCCATTTTAAGCTTGGATCATAATTAATTTTGAGGTGGAAGTTTGGAAAATCAAACATAATTGAAAATTTTCTAAGTACCAAGTCAAATGTTCACTTCTTCCACCTTGAATAACTTTTGCTATTGGCTTCAAATATAAAAATTTCCTTCATAAAAGTTATATATCTTTCAAACCTATTCAATTTGGTTACAAATTTGACCTCATTTGGATTTTTCATGAAGGAGTTATGCATTTTAGAAGTTGAGGAAAATTGCTTGTTCAATGGTAATGGCCCAAAATGACGTATAATGTTTCCTCTTAGCACATGCCCTTGAAAGTTGAATTTGAAGTTTATAAAAGAATCAAAGTTTAATATGACATCTTTAAATGGATCATGAAACTTGGATGACCTTAATCTCATAAAAATTGAGAAAGTTATGGTCCTTGGAAGTTGACCTCCTAACTAGGGCACAAACAAAATGACCTATAATCTCTCACCATAAAAAATGACTTTCCATGCAAAAATAACTCTTTAACTAAACATTAAAGTTGTTTGGAATTCCATAAGGAATAAACTTTCTGTTGGACTCATTTTCATATGACAAAAAGTGTAGGAGATAAGGTCTAGTGAACCCCAATTTTGACTAGTTGACTTTCTCTGGTCAACCACCATGAACCAACTTGCAAACTTGAAGTTCTCTTGATATCTTGGAATCATGGAGGATCATATATGTATAATATGATGTATTATGAAGTATCCCTTGAAATATTTGATCAAATTTTGAATAAACTTTTTGAGGAAGTCACACAAGACACCCAGATGAATTAGGGCTTCAAAGGTAAACAAACTTCAAACTCTTGATGATTTATTGATCAAAATGATAAATGAAGATCATGGGGGATCCATATATGATTTCTAGACCAATGTGAACCATATCTTAATTAATCTCCCTGCATTGAAGGTCTCAAGCCTTAGATGTGAGCTTGATAGAGCATATGTGGATGTATACACTACCTACAAAAGAAATAAAGCTATACATAGACATATTTTTGGTTTGTGGTTAGTAAATAATGAAAATAAAATATGATACAATCAAAATATGCTTGGTGATCTCTCCCCATGCAAAACCAATAAATAAGGGGTAAGTAGGATGCCAAGGTGTGATCCCAAAGCCAATGCAAATGATGAGATAGCATAAGGGATCTTAGGGTCAAAATTAGGGTCATACAGCTGCCCCTATTTAAGGACATTCTAACTGAGGAAGAGAAGGTTAAAATCTTTGTATCAACTCAACAGAATGGATTTAAATAACAATATATAGAAACAAATTTTGGTCCCTAAGAGACCTCATGATGCGTATGATATGAATGTTAAAAGTAATCTTTGTGGGGAGTATATTGCCACAAAGGAAAAGAATTCAGAGAGACTGAAAGTCCATAGGAGCGTACTACATTCCGTAAGGAAAACTCACCGGGGAGACAGAGACTCTGGGGATAAAAGGTTGTGAGTAGTTCAGGCTATGACTTAAAAACTGCTGGGGACATGAGGGAATTTCCATGAAAATAAATCAATGGAAGGACTCGGTCCGAGGAACATAAAATCTGCATGGGATAAGAATAGATCAGAACAAAACTGAAATACCCAAACCAAATAGAGGGTTGGCGATTCCACTGAGGAAATACACACTCAAACTCAACTGGGGAAGAATGAACATTAACACAGGAGTACCAGAGATATAATATATATTACCGATTACTGGGTAGGAAGATAATACACTCTGACAGAGGGACATCCGTTACCGGTTAGGGTAAACACATCAAGGATGACTCGTTGAGGAGAAAGAGGTGTATTCGTTACCTGTTATTGGGTAAGAATAACCTACTCGAGAGAGAATTCAAATAGGATTTATAACTACCGGTTACTGGGAAGAAGACCAAAGAGAGAGTATTCGTCACTGGTTAAAGTGAACATATCAAGGATAAACTCAAAGGAAGAATATCCGTCATCGGTTAGGATGAACATATCAAGGATAAACTGCCAGGGAGAAATAGAAATTATATCTATCAGTTACTGGATAGAATACCAAATAGAGAATATCTGTCACCGGTTAGGATGAACATATCAAGGATAGACTCAGAGGGGAAAAATAGGATTACAACTACCGATTGCTAGGTAGAATACCGAAGAGAGAGAAAATCCGTCACTGGTTAAAGTGAACATATCAAGGATATACTCTCTGGGGAATACAATGGGGATTACAACTACCTTTTTACTGGGTAGAGTACCGCAAAAGGAAGAATATCCGTCACCGGTTAGGATGAACATATCAAGGATAGACTACCTTGGGAAACGTGAAAATGAATCTGCTAGGGAAACAAAGGAAGCATATTACATTTTACCGAGTATTGGGCAAAAGTAATGTACTCAAAAAACCGAGAAGAATATTACCAGTTACTGGGTAATAAATTCTCAAGGGACCAAAATATTTATCTATGTAATAGCTAGAAAGAAACGGTAAAACAAAAACTCAATCCAATGAGGATATAACTCAAGAGGAGTGGTTCCATCCAAATGATCAATTGTGGGAGAAAACTAAAATAATAATCATCCACGAGGAGATAACTCAGTGGAGAATGAGAAAGGTTAAACTCTTTCTGCTTAAGGGGCTAACACTCTACAATTGAAGGAGGACAGACACACCAAATCTGCATAGGTAAATGATATTACCCAAGCAGGGGATCAGAATAAAGAATCAAATGCGATAAAAATGCATAATGAAACATCTGATGCTGTGTTTTATGTATGAATATGTATGTATATGATTATGATTATGCTGACAAAATAACACAAATGATACAAATATCAAATATTTGAATCACTGTTGCAACACTCGACCAATCTCAACAAGAAGGAAACACCAACTGGAGAAAATGCTAAAGATGAAAAATAAATCATATAGCTCTGAATAAATCAATTATGCCTGGCAAAGTCATGGAGAACATGCTTCCAATCAATCACAGCAAACTCTACGGGGAGAGAGCATTGTTGAAGGATGATCAACTAAACATGTCGAGGATAGAGAAAATATCTGCTGAGGATCCAAATTGTCAACACTGTGGGGAATTTTAAGTTAACACCATACTAGAATGGGAGACAACCTTACAGGGGACAAATCAAACACTGCTAAGAATCCAATACTACCGGGAACAAGGGATCTTCATATCAGAAGATGAAATCCGCCAGGAAACACAAGAGGTAAAACTATGCATGGGGATTTAAGCAAATTGTTCGGGATGCTATGACCAAGATCGTCACATTCCTCAATAATCATCGAATTCTTCTTGGAAATTGCAAAATAAACCCATTCCAAGGCAAAGATAACCGGATCTTATTCGCACAAAGGAGGAACTGCTGAAGTTATGCAACACAATTATGCAAATGGAAACCAAATAAAGGTTCCGGAATTCCAAGGTTTAATCATAAATCACAAACTAGGGAATACTGAACAGGAGCATCTCAGCTGGGGAATATGAATTTGCAAAAAGGATCAATCATCAGCTCAACTAGAGATGAGACCCACTGGCTATACTAGGGATGATGAAATATTCAGGGAGAAACTCATCAACCAAGCTGGGGATAAATGAAGAACTGTTAGGGAGGAAAAAAAGTTACCAAACCAACTGTTTGGGGAAGACCCACAATGCTTCACACTTCAAGACTTACCTGTTCTCAGATTGTTGTTGACATTCCTTACTAAAATCTATTATTCTTAACGTGATTGCTTTTATTATTTTAAGAAAAATAATTATTATTCATTAATTTATTTTAAAATTATCATCATAAAATTCAATTTTATTTAGCAGAAGTAAATAAGAATAGAAATAATTGGATAAAGGCTCAACTTTATTTAATAGAATGGTAGTCCGTAAATGACGAGACTTCATAGATCTTTACAAAGCTTGAAAATGGTAATTTACATGGAAAAGGGGCTACATTGAATACAATGATCACTACTCTCCCTACCAACTTCAACGTCCATTGTACATGTCTTCCGTTGAGAATGATGAATCATAATCAAATGACTTGCTCAAAGATCGGGGCCAACCAGATGCAGTTACATGTCATAATCCCTAATTTTTGCCTAGATTGCCCCAAGGTGGGGTACTCAATCTACCGGGGTAGATTTTCTGTTTTATGTCTCTAACTTTTGCCTGGATCACCCTTTCGGGTTTTCAATCCACCGAGACGCTCATTTTTGCATAGGTCGCCCTTTCGGGTTTCCAACTTAGCGAGTTGTTATTTTCTTTTTAGGCGAAGTATTTCTTGACTGCATCGGCATTCACAGGACGAGTGAACTCTTCACCATCCATACTTGTAAGAATTAGAGCACCGCCTGAAAAGGCTCTCTTAACAACATATGGGCCTTCATAATTAGGAGTCCATTTTCCCCTAGCATCAGGTTTGAAAGATACAATCTTCTTTAGCACGAGGTCACCTTCTCGAAACACACGAGGCTTGACCTTCTTTTCAAAATATTTCTTCATTCTTTGTTGATATAACTGATCATTACACATGGCAGTCAATCTCTTCTCTTCAATCAAATTCAACTGATCATAACTGGTTTGGCACCATTCAGCTTCTGTCAACTTGGCTTCCATTAACACACGCAGTGACGGGATCTCAACCTCTACGGGGAGCACAACTTCCATACCATAAACAAGAGAAAAATGGGTTTCCCCTATTGAAGCGAGGATAGATGTACGGTACCCATGCAAAGCAAATGGGAGCATTTCATGCCAGTCTTTGTATGTCATAACCATCTTCTGAATGATCTTTTTAATGTTCTTGTTTGCAGCTTCAACAACCTCATTCATCTTGGGTCTATAGGGAGAAGAATTATGATGTGCAATCTTGAAGTCTTTGCAAAGAGATTCCACCATATTATTGTTCAAGTTAGATCCATTATCAGTAATGATCTTACTTGGCACACCATAACAACATATAATTTGATTCTTGATAAACCTTACAACAACTTGCTTGGTCACATTTTCATATGATGCCGCTTTAACCCACTTTGTGAAGTAATCAATAGCCACTAGAATGAAATGATGTCCATTCAAAGCTTTGGGCTCAATCATACCAATCATATTAATTCCCCACACAGAGAAGGGCCATGGGGAGGACATGATGTTCACCAGTGTCGGAGGAATATGAATCTTATCTACATAAATTTGACACTTGTGGCATTTCTTCACAAACTTGCAACAGTCAGATTCCATTGTCAGCCAATAGTAACCTGCTCTCAACATCTTCTTTTCCATAGCATGTCCATTGGAATGAGTACCAAAGGAACCTTCATGGACCTTAGTCATCAACATGTTTGCTTCGTGTTTATCCACGCATATGAGCAAGACCATATCGAAGTTTCTCTTATAAAGCACATCACCATTCAGGTAGAAGTTGACAGCTAATCTTCTTAAAGTCTTCTTATCTTTCAAAGATGTCCCAGACGGGCAAATCTGACTTTGGAGGAAACATTTGATATCAAACTACCAAGGCTTTTCATCTTTGACTTCTTCAACAATAAATACATGAGTTGGCCTATCAAGACGCATCATAGTCAAATTGGGGACTTCATTTCAAAATCTCACCACAATCAATGAAGCCAACGTTGCAAGAGCATCTGTCACCCGATTTTCATCTCGAGGGATATGATGAAACTCAACCTTTGTAAAGAAAGTTGATATCCTCCTCGCATAGTCTCTATATGGTATCAAACTGGGTTGATACGCCTCCCATTCACCTTTGATCAGATTCACAACCAAAGTTGAATCTCCATAGACGTCAAGTTATTTAATTCTGAGATCAATGGCCTCTTCAAGCCTCATAATGCAAGCTTCATACTCAGCCATATTGTTTGTACACTTGAAAGCTAATCTAGCTGCAAACGAAAAATGAGTGCCTTGAGGAGTAATAATCACTGCCCCAATGCCATTACCATATGAATTAACAGCTCCATCAAATACCATGCCCCAACGGGAACTAGGCTCTGGCCCTTCTCAAAGCAATGGCTCATCACAATATTTCATCTTCAAGTACAAAATCTCTTCGTCAGGAAAATCATACTGCACTAACTGGTAATCTTCAATTGGTTGTTGAGCCAAATGGTCAGCCAAGACACTACCCTTGATAACTTTTTGAGATTGGTATTAAATATCATACTCAAATAACAACATCTACCAACGGGAAATCCTCCCAGTTAAAGCAGGCTTCTCAAAAGTGTACTTGATTAGATCCATTTTATATATCAACCAAGTAGTATGATTCAACATATACTGGCGTAGACGCTTGTAACACCTCAAAATTTGCTCTCCTCTCTTGGGACTAGCTTGAGCATTGCATATCATTTTGTAGGTCATTAGGCATTGCATAATTGCATATCATGTGGCTACATTGAGCAAGTCATCCTCCTGAGTCTTGATCAGAAGATAAAAGGTTGATGTATGCAAGATAGGGTTTCATTGAATTGATCATTAATCATCTGAGGGTGTGTGATTCAAATTAGGGTTTCTTGATTCTCAAGGGGGTTGAGCTTCATCTTGGTTGCAATGGTGCATCATCATCATCATGGTCTTGATATCATCCAAGAGGTTGATCAGATGCCTTGAGATTAGGGTTTTGACCACTGGTCAACCCTAATCATCTGCATTGGGCCAGTCAGGGTTTGTCAAGGAGATGGGGTCTACAATGGATATGGGGATCATTTCATGATTGTATTGAGCTTATGGAAGCTAGGGTTTCATCATTGAGCCATTTCATCAGGAGTTAGAGGTTCAATTTGATCAGTGCATAGCCAAATTCATCTATCAGTCAGAAAAGTCAAATGTGGTCAACTGTGCCAGGATTGATGGATTTGGAGGTGGGAGAGGGTTGGATACACTTCATTCATGTTGAAACAAGTTTCATTTGACATTTCAAACATCAAGAATGAAGAAAATAAAGTCAGGAGAAAACTTTCCAAAAATAGAAAGTGACTTGTAATTGAAAGTTTCCAAAAATGGAAAGTTTTTCACCTCAAAATTACATGTCCAAAAATGCTTCAAATGAAATTTTGTTCAACATGAAAGTTGTAGATCTTTCTCTGACCTTTCCAAAAAGTCCAAGAACATGAATTTCTCATGAATGGTTGGCAAGTTGTGATCAAATCATTTTCCAAAAATGCCTAAATTCAAAGTGGCATAACTTTCACATGGAATGGCCAAATTGGATGATCTTTCTTTGAGCAAACCCCATTTCACATGTACTTTCATGATGCATGGTCACATTTCATCAAAAATGATCATGGCAAAAGGTCATTTTTCAAGTGATCACTTTGAAAATTGGTGGGAAAAATGGTGAAATTTCAAATTACATATATTTTGCACACAAAGCCTATTCCAACACATTCCAAATGGTCAAAGTGACTTGCTTGAACTGTCATTGCACTGTTACATTGCCTAATTTGGAAAAGGCTATTTTGGACATTACACTTGAAAACTCATTTGTGTTAATTCACTTCATTTTGCCTAATTGTGATTAACAAGTGGATTAAGCATTGGTATAAAGTGTTAATTATAACAGAAATCATAAACACACTTCACATTTCTCAAGATTGTAACAGAATTTCCCTCCAATTCTCTCCAAATTCTCCAAACTTTCTTCACATTTTTCATCAATTCTCATCAAATTCTTCATCAATCTCGTTGGTTCTTGTTTGATCCACACTCCATAAGCATTGGTGCACGACTGTTTCACAAGATCCATGCCAAAAGCTTGCTGACTCGTGACTGTTGAAAGCTTGATCTACCATGGCAAATTGAAGGTTCTTGGATCTGGTGCTGTTTTGAGCTAAGCTAGCCATTCCAATCACTTTCCACATCATTGAGCTGCAACTGTTTTTGCCTTTTGGACGTGGAAACACAAGAATCAACATCTACCATCATCAAGAGGTTAGTTTTCGATCTCCTTAATTGATTGAATCATCATATGGCTTAGATAGATCTTTCAACATAGATTATCATGCTGCTTGTGGTTTTGATTTTGGTTGAGAATTGGATGAGAAATCTTGATTGGAAGTTTGATGCTCAATTGTATTTTCGCTCGATCCGTGCGGCATAGGTAGAATTAGGTTAAACTAGGTTCATATCCGTGATGTACGTGATTTGCCGGTGATTTTGATGTATAGCATGATTATTTTGGTTGAAATTTGTTCATAGTCAATTTTCTGGAATTTGTTTGGTGAAGACGATGAAGAACGCGTCCAGAAACGCGTTTAGATCTGATTGGCTTGGCTTGCGTTCAAATTTTGTGTTTCCCGCCGCCATGAGCCAATGAGAGCGTGCCAGCGTTTAAATGAGAACGACAGCGTTTTGCTTTACTGAAGCTTATTTACGAAACTGCCATTATTTCAATTTATTTGTATTATTTCATTTCTTTTTCATTTTTCCATTTCATTTTGATTCATGAACTTCAAAAATCCATAAATCATTCATTTCTTGTCCAAATTTGATGAGACTTTTTGCATTATTCTCCTTGTGATGTGTAGTTTTTTATGGTGATTTTTATTATTTTTGTGCACGTGTGAAAAAATAAATTGCCTAGGGTTTGATTGAATGTGTCCAATTTGTGTATGCCATGCCATTTCATTCATAAAATGATGATGCTTCCATAGAAATGCTTGAAATTTTGCATGCCTATTCTTGACTCTTTTCTGATGATTTTGATATGTGGTTTGCAATTTTTGGATCCCTGGTTGATGAGATATGAATTTTTGATTAGAGGTGTGACAATTTGTGTCACACCATGCTTGATGAATTTCATGATTTTATTTGATGTGCTTAGGGACATTAGATTGAGTTGAATTTTTGCATGATTGAGCATATGGATGTTGGGAATACATGTAAAGTTTTCTGGATTTATTGATGGCATTTCCTATTTGATTGGAATTTTCCCCTCTGTTTGGTCATTTGGTGATTGTTTGTGACACATGTTTGTATTTGGCTTGTGAAATTCTGGTCATTAATTGGATGGATGTGAAATTTGACATGTGAATTCTAGACACATTATAGGTAATTGTGGTTTTGATCCCATTCATTTATCATATGTTGTCACTGTGTTATGATTGATGGAAGTTGATGATTGTTTTGATGCCTTGTGTTGGCTTGCTTGAACTTGTCTGGACTTAGTGAATTTAATTTCCATACTTCCTCTGGTCCAAATAGCATGAAATTTTATATGATGCTCATTCAATGTGTTCTGTTTAGGCTTGAATTTTTGTGGAATTTATTGAGCTGTTTTGATAATGATTTGATTGAGATCATTCTGTTTGGTCCTTTGAGGTTGCAAATTGCATGTTTTGTGCCTTTTCTTTCATGAAATGATGATGATGAATGATATGAGCATGGGACCAATGGGATTTGTTTCTAATTTGTTTGATTGTGATTTTGATTAATTTTCACTTGCTGTTTTGGATTTTTCATCTCCTTTTGGCCCTAGGCTTGTCCTAGTGGTCTTGTTTCTCACTTTTGAGTTGTGTTTCAGGTTGAGATGCAAATGCTTTAAGGAGAAAAATGCAAGTTGATTAAATTGAGTTTGGTTGCTTGTTGTGAACTAACTTGTGTGTTTTTTAGGATGCTTGGCTCACTTGCTTTGAGCTTGTGCTTGGCTCACTTGAGTTGATTGTGCTTTGCACATTGCATTGTCTGATTATACATTGTCTGTTGGTTCTTAACTTGTCTGTGTTGACTTTGTGACTTGAATACTGACTGTATTAGATTGATTTCAGGTACCATAGTCGCTTTAGTTCTTTAAGAACTTGATGTGCTGCTGCTTGGTTGTATAAACCAGTTGAGGTAGACTCTCTTGTCTCCATGTAGTCTGGAAAACCTGGCTTGTTATTTAGCCAGGCAACTGTCTGAAGTCCTCCTTAAGAGGCGATGTTTGTGATTGTTTAACTTTGTCCCCAAGCAGGTAAAGACCTCTATGAGGCAATTGGCGGAACCCAAGAGATATGCAATCTATCTCCCGCTATTCTGTTGAGTCGTCCCTCTGCTCACACCACTGTGTTGATGCATTGGGACATTAACCCAAGATCAGTTGAGTCAGAGTCATGAGTGTAGAAGGGTTCCCATTTTCTGGACCCACGCTCCTTTGTCTGAAGCTCTCCCTGGCCAGGGATAAGAGCTGTGAAGTCTAATCTTCACTCACCTTTCATCTGGCTTCACCCTGACTCTCAATGTCAGGGTTAAGAGCTAACACCACCCTTGTACAGATGACTTGCCTCGGCAGTCTAACCCTTTGTTTGAGCCCACTTGGACTGGATATAGTGTGTGCTAAATGTGGATGTTCGCTTTGCTTTGTTTATGCTTGCGTGCTTTGCTTTATCCTGGTTAGGATTAGCTTGCTGTTGTGCAAGTAGATAGAAACCATAACATAGGGCAATGATGCATGATAACATCTAGGTTCGAGTCCAGCTCCCTAGTAGTGTGTCTCCCTTTGTATCTGGTTAGAATTTCTTTCCCGTTCAGGGGAACTACGTCGCCCTGATCCTCATACCAGATGAGGTACGTAGGCAGGAGACCGTGCGAGGTCTCTCCGGGCACTTTTTTTCTTTTTGTGTGTGTTTGCTTGTTAACCCTCTTGTGTGTCAGGATATGGATGTAAGCCCAGCGATTGGCTGTCCGTATCCTGATTGTGTTTGTTTGGTTCGGAAGCCGATGTAAGTCCAGCGATTGGCATTCGGGTTCCAAGTTTGCCTGTGTTTGTGTGTGTCCTGTTTGGCGTGCGTGAGCCGAACTACGGCAGCTCTGATTCTCGTTCCAGACGAGATACGTAGGCATAGGATGCGATATCCTAGCGAGCCCTCTTCCCCCTTCTCCCACCTGTGTTGTCTTCAGTGTGTGTGTGTGTGATGTTTGTTTAGCAACCTTAACCTATCTTTTAGAGCGTGGATCCCGTCGAGTACGACGGATGCGTAGGGGTGTTAATACCTTCCCTTCGCATAACCGACTCCCGATCCCATTCTCTTTGGTCGTGAGACCATGCTTTTCCCAGGTTTACTTCGAGCGTTTCCTTTCCCTTTTTGGGATAAATAACGCACGGTGGAGGCTCTATGTTGTTTTGTTTTAGCCCGCCGGTTGTTTTTCGCGGATGCGACAGCTGGCGACTCTGCTGGGGAATACCAAGATGTTGACCTGTGCTGGTCCATCTTCCCTAAGCGAGTCTCTCCTAGCGTTCTAGGATAGTTTAGGTTGCTTATGCCGCTTTATTTATTGCATTTATTATTCTGACTGTGTATATATTTGCATAAATATTTGCATGCATCATACTATCATGTTGCCGTCCTCTGTGCAGGTGGTTCCACTGTTTGGGGTGGGTGTTCTGAGTGGGGCTAAAACCCAGGCCCGAGTATACACCTAGGATTAGTGTGGTCTCACGTTCCTCACATGCCGGTTGGGCATGCTGTTGCGACGTGACATACCACAAGCCGGACGAGGTTCATCTGAGAGTACTCTTCCTCAGTGGGGTTTTCCACTTTGGTTGAGTTACCTCTTTTGAGCTATTGACCTTGGTGACCGATCATTTCCCGGATCTTTGGTTTAGACGATCTCAGGAGAGCTACAATGGCACACCCGAAAGGGCAAACCCATTGAGTATCTCTGCCCGATTGTCGAGACTATTGTCCGCCTTAGGATGACCTGATTAGAATTTACCTGTGAGGGGAGGGTGATTCTTTCAGATGCATGTTCAGATGGTGACTTTGATGGTGACTATCGATTCAACAATTGATCAGAGTCCTATTTATAAGTCGGATTTATGGCCATTTATTTCTGAGACGCCGGAGTTCTGTCCGTGCTATTTATCAGTGGGGATCCGTTTATTTCAGGATTCCCCGGGCCGATTCAGATGGTTATGGGTATCTGCTCAGAGATTGTCTGGTGATGATGATGGTGTATCTTTCAGTTCCGTTTATTTCGGAACCCTTGAGTTGGATTTGTGGTTACATATTCCCTCAGATGGTTGTGATCGGTTCAGAGATCAGGGTTGTGACTCAAAGCAACAGATGATCAGATGACTTGGAGGATGGCAGTGCATTGCATTCATACATCTGCATCATTCCCGTTTTGCATTCATCTGCACCTAAATTATGTCTAGCCATATGGGGAGTATCATTGATTGAGAATCTGGTTGAGAGATATCTTAAATGTTAGAGTGTGGATGTCAAAATGTCATCTGTCTCGATGAAACCAGAATCAAAGGACAGAATCTTCCTCATATGGATAGACGTTGCATTCATGCATATTAACCTGTTTGCTGTTTTGTAGGTGTCGGGTTCTGACGTGCTTGATTGTTTCAGGAATCATTGCTCGTGCTCGTAGAGCTGTACCTTTGCACTCGACCCGTCCTCACAGATACTTCACGCGGCGCAATACTCCCAGACTAATGGATCTCTCGAACACAGATATCCTCGAGCTGAAAGACAAGATGAACGAGCTGATCAACATCATGCAAGGTTTTGCAGTTGGTCAGAAGGCTTTGGCTGATAAAGTCGAGAAGCTCGAGCGGGCTTCCGCTGCTAACAGTGGTGTAAACCTGGATGGTGTCTCCAACCAGGGGCTTGGTGGATCCAGAGACGGTGGAAAGAGAGCAACTATGGGTATGGTAAATAATAATCCTGGAGGTTTCGGTGCTGCTGACGGTGGTCAACCTGGGCCGATGGGTCAGAATATGAAAGACAGTCTGTTCCCGCCTTTCTTCGGGGTTGATGACGACAGAGAGGAAGACCGAGAGGCTGATCAGTTTTCCATGCACAACGAACCGTTTGGTCAATACGGTGCCCCACCACAGAACAAAGAGATACAGTTGTTGGCTGAGAAGATCAGAGCTTTGGAGAGCTATGCCACTCCTGGGGTTGTGAACATGTCGAATATGGGGTTGGTTGAGGGGATTGTGATCCCACAGAAGTTCAAGGCGCCCTCATTTGACAAATATAATGGAAGTTCCTGCCCAGAAACTCATCTTCAAGCCTTCGTCCGCAAGATCTCTGCATACACCATGGACCAAAAGCTCTGGATGTACTTCTTCCAAGACAGTCTGTCTGGAGGATCCCTGGAGTGGTACACCAAGCTCAAGTCCTCAGATATCAAGAATTGGCAAGATCTTGGGGACGCATTCTTTAAACAGTATCAGTTCAATGCTGATATGGCTCCGAGTCGTACCCAGCTGCAGGGTATGTCTCAGAAAAATAATGAGGGGTTTAAAGAATACGCTCAGAGGTGGAGGGAGTTGGCTGCCAGAGTTCAACCTCCACTGGTGGACAGAGAGATGTCTGATCTCTTCATGGGTACCCTGCAGGGGGTTTTTGCTGAAAGGATGATGGGTTGTCCCGTCACTAGCTTTGCAGACATTGTGGTGGCTGGGGAAAGAATTGAGAGCTGGCTGAAGCTCGGGAAAATCCAGGGTGGTAATGCTTCGTCATCAGGATCGAAGAAGCCCTTCGGGAACGGTTGGCGTAAAAATGAGGGTGATACCAATGCGGTCTACGCTCAAAGAGGACCCAGTAGGGATCGTTACTTCCAGCACACCGCTGCGGTAACTATTCCTACTGACAATCATCCTGCACAACAGCAACAACAGCAATCGCAACAGCAGCGTCAGCCATTCCAGCAGAGGCCTCAGAGGGCTGGATATCAAGTCAGGGGGAGGATGAATGATCGGCATTTTGACAGGCCGCCTGTGACATACTCTTTCCTGTTGAAGAAGTTGACAGATCTGGGGTTGGTACAGTTAAGAACTCTGGCACCTTTGAGACCTGATCAAAGGCCAACCAATTTTGATGAAAATGTCAAATGTGAATTCCATTCGGGTGCTCCCGGGCACAGTGTAGAGGACTGCAAAGCTTTTAAGCACGTAGTCCAAGACCTGGTGGATTCAAAAGCAATCAACTTTGCTCCATCTCCCAACGTGAATGCCAATCCCATGCCGGCGCATGGTCAGGCGATGGCGAGTGCAATTGTTGAAGATTCAGATTACGCCTGTACAGTGGGTAAAGAAACTGACAGTGACTGGGAGATTGATCAATGGATAAAATCGTGCGTACCAGGAAGCTGGAGGGCCTAAAAGATCATCACTGTCACTCTACTGGAAGAGTAATAATTCCTGTTTTTCAGTTTTATTTGCATGAAAGCCATACGTTTTGCCCGAAACGTATTGGTCCATTGTAAGGGTCACCTCATGTTTCATTTTGCAACATTTTGCATCATAAATAAATGGATGTTTTTCAATTAAAAGCGGTGTTCCTTGTTTTTCATTTATTTTTGCAGTTTAAAAACAAATAAAATGGCAATGTTTGTTTTCATTTTTCCCTTTTGATTTGTCTCGTTCTGACTTTGAAAAATAATTCTCCGGATCTCATTGATAACAATTCGGTTACACCTCTGTATGACTTCGACAATCCGATCTATTATGCCGAAGAAGAAGGCGAAGAAGATTGTGATCTGCTGGAAGATTAGCCAGGTTGTTGAAACAAGAGGAGAAGGTGATTCAGCCGCATGAAGGGCAAGTTGAGCTTGTTAACCTGTATACTGCCGAGGTCAGAAAGGGAGTGAAAATTGGGGCCGTTTCAGAGGCGAGTCGAGAGCAGAATGGTAGCCCTGTTGAAAGAGCAGGTGGATACCTTCGCCTGGTCGTGTCAGAATATGCCAGGGTCGGGTACCGATGTCATTGTGCACGAGCTACCATGGAAAGAAGACTGTCCTCTAGAGAAGCAGAACGCCGGTGCTACTTATCAGAGAGCCAGGGTGACTTTGTTTCATGATATGATTCATCATGAAATCAAATGCTATGTTGATGACATGATAGCAAAGTCCCAAGCAGAAGAGGGGCATCTGGTGGATCTGACCAAGCTGAGTGAACTGGTTGAGACAATTCAAACGGAGGTTGAATTCAGACAAGTGCACTATCAGAGTGCGGGCCGGTAAGCTGCTGGGGTTCATTGTAAGAGAGGAATCGAGGTTGATCCTGCTAAAAAAAAAAAAAAAAAGAAAAAAAAAACAAGAAGTGCCTGAACCGAGAACAAAAGAGGGGTTCGTGGTCTATTAGGTAGATTGAACTACATGTCATGGTTCACATCTCCTCTAAACATCCACGTATGAACCCGTATGAAAAAACGGATCAAACGATCAGGTGGAATAATGATTGCCAAGGGGCATTGAAAAAAATAAAAGAATAAGTTGCAGGAACCTCTGATTTTGATACCTCCCAGGGAAGGAACAATTGTTAATTTGTACTTGACGGCCTTCGAGGGGTCTATGAGGTGTATTGGGTCAGCATGACGAGTCTTGTCGAAAAGAGCATGCAATTTACCTTAGCAAAAAGTTTACCGACTGTGAAACAATACATTCACTGCTCGAGAAAACTTGATGTACTTTGGCATAGGCTGCTCGCCGACTGAGACAGTGTATGCTGGTTCATACCACTTTGTGGATTTCGAGATGGATCTGATCAGGTAGATTTTTGAAGAAGCCAGCATTGGCCGGACGGGTTGTGAGAGTGCAAAAGAAGGTTGATTGATTTGGGATATTCCCAAAAAGCAATCAAGGGGTGTATTGTCTGATTACATCGCCCCACAACCCGTAGAGGATTATCAACCGGTGAAGTTTGAGTTCCCTGATGAGGACATCTCGAGGTACTCTAATCGAAAGATTGAGAGTAACCGATCCCGGAGGAGGGGCCTGACCCCAAATCCGAACGGATTCTGATGTCTGACGGGGTTAATATGAAGAAGGAGTTAGTACTGCTTTGGCTACACTGAAAGGATCCCACATTCCTTTTGTTGCCCGGATAACGCTTGAATGTACCAGCAAGGGTGATTGAGTAGGAAGTTGGTATCCTGGGTATCGAACCTCGATGCGCCTACTGGGGCAACACCTTTCTCGGTGGTATATGGAATGGAAGCGGTGCTACCAGTCGAGGTTCAAATTCCCTCGTTGAGAGTCCTGATGGACGTGAAATTGCAAGAGGCTGAGTGGATAAAGACCCGGTACGAGGAGTTAAGCCTGATTGAGAAAAGAGGTTGGCGGCCATCTGTCATGGGCAGTTGTACCAGCAGCAGATGAAGCGTGCTTTTGACCGAAAGGTGCGACCTCGGGTCTATCACGTGGGTGATATGGTGCTGAAAAGGATCCTTACTCCTCAAAACGATCGTAGGGGCAAATGGACACCCAATTATGAAGGTTCGTTCGTGGTCAAGAAGGTTTTCTCTGGCGGAGCCTTGTTGTTAATGACCATGGATGGCGAGGATTTTCCATCCCCTGTGAATGCGGACGCAGTTAAAAAATACTTCGTATAAAGAGACCCGCTGGACGAAAAGAATAAAATAGTCCAGGCAAAAATGGGCATCCCGGCGAACAAAAAAAAAACAGAAAGAAAAGGTTCGGGCAAAAATTAGGGTACACCCGGCAAGTCGAAAACCTGAAAAGGCGACTTGGGCAAAAAAGGGTATCCCGGTGGACTGAAAACCTGAAAGGGCGGTCCAGGCAAAAGAGGGATTGAAACGAACAACTGCGTCTGGCATGATCGTTTGCGCTTTGGTTAAGGCATCATGGATAATACCCGGTAGGGATCAATCGGAATCGTCTTGTTCAGAAGGCAGAAAGCACGGAGAGTCTGAGGACATATGGGGTGTAACCGAGTTGGAACTCGATGAGATCACGGGTTTCACATTGCCATTAGGATAGATTTTTCCTTTTGTGCGCAATTACCTCTTTTCAGGAATTGTTTCCTCTGTATTGCTCATTTGAGCCACATTTTTCAAATCAATAAAGTGCATATTCAGTCAAATAATTTTGTTTTTGTTTTCATTACCGCTTTGATTGCAAAAACATCCGATTATTTTGATAACGAATTTTGCATTTTAAGACATACAGGTCCCTTCCAATGCATGTTTATAAGATTGAAAACTTGAAATCTTATTTGGAAGACTGAGTGGCCCAAGTGTTAAAATCTTGACACGCCTGGGGCAGGTTTTATCTAACGATCTCTTTTGCAGGTGCTGTTAGGTATTTTCCCTCACTTGCAGGTTGTGATGTGGAAGCTGTTGACAAAACAGTCCCCACGGAGTCCAGTCAGGGACAAATGGAGGAAGAAATGGAGGAAGGAATGGTGAAAAGACGACGAGGCGTACGACGACCTTGAAATTAATCAAGAAGACTCTTCAAAGTCGGAAAATTGAAAAGTCTGTATAGTCCCAGGAGTTCGCTTTCCTTCGAGTACGGAGCAGTTTGGAATACAAGATGATGGAGCAGAAAAGTCCAGACGAGTCTGGGAGTTCTCAAAATTAGAAAGCTGACATGGGAGTTGGATATGAATACCAAGGGGTCGACGAGTCGACGGGTGTTCGGTATCGGATTTTCCTCATCTCTCCAAGCAGAGTCGGAATGACTAATTCCCCAGCAGATTCAAGGTCTGCGGATTCCCTAGCAGGGTCAGGATGGTTATCCCCAGCAGGTTTTAGATCAATGCTTCCCCAGTCGCCAGGCCTGAAGGTTGCAGTTTTCCCAGCGGAAGTGTCTGTGGTGGGTGGTTTCCCAAGCAGAGTCGGGATTGATATCCCCAGCTAGTCAAGATTGGTGTATCCCCACAGAGCACTGGTGGTTCTATCCCCAGCAATTCCCCAAGCGGATCGGGTGCAAAGGAGGTTTTTCCCCAGCAGGGCGGAGTCGGAGCGATGGCGAGTTCCTCAGCAGAGTGTCTCGAGCTCCTCAGAAGAGTCCCTTGAGGGGGATGTTTTTTATACATTCATCATGAAGAATAGGCATAGCATATTGCATAAAAAAAAAGTTAATCGCGTAGCATTTCCATAATTATGGAGCATTACGCTGAAAAAATCAATCATGCATCATCGCAAGCATAGGCTAGTCTCAAGCCGTGGTTACCGTTTGAGATATGGTTCTGCCAGTGGGTGAAGATGCTACTCGAGCCGTGGTTACCATTTGAGGAGTGGTTTCGCTGGTTGAAAGATCAACATCAGCATTGCAAGCATCAGTTACTCGGGCCGTGGTTACTGCTTGAGATTTGTTGTACCCCAGTAGTGCGATACTGGAGGAAACTTTTCCGTCGGACAGAGATGGAAATGTTACGCGATCAGCGCGATTCAAGCCGTGGATACCGTTTGAGATTTGGTTTCACCGGATGGTGAAGATGTTACTCGGATGAGTTTAAACATCATAACGCGATCAGTGCGATTCAAGCCGTGGATACCGCTTGAGATTTGGTTTCACCGGATGGTGAAGATGTTACTCGGATGAGTTTAAACATCATGACGCGATCAGTGCGATTCAAGCCGTGGATACCGCTTGAGATTTGGTTTCACCGGATGGTGAAGATGTTGTTCGGATGAGTTTAACATCATGACGTCAGGTCAGCAATGTTCCCCAGTAGTACGATACTGGAGGAAACTTTTCCGTCGGGCGGAGATGGGAATAAAATCAAAGGACGTTACGCGATCAGCGCGAAAATACAGTTCAATCAGAGAAAAGGAAAAAGATTATCGATCAGAAATTTTCGGGGTCCAAAAAAAT
Organism: Lathyrus oleraceus; assembly: GCF_024323335.1. Classification (NCBI taxonomy): domain Eukaryota; kingdom Viridiplantae; phylum Streptophyta; class Magnoliopsida; order Fabales; family Fabaceae; genus Lathyrus; species Lathyrus oleraceus. The sequence goes on from NC_066585.1 coordinate 107,137,836, forward strand.
AAAAAACAAGAGAGAATAATCCCCAGCTAAACGCGAAGTGTTCGTTGGCTAGGGTTGAAGAAAGAATAGCCGGTTTGTGGCGTGTAATCCCCAGCATGGGTCTTTGCCATGCGTGCCGACTCACTTATCACTGTTTTGTTATCTTCGCCGATGCTGATGGGCAAGAAGAGTTTTCCGGTGTTCAGACCGAGGCGGTATCCAGACCGAAGTGGCGTTCAGGCCAGTTTCCGATTTTCAGATCGAAGAAGTTTCCGACGATCAGGTTGAAGTACTTATGGTATTCATACCAGTTTTCCGGTGTTCAGACCGAGGCGGTATCCAGACCGAGGTGGCGTTCAGGCCAGTTTCCGATTTTCAGATCGAAGAAGTTTCCGACGATCAGGTTGAAGTACTTATGGTATTCAGACCAGTTTTCCGGTGTTCAGACCGAGGCGGTATCCAGACCGAGGTGGCGTTCAGGCCAGTTTCCGATTTTCAGATCGAAGAAGTTTCCGACGATCAGGTTGAAGTACTTATGGTATTCAGACCAGTTTTCCGGTGTTCAGACCGAGGCGGTATCCAGACCGAGGTGGCGTTCAGGCAAGTTTCCGATTTTCAGATCGAAGAAGTTTCCGACGATCAGGTTGAAGTACTTATGGTATCCAGACCAGTTTTCCGGTGTCCAGACCGAGGCGGGTATTCAGACCGATGTGGCGCTCAGGCCAAGTTTCCGATTTTCAGATCGAAGAAGCTTCCGACAATTAGATCGATGCAGCTTGTGACAGTCAGGCCAGTTTTCCGGTGTCCAGACCGAGGCGGGTATTCAGACCGATGTGGCGCTCAGGCCAAGTTTCCGATTTTCAGATCGAAGAAGCTTCCGACAATTAGATCGATGCAGCTTGTGGCAGTCAGGCCAGTTTTCCGGTGTTCAGACCGAAGTGGTGTTCAGACCAAAGTGGTGTTCAGACCAAAGTGGCGTTCAGGCTAATCTTCCAGTGTTCAGACCGACATCAATAGTTTCATATTCCGGTGTTCAGTATTCAGACTGACAGGTGGTGTTCAGGCCATGGTTATCCCTGCGTTACCATTTATTTTGGAATCCAGGTCGATGTTGCTGTTTCGGTGATCAGGCCGACTTTCTCCGTACCAGACAGATTTTTCTTTCAAGATTGTGTTTCTTTGCCGATCCTGACAGGCATTGTTAATTATTTCCCAGGAGAGTGCAAATTGTTCGTCTGTTCTTGGTATTCAATCACTCTTCATCCTGATCATCTGAAAGCCGAGGCTATTCATATCGACAGGTTCACAGTGGATTGAATAGGGGCAGCTGTAACACCTCAAAATTTGCCCTCCTCTCTTGGGACTAGCTTGAGCATTGCATATCATTTTGTAGGTCATTAGGCATTGCATAATTGCATATCATGTGGCTACATTGAGCAAGTCATCCTCCTAAGTCTTGATCAGAAGATAAAAGGTTGATGTATGCAAGATAGGGTTTCATTGAATTGATCATTAATCATCTGAGGGTGTGTGATTCAAATTAGGGTTTCTTGATTCTCAAGGGGGTTGAGATTCATCTTGGTTGCAATGGTGCATCATCATCATCATGGTCTTGATATCATCCAAGAGGTTGATCAGATGCCTTGAGATTAGGGTTTTGACCACTGGTCAACCCTAATCATCTACATTGGGCCAGTCAGGGTTTGTCAAGAAGATGGGGTCTACAATGGATATGGGGATCATTTCATGATTGTATTGAGCTTATGGAAGCTAGGGTTTCATCATTGAGCCATTTCATCAGGAGTTAGAGGTTCAATTTGATCAGTGCATAGCCAAATTCATCTATCAGTCAGAAAAGTCAACTGTGGTCAACTGTGCCAGGATTGATGGATTTGGAGGTGGGAGACGGTTGGATACACTTCATTCATGTTGAAACAAGTTTCATTTGACATTTCAAACATCAAGAATGAAGAAAATAAAGTCAGGAGAAAACTTTCCAAAAATAGAAAGTGACTTGTAATTGAAAGTTTCCAAAAATGGAAAGTTTTTCACCTCAAAATTACATGTCCAAAAATGCTTCAAATGAAATTTTGTTCAACATGAAAGTTGTAGATCTTGCTCTCACCTTTCCAAAAAGTCCAAGAACATGAATTTCTCATGAATGGTTGGCAAGTTGTGATCAAATCATTTTCCAAAAATGCCTAAATTCAAAGTGGCATAACTTTCACATGGAATGGCCAAATTGGATGATCTTTCTTTGAGCAAACCCCATTTCACATGTACTTTCATGATGCATGGTCACATTTCATCAAAAATGATCATGGCAAAAGGTCATTTTTCAAGTGATCACTTTGAAAATTGGTGGGAAAAATGGTGAAATTTCAAATTACATATATTTTGCACACAAAGCCTATTCCAACACATTCCAAATGGTCAAAGTGACTTGCTTGAACTGTCATTGCACTGTTACATTGCCTAATTTGGAAAAGGCTATTTTGGACATTACACTTGAAAACTCATTTGTGTTAATTCACTTCATTTTGCCTAATTGTGATTAACAAGTGGATTAAGCATTGGTATAAAGTGTTAATTATAACAGAAATCATAAACACACTTCACATTTCTCAAGATTGTAACAGAATTTCCCTCCAATTCTCTCCAAATTCTCCAAACTTTCTTCACATTTTTCATCAATTCTCATCAAATTCTTCATCAATCTCGTTGGTTCTTGTTTGATCCACACTCCATAAGCATTGGTGCACGACTGTTTCACAAGATCCATGCCAAAAGCTTGCTGACTCGTGACTGTTGAAAGCTTGATCTACCATGGCAAATTGAAGGTTCTTGGATCTGGTGCTGTTTTGAGCTAAGCTAGCCATTCCAATCACTTTCCACATCATTGAGCTGCAACTGTTTTTGCCTTTTGGACGTGGAAACACAAGAATCAACATCTACCATCATCAAGAGGTTAGTTTTCGATCTCCTTAATTGATTGAATCATCATATGGCTTAGATAGATCTTTCAACATAGATTATCATGCTGCTTGTGGTTTTGATTTTGGTTGAGAATTGGATGAGAAATCTTGATTGGAAGTTTGATGCTCAATTGTATTTTCGCTCGATCCGTGCGGCATAGGTAGAATTAGGTTAAACTAGGTTCATATCCGTGATGTACGTGATTTGCCGGTGATTTTGATGTATAGCATGATTATTTTGGTTGAAATTTGTTCATAGTCAATTTTCTGGAATTTGTTTGGTGAAGACGATGAAGAACGCGTCCAGAAACGCGTTTAGATCTGATTGGCTTGGCTTGCGTTCAAATTTTGTGTTTCCCGCCGCCATGAGCCAATGAGAGCGTGCCAGCGTTTAAATGAGAACGACAACGTTTTGCTTTACTGAAGCTTATTTACGAAACTGCCATTATTTCAATTTATTTGTATTATTTCATTTCTTTTTCATTTTTCCATTTCATTTTGATTCATGAACTTCAAAAATCCATAAATCATTCATTTCTTGTCCAAATTTGATGAGACTTTTTGCATTATTCTCCTTGTGATGTGTAGTTTTTTATGGTGATTTTTATTATTTTTGTGCACGTGTGAAAAAATAAATTGCCTAGGGTTTGATTGAATGTGTCCAATTTGTGTATGCCATGCCATTTCATTCATAAAATGATGATGCTTCCATAGAAATGCTTGAAATTTTGCATGCCTATTCTTGACTCTTTTCTGATGATTTTGATATGTGGTTTGCAATTTTTGGATCCCTGGTTGATGAGATATGAATTTTTGATTAGAGGTGTGACAATTTGTGTCACACCATGCTTGATGAATTTCATGATTTTATTTGATGTGCTTAGGGACATTAGATTGAGTTGAATTTTTGCATGATTGAGCATATGGATGTTGGGAATACATGTAAATTTTTCTGGATTTATTGATCGCATTTCCTATTTGATTGGAATTTTCCCCTCTGTTTGGTCATTTGGTGATTGTTTGTGACACATGTTTGTATTTGGCTTGTGAAATTCTGGTCATTAATTGGATGGATGTGAAATTTGACATGTGAATTCTAGACACATTATAGGTAATTGTGGTTTTGATCCCATTCATTTATCATATGTTGTCACTGTGTTATGATTGATGGAAGTTGATGATTGTTTTGATGCCTTGTGTTGGCTTGCTTGAACTTGTCTGGACTTAGTGAATTTAGTTTCCATACTTCCTCTGGTCCAAATAGCATGAAATTTGATATGATGCTCATTCAATGTGTTCTGTTTAGGCTTGAATTTTTGTGGAATTTATTGAGCTGTTTTGATAATGATTTGATTGAGATCATTCTGTTTGGTCCTTTGAGGTTGCAAATTGCATGTTTTGTGCCTTTTCTTTCATGAAATGATGATGATGAATGATATGAGCATGGGACCAATGGGATTTGTTTCTAATTTGTTTGATTGTGATTTTGATTAATTTTCACTTGCTGTTTTGGATTTTTCATCTCCTTTTGGCCCTAGGCTTGTCCTAGTGGTCTTGTTTCTCACTTTTGAGTTGTGTTTCAGGTTGAGATGCAAATGCTTTAAGGAGAAAAATGCAAGTTGATTAAATTGAGTTTGGTTGCTTGTTGTGAACTAACTTGTGTGTTTTGTAGGATGCTTGGCTCACTTGCTTTGAGCTTGTGCTTGGCTCACTTGAGTTGATTGTGCTTTGCACATTGCATTGTCTGATTATACATTGTCTGTTGGTTCTTAACTTGTCTGTGTTGACTTTGTGACTTGAATACTGACTGTATTAGATTGATTTCAGGTACCATAGTCGCTTTAGTTCTTTAAGAACTTGCTGTGCTGCTGCTTGGTTGTATAAACCAGTTGAGGTAGACTCTCTTGTCTCCATGTAGTCTGGAAGACCTGGCTTGTTATTTAGTCAGGCAACTGTCTGAAGTCCTCCTTAAGAGGCGATGTTTGTGATTGTTTAACTTTGTCCCCAAGCAGGTAAAGACCTCTATGAGGCAATTGGCGGAACCCAAGAGATATGCAATCTATCTCCCGCTATTCTGTTGAGTCGTCCCTCTGCTCACACCACTGTGTTGATGCATTGGGACATTAACCCAAGATCAGTTGAGTCAGAGTCATGAGTGTAGAAGGGTTCCCATTTTCTGGACCCACGCTCCTTTGTCTGAAGCTCTCCCTGGCCAGGGATAAGAGCTGTGAAGTCTAATCTTCACTCACCTTTCATCTGGCTTCACCCTGACTCTCAATGTCAGGGTTAAGAGCTAACACCACCCTTGTACAGATGACTTGCCTCGGCAGTCTAACCCTTTGTTTGAGCCCACTTGGACTGGATATAGTGTGTGCTAAATGTGGATGTTCGCTTTGCTTTGTTTATGCTTGCGTGCTTTGCTTTTTCCTGGTTAGGATTAGCTTGCTGTTGTGCAAGTAGATAGAAACCATAACATAGGGCAATGATGCATGATAACATCTAGGTTCGAGTCCAGCTCCCTAGTAGTGTGTCTCCCTTTGTATCTGGTTAGAATTTCTTTCCCGTTCAGGGGAACTACGTCGCCCTGATCCTCATACCAGATGAGGTACGTAGGCAGGAGACCGTGCGAGGTCTCTCCGGGCACTTTTTTTCTTTTTGTGTGTGTTTGCTTGTTAACCCTCTTGTGTGTCAGGATATGGATGTAAGCCCAGCGATTGGCTGTCCGTATCCTGATTGTGTTTGTTTGGTTCGGAAGCCGATGTAAGTCCAGCGATTGGCATTCGGGTTCCAAGTTTGCCTTTGTTTGTGTGTGTCCTGTTTGGCGTGCGTGAGCCGAACTACGGCAGCTCTGATTCTCGTTCCAGACGAGATACGTAGGCATAGGATGCGATATCCTAGCGAGCCCTCTTCCCCCTTCTCCCACCTGTGTTGTCTTCAGTGTGTGTGTGTGATGTTTGTTTAGCAACCTTAACCTATCTTTTAGAGCGTGGATCCCGTCGAGTACGACGGATGCGTAGGGGTGCTAATACCTTCCCTTCGCATAACCGACTCCCGATCCCATTCTCTTTGGTCGCGAGACCATGCTTTTCCCAGGTTTACTTCGAGCATTTCCTTTCCCTTTTTGGGATAAATAACGCACGGTGGCGGCTCTGTGTTGTTTTGTTTTAGCCCGCCGGTTGTTTTTCGCGGATGCGACAACGCTTAACAGCCCAAGCCAATGCATATCATGTCTTTTCAAGCATAGAATATCGAGTCTCACAGTCGGTGAACTTCTTATTGAGGTAGTAAATTGCATACTCTTTCTTTCCAAATTCATCTTGCTGACCAAGAACACAGCCCATACTCTCATCAAGCACAGTCAAATACATGATCAACGATCTTCCTTCAACTAGCGGAGATAGAATTGGAGGCTCAAGCAGATACTCTTTGATACTATCAAAAGCTTTCTAGAAATCTTCGATCCAATCACAATACTGATCTTGCTGAAGAAGCTTGAATATAGGCGCACATGTGGCAGTCATATGCGATATAAATCTTGAGATATAGTTCAAGCGGTTGAGAAAACCTCTGACTTGCTTCTCATTTTTTGGCGCAGGCATCTCTTGTATTGCTTTGACCTTGGCAGGATCAACTTCAATACCCTTCTCACTGACAATAAAGCCCAATAACTTACCAGAACGAACACCAAAAGTACACTTATTGGGATTCAAGCGGAGTTTATACTTCCTCAAACGCTAGAATAACTTCAACAAATGCTTAACATGCTCGTCTTCGTCACTTGATTTGGCAATCATATCATCAACATAGACTTCAATCTCTTTATGCATCATACCATGAAAAAGAATGGTCATGGCTCTCTGGTACGTTGCACTAGCATTTTTTAAACCGAAAGGTATCACTCTATAACAGAATGTTCCCCAGGGTGTAATTAATATGGTCTTCTCCATGTCTTCAGGTGCCATCTTAATTTGATTATAACCGGAAAATACGTCCATAAACGAAAAGACTTTGAATTTAGCTGTATTGTCTACCAATATATCAATGTGTGACAGAGGAAAATCATCTTTCGGACTAGCCTTGTTCAAATATCTATAATCAACACACATACGGACTTTTCCATCCTTCTTAGGAACGGGCACAATATTGGCCACCCACTGCGGATACTCGGAGGTTACAAGAAAACCGGCATAAATCTTCTTCTGCACTTCCTCTTTGATCTTTCCTTCCATATTAGGATGTGTTCTTCTCAACTTTTGCTTAACCGGCGACCATTCTGGCTTCAACGGCAATCTATGCTCCAAAATATCAGAATCCAAACCAGGCATGTCTTGATAAGACTAAGCAAACACATCAAGATAATCTTGAAGAAGATCAATTAACCCCTTCTTTGCTTCTGGACACAGTTGAGACCCAATCTTGACTTCCTTCACATCATCTTCGGAACCCAAGTTGACTAATTCAATCTGCTCTTCAAACGGATGAATGGATTTTTCCTCGTGCTCAAGTAAAAGAGATAATTCATCAAATACTTTTTCATTATCAATCTCTTCCTCGACTTCAAACACAAGGAAATCAAAGTTTGGAGATGGAGTAGGATTATTATATTCAATGGGTTTGAGAATCAACCTGCATAATGATTTGATATTTTGATTTTAGAGAAGTGGAGTGCGAACAAATATTATGCAGATGGAAAGATTATTATTTATTTATGTTTTTTGTGATTACCATTTTCAGAAAAGCAAAAAGTAAAAATAAACATCATAGATGTGGATGAATAAAATTGTATTTTATTGATGATAATAATAAAAATGCCCAACAATGTTCACTTCTGCCTTAGGCATAGGAGAAGGATTTTTTTCTAAAAATAATAAAAACAAATTACTTAGAATGGTGAATGACAATAGGAACATCAACAGCAACCCAATTGTTGCAAGTCTGGCCATGCGTCACAAAGTTGTTACACGCTTCGTCTTCATCACCATTGTCTTCAATAATGACAGCTGAGTGTTGATTATTATCATGAATGAACCCCCCACTGTGGAAAATTGGTTTCACAACTTTGACTTTGGCGTTGAATGGCTCTGGTTGAAATCCTAGCCCAACTTTATTCTTGTTCTCGACGATCTCCACAACACGACTCCACTTGTTAATACTGCCAACTTGAATAACCTATTGCACATCTTTCAAAGAAGACACGGGTGCCCCAGTTTTCTTCATTTCATCATAAATATAAGGCTTGGAACAGTGTTCCAACCTCCTCCTCAGCATCAATGTACGTGAAAAATGACAAATGGCTCACTAACAATGCTTTCTCTCCACCAACAACGACAAGCTTGTCGGTTTTCACAAATTTCAGCTTCTGGTGAAGAGTAGACGTCACTTCTCTAGCTTCATGGATCCACGGACTTCCCAACAAGCAACTATAGGTCAGGTGGATATCCATTACCTGAAAAGTAATTTGGAAATCACTCGGACCTATCTTCACTGGAAGGTCCACCTCACCAATGACAGTTTTACGAGAACCGTCGAACGCTTTGACAACTACGCCACTATACCTCATTGGGGCGCCTTGATAAGAGAGTCTTGACAAAATTGATTTTGGAAGCACATTCAAAGATGGCCCAGTATTAACCAATACATTGGACAGAGCGTCCTCCTTGCAATTCATGGAAATGTGTAACGCCAAATTGTGATTTATGCCTTCCTCGGGAAGCTCTTCATCGCAAAAACTCAAATTGTTACAAGAAGTAATATTGGCAACTATATGGTCAAACTGATCCACGATAACATCATGCTTAACATAGGCTTGTTCCAACACTTTCTACAATGCTTCTCTGTGCGATTCGAATTCATCAGCAGTGACAATACAAAGATCTTTGACGGCTTCTGGAGCAGTTGCTCCCCAACATTGAATTCACTTCTCTTAATCAACTATAACACCTCACCATCATTGTTAGCCTTAAATTTGCTAGATTTACCAGACTGACACATTGGAGCACTAATCGGATTCACCACTGGAATCTCTGTCTTCTTACTTGCTGCAACATCTTCTACAATCTTCGGAAACACTGGACTGAACACACGACCGCTGCGGGTCACCTTCGCGATATTTGTAATATTTACCATTGAGTCTGTAACCGGTAGAGGAACCTTTTGACCATCCTCAATCATAATGGCATTGTATTGATATGTCACAGCTTTATAGGATACATAAGGGACAGACCCTGCTAACCGTATGACCAACGACGATACCGAAATATTGACATTATTGCTGCTGCTACTATCAAACTGAATAACTACCCGATCAGGGGTTTTGAACACCGGCATAATGAAATTCACATCATCTCCCAAATGAGGGACTAGAAAATCAGAATAAGTCCTTCATCCATCAGCCTTTCAATATCCCTTTTGACAATAACACATCCACGAGGGTTCACGCTATAGATTACACAACCATTATGGTCATGTTCACATTCACTGACCAAACAAGTATCTTTATGCGTTTCCACTAAAGATCTTCTGATATAGCGGACATCATAAATTGTGAACTCACCAGGACAACCGTCCACCATGTTTACAGATGCGTTTCCATGAGGAGGCAACATATTTACTTTTACATTTGGCACTATGTCCTCAAAGGACACCATACCACTCTTTACCAGCTTCTGAAATTCATATTTCAATGGATAGCAATTCTCTATATCATGGCCAGGGGCTCCCTGGTGAAAGGCACAATGAAGGTCAGGTTTGAACCACCATGGTAGTGGCTCAGGAATTTGCAGAGGATTCTTTGGCTGGATGAGATTTTTGAGGACCAATGATGGGTATAACTCTGCATAAGTCATAGGAATAGGGTCAAATGAGACCTTCTTCATTTCAAATTTTTGCTGATGATTATTGTTGTTGTAGTTGGTTCTTTGTTACGGTTGTTGTTGATGTTGTTGTTGAATTGGAACTGATTGATTGTTGTTGTTGGAAAAAACCGGAATTACTGAGGAAACTTGATATTGATGTTGACGAGGTTGAGAACTCTTTCAGACATGAGGCCTCCTTTTCCTCCCCACTGATACTGAATTAGTTCCTCCTTCCTTCCTCTTGGAGAAACTCCCACCATATTTCTTGCTAGATGATGCTTCTTCTTTAGACAAACATCCTTCACAGACTCCTTCTTCTAGCCTCATCCCCATGTTTACCATTTCGGTAAAATCATTGGGGGCACTCGCAATCATACGTTCGTAATAAAATGAACTCAGTGTCTTCAAGAAGATCTTCGTCATCTCTTTCTCTTTAAGAGGTGGGCTTATCTGGGCAGCCAGTTCTCTCTATCTCTGGGCATATTCTTTAAATGTCTCTTTATCCTTCTGAGACATAGACCTCAACTGGTCTCTATCATGCGACATATTCATGCTATACTTATACTACTTGACAAAGGCCTCACCTAAGTCATTGTAAGTACGAATGCTTGCACTGTCCAGACCCATATACCACCTCAAAGCAGCTCCAATTAAACTGTCTTGGAAATAGTGAATCAACAACTGATCATTATCATTCTGAGTAGACATATTTCTGGCATACATCACAAGATGGATTACTGGGCAAGTATTCCCTTTGTACTTTTCAAAGTCTGGGACCTTGAATTTTACCGGGATCTTAACATTGGGGACCAAGCAGAGTTCAGCCGCACTCTTCCCAAACAAGTCTTTCCCTCTCAAAGTCTTCAACTCTTTACACAACTCCAGGAATTGATATTTCATCTCATCCATCTTCTCATATACATCTAGTCCCTCAGACGGTTCAGAGTGGTACATAGTGCCCTCCACACGAGGAAGAGTATGAACAACCGGAGGTGGCACTGACATGACGGGGCTAGATACCGGCAAAGAAACAAAGGTGGGCGCATACCCTTCTAGCATAAAATTTGATGGCATTCCCCAAGGGAACCCAACAGACATAGAAGGAATGGATTGACTAGTAGCATCAATAGGAACAATTGAGGTAGCAACCTCATAAATGACAGTCCACCGGGGAGGAGTTTCAGGAGTTTGTGATGACTGATTTTGGGCAGCAATCACAGATTCCATCAGAGTTGTTAATTTGGCGATCTCATCCTTCAGCTCTCGATTCTCTTGCTTTAGATGCTCCGTGATCTTCGGTTGATTAGCGCGAGTATTGTAACGGTGAGTCAGCTTGGCTGATGCACAAAAGAAGAACTAATAAGACATCTAGCGACAGAAAACCTGTTATGCATATGATGCATGAAATGCAATGTTTTTTATTGTTTTTAATTTCAAGGAACATATGAAGTTCTATTTGCAAATATATATTTAAATAATAACGATAATAACAATTTAATTGACCATAAAATCTCTTTTTATTCATAAAATTTGGAAGGATTACACTGAGTACAATTCTAGAAACCAAAGTACAAATACAAGAGAAAAGGAAACTATCATTCTAAGGATCCCTAGCAACTACATCAGATGATATGGATGTGGGCGCATACTTCCTTCGAATGCATCGAATCTCGGACTCAAAGGATGTCTTCATCTGAGCCTTCTTAAGAACTAGCTGATCAACAATCTTCTTCCAAGCACCGGAAGGCTGAGGCATAATAGAGGAAGATAGACCCTCTGGCTCTCTTTGTCTCTTCACTGCTCGGTCTTCAAGAATCTCAATAAGCGCATCCTTTTCTTTCGACTCAAGTTGTAACTCTTCATGCTTTTGGCTTAAAGCATGGAACCGCGCTTCCCACATATCTCTCTCTATGGCTTCATCTTGGTGAGTGCATCTTCCAACTCCTCTACATCTTGGTTAGGGAGAGTTGATGGCTCAGCTATAACCATAGACATAGGTCTTTCATAGGCATACGACATTTTTAGCTCCAAAGCTCTCTTCTTCACCCAAATAGTGTAAGCTTCCAAAGCTACACAATTGCACGGACCAAGCTCAGATCTTCCCTTCCTATGGACATTATGCCACACATGTATCATCCTTTGCCTCAAATGTTGGGGATCTTTACCCTCTTAATAAAATAAACCTTCTAACTGAGTGTTATTGGGCTTATCTCTCAAGGGGAACCCAAGTTGACGACCAGCCAAAGCAGAGTTGTAGTTGATTCCTCCTTGTGTACCAATGAGAGGCACATTAGAGAATTCACCGCAACTATCAATAATATCTAAGTTACTCAATGCAGAATCATACCAAACAATATCATCATTAGTGAGAGACACAAGTCTCTGAGACCAACATAGACATTGTTTGCTCTCCAAAAAAGCAGACGTCTGAGGCAAGTGCGAAATAAACCACTTGTACATAAGAGGAGCGCATCACACAATAGTCCCACCACCTTTGGAATTCCTTAAATACAAAGAGAAATACATGTCACCCAATAGAGTATGAACATGATTCCCAATCAAGAAGATTCTAATGGCGTTAACATCAACAAAACCGTCACTGTTAGGGACAAGGCTAAACCATAGATGAACACTAAAAAGATGGCTTCAAAAGCGTCCATACTACCGGCTTGAGCAAAGACAGTAGCTTTACCAATGATGAACTCAGAAGTCAACCCAAGAATGCCTCCTTTCTTCACCAAATGAGCATCAATCTCAGATTTCTTCAGATGAAGAGCTTCAACTATAATATGAGATTGGGGAATCTCTTCTAATCCACTAAAAGGTACCTTATCATGTGCGGTATTCCCAAGAGATGGGCATACTCCTCCAATGTAGGCACAAGATGATAATCAGGAAAAGTGAAGCACCGGTATAGAGGATCATAAAACTGAACCCAAACACTCAGAAGTCCTTCAACCACATCAGTAGATAACACATACAAAAGTTTCCCATGACGTTGCTTGAAGTCCAAGGGATCTAGTACAAAGGATGACAACTTCCTTAGCTCTTTAAAATCAGGACATCTAAAATCGTACTTCTTAGTGTTCCTTCGTTCATAATCCATGGTATGAAAATAATTGCAAATAAGACCTTAGTTCCTTGAAATTTACTTTTCTATGATGAATGTTATGATGTGCGAGAATGCATGAATACAACAATCACAAACAAGGGATCACACACAAGGCAAACACAAACAAAGGTCAAGGGATGGATCAAGTCACCATCAAGATCAATCATCCCTTTTGGTGGATTATGGTTTTCACCTTATCAGCACCCAAGTTCCATTGATATTGACAAGACTTGATCGAATCAACCAAGAATCAAAGGGTTTGTTGTGAGTCACGAGCATAGAGTCGGGTTAAGAACCTTCCCAAAGGAGTGTAGTAATGGTAAAAACCTATAAATCATGTTCTATAAAAATGCCCAGAGTCTTAATCCCATCTATCAGATATTATAGGCTAGGATGACTGACTCTTCAATCCATAATATTCTCAAGAGAAACTCGTCTGAGTGTAGTATCGCATAACAACTGTGATCAAGTCTACACTTGAACTGTATCTGTACTACGTCCTAAATAGGCCAAGTTGGGTTAAATGTTCTACGATACTCAGCTTCTCGGACCCCAAATCAAAGAAAGTAATGCCTATCCACAAATAACTTGTGTGGCATCAGTAACTCCAAACGGGTCTCCACTAAGTAGATGGGTCTCAATCCAACTTGTCAAGGACTACTCCATACAAGTTGAACATGACTATACCATCCTCCTATCTTAATTGCAATCAAGTTCGGGTTAGAACTTATCTTACCACACAGGGATCACCAACCACAACAGACAGATTATATCACACAAACAAATATACAAATATATACACATAAAAAAAGTAGGCTAAACCCACTGAGGACTACTCCCCAGCAGAGTCACCACTTAATTTATGTAGCAGTAATATCATGGCCATCAAGCTATGGATAAGCTTAACGTCAATAAAACAAGAATCGCCACCGCGCTTTTATTGTTTCCAAAGGAAAAGGGAAAAGTACGAACAAAACCCAAATATAAGAAGTTTTCAGATCAAAACTAATAAAATTCCAGAGATTACAGGTAAGGGGGTTGGTTACGCAGAGGGAAGGTGTTAGCACCCAAAGTGTCCTATGTACTCCTAGGGAACCCTTTTTTATGTTTGCATGGGTTTTTGGTATAAATGATGTTTTATGAAATAGAGTGTGGGGATGAGAAAAGAATTCACTGATTATATTTTTGTGTTTGACAAGACCTTCGGTCTTATGCCTACGTACCAACATAAAAATGAAGGATCAAAACCTCGTAGTTCGCGGTAAAAATTTCAAAGTTGGTGAATTGCTTTTAACAAAAGTTAGTAAGAGAATACACAAAGGGCCAAAAGTTTTGAATGAAGTGGTTAGTTCTTTTTGTCTTTTGAAATTTTAAGTCAATATGATTAAGTTTATTTACAAATTTAATTTAAGAAAGAGTTTGAAAATTCAATGGCATAAGGCCAAAAATCTAATTATTAAAACAAAGTCTATGTTTGAAATTACAAGCAAATAAGGTTTTTTTGAAAAGAGGGAGAGATTTTGAAATTTAAGAAGTGGGGGGGGGGGGGGGGTGAAGAGGCTATCCTAAGCATAAATTTAAAAGTTAAGAGTTGAAAAGATCTGACCAATGGGATACAATCCAACAAACAAGAATGTCATATAGAAACCCATTTTCCCTTGGACTTTAATCAAGAAATAATCAATAAGCAATGAACAATATCTAGACATCATGAAGATCAAGGCGTCAAATAAAGATAGCCACATCCAAGCAAGCATTCCAATAGCTAGCAATCTTCATTGTCTTCCCATGTATCTGATGAAATATTCCTTGATCAACTCAGAACAAAGCATCAGACACAAGATCAAAATAACAATTAAGCCGAAAGACAGAGTAGCAGATGAACTCAAACAAATCCCAAGGCTTGTATCAGATGAAGACTTATTTCACAATAACTCAGTCTCAAAATGTTGGCATTGGCCAAGTCCTTTTTGCACAGGGAATGTTGCTTAATCCAAAGTCCAAAAGTTCAGATCAAGTTCAACAGTCCACCAGATGTTTTTTAGGATTTTTGTTGTTATTAGATGTTTTAAGGTCCTAAGACCACAAACAAAATCAAAACACACAAACAATATATGTACAATCACAAGGTATACCTCAAATGAGAAAAGTGAAAATGACATAATCATAAATAAGTTAAATGAAATGTAAACGACAATGAATGATAAATGACTGAAATTTAAATTGCATAAAGTAAATGACTTGAAAGTAAAGCAATATTAACAAGAGTTAGTCAAATGTTAGTTAAAATTTAGTCAAGTGTTAGTGGTGGTTTTTAATTGATTAACTCATTCTTTGGAGAACACTGAACCATTCATTCACAAGTATGAATCCTTAAACCAAGACGTCTTCCATGAAAAGGGCTCCAACTTGGATAATTCAACAAGTATGACACTAGCTCCCATGAAAGGAAAAAAGGTCAAGTCTCCACACAATGCCATGAAGAATGAGAGACTTACAATCTCACTTACTAGAATGTTATGCCTTGAGGGTCAACTTTTGCTCTACGTTAAGCAATCCTAATTGGACTTATGTAGAAGTCACAACTATCTGAGTCCGGGCAATAAAAATTTAGGTGTTAATGCATGTTAGAGATTTGGTATGAAGAACCAAACTCCTAAAACAAACCACACACTAAAAGAAAAGATCAAGAGGGAGGGACTTATCTCAGTTATACTTGTATTGATTCATCTGACGCATGGTCATTGATGAACCAATTAACCTTTAGACATTAGAGATTTCATTGGTCAAATGAGGGAATGGGACAAAATATGGATGAAGATGAAGAGGGAGGGGAAGATAGAAACACGAATTAATCATGGAAGGAATTTCATTGAATCAAAACCATTCATTCATTTTGGGAGATGAAATGTACATTTCATCAATCCCCTAAATCCAATGGTTTTGATCCAACAAAAGTCAAATCAACCTTGACCAAGACCCAAACATAAAGTCAAACATCACAAGACCATAAAACTGGCTCAATAATATTTTTAAACATTTAAACAATTAAAAATCAATTTAAAAATGAATTAAAATACATTTTAATTTGGTCAAAACCTAAAATCTCTTTAAAACACCAAATAAATGGGCAAGGGATTTATCCTAGGTCAAACAAGGTCAAAGGACCTTAGACAAAAAATTTCATGATTTTTAAAAAGTCATAAGTATTTTTAAACAATTCAAAATATGCATAAAAACATTTAATTCATGAAAAATATCAAAATTAATTCAAAAAATAATTTTAATTCAGAATGTGGAAAAGAAAAATATTTAAAGATTTTTGGTGAAAGTCCCATATTTTTTGGATTAAAAATGAAATTTCTATAAATAAAATAAAATAAAGGGACTAAATGGAAAACCGGAAAATAAAAAGAAATTCAAAACAAACAAGGGCCATCAGATCTTCCTCATTAATTGAGGTGGCAGATATGATGGTCATGTGCGTGTTATATACCTTAGTCTCTAGTTAACGTATGGGAACTATGGTAATTCAAACCAAAGGCTGAGATTAGATCCTTAGACCAAGATCAGATGGATGAGAGGAAGCCAACTCACCACCGGAGCCCTAGCTCCGGTCATCTTCTCCGGTGGAACTCACCGGACTGGTCCACATTCAACTTAATGAAAAATGAAAAACAAGGACACTATTTCAATGGAAAAATGCTCAGGAGCTCGAATTTGACCTCAGTTTTCTCCAATTCTAGGTATATTGGAAGATGCAGGGATTTGAATTTTGAGGAACATGAATTGAGTTGCTTCGATTTAACCTCAAAGCAACTCAATCTTGTTTCCTACATTGGTAGGACTTCAGCCAACCAAAAATCAAAGAGAATGGTGAAGAATTGAGAGAGAATCGAAGATAGAAAGTTTCTGAAAAATCACCTTCGAGGAGCTTGAATCTTGCTTGATCTTGCTTCCAATTGGCCTTGGCCTGGCTTCAGAAGCTTGCAGGAAGTGAATTAGATCAAAGAAGGGCTTGGATTCTTGGAGTGTCAACTTCAAAATAGAAGTGAAATTGAAACTCGATTTTCAATTGAAAACCTTCAAGTTTATCCTCTAATGGTGAAGGAAAGGTTGCAGGAGCAATGCTTGGGCAAGGTCCCCATAATTCTGAGCATGAGGCAATGTATTTATAGGCTAGGCAATTGATTTCCACACACTTCCATTCAAATGCCAAAAATAGAAATTCTCACTTGCATGGATGCATGGGCGTGTGATAGGCCCATAAAGTGATGTCAAATGGTCTAAGGATGATCATGAGTGATGCTGAAAGTATGACATGAAGCCATGCATTTGGAATTGAAAAGTGGTCATGAGATTTATCCAAATGGAACCTTGAAGAAAAGCCATATGCAAGTCATTCAAACCTTGGCCAAATGAAGTGATTTTGGACTTTTTGGAAAGGTGAGATCAAGGGAAATAAATTTCACGTTGAACACTCTTCCATTTTAAGTATGGATCATATTGAATTTTGAGGTGGAAGTTTGGAAAGTCAAACATAATTGAAATTTTTCTAAGTACCAAGTCAAATGTTCACTTCTTCCACCTTGAATAACTTTTGCTATGGGCTTCAAATGGAAAAAGTTACTTCATAAAAGTTGTAGATATTTCAAACCTCTTCAATTTGGTCACAAATCCTCATTTGGATTTGGCATAAATCAGTTATGCATTTTAGAAGTTAAGGAAAATTGCTTGTTCAATGGTAATGGCCCAAAATGACCTATAATGTTTCCTCTTGGTACATGCCTTTGCAAGTTGAATTTAAAGTTTATTAAAGAATAAAAGTTAAATAGGACATATTTAAATTAATCATGAAACTTGGATGACCTTCATCTCATAAAAATTGAGCAAGTTACGGTCCTTGGAAGTTGACCTCGTAACTAGGGTACATACAAAATGACCTATAATCTTTCACCATAAAAAATGACTTCCCATGAAAAACTAGCTCTTTACCTAAAAATTAAAGTTGTTTGGAATTCCTTAAGGAATAAATTTGCTCTTGTAATCATTTTCAATGACAAAAAGGTAGGAGATTAGGTCTAGTGAACCCCAGTTTTGACCAGTTGACTTTCTCTAATCAACCACCATGAACCAACTTGCAAACTTGAAGTTATCTTGATATTTTAGACTCATGGAGGATCATATATGTATAATATGATATATTATGAAGTATCCCTTGAAATATTCGATCAAATGTTGAAGAAACATGTTGAGGAAGTCACACAAGATACCTAGATGAATTAGGGCTTCCAAGGAAAACTTCAAACTCTTGATGATTTCTTGATCAAAATGATAAATAAAGATCATGGAGATCAATATATGATGTCTAGACCCAATTTTAACTATCTTTTGATTGATCTCCTTGCGTTGAGGGTCTCAAACCCTAGATGTGAGCTTGATATAGCATAGGTGGATGCATACATTATCTACAAAAGAAATAAATCTATACATAGACATATTTTTGGTATTTCGGTTAGTAAATAGTGAAAACAAATTATGATACAATAAAAATGTGATTAGTGATCTCTCCCCATGCAAACCCAATAAATGATGGGTAGGGAGGATGCCAATGTGTGATCCCAAAGCCAATGCAAATGATGAGATATCATGAGGGATATTAGGGTCAAAATTGGGGTACTACAACTATACCATTTTCACTAGTCTTGCTTTCTTTCTATTAATTACACCATACTCATCCATTTTGTTCCTAAATACCCGTCTAGTGACAATGACGTTTTTATCAACTGGGCGCGGAACACAGTCCTAAACGTTGTTGTGTTTAAATTGGATAAGTTTTTCTTGTATAATAAGTAACCCTCACTCGGCAAGTAAAGAATCAAATATAGTTTTAGGTTCAATTTGAGAAATAAAAGCAGAATAATTACATAAATTGTTAACTTGAGATCTAGTACTTACACCTCTTTTGATATCTCTTATTATTTGATTCAACATATGGTCGTTTGTAATCGTCCAATCTTGAGGCAACTAATTTGAGGTATCTTGTTTGTCTTCCTTATGTGAAATCTCCTTTTTATCTTCATTAATGTCCTCATCCTATAGTGAAGGAGGAGGATCATCTTTGGGACTTTCTTCGTTATTCAAATTCTCTATTATCACACCTGAAATATTAGAACAAATACCTTTCCCCCTTTTTTAAGGTGATGACTTATCAATGCAACACGAATAGATTCTTCAACCGATGAAGTCATATGATTATAAACTCTATATATTTTACTCGAATATGAGTACCATAGGAATATTCCTTCATCGGACTTAGCATCAAATTGACCAAGGTTGTCCTTTCCATCATTTAAAATGAAACATTTGCAATCAAAAATGAAAAAGTAAGAAATGTTTAGTTTCCTACCTTTAATTAACTCATAGAGTGTCTTCTCTAGGATTGGTCGAATCAACACCCTGTTTAAGACATGTCATGTTGTATTAATCACATCCACCAAAAAGTACTCAGGCAAGCTCATTTCACTTATCATGGTCCAAGTCAATTCTTCTAAAACATGGTTTTTACACTCAACAACATAATTTTGTTATGGATTTCTCGGACATGAAAAGTTATGAGTTATCCCATTCTCGTTACAAAAGTTTTGAAATTGATGGTTTACAAACTCACTACCATGATCACTATAGAGTGTGATAATTTTCAAATCAAAAAGATTTTGGACATACTTAGACAAATTAATGAAAGTCTTAAAATTTTCATCCTTATAGGTTAGAAATGATGTCTAAGTGAATCTAGAATAGTCATCCACAATTACAAACCCATAATAATTACCTCTTAAACTTCTTCTCCTCGAAGGTCCAAACAAGTTTATGTGGAGAAGCTCAAGATTTTTCGATGTCGAAATAACCTTTTTCGATTTAAAGGACACTTTCATTTGCTTTCCCATTTGACAAGCATCACATAGTTTGCCTTTTGAAATTTTATTTTTGGAATACTAATCACTAGATCCTTGGATGCTATTTTATTGATTAAGGGAAAATGCACGTGGCTTAAACGCTTATGCCTTAACTAAGAATATTCACTCTTGGTGACTCAAAATTTAGCTCCATGCATTAACGCATCATCCAAATCAAGCATATAGATATTGTAAATCCTAGAAACCTTAAACACAAGGTCTTTACTTGACTTATAATCAATTAAGCAA
Organism: Lathyrus oleraceus; assembly: GCF_024323335.1. Lineage (NCBI taxonomy): Eukaryota > Viridiplantae > Streptophyta > Magnoliopsida > Fabales > Fabaceae > Lathyrus > Lathyrus oleraceus. The sequence continues at coordinate 107,157,961 of NC_066585.1, forward strand.
CTTATGGTATAAAAAACATGGAGTACCCTTTGTCGCATGATTGACTAATGCTAATTAAACTGTGTTTAAGCCCTTAACTAAAATCACACCTTCTATGGTGATTGTGGGTGGATTTCCCACAACACCTTCTCCTAAAATTTTACCTCTTGTGTTGTCCCCATATGTGACGTGACCACTTAATTTCTCATCGAACTTGATGAACATTGGAGTGTCTCTCGTCATGTGTCTTGAGAATCTGCTATTTAGGAACCATAACATTTTTGCGAAGATAAGGCTTTCCTGCAGACATTCAAATAGGCAATTTAGGCACCTAACTAGTGGGTATTTTGGGGTTAGTTAAGGAACACTTAGGTATCCATATCATTTTATCACTAGGAACTTGAACATTCCTAATATGACACAGATGCCTAATGTGACATTTATCACCACAATAATGACATATAGCTTTAGATGAAATACTTCTTTTTTATTTCTTATAGCAACATGAGGGTTTTTCTTAAAAAATATTCCTCTATCACTTGAAGAAGCAGAACTAGTAGAAGATATAGAAATAACACGTGTTAATTATCCTTTGAGATTTTCAATTTCAATTTTTAAAGTTGGACAAGTAACACACTATACTTTTTCTATCTTTTGCACTAAAGTATTAGAAACATTAAAACGCTCATCAAGTAGAGATGTATGCACTTACTTTAAGGAATCTAAAGCGATATTAAGATCACTAATCTCCTTTTCAAATTTTAAAATGGTTTTCTTTTGGAGAGAAATTTTCTTAAAAGCGTCTATAAAATCCCCATAATTTCATTAAAAGCTTTTGACAATTCTCTATATGAAGGTTCATCTTCAAGATCAAAAGTATATACCTGTAAGTCTTCACTTTTTTTTCGTTCTATTAAACATAGAGTAACACATTCATCATTCTATCTTGAGCAAAAATCTGAGGAGGAGCTCTCATCCTCTTCTTCCCACGTGATATAGGATCTATGACTTTTGACACTTTTGCCCTTCATCTTGTAGAATTTCGTATCCTTCTTTTTATGATGCTTAATGAGGCTTGGACAAATAGTTCTATAATGTTTAGATTTTCCGCACTCATAACATGTGATGTCTTCATCCTTTTTCTTATGTTATCTTTTAGGTGGACGAGACTTTTTGAAATTTACCAAACTTTTGTCGGAATGCTTGAGCTTGTTTCTTTTTAAGTATCAATTATAGAGTCTAACAAATAACCCCATAGCCTCTTCTTTAGGAGCTTCTTTGTCAAAATTATTATTTTCTTGCTTTAATTTCTTTGCTTTAGATGACGAAGCTTTCAAAGAAAGATCCATTTTCTCTTCTTTTCTTTTATCTTTCTTTTTTGACTTTAGTTCTCTATATGCGAGTCGTTTCATCTCATTTTATTGTTCATCAAATCGAGATAAAAACTCTTTTCTAACTGAGGGGAAATTATTTCTCTGTAGTAGGGTATGATAAATGTAAAAAAAAATGGTAATTTTTTCATAAGATAACAATAACAAATATAATTATAAATAAACAAAACATAATATCTCTCGATCTACCTTTGATAAGAACCCGTGACGGGCTTCGTACATTAAAATGAACCAAGAAAAAAAATGCACATGAAACATAAACACTTTTACTAAAAACAAGTTTACACCCACAACCTCCGGTATAAAACAAATACTTTAACTTAGAAGCAAAAACATGTCAAAGATGAGAACTCCATAAATAAAAAGTAGAAGACAATAACTCAAAAATGAAAACATGATAATACGTAAACAATAAAATAGAAGTTAAGATTGCAGTATTTTAGACATCCAAAACATAAAGTTTATATGTCTACGATATGTCATAATCGGGGACTTTAGGAGTGTGGATCCCCCACACAACTGAAAAAGGAAGAACTCATAAAAGAGTAATTGAAATTATATAATTGATTAACAGAAGTCATACTCAATGTAAGGTTAGGAATATAATAAACAATAAATAATGGTAAATTAGGCGATTAGACAAAACCAATGTCTATTAATGACATATGAGTGCCATCAACAATAATTACAGACACGTGTGAGGAAAAATTCAAGGACACAAATGATTTATCATCATATGATATAAGATGTGATGATCCAAAATCTAGAATCCATATAGAATGGGGCACGCCTGACATATTAGAAAGGTTCAAATCTTTAATAGAGAATACAAACATGACATGTGATTGAATGGCAAAACACCTTTGGAGTTGATCTACAGGGTCAAATATTTATGAAGTTCTATCCGATGGATGTACATGATCACAATAAAAACCAATGATAGAAGAAGTAACAAAAACAAAATTAAATGATGGAGTCTAAAAATTATTTCTATTTGATTTCAACAATTTAGGACATTATATTTTTAAATGATCTTCTTCTAGTAAAATACACACTCATCATTACTAAGTCTATCTATCCCTCGAGGTTTTCTTTTATCGGCAACAAAAATAGATGGATGAGTTCATATAGTTCAATTTTAAAAAATAAGATTAGAGTGAGACTCGAGTTTGTTTTCTTCTGCCGATAATTTATTAACTAGTGAATCAACATTTGAAAGAAGAGTATACCGTAAAATAATCTCATAAAGACCCTCAAAATTATTCCGAAGAACTATAACAAATGAAATAAGTTATGCTCTTATCTCAGATTTGTGTATTGATTCCATAAGAAGCAACTATTTTATAAAATTAGACTAAACATACAAATATTTCAAATATTCTCGAACCTCCTTACCAATATCATACTTTACAAATTGCATATCTATTGACTGAAAAATAAAATTATTTATCTAAGTAAAAAAATGAATTACTAACCTCTCATATTTTCAATACTTTTGCATATACTACTCTATATATTTTTATCTTTATATTTTATAGAGGTTACATCAAAATGACTCAACTTCATCTTTCATTTAAAAAAATCTCATTATAGCTCCATTAAAAATATTTTTGTCCATTGAATTAGCCACTAAAGAAATATCAATACAAATATTCTTTATTTACATTGTTCGATACTATTCTTAGACTTAATTAGACTCTTAGTCCTATAACTTAATTTTGTTTTGTTTTGAGTTGATCCCTTATTTAATAAATGTCATTATTTGATCACTAATATTAAATTTTAAACAGTTAAAGCATAACAAATATGAGATAACAGCGTAGTGGATTTATACCTTAAATCTCATTATTTTATTTAATATTAACTATTTGATATTTATTTCAAAAGGTAAATCATTAGATTTTGCAAGACTATATGATGTAATAGTGAATCATCAACACTCAATTTTTTTCTCTCATTTATTCATCTTCTTCTATCATCTCTTCTTTATCTTCATCATCAAATTCATCATCTTCATAATACAAAAGAAAAAAACTCATAAATCTATGAAATAATCATATTAATAATTTTTAAATAAATCAAAACTTAATAAAATGAAATGTGGGCATGAAAGATAAAATATAGCTCCTTCTTAAACTCAAGCAAAACAATATGAGATGATAATAACCAATAATGATGCTTTACTAAGATAGTTCGTACAACACAACCAAGAGTGTTTGACCCATCAATCTATAAAAATTAAACTTCAATTCATTCACGGAAAAGTCAAAGATGCAAAAGTATAATGAATCTATAATCTTCAAACCCAATAATTATATTCATAAAATATGAATGTTGAGAGAAAAAAGCAAAATAGAAAGACTCACTTCACCAACATTGTCATGTGAAACTGGTAATAGGTTTTGAATTCTCAATTTATCAAAAATTGAAAAGAAATTTTAAGAAAGTCAAAAGCTTAATCCCTAAAACTTAGATCCCAAAATTTAAAGGAATTTGTAATTTTGTAGAAATATATTTGAAAGAGAATCACACAAATATACTAAAACCTCAATTTTCAATTATTAGAAATCTCTCTCTCTCTCTCTGATCTTATGACCGACTAATAGTGTGCACTCCATCTAAAGTTAAAATTTAAGAATTCCGATAATAACATTTATTAAATAAATGATCAACACGAAACAAATAAGCAAATTAAAAAAATAAGAGTGTAATTAAACTTTGCTCTTATTATATTGGGATTGTTTATGTTTCAATGAATTTTAACTTAACTTTTTAATTAAAAATATAAGTATTATTTAAAAATAAATAAAATACAATAGTTAAAAAAGAATATTATTGAAAGAAAATAATACATCAAAATTAAATATTTTCTTTATAAAAAGGTATAGTAGTTATATGCGCCAAACTTGGTAAGAAGGACCGCAATTCGATCCACCACAACTATAATCAAGAGAAAATTAGAACTATTTAATGTCAGAATTGACTCTCAAATCAGATTAATCACTTCAGTAGATTAAATATAGATCATAAAAAAATATATTATAAAAATTATAAATATAATAATTTAAATGAGGAATATAGTTATAAGAAAAATAATACTACTACATAAAAAATATTTTAAAAAAAGGTTATTGATTTACAAATATTAATGACTTGTTTATATTATGATGAAAAAAATTCAAAAAAGAATTCTTTTTAATAGGAATTGAATTTAGGTCATCTTTGGCATAACAATGAGATGGGTCGACGACGACTTTTATCTCCTCGTATTTAAATATGAATTCCAAAATAATCCCCTTTTCCCGCCTCAATCTCCATCGAGATGGATAATTAAAACTCATCCGCAATAAATTTAGTTGGGTTCGGGTATCCCCGCCTCGCCACCATTTATTTAGTGAGATCAATTTTTCTAATTAACATATTTATTTTTTCAAAATCAAATTACATTACAAATAATAAAATAAAAAAATCTCGAAAAATTTCATACATGCATTTCAAATATTTTAAATAATAACTACAAACCAAAATATCAAAACATTAACCACATATTTAAAATTCTAAATTATCAAAACTAGAATAATAAAGTACATAATGAAATAAACGGGGCGGGTTTGGGGACGAGTTCGGGGTGAGTACTAATGTCTTCATTACTCGACCCGTTCCCATTTTTAATAATCGCGGAAAACTCAAAACTCAAACCAAACTCAGTCAAAATGAATTTTCTCCATTAAATTTAAAACATGTTTAAGTGGGTATCCGCTGTCATATCCCAAAATTGTACCTCCATTTTTTTTCATAGCTCATTTGCATACATCAAATCATATCATGCATGACCATTGCATTTGGTCACAAGCCTGACCATATTTTGGTTTGTATCTTGACATTAGGATTTCATATTGATTTTCTTGTCAACTAACCATAACTTCAATAAGAGATGACACTTGGTTGTTCTTGTTGCTCATGTAGGTGATCATGCTCCAAATCAAGGCAAGACAAAGGTGTTTTGGTCTAAGGATACCAAGTTTGCTTCATGTTGCTTCAAAGGTGGTTCATGTGTTTACTTCCATGCCACATCACTCAGTCTTCAAGTTATTCTCAAGATCACTAAGCCCTAATAAAGTTTTCATCAAGGTGAGCTTATTCTATCATCATTGTGGCTTGAAATGCAAGAAAACTTCTTGTTTTCACAAAGGGGCACAGGTTGGTTGACCTAATTTGCAAGTATGCATGCCTTTGGTCCAAACTCCATAACTTCTTCAATTTTTATCCAATTGCCAAGGTTCTTTTATACAAATGTGCCTTTTGAGTCTCTCTATAACTTTGCTTCAAGGGTCAACCACCAATTCAATCATTAAGGAATTCATTTGTGCAAAGGTCCAAGTTGCCAAAATGGGTCAAAACCTTACCATGACCCCTACTTTCCACCTTTTCTATTTTCAGCTCAAGTATCATTTTGATCCCATTCCTTTTTCATCTTTTTAAGCTTATGCCAAATATAATTTGACCCAAGTTTGGCTCAAAATTCACGAGGGAATCAAAAGTTATGGTGTCGTCAACTTGGAACCTCAAAATGATCAAACATGCTAAAAGCTGCTTGACCAAATGCCCAACCTAAACTTCAGGTCACGAACCCAACTTCCTAAGCATGTCATTTTCTCCTCAAACCTCCTTTGTACTTGGTTCTTTTTTCATTGTTTTCTACCCCATGAAAGGATTATTTGGCTCAAAGAAAATTGGAAAACGCACAAGTGGATTGGAATTGGCCTAAGCATGAACATGATGACATGAACTCTATTTTGACACGAACTTAGAATTTGCAATTATAGGTCATTCTTTGTTTTGGGACCACTTGCACATGTGCAACCATTTCGTGATGTCAAAATGCATGCAAACAAGCTAGAAACGACTTTCGTTCATCAACAAATCACACATTCCTCATGAGTTTTCACACGGTTTCAAATTTGCAAAAACTCAGCCCTAACTCACACGATTTCATATCCAAAACACATGTGTGAGCTTCCCATTTCATTTCCTATAAATAGGGGGTGATTTTCCTTCATTTGCAAGCTTCAATAGCCAATAAATCTTTGCCTCACAAAAACTCGAAAGCACCAAAAAACCAGCTAACGGTTCCATTGATTCAAGCATGTACCTTCAAGTTTCTTTGCCCATAAAGCTTCACCGGCATCCTCTGAACCTTCTCCAATTGGAGCCAAGCTTTGAGATTACCTGGATTGCTCTGATCGTTTTCACCATATTCAACCTCCGACCTCGATTTGGACAAGGTAGTTATGAGTAAAATTACACTTCAAACAAGTTACCATTCTCTTCGTGTTGTTCCACTGATCAAAAGCCCTCATATACTTCAGACTTATATTTTTATTTGGTCATTTAATTTAAATAAAAAATTAGGGTTCTTCACGTGTTTGAGCAAATTCTCTCAGCTTAGAGCAAATCAATTACTCTGATGCAGAGAGGCATGAACGATGAATGAAGGGAAAACTTGCATGTTTGGTGTTTGAGCTTAAAACTTCAAGTTCATGAACTTGCAAAATCAAAATTGGGAGGTTGAAGATGAAGTGTTTCACGCCTTCAGAGGGAAATTTGAATTCCCTGGCCAATCAGAACGCATCACCCAACCTACCTATTACATTTAAATTTCCTTTTTTCTATTTTTATTTCATTTATTTTATTTTTCTTCCAAAATTCATTTTAAATAGCTCCTTTATTATTTTTTTCCAACTTTTTTTCCTGTAATTTCATAAGAATATTCTCTACCATATATAATGTTTGCATAATTTTTAAAATTAATTTTTCATTTAATTCATTTTTTTTAATTTAATTTTTATTTAATATTTTATTTTTTAATCATTTTGAAATATTTTTCACCCCAACTTTTGAGGTCAAGTTACTTATAATTTTGCTTACTTTCTCCATTTTTCTTGGATTTTTATTTGGTGTTTTGATATCTATTTGTAATTTTCTCTTTTATTTTCCTTTTTTAATAATTATTAAATCATTTTTAATCATTTTTATTTCTTTTTGTTATTCACTTGATGTTTTGACTTAAGTTGATTGCTTGGTTGATGAGATCTTCCACATCTAAAATCATTGATAGATGGACTTGAGGTTGATCCAACCTTCTTTGATTCAAATCTATTGATAGAAGATCATTAATCATCTTCAATACTTTGCATCAATGATATATTATCTTTTAATGCTCCATCTTTTTAGTGCTTTGATTTGTGAATAGATTGATCCCTATGTGATTGCCTTAGATCTCCTTTTCACTCTTTCTATCTTCATCTTTTCTCTTCTTTGATCATTGTGTTACATGTTGTAGGAGATTAACTTTGTGTTAATTCTCTAACATATCTGACACATACATTGTTATTGACCTACCTCAGATAGGTATGGCTTCTATGTAAGCCTACTTACAATTGCTTAACATAGCGTTAAATTGTCTCAACGCAATTAATTGACCACTAACTCCTAACGTTACTTGCACTTTACTTTATTTCCATTTAATTCTTACCCTTTAATTCAAGTCATTTAATTAATGTCATTTACTTTTATGCCATTTACTTAATGCACTTTACTTGTATGTATCATTACTCATCATCTCACTTCATACTTTATTCATCATGTCTTATTCATCTGTTGCTTCTTATCTTGTTTGATTGATCTGCTTGTTAATCTCAATGAGTTAAAATATGGTAAAGTGACTTGACTTGACTTGATCTTAAACTTATGCTTGACTTGGAGTGTTAATAACCTCTTTGGACTATGGACTTTGGACTTAGGACTTAGGCCCTTTGCTTGACTTGGAGTGACCTTGGACCCACGAACCTTGTGGACACTTTGACTTGCCTTTGCTCCTGTTGAACTTTTGAGCTTGTGATTTTATTCATCTTCTTTATGCCTCTTGCTTTTTGCATTCATCTGCTTAGGCTTAGTACACTTTGCACCCACATGACTTTCTCTTGGGCTATCTTAACAATGAGTCATAAGACAATACACTTAACACCCACATGACTTTCTCTTAGGCTACCTAACAATGGGACCTTAGACTAGCTTTTATATGATCGTGCATTTTGTTTGTTCATCAATCTCACTCCTTTTATTTGGCTTGATCAAATTCCACTTTGATCAACTAGATCCTTTCATTTGTCATATTCCCATTGTCTTTGTCAAGTGACCATAAGTCTCTTGGTCACTTAATGAGACTCGTCTCTATCTCTTTGGAGCTTCAGCCTCCTAACAAATGCAAGACTTCTAGTGAACTACATATTTCCTCAGCAGATCTTAGTCATGTGACTCGTCCCCACAAGCATCTTTGGGAACCTACTTCAACAATTTATCAACCATTAAATTGCATGTCATAAGCCTTAAGGAATAGAGAATGATGAGAATGGATCTTCCTTACACTTTTCTAGAATACCTCTGTGCACAGGATGTAGACCCTAGTTGCTCAGAGTATTCGTTTCTATTCATAGACTTTAGTGCAATTCCAGACAATTCAATGTCAAGTTTGCAACTAGCCACGTGGCTCATTTTATCTCTCCTTTTAGTTTAAACACCATTGTAATCATCCTTCGGGACACACCTCTATGGTTAACCCCAATTCCTTGGTTTAAACACCATTGTAATCATCCTTTGGGACACACCTCTATGGTTAACCCCCCATCTTTCTTGGTTATGACACCACAATTTAGGGACACACCTCTTTGGTTAACCCCAATTTCTTGGTTTTGACACCACAATTTTAGGACACAACTATATGGTTAACCTCATATTCTCTTGGTTTAAACACCATTCCCTTACCATGTTAGTCCATGTGCTTTGGTAAGGCCTATTGTCATGTTAGTCCCAGTGTTTTGACAAACCTTCCCTGCTTTCCTTTCTTACCATATGAGTCTATGTGCTTTGGTAAGACCACTGTCATGTGAGTCCATGTACTTTGACAAGTTCTTGTCTTCTTGCCTTGTTAGTCCAAGTTGCTTAGGCAAGCCTTTCTTTTTGCTCTTGGTTTAAACACCACAATTTGGGTTGACATCATCATGGTTATACACTCCTCTCTTTGGTTTAAACACCACATTATGCCCTTTTCCAATTTAAACACCACCTTCTGCTCTTTCTCGGTTTAAACACCAATCTTTGGTTTAAACACCACTTTTGTTCTCTCTTTGGTTTAAACACAACCTTTTTCTCTTTTTCGGTTTAAACACCGACCTTTGGTTTAAATATCACTTTTGTTCTCTCTTTTGATTTAAACATCATTCCCTTATCACGTCAGTCTCAACGCTTTGGTAAGCCTTTTCTTTCCGGTTTAAAAATCACCTTCAATCTTATCTTTTTCTTAGTTTTTATTTTCCGAACTACGGAGCTCTGACTTCCTTATTGTACTATAAGGATGTAGGCACGAGGATGCGAATCCTTTGTGAGCATTTGACCTTTCTTCTCTTTTTTTTCTCTGGTTCCACGAACTACGAGGCTTTGACTTTCTCATTGCACTATGAGAATACGTAGGCATGAGAGCCACAATCCTCCTCGAGCATCCTTTTTCTAACCCATTTTCTGTTTTGTAGGTACATGAAGATAGCAACATCTATCCTAACAAGAGCATTCAAAACGGTTTCCATTGAGTATCATGGATGTGAGGAATGTTAATATCTTTCCTTTGCATAACCGACTTCCTTATCTGTTCCTCTGTTCCCTTTGGATTTTATCAATATTTTCCCTTTTCTCTTTTGGGATAAATAAAGTTCGATGACGACTCTGTTATATCTTCGAACGTGCGATGCGTTTGATGCATACTTACCGTAGTTTCACCCGCAAATATAGGTTATGTTGCTCAACCTAAATCAATACACACCTCCCTTCCATTTAGTCCAACTAACCAATAATAATTCAGAAATGATATTTTGACACCCACCATTATACTACACCATATATATTATGATCAAATACAGTGGGGCCAGATTTTATTAACAATTTTTTTCTCTCTCTTACTTTACACAGTTACCATTTCTTCTTCCTGGATCATTCTTTGACCTCTCTCTCACCCTTCTTTTATTTACATCTCAAACAATTAAATATCATTAACCAAATTCTTGTAATGCATTAATCAACTTTTTTTAATATAATTTTTATGTGTTTTGATGTCTGACTCTATATTAACCAAACTTTAAACGCCATTAATCAACTTCTTGCATTCATTTAATAAGTGTTTTTACTCAATTTTGTTATGTTTTAATGTCTGAATCTATATTAACCAAACTTTAAACAGAATTAACCAACTTCTTGCATTGTATTAACTAAATTTGTGTTACCAATTTTTATGTATTTTGATGTTTGGGTTTATATTAACCAGACTTTAAACATGATTAACCAAAATTGTATAATAAAACTTAATTCTAGAAGAAGATGTATAATTGTGAAAAGTAAAGAGAACAAACATATGATGCGGCGTAGCGTATCTTTCCAATGTCAACGTAGCATTGCTGATAATAATTTTATTTTTTAATTGTTGTACAAAACATATACGCTTTTGGTATTCTATGTATATTATTAAATGCACCCATATAAATGTGGCATTTATTTGATAATGTATTTTATCTAAAATATCAAAACGATTTTCTAAAATTCTTAAACAAAGCGTATTAATTTAATTTTTTTAAGTATGAATTCCTCTGTGTTGTAAAGTCTCTATCCCATGAGACTATTTGGTGCATACTGCATTGTGGTCATTATGGAAGTAAAAGTCCAATATCATTTTTGAAAAAGTCCAATCTATTTTCTTGGTATACAATTTAAGCGTATTATATACACCTTTTGAATGTGCATTATCTGTGTCTTTTTTTCTCACCGAAGCAAAAAAATTTGTGGAGAAGCAAAGAATTTTAATAGCAATATATATTGTCATGATTTCACATTAGAACGTAATCGATCCGTTTTATCAAATAAATTATGCTTTAAAATTAATGTAATTTTAACTTTTTAATATAGAATTAAATTATTTTTTGAATTAATATTAGGTAAACTGCTATTAAGTTAGTTTAATAGAAATAACATTTTTCACTAACTTTATTTTTCGTAATATGTGTGAAAAAATTAATTAACGTAATTTATTTTGAATGAATCTCTTAAGCATATAAACTTTTAGTAAAGGGATGAGGATATTTTTTCATTGATTGGTTCATGGGTGGAAAATTTAAGTTTTGTTAAATTATATATTTTTTCTATTTATTTTGTCTTTGTTTACGAAATCATTTTTTCTATTTTGTTTAAAAATATTTTTGTCCTCTCAACCTTAATTTTATTTTAAAAGATATTAAAGTATTTTTTTTAATACGTGACATTTTTTGATAACAGGCATAAGATAAATTATTTTTTAGATTATTTTTTATTTGATTAATATTAATTAAATTAAATAAATTAAAACATATTTGTTAATTTGTTAATATTTAATATAATTAAAACACAGACACTCAAAATGTTCTGAAGTGCGAAGACGAACGGAGAAGTGATGGAGAGAAGAAGAATGGATGACTCAGTAAAAAACGAAGCAAGAAGACAAATTTCAAAGTCCTTAATCTCAACATTTTTGCGAAGCAAGAAACATTTTGAAGCCTTTAATCGTTTTCAGGTGATTCCATAAATTTTTGAATTCTTTTCGGAGATTGAATGAAAGTACCAAATCGAAACCCTAACTTCCATTTCAAAGACAAGCAATGGTGGAATATTGTACTCTCACAATGCACCCTTACCTTAGACTAAGGAAAATCCCAAGTTTTGTTTTAGGTATGTGATTTTTTTTTATTCTGAACTGAATATGGACTATTTTAAAATGTTATCGGCACTTGAACTGAACTGATACTTGAATTGAATATGTCATGCTATTTTGAAATTCTAAACTGTATTTTGCTGGAGACCATTAGGATGGTGCTTTTTTATTAGTATTTTGTTGGAGACCATGATTATGCAATTTTTTTTATTATTTTGGTGTCATATATGTCAACTCGGACAAATGCGGTTAGACTGAGAATTAACCACGAGGGACTTTACTTCAATATCCTTACAAGTTTTATTTAGACGGAAAGGTAGATGAAATGAATTGAAAATAAGATTGTCATATCCTAAAATTTACCCTACCCCTTTCTACCTTGACTTTGATATTCAATTCATCTGCATATTCATGTGATGTTCATTTAGACATTCATTTACAATTGCACTTTTTAAAGTAAACACCATTGATTCAAATGCCTTTGATATTTATGACTGACATGGAGCTATGGTTTCCTTGAGGGTCAAACCTATGGTATCTTGGTGCTACATTGACTAGTGATGACCACTTCTCTTGGACTCAAATCTTTAGAACCCTAATTTTGATCTTTGACACTTGTGGATCATGTGGATTGCATAATAACATTGGACTTGATTATGGATTACAAGTTTCACTTGGTCAACCATGGGAGGTTGACTCTTGTTGACCTACCCTCTTTTTGGGCCTGTTCAATACACCAATCCATTGGGTATGTGGTTTGGGTTCAAATTAATTCAAGTTTCATTCAAAGATCATGATTCAGTCAAGTTCAATTCAAGTTCAAATATTCAAATTCAAATTTGGAGGGAAAAGTGTTTTTCTTGAAGAATAAGTTACACATCTCATTCAAGGGGTCCAATTGTCACTACAAAGTCATAAATATGCATTACAAAAGCCTAATTGCAAAATTACACACAAAAAATACATTTGGCCTACAGTTGACTTTTGGTGAATGTTTCCTTTTTGGTCGAATAGTTGACCAAAGTCAAACTGATCCTAAACTCTAATAAATTCTTGGGCCTTCATCATCATTGATCCTCCATGGGAGCCTCTAAGTTCTTCAAAGCTTCCATGTGTTCTTGATACTACACCTTGTGTCTTCATAACCAAATTTCATGCTTCATGTCCATCAACCAAGCTCATGTTATGCCATGTCCAAGTTAGCCTCGTGTAAACATCAAACTTGCACCAATACAACACACCAAATATCAAATTACATTTACATTCCAATTCACCTTCAAGCACATGAGTAATGCAAAACCATATATACATAAACACATGCACAACAGAAATCAGTAGGTGTACTTAGCAACATGTCATGTATCAGCTTCAGTTTAAGTTATCACATGATCAATGCCACTAACATGTCAATGCCACTAACATGTCAATGACCAATCACAATCAGCAAACTTACTAAAACATTCCAACAATCTAACACCAATTTCACTAACATTTTCAGTTCAATTCCATGTAACAACCACTAACTATAACAACAATTCATTTTCATAAGAGTATCAGTTCATAACATCCAATATAGGTCAAAGTGGCATGACATAGCAATTCAATTAGCTCAATCCATTAACAAGATAACATAACATGCTTCAATTTATTAATTTTTCTAACTGTTTTTCACTAATCACAGCTCCCAATTGAACTAAACTAACATAGCAGTTTACATAACCTCTAACAATCATATACAATTAGCATACATTTAATTACTCATTTCAGTTCTCATATATACAACTTCAAGTTGAATGGGAAAGCTATTCATTTTCACAACAGCTAGTAACTTTTTAATTTATTTCAAGGTATCAAAAAATTTAGCATAACATTCTAACATTCATCAAAACAACAATAATAACTAACATCTCCCAAGAATTTGAATTCTGCAACTGTCAGATAGATTAACTACTAATTGCCATCTAAAACTTCTAATGGTACTAACATCAACTTAGTGAACTTCATTAACAGATCCAAGTATCTAAACTAATTCAATCAATTTAAATCGATTCATCACCATTTAACATGAATAACCTAACTGGTTCCACTAACTAACTTCAAATTTAAATCCATTAGCATGACATAACAATCATATTTGTTTTCAAAATGATTAAGTTAAAGTTCTACAACGTGCCTCACTAATTTCTTCACAACACAACTAACTCTAACTGTAAGTTACATAAATCAACAACTAACCTCCAATTCAGTCCAATTAACTAGCTTCACTGCATAACTAACTGATTCATTCTAACTTCACTAACTTTAATTTTCACGTAAGCTTCACTATAACTAACTCATTCATACTAACTGCAAACTCCATAAATAACAATTCGATTATCCTATAACTGACTTTAACAGAAGGATTAATAGTGTTAACTTTGACAACCAACATTCTCTTTAATGAACTAACTATCTAACTGTATCCTAACCTCTAACTCCCCTGCCACAAAACTCTGTCCAAGTGAGTTACATCATTATCCCCTATAAATCAGTTCATTCACTCTTCAATTGGGAACTAATCACGTTCCACTAAAAATCACATTCTCTCAATCCTCTCAACTGAATTTTCTCAGAGTCTCTCTCAATCACTCTACTCTCTCTGAGCTCTACTACTACTTCCTCACACACATAGAGGAACAACAACAAGAAACCTATGGACTAGACACCTTTGAAGAAGAAGAATAAAATCATGTTGTGATAGATTAGGATTCGAGTTGCTTACCTCATTGCAGGGTGTAGCGGTAAATTCATGACCATTGAGCTATTGGTTAACTCAACGTCGATAAAACCAGAGTCGCCACCATGCTTTCATTGTTTCCAAAGGAAAATGGCAAAAGTACGAACAAACTCTAAAGATGAGAAGTTTTCAAATCAAAACTAATAAAATGTCAGAGATTACAGGTAAGGGGGTTGGTTACACAGAGGGAAGATATTAACATCCAAAATGTCCTAGGTACTCCTAGGGAGCCCTTTTTTTTGTGTAAGTGTTTTGTAGTTGGAAAATATGTTTACTAAAAAATAGAATTGAGGGATGAGAAAAAGAATTCATTTATTTACAATTTTTTGTTTGACAAGACCTTCAGTCTCATGCCTAAGTACCAACATAAAAATGAAGGATCAAAACCTCGTAGTTCACGGTAAAAATTTCAAAGGTTAGTGGATTGATTTTAACAAAAGCTTAAATATCTTTTGTTATCAATGGGAGAATACTCAATCAAACATCCACCGATAATGAGTGCTTTACAACATTTAAGAGGGAGGGCTCCAACTTGGATTCAATCAACAAGTATGTCACTAAATCCTAATAAATGGAAAGACTTATAATCAATATATCATGGAATGGGAGAATTACATATCAACCAAAGATAACTCAAATCTAAAGGCTCTCTTTTGAAAAGTTAAAAGAAAAAGGCACAAAATGACCAAAAGGATTAGATGAGATTGTTAGTTCTTTTTGTCTTTTGAAATTAAAGTCAATATGGTTAAGTTTATTTACAAGTTTGATTTCAGAATTTTTTTTGAAAATCAATGGCATGAGATCAATGTTTCTACTTATAAAAACAAGTCTAAGTTGAAAACAATAAATAAAGAAGTTTTGAAAATGAGGGAGAGATTTTGAAATTAAAGAAGTGGGAGTAGATGAAGGGACTACCCTAAAACAAAATTTAAAAGTTTAGAGTTGAAAAGATCTAACCAATGGAAAGCATCCACAAGACAAGAATGTCAGATAGAAACCCATTTCCTTTGGACTTTTAAGCAATCAATAAGCATAATAATCCAAGCAATTAACATGGAGACCAAATGGCATCAAATAAAGATAGCCAGAACATCCAAGCAAGGACTCCAAAAGCAAGCAGTCCTCTATGTCTTCCACAAGTATCATATGAATATCCCTTGACACAAACTCACAGAGACAAGCATCGAGTATAAATAATAAGATCAAAATAGCAGCTTGAGCACAAAGATAAAGTGTAACAGATAAATCAAAGGAGATATTCCAGGCTTGTATAAGATGAATGGCATTGGCCAAGTCCTTCAAAGCATAGGAGTGTTACTATTCTAAGTCCAAAAGTTCAGATCAAGTCTCAGATAGAATCCCAATAGTCCACCGATGTATTTTTTAGGGTTGTTTATTGATATTAAGTATTTTAAGATCCTAAGACCACAAACCAAACAAAATCACAAGCACAATATAATACAAGCACAAAATATGGCTCAAGTGAGCAAAGTGAAAATGACTGAAACATAAACAAGTTGCATGAAATGTAAATGACAATGAATGATAAAGTGCATAATTTTAGATCGCATTAAAATAAATTGCATTAAAATAAAGTCAATACAAAATATATTGGTCAATGTTAGTGGAAGAAGAAAATTATTTTAAGTCATTCTTTGGAGAACACTCAACCATCCACTCACAAGCATGAAGATATGAACCAAGACATCATCCATGAGAAGGGCTCCAACTTGGATAAATCAACAAGTATGCCACTAGCTCTCACAAATGGAAAAAGGTTAAATCTTCACACAATACCATGAGGAATGAGAGACTTACAATCTCACTTACAAAAATTTTATGCCTTTGGGACAAATTCAGCTCTATGTTAAGCAATCGTAATTTGACTTATGTAGAAGTCATAACTATCTGAGGTCGGGCAATGAAAATATTGGTGTTAATGCATGCTAGAGACAAAGTATAATAACCAAGCTCCTAAAGCATACCACACACAAAAATTAAAATGGGATAAACCTATCTCAATCAGGCTCATGTTGATTCATCTGACACAAGGTAATTGATGAATCAACTAGCATTTGATATTCGAGAAGTCATTGGTCAATGCGGGATTGGGGAAGAAGGATATGAATATGAGAAGATGAAGTAAAAAGGGAATCCCAAATTGATCAAGGGAGGAAGTTCATCTAATCAATATTATCCACTCATCTTGATGGATGAAGTTTACACTTCATCAACCCCCTAAATCCAATAGTATTTATCAAATGGAAGTCCAAATCAACCATGATCAAGGTTGTAGCGGTAAATTCATGATTATCAAGCTATGGATAAGCTAGACATCAAATAACAAGAGTCGCCACCGCGCTTTTATTGTTTCCAAGGGAAAAGGGAAAAAAGTACGAACAAAACCCAAAAGTAAGAAGTTTTCAAATCAAAACTAATAAAATGTCAGAGATTACAAGTAAGGGGGTTGGTTACACAAAGGGAAGATGTTAGCACCCAAAGTGTCCTAGGTACTCCTAGGGAGCCCTTTTTGTGTGCATATGTATATGATACAAAAATAATGTTTACAAACAAATAGAATGAGGGGATGAGAAGAGAATTCATTAATTATATTTTAGTGTTTGACAAGACCTTCGGACTTGTGCCTACGTACCAACATAAAAATGAGGGATTAAAACCTCGTAGTTCGTGATACAAATTTCAAAGTGAATGCATTGCTTTTAACAAAATTAAGTTTGAAAGGCACAAAGGCCTAAAAATGGTTTGAATGAGTTAGTTCTTTTTGTATTTTCTGAAAGTTTAAGTCAAGTATAGTTAAGTTCATTTACAAATTTGATTTAAGAAAAGAAGTTTGAAAATGCAATGGCATAAGGCCAAAGTTTCTATCTTTTTACAAAGTGGTCAAAGTTTAGAACAAAATAAGTTCAATCAAAGAAAGTTTTAAAAGGAGGGAGAGATTTTGAAATTAAAGAAATGGGGAGAAGATGAAGAGACTAATTCTATGCACAAACTTAAAAGTTAAGGGCTGAAAAGATCTGACCAATGGGTAGCAATCCAATAGACAAGAATGTCAATAGAAACCCAGATTCCCTTGGACATTTAAAATCAAGAAACACACAAATGCACAATTATATCAATCTTGAAGAGCAAAGGCATCAAATAAAGATAGCCACATCCAAGCTTAGCCACTCCATGATCTTCTTCAAATTAGCCCATGCAACAAATGAATTCCACAAGTCACAAGTTCAAAATAACAGCTTCACAATGATCATGTTGCAGATGAACTCAAAGGGATCTTAAATGATGTATCAAATGAAGTTTCAAATTGCAAGCACTTGGTTTCACAAAAGTCGGTATTGGCCAAGTCCTTTAGCATAGGAATGTTGCCTAGATTCTAAGTCCAATTGTCCAAGATCAAGCCAATAGTCCACACAAAAGTTTTTTAGGGTTTTTGTTGTTATTATGTACATTAATGGTCAAAGACCTCTCAAACAAACAAAGTGTACACAAAATGGAATATATCACACAATATGGTCCAAGTGGACAAAGTGAAAATTGCATTAACATAAACAATTAGAATGGTATGCATAATGGCAAATAAATAA
The DNA here is from genome assembly GCF_024323335.1 of Lathyrus oleraceus. Lineage (NCBI taxonomy): Eukaryota > Viridiplantae > Streptophyta > Magnoliopsida > Fabales > Fabaceae > Lathyrus > Lathyrus oleraceus. The sequence goes on from NC_066585.1 coordinate 107,176,498, forward strand.
AGACTAAAATTAAATGACATTAAAGTAAATGGCTTGAAATTAAAAGTTAGTTGTTAATGAGTTAGAAGTTAGTATTGTTTTGCTTTTGCTTTTCATTTTTAAGTCATTCTTTGGAGAACACTCAACCCACTTATCACAAGCATGGATCCTTGAGCCAAGATATCTTCCAAAGGAAGGAAAAAAGGCCAAGTTTCCACACAATACCATGAAAGAGGGGAGACTTACAATCTCACAAACTAGAATGTTATGCCTTTTGTGTCACAAATTTAGTGCTATGTTAAGCAATCGTAATTGGACTTATGTAGAAGTCACAACTATTTGAGATCGGGCAATATAATTTTGCTGTTAATGCATGTTAGAGACATAGTATAATGGACTATGCTCATGAAACATACCACACACAAAAAGAATATGAAAAAGAGGTGGCCTAATCTCATCCATACTTATGTTGATTTTTCAATCAACTAGCCTTAGGACTTTGAGATATCATAGGCCAAATGAGATGAATGCATAAAGAAGGGGAATGAGATGAAGAGGGAGGGGAATGGATCAAAACACCAATTGGTCAAAGGAGGAATTTTACCAATTTAATATCATTCATTCATTTTGGGAGATAGAATGTACATTCCATCAATCCCCTAAATCCAATGATATTAACTTGACAAAGTCAAATCAACCTTGACCAAGGCCCAACAACAAGAGTCAAACTCAAACAAGTAATCACAATTGGTCAACACAATTAATTGGAATTTATTCAAATTAAAAAAGACTAAAATAATACATTTAAATTAAATATGGTTTGTCAAATTCCTAAAACCTCATCAAAACACCAAAGAAATGGCCATGAGATTTATCATAGGTCAAACAAGGTCAAAGGACCTTGGAGAAAAAATTTCAGAATTCTTAAAGACTTAAAAGTATTTTTAAATAATTAAAATTATCACAAAATCAATTAAATCATGAAAAATATTAATAATGATCCAAAAAATAATTTTAATTCAAAATATGAAAGAGGAAATTATTTGAAATTTTTTGGTGAAACTCTCATATTTTATGGATCAATATTAAAATTAATATGAATTAATGAGAATAAAAGGATTAAAATGAAAATCAGAAAATAACAAAAAATGTGGACCACTTGATCTCCCTCATTAATTGAGGTGGCAGATCAAGTGGTCCTCAACGCGCGTTCCACAATGGACACTAGTCAATGCGCTGCAGGGATGGTAATCATAACCAACGCATGAGATTAAAACATTTTGAATTGATCATGTGGCTTAGAACCTGTCCAGCACACCACCAACGCTGAAACTCCGGTCACCTTCTCAGGCGAGGCTCACCGGACTGGTTCAGTCATCACCATCACGTAAATGAAAAAGGAGGACATGATCTGAAAGAAAAAATGGCGTAGAGCATGAATCTGACCTCAATTTTAACTAACTCCACATATATAGAAAGATATGAGGAGTTGAATTTTGAGGTGTGTCAACTGAGTTGCTTCGGTTTGACCTCTAAGCAACTCAATCTTCTTGCCTACATTGGTAGGACTTCAGACAACCAAAGATCCAAGAGAATTGAGTAGAATTGAGTGAGAATCGAAGAGATAAAGTTTTCTGAAAATTACCTTCAATGTTATGCAGTTCTTGATGTGGCTTGCTTCAAACACGATCTGATCACACTTGAGAAGCTAGCAGGAAGTGATTAGAGAGGTTGCAAGGCCTTGGATCCTGGAGTTCTTGAATCTCCAACAGTTGAGATTCAAACTCAAATTTCAAATTGAAATTTCTCAGGTTTTCCTTTAGAATGAGAGGGTTTCAATGAGGGGAAAAGTTGGCGTGCAAAAGTCCTCTTCAAATGAGCTCAGAAGCCTTCTATTTATAGTCAAAGGGAATGATATTTGCACACTTCAAAATCTGTCCAAAATTGGAAATATGGATGGCACGAGTGCATGGGCATGTACAGGCCCATGATGCAATGCATTAAGGTCCAAAATGATTCCAATTGAAGTCTGAATGAAGCTTGGATGGCAAGGCATTGTGAACTGAAGTTTGTGCAATTGATTCTTTCCAATGATGCAGCTCTGTTAAAGCCATGCGCAAACCTAGCAACCTATATCCAAAATGCATGAACTTGGGTTCTTTGGTAAGCTTGGATCAAGGGGAACAAGTTTGATGTTCAACACATTTTAATTTGGAGCTTGGATCATATAGAATTTTGAGGTGGAAGTTTGGAAATTTCAACATGTTGAAATTTTTTCTAAGTGTCAAGCCATATTCTTCAATATTTCACCTTGCTTAACTTTTTATGTGAGCTTCAAATGAAAAACGTGTCTTCATCAAAGTTGTATCTCTTTCAAATACCTTCAAAATGGTCACCAATTTCCTGTAATTTGGATTTAGAATAATAGAGTTATGCATTTTTTAAGTTTGGAAAAATCACTTGTTCAATGGTATAGGCCAAAAAAGACCTATAATGTAACCTCATATCACATGCTCATAAAAGTTCAATTAGCTATTACTCCAAACATAAAAGTTTAAGTATACATCTTGAATTTGATTTTTCAACTTGGAAATATTTCATCTTAGAAATGTCGGAAGACGAAGAAATATTTCATCTTAGAAATGTGGTGGAAGATGTTCTTGTGAAGATTGATAAGTTTGTATTTTCGGTGGACTTTGTCATCTTAGAAATGTCGGAAGACGAAGAGATACCGCTCATTCTTGGTAGACCATTTTTGGAGACCGGGAGATGTTTGATAGATATAGAAGAGGGCACCATAACTCTAAAAGTTTATGACGAAGAGTTAAAAATTGATGTGCGTAACACCATAAAATACAAAGATGATGTGGCCACCAGTCAACACATAAAGGTGATTGATCAAATGGTTCTGAAAGAAAATCCTCTAGGTGAACAAAGATTACCCTTGGAGAGAGTTCTAAGTCTGTCAATTTCTGAAGACACTCAAGAAGTTGATGAAAAGGAGAGGGAAGTGTTAACTATGATGGCAACACAACCACCCTTTAAGGGATCCCGATCACTCCGATGGGAAAACTTGAGGGAACCCCAAGTTGAGGAAAAGAAAGATGAGACCAAGAAAGTGGCTGAGCTGAAACAATTGCCTGAAAATCTCAAGTATGTTTTTCTAGATCCCGAAAGGAAATGCCCGACTATTATAAGCTCTAATCTAGAAGTTTCTCAAGAAGACAAGCTTGTCAAGGTTCTGAAGAAGCACAAAAGTGCAATCGGATGGGCGATAGAAGATTTGAAGGGAATTAGCCTTACGGTGTGTATGCATAAAATTCTCATGGAGGATGGTCACAAACTAGTGGTGCAACCACAAAGAAGACTAAATCCCACAATGAAGGAAGTGGTTAGGAAAGAGGTTGTTAAACTATTAGATGTTGGGTTAATTTATCCCATATCCGATAGCTCTTGGGAAAGTCATGTTCATGTGGTCCCGAAAAAAGGAGGGACAACAGTTATAAGGAATGAGAAAAATGAGTTACTCCCTACAAGGATGGTCACGGAGTGGCGTGTGTGCATCAATTACAGGAGCATGAATTTGGCAACCAGAAAGGATCATTTTTCGTTACCATTCATTAATCAGATGTTGGAAAGGTTGGTAGGTCATGAGTACTATTGTTTCCTTGATGGATACTCTGGATACAATCAGATAGTGGTTGCACCGGAAGATCAAGAGAAGACAGCTTTTACTTTCCCCTATGGTATTTTTGCTTACAGAAGAATGCCATTCGGGTTATGTAATGCACCAGCCACATTTCAAAGATGCATGGCTTCCATTTTTGCGAACATGCTCGAAAGGCATATGGAGGTCTTCATGGATGACTTCTCGGTATTTGGTTTTTCTTTTGATAATTGTTTAACTAACCTTTCCCTTGTGTTAGAAAGATGCCAACAGACCAATTTGGTTCTCAATTGGGAGAAGTGTCACTTCATGGTGCGAGAAGGAATAGTCTTGGGTCATAAAATCTCTCACAAAGGGATAGAAGTGGACCAAGCCAAGATTGAGGTAATAGAAAAGCTACCCCCTCCTATGAACGAAAAAGGTATAAGAAGTTTCTTAGGGCATGCGGGTTTCTACCGCAGGTTCATAAGAGATTTTTCCAAGATAGCTAAGCCCTTAACTACTCTGTTGGTTAAGGACAAGGATTTCATTTTTGATAAAGATTGTGTCGTTGCTTTTGAAACTATAAAAAATAAATTGGTGACGACACCAATTGTCATTGCCCCAGATTGGTCTCTACCTTTTGAGATCATGTGTGATGTGAGTGACATTGCAGTAGGAGCAGTCCTTGGGCAACGTAGAGATAAACTGTTGCATGTCATATATTATGCTAGTCATGTTTTGAACCCTACACAGATGAACAATGCGACTACCGAAAAGGAGTTGCTAGTTGTGGTCTATGCCTTTGATAAATTCAGGCAATATCTGTTGGGTTCTAGAGTCATTGTTTATACTGATCATGCTGCTTTGAAGTATTTATTTGCTAAGCAGGACTCTAAGCCAAGACTGTTGAGATGGATCCTACTCCTCCAAGAGTTTGATGTGGAAATTCGTGACAAAAGAGGGTGTGAAAATACTGTGGCAGATCACCTCTCTCGGATGTCCCCCATAGAGGAGAATGAAGAAAAGTGTCCAATAAAGGATGAGTTTGCTGACGAACACATCCTTGCGGTTATTGGAATGCCTTGGTTCGCAGACTTCGCGAACTATCTAGTAGGCGGGGTGATCCCTAGCGAATTTGACTCTAACCGAAAGAAAAAGTTTGTGCATGATTGCAGGTTTTACTTGTGGGATGACCCATTCTTGTACAAGAAAGAAGTAGACGGGTTGGTCAGAAGATGTGTTCCCGAAGAAGAACAAAGGGATGTCCTGAAAGCTTGTCATGATTCTGACTATGGTGGACACTTTAGTGGTGATAGAACTGCTATCAAAGTCCTCCAGTCAGGCTTGTAATGGACGACACTTTTCAAAGATGCTCAGCAAGTAATCAAAGAGTGCGATAAGTGTCAAAGGATGGGAAACATCTCGAAAAGAAATCAGATGCCGCAAAACCCCATGCTGGAAGTTGAACTCTTTGATGTTTGGGGTATTGACTTTATGGGACCGTTTCCACCTTCATTTGGAAAGAATTACATTTTGGTGGCGGTGGATTATGTATCCAAGTGGGTAGAAGTAGTTGCTCTACCAACAAATGATGCAAAAGTGGTAGTCAAGTTTCTGAAAGAAAATATATTTGTCAGGTTCTGAGTGCCAAGAGCTCCAATAAGTGATGAAGGAACTCACTTCTTAAATCACCTAATGGAGAAGCTACTCTTGAAGTATAATGTAAAACATCGAATAGCCACTCCGTACCACCCGCAAACAAGTGGTCAAGTTGAAGTGTCAAATAGGCAGCTGAAACAAATCCTAGAGAAGATGGTTAACGCTTCTCGCAAGGATTGGGCGAGTAAGCTTGATGATGCACTTTGGGCATATCGAACTGCTTTCAAAACACCGATTGGTATGTCCCCGTATCAATTGGTATATGGTAAGGCATGTCACCTACCCTTGGAACTTGAACACAAAGCTTTGTGGGCTTCAAAATTCCTTAACTTGGATCTTATGAAAGCGGGAGAATCCCGAATCCTTCAACTTCATGAGTTAGAAGAATTTAGGAACCGGGCATATGAAAATTCAAAAATCTACGAAGATCAAACTAAGAAATGGCATGATAGAAGAATCCAACGGAAGGAATTCTGGGAAGGACAAATGGTACTATTGTTTAATTCAAGGATGAAGTTGTTCTCTGGAAAACTGAGATCGAAATGGTCGGGTTCGTTTATGGTACACAAGGTATATCCCCATGGAGCAATCGAAATAAAAAATCCATCCAATGGGGTAATTTTTAAAGTGAATGGCCAAAGATTGAAGCCTTATAATGTGGATTAAGAAGTGGGCCAAATTGATGTTGTTCATCTTGTCTGATAAGATGCGCAACCGTCGAGCCAAGCGACGTTAAACGAAGCGCTACGTGGGAGGCAACCCACGCTTTTGTATCTAATTATTCTCTTGGTTTGGTTGTGTGTTATTTACTTGCAGGTGTGAACAGTGTTTGCTAGAGGAGTTAAAGATAGCAGTCGCAAAAAGTCTCTGAAAAATTCGGAAGCAGAAGTCGGGCACAGCTCAAGAAAGCAAAAGAAGGAAGATGAAAAATCAGGGGCCTGACACGGGCGCCCGTGTTAGCTGACACGGCCCGTGTTAGGAAGTGCCAAGGAAATGTCAGAAAAATGGGTTTCCAGGGGCCTGACACAGGTGCCCGTGTCAGCTCCTGCATGGAATAAGTTGCTTTTTGGATGGACACGGCCCGTGTTCTTGAGGAGTTGTGCGCTGACACGGTCGCCCGTGTCAGCTGACACGGTCGTGTCAGCTAGCGCAGTGTGATTTTTTTTTGAAAATTTTGACCGTTGGAGCATGGGTCCACCATCGAAATTCCTCAAATAAATCCATTTTCTCACCCATTCTCTCCTCATTAACCTCTTCTCCTTCCTATTCTCTCACCTCCATCTCTCCTTCTCTAAAAAATACCTAAAAACTCCATTTTTCCCACTTAAAGCTCCCTACTTTCACCTCATATCTCCATCATTTCCCCATCCGTCTTCACAAAAGTTCTACCATTTTCCACCCTCGACCTTCCTACGGTAATATTTTTGCCTAATCTCTCTTTTCAATTTCTTATTTATTTTTGTTGTGTGCAGGTAAGAATATGTCTCACCGAGTAGAAAAAAGCAAAAATGTGGCGGAATCATCCCGACCACGTCAAAGAGCAAGGAGAACCCCGAATGAACACGACATTGTATTCGAGAACTTGGAGCACCAAAAGAGGTATGTGGTTCATCTTAAAAGAAAATTAACCCCCACCAGGTACTTGTGTAATGGCACTTTGCAGGAATTGGGACCGCAAGCTGAGGTTCACCGTATGTTCCACACCTTATGAATGTTAGAATTCATGCAGCTAGAAGCGCCAACTTTTGCGCGCATTACGCTTGAATTCCTGAGTACCATTCAATTTAAGCTGAAAAATAGGTGGAATGGAACAGAAAAAGAATACTACGGTACGTTGCAGTTTCGATTATTTAATACTGATATGGAATTGTATGTGGATGAGTTAGGGAGTTTTTAAAAACTCCCAATCGTAGGCCCCGGCGGAATTTTGGACCGCTATAATAGGTAACACCAAATATGTTTCCAAAGGGGAAAAGGCATCGGGTATCCATAACCCGTGTTTCAGGTACGCACATAAGGCTTTGGCGTACACCATGTTTGGTCGCGGAGATAGCACCGATGTCGCCATCCAAAGGGAGCTGTTCTTTCTGTACAGTATGGCATCACAAACTCCAATCAACGTAGTAGCATTTGCAGCTGACTACTTAGGGAGAGTTGGTCGCGCTACTTCAGGCGACATTTCGGTTGGCGGTATGATTACACTGATTGCCGATCATTTTGGATTTTGTGTTGCACTGGTTGACTGTCCACAGGTGCCAGATAAAAACAAACTGGACATGGCCGCGTTGATACGACAAGACATGATTACGGTAAAACAAGATTATTATTCTCTTATTTTCCAAAAAGTCCATGTCATTACTTTACCTGCTTACGATTTCATCAGTATTACTAACAAAGCCAACTGGCTTTATGGCTGTCCCGACCTGGATGAGGGGGACGGAGATTTGTTTGACTATTTGCCTGCAGATGAACATATGGAAGGTGCACCGAGCACCGATGAGCCTTTTTACCAGCAACCGCAGGAACCGACTCAAGCTTCAGGGTCCTACTCCATGCCTCAAGACCAATGGGGTTGGATTCAGGATGAGATCGATCACCTTCACACGGAGCAATCTAGGCAAGGTGAGGAGCTCACCAGGTTCGGAGTCGAACAACGCCGTCAAGGGACGGTTTTGGATGAGATGAACGCAATGATGCAACGAATGATGTTGCATTACCCGCCCCCACCTCCACAGTAAACATTGTAAGTTCCCCTCTTATCTTGACATTAAACATTGCGGACAATGTTTGGTTCAAGTGTGTGTGTGTGGGGGGGGGGGGGGTTAATGGTTTTGTATTTTATTTTTAGTTGTGTATGTTGTGTTACTTTGTTTTTCGTTGTGTGACTGTTTTATTTTTTAAAAGTTACTGATGAAAGTGGATTATGCTGGATAAATGATGGACTAGTGAACAGCGAGGGAAAGACGCAACCCCGGATTTGCTCCCGAGGTAACCTGGAAGGTGATACAGCTGAGGAACAAAATGTTGGACGCAACTTGGAAACTCTTGACCGAAAGAGGGGAAGGCAAGCCCAAGCTGAAAAAGAAGTTGTCTGTCATAAAGAGTGGGTTGGAGCCGGCAAGCTTATCCAACATGGTGAGATTTCAACTTAACCAAACACAAAAGAGCGCATTCAGGTATGACTTTATCTCTTTACTTTTGCATAAGTTCTACTGATACAGCATAATACAAAGATGCACACTGAGGCACGTTGTTTGTTTTCACCCTTTTATCCTTTCTAGCCATCCATAATGTTGTATTCATCCGTTGTTAACCCCGTTGAGCCTGTACCCCCTTATTTGTGTAACCCGTCATGTTAACCATAAGCCAAACACTTCCTACCCTCGCTCGGCATGACTGTTGTAGTGTAAAATTTGTGCAAAAAGATAAGTTTGGGGTGGTAATCCTTAGAAGAAATGTTGGAAAAAGGGCAAGTGCAAGAAAAAGAAAATAAAAACTGTGTAGAAACATCTGCTTCTACCGGGAAAAAAAAGAGAAAAGAAATGAAAAAAAAATAGAGAAATGAAGTATAAGCACTTGCCTAGGTCATAGACTCATGCATTAATGTGATACTCTAAAGAAAAATTCGAGTGAAAAAGAGTCAAGATTGGACGACACCCCATAAAATAATTTGCGCACAAAGAAAAACAACAACATGAACGCCGAGTTCTTAAACCTTTTGTCATCCATTTTCTTGTCTACTCCCCCACCGTACCTAAGCCCCGTTACAACCCAGAAGACCTCTTAAAGTGTGTGAATTGTGTTTGTGTAGTTAACGTAGAATCTATTTAAAAAGTAAGAGTTGATATTGCATACCTTGATATCTTGAGTGTTAAACACCTTAACCCCGAGAGATTTGGTGAGTAGTGTGAAGAAGGTTGCAGGTAAAAGAACACTCTGAAATCATAGGGCAATGGCTAAGTTCGAATGGGTAAACCAAAAGCTTAATCGGGAAGGAGAAAGATAAGTTACGAATAGCATCAGCTGTGTTGTGGAAAGAATAGAATCCATGGTTGACCTCCGCGTTGTCTCTTACATCACTTGAGGACAAGCAATGAGATAAGTTTGGGGTTGTGATCGGTCACCATTTACACTTAGTTTTCATCATCCATCCAGCATTGAATCTTCAAGAATCGGTAACATTTTGCTCTTTATTTTAGTGATTTCTTAAGTTTATCGCATTTTATAAATTTCCGCTTGTTTTATGTTGCATTAGTAGTTCTTCTCTTTTTTTTCGCATTCTATGCGTTTCTGTGTAGTACTGTTTGGTTTCCAGGCCCAATAACAAGTCTGAAAGGTGTGAACCAGAAGAATGGAAGTCAAAGACATCATGCAAAGCAAAAAAAGCCAAAAACAGGGGGCTGACACGGGTGCCCGTGTCAGCAAGGGTTGGAGTTTGGACTTATAGTGAGGCCAACACGGGCAGCCATGTCAGCTGACACGGCCCGTGTTGGCCATTTCGCCCCGTTTGCTGATTTTTCGTGTATTGACCCCTTTGTACGTACGGAGGGCAGTTTGGGTATTTCACAATGTTTTTAGTTGTTTGGAAGCTATTTAGTCTGAATTTTGGCATAGAGAAAAGGACTTTTGATCGTAGAATAAAAGAGACAGAAAGAAGAAGCGAGCGTGCAAGGTGTTTAGAGGATAAGAGATCTTCAAGATCGAAAGAGACTGAAGATCAACCTTCATCAACAACAAATTGTAATGTCTCTAATTTGTAATTTACTATCTTTGAATATTATGAGAAGCTAAACCCCCCAATGCTAGGGGGTGCCCCTGAATTGATACTGTATGAATACTTTTTCTATGTTTTTATGATCATCGATGTTTTCTTCATTCAAATTATTATACAACGTTCTTAATGCTTTATTTTATCGGACAAATGAAATTATGATCTCTGGTTAAGGTTTTGGTCGGACAAACCTCCTTATCGCTTGTTGTATAATAAAACTTCGGTTTAATCACTTAGGAATGAGGATCAAACCGTAGTAACCGTTAATTCCTTATCAATTACATATTTCATAACATCATTTTGAATAACTAAGGAATTAGGATTGAAATTAACTGTTAATGGTTTTCGGCTAAGGAATTAGAGAAAACAATTCTTGAGAAACGGTTTTGAATTATTACAACATAGATGTTATATGATATGGAAGAAGTGTATTACAAAGCAATTCATACATCTGGCCCTAGCATGCTTTCTCATATCGGTTAAACAGTTTTTATACGCTTAATATTTTTATTTCTCGTTCTTATTATTTTTGAAAACACTCATCAAACCCCATATGATCTTTTGTTCAATTGAATTATTATAAATATTGGTACTTCTTACGCAGTCCTCGAGATCGATACTCGGGATAACTCCCATTTTATTACTACATTGGTGCAAATAGTACACTTGTTGTTTTACCGATCAACTACCATTTTCAGAATAAAGCAAAAAGTAAAAACAAGACATCATAGATGTAGATGAATAGAACTAATTTTATTAATGATCAATTTGAAAATGCCTAACAATGTTCACTTCTCCCTTAGGCATAGGAGAAGGATTTTAAAAACATATAAAAGCAATTACTTAGATCGATGCAAAATAATAGGAATGTCAACAGCAATCCAATTGTTACAAGCCTTTCCATGCGTCACAAAATCGGTGCAGTCTTCCTCTTCGTCATCCTCTAGCAAAGCAGCTAAGTGTTGTTCATGAATGAACCCTCCGCTACAGAAGCTAAGTTGCATATCTTTAGTCCTTGCAGTTGATGAACCTTCCTGGAACCCCAAATCGGTTCTGCCTTTGTTGTCGAAGACCTCTAGCATGCTCCCCCACTGATCAATATCGCCTTCTTCCACAATCTTCTTGGCATCTTTCAATGAGGACATAGGTGCCCTAACTCTCTTTTCAACAACAATAGATAAGGCCTGGAACGGAGTTTCAACCTCATCCCCGGCTTCAACCTAATTGAAAGATGACAGGTGGCTAACCAACAGCGTCTTCTCCCCACCAACAATTACAAGTTTTCCATTCTTGACAAATTTGAGTTTCTGGTGTAATGTGGAGGTAACAGCTCCTGCCTCATGGATTCATGGCCTTCCCAATAAGCAACTATAGGCCGGATGGATATCCATTACTTGAAAAGTAATCTGAAAATCACTCGGACCTATCTTAACTGGAAGGTCCACTTCACCAATAACCGTTTTGCGTGAACCGTTAAAAGCTTTGACGATTACACTGCTATACCTCATAGGCGCTCCTTGGTACGATAGCTTTGATAGAGTTGACTTCGGTAGCACATTCAGTGACGACCCGGTGTTAACAAGCACATTAGACAAAACATCCTCTTTGCAATTCATAGAGATATGCAAAGCCAGATTATGATTTCTACCCTCCTCAGGGAGTTCTTCATCATAGAAACTGAGATTGTTGCAAGAAGTGATGTTAGCCACAATATGATCGAATTGTCCACCGTAACATCATGTTCCACAAATGCTTGTTCTAGAACTTTCTGCAGTGCTTCTCTATGCGCTTCAGATTTCATGAGTAGAGACAACACTGATATTTTTTAGGGGGTTTGGAGCAGCTGCTCCACCACATTAAACTCGCTTATTTTGATCAACCGAAGTACCTCATCATCATCGTTAGCCTTCGAATCGCTGGATTCATCAGACTTACCCTTTGAATCACAAACTGGATCTACAACAGGCACTTCCACTTTCTTTCCAACAACTGATTCTTCCTTATCCTTTTGGAACACCGGCCCAAACACACGACCATTGCGGGTCACCTTGGTAACATCAGCAATGCTCACCACAAAGCTAATCGTAGGTAACGGGACCTCTTGACCACCTTCTATCATTGTAGCATTATACTGATACGACACAACTTTATCAGATGAATACGGGACTGGGCCCGTTAACCGTATAACCAACGGCGATACTGATCTATTGCTGACATTGTTACTGTTGTTGTTGTCATACTGAATTACCAATCTTTCTGGCTGCTTGAAAATGGGCACTATGACATTTACATCGTCATCTACATGACGGGATTGAACAATTTGAACCATGCCTTCATCCATCAGTCGTTGGATGTCCCTTTTCACAACTTCGCAACCCCTCGAATTAATACTACAGATAACACAACCGTCATGGTCATGTTCACAATCACTCACCAAACAAATGTCCTTGTGCATCTGCACCAAGGACCTCCGGATCAAACGCACATCAAAAACCTTAAACTCGCCAGGACAACCATCCACCATATTCACAGAAGAGTTCCCATGAGCGGGTAATGGATTTGCTTTCACGTTCGGCGCACGGTCCTCGAAGGACACCATTCCACTCTTCATTAGCTTTTGAACCTCATACTTGAGTGGATAACAGTTCTCTATATCATGTCCGGGTGCTCCTTGATGAAAAAGCACAACGGAGCTCAGGCTTATACCACCATGGAAGTGGTTCTAGAACCTGCGGCGAGTTTCTTGGTTGGATTAGGTTCTTGAGGACCAAAGACGAGTACAATTCTGCATAAGACATAGGAATCGGGTCAAAAGAGACCTTCTTCCTCTCAAAGTTTTATTGGTGATGATTGTTGTTGGTATTGTTGTTGTTGTAGGTGTTTGCTCGTTGTTGCGGTTGTTGTTGTTGTTGTTGTTGAACTGGTGTTGATTGTTGATTAGAAAATACAGGTATAACTGAAGATACTTGATGATGATGTTGACGGGATAGTGGATTCCTTCTGATCTGAGGCCTCTTCTGCCTCCCACTTGAAATTGCATTCGCTTCATTGTCCTTTTTCTTCCCAAAATTGTTACCATATCTCTTACTCGACGATGCTTCATATTTCGATAAACGTCCCTCTTTGACTCCTTCCTCAAGCCTCATCCCCATGTTTACCATTTCGGTAAAGTCACTGGAGGCACTAGCAATCATTCGTTCATAATAAAATAAACTCAGAGTTTTCAGAAAGATCTTTGTCATCTCTTTTTCCTCCAAGGGAGAAGTGATCTGGGCAGCCAATTCCCTCTATCTCTGCGCATACTCTTTAAACGTCTCCTTATCTCTCTGAGACATAGACCTCAGCTGGTCTCTATCAGGCGCCATAACCACATTGTACTTATATTGCTTGACAAAAGCTTCTCCCAAGTCATTGAAAGTACGAACGCTTGCACTGCCCAATCCCATATACCATCTGAGTGCAGCACCGGCCAAACTGTCTTGGAAGTAGTGAATCAATAGTTGATCATTGTCAGTCTGAGTAGACATCTTGCGAGCATACATCACTAGATGACTGAGCGGACAAGTGTTCCCTTTGTACTTTTCAAAGTCAGGCACTTTGAACATCACCGGGATCTTGACATTGGGCACTAAACACAACTCAGCATCACTCTTTCCAAACAAGTCCTTACCCCTTAGCGTCTTCAATTCCTTGCGCAGCTCAAGAAACTGATCTTTCATTTCATCCATTTTGTCGTAAACATCCGGACCCTCAGACAGCTCAGAGTGATAAATGGTGTCCTCTACACGAGGTAAGGTGTGCACAACGGAAGGTGGCACAGACATAACCGGGCTAGATGCCGACATGGAAGCAAAAGTAGGCGCAAAGCCTTCAGGCATAAAGTTGGACGGCATTCTCCACGGGAATCCGGCAGGCATAGTAGGTGCGAAGTGAGCGGCAGCAGTAGGCATGGTAGAGGTAGCCACCTTTGAAATAACTGTCCTCTGAGGAGGAGGAGTTGCAGGCGTTGGAGAAGCTTGGCTCTGAGCAACAAGAACTGACTCCATCATGGCAGTCAGGTAGGCGATCTCGTCCTTCAGCTCTCTGTTCTCTTGCTCTAGATGCTCCATAATTCTCATATGATTGGCGCGGGTGTTGTACTAATGAGTCAGCTTGGCTAAAGCACAAAAGAAACACCAATGAGACATCTGGCGAAAGAGAAACCAACTTATACAAATGATGCATGAAATGTAATGCTTGTTTATTTATTTTTGTTTTTAAGGAACTTACTATATCATTTGCAAATATATATATATCAACAATTGCAATAATTTTTATATGACCAAAAAATCTCTTTTCATTTATATAATTGGAAGGATTACACTGAGTACAATTTCAGAAACCAAATGAAAAATACAAGAGAAAGGGAGACTAGTCATCCTAAGGATCCCTAACAACAATGTCATAAGACCTAGCTGAAGGCGTGTACTTCCTTCGAATGCGACGGATCTCGGTCTCAAAAGAAGCCTTCATCTGAGTCTTCTCGAGGGCAAGCTGATCAACAATCTTCTTCCAAGCAACGGAAGGCTGAGGCATGCTAGAAGACGAAACCTCTGGCTCTCTCTGTCTCTTTGTCACTCGGTCTTCAAGTATCTCAATAAGTGCATCTTTGTCCTTAGACTCCAATTGCAACTCTTCATGCTTTTTACTCAAAGCGCAGAAACGCTCTTCCCACATATCTTTCTCTTGCTTCATCTTGGCGAGCGCGTCTTCCAACTCCTCTACATCTTGTTTAGGGAGAGTTGATGGCTCAACCACAACCATAGACATAGGTCTTTCACACGGATAAGGCATCTTCAATTCCAAAGCTCTTTTCTTCACCCAAAGAGTGTAAGCTTCCAAAGCTACACAGTTGCATGGACCAAGCTCGGATCTTCCTTTCCTATGCACGTTATGCCAAGCATGCAGAATCTTCTGCTTCAAATGTTAGGGACCCTTACCCTCTTGATAGAAAAAACCTTCTAACAAAGTGTTATTAGGTTTGTCTCTCAAGGGGAACCCAAGTTGACGACGAGCCAAAGCAGGGTTGTAGTTAATTCCTCCTTGTGTACCAATGAGAGGCACATTAGAGAATTCACCACAACTATCAATAATATCCAAACTTCTCAAAGACGGATCATACCAAACGATATCATCATTAGTGAGATACATAAGTCTCTGAGACCACCTTAGACATTGTTTGTTCTCCACAAAAGCAGGTGTCTGAGGCAAGTGTGAAATAAATCACTTGTACAAAAGTGGAATACAATAGACAATCGTTCCACCACCCTTAGAATTCCTTAGATGCAAAGAGAAATACATATCACCCAACAAAGTAGGCACAGGATTCCCAATCAAGAAAATTCTAATGGCATTAACATCAACAAAACCGTCAATGTTAGGGAACAAAGCTAATCCATAAATGAGCAACACAAATATAGCTTCAAAATCCTCCACACTACCAGCTTGAGGAAAAGCAGTAGCTTCCTTGATGAGGAAATCAGATGTCAACCCAAACAATCCTCCTTTCTTCATCCAATGAGCCTCTATCTCAGACTTCTTCAAGTGAAGAGCTTCAGTAATAATATTAGATCGGGGAATCTCCTCCAATCCACTAAAGGGTACTCTACTAGAAACATGTATCCCCAAAAGATGAGAATACTCCTCTAATGTAGGCGCAAGCTGAAAATCTGGAAAAGTGAAACAATGGTAGAGAGGATCATAGAACTGCACTAACACACTCAAGAGTCCTTCAACTACATCAGCAGACAAGATGGACAAAAGCTTCCCATGGCATTGTTTGAAGTCCAAGGGGTCTAATACAAAAGATGCTAGCTTCCTTAACTCTTTCAAGTCGGGACATCTGAAACTGTACTTCTTAGTATTCCTTCGTCCACAATACATGGTCTGAAAATATTTATAAATAATACCTTAGTTCCTTGAAATTTTTCGTGTGATGAATGTTATGATGCGCATGAATGCATGAATACAACAACACAAATAAGGGATCACACATAAGGAAAACAAAGGTCAAGGGATGAATCAAGTCATTGTCAAGATCAATCATCCATTTTGGTGGATTATGGTTTACACCTTATCAACACCCAAGTTCCATTGATATTGACAGGACTTGATTGGATCAACCAAGAATCAAGGGTTTGTTGTGAGTCACGAGCATGGAGTCTGGGTAAGAACCATCCTAAAGGAGTGAACTAAGGATAAAAAATTGTAGATCATGTTCTAAAAAGTCAGAGTCTTAATTCCATCTATCAGATATTACAGGTTAAGATGACTGACTCATCGACCCATAATATTCTCAAGAGAAACTCGTCTGAGTGTAGCATCGCGTAACAACTGTTATCAAGTCTACACTTGAACAATTTCCGCACTACATCCTAAATAGGCCAAAAGGGGGTAAATTTTCTACGGTCCTCAGCTTCTCGGACCTAAATTAGAGATAGTAATGCCTAACCATAAATACTTGTGTGACATTTCCAAATCCAAATGGGTCTCCATTGAGCAGATGGATCTCAAGCCAACTTGTTAAGGACTACTCCACACAAGTCGAACATGACTATACCATCCTCCTATCTTAATTGCACTCAAGTTCGGGTTAGAACTTATCTCACCACTCAGAGATCACCAAGCACAACAAGCCGATTATATCACACATACAGATATACAAACATCACATATATACAAATATATACACACAAAAAGTAGGCTAAACCCACTGGAGACTACTCCCCAGCAGAGTCGCCACTTAATTTCTGTAGCAGTAAATTCATGATCATCAAGCTATAGATAAGCTAGACATCAAATAACAAGAGTCGCCACCGCGCTTTTATTGTTTCTAAGGGAAAAGGGAAAAAAGTACGAACAAAACCCAAAAGTAAGAAGTTTTCAAATCAAAACTAATAAAATGTCAGAGATTATAGGTAAGGGGGTTGGTTCCACAGAGGGAAGGTTTTAGCACCCAAAGTGTCCTAGGTACTCCTAGGGAGCCCTTTTTGTGTGCATATGTATTTGGTACAAAAATGATGTTTACAAACAAATAGAATGAGGGGATGAGAAGAGAATTCATTAATTATACTTTGGTGTTTGTCAAGACCTTCGAACTTGTGCCTACGTACCAACATAAAAATGAGGGATCAAAACCTCGTAGTTCGTGATACAAATTTCAAAGTGGATGCATTGCTTTTAACAAAATTAAGTTTGAAAGGCACAATGGCCTAAAAATGGTTTGAATGAGTTAGTTCTTTTTGGATTTCTGAAAGTTTAAGTCAAGTATAGTTAAGTTTATTTACAAATTTGTTTTAAGAAAAGAAGTTTGAAAATCAATGGCATAAGGCCAAAGTTTCTATCTTTTTACAAAGTGGTCAAAATTTAGAACAAAATAAGTTCAATCAAAGAAAGTTTTAAAAGGAGGGAGAGATTTTTAAAGTAAAGAAATGGGGAGAAGATGAAGAGACTAATTCTATGCACAAAATTAAAAGTTAAGGGTTGAAAAGATCTGACAAATGGGTAGCAATCCAATAGACAAGAATGTCAATAGAAACCCAGATTTCCTTGGACATTTAAAATCAAGAAACACACAAATGCACAATTATATCAATCTTGAAGAGCAAAGGCATCAAATAAAGATAGTCACATCCAAGCTTAGCCACTCCATGATCTTCTTCAAATTAGTCCATGCAACAGATAAATTCCACAAGTCACAAGTTCACAACAACAGCTTCACAATGATCATATTGTAGATGAACTCAAAGGAATCTTGAATGATGTATCAGATGAAGTTTCAAATTGCAAGCACTTGGTTTCGTAAAAGTTGGCATTGTCCAAGTCCTTTAGCATAGGAATGTTGCCTAGATTCTAAGTCCAATTGTCCAAGATCAAGTCAACAGTCCACACAAAAGTTTTTTAGGATTTTTGTTGTTATTATGTACATTAATGGTCAAAGACCTCTCAAACAAACAAAGTGTACACAAAATGGAATATATCACACAATATGGTCCAAGTGGAGAAAGTGAAAATTGCATTAACATAACCAATTAGAATGGTATGCATAATGGCAAATGAATAAAGACTAAAATTAAATGACATTAAAGTAAATGGCTTGAAATTAAAAGTTAGTTGTTAATGAGTTAGAAGTTAGTATTGTTTTGCTTTTGCTTTTCATTTTTAAGTCATTCTTTGGAGAACACTCAACCCACTTATCACAAACATGGATCCTTGAGCCAAGACATCTTCCAAAGAAAGGAAAAAAGGCCAAGTTTCCACACAATACCATGAAGAGGGGAGACTTACAATCTCACTAACTAGAATGTTATGCCTCTTGTGTCACAAATTTAGCGCTATGTTAAGCAATCGTAATTGGACTTAAGTCACAACTATTTGAGGTCGGGCAATAGAATTTGGTGTTAATGCATGTTAGAGACATAGTATAATGGACTATGCTCATGAAACATACCACACACAAAAAGAATATGCAAAAGAGGTGGCCTAATCTCATTCATACTTATGTTGATTTTTCAATCAACTAGCCTTAGGAATTTGAGATATCATAGGACAAATGAGATGAATGCATAAAGAAGGGCAATGAGATGAAGAGGGAGGGGAATGGATCAAAACTCAAATTGGTCAAAGGAGGACTTTTACCAAATTAATATCATTCATTCATTTTGGGAGATGGAATGTACATTCCATCAATCCCCTAAATCCAATGATATTAACTTGACAAAGTCAAATCAACCTTGACCAAGGCCCAAGAACAAGAGTCAAACTCAAACAAGTCATCACAATTAATTGACATTTATTCAAATTAAAAAAAGACTAAAATAATACATTTAAATTAAATATGGTTTGTCATATTCCTAAAACCTCATCAAAACACCAAAGAAATGGCCATGAGATTTATCATAGGTCAAACAAGGTCAAAGGACTTTGGAGAAAAAATTTCAGAATTTTTAAAGACTTAAAAGTATTTTTAAACAATTAAAAATAATCACAAAATCAATTAAATCATGAAAAATATTAATAATGACCCAAAAAATAATTTTAATTCAAAATATGAAATAGGAAATTATTTCAATATTTTTGGTGAAAACCCTCATATTTTTTGGATCAATATTAAAATTAATATGAATTAATGAAAATAAAAGGATTAAAATGAAAATCAGAAAATAGCAAAAAACGTGGACCACTTGATATCCCTCATTAATTGAGGTGGCAGATCAAGTGGTCCTCAGCGTGCGTTCCACAATAGACACTAGTCAATGCGCTGCAGGGATGGTAATCAGAACCAACGCGTGAGATTAAAACATTTTGAATTGATCATGTGGCTCAAAACCTGTCCAGCACACCACCGGCGCTGAAACTCCGGTCACCTTCTCAGGCGAGGCTCACCGGACTGGTTCAGTTATCATCATCACATATATGAAAAAGGAGGACATTATCTGAAAGAAAAAATGGCGTAGAGCACGAATCTGACCTCAATTTTAACTAACTCCACATATATAGAAAGATATGAGGAGTTGAATTTTGAGGTGTGTCGACTGAGTTGCTTCGATTTGACCTCTAAGCAACTCAATCTTCTTGCCTACATTGGTAGAACTTCAGACAACCAAAGATCCAAGAGAATTGAGTAGAATTGAGTGAGAATCGAAGAGATGAAGTTTTCTGAAAATTACCTTCAATGTTATGTAGTTCTTGATCTGGCTTGCTCCAAACGTAATCTGATCACACTTGAGAAGCTAGTATGAAGTGATTAGAAAGGTTACAAAGCTTTGGATCCTGGAGTTCTTGAATCTCCAACAGTTGAGAGTCAAACTCAAATTTCAAATTGAAATTTCTCAGGTTTTCCTTTAGAATGAGAGGGTTTCAATGGGGGGCAAAGTTGGCGCGCAAAAGTCCTCTTCAAATGAGCTCAGAAGCCTTCTATTTATAGCCAAAGGGAATGATATTTGCACACTTCAAAATCTATCCAAAATTGGAAATGTGGTTGGCACGAGTGCATGGGCATGTACAGGCCCATGATGCAATGCATTAAGGTCCAAAATGATTCCAATTGAAGTCTGAATGAAGCTTGGATGGCAAGGCATTGTGAACTGAAGTTTGTGCAATTTATTCTTTCCAATGATGCATCCCTGTTAAAGCCATGCGCAGACTTAACAATCTTTGTCCAAAATGCATAAACTTAGGTTCTTTGGAAAGCTTGGATCAAGGGGAAAAGGTTTGATGTTCAATACTTTTTCATTTGGAGCTTGGATCATAGAGAATTTTGAGGTGGAAGTTTGGAAATTTCAACATGTTGAAAATTTTTCTAAGTGTCAAGCCATATACTTCAATATTCCACCTTGCTTAACTTTTTATGTGAGCTTCAAATGAAAAAAGTGTATTCATCAAAGTTGTATCTATTTCAAGTAAATTCAAAATGATCATCAATTTCATGTCATTTGGATTTATAATGATAGAGTTACACATTTTTGAAGTTTGGAAAAATCACTTGTTCAATATTATAGGCCAAAAAAGACCTATAAAGTAACCTCATATGACATGCTCATAAAAGTTGAATTATATCTCACTCCAAACATCAAAATTTAAGTAGACATCTTGAATTTTATTGTGAAACTTGGAAATCTTTCATCTCATAAAAATTAAGCAAGTTATGGCCTTGGGAAGTTGACTTTCAAATTAGGGTTTAGACAAAATGACCTATAATGTTTCAACATAGAAAATGATTTTCCAAGTAAAACTATCTCTAGGTCTCAACATAAAAGTTGTTTGGAATGTCATTTAGAGTAACGTTTCTCTTGGAGTCATTTTCATATGGTGAAAATTGTAGGAGATATGATCTAGGGAGACCCAATTTTGATCAGATGAATTCATCTGGCCAACCACCATCAACCAACTTGCTAACCTTCAATTCTCTTGACTTTCTTGGCTCATGGTAGATCATATATGCAAAAGATGAGGAATTTTGAAGTGTCCCTTGATAAATTTGATCAATTGGTGAGATAGCTTATTGGAGAAGTTACTCAAGACACCCAGTCAAACTAGGGTTTCCAAGGCCAATCACCTCCAAACTCTTGAAGAAAACTTGATCAATATAACATGCAGGAATCAATGTAACTCATATATGATGCTCATAACCATTATTGGATCAATTCATGGTTGTGCTATTTGTCATAAGGGTCTCAAACCCTAGATATGAACTTGATAGATCAATGGAGATCATGCCCTACCTACAAAGGAGTTAGGCAAATACAAAGACATATTTTTGGTATTTTGGTTAGTAAAATGATAATATACAAGTACGATACAATCAGATAGTGCTTGGTTTTCTCTCCCAAAACAAATCCAATGATAAAAAGGGAAGGAGGATGCCAAGGTATGATCCCAATGCTAATGCATATGATGAAATTGCATGAGGAATCTTAGGGTCAAAATTGGGGTCTTACAAAGGCCAAACAGAAGATGAAACAACACAAGGTCAATCAAATAGTTGAATATAATATTTAAACAATTAATCAAATTAAAATCAATTTTCAAATAAACACGCATTTTAAAAGAGAAAAAAACCTCAAATCCCTTCAAATCACCAAATAAATGGCCAAGGGATTTTTCCTACGTCAAACAAGGTCAAAGGACCTTAGACAAAAAATTTGGAAATTTTTGGAAAGTCATAAGTATTTAAAATTAATTAAAAACAAGTCAAAAACTATTAAATTCACAAAAAATATCAAATCCAATCCAAAAAATGATTTTAATTCAAAATATGGAATTATTTAAAGATTTTTGGTAAAAGTCCCATATTTTTGGGATTCAAGTTGAAATTATTATGAATTTAACAAGAAAAGGCTATTTAAAATATTAAAGTGGAAAATCAAATAATCAGAAAAAATGAGGGCCATCAGATCTCCCTCATTAATTGAGATGGTCACGCGCATCAAGTCCATGGTGGTCACTTGTCAATGCGCAGCAAACAAGGTAATAAGAAGGAAGGGTCAAGATTAGAAGCTAGGGGCCAGATCAGATGGCCTGAATCACTCCAACGCACCACCGGAGCCCTAGCTCCGGTCATCTTATCCGGTCAACCTTACCAGACTGTCAGGACCAAAGTGTAACAAATGTTAAGAGATAGAATTTGTGTTTCTGATGTACCCAAATTTAAGAGGAGTATTCTTTAGGAGGGCCACAGAAGTGGATTGAGTATTCATCCTGATGCTACGAAAATGTATCAAGATTTGAAGATGTTTTGGTGGTCAGGAATGAAGAAAGAGGTTGTCGAATTTGTGTATCCTTGTTTGACCTGCCAGAAGTCAAAGATCTAACATCAGAAGTCGTTGGGTCTGATGAAACCATTGAATATTCTAGAGTGGAAATGAGATAGTATTTCCATGGATTTTGTAACAGGTTTTCCTAAGACTTCAAAGGGATGCGATTCAATTTGGGTGATTATGGATAGATTGACCAAATCGGCTCATTTTGTACCAATGAGGACAATTATTTTTTATAGAAGCTGGATGAATTGTATATTGATAAGACTGTGAAGCTAAATGGTAATCCTTTAAGTACTGTGTCAGATAGAGATCTGAGGCCTATCGGATTGCTTTGTCACTGTCGCTTGTTAATCTTCATGATGTGTTTCACGTGTCTCAGTTGAGGAGATATATTTTTGATCCATCTCATATGATCCAAATGGATGATGTGTATGTGGGAGATAATCTGATTGTTGATGTATCACCTGTGCAAATAGAGGATCGGGAAGTGAAACAGATTCATGGTAAAGAGATTGCCTTAGTGAAGGTAGTTTGGGGTGGATCAGCTGGTGGGAGCGTGACTTGAGAACGTGAGAACCAGATGATAGAGTCGTATCCGACTCTATTTTCCTCAAGTAATTTTCGAGGGCGAAAATTTCTTAAGTGGGGGAGAGTTGTAACACCCCGAATTTAATTAATTAATTAATTTGAATTATTTAGATTTTTATATGATTAATGGGTGTTTTAAATTAATTGTGTATGATTGTGGGGGTATGTATCCTTGAAATAGAAGTATGGAGGGAGTAAGAGTTTGGTATAGTTATTGATAATTAATTAGAATTTTAATTAGTGATTGAAATAAATAGTGTTTTATTCGAGTTAATTAAATAAATAAATAAAAATCACTAGAATATGAGCATCTTAATTAAATAATCAAATTTGGTTATTTTACTTATTTAATGGGGATAATGAGAATTTTTAATAATTAGCATATAACTATTTTATTTAATTGGTTGGAATAAAATAGAAGAATAGAAATAATATGGAGAAAAAGAAGAATATTATTAGTATTATTTTATAAAAAGAAAATTAGAGTCAAGAGGGGTATGGTGGTAAATAATATAATAAATGAGGGCAATGGTGGAAGTTCCTAATTATGGGGGATTAGGTTAATGATAAAAAGGTTAGTAAGAGAGTTTGGAGGGTTTTACGTAAAATAGAATTTTGTGGTGAGAAGAGGCAAGGGTTAGCGCTAAAGGAAAACTCCATTCTTAAAGCTTGAAGTATGCATCTTGTTGAAAAATCTAAGGTATGGGTGAGAACTTGTTCCAATAGTAAAAGATATGATAGAATGATAGAATGGAGGAACCCTTAACCTCCTTAGGGTTGGGTGTTTTGATCATAATTTTGAATTTGGATGCTATGATGATTATTATATGATGATGATATGATGAATTTCATGTGTCTTACATGTGTGTGGTTTTATGTTTTGATGATTGAACATATATTCATCATTGTTACAATTTTGAAGGTTTTAAGCATAATCTTAAAATTATGATTAAATGATTTAACTGTGTTAAAATTATAAATTAACTTTAGATAATTAGATTATTGTATGAGTTATAATTTTCTGAGCGTTTGGCTTTTTACGAAATCGAAATCGGAGGTCCGAAAGGCCTCCAACGATGAAAAACGCAAAAAATTCTACATTTTGTCCGTCACAATAGCGAGCCTTTTTTTCATCTTTTTCGATTGAAATCGTTTTGGCCATAACTTTTGATCCGTAAGTCCAAATCGAGTGTCGTTTGAAGTGTTGGATATCTGAAACAGAGGGCTATAACTTTATTTCAGGAATAAAATAAATTGGAGATTATTTCATGGAAGTTTTTGGGGTTGAAGAAGATGAAAATTATGTTGGAAAATTTAGAAAACAACAACTTTTTAGTAACGCCTTCGTGCACGGTTTTGATCATAACTTTCAACTCGTGAATCATTTTGGGTTGAGGTTTTAAGTATTAGAAAGCTGAATATAAGAGATATAGTATGATGGTGATAAGTGAATTGATTGAGTATTATTCATATGCCTACTGTGTTGGTGAAGTTTTTGTTCTTACGTTCGGTTAATAAATTGTTGACACATCCCGACGATTTTGGTCATAACTTTCCTTTCGTAAGTCCGATTTTGATGGCGTTTGAAGCGTTAGAAAGCTAACGCTCATACCTAAAACATGGTAGTGATTGTTGATATGTTTTAATAATATTCACATGCCTACTGTATTGATAAATATATTAGTTTATACGTTTGGTTGATGAATCATTGCATTGTTGTAATATCATTGTGTGATAATTATGTTGTTATGTCAATGATGTTAAGATGTTGATGAGTTATTGTTATTTGTTGATATTATTCGTATGGTAACATGAATTGTTTGTTGCATGATGAATGGTGTGATGCATAAATGATGAGATGTGTGTGGGGATCCTTTAAGTGAACCTTATTGTGTTAATGCATGTTATTTGAGAGTCATGCATCTTGGTGTACGGGCTTCAGTCCAATTTTGGTGAGCCTCGATTCTATGGTGATGGATCGGGTGCGAGTAGCTAATTCTTATTATGAGGGATTAGTGAAGCATTACATATGTTGATGGTAACAATTTTTGATGAGCCTCGATCCCATGGTGATGGATCGGGTGCGAGTAGCTAATTCCTATTATGGGGGATTAGTGAAGTGTTACCTATGGTGATGGTAGCGATTTTGGTGTGCTCCAGTTCCAAGAGGGAATCGATCCTATGGTGGGGATCATGGAGTGAGATGAACCTGAGTGTTCATGTTGGTACCATGTGCATGTTGAGTCGGTGTTGAGTACATTGCATAAGTGTTGCATTTGTATTGATTGTTATTGATGTGTTGTGGGATGAGATGTTGTTGCATATGATGCTAATGATAAATGAGATATGGTTTTGTATGATGTTGATGATAATTGAGAAGTTGTCATGTATGATGTTGATTATGATTTGGATGTAAGAATGTGATATATTGTTGTGCATGATTGTGTAGATGTTATACTCTATTCTTCATTTTATATCATTATTATTGAAATGAATTCTCACCCCTTCTGTTTGAATGCTGCCTTTACATGGGCATCGTGCAGATACTCAAGAGTAGTATTGCTGAAGTAAGTGGAAGGTAGCTCTTGGAATACTTCTTTATTTTGTCGCTTTTACTAGTGGTACCTTGCTCTGATTATGTAACATCGGGTTATGTTAAACGCTTACTTTATTCCTTATGTTGATCATGTTGAAGTCATAAGACTAATTTTGTTGTTGAGAATTCTTAAGATGTTGAGTTGATTTATTACAACTCTCTTATTTTGTTATTGCAATTGAAGTTGAGACTAGATGTTATTACTTGCTTTATCTTCCATAATTGTGATGATAATTCCGCTGCAATGATACTTTAAAATGGAAGTGAGCATGTAGTGATAAGTTATGAATGTCTTATTTTGTGAATATATAATACCTATCAGATGAGAAGGATGTCGTGTAAACATCCCAGGTATGATTCAGATAAGTAGGATGTCGTGTAAACATCCTTATTACAAATGTGTGTATTGAAATTTACTGTTGAAACCCGTGTTACGGAGCAGGTCATGTGTGTTATGAATGTGTGACACCCTACGTGGTTTTATTTTATATTTAATTTATGAGATAAATTATGTGTGGGGTTTAGGGTGTTACATTAGTGGTATCAAAGCAGGTCGGTCCGTCCGGCCAGGTTGTTTAATTATGTTTGTCCCCTAGTATGCGACATGTGTGTGCGAACACTGTCGATGCTTGTTGTATTTTCCATTTGCAGGTTGGGAATGAAATAAGTGAGGGAGAAGCGTCTTCTTATCTTGAATGTTCCAATGGTATCAGAGTCATACCTCTCTTAGTACGATGTGGTTCGGGGACGAACCAAGCAGAAGCTGGTGGGCATGTAACACCCGAGGTCGGAGAGGCCGAAGAGTGGTTACATGTAACATTTGAGGGCAATGGAGTGGTTGTCGATGCATGATGCATGACAACAAGACACTCCTAGCAGCTTCTAGGGGAAAAACTGAATTCACATCGAAATGAGAGGGATCCTGAGGCTATGCAGATATGGGACTGCATGGTTGAATGGAGGCTTATAAGGATTAATAGGTACTACCTATACCAACAAGATGCATCTTCTTTTCGGTAGCCGAACCAATAAGAACTCCATAGTTAAGCATGCTTGACTTGGAGTAGTATTGGGATGGGTGACCTTCTGGGAAGTTTCTCGGAAAGCGTGCGAGTGAGGACAAAACATGCTGAAAAGACCCGTGTTGGTTTGTGGGGTTAGTCGATAATCCTGAAAGCAGTCTGGGGTGTTACACAAAGCATCACCAAAATGGGTGAATCATATATGGTTTTGAAGAGAAAATCAAGGGGAACTTGAATCTAACCTCCATTTCTTCCAATTCTCACTATATAAAAAGATATGTGGAATTGAAAACGAGGTATGCAAACTGAATTGCTTCGATTTGACCTAAAAGCAACTCAATCTTGTTGCCTACATTGGTAGGACTTCAGCCAACCACAAATCAAGCAAAATTATGGAGAAATGAGAGTAAATCGAAGACTTCAAGTTTGAGAAATTTCACCTTCGGGTGATGAATTTTGAGCTAGATCTTGATGCAAATTGAATTGGCCTTGGAGTTCTAGCTCAAAAATAGAAAGAGAACTAGAAGCTCGATTTCAAATGAAACCTTCATGGTATTCTTTCAATGGAGGTTTAGGATTGATGATCAAAGCTTGGGCAAGGGTCCTCCTCCATTCTGAGGTCAATGATCTCAATATATAGGCAATGCAAAGTGATAATCACACCTTTCCAATTTGAATCCAAAAATAGCAAGTGATGTGCATGGGTGCATGGGTATGCATTCAGGCCCAAATGATGATTGCAACAGGTCCAACTTCATGCATAATTGATGCTAAGATCACTTCATGAAGCCATGCAAAGTTTTTTAAAAATGGAGTTCAAAAATTTCCAAATAGGGCCAATCAAAGGAACCATGTGCAAGTCCCTCAATTTTAATCCAAATGCCATGATCTTGGACTCTTTGGAAAGCTAGCATGAATAGTAACAACTTTGATGCTGGAAATTTTTCCATTTTAAGCTTGGATCATGATGAATTTTGGTGCGGAAGTTGGAGGAATCAAACATACTTGAAAATTTTCTAAGTTAAAAGTCAAATGACCCCTTTTTCCACCTTGAATAGCTTTTGCTATGAGATTCAAATGACTTTGGTTCCTTCGTAAAAGTTGTATCTATTTCAATACTCTTCAATTTAGTCACAAATTTGACACCATTTTAAGCTTTCATGATAGAGTTATGGATTTTAGAAGTTGAGGAAAATTGCTTGTTCAATGGTGATGGCCCAAAATGACCTATAATGTTTCCTCTTAGTACATGCCTTTGGAAGTGGAATTTAACCTTACTCAAAGAAGAAAAGTTGGACAATACACCTTGGAATTAATCATGAAACTTGTATTATCTTCATATCATAAATAATTAGCAAGTTATGGTCCTTGGAAGTTGACTTTCTATCTAGGGCACATACAAAATGACCTATAATCTTTCACCATAAGAAATTAATTTCCAATCAAAATTAGCTCTTGATGCCAACACAAAAATTGTTTGGAGTGTCATAAAGAGTAATGTTTCTCTTGGAATCATTTTCATATGACAAAAATTATAGGAGATAGGGTCTAGGGAACCCTAGATTAAACCAGTTGACTTTTCTGGTCAACCTCCTTGAACCAACGTGCAAACTTAAAGTTCCTTTGCTCTTAGGGGCTCATGTAGGATCATATATGTTTATGATGAAGTAAAATGGATTATATCTTGATATATTTGACCAATTATTGAAGAAACTTGCTGAGGAAGACACACAAGATACCCAGATGAATTAGGGCTTCCTTGACAAACAAGCTTCAAACTCTTGATGAATTCTTGATCTTAATGACAAATAAAGAACATGGGAATCCATATATGATGATTAGAACCAATGTGGGCCCTTTCTTGCTTGATCCCTTGGACTAAGGGTCTCAAACCCTAATTGTGAGCTTGGTGAGGCACATGTGGACACACACACACTACCTACAAAAGAAACAAAGCTACACTAGACATATTTTTGGTATTTTGATTAGTAAACAAAGAAAAATAAAGTATGATACAATCACAAATGCTTGGTGATCTTTCCCAATGCAAACCCAATGAATGAGGGGTGGGGAGGATTCCAAGGTGTGATCCCAAAACCAATGCAAATGATGAGATGACATGAGGGATCTTAGGGGTCAAAATTGGGGTCTTACACAGAGCCTCTGGTGTTCTTGTTTCATCATCATATTCTTCAATTCCTACAACTTCGGGGCCAATCTCCGCCTCATAGGTGAGCTTATTCTTCCTTTATACACACTGATTTTGTTACCACCATCTAGAATTAGGTACGAGGAATCAAAGCCCTAACATTTCAGGCTTTGATTCCTCCTCAGTATCATTTAATTTTGGTTTTTACTCTTAGGGTTCTTGCATATTCTTCTTTGATTTGGATTTTAGATTAGGATTTAAAGTAAACCAGTGTAGGATTGTGAGAGGGAATATGAAGATGAACATTTTGAGATAGGTTTGAGGTCACTTGGACCTTTGTCGCCGCCAGAGGCGATTTCCAGTGCGGCAGGATTTGTTCTCCGGTGAGGGATTTGATAGAGACATGAGCATGTGAAACAAGGAAATATGGGAATGGATTGAATCTAATGGCTTCCCCTCACTCTTGGCATTTCGGTTTGGGCTTCACAACTTTAGGCACATGGCTTTGCTCATACACATCTTGTCTAATTCCACACCTCCCTTTGAACCATTTACAACAACACAACTTTGGGCCTCCATGATTGGGCCCCACCGTCAATTTCCATGCCATACTCCCATTTAGGCCAATACACCCCCTGTCTTTAGTTTTTTGTCCTCATTTTTAATCACTTGTTTTCTATTATTTTTAACACATTTTAATACCTTTTTAATACATTTTATTTTGATATTAAAAACACTTAGAAAGATTAATGATAGTACTTAGAGTTAGTTATATTTTAGTTGATTTTAGTCATTAATCCACCTCATAATTGAAATAGAAATATTAATAATTAGATTTTAATTCGAATTTAAGTAGATTTAGTTTTAGAATTAATTAAATCAAATTCCTATTATTTCTTTAGAGTTAGAATTTATGCTCAATTAAAATCCATATGCTTGTGACTCATATCCTGATCATGTCCCTTTGATTGGTTGATCAAAGTCATATTTGATAAATTAATCACTTGACATTTATTTGATTCCCCTATCCAGTCAAGTGATTATAAGTCCCTTGATCACTTTATGGGATTATACATCTATACTTGCACTACATTGGATCTCAAGTCAAATTCAAGCTCAGGCTTCATGCCTAAGACTCTGAAGACTCTGCACCTTCAAGACTAGATCATTGCTTAGCTTTATCCTCCAAGTACAACAAAAAGATCATGCTTCAACATTTGTCAGTCATGATGTGAATTGTGTGCCACAAGCCTTAAGTAACGAATAATAACTAGAGGGATTTTTCATATCCTTATTTTGAGTATCTTTGGGTATGGGGCGTAGGCCCTAGTTATTCAAAGTATTCGCCTCCTTTCATAGACTTTAGTGCAATTCAAATCAAATTAATTTCAAGTCTTCCTCCCCACAGACAACACTTCAACAATCAAAATTTCACAACATTATTCTCTCTTTGGACCAAACACTACTCACTTTGGACATCCATACACTCTTTTGGGGTTAATCACCTTCTTATGGTTAAGCACCCATTTATGAATCAAACCCCTCTGTTTGGGTTAATCACCTCTCATGGTTAAAACCTTTTTCATGCATACTTTCCTTGTTAGTCACATGCTTGGACAAACCCCTTCCATTCACATTTGTCTCATTAGTCTCATACTTAGACAAACCTCTTCATGAATACTTTCCTTGTTAGCCCTATGCTTAGGCAATCCCTTTATGCACGCTTGCCTTGTTAGTCCCATGCATAGGTAAACCCCTTCCTTTCATGTTTGTCTTCTCAATCCCATGCTTATAGAGACCATGCCAAGTTTTACTTGTTAGTCTCATGCGTAGGCAACCCCCTTCATTTCATGTATGTCTTATTAGTTCCATGCTTAGATAGACCATGTCATGTTTGCCTTGTGATTCCCATGCGTATGCAAACCCCTTCCTTTCATGTCTGCCTTGTTAGTCTCATGCTTAGACAGACCATGTCATGTCTGCCTTGTTAGTCCCATGCTTAGGTAAACCCCCATATCTTCTCTATATTTGTCTTATCATATACTTGGTACTTAGACAAATCCTTTACTTGCATATATGTCTTGTTAGTCTCATGCTTAGACAGACTATTTCATGCCTGCTCGCCTTGTTAGTCTCATGTTTTGGCAAGCCCCATCATGCATGTTTGCCTTGTTAGTCTCATGCTTAGGCAAAACAATACTTTTACCACAATACTTCCACAACATTAAAATAACACTTTTGAAATTCAAGCAACTTTGTCTTTCTTTTAATTCAATTCAAGCAACTACTTTTTCCTTTTATCACACAAACCTTTTTCAAAATAATTTTCTTTCTTTTCATAAAAGAACCGTTATAATTTGTTCCTTAGCAGTCAAACTAAGATCTTGAAGCATCCAAACAAGGATCAGAATCAGCTAACTCTACACACTTCTAGGATACGATTATAATTGTTCCCTAAAATCAACCAACATATCTGTATTTTCTACCATGACTACAAAGTTCTGATTTTTTAATTGCACTATGAGAATACGTAGGCACGACGGTGAGAATCCTTGGCGAGCACACCAATTAATAAACTTATTTTTCCCTTTTATTATTTCACAAGTAACCTTTATATAGTAACACTCATTCGTGCAAAGGACAAACCAAAATGGTTCTCGTTGAGTACAGCGGATGTGAGGAGTGCTAATACCTTTCCCTTACATAATTGACTTTCTTACCCGTTTCTCTTCCCCTGGGTTTTATCAATATTTTCTCTTTCCTTTGGGAATAAATAAATTTCGGTGGCAACTCTATTGTATCTTCGAGCGTGTGATACGCTCAGGTATTTTTTGCAACGTGACAGGAATGTGGATTTTATGTTATGTATG
Organism: Lathyrus oleraceus; assembly: GCF_024323335.1. NCBI lineage: Eukaryota > Viridiplantae > Streptophyta > Magnoliopsida > Fabales > Fabaceae > Lathyrus > Lathyrus oleraceus. The sequence goes on from NC_066585.1 coordinate 107,208,080, forward strand.
GAGATTTTTAAAGTAGTCAATAAATTGGGTTATCTAAGAATTAAATGCATGTGGTATCATGATCCAAAGTTTTCATTTGAGTGTGGGCTTAGACCTCTTAATAATGATACAAATATTTTGAAATCAGAGGAAGGCATGAATGGTTATGGCAATGCTAATATCTATGTTCAACATATAGTATATGAACTTATTGTTCTAATAAAAGATGAAGTACGGGAGTATATTGAACTTGTACATGAACCAATAAGTATTGACTCAAATCATGGAGTTCATATTGAGGAGGGGGAAGACGTCCATGTTGAGGAGAGGAAGAAGCCCAAGTTAAGGATAAGAAAAATGTCCAAGTTTAGCAAAGTGAATATGTTGGCGAGGAAGATGATGATTTTTTTGTAGGATGATAATGATGATTGGGTGATAGTCAATTTGATGATTTAGATGAAGATGATTGGGATTTGACACACAAAGTACCTAGCCATACATTTATGCAAAAATACAATGATGCAGGCCAAGTCTCTTCAAAACAAGAACCAACAATAGTATCTGATTTTGGTGAAGGCCAAAATGTTGAATTAGATGACCTTAATACTCCTGAGGAAGTGAATATGAAGGTGATATACATTTGTATCCAAAATTTAAAGTGGCTGATTATGGTGATGAGGTGAGGCTTGAGCTTGGAATGACATTCACCATAAAGGAATTTGTTAGAGATGCGGTTAAGTCATATACAATGGAGTGGGAAAACTTGCACTTCAAGCAAAATAATAGTTATCAGGTGTGACAAGGAATGCCCATTTCATATGAGATTTAGTAAAAGGGCATCCAACCAATTCTAGCAATTGGTAAGCTTGATTGATGATCACACGTATCATATGATTTCCAAGAATATGCAAGATAAAACATAGTGGCCAGGTAAGAAGTTTATGTTTGACATATGATTACACGCACAAGAGGGGGGGGGGAGGGGAATTGTGGGGGTTTGAAAAAAGATTGCTTAAAACAAAACTATTTTCATTTTTAGAGTTCAAAATCATTTTAATAAAACGTTTGAAGATAGCAACAAAAAAATATGCAGAAAGTAAAAAGATAATGTAAGAGAGAAGACACTAGAATTTATAGAGGTTCTGTCAAAATTAAGTGATCTAATTCTCTCCCCAAGATATGATATTGAGAGTATCCAGTAATGCTTATAAGCTTTTAATAGATTGAATTTACAAACCCCCTTATACAAGGAAAAACGAAGTTTTAGGTTAACTTCCAACCAAACAAAGAATAATGGGTTGAAGCGGTTAGTCTTCCTTTTAAAAACAAACTTGAAGTGATTAGTCCCCGAGGTAAACTGATATTTTATATGGACTTAGGTCGAACCAATATGGAGTTTTGAACTGTCTATCCTCCAAACCAAATCGGGGTTTTACACGGATTGACCACGAACCAAACTCGAGTTTTACACTGACTGACCACGAATTTGGTGGCGACTCTTCTATTTTGCCTTCTTCTTCTCTTTGAAGAGGGCATTCTTCGTTTTGTTTGTCTGGTTCGTTATCCGAAACCTCGGTTACGACAAATACTAATAAATCTAGCATATAATTTTCACCAAAGTTGAATTACCAATCATATAATTTTCACCAAATAAGTGGCATTCAAAATACTAATAAATCTTTAATTACAATTGGTTATTGAAAGAGGTCAAATACCAATAAATCATTTTACTAATAAAATTATAATAGTCCAAACATATTTTGATCCGCCTGAGCATTTTAACCGAACATTTTTTATTTTAAAATTTGATAAAAACATGTATGTTTCCGAGAAATTTATTTCACACTGATAATTTTAGTGCATTCATTTTAATTTTGTGAGCACTTTTACATCCGATTTTTATTCATTTTTATCCTTTTATTTTATTTTTTAGGTTAAAATAATTAGTATAATTAACTAAGATTAATTAGATAATTAGATTGATTTTATTTTGAGTATTTAGTTTTTTTATTTTAATTATTAGAATGTTGCTAATATTCAAATAAAAGAGGAAATGAAGGTGAAATAAAAGAAAATATAGGGATCACGTTTCAGCAAGAATGGAGGACTCTCTCAATTTCTTTTTTGGACACGTGGACTCTTTCTATTGGATCTTTCCCTTTTGATTTCATGAGGAAAAAAAACAAAAGTTTCCCCCACTCCATGAGGGACGCGTGCCAGCTCATAAAGGGGAGCTCTCAAAACGCGTGAAAATGGGAAGCATTAAAAAGAAGAGATTCTCATTCATTTTGGAAGAGAGGCACATAACTTTTGTTTTCTTTTTTCTAAAAAAAAACTCTTTTTATAACTTCCTTTTCCTCTCTTTCCACCATCATCAAGCTGCCACCAAAATCGCTTGCGACATCCTTCTGCCTCCCTCTGACTGTGACCCTTCCTCAATCACCCTTTATTTCACCACCCCTTCATAATAAAGAAAACCTCCTCTCTCAAATCTTCGAATCACCATGAATTTCCTCTAATTACATCAATCTCCACCTTCTGCACGTCTCCAACCTCACCGCGGAAACCACCTTGAAGAAGCAACAACAAACACAACAACGAGCAGTTATGTTTTAAAAAAACTCATGGTTACACATTCAAGTCAGTTTCGCATTTAGATTTTGGAAATATTGAGCGGGTATCTCATCTTGCAAGAACTTGTTGGTGATATGTCTATGGAAGATATATTCTTTTAATCTGATTTTGGGCACATATGGAATACTGACCATTAGTCTATGTGTTGGACCTAGGGCAATTGTTGTACTTACACTGGTTGAATAGGAATAGGAGACCTCGAGTAATGGCATGGGAAATTAACGTTCTATACATAGCCTAACCCTGCTTACACTAGCGGACTAGGGATAGAAAGCTCTAAGTAATGGTTAGTGAGTTATTTTGTGAGGGATCGGCTATAACGGTTTTATTAATTCGTCGTGGGGTTATAGTGAGAAGATCATTCATACAAGGCATCAAACATCAACAATAGAGGAATAGGGGATTCTAAAACACAACTTGACCGCTTTCGTGATTATGTTTAATCGCTTATTTACTTTTGGCAGTAAAACTCAAAAATCCCCCATGTTTACTAATTTTTATATTTTCCACGCATTTTGTCTTGCCTTAAAGGCAGTTCTCGTGGATTCGATCTTTTTATTACTATGAAATTATCGATACATTTGTCGAGAAGTCATCAGTTAAGTACTACAACACTCTCTCTAGACGTACGTAGACTCTCAATCGTCTAGGAATACATGTGAGCTACATCTACACTATAAAAATCTTGCTAAACTCTAATCTAGGAGGACATGTGAGCTATATATGTACTATAATATTTTCTCTAGACATCCGTAGACTTTCAACTGTCTAGGAGTACATGTGAGTTACGTTGGTACTACGACACTCTCTCTAGATACAACATATTCCCCCTCTAGTATAATGCATGATGAATCATACATACGATAATTCCTCCCGGTCTCCTTCCCCTCTTTAAAACACATTTGCCTTGATTACCACATTAGGGTCTTCATAAGGTTTTACCACACATTCACTTTGATTGTCGCATTAGGGCTTCACAATAATTTTATTAAACCTTCAACTCGATTGTTACATTAGGGCTTCGCAATGATTTTACCAAGTGTCACATAGTCAACAGGATTCATTGATCAATAAGTGTTATCACATACACTAGAAGAATTACATGGAAAATTTAAATCTTTTAAAAGAAATACGATACATAGTCGTCATTTTAATACACCATTGGATAGAGCTTTGAACTAGCTTTCTAACACATCCAAATGCGTCTCAATCGGAGTTACGAAATATATTTTACGGTGGTTTTAGGGTGTGTAACTGCCTTAAATTTTGACCAATTTCGAGGGTGGTAACCGGTTATAGACAGAGTATAACTTGTTACACCACTGTTCTGAACCAAAAATCACTCGAATTCCCATCATTTTTCCAACCCTAGTCTCATAGAATCATGTCTTAACCTAAGATAGAGTTGTAAACATTTCAAAATCGTACATGCAAATAGAATTTCACACACATTCATGGCAAGAATGAAGTTAATAGGATCAAACATGCAAGTTTCAAGAATTTAACCAAAATCCCCTCATGCAATAATCCTAGGTTTTAATCTCAATTAAAGCCTAAGAACCCCACATTAGGTTAAATCTTGAATTAAAGAGGAATTAGATGATGATGGAGATTCATAATCCAGAGTTTATGAATAGTCATCTCGTAGGGAAATTCTCATAAGAATTAGGATGAATTTGCGGTTTAAGGGAAACCCTACTATCATAAACGTTAAAATATTGATGTTATAGAATAATCTCTCCTCTTACCTTGTTATTGCAGAATTTCCTTCGTGAAACTCTCAACAATGACAAATACTCTTCCTTTCACAATCTTTACTGTGATCTTCTTGGTAAATTAGTTTCTTTGGATAAGAAAAGAGGGTCTATGGTTTTTCTCCTTTTTCTCAAAAAAAAATAAGTGTGTATCATTTGATTCTCTCTTTTGATCCCTTTTCCTTTCTTTTCTCTACTTTTCTCTTCTCTCCTTAAAATCTAATTTTTATTTCACTCATTTTTCTCTCTATAAATTACTCCCAAATAGTAATTATAATAATAATAATAATAATAATAATTCATTCAAAAACAATTAAAAAAATTAAATAACAATGAAATAATATTTAATCCAAAAAAAAACTATTGAATCTCTCATACCACCATCAAGGTCGATGTTATGAAGGGTTAGGCCCTTAACATAGAGCCTCAAAATTTTACTCTACAAGAAAATTAAAGAATATCTATAAAAAAAAGTTAACATTATCAACCCTTTTACCATAGGTACATGTAACTTACTCACTAAAATGTATTGGGAAATGTTAATAAGTACACATATCTACTTATCTATTACTATATTTTAGTAAATATTAAGCAAAAATTAACTCATACATGAAGAATAATGTTTTTGGTTGGGTCTAAAATTTCAACTTATAATTCATACATGATAAACATCCCCTTAAAAATCAAGTACCTAAAGTTTGCAAGAGTATAACCAAATATTTTATACCAAACTCACTTTCACTTATTTGTCAGTGAAAGAGGAGTGAGAGACAATTCAGAAGTAAAATCATAGAGAAACTCATGACCATGATCGGAAAAATCAGTGAACAATATATCAATTTAAATAAAAGATAATTCTAATTTTTTTTCCTTTTTTTAACAAATTCAATATTTAAAGTTGGAACAAGACCATTTTAAAATAGAAATTTATATTTTAAAAAATATTACCCGTCTCTAAATATAAATTTTTCTTTTATCCTTTTTATAAGATTTATATAAAATCTTAAAGTTAGTTAATTATTTCTTTATCAATACATTATTAACTATGTTATATGATATATTTTTCTGTAATATGTAATAAATATTCTATTTAAAAATTAATTAATTATCTTTTTACAAGATAAATTCGTAGAGCTATACAAATTACCAACAAATTTATTTTTAAACTCCCATGACTTATTAAGGGAAGAGGCAGATGCTGTTTTTTTAATGTAAATGATCCGTACAGAATCATATTAGAAGAGTTGTTTATATCAATCAATGTTGCAGTTAATCCCAACCATGATATAGGTTTTTATTGCAATATTTGATGTTTGTTTATAATTGAAAGCAATGTTGCTTGTACTCACACAATGAGTAAACGACATATTACAGGACCACATTTATAAACCAAAAGCGACAGATACAACACGTAAGACACATCAAAAGTCCTTTTATCATGAGCATGCACATGCACAAGACCAATGTACCTTACCAACATTAAATTACTGTAAACAATGCATGTGACAGACAGCAGAAAAACAACAAAAGGTAGCAATAGTTGCAAGGAAAAAAACATGCATAAAAAGTTGGAGAAGCCTCGGCATTATATTATTGAATCATATTATATGGTCAATAATAACACATATAATGAATGGACTATATATACCAATAACTGTTAAGTGAAAGAAGAACAAAAAAATATCATTCTCTTTCTAATATCTAATATAGCAAATGAAAATGCAGATATAACATAGATGCTGCTGCTATTGCTTCTAATCTTTTACTATTTCAGAATTCGGAATATTTCAATATACATTTGGAATCCCGTATCCGCCGTGATGAGATTTCTGCCATCTCCATGCAGTTTGTATACTCTCTTCAAGATTAGTGCGATGTGCAGACCATTTCAGTTCACGGTTGATCTTCGTTGGGTTACTATACACTTCGGCGTAATCACCGGGACGACGAGGGAGGTATTCTACTTTAATGTTCACCCCTGTAGCCTTTTTGCAAGCTTCAACAAACTCCTTCACTGAGCTACCTGATAAACAGAACCGAAACGATAACCATGATGAGACAACTAAGAAAATCAAAGGACTGTATTCATATTCTAAAGTGTTTATGTAACCTACCTTTTCCAGTGCCAACATTGTAGATACCAACTTTAGCAGGTTGTGCCTTTTCGAGAGCTTTCACATGAGCATCAACCAGGTCTGTTACATCGATATAATCTCGTATGCAAGTTCCATCGGGCGTCTTATAGTCTGTTCCTCTAACCTGCAAAGTAACGGCAACATACTCGGTTTCAGGAACTTCATTCATGAGTTTTTTTTAATGACTCAGAAAATATCATCATACCTTTAAGCCAGGAATAATACCACGAGCTGCATCAAAGCAGGCACCGGATATTCGACCTTGCTCTCGCAATTCAGGTCTTGGAGCCTCGCCCAATCTTCCTTCAGGGTCCGATCCAATCACATTGAAGTATCTAATTCAAAAGTATAGCCACCATATTAAAGAGAAGAAAAAAACTGAATGAGATAAAAAAAGCAAAGAGCATCATGCAGTTCTTTAAATGAACCCATAACACAACTATATTAAGAATCATTTATAGCTTAAGCAACAAAGGAAAGACGAAAACACCGAGGAAAAATGCAAATGTAAAATACAAACCTGAGAATCATTATTGCCATGTCTGAATTTTTAGAAAAATCAAGAATGATATCCTCTGCCATCTTCTTGGCTTTCCCATATGGATTAATTGGGACCTGATATATAGAACAACAATGCTAACACTAAACTTTACCTTCGCAAGCAATAAACCAATCGAGGATGCAATGAGAAAACAAAAATTTATCAACGAATGTTATATTTCCCACCTGCGGTGTTACTTCTGTAATGGGCATCTTTTCGGGTTCTCCGTATGTTGCACAAGTACTAGAATATATCAATGTCTTCACATCATGTTTAGCCATAGATTCCAATACCAACAAGGTATTTGAAGTTATATTGTGATAATACCTGACAAACATAAAAATTAGAAACCGGAAAAAGTGCCAATTTCAATGTTTTCAAGAGATTAAAGTGCCTGAAAAGAAACCAAACCAGAAATGCTTACTTAAGAGGATCCACAGTGCTTTCCCCTACGTATGCAACAGCAGCAAAGTGCATGACGGCATCAAATTTGTTCTCCAGAAATATTTTATTAACCTGATAAAGAGTTAGTAAAACAAACTATCATGAGATTTCCCTATAACAGCACTAATAGAAATAAAAGTGTAACAGCAAAATATTTCTTGTGATAAAAGAGTATAATGACCGATTTTGGGTCTCCCAAGTCAGCATATATAAATTGAAGCCTTCCGGGTTCTGGAAATAAGTCTTGAAGAACCCTGACGGCACCCAAGTTTCCTCGTGACAGATTGTCCTGCAATAAAGAGAAAAATTCATGTTTGTAGCGACCAAATTGACACGTACATTTGGCTTTTATTAGAGAACCATTCCTTTTTATGAATAGAGAGACATACTACTATGGTGACACGATAATTTTCCTTCAGAAGTCGAAGAGTAGCATGTGAGCCAATAAAGCCTGCTCCACCTGTTACTAAAACATGAGTGATCCCAGGTTCGTGGACGGCAAACTGAAAAAAAGGAGGAAAATGCGAAATAAAAAAGAACAATTAGCGAATAACAGAGTAAAGTTACAATAGATTTAAATGCATAGATAACAAAAACTGGAAAGGAACATTATAACTGAAAAGAAAATGGATCATCAATTTTATTTTTTAACTGAATAATCGATAAACATAACCCTTCAATAAGTAATGATAGCAAAGACAGAAACTAAACAGGACTAGTATATCTGCCGTAGACTAAAAAATGACATCTCAAATCTCAAAGGCCTAACAAATGACTCTTCTATGAGTATGATCCTACACAATCGAATAAAAATTTGACAGATTATTCTAGTCAAGAAAAAATGTTTCAAATACACAACAGGATTATACCTACATCTTCCAAGTTCGATTCTGATTCCTATGTAAAAAGTCAATTATTAACACCAAGAATAGTAAACAATGTAATCTATAGATGCATCAAACATAACAAATGTTTACACAAGGTAATGGACACTTTGATGGTATCAAACCTATATGAGGATTACCGGATTAGGGGAATACAACGATGGAGATCGCTTGATCATGAAAATACATATTGTCGTTAATGCAGCAGCGAGAAAAACTTTTCCAACCAAATTGCCCTTCCTTTTTGGGTCTGCATAATCCATACCTAAAAATAGAGGAAATCATAAGAAACTACATTTTCAAACACAAATCACAGTGCCACATGGTTTCAGCAAACTCAGCACGATTCAAAACATGCACTAAAATACTTCAAATATCAAGGACAAAATCTTACTTCCCATTGCTGTAGGTCTGGTTGTCCTTGCTTGAGTTCTAGACCTGACAAAATTTAGCATTTGAAAAAACCCTATCACTTAGTGTCAAGAATAAACTCTTATTCCTTGATACCTATGATCAAATCAAGCTCCACTCCTAGACAGATCTTGAGAGACATACTGCAGTAAAAAAAACCAGACCATATAACACATTTTCATATCTAGAATTGAAAACAACCAAACCAAGTAAGAAAAACACCAAACAATCAAAAATATAACAAGCAAATTGACCCTAAAATACAGATATAACACTGAATTCAAAAGGAATGTACCATCAGAAGAAGAAACCAGTGATGAGTAATTGAAAAAGCAAAATATCTAAATTTGAAACACTAGTACTAAAAGACATGCAAATCAATTACTATGATTCATACCATTTAAAGCAAAGTAGTTGTTTATAAATCAAGAAAACAAACAAACAAAACCGAATCCTTAGCCTCTCCCATTGTTAACAAAAGGACCACATTCCAAATTAAGGTGCAACAATCGATAATTGAAAGCAACAAAACTTATGCAGAACAAAACAAACACAGAAAACTCCACAGTTTCAAGATCCAACACATGGCAAAACCAAACAAAACATCCGAGAGATAGATATAGTTCATGCGAAACAGACCCGAAAATTGTTGTGGCAGTGACAAGATCTTAATGGATAAAGGGGGAAATGGTGTAATTGAAAGTTTTTGAATGTGTAGCAGAAAAATGGAAGATGTTGTGGAAGAAGGAGAAAAACGAAAAATGAAAAGGTGAAAGAAAGAGGGAGATGGAGAGGGGAGTGAATGTGAATGGATGAGTGGTGGATGTGGAGAGAGAAAGAAGAGAGAGAGAGAGAGAGAGAGAGAGATGGGGAGAGAGAAACGGGGAGTCAGTTCTGTGCGTGGAGTCCATGTTGTTGTGAAAGAGAAAACGCACACTGAACGAATGAGAGTGCAACAACAAACAATAACGAACGACATCGTCCAAGGATGATTCATTTCTTTCTTTCTTTTTTTTCTTTAAAAAAATCGTATAAATTATTTTTGAGTAAATCAAAAATTGTAAATGTATGTCAATTAGATATTTTTAATATATAAAATATTAAATTACTTGTTTGAATTTTTAAACTAACTTTATTTTAATCTTTTTATTTGTAGAGATACTCAATAAATACTCAGATCCATTTAAGAATAATCACCTGTGTTTTTTGTGACTATCATCTCATCTGATTGAGCAAATCATGGGTTTGCATTACAAAGTAAATCAGGTTGGTCAACAATAGTATGGACTCGACGAGGAAAGTTTGTTCCGAGAGACTGAATAGAGCAACTCGTCTCTCGAGCTTTATTGTCAGACCTAACAAGACCCTAGTTTATTCAGTGTGAGTCATAGAAGTGGTGCACACAGTTGTATCAATCATATGCGAGTCTTCGTCATTTCTAGAAGAATATAACCTTGATCTAGAGTCACCTTGAGGTGTATCTGGGACGAGGATAGGGAAGTTCGTAGAGAAGTTCCACAAACTCGAGACTCTCCACTTTCGTATTCGATGAAGACTCTTTGCTGGTGAGCTCGAGAATGTTGTTTAGGGGTGCATCATATAGGTTAATCATGACAATACGCAAAAAAAAAGACAATGATGTACCTATATATGAGAATGAGAGAGAGTATGTGAAACCACGGGTTAAAAAGTAACATAATGCCCAAACACCTGAGCAAAGAGAACTAGTAGACAAAACCAGAAAGAAGAAATGAGTGTGTAGTATCAAGAAAGCGAAAAGAGACCTTTGGGAAAGCCTTCCTTTTATAAGGAAGGCAATTGATAATCAACGATTCAGATCAAAAGTAGGAAACAGATCTAAAGGTAGCAAGTCAACCGTCTCATCAGAAGTAGTGAAGAGCCAAAGTACTCTGCTACTCTAATTAGGGAAATCATGTCATAACCTGTACCTCTAGAGTCACACACCTGGAGAGAGGAGTGAAATGTTTCAATGATGGGAAAACATTTAATGCGTCTGTCCCCCACTACTTTTTTAATTGACTTCAAGCATTTATACTTCTAGTTCAAAGCAAACGACAACCTCTGAGGTCGACCACGAATGCTAAAGACTTCCCCGAAAAGCCTTGGGTGCAACCATTTTGGGTTGCCCTAAAAGGTAAGGCCAAATTGATATCAATCCACTCCAAATGACCCAGGATATAAAATTCATCTAATGAGATATTAAAGATATATTTTTCTGTTATCTACTTTTACTATACGTATCTTGAATCTTGAACCGACATGAGGATTGGAGTGCAAATCTTGCAGGTACATCCCGTATCGGAGATCAGCACCACCAGTTCAGAATTATTCATCGTTAAAAATATACACGTAATTCTGATTCCAAAACGAAACATATAGTTTGTCGGTTACAAATTAAATAACTTTGTTAAATAATCTGTTTGAGTTTATTAGAATTAAAATTTCTTAAGTTAGCTGACTTATAAAAGGTTATGACGATATAGTGTAAAGGTTATGCATTTTTAATACAAATTTTTCTCTTTTATTTTTCTATCATTTATCTTGTTAATTTTTTTTTAATTTGGTATCTGACTTGAGACCGACTAATCTAAGAGGACCAATCTACTATCCACTAGAGAGACAATTTAAAGTCATCTTGCCAATTGTTGTCATAGTATTGGTAATATAATATTCTATATATTTCCTTATCCTTATCTCACTCTATCTCTTATCAGAACCAATATCATAAACCCTCTTTTGTTTTATCACTTTATTTCTCTCTCTCTGGAAATCAACTTATGAGTCTCTCATCATCTTCGTTTTCTTTGATAACGAACACCATCGACGAGGTTATCATCATCCATCCCCATATGCCACCACTTACACCAATACATACTTCATCCACTAATGAGCCCGTCACCCCATCGTTCAAAATCAAAACCCTTATTGTACCTATCAAACTTATATGTTAAACTCTTATTTCATGCATCTCAGCGATAACCTGAAATTGTAATTATTTCTCTTTCCCTAAATGATTATAACTATCATACATGGTCTCGACCCATCAAAGACTCCCTATATTCCAAAAATACATTAAGTTTTCTTGATGAAACCTTAACTCTTCCTTAAAGTTCCAACATAATATATCTTGCTTGAGACCGATACAATATTATGGTAATGTCATGGTTGACGAATTCCATTGAATCAAAGATTGTTTAAAGTGTTTTTTAGATGGACACACGCGCGTGAAATTGGGAAAGAACTCTAAGACAGATAACACCAAGGAGATGCATTTTGGATATATGGTCTATAAGAGGAGATTTAATCTTTTAAGCAAGGATATCAAAATATTACACAATGTTTTACCACTTTGAAGAAACTTTGGAAGGAACTTGATAATTTATGGCATATACCTACATGTAACTGCACAGTCAAGTGTTCATGTCTTCTTCTTCCAATATTCGAGAATTATATAGAGAATGACTATGTCATTAGTTTTCTTAAGGACTTAAATGAACAATATGCCTTGTCTGATCCTAAATCATGCTTTTGCATCCCTTACCATTGAAAAAGGTTGTGTCCCTCCTCATTCAACAAGAAAGATAACTTTGACAAAGAAAGTATAACCTTAATATTATACAAGAAATTTATTTGATGTTGTAAATTCAAAGTTGATCACGACTTGATAGTCTGTAGAACTCCAAAACATAATAGGCCAACAGATTGACGCCACCTTTGAAAAGATATATATTGACGTCAATTGGGCTCACAACACCATATACAGTCGTCAATCTAATTGACGCCACCATTAAAAAAGTAAGTGTGGTCGCCAATTCGTCTGGCACCACCACTTCGTTCCAAAAAAATAATTGTTTGATAGCGGGATGGATTGAGAATTTTTTGAAACCTAGGTTATTTTGAAAATAAATTCGAAAAAGTGGGTTATTTGAATTTAAAAATTCACATTCCCTCTCTTTTCTTAATGAATTGATTAATGTGTATTACTTTGAAAGTCAAAATGCTTAAATTGTGGCGAATATATTCTACGATTTATCTTTTAGTTGCGAACGTATATCGTTGATGACCATTAATACATATTTAAACATTAAAAGTTTGAACAGAATATTTTATCAATATAGTTTTATTTTATATTAATATTAATTGACATTGATAAAAATAATTTGACAAAACTATTATTCGGTTTTTTTTATTTATCACTTTTCTTTTAATCTCTGAAAGCGACATTTATTTTCCAGTCGAAAAAGTGTTCATTTTCGAGATTTAAAACCTAAATAATTACCATAAATATAAAAGAAAAAATAATAGATCAAATTGAAATTGATTCCCACAACATCAATTAAAAGGTTAATTAAATAGATTTTCAATTTAAATTAAATGGAAATAACAATTATTTTACAAAATTTATGGATGACAGATATATTACGGAATATTCCCTTAATCCGAAAAAATCCTAGGAAAAAAATCATCATTTTTTCTCAAATTATTTAATAAAAATTACTTTTATTATTATTTAATTGGTCTCTTTCAAAAATGCATCTTTTATACAATAAAATTAAAATGAACTATATTTAATTCAGTCTCTCTTGATTTATAATTATTATGTTATATATTTTTAATAAAAAATTTAAATTATTATGTTATATATTTTTAATAAATGTGATTTTTATTTATTTAAAAAAGAAAATTGGAATGGAAGGTACTATATTTAAGTTGAATTTGCTTTATAATAGTCCAATGATGTGCTACCATTTGTTGTGCAATGCGCGATGAACGCGGCACTCAGTCCCCGCTTAATTAAATCTGCATGCCATGCCGCGGACTGTACTAGTACCACTTTTGGACCTACGTGTCTGTTCATGTGGGCCAATTCCTTTGAATTCGAGATCTTTTCTCATAAAGAAGGAACTGCACAAATCATCATCACCATTAATAAGGACTATTCATTTTTGTCTTTTTTATATTCACTCTTTCCTTATTTATAAAATTGTATATTTCAATCAGTCTAAATGAATTATTGATTGTGGAACTGAAAGAACAATACATTGCATAATATTAAAAAATAAAGTTAAATACAATTTATTCTAATTTTAATTTATTATTGTAATAAAAACATTTTGGATTTCCCATTATAATATATGTGTCTTGGCCCCTTAAGTGATTGTTTATCTGATTTTATTTATTTATTTATATATAATTTTTTTTCTACTTTTTTATATTTGATTTTTATTTTTTTTTCTCTAAATTTTTAACCTTTTTTCTACCTTCTTTATATGTTTGTTTTTTTTTAATTTTATTTTTAAATAATAATTCAAAGTTTAAAATATTCAAAACAAAATTCAAAAAATTCAAAAAAAAATCATGTGGACTACCAAATTAGTAAATATGAAGATTCTAATTGATTAATCAATAAAGAGGATAAAAAATATAATCTAAATGAAGAATAAAAAAAATTGTTACATGAAATAAAGCATAATTCATTCACGATATAGTGAGATTAAATGTATTTAACTCTAAAAAAATATGAACGGTGTAATTAGGGCTGGAAATGAGTCGAGTCGAGTCGAACCCGTCGTCAGCTCGACTCGACTCAATAAGAATTGGTTTACCTTGAAACTCGACTCGAGTTCAACACGAACTTTTTTTAAGCTCGAACTCGACTCGTTTTAAGTTCTTGAACAACTCGGTTCAACTCGTTAGGTTCAGTTTGTTTACTTCACGGACTAAAAAGTCATTTTTTAAAGTTTAAATTTTTTTATTATATTTGACATTTTAAATTATTTTTTTTAAAGGGAAAATATTAAAACAAAATAAAGCTTTCAAGAGATAAATTTAAAAGTCTAATTCAAAAACTATTCTTTTTGAGTTTAAGTTTGTCTCAAAAACTATTACAAATATAATAAAATAGTACAACAAAAACTATTAGAAATTGATACACTCCCATCACAAAATGATTATTCAACTTCAATCTTCATTACACCAACTGTCAACTGTCATAGCTAGTAAGGAAAGGATAACCTGCAAGATGGAAGAAGATAATTTTTAAGCCAATTAAATTCATATATCAGAATACCAACACAACATGATCATGGTATGCTATGCTAAATCAATTACTTCTATAAATAAATTCATTTTAAATATATCACAAATAGCGGTACCTTTTAAATATATCACAAATGTCAATACTTCATATATCACAAATAGCAGTACCTTAAATCAATTCTTTTTAAATTCATGAAATTTCTAGATTTATGTTACAACATTGGTATGGTTTGAACACCATATTAAAGCTCACAAATTAATATACATTGCAGTTACCTTTTAAATATATCACAATTAACACAATACTAATTCCTCATATATATATATATAACAAATAGCAGTACTTTAAATGATTAATTCTTTTTAAATTCATGAAATTTCTAGATTTATGTTACAACACTGGTATGGTTTAAACACCCTATTAATTGTATGAGATGCTAACAACTAACAAGTAATAAAGACTAAATACACAGTTAATTATACAACAATCTCACTCACCTGCATTGATAACTCTCTATTTATCATCAAGGGAGTAACGTAATTTATGTTTGCACTTGCTCCTGTTGGAAATTGTTTTGCAATATTAGTTCCAAAATGACAAAAGAGTTAAATAGCATTTAATGATTTGAATTCAATTTTTTAGTTATTGTTTTGTTTGAATTTTGAATTCAATTTTCATATCTTTTCATGAAATAGTGTCATATATGAAACATTGTGTTTTATGGTGAAATGGTGTTGTTTCATCAAAGGTTGCAAACTTTTGAAACAACATCCATATCTCCTATAAATATATGATTCTATTCAGAAAAATAACACAAGAACTAAAAACGTATTTCTCTTCCAAATTCCAGAAAAATCTTCCTTGCATTTCGGGTTCTTCACTTGTCTTGTGCAGACTCGAAATTAAGGCTGATATTATCCTGAGTGTTCTTGCATTTTCCAACTCTAAGACATAATAAAAGAGTGCTTGAAATACTTTTAAGGAAAGTGATTCTCAATCACGATTCAGTCCTGGATCCATTTAGTTTTACCGAATTTTCTAACAATCTTAAAAGTATTAGTAACATAATGGCTTCAGACGCTGCTGTTTCAAGCATCAAAGTGATGAACCAGGATCTTGTCAAGTTAGATCGATTTGATGGAACAAATTACACAAGATGGCAAGACAAGATGACATTCCTATTGACTGCCCTGAAGGTTCACTATGTTCTTGATCCCGACCTACAACCAATACCTGAACCAACAGAAAATGATTCGGAAGAACTCAAGAAGGAGTGCAAGAAACTCAAGAAGGAGCGCAAGAAACGCAAGGAGGACGAACTGCTTTGCCGTGGACACATTCTGAATACTTTATCTGATCGTCTCTACGACCTCTACACAGACAATCCATCGGCAACAGAAATATGGAAGGCACTAGAATTCAAGTTCAAGGCTGAAGAGGAAGGTACGAAGAAGTTCTTAATATCTAAATATTTCGATTTTAAATTCTTAGATTCTAAGCCCATTCTTCCCCAAGTGCATGAATTGCAAGTTCTGGTCAATAAAATAAAGGCAGTAAAAATAGACATCCCTGAGACCTTCCAAGTCGGTGCAATTATTGCAAAATTACCACCTTCATGGAAAGGCTACCGAAAGAAACTGTTGCACAGTTCCGAGGACTTCTCCTTGGAGAAAATTCAGAAACATCTTCGAATCGAGGAGGAATCGAAGGAGAGGGAGAAATCAGAACCCCCTACTCATTTCAAAACAAACGCTGTGACCAACAAGGGAAAGAAGAGACATGATGGCATGAAGAGTCATCTTGGACCAAAGAAAGAACATAACAAGTTCAAGAACTCTGGCGGTCATAAAGGTCCAAAGAAAGGATGTTTCGTATGCGGTAAACCTGGACACTATGCTCGAGATTGCAGACAAAATAAAGCAAAAAATGAGATCAATGCAATTCGATCAGATGATGACATAATTGCTACAGTGAGCGAAATTATGGCAATCAAAGGAAAAGTTCAAGGTTGGTGGTATGACACTTGTGCTACGGTGCATGTTACTTATGACAAGGCTGCATTCAAAACCTATTCTGAAGCAATTGATGGACAAGAGGTACAAATGGGAAATGAAGTTCGCTCTAAAGTTGTTGGAACCGGTTCGGTCGAACTTAACTTCACTTCTGGAAAGAAAGTTACACTTGTAAATGTGCTTCATGTTCCAGACATGAATAGGAATCTTGTTAGTGGGGATTTATTGGGAAAACCGGGTATTAAATCTGTATATGAATCAGGCAAACTTATTTTGACCCGTAATGGTGTATTCATTGGAAAAGGATATTCCGCAGAGGGAATGATCAAACTATGTACTAATGATGATATTATTAATGAAATTTCTAATTCCGCTTACATGCTTGATTCCGTTTCTTTATAGCATAATAGATTAGCACATTGTGGTATTAGTTCTATGAAGAGACTAATTAAATCTGGACTAATTCATGTAATATAAATGATTTCAAAAAATGTGAATTATGTGTTGAATCAAAAATGATTAAGAAGCCTCTCAAAAGTGTTGAAAGGAAAACGAAATTACTTGATCTTGTGCACTCAGATTTGTGCGAATTTAATGGCATGTTGACACGTGGAGGGAATAGATACTTTATTACATTCATAGACGATTCCTCTAGATACACTCATGTATATCTCTTAAAGCATAAAGATGATGCATTTAATGCCTTTAAGACTTATAAAGCAGAAGTCGAAAATCAATTAAATAAAAGTATAAAGGTCCTTAGAAGTGATAGGGGCGGCGAATACTTTTCAATTGAATTTGATGCATTCTGTGAAGAGCACGGTATAATACATGAATGTTCGGCACCACGAACACCGCAACAAAATGGCATGGCAGAAAGAAAGAATCGAACATATCAAGAGATGATGAATGCCATGTTGATGCATTCTAAATTACCCCTTAACTTGTGGGGTGAGGCATTATTGTCCGCCTGTCATATAATCAATAGAATTCCGTTAAAGAAAACTGGTATATCTCCATATGAGTCATGGATAGGCAGAGCGCCAAATATCGGTTACTTTAAAGTGTGGGGGTGTGTGGCATACTACAAAAACATGGACTCTAAAAGAACCAAGTTGGGTCCTCGAGGAATAAGATGTGCTTTTGTAGGATATGCACAACACAGTAAAGCATATAGACTCTTAAATCTAGAATCTAATGTAATTGTTGAATCCCGGGATGTAGAATTCTTTGAAAACCTTATCACAAAGGATAAAGGATCGGAGTCGGCCACTAATAAAGAATCTCATGAAGATAACTCTTCTCGGATTGTAGAAATACAAACTGAAGGCACTCCTATAATCATTGAACCACAACCCGAGCCTAGGATAAGCAAGAGAATTCGGAAAACAAAGAATCTAGGACCAGATGAGATTGATTCTCAATCTATTTCCTTTTATCTTGTTGAGGGAAATTGTAAGAACTTTGTTCAACGCATTCCGATTATTCTTCAAGTGGAAGATGATCCAAAAACTTATAAGGAAGCAATAACTTCAAGGGACTCCACCTTTTGGAAAGATGCTATCCAAGATGAAATGGATTCAATTGTATCAAACCACACTTGGGAACTTGTTGACTTACCTAAGGGATCAAGGCCCATTGGATGCAAGTGGGTGTTTAAGAAGAAATACCATAGCGATGGTACTCTAAACACTTATAAATCCAGATTAGTGGCAAAAGGATTTAGACAGAAAGAAGGCATAGATTACTTCGACACATACGCACCAGTAGCAAGAACAACTACTATTAGATTGTTGTTTGCCTTAGCATCTTTGAATGATCTTATAATCCATCAGATGGATGTTAAAACAGCGTTCCTAAATGGAGATCTCGATGAGGAAATCTACATGGAACAACCAGAAGGCTACCTGCTTCCTGGAAATGAACAAAAGGTGTGTAAACTTGTCAAATCCTTATACGGACTAAAACAAGCACCAAAACAGTGGCATCAAAAATTTGACTCTGTAATACTCTCAAATGGATTTATTCCTAATTCTTGTGACAAGTGTTTATACACAAAGACGTGCAAAACCACTGTAATATTCCTTTGTCTCTATGTCGACGATATGTTGATCATTAGTAATGATTTAAAAGGAATCTTAGAAACAAAGAAGTTTCTAACATCCACTTTCAAGATGAAAGATCTTGGACTTGTTGACACAATTTTAGGGATCAAGGTTAAGCGAAATAGTGGGGGTTATGAACTTAGTCAAACCCACTATATTGAGAAAATGCTTGATAAGTTTAAACATCTAAACTTTAAGGAAGTAACCACTCCATTTAATCATGCCAACAAACTTCAAAAGAATAATGGAAGATCAGTGGCTCAATTGGAATATGCAAGTGCAATAGGGTGTCTAATGTACTTAATGCAATGTACCAGACCCGACATATCATTTGCAGTCAGTAAAATGAGTCGATTTACTAGTAATCCAAGTAATGAACATTGGAAGGCAATTACAAGGATTTTTGGCTATCTACTGAAAACCAAGGACCTTGGTCTTCACTATGGAAGGTTCCCTGCCATATTAGAAGGATACACTGATGCGAGTTGGATATCTAATATTGGAGACCATAAATCTACAACTGGATGGATATTTACACTTGCTGGTGGAGCAATTTCTTGGAAGAGCAAGAAACAAACATGCATTACACTTTCGACCATGGAATCAGAGTTTGTGGCTCTCGCTTCCGCCGGTCAAGAAGCGGAATGGTTGAGGGATCTTCTGTTGGAAGTTCCATTGGCTAAAGACAATGTCTCAAAAGTGATGATACATTGCGATAGCCAAGCCACATTAGCAAGAGCATTCAGCGAAGTGTATAATGGAAAGTCTAGACATATAGGACTTAGACATTCGTTCGTAAGAAAATTGATTAAGGATGGAATCATTTCACTCACCTACATACGAACATGCTATAACTTAGCAGATCCGTTTACTAAGCCACTGGCCAGAGACTTAGTACGAACAACCTCGAGAGGAATGGGGTTGAAACTCCTTAAATAAAGGTTCCGACAGCGGCAGCAACCCAATCTTATGTTAACAAAACATTAACTTCAAGATTCAATGGGTAACAACAAGTCGTTGAATTGGATGTAAGTCAAGAATTTGGGAAATAAGGTTGACTGTGTTGAATTGAGGGTTGAGGTTTCCAAAACCTCTTAATGAAGTTCATTAACGAAGAAGAGTATCTATTGGAAAGGATGCTATATGAACCTCACCTATGTGAATTTTGAGATGGTGCCGTCTCAAAGTGAGAGTTGGAGTTTCTCTCATGAAAAATTCATGAAAAGGATAGCATATGGCCATAAATAAGTGCTAAGCGAGATATGTAAAGGAAGAACCTTTAAAGAGTGTGTGTAAGGTAACGCCGGTCTGATCCCATGGATTAATGGTTTAAAAGCTTTGCTACCAAACATTCCGATTAAACTCTGCGTTATCCTCACTAAGGTTAAGTTTAAAATCGAAAGATACCTAACTGTATTAACACTTTTTATATTTCACTATCTGGAATGATTTTTGTCATTATTAGAACTAGTGGGGGATTGTTGGAAATTGTTTTGCAATATTAGTTCCAAAATGACAAAAGAGTTAAATAGCATTTAATGATTTGAATTCAATTTTTTAGTTATTGTTTTGTTTGAATTTTGAATTCAATTTTCATATCTTTTCATGAAATAGTGTCATATATGAAACATTGTGTTTTATGGTGAAATGGTGTTGTTTCATCAAAGGTTGCAAACTTTTGAAACAACATCCATATCTCCTATAAATATATGATTCTATTCAGAAAAATAACACAAGAACTAAAAACGTATTTCTCTTCTAAATTCCAGAAAAATCTTCCTTGCATTTCGGGTTCTTCACTTGTCTTGTGCAGACTCGAAATTAAGGCTGATATTATCCTGAGTGTTCTTGCATTTTCCAACTCTAAGACATAATAAAAGAGTGCTTGAAATACTTTTAAGGAAAGTGATTCTCAATCACGATTCAGTCCTGGATCCATTTAGTTTTACCGAATTTTCTAACAGCTCCACCTATTAATAAAAAGAAGAATTTAGTTTTAAATTGGTGGTAGTTTAAAAAACAAATTTAGAAGTAGTTTAAAATGGCACTTTAAAATTAAAAGTCACGGTGCATTATGTTTTTTTTAGTTAGAAGTATTTTACTTTGTATAAAAAAATGTCACAAGTATTTTTTAAAATATTTAATTTGATAAGTTAAAAGGTTAAAATCTATATAATATTTTTTTAAATGATACTATTGAGATATATGATTTAAATATATATATATATATATATATATATATATATATATATATATATATATATATATATATATATATATATATATATATATATATATATAACCGAGTTGACTCATGAACCTAACGAGTCGAACTATACATAGCTCAAGTTCAACTCATTTATTTTACGAATTTAGTTTTGAGCTCAAGTTCGACTCATTTGGTTCATGAACCAAGTCCAACGAATTAATTATCGAATCGAGTCTCGAACTATTTTCGAGTTGGTTTGGTTCATTTCCAGCCCTAGGTGTAATTAAAGTTATGAAGTTAAAATATTTCAATGAAGTTAAACTATAAAAGAACTTCTTGACATATAATAATTCATTAGTTTAATATGTGTCAAGGTAAAAACATCAATCACAATGGTGTATAACGGAGATAAGGGTGCTCAAATTAATTGGTTATTTAAATTATCTATAAAATCGATTAATTAGTAGTAGTATGGTTTTAACCATATCCAAATTTGAATATGTAATTAATATGGTTTTAACCAAATTCATATTTTAGACATTTATATCTAAAATAAAATAAAATTAATCTATTATTTTAACTAAAAAAATTTAAATTTTTTTTTCTTTTTGAAAAAACAATACTTTTCTTGAAGAAAGTTAAACAAATTTTAAATTTTTTTTAGAAATAAAAAAAAGTGATTTGTTTTTAAAATTAGAAAAAAAAATTCTTGCAAAAAATGGTTTAAAAAAAGTTTAAATCAAAATTAATTATAAAATTGATTATGGATATTATCTATTAATAACTGGTTTATAACTATTTTACAAAATTAAATTTGGTTATGACAATTGATTTTAATAACCGATTATAACATGAATTATTTATGATTATGGATTGTTATATGAAAATTAACCGTCCATGAGCATCCCTAAATGGTGAGACGAAGAGAATGAGAAAATTAAAAAAAGATTATGGTGAAAATATGGTGTTACTTTGTTAATGGCCCAACATTAGTATTTAAACAATTATACAAAATAATATAGCTAACAACCTAATGAGAAAAATAAACTTCAAATACCTGTAACCGATTACACATTTTGTGTAATCGGTTATGCTAAATCACTTTCTCAAAAAATACGAGAACTGGAAGGGTGTGACCGATTACACATTTGGTCTAATCGATTACACTAAATTTATCTCTGATTCTTAGCGTTGCTGAAGGGGGTGTAACCGGTTACACTCCTGCTGTAACTAGTTACACTAACTTGAATTATATCATTTTTTAACACACCACATTAATTCAAGTCCTCTAAGTCTCCGTACTCATGAGTTGCTTCAATCTTTTAAACACATCAATAGTTACTCCTTTAATTAGCAAATCGGTCATTTGATCTTCACTTTTGCAATACCCCAACTTCAATTTTCCTTCACTCACAAGCTCTCCCAAGTAGTGAAATTTCATATCTATATGTTTGCTTCTCCCACGTACAATGGAATTCTCAACAAGGTTTATAGCAGAAATGTTGTTTATCATCAAGGTGACAACTTCATATTTTTCGCTGCATAACTCCTTCATCAAATTCATCAACCATATAACTTGATACACACACATAGATGTTGCAATGTACTCGGATTCGCAAGAAGAGAGCGTCATAATTGTTTCCTTCTTAGAACACCAAGAGATTGGTGTTTCTCCATTTATAAAGATATATTCAGTAGTGGATTTTCTTTTATCACTACTACGAAAAACACCTTTGACCTTAGTTGGATATGAGGTGTTACCTCAGTTTCGTATGTGAGGTAACGAAGAGCGTCATTAAAAATGCAATAATTTACCTCTCGATTGGAGTTCCACCAACGGGAAATACAACATATGCTAAAAAAGCATTGATTATTATAAGATGTTTTTCAAATACAACATAAATTTTCATATTATTATTTTCAAAATCAATTTAATAGGTTATATATTCAAAGATGGGTTAGTGAAAGAAACAATCGACATTAGATATTGTTTTGGACCGGCCAAAAGGCTCAACTGGAAGAGACCCAATCCATCTCAAGTCCATTCTACTAGACCCAAAATATAAGAACAATTCACACATTATGAGAAGGTACACAGTCTATGATCTTCAATTTTATTTTAGTCATCTTGAATCTTGAACTGACTTGGGTGTTAGAGTATTAACCATGCAGG
The DNA here is from genome assembly GCF_024323335.1 of Lathyrus oleraceus. Classification (NCBI taxonomy): domain Eukaryota; kingdom Viridiplantae; phylum Streptophyta; class Magnoliopsida; order Fabales; family Fabaceae; genus Lathyrus; species Lathyrus oleraceus. Next base: position 107,231,422 of record NC_066585.1, read on the forward strand.
TACACTTCACACCAACATAAAGGAGAATCGGAGCACGATGTAAATGAGTTAAATACCAAGTTGGGTAAGGAGTTTGATATGAATGATCTGGATGCTGTAAAGAAGATTATTGGGATGGAAATTCACAGGGACTAAGGAGATAATAAATTACAGTCACCAACGACAAGTTCAAATAATGTTTGAACTTATTACATATTTCTCAGTGTTAAGTATGAGGTGTACCTTCTTAGTTTCTAGGACGGATCATTATGCAATAAGTCTTCATAGGGGTTTGGTATTCGTCAAGGTGGAGATTGTTGAATATGACTCATATTGTTGAGATAATTATGGGTTGTTGAGATAACTATGGATTGTTGAAAGTATAACTCATATTGTTGAGATAATTATGGGTTGTTGAGATAACTATAGGTGATTGAGAGAATAACTCATATTGTTAAGATAATTATGGGTAAATATAATTGTTTGTTGAGAGAAACTAGGGATTAAGATTTTAGATAAACTAAAATCTCGTATTATTATATATGTCTTATAACACTATAATCTAGTTGAAATTCACAAGACACAAATAAAAGTAACTATTGCTACACTATAGTCGCATACGTAGGCAATTTGGCCAGACTGTGTGAACAAAACTTTTGTGTGTTTCTCTTTATTCTGATTTGTATTTGCGTTTCTGTTCTAACAACATCATAGTAGACATCTGAATCAAAGAACAATTGAGATATATTAAGCACGTTTTAAAAAAAAGAAGATAAATTTAAACAATTCTCATTTCAAGACAAACTAATCATGGTATATGAAAATTTGTTAAATCATCGTAAAACATAATCACATATTAAATGAGACATAAATATCTTTTAACAAAGTCTGTTATAAATAAGGTTTGAAATTCAAGAGATGTCCAAAATAATTCTAACAAACACATTTTAAGCCACGCTTAGACAAACATAAAAAATCACAAGACATGTCTATAGTTTACTAATGATATATATATATATATATATATATATATATATATATATATATATATATATATATATATATATATATATATATTTCTTTGAGATATTTTATGGTTTAAGAAGAACAACTCCAACTCCAATTTCATTTGAAGGTATGAAATTGTTGACATTTTCAAATAACAAAGCTTCTTCGGGAGATGACTCATTTGGGATGTTCTCATATTTCAACTCTTTGAGAAGTTGTTTATGAAATTTCTCCATAGGTGTCTTCCTCTTGTTGACAATTCTCAAACTATGTTTCTTTGAAGGAGTTCTAGACTTGAGTGGGTTTAAATGCTTTTCATCTAAGAAAAAAAGAATATTAAAATTAACAATTTAATCAATTTTCTAAAAAAAATAATAAAATCTAATAATATATATACGTACCATCATCTAAATTTAAAACTTTGCTTGGTGAATTTTCATTGAAATCATTGTTTCTACAGCTGAGTTCTTTTGGAAGACAATACTTTGGAAAATAGTTGTCAAGGTCTCCCCTAAGTCGATATCTTGTCCCACATGCATTGCACAACACTGGCTTGTTTGTTGGTCCTTGGCGCCATAGTGGAGTAGCTAGTGATGAAACAATGTTAGTCACCAATTTAAATTAATTAAGAAGAAAAAACATTGGAAAAATTAGTTAACAAAATATTTGAGTGCGAATTACTACCTTAATTTTCATGATCTGTGTTATGACTAGTAGAAAATGAAAGAGTTACAATATATATATATATATATATATATATATATATATATATATATATATATATATATATATATATATATATATATATATATATATATATATATATATATATATATATATATATATATATATATATATATATATATATAATGATACAAGGTGTATCACCAAATCTTTGGCTCACACATTGCGTGTGAAAAAATAACTGTACTCATTATAAATGATAGAGAAGAAATACGTGAAATCATTGATATAGTATCGTATGATGAGGAAAATACTCTACTAATGTTAAGTTCATTATTCATGTCTTTTGATAATTTTAAAAATCCGTTTCATTATGGTAATGAAGGTACTATCACCTTGGATGAAGTCCAAGTGGATATGACATTCAAGAAGCTTTCAATGATGAATACTTTAAGGTTAAGAGTAATGGTGAAGGATTGATTGTCTCAAGATGAGAGAGTTAGAGTATAAGGAATCTAAAGTACATATGTTTTGATAAGTAATGGGAGAAACATTTTATAATATTTTATTGATTTTTGTTGAAACAGGGGTATAAATAGGCATAAAATTGTTGTTGGCATGTTTCTATCTAAGATCCAAGTTACCGAGGAGTTTCTAGGGTAAGGTTAGTGGTAAAACATATCACCTTATCGACATATGTCCATTTACAAGAATAAACTCCAAGACACCTATAGAGGTTTAGAGTAGGAACTCAATAGACTACTCTAATTTAAAAGTCATCATAGTTTTGCTATTTGTGCATGTCAAGCTAGGTTAGTTTGATACTAGGTTGTGAAATTTGTCTTCATTCGTTATTCGTAAATTGCGAAGGGTTACTAGTTATGTGAAATGGAATCTAGAGATTCGAAATTCATCATAGGCCAGTATGTTACTTTTAGTGAGATCCGTAAGGGAAGAAAGAGTAAAGATCTAAAGGTGAAGAAGACCCATTTTGAGGTGGAGGTTATTATTAGAGAGACTAGAGATGAGAAGGAAGTTAAGCCTCTTGATTATAGTTCTAATGAGGGGAAATTTTTAGTAGCTCTGAATTATCATTTAATTTGTGATATAGTAAGGAGAGAAACTGTACCATATTAGGGATTCAATTTTGATGACTTTGTTTATTATGCTTTGAATGTGGTTGAGGGGTTTCAAAATATAGAATCAAAGCTTCACGGAGGAATTCAAAGAAAAAAAGTAAAAAATGTTGAAGGAAGTGAATGGTAAAAGTAACTCGCTGATGAAGAATCAGACTCGCGGGCTTGCTAGATTATCTAAAAAAGAGTGGTTGGGTGCAAGTGGAAGCAAGTGCCTAAATCAAGGTTTAAGAATTGAGTTGATATGATCAAGTTTATTGAATAATGATTCAATATTTAGAAAAAAAGGATTGATGGTTAAATTGATATCATAATCAATTTTAAATTCAAGGCGAAGAGATGTGGAGATTTAGCTAAAGTTGATATTCGCAAAAACTCGTTGTGTTTAGCATAAAACATGCAAGATATATGACTTCCCAACAATGACACAAAAGATCGAAAAATACCAGGCCATCACTTCTAGGAGTCCTCCATTTTCCTATTTCATAATTAATTTTGAAATGCAAATAAAAAATTGTATATCTTAATATAAAACTAATTATAGTGACAATGCATAACCTTGACCTCCTTTAATTTTAAGCATTTAGTCAAAATTTAATAATCAAAACAAGTTTGCAAAATTATTAAAATATTGAAAAAAATATTATTTCTTCGAACACCATATCCTTCTAAATTCTTCAGTTTTCTAATTTTTTAACAAGATTTAAAACTTTTAAATTAGTTTGTAAAATATTTTAAAAAAAAATATTGAGAATTTGAGAAATTAATATTACATACAAACCAAATTAAAAAGATAAGGACATAGTTAAATATATTTTAAATATATTTTAAATATATATATATATTATATTGTATTCTTTTTTATTTAAATTTTACAGTTAATTTAATTAATTCCACTAATATAATTTTATTATTATTTATTCAATAAACAACTAATATTTTTTAATATATCATCAAAGTATTTCTAACTTCTTCATTTTATTTTAACTTCTTCAAATATTTTGTTAAAAAAATGTAATTTCCAATAGTTATCTCTTGTAGCTTAGAAGAGAAGGATCCTCAATATAGTGGTTAGTTATTGCTATATTACATCTAGGGAAGACAAAAATCTAGAAGTATAAAAATAAAAATTGAAAATAAAACAGAAAAAAAATTTATTAAAAAAAACTAAAATTGATGAAACTTTTTATGACTAAAGATAATAAGACTATCTTTCCTAAGAAATAAAATATTTTATTAAAATAAAGTCAATCCTAAAGTGTATATATATATATATATATATATATATATATATATATATATATATATATATATATATATATATATATATATATATATATATATATATATATATATATATATATATATATATATATATATATATATATATATATATATATATATATATATATATATATATATATATTGGACAGGAATAATAATAATTTATAAATATTTGCTTGCCATTCAAAATAAAACTTGTCTTTTTATATTAAAGATTCAAGGAAATTTGTTTTTGAATTAATGTGTCATTGAAATTATTCAAAGAATTTGTTGTCGTCCAATGAATGCAATTATTTTTAAGTGAAATTAAATTTAAGTCAACTTAGTAAAGTTATTTTATATCAAGTTTTTTCTTTTCAAAAACTATTTAAAAAATTCATTGAGTCAAAATTGATATAGTCATTAAAAAAATGTTGCAAAATAATTGTTTGATTTATTAAAATACCACTAATAATTTTTTTACAGTTGTCTTAAAAATAAATATAAACACAACTAATAATGAACTAGTTTAAATTCTTACAAGAGAAGAAAACTTACAATTTATACCGCAATGGAAGCATGGACCATTTCTCCCCATAATTCTGTAAATTAAATGTTAAATAATCAGTTCCCTAAAATCATCAAATATGAAATTTACAACTACAATACATACAAAAACAACTTATATTTTAGAATTCAAATTGCAAATAATTTAGAATTCAAGTTACAATTATACACAGAAACTGTTAACAAATGTAACATTAAGAGATTGATTTCTAATTCTATTGGAGACGATTATATCAATTTTGACTCAATGAATTTTTTAAATGCAATATTATCACCACATATCTGTCAAGAAACCATTTAAAAAAATACTTTATTCCTACACTTCTTTTTCTTTCACGTTTGTTGACAAACCAAGACAGTAAGAGGAATCTAGATAAACTAAACAATTGCATGTCAAATCATAGTATAATCACCGGTACTCCTAATCCTACCGCTTAAAAAGAAAATAAACCCCAAAAAATGCCCAAGATAATTAGGGAGAACCACCTTTCAACTTAACCATTTAAAAATCCTATATCACACAACTAAAACTAAATCACTGGTGACAAATAAATGAGAAACCAATTCAACCAAACCTCCACGCATAGGACAATAAACTACATCTAGAGGAGAACCTATCTTGTAAAAGGTGTCAAGAAAACATGTTTAAACCAATCATCCTCGGTTTAAACATGTTAACCTATCTTGCAAAAGGTGTCAAGAAAATACTACCACCTTAAAGAATGTCCAATTAACCTAGATAAGAGGTAAAGTCAGATTCTCAATTTGAAGAACAGTAGACGAATAATTAACAAGGTGTACCAGAGATTGATAAGCCGAAGCAGCCCAAAAAATACCATCTCTGACATATATTCAACTCCACTTATCTCTCTCCTAATTTAGAGTCACATTTTGTAGGATAGAAAAGAAACTGTCAATCATAAATTGCTCATGCTCAAAGAAATGTCTCATCCACCTAAAATTTGAAATAATTGTCCCACCGACCAATTGACCCAACTTCTCTATAATCCCCTCCAGAAAATTAGAGACGATAAACAATTTAAAATATATAATTTTAAAAGTCTACCCAAAAAGAATCTAAAGACTTAAACCTTCGCTCTTAAAAATACCATTCCCAAATCAATCTGAATGATCGTCATTTTTTCCCTAAAGAAATATCATTTTATTTGATAAATATTTTCTTCATTTCAATTTCTTAGTAAAAAAAAGCCATGATTTTCATACCTTCAGCTTGTGTTTTTCTTGCGAGTCTTGGGCAATTTATCACTCAACTTCTTCCGAGTCTCTCTCTTTCTCTAACTTATATTTTTTATTTTTACGAGTTTTTTTCTATTAGTAGTGTAGCCTCTATTATATGTATTTAGTATATATAAACCCTATAAATGTCTCTATATGAGTCATTAATTAAAGAGTTTTCGTTCAATGTATATTGAAATGAATATTTATTTTCAAATAAATATTAACTTATAAAAAAATAGATGTAAAGATTATGTTGCCTTATCCTTTTAGGTAACTGTAAGAAACTTTTATGTTTGCTGACAACTTTGCCCCTTTAGGGCTAGGTAGTTTTATTTATTCATTTATTTTTTAAAATTTACATGATTTTTTTTTTATCTTTTATTTTTTAATTACAAAAAAGAGGGATAAGTCAAAATTCGTTCAAATTGAAGAGGGTAAATCAATATTAGTGAGTCTTGATTTAACCCCTTCCGGTAATTAAAAAAAAATCACTTGAATTTTAAAAAATAAATAAATAATTTAAAAAAGCCACATAGATGGACTAAGTCAGCAGAAGTGAAGATTTACTGTCAAATTGCCATCTAAGGAAATAAAAATAGAATATTTATATTATAAGAAAAATCCAAAAATATATTTTAGGGGATGATAAACCAAAAGTCATTTATATCACATAAATAAAATATATTTAATCCAAAAAAAATAAAATGTGATAATTCTTATTCAAACCACAAACTCTAAATAAAATGTATTTGCAATCAAATCAACACCAGGACAATTTGTTAGGGATAATTATTTGCACCATTTAACTTTTGTTAATTTTAATAGTATATTTATCATTCTGTATATTAATTAAGTGGATATTAATAGTCATTTTATAATTATTTCCAAAGAAATGTAAACTTTATTAATATTAAAAAAAAATTGAACTAACATCTCATAAAACATTAGTAACATAAATACTCTCACTAATTTTTATTTGATAAGTAAATTTACTAATGAATAATACTTTTTTCTCATTCAAAATTAATAAAATAAACAGGATCCGAGTAGGTGGTTTATGATTTTTTTTCCATGAACTTATTTTTTATTTATTATTTTTTAGAAGATATAATACTTTTCTTTAACTCAAGATAAAATACATGAATAACTGATATTTATCCATCCCCATGTCCAACTAGTGCTTCTGTTTTTCCCTGTCTCATGGATAAACTAATTGTGCTATGGGACTTTCTCAATCTCGATACACCTCTAAGAAAATCAATTGAATCAAGCAAATCGATCGATGTTAATAAAACACCCCAGCAACAAAAAACTTTTGCCAAAACAGTTAACAATGTATGCGACATTCCCCTTAACTAGCTCCCAAAGCCATGCATCAAAGGAGACTGGTTAGTTGTTGTCATTCCCGAAGATGAATACCTTCTTGGAGTTGATGCTTGTAAGCATAATCTTCATGGAAGAGTCATTTGGCCCAAAGGTTCCTCGCCTATATCAGTTGCTACCCTGAAGACAAAGGTGCATTCGATGTGACAATTGATTGGTAAGTGGGGAATCATGTCTCTTGGTAAGGGATATTTTGATTTCTCATTCTCTAGTTTGGAAGATTCCAGGAGGGTGAGATCTGTTAACTCATGGAGCTTGAACCCAGGTTATTTAAAGCTTTTTACATGGACTAAGGATTTCAATTCTTCTAGTTTGAAACAAACATTCGCCCAAGTTTGGATCCACATACACGGCTTGTCCCAAGAATATTGGAGGCCCAAAATCAATTTTGCCATTGCTAGTAGCATCAGAACTCCTTTTTGCACTGATTTTGCTATTATCAAAAGTTGTTTTGATCGACCGTTTGGTCACTACGTTCGGGTCTTAGTGGATCTTGACCTTTACAATGAGTTAAGGTATAAGATCCTTGTTGAGAGAAAAGGCTATGCCTTTTTTGTTGAAATAGAATACGAAAACCTCCCAAATTTTTGTTCTGTTTGTTGTTGCATTGGTCACAATCTTGACAAGTGCAGGAAAAATAAAGTTGGAGTGGATCAAGACACGGTGAGCCTAAAAACTAAAAAGGTTTAAAAACAGGTTTCCAATGTTTCAAGGTCTGAGAATGTGAATGTTGAAGTCAATGATGAGGTTAACCATGCTACTGACTTAATTGGTAAAGACTTATATGTCTCTGACAAAGTTCCAGTTGATGTTGGTGAGACTAGTCTTGCTAGAAATATCACTATCAATATTCCTTCTGCTACTGTTGGATTTCCACTTCCTCATAATTCTGCGGGAAAACCAGCTACAAAAGACATACCACGGGATATCCCAGTTGAAGATTTCATAGAGCACAACCCAAGGTCAGACGTGGAGGAAGTTCTCGAAGTTGTCCCGGAAACACAATTGATTATGCCTAACATCAATCATTATGAGTCTGAACACGTGAGTAACACACATGGTTCTTTTAAGATGATTCCTAGCTTAGAATCCACTTTGCAGAAGGATATACAATTTCTCAATAATACTTGGGCAAATGTGATGGATCAGGAGGTGGATCCTACTAACCAATGTGACCAAGAGGCTCCTTTTCAACTTGTCATTTCCAAGAGCAAAAGGAAAGTTCAAAAGAAGAAAACACATCTAACCAGTTCAAAGACTGGTTGTCATACCCTAATTTTTAACCCTAAGATCCCACATATCATTTGCATCCTTACATACAAACAAGGTCATATCTTCGTGCTCTCCCTCTCATCTTTGGGTTTGCCTTTTGTAGGGATCATCAAGCACCTCTTTATTGGTGTTTTACCTTTGTGTTTATATGTTCATTGCTTATCTAACCACTAATCAAAATAGCAAAAATATGTAGAGTTTTCTTTAAGTTTATTGTGCAAGGTAGGGATTTTCATCAAGAGTATCAAGCATGGTCCCTCAGCTAGGGTTTTTTTTATTCCTCAAATCAACAAGTTACCTCAAACTTTGAGAAATTTAATCAAAAGGTTCATGTGTTTATTTCCAAGCCTTCTTCAACAAGTTACCTCAAATTTGAGAAATTTAATCAAAATACATTCAAGTAAACCTTATTTTAAGTTCATATGATCATCCATGTACCTTGAAATGCAAGAAAAATCCAAGTACACAAGTTTATTTCAAGAGGTTTGACCAAAAAGTCAACATTTGAAGTCAAAGTTCAAAGGATCACAACTCCTTCAATCCTCAACATTTTTGAATGCTTCTTTTTGCATATGACTCTTCCCAATATCCTATACATCTTATCTTTACATTACAAGAGCCAATTATTCTTGGAGGATCATCAAAAGTTTGAAGACATTATAGGTCATTTGTGGACTTAGTGAAATTTGACCTACTTTCAAGTGACTTTTTCTCAACTTTCAAGGATCATAACTTCTTCAATTTTCAACATTTGAGGCTGATTCGTTTTGCACAATATCATTTGTGGTGCACCCTACAAGTTTTTTTCAAGGATCAAAGTAAAATTATGCTTGGAAGGCCATGAAATTATTTGGGACATTACAGATCATTTTCAGCCATTTGAGACTTAGAATTTTCTAAGTTACATGACCAGTTTTTCGTGCCAACTTCAACATGTCATAAATTTATGCTCAAGCATCCAAATGTAACCTTTCTTGGCACATTGTGATCTTTTATATGATGTCAACACATTGCAAGAAGAAATGGATAAAAAAGCCTTCTGAGCGAGATGCCCCATTGAGTTGAACATGGTGACTTGGAACTGAGAAATCACCATGATCCGAATTTGAACTTCACTAATCCTCAATTGCAATCCAAATTACCACGCATTTTGGACCTAAACATGTTTAACCAAGTCTCCAGAAGTTAATTGACTCTTAAAATGCATGATTTGGCTGAGTTTTGGGGGATTGTAAGTCACACTTATCTCACATCATGATCAAATTCGTTTTGCATTAATTAAGCTTGATTTCACACATATTTGGATCCATACATATCCCATATAAATAGAGGAAGCTACTGCATTCATTTCCAAGCTTTTGAGAGCCAAGAAACCCATGTTGCACTTTGAAAATTTTCCATAAAATTGAGCTATCGTGTTTTGAATTCTAGCTAGTTTCATTCTAATTTCTTAATTCCATTAGCACCTCCGACCTTCTCTGAAGCTTTTGCAACAATTCTCAAGCTCTGAGGCCTTCTGAAGTGACCTGACCAGATCGAGCTTCATTAACTTCTAATCACCATTTGGACAAGGTAGTTATGAGCATCATTTTAACTCAAACACGTTAGCGTAATGTAGTCTTTCACTATCTGATGCTTTCCCCTAACTTATTTGGAGTTGATTGATAGTGTTCATCATTTAATTTTATTTTTCATGGTTTGCTTGCTTCTGAAACTTCTTTGAAATTATCCATGCTCAGTTTAGATAAAAGAATTTGGAGCATGAAGTTGAATTCGTGATAAGGAGATGATCGCATTGATGGTGGTCTCGTGTTCTGAATTTACCAAATGATGAAACTCCGATGAGGGACCATTGAAGAAGATGACTGTAGTATCTCAGGTCATCTGAGTTTGGCTGGACACATTGGACATTAGAAATATTTTGATTGGTCCAATTTGAATTAGATCACGTGTTTCATTTTTGCTAAATTTCATCGCGCGCCCTATTTTGATGATTGTTGGAGCTGTCACGTCAATTAATGAGTCCAGATCCAACGTTCCGTGTTTTTTTATTTCTTTTTCTATTTTTATTTTTAATTGCATTTTCTTTTAAAATTCATAGAAAATTCATTTTACATCCAAAAAAATCCCAAAATAATTTCTAAAATTCTCTTTTATTCTTTTTCATCTGATTTTTATTTTTTCACATTTTATTTTATTAATTTTCTATTTTTCATGGAATTTCTCTTTTCTCCTTTGTTTTAATTGGTTTGAAAATACTTTTTTGTATTTTTAAATTCTAAAAAATGTATGTTATGTCTCTTATTTTATTTCTAACCTTCCATAATTTCGTGTTCATTTATTTGGTGTTTTGAAGGGTTTTATGGATTTTCTCTTTTATTTCCCTTTAAAAATTCATTTTAAAAATATTTTTGGTGCATTTTATTTTATCTTTTTGTATTTTATATTTGTTTGACCTTTGTTGACTTCTGTTGGCCTTTGATCATGTTTGTTTTGATCATAGGTCTACTCAAACTCAATGGATCTTGGGTGTTGATGGGGTGAAAACCCTAATCCACCAAAATGGATGATTGATTTTGATGATGACTTGATAAAGTCTTTGATCCAATTTGGGTTTGATTTCTCTTGTCCCATTCTTCTTCATCTCTTTCTTTTCCTCTTGACCAATTGGATGGTGTGTGTCCATCTTGTTCATGATGTGTGCATTGGTGCTTGATGAACTTTAATCATTTCAAATCTACCTCCTAATTGATCATGGATCATTTAAGGTACTTTGGATTGATGTATAAGTTTTTCCTAAGTACCATGAAGTATTAATTGATGTAATAGACCATTATCCTAGCCTTTGTGTTTGATCCACTCTCTTTTCTTTTTTGTGTGACATAGCTTTAGGAGAATGATTTACATATCATTTCTCTAACATGTATTAACACAAACATTGTTATTGGCCGACCCCAAATAGTTGTGACTTCTACATAAGTTCAACTACGATTGCTTAACATAACACTAAATTCATCCTGAAAGTAAGTCATTTTCATAAGTGAGATTGTAAGTCTCCTATTCATCATGGCATTGTGTGAAAAATATTATTTCATTTTGACCTATGAGAGCTAGTGGCATACTTGTTGATTTTATCCAAGTTGGAGTCCTTCTCATGGTGATGTAAAGGTCCATGTTTTCATACTTGTGGGTGAATAGTTGACTGTTCTCCAAAAAACGACCAAATCATCTTTCATTTTTGATCACTAACACTTACTAACATATTATTGTATTAATTTTACTTTAATGTCATTTATCTTATGCTCTTTATTCTTTTTTCATTTACTTTATGCTTTATTTTTATCATCTCATCTCATATTATTTGTGCTTATGTTATTTGTTCTTTTTCCATTTGGACTTTCATTTCCTCGTAAAAGACATTAATAAAGGGAAAAACCCCTAAAAGAAACTTGGTTCTCCTGATTCATGGGCTTGTGGTTATTATCCTTATCATTGTTGTGGAGTTATGGACTTAGAACTAGGATCTTGACCTTTGCTTTGGGAACTTGTGATTTAAGAACTTGAGAGTCATCTAATACTTTTGACTTTGGGTTCCTTTTGAAGACTTGATTGGTTACTTTGGTTTCATCTGATACATGAACTATTCTTTTCTTATATGGCTTGCTTGAGGCTTAATCCAAATGATGGAATTCTTGCTTGACTTATGTCATAAGGTTTGTTATCTCTTGGTTAGATCTTTCCTCCCTACCTTTTACTTTATGTTCTAGGATAGTATCTTCTTCTCCTCCCCTTCTTTAATTTTCAAAATCTTCTGTCTTTGTTTTCAAACCTTCTTGTTTTCAAACTTGAACCACTTTCTCAATAAACCTTGACATTTGTCAAGTGATTTTCAATACCTTTTTTTCTTAATAAATGCTAACATATTTTAAGAATATTTAAAACCAATTTCAAAAGACTTAAAAAATGCATAACTCATTCAAAACATTTTGTCCCCTTTGTGCACTTTTTCTTTTAAAACTCTTTTTCAAAGTTTGGACATGAGTTATTTTCATAGTTGAGATATAATTCTACTATCCCCACAGTACTGATGATAATTATTTTCCATCTAAGATAATTAGTGGCATACTTGTTGATCTTTATCCAAGTTGGAGCCTTTCTCTATGGTGATGCAAAGTTCTCATAACCATCGGTGACTAGTTGAGTATTCTCCTTAAAATGACAAAACGTTTTTTCATTAAAAGTGAATCAAAACAAACATCTTTGTTATTTTACCATGAACTACGAGGTTTTTATCCTCCATTGCACTTTTTTGGTACGTAGGCATGAGACTCAGAAAGTCTTGGCAAATACAAAAATTATAAAAACATTTCTCTTCTCATCCCCCTAATCTTTTGCAAACAACATCATTTTTAAGCAAACATGTACAAGTTTTCAAAGAGGTTTCTATAGAGTAATATATAGATGTTTAGGGTGCTAATACCTCCCCCTTACATAACTAACCCTCAGACCCTTATCTCTGTTTTTATTAGTTTTTCTTTAAAACTTCTTCGACTTTTGTTCATTCTTTTTCCCTTTTCTTTGGAAATAATAAAAGCACGGTGGCGACTCTTACTTTGTGAGTTAAGTTAATCAATAATTTAATCTCAAAATTTTTACCGCTACACTGGTAAACATATAACTTCTTCATAAAGTGCATCTTTTGGAATGTGAAAGTTTAGCCAACTCTCCAACAAATTTGACTCTCAAAAGACTTATGAATAAATACAAGCCCAATTTTGTTTTATATCTGAACCTTGGATGAATGTTTCAGATTTACCCTCCTCTTGGTTGAGAAGATTAAACCTCAAGTTTTTTGCTGTGAACATGAGAAAAGACCTTATTCCAAACATGTGGTGTCTGTGATGAAAACATTACCCCTGATGTTGTTGACAACTCTGATCAGCATGTTGCTTTTACTTTTAGCATTTAGAATAAGACTATGGGATTGGCGGCTGCCTACGGTTCTACATATCATGTTGCTAGGTGTAATATTTAGCATAAACTAGGTGTTCTCTTATATAGGGGGACAACCCTTGGTGCTTCATTAGCGACTATAACTCCATTTTAAGAGCTCATGAGCATCATGGTAGGCTTGCTTCATCTAGGGCTCATATGCTCGACTTTTCTAACTGGAGTGACAAGCACAATTTGCACCATATCCCTACTTCAGGTTCTTTCCTAACTTGGACAAATGGTAGAAAAGGGAATGATAACATTCAACGAAGACTTGATAGATCCATTTGCGACCAACCTTGGATTGACTCTTGTTCCTCTATGTGTTACTCTACTCTGACTAAGACCCGTTATGACCATTTTCCTCTTATGATTGACTTCGACTGCCAACTTGTCTCTTACAGGTCTAGCTTCAGATTCATGGAAATGTGGATGCAACACCCTGATTACGAGACGATCATTAAATCTACGTGGGAGTCCTCTATTGTCAGATGCCCCATGTTTATCCTCAGTAGAAAGTTACAGTTGCTTAAAACCAAGTTCAAGGAGTGGAAAAAATCTACTTTCGGAAATTTTAAAGTCATGGTAAAATATGTCGAAGATATATTAAACAATATTCAAACTAAAATTGATTATGATGGTTACAACGATGACCTTGGGGTGCAGGAAAAATAGGCTCAATGCAATCTTGATGATGCTCTTAATAATGAAGAGATCTTTTGGAAGGAGAAGGGTAATGTTAAGTGGCACGCTGATGGTGATAGGAACACTAAATTTTTCCAAAGGATTGTAAAAAAAAGAAACACTACCAGCTTATTACACTCTATGAATATTGGAGACAATGTTTCTACTGACCCTGAGGAAATTTCTAATCATGAGGTAGATAATTTCCAAGGTTTATTTAACAACTCTTCTATTTTGCAGGATAAATATCTGGTGGATGAAGTTATCCCTAAGCTAGTTACGGATTAGGCCAACAATATGCTCATAATGCTTCCTTCTATGGAGGAGGTCTGAAATGTTGTTTTTAGTATCAAGAGGGAGAGTGCTCCAGGGCCAGACGACTTTGGTCCGGTTTTCTTCTAGGCATATTGGAATATTATTAAGCAAGAGTTTTTTCATGCCACTATTCAATTCTTTAAAGAGGGTGAATTATGAACTCTTACAACTCAAACAATTTGGTTCTCATTCCCAATATTGTTAATGCTGACATGATTGAAAATTGCAGACCCATTGCTCTTTCAATTTCAAGTACAAGATCATTTCTAAGATTTTTGCCGTCAGATTAGCCAAGCTTATGCCCGACATTGTTTCTTAAGGGCATAAAGCTTTCATACATGGTAGGTCTATCAGAGATTTTATCAGGCTAACTTAGGAGGTTGCCGATCTTCTTCACAAGAAATATTTTGGGGGAAATGTTTCTATGAGAATCAGTATATCTTAGGCGTGCGACACTTTGAATTGGGACTTCTTGTTATATGTTCTTAAAAGGTTTGGGTTCCATTCTACCTTCATCAATTGGATCAAGTGCACCTTGGATTTTTCTAGAATTTCCATATCTATCAATGGTAATATTAGGGGTTACTTTTCTTGCAAGCAAGGGGTGCAATAAGGCGACCCTTTATCCCCTCTACTTTTCTGCCTCGCCGAAGATGTTTTCAGCATAGGTCTCTCTGCGCTTGTTTCAGCAAACATTATAAATGCATTGCGGCCTCTAGATATATGTATGTTCCATGTAACACTTTTACACGGACGACATTATAATTTTCTACAAAGGTAACAATGCTAGTCTGGATGCGATTAAAAACTTACTTGCTAGATATTCTTCCCGCTCGGGCCAAAGCATAAACCTTTCCAAGTCCATTATCTATGCAGGTGTTATGTCCTCTCATAGACATGTTTCTTTGGTTTTATCGAATGAATTTTGTAATGGGTCAACTCTCTTTCATTTACTTGGGTGTCCCTATTTTTAAGGGGAGAGATAAGGTGGCTCACTTTCAACCTATTACCGACAAAGTTCGATGTGAGCTCTCTTTTTGGAAGGCTCTTTTTCTTTCTATTACTGGTTGTATTCTATTAGTTAAATCATTCATTCACAACATGTTGATGCATGCTCTTACTATTTACTCTTAGCCTTTGTCCCTGCTAAGAGATATAGAGAGATGGTGTAGGAATTTCATTTGGTCGGGGGATATTGCTAAGAGGAAAATGGTTACGGTTTCATGGAGAAATTGCTTCCAAAGTTTGGACAGTGGAAGTTTTGGCTTAAGAAGGATCACCTCTCTTAACAATGCAGCTAACCTTATTTCTTGCTGGGAACTTGCTAGCTCCCAAGATCCTTGGGCTCTTGTTTTGAGAGCTAGAGTGCAAAGGCAAGGTGGTCACATCAAACACCATGTTTCCTCCTCTTTATGGTCTGGTCTGAATTCTATGTTGCAGGTTTTCAAGGAAAACACTGCCTGACTGGTCGGGTCCGGGGATGATATTAATCTTTGACTTGATAATTGGTTCAACAAATGTCTTGCTGATTTGCTTCAGGTTCCTTAGCCCTCCTACAAAAAGTTAAATTCCAAGTTCAGTTGCATCATTAGAAATAACTCTTTGGTTTTTTCCCTTCTTTACATAATTTGTTTCCTGAGATTAACATATGGATTCAGGGCATTATGGTCGCAAATCATAGAAAGGACACAATTGTTTGGTGTCCTAAAGTCGACAACAATTTAACCTTGAAAAGGGCCTATGTGCATCTGGACGACAGTCCTCCGTCGGTTCATTGGGGAAGTCAATTTGGAATAGTGGAATCCCCCAGTCTGTTTCCATTCTCTCATGGAGGATTTTGCACCGTAAGATTGCTACCGATGACCAGCTGACTCTTAGAGGGTAGAAGTTGGCCTTCATGTGTAGTTTGTGCAAGTCTTTGGTCGAAACTATTACGCATTTGTTTTTCAAGTGCAGATTTTACTGTAACCTTTGGGCTTGGTTCAACAAAACTAATAATACCAATACAATTCATTCTATTAATGATTGCTAGAGGGTTTTGTATGCTTCAATTTCTAAGATCTCTAAGATAATCATCACGACTGGTATCTGCAATATTTTAACGGGCATTTGGCGTGCCAGGAATAACTCTAGATTTAATGGCAACCTGGATAGATGGGAAAGTTTCACTTCCCAAATTTTCTCTCAAGTGGTCCTTGTCGGTAATATGTCAAATCCACATCTCAAATCTCAATTTCTGATTTTGTTTTGATGAAAGATTTTAGGCTTCCGATTCCCCCTCATAAATCTAGGATTGTTAAAGAGATGATTTGGTGTCCTCTTCTCCCTAATTGGATCAAAGGAAACTCCGATGGAGCTTTCATCGATAATTTCGTTGTTGCTGGTGGTATTTTCTTGTAATAACTCATGAGTTCATATGGGTATCTTCTCTTGCTTTCTCGATCAGGGAGAGACTCTCTTTTGCTAAGATCATGAGTTTCATTCTATCTATTGAGCATGTCATTGCTTCCCATTGGCAATGTTTTTGGATGAAAACGAACTTCATGCTTGTTATTCATTCTATATCTAACCCGAATTTGGTGCCTTGGAGTATTAGAAACCGTTGGTACAATTGTCTCCCGGCAACTAGATCTATTTCTTTTTCGGCCACCCACATTTATCGGGAGGGCAATCACTGTGCATATATTTTATTTAGCTTAAGCCTAACATCTAGGAACTTTACTTGGTGGGATAATCTCCACTTAAATGTAATTAATGATTATACAAGGAACCTTCGATGGTTGCCTAGTTTTAGAGTTTCCTAATTTTTGAGGTTTTGGTCTAGTCCCCATTATTTTTTTGCCCTTCTTACATTTTAATATAACTTTTGGACTTGACCCGATTTTGAAAAAAAATACATGAATAGTATAAATTGATAAATTTATTATGCATTAAGATAGGGCTATATAATGTTCACTTTTTCCATAGATCTAAAAGTTTCGTGATACTTGATCACTTGATTCAATAGTTGAAAGAAATGGTGAAAAAATGGGGATTTTTTTTAATTAAAAAATTAATGATAGAATGATGCATATCTAACCCAATAACACTTAGATCAGAGGTCTTGAAATCAAATTCAATCTTGGACACACAATAATGTTAAATTACATGAGTGAAAACTTTAGTCTTTACGATTACACGCAAAGAATACTCAATTTCTATTTAAAAAATCTAATGTATTACATGAGATTTAAGTTCAAATGGTACATCAACTTCACAATGTTAAATGCACAATACATTCTACATAAGGTGCAATAAATTCTCTTAAATTTTGCTGAGCTTCAAACATTTTATGATGTATAAATTAATAATCATAAGTAAACAAATTATGATTGAAATATAATCACTTTTAGGTCACTATCACTTAGGTGTAGATTGCTACTAGCAATGTTTTAAATATTGGACTAGAGGTCAAATCGGTGAAATTTTCAAGTTAAAATTCAATTTGTTCAACCGATTAAACTTACGGTCGAATCGTTTACTAAATAAATTAATAATATGAAACTAAATTTCATAGATATGTCACACACAATCATATGTTTACAACTTAATAAAATAAATATTTCAAAAATCCATTAAAAACTTAATACAACAAAGAGTTTGTATGGTTGTAGAAAAAACAATGAATTTTTTTTGTGAATTAGAAATGTTTTAAGTTTTGATATTGACATATAAACTTTTGAAAAAATATTTATAAAAAGGGTCAATTTGATGCATTTTTTTGAACCAATCAGTTTTACAAAACGACTTCGATTTTTTGGTTCGAATATTTTTGAACGGTTCAATCTGATTTTTTCGATTTTATTCTGATTTTAACCCACTAACAATTTTAAAATCTTGAGTAGACCTGATTCAACTGCGATTGTCAATCTAACCGATTGAACCGATCAATTCAGTTCGGTTTTTAAAATATTGGCTACTAGCTTTATTAATTCTATTACCCAAATGAAAAGTTCTACATATTTCACGATCAAGGGAATACATACAAGAGGAATTAGACTTAGTTTTGCATCACTACAATTTTGATAATTTCAATAATGTCAAATCTAAGTGGAAAATAAAAAATAATTAAAATAAAATCTAAAATTATAAAAATAGAATTAAAGAGTTCTAAAAATCAAACATAAATTATACATACTTTTTCAGTTTTTTTTAGAATATGAAAATTTTAAAAATTTTAAAAAATGCCTAAACTAAAGAATTTGGGAATTTGAGGGTCTAGTTCCAACCTAAAAATTTGAGGGTGTCTCCAAAATAATGAAGTCACCATCAATAATTCTTAAAATAAAGAAAATGTTAGTAAACACCCTTTTAAAAACGAAAAATGGTTATTGAAACCAAATTTTAGGTTTATGAGTAGATTATACCTAAGGAAGTTATTATCATCCCACGACATCTATTAAAAAATAGTTATCTGTAATTAATTATGCATAATATTGATTAACTTTGAATATTTATTTTCTTCTTCTTATTAAATATTATTTAGAATAAAATATTTTTGGTTATTTATTTATTTATTATTTTAGTGAAAATGTGTTTTAAAAAGAAAGGAAAAAATAATTTTTATTATTATACTTAACAAGAGTTTTATCTTGCTCCTATGTGAAGGTTGGAGAATACTATTAGAGTTTGACCTAACTCATTCTTATAAAATCGACTTATAAGGTGAAGCTTGTCACTCTATATAAACTCTATAGAGACTCTATGTCTAACAAATGTAGAATTTGAAATCTTTCCAATACACTCCCTCACACCATCTCAATTATCATGCCCAACAATCTTTTGGACTTGGTGCATGAATATAAATGGGGGTGGTCCATGATCCGATCAATGTGGAACTTGGAAACAGTCCCGTCGAGGTTCAAGTCCTACTACAAAGGTTAAGTTCAATCATATTCTCTTCTTATTAAATTCAAAATCACATAGTTGTTTTTAGAAGATATTGTTGATTTGATTAAGTAAAAAAGATAAATTAATTAAGATGAGGGAAAATAATGAGGTCAAATGATTACAAAAGCCTAGTGGGTTGTAAGAACATATTTGTACTATGGTTGAAATATAAAAGATCAAGTATGGTTGTAAGACACATAAACTCTTGATATTCTTTATAACCTGAAATGCATGGAGTTACGACTAATAGAATGATTAGTTAGGTGTAAGTAAAAACCCTAATGAGGTGTATGTGTATGCTTGCCTTATGAATAATATTTGGTAATTGAGTAAACCTTAGGATTAATGAAGAATCTGACGGTGAGAAAGTATGGAAGTGATAATGAAGGTGAGAAAAACAAGAAAGGGGGGTTTGAATTGTTTGAAAAATAAGCGCTTTTGCAAAATGAAATCACACAATGATTTTATACTGGTTCGCTTATAACACAAAGCTACTCCAGTCCACCCGGCCAAGGTGATTTCGCCTTCAACAAGGACTTAATCCACTAATCTTGAAAGATTACAAACAACCCCTAAGAGAGAAGAAAATCTCTTAGTCCTCTCAAGTCTACAGACTACAAAGAGTCACTTGAGGAAATCAAATAAAAATAAGATACAAGATGTGTAATCTAGAGTGCTTCTAAGAAAGCAAATATTACAAACTTAAGAACAAATTTTTTCACTTGATAAGCAAAAGCTTAGTGAAATTCTTTGAAGAACAAAGATGTTTTTCTTGAGCGTGATATAATTTCAGTATAGTTTTGGCTAGTGATTTCTTGTTCTTACTGAATGTTGATTTCTTCTCTTATTTATAGGAGTTGAAGTAGAGTTGAAGTAGCGTTGAATCTGTTGGATATTGAGATGTAGTTACGCCATTCCATTAATAGCTTCCGCAGTAGACTTTTTCTCTTAGAAGTGACTACTTACCACAATTAGTATCTTCTCTCTTGGAAGTGGAGATTAACGTCTCTTTCTAATTGAGGAAATCCATTTGCAGAACTTTAACTTGGCTTAAACGTTACTTCATCATGATTAACAATTCTGATTAGAGTCTTTGTGTATCTGGAGAAACTGGCTTCTGATGTTATCTCTTGAAAGTTCAGATGGCGCTGATAACTTCAGAATTTACAGAAGGCATTTGTTCAGAGTCAGAGCTTCTAGACTTTACTTCATGTTCAGATGCTTCTGATACTTGATAATTTGTATCTGATCTTGTTGTGCATCTGATGACATCATCAGATTTATTTCTTCTTTCTTTAGAACCCTGCACACTTAGAAACTTTTCGTTAGGGTGCCATTTTTGGTTTCATCCTTTGTTATCATCAAAATCATGGAATCTATTGTAGAACTATTTTTGTTCTTACAATCTCCCCCTTTTTGATGATGACAAAACAAATAAAATTATCAGATGAAACATGAAAAATATTAGATCAGATAGACAAAAGCTCCCCCTGAGTTAGTACTAGGGAGTTCAGAAGTTCTTACCAGAGCTTTCCAAGCAATAAGATTTCTGAAAGCTTTCTGCAATTTCTTAATTTTAATGTTAGAGTTATTTAATCAGAGCTATTATTTAATCAGAGCTATTTATATTAGAACTATTTCTATAATTGTTGCAGAATGCTTAAGGTTTTAGACATAATTTTCATCAGAGCTATTTAATAATTTCTCCCCCTTTTTGGCATAATCAAAAAGGCATAAAAATAAAAAGAGTAATAAAGAGAAAAACAATTCATTAAAAAGCACAAAGGCAAACAACAGTCAAAACATCAGATTCAAAAACGAATATCAGAGCTAAAAAGAAGACAGAAGCAAAAAGACCAGGCAAGCAAACAAAATAAAAATCCTAAGTGCCTAAGGGTTTGGAGGTTGAGGAAGTCTCTGAAGCAACATGGCAAACATGTTCTGGATGTTTTCATTCAAAGCATCTTGCTTGTCCATCCTGGCACGAAGCTCATTCTGATCTTTCTTGATCTCTTGCTGATCTTGCTTTATCTCTTTCAGAGTGTTAAGAATCAGAGGGATCGCAGAGGAAGACTCCCCCTGAATTAGAGCCTGCTGAGCTTCTGCTTCAGCAGCAGCTTGGGCTTCTGCATCTGCCTGAGCCTTGGCTTCAGCTTCCCGAATCCTTAGAAGTTCTGCTTCCTTTGCCAGTCGTTCTTCTTCCAACCTCTTTGCTTCTTCCTCAGCTTCCTTAGCCAATCTTTCTTCCTCTAATCTCTTGGCCTCAGCTTCTCTAGCCAGTCTCTCTTGGAGTCTTTCCTCAGAGTCTCTGATGTAGCCATTTCTGACTTGTTCAGAGATACTCTTCAGCCTATAAGACTCAGAGGTCATCCAACTAATGACTCTGTTCCAGTGTGTCCTAACAGATTTAGGATCATCACTAACTTCAGAGTTTTTAGCCAGAGACTTGATCTTCTGGACTGAAGCTTCTGCAACCTGTATAATGGCCTCCTCAAGGGTAGGTATGGTAAGTTCAGGTTCAGGTGAATGAGGTGGAGAGTTTTGAGGGCTGAGATTTAGAGGTTGAGGTTCAGTTTGTTGAGGTTCAGATTCTGCTTGAAGTTCAGAATCTGCGTCTGGTTGAAGACTGGGGGATGAAGCATATAGTGGATTTAGGTCTAATGGGTCAGAGTCTGGTCCAGGTACAGCGGGAATAAATGGTGGAGTGATATTAGAGGTGAAGGGATCAGATGGTTGAGTTTCAGAGGGTAAGGTTGTTGTTTGTTGTGGTGGAAGTGAAGTTTGGAGGGGAGAGGTTACTTCAGATTGTCGTGTGGGTTGTGGAGCGAAATTTTTAGCATAAATTTCAGCTATTGTTGGGGAGTTTGGGTCAGAGTGTTCTTGGTCAGAGGACTCTTGTTCAGAGAACTCTTGGTCAGAAGAAGGGGAAAGGTAAGGGGGTGATTCATATTCAGAGGATGAGGAAGAGCTGTGGTGATATAGTTGATTAGGGTCAGAGGTTGTTGTGAAATTACGAGCAATTTTTAGAACAGGTGGAGGTTGAGAGGTTCTGATGGTTGAAGGAGGGATTTCAGAGGTTGTAAATGTGGGAGGTGTTGGGAGAGGAGTAGAAGAGGCCATCATAGGTATTACAGAAGTAACAGGAGGAATAGACTTACCAGAAGAAGAGATTTTCAGAGGAGCTTTGGTTCCAGAAGATTCTCCAAGTCTGGGTTTCTTTGCCTTCCTTGCTTCCTCAGCTATCTTCTTCTCAGAAAGACCTCTTTTGTATCTGACCAAATCTTCTACAGAGTCCAGACAGTCTTCAAGGCGGAAATCAGAAATATCAATGCCTTCATCCAGACGATCCTGAAGGTAGATAGCAATGGCATCTCTGGGTTCATTCTTGAAGAACCTTTCAAGGCCATGAGGCATCTTCCTCTGATCCTTCAGAGCTTCCCAGGTCACATCCATAGTGGGCTTGACTCTGATGTCTTTGATGATTCCCATGCTCCTCAGGTTTTTGGCATTCAGAGGCTTTCCAACATCAATTGCCAGATCATCCATACATCTGGTCTTCTCCAGAGCATCTACCAGCCCATGCTCAATGAAGATGTCAGAGAGCAATCTACCCAGAGGAATGTAGGATCTGGGCTTCATATTATTCCTCGTTTCTCTGACTGAATCCCTCAGATATCTGAAGAGGAGAACAGGGAGGTTGATCGGGATACCCTTCTGAATACAGTAAAGGATGCATTTCTGATCAGCATTTATGTAATCTGAAGAGTTGGAGGCTGGACGATGATGGATTGTTCCCAGAATAATCTTCAGCCAAACTCGGAGGTTCTGATGAAGCTCCTTGTTCTTAGAGGGGTTTCCTTCAACATTAGGTTTGAAGATTGTAGGGTTAATGACTTCTGTGATGCGCTTGGACCTTGGAGGAATATTGTAAATCCTTTTACCTCCAGCTTTCTCCATGTTTAGCAAGGAAGCAATTGATGCTTCAGTGATGACAATCTTCACACCCAGAACAAACGAGACAATGAACTGGTCATCAGCATCTGCACATCTCCAGAACTCCTTCACCAGAAGAGGATAGATTGGACCATAAAGCCTGTCGAAGTAGGTTTCCCAACCTTGCTTGCGAAGATCTTCAGTAAGATCAACGCCATTTCTTCTTAAATTCTCAAAATCTACCAGCGATTCACACAGTACATCTAAACCTTCAAAGGGAGTTGAAAGGTTTATGTGTTGTTCACGTTCAAGAATGTGAGGTTCTTTGTAGACTGGGGTCGTGGTGACGTCTATAACCATGGGTGTTTGAGTGTTTGAGGTTTGGGGATTAGAAGCGGCTTCCATTTGTTGGGAGAAGTTAAAAACTTCTTGCTCTTGAGGATTCATGAAGAAAAATGATGAAGAAGATGAAGAACTGAGAAAAGTTGCAGAGAAAACTTCGAGAGAGGGTTTAGGGTTTAAGAGTGAGTGAGAGTGATAAGTGTGTGAAATGTGAGAAAAGTGTTTATATACCTAAGTTCAAACACATGCAAAACGACACACATACCAGCGTTAGACACAAAACTCAAAAAGGCACGCTTGGGGGGAAAAATGATTACAGCTCATAAATGAATGTCTAATCCCACAGTTTGCACACTGCTCGAGGAAAAACTCAAACGTCTGCCTTTTGAATTTCTTGACAGCTGTCTAGAAGTTCTAAAGTTTGACGCTTCAGAGTTCCACGCGTTGATGTATCTGATCTTCAGGAATACCAAAGGGTTTCTGAAGATTTCTAACTCAGATATCTTCTTAACTTGGTAGAAGTATCAGAGTCAGAGGCAGAAGTGTATTTGTTTTTATCAGAGTCTCATTTTACATGTTCAGAGCCAAATTTTACTCAGGGCAATTTTTAATGTTCAGATTTTCTAAGATAAAAAGAAATCTATCTTCAGCTAGAGGCTTAGTAAAGATATCTGCCCATTGATGTTCTGTATCAATGAACTTCAGCGTTACTATCCCTTTCTGAACATAGTCTCTAATAAAATGATGTTTTATTTCTATGTGTTTGGCTCTGGAATGTAGAATGGGATTCTTACTTAAACAAATAGCAGCAGTATTATCACAAAAGATAGGAATGTTACTCTCAAATATCTGAAGATCTTCTAGCTGATGCTTCATCTAGAGCATCTGAGTTGTGCACAGTGATGCTGAGATGTATTCTGCTTCTGCAGTTGATAGAGCGATAGTTGACTGTCTTTTGCTAGCCCAGGAGATTAGATTGTTTCCCAGAAGCTGGCAATTTCCAGATGTGCTTTTTCGTTCTATTCTATCTCCTGCATAATCTGCATCACAATAACCAGAAAGCCTATACTCTGATGTTTTCTCATACATCAGGCCCAGGTTAGGAGTTCCTTTCAGATACTTAAGAATTCTCTTAACAGCTGTTAAATGAGATTCTCTAGGATCTGATTGGAATCTGGCACAAAGACAGACACTAAAGAGAATATCAGGACGAGTAGCAGTCAGATAGAGAAGAGAGCCTATCATACCTCGATAGAGCTTCTGACAAACCTTGTTGCTTACCTCTTCCTTCTCCAGAATGCAAGTTGGATGCATAGGAGTTTTTGCAGAGTTGCATTCAGTCATATCAAACTTCTTCAGAACGTCTTTAATGTACTTGCTTTGATGAATGTACGTGACTTCTGGAGTTTGATTGATTTGAATTCCCAGAAAGAACTTTAGTTCTTGCATTAGACTCATTTCAAATTCTGCCTGCATTAGCTTAGAAAATTCTTGGCAAACAGAGATATTAGCAGAACCAAAAATAATATCATCAACATAAATTTGGCATATCATGAGATCATTATTAAGGTTTTTACAGAAGAGTGTAGAATCAACTTTCCCTCTGATAAAATTTTGTTCCAGAAGAAAATTGCTCAAGCGTTCATACCAAGCTCTGGGAGCTTGTTTAAGTCCATACAAGGATTTCTTAAGTTTGAAAACATGTTCTGGAAGGTTTGAATTTTCAAAACCAGGAGGTTGATTGACATACACTTCTTCTGAGATATAACCATTAAGAAATGCACTCTTGACATCCATTTGGTATAATTTTATAGAGTGATTAATAGCAAATGATACAAGAAGACGAATAGACTCTAACCTTGCGACTGGAGCAAAAGTTTCATTATAATCAATACCTTCTTGTTGACTATAACCTTGAGCTACCAGTCGTGCTTTGTTTCTGACAACTTCTCCTTTCTCGTTCAGTTTGTTTCTGAAAACCCATATGGTTCCAATGACATGAGTGCCTCTGGGTTTAGGAACGAGATCCCAGACATCATTCTTGGAGAATTGATCTAACTCTTCTTGCATAGCTGCCACCCAATCATTATCTTGAAGAGCTTCATCACAGGACGTAGGCTCAATCAGAGACACTAGTCCCAGAGGAATATCTTCAGAAGTTCTGAAGGTAGATCTGGTTCTAACAGGTTCATCTTTGTTTCCCAAAATCAAATCTTCAGATACGTTGCTACGACTCTTGACTTTCCTTGGAATTTCTGGAGATTTAATTTCTTCAGAGTCTGGAGTGACAGTTGCTTCTGGAGTTTTCTCAGATTCTACCAGAGTGATCTCTAAATCTGCAAACTTTTCAACTAGCTTTGACTTTTCAGGGTCAAGCTTATCATCAAATCTAACATGAATTGATTCCTCCACAATTTTGGTTTCTGTGTTGTATACTCTATAGCCTTTAGAGCGTTCTGAGTATCCTAACATAATACCTTTCTGTGCTTTGGAATCAAACTTGTTTAGATGTTCTTTAGTATTTAATATAAAACAAATGCATCCAAAAGGATGAAAATATGAAATGTTGGGTTTTCTTCCCTTACACAGTTCATAGGGAGTCTTTTCCAGAATAGGTCTAATAGAAATTCTATTCTGAATGTAACACGCTGTATTTACAGCTTCTGCCCAAAAGTGCTTTGCTACATTTGTTTCATTGATCATGGTTCTGGCCATTTCTTGGAGTGTCCTATTCTTCCTCTCTACAACTCCATTTTGTTGTGGAGTTCTAGGGCAGGAGAAATCATGGGATATTCCATTAGAATCAAATAATTCTTCAAAATCTTTATTTTCAAATTCTCCACCATGATCACTTCTGACTCTAACAATTTTAGAGTCAAATTCTTTTTGCACTTTAGAACAGAAACTGGTGAATACAGAGTGAGACTCACTCTTGTGCTTTAGGAATTTTACCCATGTCCAGCGGCTGTAATCATCAACGATTACAAGTCCATACTTCTTTCCATTGACTGATGCTGTTTTCACAGGACCAAATAAGTCAATGTGAAGAAGCTCCAGAGGCTTGGAGGTAGAAACAACATTTTTCTTTTTAAAAGATGTTTTTGAAAACTTTCCTTTCTGACAAGCTTCACACAGAGCATCTGAAGAAAACTTCAGTTTAGGTAAGCCTCTGACTAACTCAAGTTTAGTTAGCTGAGAAAGTTTTCTCATGCTAATGTGGCCTAAGCGTCTATGCCATACCCATTGCTCTTTGTGAACTGACATTAAACATTTAACATTTTGATCTTTTAAATCAGAAAGATTTATTTTATAAATGTTGTTTTTCCTCTTGCCTGTGAAAAGGACAGAGCCATCGTTCTGACTAATGGCTTTACACGTTTTTTGATTAAAGATTACATCATAACCGTTATCACTTAATTGACTTATGGATAACAAGTTATGCATTAATCCTTCTACATAAAGAACATCAGATATAGAGGGAAGAGTACCATTACCAATAGTTCCGGAGCCTCTGATCCTTCCTTTCTGATCTCCTCCGAAGCCTACAAATCCAGCGTCTTTAAGTTCCAGGCTTTGGAACATAGACTTTCTTCCCGTCATATGTCGCGAGCATCCAGAGTCCAGGTACCATGACTGGTGTCTGAACTTTGCTGCATAGGATATCTGCAACATAGATAATCTTATCTTTCGGTACCCAGAATCTCTTGGGTCCTTTTAGATTAGTCTTCCCAGAGTTTCTTATAACTTTGGGTCTTCTATCATTCTTAAATTTTTGTTCTTGTGTGTGTGTGTAATGATATGAAAACGGAGATTTAAGCTGGTTACTGGTAGAGGTTTTATTTTCCTCAGAATCATACCCAATTCCCCTTTTATTATTCTGACCTACTCCATAAATCATGGATGCCATAATACTCCTATCTATCCCATTCTTCAGAAATTGTTGAAAGGCTTCTTCATATTTGTAAATAATTTCATTTGAAGTTTGTGGTGCTTGAGACAACGTTTCTTCTAATTCTAAGCTTTTTGTTTTGGCTCCATCTCTTTCTATCGTTAGAGATCTGATAGTATCATCTCGTGCTAGAATTGTTGTCTCAAGTCTACTACATACTTCAGATTTTGCTTTAAGAAGGCCTTTAATGTCTTTAACTTTTTGTTTTAATTTCTGAAGAGAGGTAAGAGTTTCTGATAAACATGATTCTAAGTCAGATCTAGAAAGTTCAGAAATACCTCTTCAGATTCTTCATCTGAGCTGCTGGATGTGGTAGCCATAAGAGCTACGTTGGCCTGTTCATCAGAGTCAGATTCTGATGATTCGGATTCACTATCGTCCCAGGTGGCCATTAATCCCTTCTTTGTTCTGAAGGCATTTTTCTTGAAGCTTTCTTTCTTAGAGTTATCTTTCTTCAGCTTGGGGCATTCATTTCTATAATGACCTGTTTCTTTACATTCAAAACAGGTAATATCTTTATTAGGTTTACCTTTTGAAGTTGACTCTGACCTATCCCCTCTGGGTCTTGATCTTCTGAAGTTGTTGTTGTTCCTTCTTTTCCAGAGTTGCTTAACTCTTCTGGTTAGTAAGGACAGTTCTTCTTCATCATCAGAGTCTTCAGGTTCAGAGTCGTCAGTATCTGCAGTTTCTGCCTGGAGAGCTTTGGTTCTGTCTGACTTCCGTCTTTCAGGTCTGGACTTCAGCGCCACTGACTTGTTCCTTTTCTGAGGCTCATCCTCCTCTAGTTCTATCTCATGGCTTCTGAGAGAACTAACAAGTTCTTCAAGGCTGATATTGTTCAGATCCTTTGATAACTTCAGAGCAGTAACCATTGGTCTCCATTTCTTTGGCAGACTTCTGACTATCTTCTTAACATGATCTGCAGTCGTGTATCCTTTGTCTAGCACTTTAAGACCTGCAATAAGAGTTTGGAATCTGGAAAACATAGCTTCTATAGCTTCGTCATCTTCCATCTTGAAGGCTTCATATTTCTGGATCAACGCCAGAGCCTTCGTCTCCTTGACTTGGGAGTTTCCTTCATGGGTCATCTTCAGAGAGTCAAGTATATCTTTAGCCGTCTCTCTGTTGGTGATCTTTTCGTATTCGTTGTATGATATAGCATTTAGAAGTATTGTTCTGGCCTTGTGATGATTTTTGAACTCACGTTTCTGATCTTCTGACATTTTGCTTCTGGGAACTTCAGCTCCATTTAAGGTTGGAGGTTTGTATCCATCTGTGACAATGTCCCAGAGGTCAACATCATAACCCAGAAAGAAACTTTCGATTCTATCTTTCCAGTAATCAAACTTTTCTCCATCAAAAACAGGAGGCTTGGCATTGTAAGAATCTTTCTCATTTGAGTGGGCCATTTGTTTTTTCTCGCACTGGATCTCTCTACACGGTTAAGTGTTTGATTTGAAAATCAATAACAGAGCCGGAGCTCTGATACCAATTGAAGGTGAGAAAAACAAGAAAGGGGGGTTTGAATTGTTTGAAAAATAAGCGCTTTTGCAAAATGAAATCACACAATGATTTTATACTGGTTCGCTTATAACACAAAGCTACTCCAGTCCACCCGGCCAAGGTGATTTCGCCTTCAACAAGGACTTAATCCACTAATCTTGAAAGATTACAAACAACCCCTAAGAGAGAAGAAAATCTCTTAGTCCTCTCAAGTCTACAGACTACAAAGAGTCACTTGAGGAAATCAAATAAAAATAAGATACAAGATGTGTAATCTAGAGTGCTTCTAAGAAAGCAAATATTACAAACTTAAGAACAAATTTTTTCACTTGATAAGCAAAAGCTTAGTGAAATTCTTTGAAGAACAAAGATGTTTTTCTTGAGCGTGATATAATTTCAGTATAGTTTTGGCTAGTGATTTCTTGTTCTTACTGAATGTTGATTTCTTCTCTTATTTATAGGAGTTGAAGTAGAGTTGAAGTAGCGTTGAATCTGTTGGATATTGAGATGTAGTTACGCCATTCCATTAATAGCTTCCGCAGTAGACTTTTTCTCTTAGAAGTGACTACTTACCACAATTAGTATCTTCTCTCTTGGAAGTGGAGATTAACGTCTCTTTCTAATTGAGGAAATCCATTTGCAGAACTTTAACTTGGCTTAAACGTTACTTCATCATGATTAACAATTCTGATTAGAGTCTTTGTGTATCTGGAGAAACTGGCTTCTGATGTTATCTCTTGAAAGTTCAGATGGCGCTGATAACTTCAGAATTTACAGAAGGCATTTGTTCAGAGTCAGAGCTTCTAGACTTTACTTCATGTTCAGATGCTTCTGATACTTGATAATTTGTATCTGATCTTGTTGTGCATCTGATGACATCATCAGATTTATTTCTTCTTTCTTTAGAACCCTGCACACTTAGAAACTTTTCGTTAGGGTGCCATTTTTGGTTTCATCCTTTGTTATCATCAAAATCATGGAATCTATTGTAGAACTATTTTTGTTCTTACAGATAACACTTTAAGCTTCGATAAAAATCGATGTAATTATTTCGAAATCATATGAACCTCTTAAGTAGTAGTTTGATTCCTACATCTTGGAAACTTTCTTTTTCCAAAACAAGAACACGCCACTAACAAGTTAATAATAAAGAGATAAAAACACAAGTATTTTTATCCTAGTTCGCTTGAAACTCAAAGCTACTCCAATCCATCCGCCAAGGTGATTTTGCCTTATACACAAGGACTTAATCCACTATAGTCAATAAATTACAATAATGACAAAAAATGTCATTCTTTGTCTTATCAAGGATCCAACTATAACTTAGTCTCCTTAAGGACTCACAAAGAATAATCTTCTTTGTCTTCTCAAGGACAACCTCCTCAAGGAATCAAACAAACAATTTTAATAATGTTTTTGTGTGTTACAAGATGTTTCTATACAAGATTTTACACAAATGATAAACAAACACTTAAAGAAAAACTGTGTACAAAAGAATGACAACTTTTCACAAAGAAATAAACTTGTCAAAATATTGTATCACATGCGACTTTTCTTCAAGTCTCCAAGTCTCACTTATATAACATAAGAAGAAGACCGTTGGAGGGGAAAATGGGGAAAGCTCATAGAGCGTCTGTCCACGGTTGGATGATGAAAGGAGTGATACTGCATATTATCCTTTGCCCACAAAATCAGTGACATGTGTGATGTATAATATTGTCCTTTGCCCACGAAATCATGTAGTGGAAAGGATATTTGATTTGTACTATGTACTATATGCTCCAATCCACCCGCCAAGGTGATTTTGCCTTATACACAAGGACTTAATCCACTATAGTCAATAAATTACAATAATCACAAAAAATGTCATTCTTTGTCTTATCAAGGATCCAACTATAACCTAGTCTCCTTAAGGACTCACAAAGAATAATCTTCTTTGTCTTCTCAAGGACAACCTCCTCAAGGAATCAAACAAACAATTTGAATAATGTTTTTGTGTGTTACAAGATGTTTCTATACAAGAAGATTTTACACAAATGATAAACAAACACTTAAAGAAAAACTGTGTACAAAAGAATGACAACTTTTCACAAAGAAATAAACTTGTCAAAATATTGTATCACATGCGACTTTTCTTCAAGTCTCCAAGTCTCACTTATATAACATAAGAAGAAGACCGTTGGAGGGGAAAATGGGGAAAGCTCATAGAGCGTCTGTCCACTGTTGGATGATGAAAGGAGTGATACTGCATATTATCCTTTGCCCACAAAATCAGTGACATGTGTGATGTATAATATTGTCCTTTGCCCACGAAATCATGTAGTGGAAAGGATATTTGATTTGTACTATGTACTATTTGATCATGTTCCCATTTGATCTTATCTTCAAGTTCATTGGCTTCTGATGAAAATTAGTGAAGCATGAAATAAAGAAACATAAATTTGGATTCAGAAACTCCGATAAGAACCTTGACAACGTTAGTAGTCTGGCTTGAGATCTTCAGTATTTTCAAAATCTTCAGAATCTTCATTCAGAACCTTGATAACCTCAATCGTCGGGGGGGGGGGGGGGGGGGGGTAGACTGTTTCACAAAAATTGAGAGAAATAAATGATTCGAAAAGGCCTGATCATTTTTAATCATTGATAACTTAACTAAATTTTATTTTATTTTTTGTTAAACCAAACCTTATGCAAATCCCCCCGAATTTATATTTTTAGTACAATAGTATTGTTTAGTTGAATTGAACAATCTTTATGGATAAGAACTTTTATTTTATTACTTGATGATGATTTGGTACACATGCTAAATTAACCATCAAATTTTTGACATTGTTGTCGGGGATTGTTGATTAATTTCAACAAAGAAATTAAATTATACTTGGATTTTTTTAATATTTATGTTTATTTATTTTATTTTTATGTTAGTTTTCTTCGAAGTTTTTCTTCTTTAGTTATTCTTAATTTATTTAGTGTTATTGATGCATTTTTCTTATTGTGTATGGGATTTAAAGGATCTAGCATATTGCTTTTTGATTCAAAAGACCACACATAAAGTAAAAGAGCTCCAAGAAAGAAATGTATGATGGAGCTTAATTTTAACTTGTTGTCTTAGGACAAATTGAAGTTTTATCAAAGCAATTATCTATCAGAAATCTACATAAGAAAAGTCTGGTCAAGTCCAAGTATTACAATTCGATTTCTATTTTGAAGGTCGTACAAATGGAAACTGTGTACCAGAAGGACACATTAAAGTGATTAATTATGCTAGAAACTTAAAAAATCCAAATCCTTACTCCAACACTTAATCTAGGGCGGAAGGATCATTCTAAGAGGTGGAAGACGGTTATGTAGTTGTGGCTCCGACAACAGACATCAACCATTGAGGTGTTAGGCGGCGGTGCCAGAGCCGCATGGTGGAAGTCTCATAGTCAAGGCTCGAGGTTGGAGGAACTCTGGTGGGTGGAAGAATGATGTTTTGGGGCGGTCCACAGAGGTTTCGTTTTTTCGGTCATCTTGTATAGTTGTCTCGGTTCATGTGTTTTGGGCTTCTTTGTTTTGGTTTGTGGATTCGTTCATTAATTGGTTGAGTTTTGGACTTCTTATGGATCCTTTGAATTTTATCTATTATAATCATGTATCTCTTTCATTTTTTTTATCACAACCTTCAAAACTTTAGAGTTGAAGAAAGAGAACATGGTTTGGAAATCCTAGTGGTAATTTTAAAAAGGCAAGAGAAAATTTCTAAGAGTGCGTTCTTAGAATTAGGGAAATTATTGGAGATATCTAAGGGGGATTGCGAAACACTTCTAAAAACTTTGGTCTTGTGTAATTTATATATACAAAGTTGGAGAGATTGAGAAACACGTGGGCATAAAATAAGTTTTGTTCTTGGGAACTTGGATGACTATCTTTTGGTAATTCATTTGTAATGTTTTGTAATAACTCTTGAAAATATAGTGAATTGAAGAGTTATCATGTCCACTAAAATAGATCGTTTGACCGAACTAGGTAAACAAATTATTGTGTTTATTGTCTTTTATCTTCTTCTACAAAGTTAAATTGTTGTCTTATTTAAAAGAGAGATATTTTTACTGAAACTCATTTATTTTGATTGTCATTATTCTGTCTTTCATTCATTAATTTTTTTTTTTTATGTTATTGAACATTTCATTTTCACATCAGTTCTTTCCAAACACCATATAAACTATTGATATTTAATTATTTTATTTAACTTAATATTCAATGGATATATAAGAGACAGATGTATAAGAAGAAGCCTTAAACTTTTTAGGCATGTTGTTTGGCATGCACTTCTAAAGTGGGCCAAAAAAATCTCAAAAGGTGGATCTCACCTATTTAAATCTCAAAAGGTGGATCTCACCTATTTTTAGTAAACTATTATCCCTTTTTATTTATCTATTTTCTAAAATCTACTATCTTACTAAAAATAGTGAAGGCATCCCTTTTGACCTTTTTTTTAAGGTTGATATTAATTAAAAGCACATGTTGTTTGAAACTATCAAAAGATTTTCCTAACATACAATAATTTACGATTAGGTTAGTATGAATGCATGCCCTAACAATAACCTCATCAATCCTTTTCTTATATTCTCATAATTTATTAGTTTGTTGTAAACTATTATTAGTAATAAAAGTTTTATAATCTCATCAATCCTTTTCTTATATCCTCATAATTTTTTAGTTTGTTGTAAACTATTATTAGCACTAAAAACTGTATATTCTCTTTTACGATTGATCTTCCATTTATATAGAATACACAATAATAATTTTTCAAAAAAGTACTAAAAAAGGAATATTACATCACACCACTTAGTACTTCTTCTTCACGATAAATGAAAAAAGTAAATCCAATAATATTTCCACTAAACTGATCATATGTATACATAGTGTCATTTGTTGAGGACACCTCAAAACAAAATCCAAAATAAATTTTTGAAAAGATATCCACATATGTAGAGATCCCCAAATTATAAATAGAAATATTAAAGACAAAAGAGAAGTAGATTGTAAAATTCTAAAAATTATTTTTCTTATTCATTTCAATCTTCAATTTTAAAAGATAAGACCAAAATATTTTCTAAGACAAAGTTTATCTCCTACCAATAATAAAAAATATGTAGGAGAGAAAACATGTTTAAAATATTTTAGGCCAAATACATCTCGCGGTTTAGATGTTTGTAATAAGTTGACATTTTTAAAGTTTTTATATTAAGTTAACACTTTAAATAATACAACATTCAAAATGCTACTCTTTTTTATAAAACTCTCTTAAAATGTGATGAGGTGTAAGTACATATCAACAAATTTAATTTTAACAATTTAAATTTAATTTAAAAAAACAAAAGAAGCTAGAGTTTTTCATATTGTTGTTCATCATTTAAAACTAAAAAAATAAGATTTTGGTTTCTCATTCAAACTCAATTCCCAAAACTGAAAGAAATTGATACGTGTTTAAGAAACTGAAAAAATGAATAAATCAGAGTTTCTCGTCTGAATAAAGAGCTCTTTTCTTAGAGATTAATTACTATACACTGTCAGTGTAAAAAGTTTTACACTGTCGATTCATCATCATCATCTGTTTGTATTACTTTATAGGTTTTTAAAATAAAAGTCAAACTTGTTTTAATATTCAACGTCTATGATTAACTGACGGTGTAAAATCCTTTTACACTGCCAGTATATATCAATTAAATTCTTTTTCTTATTAGTAAATAAATAACCAATTTTAAAATCTTTTAGCTTTCATGCACACATTCCACGTAATCATATTAAACAAAGAAAAAAATAAAAAATATAGACACGAAATAGTAGTAAAAGCAAAGTGATAAAGATATGGTAAATTCACCTTTGTTTCTAGACCTTTGGCTCTCTTATCGTAAAAAACAAATGTCGCTTCCAACTCGAGCGGAACTTTTGTTTCGCAATGGAAAAATGTATTTCATATAGCCCTTACACCTGATTGCGTGTTGAGCTCAAATTTGCTAAACTCAATTTCCATCCGTTGTCAATCGACGGTGAACGATACTCGAGCTTTTTAATCTTTCGATTATATCTGCAAGGTAGGAGATAATGGATTTCATCTTTGATATCATCGAGGGAGGTGAAGTCGTTGAGATTGAACGTGCTCAGGGAGCTCCATTGGAGAAGGAAACATTTGCGACATACCAGTCAATATTTAGTGGCGACATTTGAGACATTTTCACTTTGCATGAAATATAACATGAGAGCACCTTAATTTATAGAAGGCAGATATCAATATAGACCACTCAATGACTGACATGTTGATTCCAGAGATATATCTCCAGAATCGTCCTTATTATCTTGTTCCGAAGATGCATCTCTTGAACCAGTTTCAAGACAAAACCTATAACAGAACCTATTTTTTCATATACAAAAAACATAAATATTATTATGGGGAAGATAAAATATGAACAAATGGTGAATATATAACACTTCATTTATATTGAGACATAATTACATACACTTATTTGTCTGATAAAACAAGAAATTAAAACGAACCCAAACATATGTCGCCGGCTAAATCTATTGGGGGCACCTCCTTGGACTTTTGTGCATTTGATTCTCTTTCAATGTTTCTCAATTTCTTGAACTCTTGTATCCTTTCTATAAAATGATCCAACCAAGTCTCGACTTTTATTGTTGAATGAGACGTCCACTCTGGTGATGTAAGTGGTATAGGACATCCCGATTTCAAGTAAACTTGAACAAAATGACTTGATTTTGAAAGCCACTCAATACACATAATACGATCATTTGGATTTTGAGTTAGGGAGGTGCACAGTGGGAAAAAGGTTTTCGAAAAATCATATTGTGTTAGATCGATACACATTCTATTATACACACATGCCATTAGGTGACCCATGTCAGAGAAGCGCATCTATTTTGCCTCCAGTATCGGACTGCTAAGACAAGGAACAAGATACTCTTAAACGTTGTCGAATTATTCTTTCTTTCCGTACAATCGTGTGTATGATTTTTTATGCATCTTTAACTCTTGGATAAGTTGATGACGAACAAGTGTATGACTATTTTCTCCTTTACTGAGTAAAGTCGAAACGGCTCAATAACCGCAATTATCGCCCCCCTCAACATTGACGATCCGCTTGATATATTTTTGCATAAAAACTAGCATCTTGTCGATGAATGGAATCTTTGGAAGAGGCGGCATCATAGGTGGTTTGCTAATGCAAGATCCTTTGACAACACTTTTTTGAAATTTTGGAGTTGGTGAGTCGGGAAAATTTTTGTCAACATGTTCAAAATATGAAGGAGACCGTCTTCACCAATTTTCCATCTTCTGACTCTACCTGTTTCCTACCTACCGTGGGTTTAACTTAACTTCTTACATTCTTTGTTATGTGATACCTACAAAGTAATGCATTAGAAGAAGGAAATACCTTTGCAACCGAATTCATCAATGCAGTATCACGGTCGATAATAATCGCTTTAGGCATCTCACCTTGATCCTTCAATAGTGTCCAACACACCTCTAACGCCCAAGTAAAGTTATCCTCTTTTTCACTCTCAAGAAATGCAAACCCAATAGAGTATGTCTTCTCAGTTGAGGTATCACCAACCATATCCAATAACGTAAGTCTATACTTGTTGGTCTTGTAGGTTGAATCAAGTATAAGCACCGTAGGAAACATGTTGAAAAAATTTATGGAATCAGGATGAGTCAAAAATATATCTCTAATAATGACTTCATCCTCACACGTTCGGTACCTAGACATGTAATTGTTATCATCCAACAGTTTCAAGAGTTGTTGCATCTCAATTCTATCCCCATAATCGTCTTTTTAATCAGGTATCAAATATTATACACTTGCTTGATATTTGAGATATTTTTGGTTTGTTTTCGTCTCAATGTTGCAAGTATATTTTTTGGTTGAACCAGATTCATGGTCATGTCAGCAACACATTCCTTCTCTTTCGGCATGAGCCGACACACACTAGGATGGCCGACTAATTTCTCACATAAATCATGGTTATGCAAACCACATATCACATTAAATCTTCAATTTTTTTGCCAACATGTAACCACGCACCTTGAAAGGACACTCACATTTTCTAGACCCAGTATCGTCTCTTTTAAAATTCCAGAGAGGAGTTATATATTTCCCGCTTCTTTCGCACGTCATTATCACAAAAGCGTATTTTATATCCGAACCATTATCGTACCTTTCGATAACCACATCAAACACAAGTTTAGAGGTCTCCATACGAATCCATTGAAGCATTTGATCACAAGACTCAATTCTTGTTTGTTTTTAAATTGGTTGCCAACATTTACCGCCTTCACGACAACACCTTGGACATTTGGAGAAACAACCTTTTTTGGGAAAACATCGGGGTGCACCATATCTAATGAAAACAATTACAACATAACAATATATAAGCGTTACTGCTGAAAATAGAACTAGAAATCAAATACAGACAACTTCCAGAAATGGATCTCCGGAATAGTTCATACTTGTTCAGGAGATAAATTTCCGGACACAACGCTCTCTTTTTTTCCAGAAGAAAGCATGATTAATGTGACTAATGCAGAGGGAAATGAAGGATCTTTATATGAAATTCTATCTTCTTTTGCTCCCTATGATGTGATGAACCAAAAGAATTGAGATTTGGAGTGAAAATGGATTGTGAGTAGAGGGCTTTTTGGTGAAGGGTTTGGTTGAAAACCAACTATGTCAACAATGGTTGTGTGATCATGCAATTGGTTCTTTTATTAGATATTTTCGGAGATGTATCTCCGGAAATATCTGACATGCAAAGGTGACATAAAATTTCAAAGTGTTTCCCATAATTCCGGAGATGCATCTCCAAAATTTCTACTGAATTGATAAATACATAAGGTATTCCTTAAAATGTTCCGGAGATGCATCTCCGGAATAAAAATAACCTAACTTATAGGACGCATCTCAGAATGACCTTTATTGAGTATGTAAGAGGTGCATCTCCGAAAGCAGAGGAAATTTTTGAAAATTCGTGTGGTGCGCTAGAAACATATAGGGTGCGCGTAAAGAAGTCCCCAAAAAAGACATGGTAAATTGAGCTCAGATAGATTTATCAACCTACAACGTCTTTGCCGTCTTTAACAAAGTAATGATGTGAGTGCGGAATTTTTGATGTGTTCAAAATGGTGGATATTATGGTTTTTTTTTAGTAATAGTGAAAATGGAGAGACTGAAACATTAGAAGTTTTAGGTTTAAGTTTAAATTATAAACCATTAAATTTATTTCAATCATTTAAACTCTTCTCAATTTATTTTAATTTTGAGTTTTATTTTGAGTTTGAATTATTGTTTATTACTTATAATTTTCACTATTACGAAATACTTATTTTACAACGGTTGGCAGAATGATTCCACCACGGATGGTGGCTTGTGGTAAAGAAGGGTGTGGTTGTATGTGTTATCTTTACCACCAGGAGCTACAAATCGTGGTAAAAACACAGTAATGCGTAACCTATCACTACAATTGTATAAACACAATTGTAGTAAAAGGTCGAGGTCAGGGATCGATATCCATCGACTCGATTTTTGAAGATTCCAATATATTTCACAATGGTTCTAGATTTCAACCGTAGTAAAAGACTTGACACACAATATTTCACCATGTATAGGCCATTTAATTACCATAACAATAATTTTTCTCCATTACTTACAATATGAGAATTCATTATCTGAGTGGCATGTGTTGTTGAAGATTCATTTCTAATTTTTTTTTACAAATCCAAAGAAATGATATCTTTAAAGGAAAAACTTAAATCCAAAAAGAAATATAAAAAGTTGAAGGACATAACAATTCAATATCTAATTTTTCCATGATTAAGAATCAAATTTAATAAGCTGAAACCTATAACACGCAGAGACAAAGACTCTATGCACCAACTACTTGCGCAATATTCATGAATAATTTTTCTAACAACTATCATTTCATCCCTAGTATCTGGATTCTAGATCACATTCAAAGAAGCACAATTTGCTTAAAGTTATGCAACAACTTTTGTTGGCGCGTCAACTGAAGTGGTAAAAAAAAGGCAAGAAATTCACATAATTTCTATAAGTAAAAGAATGAGTACATAACAAATCTTGGTCAAACTCGTGATCCCAAACGATGATGATCATAAACCTTAAATGTAACACAGACAATATGTTTAAATGGCCAACTAGTGGACCATATTGGCTGAACTAGAGGCTCCCTCAGCATGAAAACGGTTACTACCTTCTAAAACGTTCAAATAGAAAATAGAAGAGTTGATTAAAATTTTAACTAATACTAATATGAATCCAAATTTGACCTAAAAATTAAATTAAATCCAATCAAAGAGTAGATTATAAAATGCACATAGTTTAAGAAAATCCATGATAATGGAAAAAGGAATAGTAATACAACGAAAAAACCTAGAAAAAATTAGAGAAAGAGACATCATAGATCTGATATCAAGAAATTATATCAGAGAGGAACTTTTTATATCTTATATAGCATTACTTAACTAATAGATATCGAGAATGATATATAAAGTGTGGCAGAAGGAAAACTGAAACAGTGAGATTCACTGCGATGATGAGGTTCAAAGCAGTGGTGAGATTCAAAGTGAAATGTGTTGTGTTTTTTCAAAAGAAATTATATCAATTTAGTCATCTTAAAAGTAATATTAAATATAAATATTAATGTAAAAACTTGCATGTCTCTAAAAGAAAAAAATATTAATTTAAAGACTCGTATACTGAAAAAAAGTTCAC
Source organism: Lathyrus oleraceus (assembly GCF_024323335.1). Taxonomy (NCBI): domain Eukaryota; kingdom Viridiplantae; phylum Streptophyta; class Magnoliopsida; order Fabales; family Fabaceae; genus Lathyrus; species Lathyrus oleraceus. Next base: position 107,271,393 of record NC_066585.1, read on the forward strand.
ACTAAAATAGGAAAATTATTATAAAAAAAAAAAGTTAATATAATTAGAGTAAAAATAGGGACAGTAAGAAAAAAGTGACAGTGAAAATAGATTAATATAGTTAGAGAAAAAATAGGTTGCGTAAGAAAAACTGAATGTACATTATGTTAAAAGTGGCGATTGAAACCGCCATAGAGTGAAATACATTACGTCATTTGTAATAACCGGTAGAATTTTCAGTAAATTACGGCGGTGTTTATAACCGACCTAAATAAACTGCCACAATTTTTCCATTATTTTAATCCGGTCATGTATCTTTTTAACACATCTTTATGTAATCAAAATTTAATCAATAAAAAAAGAAAATAATAGTATATTTGTTGTGTGTTAAATATTCATTTAAATAAATCATTAAAATATTTATGTAGTTGAATGTATTTATTATATGTGGTTATATCTTTTTATGTTTTGGGTTGTGACTAATAAAGCAACAATCCAAATATATATTTTTTGGATTAAAAGAAAAAGAGGTTGATGTCAAAATATTGGGACACTATTTATATATGATTTATTTATGCGAGTTCTTTCTTCCACCTATTTCCAAAATATTTGATTTTTTTTTGCATGCATGTGCGTGCGTGCGTATGTCAAGGTGTGCGCGTGCGTATGTGAAGAGTATCTATTTATTTTTGTATAGTGTATAAATATAAATTTGCACGGTTAATGTACATTGACCATATCTAATATTGAATTCAAACTCTTCAAATAAATAACTACGTATTTATTTCATTGGTTATTCTATTTCATAGATGTTTATTTTAGATGATCATATCAATTATATATCATATTTATTATATATTTAATAAATAAAAACATATGCCAAATATTTTATGTAAATAATTTAAATCTAAATCTAAATTTAAAAAAAAACAATGTTCATACTTTTATGTGTGTGCATAATTAAAAAGTGGATAGGCGAGCACAAGAGTGTCTATTTGGACGTCAATAATAATAACAATAATAATAATAATAATAATAATAATAATAATAGGAAGAAAGGATTTTTATTCATATTGAAGCATATTGCATGTGGAAATCTTGCTAGCCTTTGAATAAAGAATCAAGCTTTTGGAATTTGTTCATCATCATCTATTTTCACCTTCAATTCAGGTTTTACCATTGAGGTATGGTTCTATAAGCAACTGATTGGGATTTTAGAACCATCTAGGTAGATGCATGATAGGTGGTATTAACTTAGATGCAATATGTCTATCTTGGTGAATCAATATTTTGTGGTTGTGTTTGAGCATGACAAACTTGTGTGTTGATGTTGCATGATACGTAAATTTAATTTTGGTAATTAATCTAATTCAATATCATGAATATCCTTGATTACAAGTGTAGAGAATATAGAGATTGTTGTTGTCCTTCATACAATGAATTCATGATTGAATGATCATGAAATTTTGTGTGATGATCATGCATGATTTTAGAACCATCTACATATATGCACGATAGATGAGATTAGCTTAGATGAAATATGTCAAACTTGGTAAATCTATGTTTGGTGGTTGTGTTTGAGCATGAACAACTTGTGTGTTGATGTTGCATGATATTTGGATTTCGTTTTGGTAGTTATCTAAGTCAATAACATGAATCTCCTTGATTAGTATTGTAAAGAACGCAAAGATTGTTTTTGTTCTTCATACGACGAATTCATGATTGAATGATCATGAAGTTTTGTGTAATGATCATGCATGCTTTGTTACCTCGTGTTTAGTGCATTTTTCTTGAATAATTATATGTATGTTGAGTTGGATGGGTATTCTTGGATGCAATGCAGATGGAAAACACAAAAGAGAGATTTCCCAAATTTCGGGAATGACATCGCATGTTTCCCTGACACGGGGGAATCATGTTCCTCTCTGGAAAAAAATGTAAGGGAGCACGCTTGAGACTTGCATGGTCGTGTAGGCCAGCACGGGAATGTCGTGTCCCTTCCTAGTTTTTTGTATGGAATGGGCGTCCTGGCCCTAATGCGGCCTGTGTTGGCTGACATGGGTGAACCATGTTGGACCTATTACCTTCCATTTCCTTGTTTTATCTTGCAACCCTAGTTGGTTCATGCGATGTATCTTTTCCTTACTTTATTATAAGTGATAGAGTATAGTGATTTTGAATGGAAACACTTAATGATTCACTTGTAGTAATTGGTAGTGAGCATAAATGGAATGTAAGTTGATTAAGAATTTGGTTTATATCATAGTATTTCCAAGTTTAAGGAAATTGAAATGAATAAAACCCTTGTGGCTTGTAACTATTTAATCAACTAGTAATATAAAAGTATGAAAGTGAGTAACCCTATCAGTCGAGTAAGAACTCCTTAGAAAAGATTGGTGAGTAGAAGTGTAACGAAACTTTGTTTTTGGCATGTACCAATAGCATAATTTCGAAAGGGGAATCTAATATATGTATATAGTAATTATTAGAACGCCTATGGTTGGTCGAGATGTAGTTATATTAAAAGTATAAGACCTAAGCAAAGGGAGGCAGGTAAATCGGAAGACCTCGCCATAGTGGGCATACATCCAGGACTATATGGGGTAGGTTATACCGTTAAACTTTACCGAATGGATAGACTTTGTAGTTTGTTACAAATGTTCTGGCTAATCATCTCCGAATATCTACACTTCTGTGTGGCTAAGTGATCGATATATTATGTACTTTGAGAAATTATAAGCGCTACATTCTCTTGTTTTGCTACCTAATGTGTTAAAATAGTATTAGGATGTGTGTTAGATACTAGAACCCTTGGCTGAGCAGACTTGAGGTTTAGTTAGGACTCCACTGAGATAGTTGTATCTTACCCCATGTTTAATCATTTCAGGTAAATCGAATTAGTACAAAGGTAAAGGCAATATGGTCTAAAGATCCTAAGACCGTGATATCTGTCATACCCCAATTTTGTCCGGGTAAGAAAAATCTTTCACCAACATTCACTACCAGATGTTATAAGGCATGAATTTTATCTCAAGACATAAGTTCTATCTTAGGGTTTCTCAGCCATTGGGGACATCAAATCTTCAGTGACATTTTCATCTGTTGAGATCCTTAAGAAGACATCTGTTGCATTTGTCTCTTATTGCCATTACTGAAGCATGGGATAACATGTGCATTTTGGTTAACAAGACCCATTTTGGCTTATCCATGAGATCTCTTGGTTTTAAAAAGGTCCGTTCACATAAACATGTCCATGATTAATATTGCAAAGTGTGGTTCAAATCTTTTTACATTACTAATCCAAAATCCATTTGATTATTAGTAAGTATTAAGAGACATGATTATTTTTATGATCATTTGTCATTAAGCCCATTTGCACATCTCAAATATATATGCCAAATCTCTAAACCATTCATAAAAACCTTAAACTAAATTTGCATCTTTTTAAGTATGCGTGTTTTGGTTTAGATCAAGTCATCATATGTATGTGTATGTGTTGGTTTTGTGATTAAGGTTGATATTGCAATATTTGTGGTTTGTTTTATTTTAAGACCTTTTGTCACATTTTATTTTGGTTAATATTAATGTGCTAAAGTCGACCAAGTTAAAAGTCCAATTTGATTAATATGGCCCAATCCATTTTCAGTTTGAGTTAAAGTCTAAGCATTTTTGTTTAACACAAGTAAAATAATTAAGACAAAGTTTAAGTGTTTTAAAAAAAAGAGATTAATTGCACAAATAAATTTTAAAGTCTAAAGATATTCCAAATAATCCAAAAGCATCTACATAATTACCCAAAAAAGATCATAAATTAAAATTATACAAATCTTACAAATAATTCCAAAAAAAGGCTTACAGGATTAATCCAAATTTACATAGTCCAAAAGTTACATAATGCATTATCCAAAGAGATCTATGTCACATCAGAAGAAATTAAAAAACTTGAAATAAGCTGTAAACCCAGCAGTCTGATGCAGTGAACTTTTCAAAGACTTTTCCAAAACTTCTACTGAAATTGCAGCGCCCCAAATCCATTTGCCGAAGCAGGCGCAAAACTTCCCTTTCAATCAACATCTATTCACCTTTTTTACAAACCTGCAAAATCAACTTAGAGGTTAAAAAGGGTTATCAAATAAGCGCTTATGGAAAACTGAAAAATAATTGATGAATTGCTCAGATTAATGTTTTGCACAAGAGATCAAAATAAACACTAATCCAAACAACTATAAATCCACAGAATAATCATTCCATAAAATCTGGAAAAGAGATAACCTAACAAGTTATCTCAAAACCAAAATTCACCATATATATAACAACAACAAAGATTAACAGAGAGGACGTTTTGGGAGAATCCAAGAGAAAACAATCAAAATACTTTCTGTTAACATCAAACCCTAAAAAACAAAACAACAGGAACACGTTTTTGAGAATCCATGGAGAAATCAAAAAATAATTTTTTAATAGTAAACGCATAACACCCCAAAGGAGCAAAAACAGAACGACAACATTCAAAACCAAAAAGAAGAAGAAAGAATAGAGGGAGACGAAGAGCATTAAGAAAGAGAAAGAAACTTATCTGAAGCACGGTGGAGGAACTCGTCATCGCCGACGACGCAAGCCAAGTAATTCCTTTCCCTCCTTTCCTTGTTTGAAACCCATTTGCTTTTTGTTCGTCACTGCAAAACAATCAAAACCCCTATATTAATTTCTTCAAATCGTGACTATTGAAGGTTAAATCTCAAAATTAGGGTTAAGTTTTTTTATTTCCTTACCGCCGATCCGGTTGATTGAAGCGAATTTTGGAAGAAACAAGGTTGGATTTGGATTCAGAAGCAAAAATGAGGTGGGATATGTGTTTGGTTTTTTAGGTTTAGGGTTGGGGGTCACCGGAGAAGAAGGCGCCGCCGCCGCGGTTGGCCGGCCGCCACTGTCTTCTCTGGCAGGTTTGACCGGGGGTGGTGACGGAGAAGAAGATGAAGTTGCAGAGCAACTTTGTTTTCAGAAGTGAAGAGAGAGAACAAGAGGAGCAAATGAGGCTCTCTCTCTCAATATTTGTTTTTATATGGTGATGAGAGTCGCTGCATGGGCGCCAAGTGGCCTCTCCAAGAGGCGTCACATGTGGTTGACTTCTGAGTCAACCAGGGGATCTTGTGTGGATCCCCCCACAATATGTTGGTGCACCCGCTCAAGCTTTCCATCTGATTTGTTGACTGTGTCAAAGTCTTCTGATCCAATGGCCCAGACACCTCCATAGGAGGTCAACGTTTGACCAGGCCTTTAGGGCTTTGCTGGTTCCGTGTTGGGCCAACTCAGGTTGGGCCCAAAGACCATTTTTTTCTATTTAAATCCCCTTTTATTATTCAGCAGTGCCAGATTTGGGCCCTCACTTGATGCAACCCATTTTCTTTATTTTTTTGACTTATTCCTTCTTTCTTGTTATATTTTTCATGTACACTTATAAATATATATATATATATATATATATATATATATATATATATATATATATATATATATATATATATATATATATATATATATATATATATATATATATATATATATATATATATATATATATATATATATATATATATATATATATATATATATATATATATATATATATATATATATATATATATATATTAGATAGTTATTAATTCCTAGGGATAGTTATTTATTTATTTTACAATATTTAAATATTTTATTTACTTTCATTTCATTTATGTTATTTACTTTCTTTCAAAATTATATAATTATATATTGTTATTATTATTAATACTTAATGGTAAATTCAATTATTTGATTATATCATTATTTTTTAATTACTTATTATTTAATCAAATAATCTATTAATTATTTAATTAATTAATTATATTATTATTAATATCACTTATAATTTATATAATTGTTTATTTTTGTGGAGTGTATGTGCATGATTATTTTGTATTTATTTATTTATACCAAGTCTTGAATACATATGTATGGTGTGTTACAATTGTGACCAGATTATGTCGTTTTCACCGATTTAAATCATTCGAACCAATTTCAAAAAAATAAATCACATATTTCTCGATTCAAAGTCAAGCTCATTTTCAAAACACCTTTCGTAAGTCGATCATTTGTAAAAGTATCACCATCAACCTCACATAGCTTACTCTTGGGCTTTCTTACAATAAGACCTATTCGATTTTAATTTATCGAGTAGATGACTGACTCACTAAATAAAATTTAATCCATTTGTAAACATAAATTTTAAACATCGATCCAAAATCGAGTATTCTTTATTAAAATTAAATTAAAATACTTAATCACAATTAAAAACTATTTCATTTAGAAATAAGAAAGGAGATGGTTTTGAGTTTTCAACTCCTCTCCTCGATTATTTGAACACGAATTCTTTTACTCGATTAGTCGAACAATCATCATTTCTAATCCACCTAAGCACCGATAAATCAAATTCTTTTACAATAAGAAATAAAAAGGGAGATGACTTTGAGTCTTCAATTTTTCTCCTCGACTATTTGAGTACAAGTTCTCTTACTCGGTTAGTCAAATAATTGTCGTTCCTCTACAAATCTCCAAACCCCGATTAAATCAAAATATTTTCACAGAAAGCTAAATGAAAAGGGAGTTGACTTTGAGTTTTCAATTTCACTCCTCAATTGGTCGAATACGAGTTCTCTTACTCGATCATTCGAACAGTTGTCATTTTTCTGCAAACATACAACTTAAGTAAGTCATTTTCTTAATAAACTATACGAAAAAGGAGACAGTTTTGAGCTTTCAACTCCTCTTCTCGAATGCTTGGATATGAGTTGTCTTACTCAGTCATTCAGGTACTTGTCGTTCATTCTAAAATACGTCAACCATATACAACCTTATTTTCATAAATATTTAGATGAAACAGAAAGCGGTCTAGAGTCTTCTATTCCCTTTCTCGGTTATTAGGATACAAGTTGTCTTACTCGATTATCCGAGTATTCGTCATCCTTTCAAAACACCTTAATTACTATCAAATCCTTTTTATAATTAAGGATGAAAAATAAAGTGGTCCAGAGTCTTCTATTCCCTTTCCCGACTGTTAGGATACGAGTTGTCTTACTCAACTATCCGAGTGATCGTCATCCAACCAAAAACATCTCAACCAATCAAAACATCCAACATATTAATCCAACTTGTCACTTCCGTGTGACCTAAACTCTTTTCAAAAAGAACACCATTTAATCCTTTCTAATGCGCATAACAAACCAGTGCTTAAGCCTCCGCCGAGAGTAGACAAGCCAAGGTTTAGCCTTTAGGACGCGATCTAAACAGTTATTCATTAAAAAACACCAACCAACCGTAGTTCCCCGAACTACGAATGCTCTGATTTCCTTATTATACCATAAGGATACGTGGGCAGGAGATTGTTGTATCTTCGCGAGCACAAGAATAAAAAACCTCCCTTTTCCCTTTTCTGAGGTTTCCATCCATCTCTTTTCAATATTCTAATTACTCGAATAAAACAAACATACATAAGTTAACACTCAAATTGCAAAATTGAACTAAAAGGTTCCCGTTGAGTACAACGGACGTGAGGGGTGCTAATACCTTCCCCTTGCGTAAATCAATTCCCGAACCCGAATATGGTTGCGACGACCATTATTCCATTTCCAAAAGGTTTTATCGATATTTTCCTATCCCTTTATTGGGATAAATAAAGTTCGGTGGTGACTCTGTTCGAACACTAATTTTTTCCGCGACCATCGCGAGGAATCGTATTTTTCGAGATGCGACAATATCTATGTTGTTGTGATATCTTATGTAGTATTTTGTTAGACATCTATTATTGTACATGTACCATGTTATGTAACTTTTGTGAAGTGTGTGCTTTGATGTGTCATCTAGACATTTTTGTATGTACTTAACACAACTTATTAACGCTTTTATTAATTCAATTATAGACGTGTATTTAATTAGGGTTTTATAGTTGGTATAGAGCCTGGTCGATACTCGACCTAGCCATGAGACATCATTAGTAGATTATTTTCTGCCTCATATGTTTGTTTTTCTGACATGATCAATAATTCCATAGTATATAGTATTATGCATGATCAACTTAATTTCTATATGTGTGACATGAAGGATCATGGTTGAGTGGCCACGAGGATGTGGAAGACCCAAAGGCCCTCGTACTCAAAATATGGAACCGGAGCAAGGGGTTAGAAATGAAGGGAATAAATGGACTTCGTATATGCAACAAATGTAGCAACAAAAACAAGAGTTTATGTTGCAAATGATGGAGCAATGCGAGGTCATCCCCAACCTCAATCCGTCCAGCAGAATGTATGCAATTGGGGCTTCCAGGAATTCTACAGGATGAATCCTCTTGAGTTTAAAGGTGGTATGAATCCCATTTTGGCCCATGATTGCCTCATAGGTTTGGAAAGAGTGTTCCAAGTGGTTCCTTATAGTGAAGAGGATAAGGTAACTTCTGCTTCTCACATGGTAAGAGGTCCGATGACAAGGTGGTGGGTTAGTGCTTCATCCCGCATGACCATTCAAGGAATTCTAAAAGTTTGGGAGAATTTTAAAGTGTTGTTTCTTGACAAGTATTTTCTTGAAAGCATAAGAGCCCAAAAAGAGTTTGAGTTTAAACAACTCCATCAAGGAGCTATGTCTATAGCAGAATATACAGAAAATTCGAAGATATGGATGCTTACTCAAATTAGGCCTTGTATGCACATGATGAGAGATGGAAGATAAATCAGTTTATGTTTGGTTTGTGAGGTGAAATTGAGATTAGTGTTGCAAAACATCGGTTTAATACATATGTCAAACTATTGGGAAATGTTATGTCGCGGAGAATAGTTTGAAAAATATTCGGGTAGAGATACATCAAGCAAGATAAGGTCAAAAGTAGCATGGAAGGGCTAGTCACCAATTGAAACCTAAATGCTCTCCATCCAAAGGAAATCATGTTTAGGGTGCAAGATCAGTGCAACCCTCACATTGTTGAGTCTGCAAGAAATTTCATATTAGTGAGTGTAGAAGTGGGTCATGGAAGTTTTATCACTGTAATAAAATGGATCATATTGCAAGAGACTTCTCAAATAACAATTTCAGGAAGCTTCAAGAAGAGGAGTATGTCAAGTTTATACATCAGATGCTAAGAAAGCCAATGGTAGCAGCGACCTCATAGTTGGTACGTGTTACTTGAATAATCAGTATTTGTTTGTTCTGTTTGATTATGGAGTAACACACTCCTTTATTTCAACTAAGTGTGTGCAACGACTTATATTAGAAGAAATTCCTCTACTATCTCCGATGGTGGTCACCACTGCAACATATAGCTATGTAGAAACCCAATGGATCTTTGAGAATTGCATAATATCCGTGAATGGTCGTGTCTTACTAATTGATTTAGTATGTTTACCATTAAATAAGTTTGATGTAGCTTTGGGAATGGATTGACTCTCTGCCAATTCTTTGTACATTGGTTGTATGGATAAGACTATTTTCATTTCTATAGAGGAAGATACTCTAGATGATGTAATGACCACCCTACTGGAAGGTACACTTAATTTGGTTAATTGTTTGTTTGAGTAAGAAAAATCCTTTCTCTTGATTCTCACGATGGATTAAAATGAGAAAAAGGATACCTTGATGATTCCAGTAGTATGTGAGTTTCCTGAAGTACTCATAGAGGATGTCACTTATCTATCTCCTGAAAAAGAAGTGGAATTCTCCATCCATCTAGTTCTAGGAACTACTCTAGTTTCCATTGCTCTGTATCATATGTCCCCAGTTGAACTAATGGAATTAAAGATCCAATTATAAGAATTATTGGAAAAGAATTTCATTCACCCAGTTGTATCTCATTGGAATGCTCTTGTCTTATTAGTGAGGAATAAATATGGTGGTATGTGTCTGTGCATTGATTATCATCAACTGAACAAAGTCACTATCAAGATAAATATCCTCTGCCTCGGATTGATGACCTCCTAGATCAATGTAGATTTTATTAGCAAGTGTATTAATACAGTCGAAGTAATAAAATAATTTGTCTCCATAGGGATTACAAATTTAAACAAGGTGACACTAATGTAATTTAAAATAAATAAAAAAGAGGGTTTTCAATTATGACCGGTACTGTAAGACCCCAATTTTTCCCCTAAAATCCCTCATAGCATCATAACATTGCATTGCACAACCTCAAGGATCATTGAGCATCTTGGTCCCTTGCCTTTGGGTGGGACTCCTTGTGAGTGGTTTGAGATCACCAAGCATGCTTGAAGTGTATATCATTGCATTTCCCATTTTTATTTACTAACCAAAAGCACAAAAATATGTCACTAACATCTTTTGTTTGTAGCTTGAGCAATCACAAGGTCAAAAGCTTCTAGGAGGTCATTGGTACAAAGACATGGTCAAGAGGAGGTGAAATCAAGCATGGTAATTGTTACCAAAGCTCTCATCCATCAAATATGCCTCCCTAGCATCTTAATTCATCATTTTGATCAAAGCAAGTCAAAGGGTTGGAGGTTTGATTCTCAAGGAAACCCTAATTCATCTGTGCACCACAATGCCTTACTCATGAAGCAACCTCAGCCCATGATCAAATACAATCAAGGGAAGTTCTTTAATTCATAATTTCATGCATATTTGAACTTATTTGAGTGTCCTCAATCATCAATTCATCTAGATATGAGTCATGGACTTGAGAAGTTGATCAGTCAATTCATCTGACTATTTTGAAATGCACTAAGACCTAACTTTTTATGTGTTGGTCAAATGGAGATGGTTCCAAAATAAAACATGTTCTTAAGGACAATATGAACAACTTTCATGTTCATCAAAATTTGATTTGAAGCTTGGAAAACCATCTGCCATTCTAATACATTATAGGTCATTTTGACTGAAACCCTAATTTTGGGTCAACTTCCCAAGAACATAACTCACTCATCTTTTATGATTTTGAGATGGGATCAAATGAATTGGAAAGAGTCAAATGTCTAATTCAATTGTTATGTTGAACAAAGTTTCAAAATCTCAAAGGAAATACATGTGATAATGCAAGACATTATAGGTCTTTTTGGGTCAAAGGCATTAAAAGTAAAAAAAGTCCAACTTCAAGTGCCCATAACTCTTTCATCAAAAATACAAATGATTCAAAATGTAAGCCCATTTTGATTTTCTTGAAAAGATCTACAACTTTGATGTTGGAGGTTTTTTCATTTGAAGCTTGCATCATCCAAACAGAAGGGCTTGAAAGTTGGCCAATTTTAGAAACCTTGCCTTGACATGTTTTGCACATCACACTTTAAACTCAAATTTCATAAATTTCCACACTCCAAATGAGTTTTTGTCCAACATAACATTTGTTCCTCATACAAAGACCTTTCCAACCATTACCCATATGCCTATGCTTGGATTTTCTAAATGGTACTTTCGAAAATATGATTGTTTAGGTACAATTGGAGAATTCACTTGAAATCTTGCTACATGAGCAATTGCCTTTGCATTTCACACGTCCAATTCCATCTGGCTGGTGTGCAGAACTCATTTGGCATTGTTTTGGGCCTTGTGCATGATCATGCAAGCCCATGCAATGAAGCTTCACATGCCATGCACACGGATTGCTCACACTCTCCTTGCCATTTTCTCTATAAATAGAGACTTCATTTCACTCATTTCACACACCCAATTCAACCTGAAATGCTGCAGAATTCATTCCTCAACCATCACTAAAGAAGCAATTGCATTTTTCTCGAAATTTTTCAGATCTAGAATTCAGCTTCATCTGGTTGTATTCTTAGATCTAATGCTTCTAGACCTTCACCATACATCTCATTGAACTTCTGTTTTAGCAAAGCAAGCAAAGTTTCAAGCTCAAATCACCAGAACTCAAGCTTACATTCCAACTGGTATTTTCTTCGATTCTCCTAATCCTTTGACCTATTGGCTTAGATTTTGTGTTGGCTGAAGTCCTCTCAATAGAGGCAACATGTTTATGCTTTTAATTTTTGCAATTCATTAAGTTCATGATGAACACCAGATTTTTCAACTTCTGATTTCTTAAATCCTAGAGATCTAGAATGAAAATGGATGGTACAGGGATGATGTACATCATCCCAGCTTTCTATTGATGTATAGATCGCACATTTTGGTTAAGGTTTTAATTTCTGCAATTTGGTCGGAAACTGCAAGCTCACCGGAGAAGACGGTGGCTCCGGTGGCTTCATCACCTCCAGTTTGAATCTGGACCGTGTGATGGTGTTTCCAGATTCGATCCCAGGCGTCCATTGTTATGACTTTTATTTCTTTTTCATGTGGACGCATTGACTTGGATCCATGGTAAGCGCGCGCTAAGAGTCCTTGGATATGCCACCTCATTTAATGAGGTTGATCCAACGTGCCATGATTTTTCTCATTTTCTGGATTTCTTTTTATTTTTGTTTAATTCCAATTATTTTCAAAAATCAATATCTCTCTCATTTTTAATCCAAAAATTATGGGACCAATTGCATTAGTCTCCAAATAAATTCTAGTTTCTATTTCTGATTTTTAATATTTTTTATTTCAACATTTGATATTTTTTGTGAATTTTCTCTTTTCTGGTTATTTTTAATTCATTTTAAATAGTTTTTGATATTCAAAAAATGCAAAAATATTTTCCTAACCTATTTGAATGATGATGGATCTATGAAAAATATGCTCATCAATTTTTGAATTGATTTGAGATTTATTTGAGATTTTAGTTCAATTAGGTTATTTTTATTCCTTTTTAATTGATTAAAAATAGTTTCTGACTTTTAAAAATGCTTAAATTTTTTGTCAAACTTTGTTTGACCTTGTTGAACTTAGGATAAATCACTTGGACCTTTCAAGGTTGATTTGAAGTGATTTTGAAGTTTGGCCTTTCTTTAATATTTTAATTCAAGTTTATTTTAAATATTAAAAAATGCCAAAAATAGTTTATTCATTTCTTGACTTCCAATCTTCATCTCACTTCTGTTTTTGATTGCTTGACCTTGACTTTCAATGTTATTGGTCAACATATGAGGATTGGTACATGGTATTTCATTTAATGCACTTTATGTTAGACGGTGTGGCTAGTGATCGAGAGGGGGGGGGGGGGGGGGTGAATAGATCACCTTTTTAAAATTGAACGGATTTAAAATTTTATCAGAGTTTTTAAACTTGGGGGAAGATTTCAGTCCCGAATCGACTTCCGTCTATTCTGAACCGCTACTAGAAAACCGGACACGCGAGTTTAATGCTGGATTTGGATAAGAATGACAGAAATTATTAACACCAGAATCTTAGCTAGTTGAATGCACTTATCATTGAAGTCTATTTCCAATGAATAAAACCTGGCTAACAATTTTGTCAAACAGTTGGTGTGTATGTGCTTAATGATGAACAATGGTGGACTTTAGTTTGAAAGTTTTCTTGCCACTATTGTATCGCAAAGGGTTCAGCCACAACACACAAACTGATATTGCAAAACTGATGAAAACGTAAAGAAAAGTGAGGAAAGAATACGATACGCAGAGATTTGGTAAGGAAGTTCCCCACGTCGTCCTCGCGTGTGGGTACGTCTCCCTCTCAATTTCAAATGAAATTGAGAACTTTGATTATCAATTATGCCGAATTCGTAGATACAAGGTTACGATACAAAGACAAAATTCTAAATTCCAAGAACTTCTTCTTGTATGAAACCTCCACTTGATCTGAGCACGATCAAGAATTTCCTGCACGAAATTGCAAACAATTCACCGGTTCCACGACCTGTTTGCGAAATCCCCCGATCTCCAAACGCAACGCTGCGGCTGAATCTGTTCTGCAAACGTGACTAACAAACCCTCAAGAACACTCCAGTTCTTGAAGGACAAACCAATTGGTTTTTTCCTCGAAACCCCCTTCAATCTTCAACTCAGCTAGATCCTCGATCGTTCCACTGAAAAACTCAGCTAGATCCTTGATCGTACCACTGAACGTTATCTCGTTGATCCTTTAATCCAAAGAACAAGAATGATTATGTGTTGATGTTCTTGAAGAAAAGTGATTGAGAAGATGAAGAAGATGAAGTCTCTTTCAGGTTTCTGATTGCTCTAAAAACAATTGCTGCTACACTCTTTTGATCTTGTGTTCAACTGTTTTTCTTCTCAGAATTCGTTTCAGCCCCTGCTGTCACAACATTTCTTATATATGCAAAAACAGAAGTTGTTAGAACATAAAACAGACTTATGCATTGATACATGAGGGTATGCATCGATGCATACTGTAAGATAAATGAGTTTTTGGTGAATTTAAGTGAGCATGGATCGATGCATAATTCGTATGTATTGATGCATATGACATTTCCACTAACATGAATCGATGCATAATTCGCATGCATTGATACATAGGACATTTCAACTAATCATGGATCGATGCAAGGCTCGTATGGATCGATCCATAGAGCATTTTGCCTGTCCATGTATCGATACATGACTCGTATGCATCGATGCATACTGAACAAAAGAATTTTGTGATTTACAACATACTGTATGGATCGATGCATAGGATTATGTGTTGATGCATACTGACACAAAATGGATTTTATGAGTTCTTTTAAGAGATGTATCAATGTAGGTCTTTATGTACAGTCACGCAACAATAGAATGGAATAAAAACACAATAAAAACACAAATGTATCATGTAAGGTAATGCACAGCCAACATTTGGATGATGATCACACAATTTGCTATCATTCAAAATTTATTCAAAGTAAAGAATTTTCTCACACTTTAATTTTGTCATTTCCATTTCTTTTATTCATCTCCTTTTTCTTCTTCTTCTTTTTCTTTTTTGATCAATGAGTTGAAGGTTAATAAGTTAGCATTGATTAGGGACATTTAACCTTCCTTGGTTCAAATCTAATTCATCTTGATCAACTGATCAAGTGAATGGCTTTGCATTAAGGATAGGTTGTCTTCTAAATCATGCAAAAGGCTTAAACCAATACAAGATCAATTCTCATTTTCTTTTTGGCATGGCAAGTTGTTGGGACTTGGTTCACTAATCAAGACTCCTAACTTGTGTTTGTTGCCTACATTATTATTGACCGGCCTCAGATAGTTGTGACTTCTACATAAGTCCAATTACGATTGCTTAACATAGCGCTAAATTTGCCTTATGGCACACTAACTACTAACACTAACTATTGACAATTAACATTTACTTTATGCAATTTACTTTAATGCAATTTACTATTCTTGCACATATTATTCATTTTGCTTTTCTCTTTGCTCACTTGAGCACATGTTTATGTTAATGCCATTTGCCTTTTGCTCACTTGAGCACATAATTCTGTATATATTATTTTGCTTGTGTTTTGTTTTGATTGTGGTGAACCAAGTGCAAAGAAATGGACTTAGTTTCTAGGACTTTCCCCATGCAAAGAAATGGAGAATTGGACTTAGTTTCTAGGACCTTCCTTATGCAAAAACTGGAGCAAAAGGATCTTAATGGTGAAGATGGACTAGGAGAACCAAATCTCTAAACTCACTCTTGTCCATTCTTGTTTTACTTCATTGGAACTTTTGATGTGTGTGCTTTTGTGCTAGGAATTTCCATTTGAGCTTAATTGGAGGACCATTGTCATGTTCATCTAAGTGGAAGAAACAAGATACATTGAGGATCTCTTGTGAGACTTGTTTGATTGCTTATACTTTGTGGTTGCTTTGTTCCAAAGGATGGGAGCTACTTGGATCATCAATATGATCTCAAGAGAGGAACTCCTAGTGTGGTTTCATTCCTTATCCCTTCTCTTTTTGTTTTGCTTAGGATTTAGCCATTCTTCTTCTTCTCTCCACTCTAACCCAAGCCAAAACTTTTTGTGCAAACATTTAACTACTATTTTCAAACATTAGAAACCTAAGCCTTATGCTTTTGATTTTCAAACTTTCTTTTACAACACTTATTTTGAATTGAATCCTTAAGTCAACTTTGACCATTTTGTACATACTTCTAATTGTTAAATATAACCCATTCAAATATGCTTTTGTGGTTCCAATGGCCACCTTCTTAATCAAATCTTTCATAACCTTTAGCTATTAGGTTTGAGTTATCCTTGTGGTAGATGTAATACTCACCTATATCCTTAGTGATGGACAATGAGTCTTCCATGCTTATTATAGGGTTAACCCCTCACTAGCATGTTGAAGCTATCCTCACATGGTGGATTTGTGGTTTGGTTGAGTTTTCTCCCTTTGATAACGAAAGACCTTAAGGCTTTTGGACCAATCAATTCACCAAGTCATTTTGAGATTTTTACCCCGAACTACGAGGTTTTGATCCTAATCTTTTTATAAGATGGTACGTAGGCAATGGGTTCATCCATCCAAACACAAAATGTAAATAACTTGTATATTCTCCTCTCATCTCTTCAATCATGTTTGCACAAATAAATTTTTCACAAGACAACAACCTTTGCAACAAGTATAAAAAGGGCTCCCTAGGAGTACCTAGGATGTTTTGGGTGCCTAACACCTTCCCATTACATAACCAACCCCCTTACCCAGATCTCTGTTTCTTTTACTAGTTTTTGTTAAAACTTTTAGGTTTTTGTTCGCTTTCTAACCGTTCCTTTGGATAAATAGAAGTGCGGTGGCGACTCGACTTGTATGATTTACCTTGGATTTAGTCAATATCTCTAATGGTAACGAATACCCCGCTACAGAAAAGTGGCGACTCTGCTGGGGAATGAATTTGCCTAGTGGGTTTTGCCAACTTTTCATGCTTGTTGTATTGTATTGTTTGGTGACATATTTTTTTGCAATTTAGGATTACTGTATTGTATGTAATGATTGATTTGCTTGATATTAATTCCTTGTATGCTTGGTGATCTTTGTGAGATGAGTTCTATACCCGAACTCGAGTGCACTTAGGATAGGAGAATGACATAGTCTTGTTGACTTGTGTGGAGTTATTCCTTAGCAAGTTGGCTTACAAGTCTATTCACTTGGTAGAGGTCATGTTGGGATCAATAATGTCACACAAGTAAGTTGTGGTTAGACATTACTCTTTCCAATATAGACCTTAGAAGCCAAGGACCTTAGTTTACCAAGCCCATCTTGGCCTATTCTTAGGATGTAGTGCGAAAGTCGTTAAAGTGTAAGATTTGATACGATTGTTACGCGATACTACACTCATAAGAGTCTCTCTTGAGAATATTTTTGGAATACGAATATTCGTATCTCCGATAATATCCGAAAGATGGGATGATGACTATGGGAACCTCTTGTAGAACATGTTTGGCAGGTTTAAACCCTAGTACACTCCCTTTGGGTGGTTCTTAACCGAGACTCCATGCTCGTGACTTGCAATAAACCCTTGATTCATGGTTGATTCGTTCATATATCTTTAATATCAATGGAACTTGGGTGTTGATAAGGTGTAAACCATAATCCACCAAAATGGATGATTGATATTAAGGATGATATGATCCATCCCATGACCTTTGTTTGGTGTGCTTTGCTTGATCCTTGAGTGTGATTGTGCATTCATGCATTCATGCACCCATTTGCATGCATATCATCAAATAATGAAGAAAATTTTCAAGGAACTTAAGGGGTTTATTTGCAAAATTTTCAGACATGGAAAGACAAAGAAGGAATACAAAGAAGTACAGCTTCAGGCAACCAGATCTGAAAGAGTTAAGGAATCTGACATCCTATGTACTAGATCCCTTGGGTTTCAAAGCTCGTTTTGGGAAGCTTCTTCCTCTTCTGACTACTCAGGTGGACGAAGGGTTGATGAGTGTATTGGTGCAGTTTTATGACCCCTTGTACCGTTGCTTCACTTTTCCGGACTTTCAGCTTTTGCCTACCCTTGAGGAGTATGCTTATCTTGTGGGTATACATACCTGGATCAGTTGCCGTTCAGTGGCTTGGAGAGTATTCCTACTTCTCAAGAGATAGCTGACATGTTACACATAGATGAATCCCTGGTTGGTGCTCATATGACTACCAAAGGTGGAATTCAAGGTCTCCCTTCTGAGTTCCTCATTGCTCAAGCTACTGTCTATGGGAAGGCCATGAGTGAGGACGCCTTTGAAGCCATATTTGTACTTCTCATCTATGGGTTGGTATTGTTCCCCAACATCGACAAGTTTGTGGATGTGAATGTTATTAGGATCTTTTCTACTCTTAATCCCGTTCCGACTCTGTTGGGTGATGCTTATTTCTCTTTGCATATGAGGAATGCAAAGGGTGGTGTCTATGGTGGTCTACGAGACTCATGTCTCTCACTAATGATGATATCTCTTAGTACAACCGTGTGTATGATGGTGTGCAGATTATCGACTCTTGTGGTGAATTCTCCAATGTGCCTCTTCTTGGTACATGTGGTGGGATTAACTACAACCCTGTTTTGGCACGTCGTCAGCTTGGGTTCCCCCTAAAGGATAAACCTAATAACATTTTGTTAGAGGGTGTGTTCTTTCAAGAGGGTAAAGATCCCCAAGGCTTGAAAGCTAGGATGGTCCGCGCTTGGCGCAAGATTCATAAGAAATGAAGGAAGGAGTTGGGTCCTAAGAATTGCATCGCTTTGGAGCCTTACACTGCTTGGGTAAGGAAGAGAGCGTCTGAGTATCTCATGCCTTACGAGTATCCGAGACCTACACCTATGATTTTGGCTGGGCCTTCAACCCTCCCTAATCAAGGAGTAGAGGAGTTGAGAGACGAAGACCGTTCACGCGCTTGGATCCGTGAACGTGAAGAGTTGCTTCAGCAGATTAAGGAGAAGGACGGTTTGATAGAGTTCCTTGAGCATCAGGTTATTGATGATCCTAATGATGCATGGACTTCTCTACTTCCTCAGTCTTCCTGGTTTTGGAAGAGGAAGTACGATCGACTCGCCAAAGAGAAGGCGGATATGGAGGCAGCTTATGAGGAGGAAGTAAAGAGGCTTCGTGCATCTTATCTTCCTGTGTCCCGAGCATTAGATGATTGTTTCTAGGGATCCATAGGATGATTATTTTCCTTTCCTCTTGTACATGATTAACAATGTTGTACTTCTTTTCCCTGATATTATTTTATAAGATATTTCTATATGCGATAAATGTTAAATGATTCAAAATTTGCAAGTAAAACCCTAGAGTTCCTTTGAAATATAAAAACAAATCATGTGCACAAGCATTGCATGCATCATGTGCACAAGCATTGCATGCATCATGTGCATAAAACCCTCTTGTCCTATGGTCTAATTCTGTGCTCTTCATTTATTTTGAAGACAAGCTGACTCACCGGTACTACACTAGAGCCAACTCTGCAAGACTGATGGATCATCTAGAGCAAGAAAATCGTGAACTCAAGGAGGAAGTGGCTAGATTGAGCGCTTTGATGGAATCATTCTTGGCTGCCCAGAGCCAGTCTTCTCCGACGCCTTCAACTCCTCCCCAGAGGACAGTTATCTCAGAGATCGTCTCTTCAACTGTGTCTGCAGCTAGTGCACACTTTGCTCCTACAGCCATGCCAACTGGGTTTCCGTGGGGAATGCCTCCCAACTTCATGCCCGAGGGTCCTGCTCCGACTTTTGCTTCTATGCCGGCATCTAGCCCGGTCCTTGCTATTCCTCCTCCTGTTGTGCATACTCTTTCCAGGGTAGACGACACCATCTATCATTTTGAGCCATCTGAGGGCCCAGATGTCTATGAGAAGATGGACGCTATGAACGATCAATTTCTTGAGCTTCGCAAGGAATTGAAGACTCTTAGAGGAAAGGATCTTTTTGGCAAGTCTGCTTCCGATCTCTGCTTAGTTCCCGACGTGAAGATTCCTGTGAAGTTCAAGGTCCCTGACTTTGAAAAGTACAAAGGAAACACTTGTCCTCTCAGCCACCTGGTCATGTATGCCAGGAAGATGTCTACTCAGACTGATAACGACCAGCTGCTCATCCACTACTTTCAGAACAGTTTGTCCGGTGCCGCCTTGAGATGGTATATGGGTTTAGACAGCACGAGCATCCGATCCTTCAACGACCTTGGCGAGGCCTTCGTCAAGCAATACAAGTATAACGTGGATATGGCTCCCGATAGGGATCAGCTAAGGGCCATGTCCCAGAAGGACAAAGAAACATTTAAAGAATATGCCCAGAGGTGGCGAAAGGTGCCAGCACAGATCTTGCCTCCGCTAGAAGAGAAGGAAATGACCAAGATCTTTCTGAAGACCTTGAGTTCATTCTATTATGAGCGGATGATTGCTAGCGCTCCTTCTGACTTCACTGAGATGGTGAATATGGGGATGTGTCTAGAAGAAGGGGTTAGAGAAAGGCGTCTAACCAGAGAAGAAGGCTCTTCTGCCAAACGTTATGGGGCGTTTGCAAAGAAGAAAGATGGAGAGGCACATGCTGTGACTTCTCATGTGAAACCTAGAAGACCCTCTGTGAGGAGGAAGACTGTGCGTCCCGCCAGTAATCAGCACCAGGTGGCTCATATAGCACCTGTTTTCAGAGACAATCAACAATATCAGCAACATAACAACCATCAGCAACCACCTCAGCAATATCAGCAACAACAGCACCGTCCGCAACAGCAGGCCTGCCAGCCTCGAAACAGTAATCAAACCAGCACGAGTTACGAGAAGAAAAGGGTCACTTTTGATCCTATTCCGATGACGTACGCAGAGTTATACCCTTCTCTAATAGAGAGGAAGCTGATTACTCCGAGAGACCCACCGGCTATACATGCTAACCCCCAATGGTGGTATAAGCCCGAATTGCATTGTGTTTATCATTCTGGTGCTCCCGGCCACGACATGGAGAATTGCTATCCTTTGAAGACCAAGGTTCAAGACCTTGTGAGGTGTGGCATTCTGTGTTTCAAGGACGTAGGTCCTAATGTGAAGAAGAACCCATTGTCCGAGCATGGGAAATCTGTCAACATGGTCCAGGACTGCCCTGGCAAATATAAGGTCAAATATGTCAGTCACATCCGACAGTCCCTGGTCGAGATGCATCGTTTGCTATGTGATTACAGTCACTATGAGCACGACCATGATAGATGCCGAGTCTGCTCTGTTAACCGATTGGGTTGTCGCCAGGTGCGTAAAGATCTTTAGGAAATGCTGGATGAAGGAGTTATTGAGATCCTTCAGAATAGGAATGTTGACGAAGATGAACCTGAGGTCAACGTGATTTCCCCAGTATTCCGGATACCCGAGCCTGCTATTATCAAATACGATGGTAGCAAGCAGAAGGCTTCTCCTGTTCTTATCATTAAGTCTGCCGGTCCCGTGCCATACTCTTCCGAAAAAGTAATTCCCTTTCGTTACAACGTTGTTGCTGTAGAAGGAGAGAAAGAAGTGCCTTTGCCTTCCTCATCTGTGGTGAACATCGCTGATGTAAGTGGTTTGAACCGCAGTGGTCGTGTATTTTCAGCACCACCGAAACCTCAAGCTAATGTTGATTTTGTTGAACGCCCGATTGGGAATGCGGTGAATTCTCCGAATCCGACACTTGCTGTTAAACCCTCCTCTGTACTAAAAACTCCTACTTCTGTTGGCCCTAGTGGCAATGAGAAAGAAGACTATGATGAGATGCTGAGGCTCATCAAGAAGAGTGAGTACAATGTTGTAGACCAGCTTCTACAAACGCCATCCAAGATATCAGTGTTATCTTTGCTTCTGAATTCAGAACCACATAGAGAGGCTCTGTAGAAAGTTTTGGATGTGGCATATGTAGATCATGATGTCACAATAGAACAATTCGATAGTATTGTTGCAAACATTACTGCTTGTAACAATTTGAGTTTCTGTGACTCTGATCTCCCCGAGGAGGGAAGGGACCACAACTTGGCTTTACATATTTCTATGAACTGCAGAGACGACGCCATGTCCAATGTGCTGGTGGACACTGGGTCATCACTAAATGTATTGCCGAAATCCACTCTTTCAAAACTGTCTTATCAAGGGCCTCCCATGAGGCAGAGTGGAGTAGTTGTGAAGGCTTTCGATGGGTCGCGTAAAACTGTGATTGGGGAAGTTGATCTCCCAATCAAAATTGGACCAAGTGATTTCCAGATTACCTTCCAGGTTATGGACATTCACCCATCGTACAGCTGTCTCTTAGGCAGACCATGGATTCACGAGGCTGGCGCCGTGACATCCACCCTACACCAGAAGCTGAAATTTGTGAAGAATAAGAAACTGGTAGTGGTAGGGGGAGAAAAGGTTCTCCTGGTTAGCCACTTGTCTTCCTTCTCATACATAGATGCTGAGGATGAAGTTGGAACTCCTTTCCAAGCTTTATCTATAGCTGAGCCTGTTGAGAAGAGAACTCCTTCATTTGCTTCCTACAAAGATGCAAAGTTGGCCATCGAGTGTGGTGCAACTGCTGGTTTAGGAAAAGTGATCGAGCTAGAAGATAATAAGTCCCGGGATGGCATTGGCTTTTCTTCTGGGGTCTTCAACGAGAAAGGGCTATTCAAGAGTGGAGGTTTCATCCACACCAATCCGGATGAAGAAGTTGTTGCTGTCTTGGAAGAGGATGCAGAGGATTCTGGCAATTTCATTATCCCTGAAGGGGTCTGCAACAATTGGGTCGCTGTGGATATTCCTACAGTTATCCACGAGTCAACGTAATGATCACTTTGTTTAAAAACCCTTCTCCCATGCCAAAAGGAGGAGTGATGACATTGTTGGCAACATAAATACAATGATATTTTCATTCAATAAATTCATGTTAAATGTTTGTTTTTCCAATTGTTTTCCCTTTTCGCTTTTTTGCATGAAATTGGTGATCACATAAAACCTCAAAAATATAGAATAAAATCATTCTTTTCATCTACATAATGATTTGCCTTGTTTGAATTCTAAAGCTTTTCATATCCAAAATCCTTATGCAGGTTGATTTCTAGACCCATTGAACATAATGACCCAACGCCATCTCCCAATTTTGAATTCCCTGTATTTGAGGCAGAGGAAGATGATGTTGAAGAGATTCCTGATGAGATCACCCGGCTACTTAAGCATGAAGAGAAGATCATTCAGCCACATCTTGAGAATCTGGAAACAGTCAACTTGGGGTCTGAGGATTGTGTGCGAGAAGTGAAGATTGGGGCACTCCTGGAAGAATCTGTTAAGAAGGGGTTGATTGAATTGTTACGAGAATATGCCGATGTCTTCGCCTGGTCATATGAAGACATGCCTGGTCTAGATACTGATATCGTGCAACATTTCCTACCTTTGAAGCCTGAGTGTGTGCCTGTAAAGCAGAAGCTCGGAAGAACTCATCCTGATATGGCGGTAAAGATCAAAGAGGAAGTTCAGAAGCAAATTGATATGGGGTTTCTGGTGACTTCTACATATCCTCAATGGGTGGCCAATATTGTGCCTGTGCCTAAGAAAGATGGAAAAGTCCGAATGTGTGTGGACTATAGAGACTTGAATAAAGCTAGTCCGAAAGATGATTTCCCTCTACCACATATTGATATGTTGGTAGAAAATACAACTAAATTCAAAGTCTTCTCATTTATGGATGGATTTTCCGGATATAATCAGATTAAAATGGCACCCGAGGATATGGAGAAGACAACATTCATCAAACCTTGGGGAACATTCTGTTATCGAGTGATGCCCTTCGGTTTGAAGAACGCCGGAGCCACGTATAAACAAGCTATGACTACCTTGTTTCATGATATGAAGCACAAGGAGATTGAGGTATATGTTGATGATATGATTGCTAAGTCAAGAACAGAAGTTGAACATGTAGAGCACTTGTTGAAGCTTTTCCAGCGTTTGAGAAAATATAAGCTTCGTCTGAATCCCAACAAGTGTACATTTGGAGTCCGTTCTGGCAAGTTATTGGGCTTTATCGTCAGTGAAAGAGGTATTGAGGTTGATCCTGCAAAGGTCAAAGCAATAGAAGAGATGCCTGCGATCAAAACTGAGAAGCAAGTCCGAGGTTTTCTTGGTCGCTTGAATTACATTTCCAGGTTCATATCCCACATGACTGCCACATGTGCGCCGATATTCAAGCTCCTCCGGAAAGATCAGTCTCATGATTGGACCGAGGATTGCCAAAAAGCCTTTGACAGTATTAAAGAGTATCTGTCTGAGCCTCCGATTCTGTCCCCACCTGTGGAAGGGAGACCATTGATCATGTATCTGACTGTTCTTGAAGATTCAATGGGTTGTGTCCTGGGTCAGCAAGATGAATCAGGAAAGAAGGAGTATGTTATTTACTACTTAAGTAAGAAGTTCACTGATTGTGAGTCTCGATACTCAATGCTTGAGAAAACATGCTGTGTTTTGGCTTGGGCTGCTAAGCGCTTACGCCAGTATATGATAAATCATACGACTTGGTTGATATCCAGAATGGATCCAATCAAGTATATATTTGAGAAGCCTGCCTTAACTGGGAGGATTTCCCGTTGGCAGATGTTGTTGTCTGAGTATGATATTGAGTATCGAGCTCAAAAAGCTATCAAAGGTAGTATCTTGGCTGACCACTTGGCACACCAGCCGATTGAGGATTATCAGTCAGTTCAGTATGACTTCCCAGATGAGGAAATTTTGTATTTGAAAATGAAAGATTGTGATGAGCCTACACTCGATGAAGGGCCAGAGCCTGGTTCCCGATGGAATATGTTGTTTGATGGTGCTGTAAATCAGTATGGAAATGGTATTGGGGCAGTAATCATTACTCCTCAGGGCACACACATTCCTTTTACAGCAAGGCTAACTTTCAAATGTACGAATAATATGGCTGAGTATGAGGCCTGTATTATGGGATTGGAGGAATGCATTGACCTCAGGATCAAGCATCTTGATGTTTATGGGGATTCGGCCCTTGTTGTTAATCAGATTAAAGGTGAATGGGAAACAAATCAGCCTGGTCTCGTTCCCTACAGAGATTATGCGAGGAGGATTTCAACGTTCTTTACTGAGGTTGACTTTCACCATATTCCTCGAGATGAGAATTGGATGGCAGATGCTCTTGCCACACTTGCTTCAATGATTGTGGTTAAATTATGGAATGAAGTTCCCAATATCACTGTGATGCGTTTGGAAAGACCAGCTCATGTATTCACAGTTGAAGAAGTGAAAGATGATAAGCCATGGTATTATGACATTAAGTGTTTCCTTCAGAGCCAGATTTACCCGCCTGGGGCATCTATGAAAGATAGGAAGACTTTGAGGAGATTGTCAGGCAGTTTCTACCTCAATGGCGAAGTGCTTTATAAGAGAAACTTTGATATGGTTCTGCTCAGATGCGTGGATAGACACGAAGCAGACCTGTTAATGACTGAGGTCCATGAGGGTTCATTTGGTACTCATTCCAATGGACATGCCATGGCTAGAAAGATGTTGAGAGCAGGCTACTATTGACTGACAATGGAGTCTGACTGCTGCAAGTACGTGAAGAAATGCCATAAATGTCAGATTTATGCGGATAAGATCCATATTCCCCCGACACTTCTAAATTTGATTTCATCACCATGGCCCTTATCCATGTGGGGAATTGACATGATTGGCATGATAGAGCCGAAAGCGTCCAATGGACACAGATTTATTCTCGTAGCAATTGATTACTTCACCAAGTGGGTTGAAGCGGCATCATACACAAATGTGACCAGGCAGGTGGTCGTGAAGTTTATCAAGAATCAACTCATATGTCGGTATGGTGTGCCAGATAAGATCATTACTGATAATGGATCTAACTTGAACAACAAAATGATGAAAGAGTTGTGTAGTGAGTTCAAGATAGCACATCATAATTCTTCTCCTTACAGACCCAAGATGAATGGGGCTATTGAAGCTGCTAATAAGAACATCAAGAAGATTATCCAGAAGATGGTTGTCACGTACAAAGATTGGCATGAAATGCTGCCATTTGCTTTGCATGGATATCGTACGTCTGTCCGCACTTCAACAGGGGCAACCCCTTTCTCTCTTGTTTATGGCATGGAAGCTTTACTCCCAATAGAGGTGGAGATCCCATCAATGAGAGTCTTGATGGAAGCCAAGTTGACTGACGCTGAATGGGTTCAGAGTCGTTATGACCAGTTGAACTTGATAGAAGAAAAGAGATTGACTGCCATGTGCCATGGTCAATTGTATCAGCAAAGAATGAAGAAAGCTTTTGATAAGGTCAAGCCTCGTGTGTTCCGAGAAGGTGACCTTGTGCTCAAGAAAATCTTGTCTTTCGCGCCTGATTCCAGGGGCAAGTGGACTCCAAACTATGAAGGTCCATATGTTGTTAAGAGAGCCTTTTCAGGCGGTGCTTTGATACTTACAACTATGGATGGGGAGGATTTTACTCGTCCTGTGATATCGGATGCAGTCAAGAAATACTTCGCCTAAAATAAAAACAGACTAGCTCGCTAAGTTGAAAACCCGAAAGGGCGGCTTAGGCAAAAATGAGCGTCTCGGTGGATTGAAAACCCGAAAGGGCGGTCCAGGCAAAAGTTAGAGACATGAAAAAAAAATGAATATTTGTATCCCGCTAGATCGAGTACCTCATCTGGGGCAATCTAGGCAAAAATTAGGAATTTGGCAAGTAACTGCATTCTGACAAGATTTTGTTCTACAATTATCATCTGTCAGAGATTCTTGTTCATTTGTCATCAACCGAAGCTTCGAATACATCGAATTCAGAATTGGTGGAGAAATGGTCATTATGTTCAATGTAGCCCTTTTTCAATATATATCACCAATTTCAAAGTTGTAAAGATCTATGGAGTCTTGCCATTTGCAGACTACCATTCCATCAAATAAATTTGAGCCTGTTATCCAATTGTTTGCACTCTTATTTGTTTCTATTAAACAAATGTTTCACATGCTTTAATTGAGAAAATATCATTGTTTTAAACAATCAAATTTTTTATAAATTGTTTTTAAACAAAGTGAACATTCACAATGACGAAAGGATACTTAAGAGATCCTCAGTGCTCTCCCAAGGGTGGTTTGATCTCCAACAGGTTGATTCTCTAGAATCCCTTTATCCATCGGATAGACTCCCTAGTAGAGTTGCTCATGTGGTGGATGTGGTCTCATTGTAACTCCTATCCCCAGCCAGGTTGACTATTGATTCCTCCTCTGCAGAGATTTTGTTGTTTCCTGGTATCTCTGATCTCCAACAGATCGTTTGCTCGCTGGTGATTTTGGTTTTCTCTCTTGAGGGGTAGTACCGAATGTTTGCGTGCTTATTCCTGTGAAAACTGCTTGTGTTAGAAATGTCTGTTTGTCAGCATTCATCATACATAAACCACGCATGTGTGCATACAATTTTCGAACATTTGAATATTCATATTGCATTGTTTGCCATATATCTTTGTTTGTTATCCCTCTGCTAGTGGGTAATACTTTTCCCAAGCAGGTGTCGGTGTCTGGTCCCTCAACGTAGAGTCAGCACATTAAGCAGAAAGTGTTTATCTTTCCTTCCGCATTCCCCACTGAGTTATATCCTCGTGGACGACGGTTGTTTTCGCTTCCTCCCAACACATATATTGGGATGGGTTCCCCTGTTGAGTCATATCCTCACCAGGACAAGTCTTGATTCAGTTTGCCTTTTTGGTTTGATCCTAAATTGGCTCTTGCAATTGTTTCCTTTGCTTCCCCGTGGTATAAATGAATAATTACCCAATAATTAGTGATCATTCATATTATCCCCAGCGGAGTCTGTGGTTTTCTACCCTGATACCGGTAGTTGTAAATCCTATTTTCTCCCATTTGCAGAGTTAACCTTTGGTTCAACATAATCGATGACGGTTACTTTTCCGTGGTTTCCTACCCAGTATCCGGTAGGTGTAATCCCCTTCTTGGTGGTTATCTTCATCCAATATTCGATGTTGATATTCCCTCTTTTTCCTGGATAATTGCCCTGTTTACGCAATTTATCCCCAGCGAGTCATCTCTCGTCTACCCTTTGTTGTTGATGACGATTGTTTCTCCCCTGGATTGGTCATCATTATATACCTAGTTGCGGTATCCCAATGCCTTTTTCTTTTCGGTCGATTTATCCTTTATTAACCCAGTAATCGGTTGTGGATAATCTTCCATGCGAGTATATTATCTACGTTTTGACGGTAATAGATAGTATATCTCATGCACTCTTCGGTCGAAGCCTTTTGTTCTTCCCCAGTTGAGTAAGATTCGTTTCCCCTTGCGGAGTCGAGTATCCATCCTATAATCGAGTTTGCTTTTAGCCCTCTTTTGGATGACGAGTGTCTTGGGAATATTCCCCAATTCACGCCTTGGTTGGTCACCTATTATATGCCCAGTAACCGGTATCCCTGGTGTTCCTTCCTTCTGCTCCCTATTATGACTTTTGTCCCCTGTGGAGTCAGATTTTCCTGAGTTGACATATACCTTTTAGGTCTTCCTCAGATGTTTCAGAGTTTTGATATCTCTCACCCTTATACCGGTCTTAGATATTCATTTCTTCCCGAGCATGTTGTATCTCTGACCCTTATGTCGGTGTTCAGATCACATGTCTCATTGAGCTTGTTACCCAGTAACCGGTAACACCTCATCTCGCTGCTTCCCCAGGAGAGTCTTTTTAGACATCCCCAGCGAAGTATCCGTTGTGGATCATTTTTTGCTGTATTGGCATATTCCCCAATACGAGCGTCTTCGAGTCAGCTCGATGTCTTTCCATTGGTTCATTCCCTTTGGGATTCTGCTCCCCAAACTTTGAGTCGTGCCCTGCTCACGCATTTCTTTCTTATCCCCATAAGAGTCCCCAGGTTTTTGTCCCATGGAATGTATCACTCATGTGGATTGTCAGTGTCTCCTGATTGTCTTTACTCCTTTGTGGACACATATCCCCACAAAGTATTATCCTTTTGCATACATACATTTGCATCATGAGGTCTCTTAGGGACCAAAATTCGTCTCTTTGTTATTATTTAAGCCCATTCTACCTTCCCTTCTCCGGCTAGAATGACCTTAAATAGGGGCATCTGTAAGACCCTAATTTTGTCCCTAAGATCCCCCATAGCATCATAACATTGCATTGCACAGCCTCAAGGATCATTGAGCATCTTGGTCCCTTGCCTTTGGGTGGGACTCCTTGTGAGTGGTTTGAGATCACCAAGCATGCTTGAATTGTATATCATTGCGTTTCCCATTTTTATTTACTAACCAAAAGCACAAAAATATGTCACTAACATCTTTTGTTTGTAGCTTGAGCAATCACAAGGTCAAAAGCTTCTAGGAGGTCATTGGTACAAAGACATGGTCAAGAGGAGGTGAAATCAAGCATGGTAATGGTTCCCAAAGCTCTCATCCATCAAATATGCCTCCCTAGCATCTTAATTCATCATTTTGATCAAAGCAAGTCAAAGGGTTGGAGGTTTGATTCTCAAGGAAACCCTAATTCATCTGTGCACCACAATGCCTTGCTCATGAAGCAACCTCAGCCCATGATCAAATACAATCAAGGGAAGTTCTTTAATTCATCATTTCATGCATATTTGAACTTATTTGAGTGTCCTCAATCATCGGTTCATCTAGATATGAGTCATGGACTTGAGAAGTTGATCAGTCAATTCATCTGACTATTTTGAAATGCACTAATACCTAACTTTTTATGTGTTGGTCAAATGGAGATGGTTCCAAAAGAAAAAATGTTCTTAAGGACAATATGAACAACTTTCATGTTCATCAAAATTTGATTTGAAGCTTGGAAAACCATCTGCCATTCCAATACATTATAGGTCATTTTGACTGAAACCCTAATTTTGGGTCAACTTCCCAAGAACATAACTCACTCATCTTTTATGATTTTGAGGTGGGAACAAATTAATTGGAAAGATTAATATGTCTACTTAAATTGTTATGTTGAACAAAATTTCAAAATCTCAAAGTAAATACATGTGATAATGCAAGACATTATAGGTCTTTTTGGGTCAAAGGCATTAAAAGTCAAAAAAGTCCAACTTCAAGTGCCCATAACTCTTTCATCAAAAATCCAAATGATGCAAAACGTAAGCCCATTTTGATTGTCTTGAAAATATATACAACTTTGATGTTGGAGGTTTTTTCATTTGAAGCTTGCATCATCCAAACAGAAGGGCTTGAAAGTTGGCTAATTTTAGAAACCTTGCCTTGACATGTTTTGCACATCACACTTTAAACTCAAATTTCATAAATTTCCACACTCCAAATGAGTTTTTGTCCAACATAACATTTGTTCCTCATACAAAGACCTTTCCAACCATTACCCATATGCCTATGCTTGGATTTTCTAAATGGTACTTTCGAAGAGATGATTGTTTAGGTACAATTGGAGAATTCACTTGAAATCTTGCTACATGAGCAATTGCCTTTGCATTTCACACGTCCAATTCCATCTGGATGGTGTGCAGAACTCATTTGGCATTGTTTTGGGCCTTGTGCATGATCATGCAAGCCCATGCAATGAAGCTTCACATGCCATGCACACGGATTGCTCACACTCTCCTTGCCATTTTCTCTATAAATAGAGACTTCATTTCACTCATTTCACACACCCAATTCAACCTGAAATGCTGCAGAATTCATTCCCCAACCATCACTAAAGAAGCAATTGCATTTTTCTCGAAATTTTTCAGATCTAGAATTCAGCTTCATCTGGTTGTATTCTTAGATCTAATGCTTCTAGACCTTCACCATACATCTCATTGAACTTCTATTTTAGCAAAGCAAGCAAGGTTTTAAGCTCAAATCACCAGAACTCAAGCTTACATTCCAACTGGTATTTTCTTCGATTCTCCTAATCCTTTGACCTATTGGCTTAGATTTTGTGTTGGCTGAAGTCCTCTCAATAGAGGCAACATGTTTATGCTTTTAATTTTTGCAATTCATTAAGTTCATGATGAACACCAGATTTTTCAACTTCTGATTTCTTAAATCCTAGAGATCTAGAATGAAAATGGATGGTACAGGGATGATGTACATCATCCCAGCTTTCTATTGATGTATAGATCGCACATTTTGGTTAAGGTTTTAATTTCTGCAATTTGGTCGGAAACTGCAAGCTCACCGGAGAAGACGGTGGCTCCGGTGGCTTCATCACCTCCAGTTTGAATCTGGACCGTGTGATGGTGTTTCCAGATTCGATCCCAGGCGTCCATTGTTATGACTTTTATTTCTTTTCCATGTGCACGCATTGACTTGGATCCATGGTAAGCGCGCGCTAAGAGTCCTTGGACGTGCCACCTCATTTAATGAGGTTGATCCAACGTGCCATGATTTTTCTCATTTTCTGGATTTCTTTTTATTTTTGTTTAATTCCAATTATTTTCAAAAATCAATATCTCTCTCATTTTTAATCCAAAAATTATGGGACCAATTGCATTAGTCTCCAAATGAATTCTAGTTTCTATTTTTGATTTTTAATATTTTTTATTTCATCATTTGATATTTTTTGTGAATTTTCTCTTTTCTGGTTATTTTTAATTCATTTTAAATAGTTTTTGATATTCAAAAAATGCAAAAATATTTTCCTAACCTATTTGAATGATGATGGATCTATGAAAAATATGCTCATCAATTTTTGAATTGATTTGAGATTTATTTGAGATTTTAGTTCAATTAGGTTATTTTTATTCCTTTTTAATTGATTAAAAATAGTTTCTGACTTTTAAAAATACTGAAATTTTTTGTCAAACTTTGTTTGACCTTGTTGAACTTAGGATAAATCACTTGGACCTTTCAAGGTTAATTTGAAGTGATTTTGAAGTTTGACCTTTCTTTAATATTTTAATTCAAGTTTATTTTAAATATTAAAAAACGCCAAAAATAGTTTATTCATTTCTTGACTTCCAATCTTCATCTCACTTCTGTTTTTGATTGCTTGACCTTGACTTTCAATGTTATTGGTCAACATATGAGGAATTGTACATGGTATTTCATTTAATGCACTTTAATTTTGTCATTTCCATTTCTTTTATTCATCTCCTTTTTTTTCTTCTTCTTTTTCTTTTTTGATCAATGAGTTGAAGGTTGATAAGTTAGCATTGATTAGGGAGATTTAACCTTCCTTGATTCAAATCTAATTCATCTTGATCAACTGATCAAGTGAATGGCTTTGCATTAAGGATAGGTTGTCTTCTAAATCATGCAAAAGGCTTAAACCAATACAAGATCAATTCTCATTTTCTTTTTGGCATGGCAAGTTGTTGGGACTTGGTTCACTAATCAAGACTCCTAACTTGTGTTTGTTGCCTACATTATTATTGACCGGCCTCAGATAGTTGTGACTTCTACATAAGTCCAATTACGATTGCTTAACATAGCGCTAAATTTGCCTTATGGCACACTAACTACTAACACTAACTATTGACAATTAACATTTACTTTATGCAATTTACTTTAATGCAATTTACTATTCTTGCACATATTATTCATTTTGCTTTTCTCTTTGCTCACTTGAGCACATGTTTATGTTAATGCCATTTGCCTTTTGCTCACTTGAGCACATAATTCTGTATATATTATTTTGCTTGTGTTTTGTTTTGATTGTGGTGAACCAAGTGCAAAGAAATGGACTTAGTTTCTAGGACTTTCCCTATGCAAAGAAATGGAGAATTGGACTTAGTTTCTAGGACCTTCCTTATGCAAAAATTGGAGCAAAAGGATTTTAATGGTGAAGATGGACTAGGAGAACCAAATCTCTAAACTCACTCTTGTCCATTCTTGTTTTACTTCATTGGAACTTTTGATGTGTGTGCTTTTGTGCTAGGAATTTCCATTTGAGCTTAATTGGAGGACCATTGTCATGTTCATCTAAGTGGAAGAAACAAGATACATTGAGGATCTCTTGTGAGACTTGTTTGATTGCTTATACTTTGTGGTTGCTTTGTTCCAAAGGATGGGAGCTACTTGGATCATCAATATGATCTCAAGAGAGGAACTCCTAGTGTGGTTTCATTCCTTATCCTTTCTCTTTTTGTTTTGCTTAGGATTTAGCCATTCTTCTTCTTCTCTCCACTCTAACTCAAGCCAAAACTTTTTGTGCAAACATTTAACTACTATTTTCAAACATTAGAAACCTAAGCCTTATGCTTTTGATTTTCAAACTTTCTTTTACAACACTTATTTTGAATTGAATCCTTAAGTCAACTTTGACCATTTTGTACATACTTCTAATTGTTAAATATAACCCATTCAAATATGCTTTTGTGGTTCCAATGGCCACCTTCTTAATCAAATCTTTCATAACCTTTAGCTATTAAGTTTGAGTTATCCTTGTGGTAGATGTAATACTCACCTATATCCTTAGTGATTGACAATGAGTCTTCCATGCTTATTATAGGGTTAACCCCTCACTAGCATGTTGAAGCTATCCTCACATGGTGGATTTGTGGTTTGGTTGAGTTTTCTCCCTTTGATAACGAAAGACCTTAAGGCTTTTGGACCAATCAATTCACCAACTCATTTTGAGATTTTTACCCCGAACTACGAGGTTTTGATCCTAATCTTTTTATAAGATGGTACGTAGGCAATGGGTTTATCCATCCAAACACAAAATATAAATAACTTGTATATTCTCCTCTCATCTCTTCAATCATGTTTGCACAAACAAATTTTTCACAAGACAACAACCTTTGCAACAAGTATGAAAAGGGCTCCCTAGGAGTACCTAGGATGTTTTGGATGCCTAACACCTTCCCATTACATAACCAACCCCCTTTACCCAGATCTCTGTTTCTTTTACTAGTTTTTGTTAAAACTTTTAGGTTTTTGTTCGCTTTCTAACCATTCCTTTGGATAAATAGAAGTGCGGTGGCGACTCGACTTGTATGATTTACCTTGGATTTAGTCAATATCTCTAATGGTAACGAATACCCCGCTACAGGTACAAAAAATAAGGACAAGAGGAAATTCAGAGTAAAGTTTATACAAAGAAGAGCAATTAGATCTTTATTTGAATCCCCTAATTATGTTTGTCGATGAATGTGTATCAAATGAATAACAATTCCGCTATAATTTTATGGAGAATTAACAAGAACATTGCACCCAATTCCTTGGTGTATAACTCACTAATATAGACGGTAATTCCCTAATTCTTTAGGAAAATTCAAATTAAAACTAGGAATTTCTAAGTTCATTAATTTTTACATCCACAACTTATAATTACTTATTCCTAGTTAATTACTAAGCTGAACAATTTCCCTAATTCAATTAGTTAGACTTAAGATCAATAATCTCTACTAATCTAAAATCACATTGCATGCCCATCAACATACAAAGAGATGTAAGAACAAGAAAAGTTGAATAATAATTATAACATAAAAGTATTCAAATAATTTCAAACATTCATATGATCCAACAAAGTACTACTAGGTTCATCTCTAAAGACCTAATAAAAAATAACTTAGTTACTCATAGTTAAACAAATGATTACCATGAGTTTATAAGAAGAATTCATGAAATTTAATTGAAAATAAACTCTCCAATGGCTTCAATGCTCTCAAAAATCACAGTCAAATGCTCCTTGCCATCACGTTCCAGCCTAGAATTTGTAATCCTAAAAAGTAGCAAATTTCCCTTAAAAAGTTGCAAAAGTATGTTAGGAAATTGTCTCATTGCGACCGCGTTTGACAACATCGCGCCCATGATGACAACATCGCGGTCACGAGAATTTCATGGGTGAAATCTTGCTTTTTTCTTCCTTTTTATTCTGAATTTTTTCTAAGTCCCATTTTCTTCCTATTTTGCAATTTTGCTCAATTCTTCCACATATTTGTTAGGCTTTTGCTCATAATTCCACTGATTCTGTCAAAAATACTCACAAATTTTATGTAATGACAGAGTGTCATCAATAAATTAAAAGGAGTCTATGTGTGAATATTGATTTATGGATAGGGTATCATCAGATTCAAGTGAAAAGTTCTGACACCCTGAAGACCATGTTCAGGAGTTGGTATGGCCATTACGAGTTTATTGTAATGCCTTTCAAAGTGAGAAATTCTCTTGTAGTCTTTATGGATCACATGAATTGTGTTTTCCAACCATATATGGATCAACTTGTGGTAATGTTTATAGACGATATCCCGATCTACTCTCATACTCCATAAGAACACGAGGAGCGTCATATGTAACACCCTTCTAAAATACCCCAAATATTTAATTAAAATAATAAAAATATCAATCAGAGTAATTATGCCCTGAAGGGTGTCACACAATCATTTCACACCAATCATCAATATATCCTGTCATGCTCATTTATTCAATCAAAATAGGACACTTTTGCATAATTCGCAGCGGATACAAAATAACAACATTCAAATCATGTACTACATTACATGTAAAGTTGTTCAACAACCAAAAGAAAACATAGTAAAACATCCCATCCCGATGTTACATCTACCAGAGCATGACCCACTAAGGACTACACTAGACTCCCAGGACTAGCTTCTATTCAATCACTGCTCGTTACCTGAAAACATAGTTGTAAGGGTGAGTCCTTCAATCGATATAATAAGCATTATAAAATATCATGTAATGCTAAGTAATATAACACATATCATTACCCTAATCAGATTACACATATTCAGCAACGGCAATATCAACTCATAATCATCACCATCATCATACTCAAACTCAAAACAACCATAAAACACACGTATAATATTGGAATACATCCATTCATATTATACGCCATACATACATATATTATGCAATGAGACTCCATGCATGCGGTACCGACTATTCGTGAACATATAGTTCAACCTCACCGACCAAATCCAGGTACGGCTACCAAGCTCACTAGTCCCACTCATTTGAGACCTAGTGACTCACATCACTAATTCCTCACCATGGGAATTAGCTACCACCCCAAGGGCTATGCTATGCACGCTAAATCACCTAGCATGCAAACATCAACAACAATCCACAATAACTCATCACTAATTCCTCACCATGGGAATTAGCTACCACCATAAAGGCCACAACATGCATGCTAATCACCTAGCAATGCTACATCATCAACAACAATTCAAGAATAGATATATGCTCACACTCTAAGCCATAAAACAGTCTATTCACCAATGCACACATAACTGATACATTCACAGCATCACGCATACTATCACACATCAACAGTATTTTATCACATAAGCATATCATATCATGCCAAATAACAACCACAGTGTTAGCACACTCTACTAATACCTATACTACTCAAAACAACGGGAAATGATCCCTAATATATCATACATCATCTGCATTACGTTACTCAGCTGAACAGTTAAAAACTGCACAACAACAGCTCAGGAAAATCACAATCCTGCCCATACGCGTAACACCATCTCATACGCGTATGCTACGCGTACCACTTCTCCATACGCGTACCAACAGAGATCAATCTATGTTCAAAACATCATCTTCCTCATCCATACGCGTATTGCCTAGTGCCATACGCGTACCATGCCATCTCATACGCGTATTGCCTAGTGCCATACGCGTATGACCAGAAACCAGACTTCCAGATCTGCTATGGCTTTCTCTGCTACGAGATCTATCCAATTCAACCTTCCACAGTCCAATTTTTCACAATAATTGTTCATATCATCTAACACGAATCATACCCTATTCGATTTCACAACAATCTAACATTTTTACATCTAATTCCTACGAATTCCTCTCAATCATAACCCAATTTCGTTCATCCAATATTTCACAATTTCATCATAATCATCCAATTCAGAGATCAATCAATGGTTTATCACTACCCATGACATATTATCCCATAATACCCATTAAACGATGATAAACCCCCCTTACCTGAGTTAATCCGGCAAATCTCTGAGCTTCAAGCTTTTTCCCTCTTCAACCCTTGTTCTCTGGCTCTCTTTGCCCTTTTCCACTTTTCTGCCTCTTTTCCCTTTTCACGTGAAAATAACTCTTTTTACCAAATGGAACCTTTTTACTGATTTCTACTTTTATTCCAATAATAACAATAAAAATAATCCAATAATAATAATCCCAATAATATTCCAATAATTATTATTCCAATAATAATAAAAATTCCAATTATTTAATTAAATTAATAAATATATTATTAACTCAATTTAAATAATTATCTTATTTTATCGGGGTGTTACATCATAGAGTTGTGTTGTCAATTTTGCAAGAAAAGAAACTCTTTGCAAACCTCAATAAATGTGAGTTATGGCTATCAGAGGTGAAGTTCCTTGGTCATGTTATTTCTCTAAGAGGTGTAGTGGTAGATACTTATAAGGTAGAAGCGGTGATAAATTGGGAAAGACCTAAGAATGCATCAGAAGTTAGAAGCTTATTAGGGATAACCAGGTATTATCGGAGATTCATAATGGGATTTTATCAATTGGTGTTGCCATTGACCAGACTCACTCGTAAAGAAGTTCCTTTTCATTAGAATTAATATTGTGAGTGGATTTTTTGTGAGCTAAAGGGAAATTTTACTATTGCTCCTGTTTTGATGATCCCTGATCCTAATCAGAATTATGAGGCATTTTGTGATGTTTCGAAGAGAGGGTTAGGATGTGTTCTAATGAAAAATGGTCAAGTCATATATTATGCATCTCGACAATTGAAGACTAGTGGAAAATTATCCAACGCATGATCTTAAGCTAGCTGCTATCAGCTTTGCACTCAAGATATGGTGATATTACTTATATGGAGTACACTTTGAGATGTTCAACGATCATAAGAGTTTGAAGTACCTATTTGATCAGAAAGAGTTGAACATGCATAAGAGGAGATGGATGAAATATTTGAGAGATTATGACTTTGAATTGAAATATTATCCCGGGAGAGCCAATAAAGTGGAAGATGCTTTGAGTAGGAAGGAGATACATGCAGTTAAGTTGATGATTTTAGAAAATGATTTATTGGAAATAATTGGGAACCTTGACCTACAGTTTACTTGAACTCAGTAAAGAGTTATAATCAGCAACTTGAGTATCACATGTGACCTAAGGGGAAGAGATACCCCTTGCGAAAGTTCTATGGGAAGAATCATATTCAGACGAAGCCACGTGGGAGTTGGAGTCGGAGATACAAGAGATGTATCCTCTTATTTTTAGGTAACCTCTTAAATTAGAAGAATAATTTTAAATTAAGGGGGTGTAATAACCCTAAGTCATATAAGTGTGATTAGTGAAATATGGAGTAATTATCCCTTAATCTAAATCCTAGTCTCTTAATTAGTAAGGAATGGTAGGGTTAGTAAATAAGGTTTGATGGCAATGGCACCATGGTATTTTTAAAGGCCACCCTTATAAGCCAAGAAGGATGGAAAGTGCCCAATTTTTCTTCATTTTCCTCACTCCAATAATATAAGTTTTGAGACTTTAGAGAGAATAGAAAAAGAGAGTCAGAAAGAGACGAGTGAGTAAGCTTGGAGGAAGAGTAAGAAAGGATTTTTGATCACATTGAAGCATTTTGCATGTGGAAATTTTCCTAGCCTTTGAATAAAGAATCAAGATTTTGGAACTTGTTCATCAAAGGATCATCACCATACTCTCATCATCATCATCATAATCTATTTTCACATTCAATTCAGGTTTTACCATTGAGGTGGGGTTTTATAGGAAATTGACTGGGATTTTAGGACCATCTAGATATATGCAATATAGGTAGGATTAACTTAGATGGAATGTGTATATCTTGTTGAACCCATGTTTTGTGGTTGTGTTTGAGCATGAACTACTTGTGTGTTTATACTGCATGATATGTTGATTTAGTTTTAGTAATTGTGTTAAACGATAGGCCTAGATATAGAGGGGGTGAATTAATACCAAGTTAAAAATCTTTTATTTAGAAAATTTTATGGTGCGGAAGTAAGTTTAAAATATTTCCCGATCAAAAATCGTCTAACCGAACTTATTGTTGAATAACTTGGATATGCGTAAAGGTGTCAATGTTATGATAATAATCCACTAGTCAATCAAAAACAATTAAGCATAACTAGTTGAATACTCTACACTAGTAAAAATCTATCCCCAATGATAACAACACACAAAAATCTAGTTGAAACAATTTTTCAAACACTTTGTGTGAGATTAACAAAGTTTTGATGTTTGTATAGTGTTTATAGTTCTTAGAAATCCAATCACTACCAAATGGTATGTGATTACTACAACAACACAAATTTCATAAATGATTCAAAAAATATTATCGAAACAATATTGATCAAGAGATTAAAGTAATCAATAATTTGCAAACTAAAAAATAAAAGAGATAGAGATAGATAGAGTACACAGGGATTTGTTTAGGCAGTTCCCCAATCGACCTCCCTATGTGTACGTCTGCCCTCAATTCGGATTCGAATTGAGATATTATTATAATAAATCATACTTTGCAAATGTATGTATACAAGAGATGAGAAATTAAATCCCACAAACCCTAAGTTTGTTCTTGACTCTAGCACCTCCAAAAATCTTGATCAAAGCTTGATCAAGACAACAATAATGTCGCTTCAAATCACATGTTGTTACTACTTCCTTGAACGACCTCCTTGTCTCAAGGTTTTCACCCAGCCGAATTAATCCCAACCGCACACTTGTTGAACCCAAGATTTGTCAACACGATCCGCCATTTCACACTACTCCCTTGCACGACACACCTAGTCCCAAGGCTTTCACTCGATCGGATCTGAATTGCACAATCTTGTCCAAAACCTTTAAACCCTAAAGATCTTGGAGGAAAACCCCGCCTCGATTTTCTGATTTGAATCCCTCAAAGATCTCAGCCCAATATTCTCGGTGCAATAAACCTAATTGGACGTTATCAATCTTAATCTAGATGGAACCCAATCAAAAAATAATTATGTATAGTTTGATTATGGGTATGCATAAATTGAATTGAAGATGATGAGATGCTTTGAAATCCTGGATTCATGTAGGTTTTACTCACTCTAAAACTCTTACTAGAGAATGATTCATGTATGAAGTATTTATATGCAAGGGTGATTTAGGGAAAAAGGAATGCAAAGAACTTGAGAAAAAAATGAATTTTTGAAGAATTTCATCGGATAGGTCGACCTATAGAAGTTATGTGTCGATCTATTCGATGCATAGGTTGACATGTCTAAAGTCATGTGTCGACCTATGACTGTTATGCACTCCCTATGTGTCGAACTATATGATGCATCATACATGTCGACCTATAGAATGCATGTGTCGACCTATAGTCAGGAAAAAATTTCCATAGGTCGACCTGTAATATCATGTTTTGACTTATAATGTTATTTTTCACAAAAAATGATTTTTCATGCATGTTTGATGCATGAGACCTTTTCCAAGTTGTTTCCAAATAATTTTATGCTTCCTAACGCTAAGATACACATAGATAATCAGAGGATACCATCCAATATACATTAATGCTAAAGTATCCTAGTTTTGACATCATACAAAACACATCTAACGAAAGTTGCACTCACATACTCCCCCTTTCTTATGATGGCAAAACTTAAGATAATGCATTTGCAAGGAAAACTCCCTTTAAATATATGCATCCCAACTTCATATTCCTTCTCCCCCTTTGACAACATAAAAAAGAAACGAAGCAATCCATGAGAAGAATCTTAAATCATGCATAAACCAATATAACTCACAGAGGCGGTTTGCAAAGATAAGAACATCAATATGATAGCACTCACATAGAATGATTTGCATATTGAAAAAGAATGCCTAAACAAAAATAAAAGACAATAATGCAACAATAGAACATAATTGTCATAACTTATGCCAAATAACACAACACAAACATGAAAAATGAAGGATACAATGTAAAAATAAACTCTTGAGTTACTACAAAAGCGACACAATTATGTGACATATGCCTTTGGTGCTCCCGAAATGTTGCACATGCATGTGCTTTAGTAAGGCGATAAACGAAGTACCACCACATAAACCAAAAACAAAGATGAAAACATTACAATGACACACTGTCATACTCCAAAATTTACCTGTTAATTTTTATGATAAATTGATTCATGCATGGCATTCATTTCACATTTGCATTCATTCATTAGCATACATTCTCATATAAATTATAAATTTTAATTTGTTTATTATGTGATACAGATATAAAAAATAATAATAATTTTGGTTATTTGTATGATATAAATAAATTTTATATATATAAATAAAATAGTTTTAATTTAATGATAAATAAAAATAGATTTGAATTTTAATTGTATAATTAAAATTTTAAATTAATTTTATTTGTTAAAGCTCATTAAATTATAATAAATATTTTTTATAATTTAGTGACTCATGTTCCATTTATTCATTATTTATAAATAGTATTTATTTAGTAATTCACGTTTTTTACTTAATAAAATTTATTTATAAGAGTAACATTTTTTTAAAAGCCCATAAATTATAAATTAATTTTGGTTGATATAAGTAAGAATAATTTTGATTTTTTTTAAATGATGAAAGTAAAAATAGAAATAGGTTTAAATTTTAATTCAATTATGTAACTAAAATTTAAATTAATTTTTATTTAAATTATTCATTATTTATAATAATATTTGTATTTAATAAATATTTAGCAAGGTTAAACCCTAACTCTCCTAAAGTATAGGAAGAGATCCAAATATTTAGCAAGGTTAAACCCTAACTCTCCTAAAGTATAGGAAGGGATCCAAATATTTAGCAAGGTTAAACCCTAACTCTCCTAAAGTATAGGAAGTGATCCAAATATTTAGCAAGGTTAAACCCTAAAGTATAGGAAGGGATCCAAATATTTAGCAAGGTTAAACCCTAATCCACACTATTATAAATACTTCATATGGTTGCAGCAAAAGGGGGAAGAGGAGAAAGAGGAGAGATACAGCAGAAGAAGATACACAAGGTAAGGCAGAAGCTAGAACAATCAAATCCCCAGTAAGTGTTCATTATGGAATTTGCATCCAGCATGATTACCTTGCAATACTCCTTAATTCATGCATGAATAATATTGGTTTAATATATATATTGAGATGATGTATTCATGGTTTGGTGGATGTTGATATTGCTTTATTCAAGTATGCATCTGTTCTTGATATGTCATAGCATGTTGGAGAAATTCTGTTTGCATGATTAAAGAATTATATCTGCCATTTAATTATTATTATATGAGTGTTGTTTCTAGCATGATTATGTTTATTTCACATGCTGTTATTACATAATAATGATGATGATGATATAATGGTGATAATATAAATCCTTGGTTGTCTTTAACATGTATGTGTAAGGTTTGTTTTATCATTATCACTTGCAGTAAAGAGAACTAATACATGAGTAAAATAATATAAGCTTCTCGATTTGTGCATGGCTATTTTTATTATTGCATGATGATTATATATGATCTTATTTTATGTGTGTGGTTTGATATAAGATGAAGTTACAGGTTTGTTGTATTCACATGAAAGAAACAGCATGAGAAAAAATAAAGTAGCTTGCCGTAAGAGAGAAAGTTGTAACATGCACGGTGGTGTTGTGTCAAAATGGAAAAATCTATGTAGAATTAATATATATTTTAATGAAGACGAATAATTAACGAATGGACCAACATGGCTTGTTGGTAGCTCCCTCTTATTGCAACGTAGAGGTCCTGGGTTCAAGCTCAACTTTTCATATAATTTAATCTAGTTTATTAATTAAATTTTCATATATCACTTAATTAATTAAAATGGGCTATTTTGAACAATAAAAATCTAATTATATTTTTTTTTCTCTTTTCTTTTAAAATTTCTATCAATTTAGTCTAAGTATGTACCCCCATCCCGAAGCCATGTAATAGCGTAGTCTTATTTTTCGCACTTTAATTTTTCCATACTGTGAATATAACTGTCTAGATGTATGCTAATAGGATTGCATGGAAAGATAAATAATCGAATTTAGATAAATTAATTCAAGATAATATATCTGAATCCAATCATTTCCACACTTGCACCTCTAGGGTAACCCTCTCTTTGTTGCCTTACGATATTACGGTCATGTCCCGCGAATGTGGGGATACCCTTAGCAAAGACCCTTTCGATTAAATCATCATCATCCCTAAACAGATAAGTCATAGTCCCTTCGATCAAAAGGTCAATGTTTCTACAAGATAAATCATAGTCCCTCGAA
This sequence comes from Lathyrus oleraceus, assembly GCF_024323335.1. Taxonomy (NCBI): domain Eukaryota; kingdom Viridiplantae; phylum Streptophyta; class Magnoliopsida; order Fabales; family Fabaceae; genus Lathyrus; species Lathyrus oleraceus. The sequence continues at coordinate 107,314,438 of NC_066585.1, forward strand.
CGTTGCCTTCGAATATATGACCTTGTCCCTCGAACGTTGCCTTCGAATATATGACTTTGTCCCTCGATGACCCTTCGTTGTAGCCTACGATTAAATGGTGATCGTCTCTTCGAATACTAAGGTATCCTTACCAATGTTGCCTTCAATGACCAATCGACGACCCAACGATGTCCCTTTACATCCAAAGGATAAGACTACTTACTTCTCAATAGTAAGGACAGTTTTACCCTCCTAAGGATAGGAAATACCTATAAAGACCTTGGTTAGGTATAACTCTTAAATGCTTGCTCACAGCTTAAAATACTTTTCACACCTCACACTTTTCAAAACATCTTTTAGAAAATCACCACTTGGTATACATTCGCACCAGAATCATCGCCGAGTTATATTTTTCTAAACATCTTTCAAAATTAAACGAGATAAACACTTTGTATACATTCGTACAAGAACCATTACAAAGTTAAACTCTCATTTCAAAATATTTTCTAAACACACCACATTTCTCAAACACTTTCTTAAACAAGGAAAACATAAGTGAGTTAAGCAATTAAGAGCCCATGGATAACCATGGATACAAAGGGTGCTAACACCTTCCCTTTGTATAATGTACCTCCCGAACTCAAAATCTAATCAAGGTCTTTCCTGTTCTTTTCCGCCTTTCCTTATTGGATAAAAGAAAAGTCGATGGCGACTCTTTCTATCCGCAACATAGCTTTTCAAAACAAAAACACAAAGTCAGTTCACCGTATCACAGAACTGGCGACTATGCTGGGGAATCTTAAAAAGAGAGGTTACCTTAAAGATAAGATCACTTATGTTTTCGATTTGTTTCTTTGTCTGATTTACTTTTAAGGGATTGTTTGGGTATTCTATGCTTGAATGAAAGATCCTACACCCGGATCTAGTGTACCTTAGGTAAGTAGCAAGAGATCATTGCGACTGTCCGGCGTATACTGGAATGGTTAAAATGATGGCTACGGTTAATGTGACACTTTGGATGTCCTGATGTTCCTCATGTTTACTTGAGGAAAAATTTGGCGTCTGCGTGGTGTCATCAAAGCATTAACCAGACCTTTAGAACCCTAATTGACTCATCCTAGCCATTAGAAAGTAGTGAGATAACTGACTTTGATTCCGACTGGGGTTGGTTGATACTCGATACTACACTCTTTGAGATTGGACTTTAGGGAAATTTTGGTCAACCGCTTGGTGTTGCACTGAAGTGGACTTAAGGAAAGGTCAATGATTTGAGATCCTTCTAGAACCCGGTTACTATTCTAGGACAGGTTGAACCAACCAAACTTCAGTGGGGAGGGTACTTACCTATAGAACTCATGCAAGCCTTAAAACCTAGGAATGATTGTGGTGTGACTTGTTTGTGCTTGTTACTTACTTGACATCATAACATCATAACATCATGACATCATGGCATTGTACTAACCATTTCGAGGACTTAGGGATTTAACTTTGCTCTGTTTTGTAGGGCTATGGCTTCCAGGAAGACCATCCGGATCAATTTTGTAGCGACCTCTCCTCAACTCAAGGATTTAGTGTCAGAACTTCCCGATCATGCTCAGTTCATCAAGAAACATGGTTATCTCCTCAATTTAGTTACCACCGGTTTCAAGGAAGATATGATGAGAGTTCTATTCCAGTTCTTCGATCCTAAACATCATTGCTTCACCTTCCCAGATTATCAGTTGGTACCCACATTAGAAGAATTTTCCAAGTTGCTTAGGATACCTATCCTTGATCAAACACCTTTCAGTGGTTTAGAAAAGATTCTGAGGTCTGAAGAGGTTGCCGCGGCTTTACACATGACAAAGTCCGACATTGAAACTAATTGGGTAACAAGAAGTGAAGTTAAGGGTTTACTTGCCAAATTTATGATAAATAAGGCCCGAGAATTCCTAAAAGCTATGAGTGTCCACGCTTTTGAAGATGTTCTAGCATTACTAATCTATGGTTTGGTGCTATTTCCTAATCCAGATCAATTCATAGACATGAATGCCGTTAAGATATTTCTCACTCATAACCCTGTGTCCACCTTGCTTGGAGACATTTTGCATTCCCTTCACACTCGTACTATGAAAAGGCAAGGGACTCTCATGTGTTGCGTACCTTTATTATCTAGGTGGTTTATTTCGCACCTTCCTCAATCAGTCTTGAAGAATGAGAAAAATTTGAAATGGTCTCAAAGGATAATGTCGCTCTCCCGTTCAGACATCCATTGGTGTCCCCAACCCAAAGAAAATGTTATCATCATTGACCGTTGTGGAGAATTCTCTAACGTACCACTCTTGGGGATAAGAGGAGGTATTACTTATAATCCTGCTTTAGCCCTACTTCAGTTTGGTTATGCTCGAAGAGATGGTCCACATGAAATAATTATCCAAGGCACTGTGTTTGACTATGACAACGATTCTCAAGGTCTCCGTCAAAGGTTTGTACGAGCTTGGGGCATGGTGAAAAGAAGTACTTTAGGACAGAAAAACTCTATTCCTATGGAACCTTATCTCAGATGGGTACGCGCCAGAGCTCGTGAGCTTATCATGCCATATCTTGCAATCGGACCTCTGATTGTTGAACCAAAAGTTGAATGAGGTACCCCTCAGATCATTCCTTATCCAGATATGCCTACCAATGTTGAAGAATTGAAGAAATCTTGGATCCAGTTGAGAGAGGAAAGGGATACTTTTGAAGATCAGTTCTGTGCTGAAAGAAAGAAAGTATTAGAGCTCACCAGCCAGCTTAATGAGGAACGAAGTCTCAATGCATATCTCCGCCCAAAAAGAAGCCGTCCCTGGGAGACTTGAGCTTTCATTTTTTCTTGTAATGAACATTGATTAAAGAAATTATTAATAAAAGTTCCCCTTTTTGGTGGTTTACGCAAAGTTAAATTCCAAAAGTCCTTGAAAACATTTCATACATTGCATAGCATAACATAACATTGCATAACAAGTACTCTAAAGGATCAATGTTCTCACGGTCTTCCTTTCAAACAGAAGAAATGGCCCTCGAACAAACTGTCAAGGATCTCCAGGCTCAGAATGCTCAATTCCAGGAGATGATCTTGAACTTATCCAAAGGGCAGGAGGAACTGAAGACTCTATTGCTCGAGAAGAAGAAAGACAAGAAATCTGTGAGTTACAGTAACCCGGGAAGAAGGCTTAAAGGACAGGCTCCAGGAGTCAAGATTGGAATTCTGAAGGATAAAGAAGATGAGACAGAAAATGATTCGGAAGATGAGAATGCTGATCCCTTCAACCCTGAGGACGACTATGAAAATTATGAAAATGAACAGTACTCTCCGAAAGATGATAAGTATAAGTTGCTGGAAGAACGTATGCTAGATTCTGGTCTCTGATATGGTCATTCCTCGCAAATTCAAGGTCCCCGCTTTCACTAAGTATGATGGTGCGTCTTGTCCTCAAATGCATCTGAGAGCTTATGTGAGAAAGATCCAGTCGTATACCACTGATAGGAAGCTATGGATCCATTTCTTCCTAGAGAGTCTGTCTGGCACACAGTTAGAGTGGTATTATCAGCTCGAGAGCTCTAACATCCGCACCTGGACTGATTTAGCGACAGCTTTCTACAAGCACTACCAGTATAATTCTGAATTAGCGCCTACTCGGCTACAGCTGCAGAATATGACTATGGGCTCTAAAGAAAGCTTCAAAGAATATGCTCAAAAATGGAGAGACTTGGCTGGCAGAGTCAAACCCCCTATGACTGATCGAGAATTAGTGGACATGTTCATGGGTACACTGACTGGTCCATTCTACAGCCATCTATTGGGAAGTTCCTCATCGGGTTTCACTGAACTTATATTGACGGGTGAACGTGTTGAAAGAGGCATTCGAAGTGGAAAGATACAGACGGCTACCTCTGCAAGCACCAAAAAGTCCTATCAGGGGAAGAATGAATCAAATGCTGTGTACGGTCAAAGGGGTCATAACAAGAAAAATCGTGACCATACTGTTGGAGCAGTTACGATTGCAGCACCGCCATCTCAAAACTTCCAACACAGACAAGACAGGCCAAGAAGGCAGTTTACCAAGATCAATATGACTTTAGCACAAGCACTGCAGGGTATGCTAAAAGCAAATTTAATTACCCTCAGAGATCCTCCTGCAAATCCCAACACTACTTCTCCTCGTTATAATCCCAATGCCAAGTGTGCATATCACTCCGATAGCCTCGGGCATGATACAAACGATTGTTGGTTATTGAAGAATAAGATTCGGGATATGATCGACGCTGGAGAAATTGAATTTGATCCTCCGGAGACTCCTAATGTCATCACTGCTCCTATGCCTAATCATGACAAGACTGTTAATGTTGTGGATGACAATTCTCACATTACTAATGTAGCTGACTTAGCATCTCCTCTCCTGATCATCAAGAAGAATTTATTGCAAGCTGGTTTATTTCCAGGTTGTGCTGAAAATTGCGATCTCTGTATACTCCGACCCAATGATTGCTTGAAGTTGAGGAATGGTATTCAACGGCTGATGGATGATCGTACAATTCTCTTTGAAAAGATTCCTAAGGTGGAAAACCCTATTGAAGAAATATCTGTGATTGCTAGGTCCAAAGTTCCAGTGAAGATTACCGCTACTAGAGTGCCTGTGAAGATTACTGCTGAGCCCAAGGTAGCTCCCCTAATTATTACTGCACCTGGCCCAGTACCGTATTCCTCAAGCAAAGTCATTCCGTGGAATTATGGAGGTGATGTTTACATCCACGGCATAAAGTAAGATGATAATTCTGCTAATCCTAATGACGTTGACATTGTTGGGACTAGTAAAATTACTCGAAGTGGAAGGATCTTCTCTCCAGAAATCTCACCTCCCGCCCCTGAAACTCGAGGAAAGGGACCAGTAATCAATCCTTCTCAGTCAAAGACATCAGTCGAAGTTACTACCGAAGATGTTGCCAAGCAGGAAATGGAAGAAATGCTGAAAATCATCCGTAAGAGTGATTTTGATGTGGTAGAACAGCTGGGGCATACTCCGTCTAAAATTTCGATGTTATCCTTGTTGTTATCTTCTGAATCTCATGCCAATGCGTTGATAAAATTCTTGAAGACCGCTCATGTACCTCAGGAGACATTTGTCGATCAGTTAGAAAATTATGTTGCTAACTTGGTTGTTGATAATGGCATAGGCTTTTCTGATGCTGACCTGACACCAGCAGGAAAGAATCACAATAAAGCTCTGCATATCTCCATTGAGTGTAAGGGGATCACCTTGTCTCATGTGTTGATCGACAATGGCTCTTCTTTGAATGTGCTACCGAAAGCTGTGCTCGATAAGCTTGACTGTAAAAGCATTAAACTGAAACCTAGTGACGTTGTGGTGCGTGCTTATGATGGTGCGAAGAGTGTTGTCCATGGTGAAGTGGTTCTCCCTATCAAGATAGGACCTCAAGTCTTCAACACTACCTGTTACGTAATGAACATTCGTCCTGCCTATTCCTGCTTGCTGGGACGCCCTTGGATCCATGGGGCAAGTGTTGTAGCTTCGTCTCTCCATCAAAAGTTGAGGTATCCAATAAAGGGCAAGATTGTCACTGTGTGTGGAGAAGAAGAGTATATTGTCAGTAGTGTGCATACCTTAAGATACTTCGAGATGGATGGTGAATTCTTTGAGACTCCTTCTCAATCATTTGAAGTAGTTCCTCCGACCAGTCCTGTCCTTAAGCCAACTTCCCGTGTGCCCAAGGTTAATCGTGCTCCTCCTGCTATGATTTCTCTGAAAGATGCTCGAGCCGTGGTTGAAGATGGTGGTCGTACTGGCTGGGGTCAACTGATCGATGTACCGTACAAGTCTGATAAATTTGGCCTGGGGTTTAGCTCTGAAAAGATAGTCAAAGATCAGATTAATGCTGTAGAAGATGCTGATAGTGATTGCGACTTGGATAGCTGGATTTTCCCAACAATTGGTGACGGACTTAATAATTGGAAGGCTGAAGACACTATCCCGATTTCCTTTAGTCAGGAGTAATTGTTATTTCTTATTTTAGTGTTTCAAATTTTGTAATTTTTATTATGAACAATTGAACTTCTTAAAGCATTGTGTCTATGCCCGGGGCACAATAGCTAATTTGTTAAGGGTTTTGTCATTTTCATAAGCATATTCACATTCAATAAATCAATGGACTTTTTGCATTCAAATATTGCGCTCTTTATCTTTCCTGTCATCTTTCAAATAAGCTATGTTTTCTTACACACACTCACGTAACAAATTGCAGATCCATATCCACTCTGGATCCTGTTGATAATAATTCTGCTACTGTTAATTATGGCTTTAAAAATCCGATCTACCAAGCCGAGGATGGAAGTGAGTAAGATTGCAAAGTTCCTGGAGAGCTTGCCAGACTGTTACTGCAAGAAGAAAAGACTATACAGCCGCATGAGGAATCAATTGAAATTGTAAATCTGGGTACTGAAGTAGACAAGAAAGAAGTCAAAATAGGAGCAGGCTTGGAAAACAGTGTCAAAGAAAGATTGATTCAGATGTTACATGACTATGTAGAGATTTTTGCTTGGTCTTATAAAGACATGCCATGACTGGATACTGATATAGTAGTACATCGTTTGCCGATGAAGGAAGATTGTCATCCTGTTAAGCAAAAGGTTCGTCGCATGCGTCCTGAAATGTCTGAGAAAATCAAAGCCGAGGTTATGAAACAATTTAATGCAGGTTTTCTAGCTGTTACTTCTTATCCTCAATGGGTTGCTAATGTGGTACCAGTGCCAAAGAAGGATGGTAAGGTGCGAATGTGTGTAGATTACAAAGATTTGAATAAAGCAAGTCCCAAAGATGACTTTCCACTTCCGCACATTGATGTTCTGGTAGATAACACCGCTCAACACAAGGTATTCTCATTCATGGATGGATTCTCAGGTTATAACCATATTAAGATGGCACCTGAAGACATGGAGAAAACTAAGTTTGTGACGCAATGGGGCACTTTCTGTTACAAAGTAATGCCATTCGGTTTAAAGAATGCAGGGGCAACACACCAGCGTGCTATGGTGGTTTTGTTCCATGATATGATCCATCATGAAATAGAGGTATATGTGGATGACATGATAGCCAGATCTCATACTGAAGAAGAACATCTCGATCATTTATACAAACTGTTTGAGAGGTTGAAGAAATACAAGTTGAGATTGAACCCGAACAAATGCACCTTTGGAGTAAGATCCGGTAAACTCTTGGGCTTTATTGTCAGTGGTAAAGGAATTGAGGTTGACCCGGCTAAGGTGAGAGCTATTCCAGAAATGCCAGTTCCCCGTACAGATAAAGAAGTCAGAGGTTTCTTGGGACGCTTGAATTACATTGCCCGATTTATCTCCCATTTGACTGCTACTTGCAAACCCATATTCAAATTAATGAGGAAAAATCAAGAGATAATATGGAATGATGAATGTCAAGAAGCTTTTGACAAAATCAAGAAGTATCTCCAAGAACCTCCAATTCTGATGCCACCAGTTGAAGGAAGGCCTCTAATCATGTATTTGACCGTGTTAGAAAATTCAATGGGGTGTGTGCTGGGGCAACATGACGAGTCTGGTCGAAAAGAGCATGCAATATACTACCTTAGCAAAAAGTTTACTGACTGTGAAACAAGATACTCACTGCTTGAGAAAACTTGTTGTGCTTTGGCTTGGGCTGCTCGCCGACTAAGACAGTATATGTTGAATCATACCACTTTATTGATTTCTAAGATGGATCCTATCAAATATATATTTGAGAAACCTGCTCTCTCCGGAAGAATAGCAAGATGGCAGATGATTTTAACAGAGTATGATATCCAGTATACTACCCAGAAAGCAATCAAAGGAAGCGTGTTAGCTGATCATTTGGCTCATCAAGCAGTTGATGATTACCAATCTATGAATTTTGAGTTCCCTGATGAGGATGTTATGCTTGTTACTGATTATGAAGAACCTGGACCGGATGAAGGACCCGAACTGGGATCCCGATGGACTATGGTTTTTGATGGATCTTCTAATGAATTGGGCAATGGTGTTGGTGTTGTAATTATTTCTCCCAAGGGTTGCCATACGCCTTTCACTGCTAGACTATGTTTTGATTGTACCAATAATATGGCTGAGTATGAAGCATGTATTTTGGGACTCAGAGCTGCTATAGACCTGAGAATCAAGTTTTTGAGTGTGTACGGAGACTCAGCCTTAGTAATCAGTCAGATCAAAGGAGAATGGGACACTAAACATCCGAATCTCATCCCTTATCGAGAGCGGGTGTTGACATTAATCCCATACTTTGAAGAGATTACATTCGAACATATTCCACGAGAAGAGAATCAGTTGGCAGACGCATTGGCTACCATGTCATCTATGTTCAGAGTCAGATGGGACAATGAAGCTCCCATGATCACCATTGAACGATTAGATGAACCAGCATATTGTTATGAACTTAATGCTAATGAAGTAGAAGAGAAACCTTGGTTCCACGAAGTAAAAAGATATTTAGAAACTCAGGAATACCCTGAAGGGGCATCCATCAATGACAGAAAATTTCTGAGGAAGTTCTCCGCTAAATTCTTTTTGAGTAATGGAGTATTATACAAACGTAATCATGATTCGACTTTGCTTCGCTGTGTGGATAAAAAAGAAGTAGAAAAGATTATGGAAGACATGCATGACGGTATTTTTGGGACTCATTCTAGTGGACATACGATGGCCAAGAAGATTCTGAGATCAGGGTATTATTGGTCTACCATGGAAGCTGATTGCCACCATCACTCCAGAACTTGTCACAAGTGCCAGATCTATGCGGACAAAGTACATGTACCTCCTGCTCCATTGAACGTGTTGACAGCCCCCTTGGCCCTTTGCAATGTGGGGCATTGATATGATTGGAGAGATTAAACCTACTGCTTCTAATGGACATTGTTTCATTCTTGTTGCTATTGATTACTTTACGAAGTGGGTATAGGCAGCCTCATTTGCTTCTGTCACCAAGAATGTGGTGGCACGGTTCATCAAGAATCGTCTTATTTGTCGGTATGGCATCCCTGAAAGAGTTATCACTGATAATGGTACTAATTTGAACAACAAGATGATTACTGAACTCTGCATGCAGTTCAAAATAAAACACCATAACTCTTCTCCGTACCGGCCAAAGATGAATGGCGCCGTAGAAGCTGCTAATAAGAATATTAAGAAGATTATACAAAAGATGACAGTAACATACAAAGACTGGCATGAGATGTTACCATTTGCTCTTCATGGTTATCGCACTTCAGTATGCACTTCGACAGGGGCAACTCCTTTCTCTTTAGTCTACAGAATGGAAGCCGTTTTACCAGTGGAAGTTCAGATTCCCTCTCTAAGAATTATGAAAGATGCAAGCTTAGATGAAGATGAATGGATTCAGACTCGACTCGATCAGATAAATTTGATTAATGAAAAGAGACTTGCGGCTGTTTGTCATGGACATATATATCAAAAGCGCATGACCTAGGCATTTAATAAAAAAGTCAAGAGACAGGTGTATCAAATTGGCGACTTGGTGATAAAGCGTATCATTCTACCACAAGGTGATCCTAGAGGCAAATGGACTCCCACATACGAAGGGCCATTTGTAGTTAAGAAGGTATTCTCTGGTGGAGCCATGATGCTTGCTACAATGAATAGCGAAGATTTCTCGCATCCCGTGAACGCGAACATAGTTAAAAAATACTACGCATAAAAGAGACCCGCTAGGTCGACATATCTAGGAAAAAGTAAGGGCATCCCGGCGAACCAAAAGGGTTCGGGCAAAAATTAGGGATAAACATATAAAAATGTACACCCGGCAAGTCGAAAACCTGAAAAGGCGGCTTGGGCAAAAAAGGGTATCCTGGTGGACTGAAAACCTGAAAAGACGGTCCAGGCAAAAATTAGGGATTAAAGCGTATGACTATGTCCCGTTCTCGGTGTAATACCTCAAAATTTTCCCCCCTCATTCATGCATTCATTTTTAGTTCATTTAACATTTCATATTGCATTTCATCATGTCAATCGGAATTAGATCCAAGAAGCTTGAATATCATTCAAGACACTTTGTGGGTCCTATCTGGGTGATCAGTCAACACAAGGGAATGGCTTGAGATACTTCCAACATGTTTAAATGGGGTTTATTCATCAGTCAAAACGTTAATCTTGAAGGAGCAAAAGTTTGTTCATGAGCTGTCATGCTCGCTAGGCGAGCAGAATGGGTCGCCTAGCGAATCCCAAGAAAAGCCACCAGAATCACCTACGCTCAGAGAAATTTCTTGAATTGTCATGCTCGCTAGGCGAAGCCCACGCGTTTTGAAATTAAAAAAAAACGAAAAAAAACGAAAAACGAAAAAAAAGAAAGAAAAATAAATAAATAAATAAAATATAACAGAAAAATCTTGGACTTGGACCTCTCTCATTTGATCCCACAAAGCCACGAAAATCAGGTTATAAATTCTGAAATGTCAGTAAAGGAAAAAGAAAGAGAGAGAGGGAGAATTGGTGAAAGCTGAAAACACTCTGAAGTTTCCTTGGAACAAAACCCTAGAGAGATTCTAACTAATTCAGAGCAACCTCCAGAGACTGAAGAGAACTCATCTGCAAAGAACCAATTCCCTCTCATATAAACCCTAAGATTGTTCTGCAAAGCCAACGGTGCAATTCAATTTCAATCGATCCTCCCCAATCAGGTATGCCCTATTTCCACTACTTTATACTTTCAACCTGAAATTTCTGAATGTATGAGGTATTATGGGTGAATTTGGAAGAGTGGGTATCGTTAGGTTTTGCATGTGGGCACATGTTTTAGTATGTATGTCATGCCTTGATGTGTGGATCCTCGCCCCCTGACTTTGAATTTTGATACCCTTTTGATGCATGTGTTTGACAAGAGGTTTAGGCCTCCTACACTTGGTTGCTTTTTGTGAGCTCTTTTTGTGAATTTTAATGGCATGATTCATGTGGTTACTATTTGATTTGGGGCAACTCTTGATTGCACCCCATCTTGTCACTCTAACCTGTTTGTTGAGCTTTTTGTGAGGGCTCACATGACTCCTGAAAGGATAGCTTGCTTGGAATTCCACTTTATTTGTGGGATACCATTTGGAGATTTATTCCGATTACCTGTATTGACTTGCTTTCTTTGATGGTGCCAGCTCGAGAGATCTCTGAGTTTCTTATTTCTTTAGCTGTTATTACTTCGGATCTTTATCCGTGTGGTAGACCTCTTGATACCTTTATCTTTCCCGCATTTTACCGCTTTCTTAGTTGGAAGACCTCAATAGGAGGCACTGTTTTCTTTTGTTTGTTTACTTTTGTGCCCAAAGACCTCCAAGAGGAGGCACCAGTGCTAAAGACCTCCACAAAGAGGCAATTGACGGATAAAAGGGATTAGTAATCAATCCCCCGTTATTCAGTGTGTCGTTCTTTATGCTCGCACTACGTGTCGAAGCTTCAGAACAAAAGCCCAAGATCTTTTGTCTGGTCAGTCAGTGGAGAGGGTTCCACCTTTCTGAATCCCCACTTTTTGTCATGAGCTCACCCTGTCCAGGGTTAAGAACTATGAGGTCTTATCCTCATTACCCTTTTGATATGCTCACCCTAACGTTCAATGTCAGTGGTTAAGAGCCCATTTGATTACCTATTCCATGGCTTGTTTGTCGAGGTTTGATATGACCCCTCTTGACTAAAGCCCTACCCATGTATGTTTAAGCCCCCCTTGGTGGCATTTTACTTTATGCATGTTTGTTTTGTATGGTGTGATCGTCTCCCCATAAGATTGCTAGGCTTCGTATAGTCTCTCGTTTGCATGTCAATTAAGGTAGCACTGTTCCTTCGTCTAGGACTTCCTTTTTTGCATGAGCATTCCTAAAACCCAAACAAACTCATTGATTTTTCTTCTCCTAAGAACAAGTTAACTCCTTCTACTACAGGCGAGTAAGTCTCCAAAGGTCGAGCATCCGGTAGATTGCGTAGTAACGTCGTTCATCTAAAAAACACAACCCTTAACCCGTAGTTAGCCGAACTACGGCTTGCTCTGATTCTCATTCCAGATGAGATACGTAGGCATAAGACACGATGTCTTAGCGAGCACACTCCTCTTTAACCCATAGGCAGCCGAGCTACGAAGACTCTGATTCTCATATCCAGATGAGATACGTATGCAGTGGATGCGATATCCGTGCGAGTCATTTTCTTTTGACCCCCTCTTTTAGCAAATAGTACATTAGATAAACCCACACCCTTTAGACAAGAACAACAAAAGTGGATCCCGTAGAGTACTACGGATGCGTAGGGGTGCTAATACCTTCCCTTCGCATAATCGACTCCCGAACCCAAGATTTGGTTGCGAGACCTTGTCTTTTCCTTTCCTTTTTTTCCAGGTTTACTTCGAGCGTTTCCTTTCCCTCCTTTGGGATAAATAACGCACGGTGGCGACTCTTCTGTCATTTTCTTCTTCGCCGGTTGTTTTTTCGCATACTATATTTTTTAGGCTGCGATAGCTGGCGACTCTGCTGGGGACCCTGGTTTCCCTGAGCGAGTCCCTCCTAGCTTTTGTAGGTTGTTTGTTTATTGGGTGTTCATTCTTTTGTACAGTTATTTATTTTTCAGCATTTACCTGCTTCATTGCATTGTGTACATATCATTGCTGTATCTGTTGGCTCTGCTGTTGGTTTGTTTGTTTGTTGGGATGGGGTGTTCTATGAGAGATAAGCCCATTACCCAGGCTTGAGTGTACACACAGGTTTTAGAGTGGATAGTCATGAGGCTTACGTGGCGTGTTGCTACGCTAAGTCGTTCATGAAGACCCACATCCATACGAGGTTTCTTTTGGATATATTTTGTCCTATGGGTGTTCCATAACGGCAGATGTTCCTCTAGAAATCGTCGACTCTGGTGACCATTTCCCGAGAACTCATTCGAGGCCTCTCCTCCGAGACGTGATTATGTTAGCTCTGGTGGGCGCATTCTCGCTGATCAATCCGAGGACCCCGAGACTGGGAACTTGCTATTAGGATGTCCTGTTGAGGGGAGTCAATGGAGGTCTTTCATCCCGTAATAATGCCAAACCTTCAGTGGTAAACGTATTATTCGCGACTGAAGGGCTGAAGTTGACGAACTTCTGTTCTTAGAACCTACCAGTGAGGGGCGGGCTAAATTCAGGAAACCTTAACCTCCAACTAACCCGGTTTTCTGGAACAGAGTTTTGATCTTGTATTACATTCTTCAGTGGGTTTCTCTTCAGACAGTGCAACCCAACATATATTCAAGCGAATCCAGCAATCCTGATTCCCATGTCACTGCACTGCATCACATCGTTTTGCATTCACATCATTGCATCACATCATTTTGCATTCATATCATTTAACACATGTTTATCTATTCCCAGGGATTTATATCTTCTTCTTGATTCTAGTCGGGGTTTTCTTCTTACACCGTTTATCAAATGTGAGACTGGAATCAAGGGGTTGGAATACCCTTTGGAACTGATAAACATGTCATTGCATTGCATATCCACCAGCATCTCTTGCATAACAGGTACCGCCACAATGTTCTCAGTTGTTTGGTGTTCCACTAGCAGGATAGCTGACTCAGGCATTCACCGGTACGGTACATGCAGAAACCACCAGAGAGTAATGGAAAGCCTACAAGCAGAACTCTCCGAGATGAATATTCGCATGAATCAGTTCATGGATGTGGTTCAAGGGGTGGCTCAGGGACAACAAGAGCTCAGGCAGATGATGCAGAGGAATCCCGCCACTACTCAACCAGAGACGTTGACTGATCCTCCAGGTGGAGAGGTTAACGGACCTAGTGGACCGGGGCCTACCCCGATCCTACATGTCACCTCCGATCAACAACCCGTCCATGATGACCAGGAGGATCAGTTCCCCTTACTTCAGGAAGACTTTGGAATGAGTCATGGTATGGACCCTATGTTTCGGAGACTGGAAGAGAGGTTGAAGGCAGTGGAAGGACAGAGTCCTCTGGGAGTAGACGTTGCTGACTTGGGATTGGTCCCAGGCGTGAGGGTGCCACCGAAATTCAAGGTCCCGATATTCGACAAATACAGCGGCAACTCTTGCCCGAAGACCCATGTGCAAGCCTACTTCCGTAAAATGGTTGCATACTCTGACGATGAGAAGATGCTCATGTACTTCTTCCAGGACAACCTAGCTGGGGCATCCCTGGAATGGTATATGAGGCTGGACAGAGCCCACATCCGCTGCTGGAGGGATTTGGCTGAAGCTTTCAAGAAGCAGTATCAGTACAACGCAGACATGGCTCCAGACAGAACTCAACTTCAAAATCTGTCTCTTAAAAGCAATGAGTGCTTCAGGGAATACGCTCAACGCTGGAGGGAGACAGCTTCTCGTGTTCAACCTCCTATGTTGGAGAAGGAAATGGCTAACATGTTCATGAACACTCTGCCCGAACCTTATTTGGAGCGCCTGGTGGGTTGCAATGCCTCCAACTTTACTGACGTAGTCTCTACTGGAGAGAGGGTGGAGAATTACCTGAAGACATACAAGACCCAGAGTGAAGGTGGATCTTCATCAGGGGTGAAGAAGCCGTTCATTCAGGGACAGAAGAGGAGAGAAAAGGATGCAAGTGCCATATCTTCTTATCAGAACAGGGGTAACCGGAGGAATGACTTTCAGAATTATCATCAACAACCGTATGTTATGGCTGTGACCATTCCAGCTGCAGCACCACTACAACAAAAACAACCACAGCGTCAACCAGCTCAGTACCAACCACAACAACCGGGTAACAGACCCGCTTATCAACAGAGGCAAAGGATGATGGACCGGTGTTTCGACACTCTTCCAATGTCGTACGCTCAGCTACTTTCTAGTCTTCAACAACTACAACTTGTGCAGTTACGCGCTCTGGCTCCTCCCGTTGGTAGACTTCCGATGGGTTACGACGCCAACGCTAGGTGTAGCTTCCACTCTGGGGCACCTGGCCACAATATTGAGAACTGCAAAGCTTTTAAGCACGTAGTTCAGGACCTTATAGATTTAAAGGCCATCGACCTTGCACCGGCTCCGAATGTCGTCAACAATCCCATGCCCCAGCATGGTGGTGCAAATGTTAATATGATGGAAGGGGAACCCAGATCCGTCAAAGATACGTTGAAGCTGAAGACTCCGTTGTTGGATATCAAGGGCTACTTGTTGAAGGCCGATGTTTTCCCTGGTTGTGGGAAGGTTTGTGTGGATTGTGCTACTCAGAGTGGAGGTTGTTTGAAGCTACAGCAGGGTATCCAGGTCTTGCTCGACAAAGGTATCCTCCAGGTTGAAGATTTGTCTATCCAAGAGTCTGCGGAAGGGGTTGAGGAAGAAGTGTTTGAAGATGCTACTGACGAATTCGCAAATGTTGTTCCTACTGATTCTGTAATCCATGATGTAATTGAACTTGATTCCGATGTTTCGGATGCTTGCATTTCAATGAATGAGATTTCAGAGTATGACTATGATGTTGCTACTATCACCATTTTCTACCCAACTAATCAGATCAATGTACCAGAAGCGCAGCCGGTGCCACCAGCGCGACCATCCACTATGACCATCACGACCCCTGGTCCTTTACCTTTCACCAGCGAAAGGGCCATTCCTTGGCATTATGGGGGGAGTGTGTACACGCACGATCATGGGGTAGAACGGCCACTAAAGGTAGAAGAGGGTCAGAAGTCTGAACCTGAAGTTGAAAGTCCCTCAGTGGACAATGTTGGTGGAATCGGGCGATTCACCAGGAGTGGTAGACTGTTCTCACTACCCGTTACCCAAGCCGAAGACCTATCTGCCCAAAGGTCTGTTGAAGGGGTTATTGAGAATGCAGATGCTGCTCAGACTCATCAGGGGCCGATTACTTTCTCCAGTGCGGGCGTCATCCAATATGGCCAGGTCTTTGCGGTCAACGATGAAGATGGGGATAGTGATTGCGACATCGATAACTGGGTGCGTCAGAGGATCCCGGGTGAAGTCATCAACAATTGGTCTTCTGAGGAGATTGTCCAAGTCACTTTTCTGGAGGAGTAATTTTCTTTGTATGTTCATGCATATCCAAGTCTTACGTTCCGCCCAGGGTGTAATGACTCATTGTAGGGCTCATCTATGTGGATACCTGCATTTTTTTATCATAAATAAAGGACGTCTTTTTGCATTTAAATATTTTGTTCACTGTCTTTCTATTTTTGCAGTTTTCAAAAATAAAAAAAAGTACATATTTGGCAATGTTTTGTTTAGTTATCACTTCTTGTTCACACTCATAAGCACATACCATCACTCATGCAGATGCACGTCACCGGATCCTATTGATAACGGTTCTGCTATGGCTCGCTTCGACTTTGAAAATCCAATCTTTCAAGCTGAAGAAGAGGGTGATGAGGACTGTGAACTCCCTGAAGAACTTACCAGGTTATTAAAACAGGAGGAAAGGGTCATTCAACCGCATCAAGAGTCTGTTGAAGTGATTAATCTCGGCACCGAGGACGCCAAGAGAGAAATCAAGATAGGGGTTGCTTTGGAAGATAATGTGAAGAAAGGGCTGATTGAATTGCTGCAAGAATATGTTGACATCTTCGCTTGGTCTTATCAGGACATGCCAGGGCTTGACACAGATATTGTGGTACACCGTTTGCCTCTCAAAGAAGGTTGTCCTCCGGTCAAGCAGAAGCTCAGAAGAACAAGACCAGAGATGGCTGTCAAGATAAAGGAAGAAGTGCAAAAACAGTTGGATGCAGGGTTTCTAGCAGTCACAAATTATCCGCCATGGGTTGCAAATATCGTTCCAGTACCTAAGAAGGATGGAAAGGTACGGATGTGTGTTGATTACCGGGATCTGAACAGAGCTAGTCTTAAAGATGATTTCCCATTACCTCACATCGACGTTTTGGTGGATAACACAACTCAGTTCTCGGTATTCTCCTTCATGGATGGCTTTTCTGGCTATAATCAAATTAAGATGGCACCAGAAGACATGGAGAAGACAACATTCATAACCCCATGGGACACCTTCTGCTACAAGGTGATGCCGTTTGGTCTGAAAAATGCCGGAGCAACATATCAACGAGCGATGGTGACTCTTTTCCATGATATGATTCATCATGAAATCGAGGTTTATGTTGATGATATGATTTCCAAATCTCAGACGGAAGAAGAACATTTGGTGAATTTGCAGAAATTGTTTGAGCGTTTGAGAAAATTCAAGCTGAGGCTTAATCCGAACAAGTGTACTTTTGGGGTGAGATCTGGAAAACTGCTGGGTTTTATTGTTAGTGAAAAAGGGATTGAGGTGGATCCGGCCAAAGTAAAAGCGATACAAGAAATGCCTGAGCCGAGAACAGAAAAACAAGTCTGTGGTTTCTTAGGGAGGTTGAACTACATTGCAAGGTTCATCTCCCACCTAACAGCCACGTGTGAGCCAATATTCAAATTGTTGAGGAAAGATCAGGCTATCAGGTGGAACGATGATTGTCAAAGGGCTTTCGAAAAGATAAAAGAGTATTTGCAGAATCCCCCTATCCTCATGCCTCCAGTCCCAGGGAGACCACTGATTATGTATTTGACAGTACTAGACAAGTCCATATTGTGTTCTCGGTCAACACGACGAGACAGGTAGGAAAGAGCATGCCATCTACTACCTGAGTAAGAAATTCACAGATTGCGAGTCGAGATACTCGATGCTTGAAAAGACGTGTTGTGCACTTGCATGGGCTGCTAAGCGATTGAGACAATACATGTTGTCTCACACAACCTTATTGATCTCCAAGATGGATCCAGTCAAATACATATTCGAGAAGCCAGCTCTCACCGGAAGGGTTGCTCGTTGGCAAATGGTACTGACAGAGTAGGATATCCAGTATACATCCCAGAAAGCCATCAAAGGGAGTATTCTGTCAGACTATCTTGCTCAGCAGCCGATTGATGATTATGAGCCGATGAAGTTTGATTTTCCAGATGAAGACATCATGTTCCTCAAGATGAAAGACTGTGAAGAGCCAGTTGTTGAGGAGGGACCTGATCCAGACAAAAAGTGGACTTTGTTGTTTGATGGGGTTGTCAATGCCAGAGGAAGTGGAATTGGCGCTGTCATTACTACTCCGAAAGGTGCCCACGTGCCTTTCACCGCTCGTCTGACTTTTGAGTGCACAAATAATGAAGCTGAGTATGAAGCCTGTATCTTGGGTATTGAGCAAGCCATTGATTTGAGAATCAAGACTCTGGACATCTTCGGAGATTCAGCTCTAGTGATCAATCAAGTGAATGGTGATTGGAACACCCTCCAGCCCAATCTGGTCCCTTACAGAGATTACACGAGAAGACTATTGACTTTCTTCACAACAGTAAAGTTGTATCACATACCTCGTGATGAGAACCAAATGGAATATGCTCTTGCCACTCTATCCTCCATGATCAACGTGATTCGGTGGAACCACGCTCCCAGGATCGATGTGATGCGCCTCGACAGGGCCGCGTATGTGTTTGCTGCTGAACTGGTAGTTGACGACAAGCCCTGGTATCACGACATCAAGCGCTTTCTGAAGAATCAAGAGTACCCTGCCGGGGCATCCAACAATGATAGAAAGAATTTGAGAAGATTGGCAGGCAGTTTCTTCTTGAACAAAGACGATGTGCTGTATAAGAGGAGCTTCGTCATGGTTTTGCTCAGATGCGTGGATAGACACGAAGCAGACATGTTAATGCAGGAAGTTCATGAAGGCTCCTTCGGTACTCATGCCGGCGGACATGCAATGGCTAAGAAATTGTTGAGAGCGGGATATTACTGGATGACCATGGAATCTGATTGTTTCAAATATGCTCGGAAGTGTCATAAATGCCAGATTTATGTTGATAAGGTACATGTGCCGCCAAATCCTTTGAATGTGATGTCTTCGCCGTGGCCTTTTGCTATGTGGGGCATCGATATGATTGGAAAGATTGAGCCGACCGCCTCCAATGGGCATCGCTTCATCCTTGTTGCCATCGACTATTTCACCAAGTGGGTCGAAGCAGCATCGTTCGCGAATGTCACCAGACATGTGGTTGCCCGTTTCATCAAGAAAGAAATCATTTGTCGCTATGGGATTCCCGAAAGAATCATTACTGATAATGGTTCTAATCTCAACAACAAAATAATGAAGGACTTGTGCCATAACTTCAACATTCAGCATCACAATTCTTCCCCTTACCGCCCTAAGATGAACGGTGCTGTTGAGGCGGCAAATAAGAACATAAAGAAGATTGTGCTGAAGATGGTCGTTACGTACAGAGATTGGCATGAGATGCTACCCTTCGCCTTGCATGGGTACCGTACTTCAGTACGTACATCGACGGGGGCAACCCCTTACTCCCTTGTGTATGGTATGGAAGCAGTCCTAACTGTTGAAGTGGAGATTCCTTCTCTAAGAGTCCTATTGGAAGTCAAGTTAGACGAAGCTGAATGGATTCGGACAAGGTTCAATGAGTTGAGTCTTATCAAAGAGAAGCGAATGGCAGCCATTTGTCATGGGCAGTTGTATCAAAGTCGGATGAAGAGAGCCTTTGATCGGAAAGTGCGCCCTCGATGCTTCCAGGTCGGAGATTTGGTGTTGAAAAGGATCCTTCCTCCTCAGACAGATCACAGGGGCAAGTGGACTCCTAACTATGATGGACCGTATATTGTCACCAAGGTTTTTGATGGTGGGGCCTTAATGCTTGCAACTATGGATGGTGAAAACTTCACTTCCCCTGTGAACTCAGACGCAGTTAAAAAATACTTCGCATAAAATAGACCCGCTGGACAGTAAAAAGAATAGTCCAGGCAAAAATGGGCATCCCGACGAACCAAGAAAATGAAAAGTTTCGGGCAAAAATTAGGGATTAAAAATGAAAAGATCGTACACCCGGTAAGTTGAAAACCTGAAAAGGCAACTTAGGCAAAAATGGGTATCCCGATGGATTGAAAACCCGAAAAGGGCGATCCAGGCAAAAGTTAGGGATTAAACGAATGACTGCGTTCTGAGTAGTTCTGAATCTCATCTCGTGTCAATGACTGGAAACTTTTGAAGGATAGGAAATAATCCAATCACTCTTTTCAGAAAGCTGATCATCTGGAGGATCTTGAAGACGAGCAAGTCATAGCAGAATTGGAACCCAATAGAAATCCATTTCACATTGCCATTAGATTAATTTCTGTTTTTATCTTTTGTGCGATTACCTCTTTTCAGGGATTGCTTCCTGATGTAAATGCCTATTCAGAGGCCATTCAATTAATAAAATCATGTTATTCAGTATATCTCTGTTTTCATTTTCATTTTACTGTTTTGTTTGCAAAAATGACGTCCGAATTTTTGATAAACATTGCATCATGAAACATAAGAGCTTTACAGGTACATGCTTAATAAACATTTAAAATTGCTGTAAATGTTAAGTGCTTTAGATCGTCTATTCAGAACAGGTACCCTCGGGGCATTTTCTTAAGGTTCCCAGCCGATGATCGCGAATGTTTTCCCCCAACAGTCGAAGTTGGTATCTTATCCCTGAAAAGCTGATCAGAGCATTGGATTCTTCGATCCCCAGCAGGCTCTCACTGTTGTACCTCGCCCAAGCGGTTGTTTCAGAATATACACTCCCCAGTAGAGTTGACAGTGCCAGACTATATATCCCCAGCGGAGTTGACAGTGCCAGACTGTATCTTCCCAGCAGAAGCGACTGCTCCTCAGGGTTCGATGTCAGATCGATGATCTCGATGCCAGATCCGTGGTCTCTTTCCTTGAAGCAGAATCTCGGTACCGTATCGGTGTTTGCTTCCCCTGCTAAGTCGTCTCTCTTGCAGATTATGGTTGCCAGAACCACTATCGCTTTCCCCAACAGCAGGTTTTCAGTGCCGTTCTCTCCCCAGTCAGAGTCTCGGTATTTCGTCATTGCTAGAACACCGTGTGGCGGGTCATTTCCCAACAGAGTTCTTTGTGCTATGCATCTCTAACAGCCTGTCCAAGGTCCAGAAGATTGTGATCATTTCCCCAGCAGAATTTCTTGCCTCGGCTTGGCATTCTACCCAGCATTTCGCATCCCTGCATGTAGAATCATATTACATTGCATCCTCCCAAATCGCGTAGCATTTCCATTTTCATGGAGCATTACGCCATTGAAAAATTCAAACATACGCATGTAAGCATAAAACATTCTCGGTATCCCAAGTGATAAGCCAGAAGTTGTTTCCAGTACTCAGACTGAAGATTGTTCATGACTTACCTTTATTATCCCCAGCAAGTGTCATTGGCCCATGCGCCGCCTCTATTATCTTTCCCTATTTCTGCCGATGCTGACAAGCATGAAGTTTTTCCGGTATTCAGACCGAAGTGGCATTCAGGCCAATTTTCCGATGTTCAGATCGAAGAAGTTTCTGACATTCAGGTCGATGCAACTTGTGGCATTCAGGCCAGTTTCCGGTATTCAGACCGAAGTGGCATTCAGGCCAGTTTCCGATATTCAGACCGAAGTGGAGTTCAGGCCAGTTTTCTGATGTTCAAATCGAAGAAGTTTCCGACGTTCAGGTCGATGCAACTTGTGGCATTCAGGCCAGTTTCCGGTATTCAGGCCGAAGTGGCATTCAGGCCAGTTTCCGGTATTCAGACCGAAGTGGCGTTCAGGCCAGTTTTCCGAAGTTCAGATCGAAGAAGTTTTCGACGTTTAGGTCGATGCAACTTGGGGCATTCAGGCCAGTTTCCGGTATTCAGACCGAAGTGGCATTCAGGCCAGTTTCCGTTATTCAGACCGAAGTGGCATTCAGGCCAGTTTTCCGATGTTCAGATCGAAGAAGTTTCCGACGTTCAGGTCGATGCAACTTGCGGCATTCAGGCCAGTTTTCCGATGTTCAGATCGAAGAAGTTTCCGACATTCAGGTCGATGCAACTTGTGGCATTCAGGACAGTTTCCGGTATTCAGACCGAAGTGGCATTCAAGCCAGTTTCTGGTATTCAGATCGAAGTGGCGTTCAGGCCAGTTTTCCGATGTTCAGATCGAAGAAGTTTCCGACATTCAGGTCGACGCAACTTGTGGCATTCAGGCCAGCCTCTCGGTGTTCAGACCGATATTAATAATCTCATATCTTCCGATGTTCAGATCGAAGTCATTTCCAGTATTCAGACTGATGAGCGGCATTCAGGCCATGGTTATTTCTGTGTTACCATTTATTTTGGTATCCAGGTTAACATTCTTTTTCGGTATTCAGACTGACTCTCACCGTACCAGACGGATTCTTCTTTCAAGACCACCTCTTTGCCGATTCTGACAGGCATTGTTACTTCACTTCACTTCAGTGCAAATTTTCGGGTTTTTATTGTATTCAATCCCTTGATACCTTGAAAGTGCGAAAGCCGCTGCTATCTTCTTTTCGGGTCTCTAGTTGATTGAATAGGGGCAGCTGTAATACCTCAAAATTTTCCCCCCTCATTCATGCATTCATTTTTAGGTCATTTAACATTTCATATTGCATTTCATCATGTCAATCGAAA
Organism: Lathyrus oleraceus; assembly: GCF_024323335.1. NCBI lineage: Eukaryota > Viridiplantae > Streptophyta > Magnoliopsida > Fabales > Fabaceae > Lathyrus > Lathyrus oleraceus. Next base: position 107,336,961 of record NC_066585.1, read on the forward strand.
TTAGATCCAAGAAGCTTGAATATCATCCAAGACACTTTGTGGGTCCTATCTGGGTGATCAGTCAACACAAGGGAATGACTTGAGATACTTCTAACATGTTCAAATGGGGTCTATTAATCAGTCAAAACGTTAATCTTGAAGGAGCAAAAGTTTGTTCATGAGATGTCATGCTCGCTAGGCGAGCAGAATGGGTCGCCTAGCGAGTCCCAAAAAAAGCCACCAGAATCACCTACGCTCAGAGGAATTTCTTGAACTGTCATGCTCGCTAGGCGAAGCCCACGCGTTTTGAAAAAAAAAACAAACGAAAAAAGAAAAAGAAAAAAGGAAATTAAATAAATAAAAATAAATAAAGAAAAATATAACAGAAAAATCTTGGACTTGGACCTCTCTCATTTGAGCCCACAAAGCCACGAAAATCAGGTTATAAATTCTGAAATGTCAGTAAAGGAAAAAGAAAGAGAGAGAGGGAGAATTGGTGAAAGCTGAAAACACTCTGAAGTTTCCTTGGAACAAAACCCTAGAGAGATTCTAACTAATTCAGAGCAACCTCCAGAGACTGAAGGGAACTCATCTACAAAGAACCAATTCCCTCTCATATAAACCCTAAGATTGTTCTGCAAAGCCATTGGTGCAAATCAGTTTCAATCGATCCTCCCCAATCTGGTATGCCCTATTTCCACTACTTTATACTTTCAACCTGAAATTTCTGAATGTATGAGGTATTATAGGTGAATTTGGAAGAGTGGGTATCGTTAGGTTTTGTATGTCGGCACATGTTTTAGTATGTATGTCATGCTTTGATGTGTGGATCCTCGCCCCCTGACTTTGAATTTTGATACCCTTTTAATGCATGTGCTTGACAAGAGGTTTAGGCCTCCTACACTTGGTTGCTTTTTGTGAGCTCTTTTTGTGAATTTTAATGGCATGATTCATGTGGTTACATTTTGATTTAGGGCAACTCTTGATTGCACCCCATCTTGTCACTCTAACCTGTTTGTTGAGTTTTTTGTGAGGGCTCACATGACTCCTGAAAGGATAGCTTGCTTGGCATTCCACTTTATTTGTGGGATACCATTTGGAGATTTATTCCGATTACCTGTATTGACTTGCTTTCTTTGATGGTGTCAGCTCGAGAGATCTCTGGGTTTCTTATTTCTTTAGCTGTTATTACTTCGGATCTTTATCCGTGTGGTAGACCTCTTGATCCCTTTATCTTTCCCGCATTTTACCGCTTTCTTAGCTGGAAGACCTCAATAGGAGGCAATGTTTTCTTTTGTTTGTTTACTTTTGTGCCCAAAGACCTCCAAGAGGAGGCACCAGTGCTAAAGACCTCCACAAAGAGGCAATTGACGGATAAAAGGGATTAGTAATCAATCCCCCGTTATTCAGTGTGTCGTTCTTTATGCTCGCACTACGTGTCGAAGCTTCAGAACAAAAGCCCAAGATCTTTTGTCCGGTCAGTCAGTGGAGAGGGTTCCACCTTTCTGAATCCCCACTTTTTGTCATGAGCTCACCCTGTCCAGGGTTAAGAACTATGAGGTCTTATCCTCATTACCCTTTTGATATGCTCACCCTGACGTTCAATGTCAGTGGTTAAGAGCCCATTTGATTACCTATTCCATGGCTTGTTTATCGAGGTTTGATATGACCCCTCTTGACTAAAGCCCTACCCATGTATGTTTAAGCCCCCCTTGGTGGCATTTTACTTTATGCATGTTTGTTTTGTATGGTGTGATCGTCTCCCCATAGGATTGCTAGGCTTCGTATAGTCTCTCGTTTGCATGTCAATTAAGGTAGCACTGTTCCTTCGTCTAGGACTTCCTTTTTTGCATGAGCATTCCTAAAACCCAAACAAACTCATTGATTTTTCTTCTCCTAAGAACAAGTTAACTCCTTCTACTACAGGCGAGTAAGTCTCCAAAGGTCGAGCATCCGGTAGATTGCGTAGTAACGTCGTTCATCTAAAAAACACAACCCTTAACCCGTAGTTAGCCGAACTACGGCTTGCTCTGATTCTCATTCCAGATGAGATACGTAGGCATAAGACACGATGTCTTAGCGAGCACACTCCTCTTTAACCCATAGGCAGCCGAGCTACGAAGACTCTGATTCTCATATCCAGATGAGATACGTATGCAGTGGATGCGATATCCGTGCGAGTCATTTTCTTTTGACCCCCTCTTTTAGCAAATAGTACATTAGATAAACCCACGCCCTTTAGACAAGAACAACAAAAGTGGATCCCGTAGAGTACTACGGATGCGTAGGGGTGCTAATACCTTCCCTTCGCATAATCGACTCCCGAACCCAAGATTTGGTTGCGAGACCTTGTCTTTTCCTTTCCTTTTTTTCCAGGTTTACTTCGAGCGTTTCCTTTCCCTCCTTTGGGATAAATAACGCACGGTGGCGACTCTTTTGTCATTTTCTTCTTCGCCGGTTGTTTTTTCGCATACTATATTTTTTAGACTGCGACACTCGGTCAGCTTCACCAAAGTCAAAGAGACTGAACAAGCCAATCACTTCTATCCAACAGCAAGAGATGAGATGCTTGAAGACATAATAGCAGTAGTAGAATTAAAATCAATAGGACTTTTTTTTTCATAGCTGTTTTTTCTTTGCTTTCTTGACAATTTCCTCTTACTAGGATCTATGTCTCCTTGTATTAAAATTGCTTGTTTATAGGCCCTCTTTCAAAATCAATACAATTTTATTTTCAAAAAGATACTTTTGTTTTACTTTCTCCGTTTTGTTTGCATAAACGTCCATTGATTTAATTCGAATTAATATATGCATTTGAATATGATTGATGTTTACCGAAAATACATGCATAAAATAGAAATAGCAATTACTAAAAGACTTTAGGATCAAGGATAAGGTTTAACCATGCGTTCTAACAAATCCGGTTGCAAATCCTATTCCCCAGCAAAACTAGTTATTCCCAGAAGAAATTGGCACTACTAGACAGACTGGTCATCTCTTTTATCCCCAGTCAGGTTCTGTTGAATATTTCTACCATCAGACAGAAATCAAATATCCCCAGCTAAGAAAGGGTCATCAATACAAATATCTCCAACCAGAATATCGGGATTTATTTTCCCATGGCAAAAAATTTCAGACGCATAATTCATTCATGCATCATTTCACAACATATACATGCATGCAATGTTCGCATTTATTTTCAAGAGCATAAAACATCTCATGCATCATGACATGGCATGAGGCTAACTCTTTTTTTTTCAGATTAATTATCCTCCTGATACAGTCAAAATAAAGATTCATTCAGACGGATATCTTTATCGATTACATTCAAGATTCAGATACATCTTTCAGATATAATCCATATGAATATTCATTCTGACAAGCATTCTGATATCCTCCTAATGATGGCATCTTTAAGCCCATCCCAAACATTTATTGCAAATACAACACATACAAATATTATCAGACATAGCCTAACGTACGGCTCATTCTGATTCAGCCTAACGTATGGTTCCTTCAACTGTTCCAATACGGTCTAGCGTACGACCCATTTGGATATTCATCCCCTCAGATACTACCTAGCGCACGGTACATTTTGAAATGTAGTCTAGCGTATGACTACCCCTTTTATCATCAGATATAACCTAATGGATGGCTCATTCTGCTACTCAGATACGATCTAGCGTATGATCCATTCTAATCTTTTATCCTCAGATACAGCCTAATGGACGGCTCATTCTGCAACTCAGATACGGTCTAGTGTACGACCCAGTCTGGCTCTTCTCATCAGATACTACCTAGCGTACGATACATTATGAAATGTAGTCTAGCGAACGACTATTTTTTATCGTCAGATACAGCCTAACGGACGACTCATTCTACTACTCAGATACGATCTAGCGTACGATCCATTTTGATCTTTATTTCTCCAGATACAGCCTAACGGACGGCTCACTCTGCTACTCAGATATGGTCTAGCGTATGACCCATTTTGATCCTTATCTCATCAGGTTTAGCTCACCCTAATATCACCTAATGGATGACTCATTATACGGTCTAGCGTACGACCCAGTGTGACACCCATGTCTTCAGATATGGTCTAATGTACGACGCACTCTGAAGCTCTCATCATCAAACTTTCTGGATGGCATCTTTAAACCCATCTCCATCAAGACTATCTTTTAATTAACAAGTGCAAATTTTTGGGGCATTCTAAGTGTTCAATAATCTTCCACCTCCAGATCGCGAATGGCGTACATACCATTCTAATTCTCTCGGTTTAAGAATATTGAACAGGGGCAGCTGTCATACCCCAAAATTTGCCTGTTAATTTTTATGATAAATTGATTCATGCATGGCATTCATTTCATATTTGCATTCATTCATTAGCATACATTCTCATATAAATTATAAATTTTAATTTGTTTATTATGTGATACAGATATAAAAAAATAATAATAATTTTGGTTAACTGTATGATATAAATAAATTTTATATATAAAAATAAAATAGTTTTAATTTAATGATAAATAAAAATAGATTTGAATTTTAATTGTATAATTAAAATTTTAAATTAATTTTATTTGTTAAAGCTCATTAAATTATAATAACAATTTTTTATAATTTAGTGACTCATGTTCCATTTATTCATTATTTATAAATAGTATTTATTTAGTAATTCACGTTTTTTACTTAATAAAATTTATTTATAAGAGTAACATTTTTTTAAAAGCTCATAAATTATAAATTAATTTTGGTTGATATAAGTAAGAATAATTTTGATTTTTTTTAAAATGATGAAAGTAAAAATAGAAATAGGTTTAAATTTTAATTCAATTATGTAACTAAAATTTAAATTAATTTTTATTTAAATTATTCATTATTTATAATAATATTTGTACTTAATAAATATTTAGCAAGGTTAAACCCTAACTCTCCTAAAGTATAGGAAGGGATCCAAATATTTAGCAAGGTTAAACCCTAACTCTCCTAAAGTATAGAAAGGGATCCAAATATTTAGCAAGGTTAAACCCTAACTCTCCTAAAGTATAGGAAGGGATCCAAATATTTAGCAAGGTTAAACCCTAAAGTATAGGAAGGGATCCAAATATTTAGCAAGGTTAAACCCTAATCCACACCATTATAAATACTTCATATGGCTGCAGCAAAAGGGGGAAGAGGAGAAAGAGGAGAGATACAGCAGAAGAAGATACACAAGGCAAGGCAGAAGCTAGAAGAATCAAATCTCCAGTAAGTGTTCATTATGGAATTTGCATCCAGCATGATTACCTTGCAATACTCCTTAATTCATGCATGAATAATATTGGTTTAATATATATATATATATATATATATATATTGAGATGATGTATTCATAGTTTGGTGGATGTTGATATTGCTTTATTCAAGTATGCATCTGTTCTTGATATGTCATAGCATGTTGGAGAAATTCTGTTTGCATGATTAAAGAATTATACCTACCATTTAATTATTATTATATGAGTGTTGTTTCTAGCATGATTATGTTTATTTCACATGTTGTTATTACATAATAATGATGATGATATAATGGTGATAATATAAATCCTTGGTTGTCTTTAACATGTATGTGTAAGGTTTGTTTTATCATTATCACTTGCAGTAAAGAGAACTAATACATGAGTAAAATAATATAAGCTTCTCGATTTGTGCATGGCTATTTTTATTATTGCATGATGATTACATATGATCTTATTTTATGTGTGTGGTTTGATATAAGATGAAGTTATAAGTTTGTTGTATTCACATGAAAGAAACAGCATGAGAAAAAATAAAGTAGCTTGCCGTAAGAGAGAAAACTGTAACATGCACGGTGGTGTTGTGTCAAAATGGAAAAATCCATGTAGAATTAATATATATTTTAATGAAGGCGAATAAATAACGAATGGACCAACATGGCTCGTTGGTAGCTCCCCCCTCACTGCAACGTAGAGGTCCTATTTTTTAGCTTTTCAATGTTTTTACTATGTTTACTCCCTTTCCACTATAATTAATTCATTACTCCCTTTCCACTATAATTAATTCACCACTATTTTTCTATTATTAAAATAAAACCTATTAATTAATTTTCTAATTAATATATTATATTAGTTATTTAAACTAGGATATAATTTAATCTAGTTTATTAATTAAATTTTCATATATCACTTAATTAATTAAAATGGGCTATTTTGAACAATAAAAATCTAATTATATTTTTTTTTCTCTTTTCTGTTAAAATTTCTATCAATTTAGTCTAAGTTTTTCCATAAATTCATTAAAAAAAAGGTTTCTATTATTATAGACTAAAAATATTCTTAATTCATTCTTGAATTTAGTTTATTTATTTCATTTGTCATGAACTTTCTATGTAATAGATTTAATTAGGATTTTTTTTTCTTTCTTTTTAGTTTAATTAGGTTTTATTATTTTGTATGTCCTTTTACTTTTGTACTCGTTAATTAAGATTTAGATATTTTATATCCCCTTTTAAATTATGTACCCCCTATCCCGAAGCCATGTAATAACGTAGTCTTATTTTTCGCACTTTAATTTTTCCATACTGTGAATATAACTGTCTAGATGTATGCTAATAGGATTGCATGGAAAGATAAATAATCGAATTTAGATAAATTAATTCAAGATAATATATCCGAATCCAATCATTTTCACACTTGCACCTCTAGGGTAACCCTCTCTTTGTTGCCTTACGATATTACGGTCATGTCCCGCGAATGTGGGGATACCCTTAGCAAAGACCCTTTCGATTAAATTATCATCATCCCTAAACAGATAAGTCATAGTCCCTTCGATCAAAAGGTCAATGTCTCTACAAGATAAATCATAGTCCCTCGAACGTTGCATTCGAATATATGACCTTGTCCCTCGAACGTTGCCTTCGAATATATGACTTTGTCCCTCGATGACCCTTCGTTGTGGCCTACGATTAAATGATGATCGTCTCTTCGAATGCTAAGGTATCCTTACTAATGTTTCCTTCAATGACCAATCGACGACCCCACGATGTCCCTTTACATCCAAAGGATAAGACTACTTACTTCTCAATAGTAAGGACAGTTTTACCCTCATAAGGATAGGAAATACCTATAAAGACCTTGGTTAGGTATAACTCTTAAATGCTTGCTCACAGCTTAAAGTACTTTTCACACCTCACACTTTTCAAAACATCTTTTAGAAAATCACCACTTGGTATACATTCGCACCAGAATCATCGCCGAGTTATATTTTTCTAAACATCTTTCAAAATCAAACGAGATAAACACTTTGTATACATTCGTACAAGAACCATTACAAAGTTAAACTCTCCTTTCAAAATATTTTCTAAACACACCACATTTCTCAAACACTTTCTCAAACAAGGAAAACATAAGTGAGTTAAGCAATTAAGAGCTCATGGATAACCATGGATACAAAGGGTGCTAACACCTTCCCTTTGTATAATGTACCTCCCGAACTCAAAATATAATCAAGGTCTTTCCTGTTCTTTTCCGCCTTTTCTTATTGGATAAAAGAAAAGTCGGTGGCGACTCTTGCTATCCGCAACATAGCTTTTCAAAGCAAAAACACAAAGTCAGTTCACCGTATCACACACACAATCAAGAATATTGTTAACAATGTAAAATGTTCAATCATAATTCATGAGAAAAATAGATAACAAACCAATGCATCAATCACTCTCTTTCAAGGAAAAAGAAGATAACACAAACTCACTATAAGCATATAAACTGACATACATCAATTAGAAATTGTTGGAAGTGAACATACTTGAACTATCTTATGTGTTAAGAACATCAATTATATGGACCATAAACAACATATGAAAGGAAAAGCTTATACAAAAAAAAGAAACGATAGTACCTTGCTTGTGATGAGGAATGCACTCTTATGAAGTATGCCTTTCAAGGAAGGTTAGATGGATAAGATACATTCAAAGTGCATTAACATAACATTTAGGCAAGTGTTGAGATGTCAAGAATCCCTAATTCCCGTCGAATGTTAAAGAAAGGTTCGGTCGCAAGTGGTTTTATAAAAATATCGGCTAGTTGATTTTTACTATCAACATGCTAAAAAATGACGTCTCCTTTCACAACATGATCGCATAGGAAGTGATGACAAATCTCAATATGCTTAGCACGAGAATGTAGCACCAGGTTCTTAGTTAGGTTAATGGCACTAGTGTTGTCGTACATAATTGGAATACAACTTAGTTTTATATAAAAATCAAGTAATTGTTGTTTAAGCCACAAAATTTGAGCACAACAACTACCAACCGCTATGTATTCCACCTCGGCAGTTGACAACACAACCGAAACTTGTTTCTTGCTATGCCAACTAACTAAAGAATTTGAAAATATATGACAAGTTCCACTAGTACTTTTCCTATCCGATTTGCAACCAGAAAATTCGGAATCGGTGTAACCAACTAAGCTACAATCACTTCCTTTAGAATACTAGATCCCATAATTTGAAGTATCATGAAGATACCTAAAAATAAGTTTAACGACTTTGAGATGGGATTCCTTAGGAGCCGATTGATATTGGGCACACATACAAACACTAAACATGATATATGGCCTATATGCAATGAGATATAGAAGAGAACCGGTCATACCTCTATATTTCTTTACTTCCACATCCTTACCATTTTTGTTTCTTTCCAAATTACCGTTTGTAGCCATCGGAGTGTCAATTGACTTTGCATCAACCATGCCAAATATCTTTAGCAAATCCTTGCCATACTTGGTTTGACAAACAAACACGTCTTCATTAAGTTGTTTGATTTAAAGACCTAGGAAGTAGTTTAACTCTCTCATGCGGCTCATTTTAAACTTTTCCTGCATAAGCTTAGAAAACTCTTTGACAAGTTGCATATTAGTAGACCCAAAAATAATGTCCTCAACATATACTTGAACAAGAAGAGTATTGTTTCCATGGCGCTTAATAAAAAGAGTAGTGTCAACCTTTCCCCTTAAGTACCCTTGATTGATCAAAAACTTTCTTAGTCGCTCATACCAAGCCCGAGGTGCTTGTTTGAGACCATACAAAGCGCGTTTTAATTTGAAAACATGATTGGGATACTCGTGATTTTCAAAATCGGGAGGTTGAGCAACATATACCTCTCCATTAATGTAACCATTTAGAAACACATTTCTCATGTCCATTTGAAATTTTTAGAGCAATAAAAGGCAAGAAGAAGGCGTATGGCCTCAAGTCGGGCGACAAGAGCATAAGTCTCCTCATAGTCAATACCCTCCTCTTGGTTATACCCTTGATCGACTAACTGAGCCTTATTTCAGGTTATTACTACATCTTCGTCAAGCTTGTTCCTAAAAACTCATCTTGTGCCTATTACTTGATGATGTTTTGGACGCGGGACAAGGTCCCAAACATCATTCCTTTCAAATTGATTTAGCTCATCTTACATTTTCATGAGCCAATGCTTATCAAGTAATGCATCTTTAGCATTTTTAGGCTCAACTTGTGACACAAAAGCGAAGTGATAACGAAATTACTTATCTTAGAGCGTGTTGTCACACCTCTTGTGATATGTTCTAAGAATATTATCAATAGGGTGATCTTTGGATGTTCTCTAAGTCAAAGGAAGGTTATCCACTACAGCCAGACTCTCCTCATTTTCCTCTTCATAATCATCATCTTCTACTTTCTCATTTTCATTTGTTTGAGGTTGATCAATCCCTTCATCAGCTTCATTGAGAATGACATGTGAAGACACACCTATATCATGAAAATACATACCTTTCCCAACATTTTTCTGAAAAGACTCATCAAAATAAACATGAATTAACTCCTCAATAATAAGTAACCTCATGTTATAGACCCTACATGTCTTACTATATTGTGAGTATCCGAGGAAGATACCCTCATCGGCTTTAGCATCGAATTTACCTAGATTGTCCTTTCCGTTATTCAAAATAAAGCATTTACATCCAAAGACATGAAGGTGAGAAACATTAGGTTTTCTACGTCTAAGTGATTAATAGGGGTTTTGTTTAGAATAGGATGTATCAAAATCCTATTCAAAACATGACATAATGGGCCAGTTTGTTTTAGCTTTAAAAAATGGATTTTTTCTTTGTATTTTTGAAAATGGATTTTACAAAAATGTTTTTCAAAATATTACAAGTTTTTCTAAATTTATTTTTTATAAATTAAAAGATTGAATTGTTCATTGTATAACATAAATATACATTATTGAAGATCAAAACATAGTCAAAATCACAATTTAAAAAAAAAATGATATCTCAAAAATGATTTTTAGAAAAAGCTATTTGAAATAGCTTCAAAATTAAGTGATTTTTTGAAATTTTGATATCCAAAAAAAGTTTCGATAAAATGATAAAATACCTAAAATAACATTTTAAGAATAACTATTCAAATAAAAAATTTATTTGAAGCTTTTATGAAAAGTTTCTTTGTAAATTTTTTTTACACTAAAATATATAACACTATAAAAATCATTTAAAAAAAAGCCAAAACAAATGGGCCAAATGTGCTAATAGCATCGACTCAAAAGTACTTTCATAAATTACCTTCATTAAGTATCATCCCCGCTAACTCCTCTAAAACTCGGTTTTTACGCTCCATAACCCTATTTTGTTATGGAGTTCTAGGACCCGAGAAGTTATGCTCAATACCATGTTTTTCATAGTACTTTTCAAAGAGAATATTTTCAAACTCTCCTCCATGATCACTTCGGATGGAAACGATTTTCAAGTTTATTTTATTTTGGAGCAATCTAGCAAATTGTTTGAAAGTCGGGTAGGTCTCATTTTTACTAGACAAAAACATAACCCAACAAAATCTAGAATAACCATCAACTATAACAAATCCATAATAGTTTCCACCTAAGCTTTTGGTCCTAGAAGGACCAAAAAGGTCCATATGAATAAGTTCAAGAGGTCTAGATGTTGAAACAACATTTTTCGATTTAAAAGAGACCTTTGTTTGCTTCCCCATTTGACATGCTTCACATAGGTGGTCTTTTGTGAACTTCATTTTAGGAATACCAATTACTAGATCCTTTGAGGTTACCGTGTTTAGTAAGTCAAAGTTAATATGAGCTAAGCGCATATGCTACAACCAAGAGTTTTCACTCATGGTAGCAAGGCACTTAGTACCAACCAAGGACACATCATATAAATTTAGCATATAAGTATTATTGACTCTCAAGCCATTAAACAAATAATATTTCTTCTCATTATGCTCAAATAAACAACAAGTATTAATGAAAGTGACTTTAAAACCCTTGTCACAAAGTTGGCTAATGCTAAGAAGGTTGTGTTTAAGACCATCAACAAGCATTACATTGGAGATAGTAGTAGATGAGGGATTACCTACACTACCTTTTACAAGAATAGCTCCTTTATTATTATCTCCATAAGTGAAGAACCTCTTTTTCTTTGGCACAAAGTCAATGAAAAGCGATATGTCACCCATCATATGCCTTGAACATTCGCTATCAAGATACCACGTCTTTTTGGTAGATTCAAGACATTCTACCTGTAGAATTAAACAAAGGAAATATGTATCAAATTTTCATTGGATCCTTAGAAGTGAGTGAAATCAAGGTTGTATTTAGGAAACCATTGAGAGGCTCTTTTAGGAACTAACATCTTCCTAAATTTTCACTTTTCAATGGTATAACCCTTTTTGTGACAATAATGGCAAGATAGATTATGATGAGATATGCTTTTACCATTAGAATCCTTTTTGAAATTTTTATGTTTTTGGTATGAATGATTGAAAGACCTTTCATGCTTAGAAGGATCAATAGCAAATGCACTCTTAGGTTGTAAAGTTGTCTAATTTGACTTGAAGAACATTTATCTCTTTTTGCCAATTATGACAAGATTCACAACCAAACCTATAAGGTTTTTCACCCTCATTCTTATCACTTTTAATATCTATCATAGATCTCTTAATAGCTTCCTATTTCCTTTAGGATTCCAACACTTTAGTTTCTAATTAAAAAAATATCTTTTCATGTGAAGCTAATTTCTTAAAAGCATTTAATGCTTCTCTATGAAGATTATCTAAGGCTTCTTGTAATTGAGAGTAAGATAAATCACTATTAGGCTCAAGTTTAGAAAGACTTACTTGTTTCTTGTTCCTTCCATTTTCCATAAGACAAATTCGGGTCGATTCTACACTTGAAGTGGAGCTTTCATCGCTTGAGGAATCACTTGCACTCTCACAAGCTACATAAGCTCTTATATATTTACTAGACTTCTTGTGATACCATCTTTCTTTTTCTTTCTTAATGGGAACTTTTGGTCTATAGTGACCAATTTCACCATAATTATAATAAGAGCTTCTAAATTTATCTTTCCTATTCTCACCATCTTTTGAAGACTTGGACTCCCTTCTAAATTTTGATAAGTTTCTTTTGGAGTGCTTGACTTTGTTCTTTCGAATATACCTTTGGTATTTTTCAGACCCTAATTTTTAACCCTAAGATCCCACATCTCATTTTCATCCTTGCATACAAACAAGATGACATCTTGATCATCCCCCTCTCATCTTTGGGGTTGCTTTTTGCAGGGATCACCAAGCACCTTTTTGTTGGTTTTTTACCTTTGTATTTATATGTTAATTACTTATCTAACCACTAATCAAAATAGAAAAAATATATTTTGTTTTAAGTTTATTGTGCAAGGAAGGGATTTTCATCAAGAGCATCAAGCATGGTTCCTCAACTAAGGTTTTGTTGATTCCTCAAGTCAAAGTGTGATCAAGCATGGATTCTCAAGGGGCTATCTATCAAAGCATGATCTCTAAGGTTTTCAAATATCTTTCAACCTCATATTGATCAAGAGCATCCGAAGGTTTTGTTGCTTGTTTCTCAAGAAAAGTCAAAGGTTCATGTGTTTATTTCCATGCCTTCTTCAATAAGCTACCACAAACTTTGAGCAATGAAATCAAGACACATTCAAGGACACCTCATTTTGAGTTCATATGACCATCCTTTTACCTTTAAATTCATGGAAAGGCCAAGTGCACAAGTTTATTCCAAGAGGTTTGACTAAAAAGTCAACATTTGAAGTCAAAGTTCCAAGGATCACAACTCCTTCAATTTGCAACATTTTTGAATGATTGTTTTTGCATATCACTCTTCTCAATATCCTCCACGACTTATATTTACATTAAAAGAAACAATTATGCTTGTAGGACCATCAAAGGTTTGGAGACATTATAGGTCATTTGTGGACTTAGTGAAATTTGACATATTTTCAAGTGACTTTTTCTCAACTTTCAAGGATTACAACTTCTTCAATTTTCAATATCTGAGGATGATTCTTTTTTCATAATATCATTTATGATTCCCTATACAAGTTTGCTTTAAGGATAAAAGTCAAATTATGCTCGGAAGGCCATGGAATTCTTTGAGACATTACATGTCATTTTTAGCCACTTGGGACTTAGAATTTTGTAAGTTACATGACCAGGTTTTCGTGTCAACTTCAACATGCCACAACTTTTTCTCAAGCATCAATATTCAACCTTTCTTGGCACATTGTAATCTTTGTTATAATGTCAATGCATTGCAAGAAGAATGGGATCAAAAAGCCTCCCCAGCAAGATGCCCAATTGAGCTGAACATGGTGAATTAGAACTGAAGAAATCACCATGATCTGAATTTGAAGTTCACCAATTCAATTACAAGCCAAATTACCTCGCGTTTTGGACCTAAACATGTTTAATCAAGTCTCCAGAAGTTAATTGACCCTTGAAACACATGATTTGGCTGAGTTTTGATGGATGGCAAGTCACACTTTCCACAAATTCTGATCAAATTAGTTTTACACGAATTAAGTTTGATTCCACACATATTTGGATCCCAATTCATTCCCTATAAATAGAGAAAGCTACTGCATTTATTTACAAGCTTTTGAGAGCCAAGAAATCCCTACTTCACTCTGAAATTTTTCCAGAAAATTAAACTATCGTGTTTTGAATTTCAGCTTGTTTCAATCCAATTTCTTGATTCCATTAGCACCTTTGGTCTTCTCTGAAGCTTTTGCAACCCAAGCTCCAAGACCTTCTGAAGTGCACTGACTAGATCGGGCTTCATCAACTTCTGATCACCATTTGGACAAGTTTTGAGCATCATTTAAACTCAAACAGTTACCACAATATAGTCCTTCACTCTTTAATGCTTTTCCCTAACTTATCTGGTGTTGATTAATCGTGTTCATCATTAAATTGTGGCTTGCTTGTTTCTAAAATTCTCCATGCTCAGTTTAGATAAATGAATTTGGAGGATGAGGTTGAATTCATGATGAGGAGGCGATCATAATGGTGGTAGTCTCATGCTCTGAATTTGCCAAACAATGAAACTCCGGTGAAGGACCATCGGGGAAGATGGTCGGAGTTATCTCAGGTCATCTGAGTTTGGCTAGACACATTGGCCATTTGAAATGTGTATATTGGTCCAATTTGAATTAGACCCCATGTTTTATTTAGATTAATTTCTATCATGCATCCTAGCTTGAGGATTGTTGAATCTGTTACGTCAATTAATGAGGCTTGATCCAACGCTCCGTGTTTTTTCTGATTTTTATTCTTTTTCTTTTTTCATTTTCAATTACTTTTTCTTTAAAAGTTCATAGTAATTTCATTTTTTTATCCAAAAAATCCAAAAATAATCTCTAAATTTTATTTGATTTTTATTCATTTGATTTTTATTTTTCCATATTTTAGTTTCTTGATTTTCTATTTTTCTTGAATTCTCTCTTTTCTCCTTTGTTTGAATTGGTTTAAAAATACTTTTAGGCGTTTAAAATTTCTGAAAAAATTATTTTATGTTTGCTAATTTATTTCCAACCTGCCATAATTTTCTTGGTAATTTATTTGGTGTTTTGAAGGATTTTAAAATTTTCTCTTTTATTTCCCTTTTAAAATTCATTCTAAAAATGTTTTTGATGCATTTTGTTTTATTTTATTGCATTTTATATTTGTTTGACCTTTGTTGACTTCTGTTGGCCTTGGACCTTAGTTGATTTGATCATAAGTCTCATCAAACTCAATGGATCTTGGGTGTTAATGGGGTGAAAACCCTAATCCACCAAAATGGATGATTGATTTTGATGATGATTTGATCAAGCCTTTGATCCAATTTGGATGTGATCTCTCTTGTCCACTTCTTCTTCATCCCCTTATCTTTCTTTTTCTTTTGATCAATTGGATGGTTTGTCTCCATCTTGATTATGATGTGTGGATTGATGCTTGATGAACTTTCATCATTTCAAACTACCTCCTAATTGATCATGGGTTATTTAAGGTACTTTGGATTGATGCACAAGTTTGTCCTAAGTACTATAAAGTATGGATTAATGAAATGGACCACACTCCTAGCATTTATGCTTGATCAATCCTTTTTTTTTGTGGAATATATTTAGGAGAATAATTTACATATCATTTCTCTAGAATGTATTAACACAAACATTATTATTGACCGACCTCAGATAGTTGTGACTTCTACATAAGTCCAATTACGATTGCTTAACATGATACTAAATTTGTCCTGAAAGTAAGTCATTTGCATAAGTGAGATTGTAAGTCCCCTACTCCTCGTGGTATTATGTGAAAAATGTCGTTTCCTTTTCACCTATGAGAGTTAGTGGAATACTTGTTGATTTTATCCGAGTTGGATCCTTTCTCATGGTGATGTAAATATCCATATTTTCATGCTTGTGGATGAATAGTTGAGTGTTCGCCAAAAAATGACAAATCGTCTTCCCCTTTTTTATTACTAACGTCACTTACTAACATTTTATTGCATTAAGTTTATTTTTATGTCATTTATCTTATGTCATTTACTTTATGCTTTTATTTTAGCATCTCATATCACATTGTTTGCGCTTATGCTATTTGCTATTTTTCCACTTGGACCTTTGTTTATATTTATGATCTTTTTCCTTTGTCCACTTGGACTTCTTTTTCTTTTAAAGACATTAATAAAGTAAAAAGCATCTAAAAATTTGGTTCTCTTGATTCATGGACTTCTGGTTCCTATCCTTAACATTGTTGTGGAGTTATGCACTTAAAACTAGGACTTTGACCCTTGCTTTTGAAGCTTGTGATTTTGAGACCTTGGGATTCATCTAGTACCTTTGACTTTGGACTTATTTTGAATATTTGACTTGGTTACTTTGGTTTCATCTAATACATGGATTATTCTTTGCTTATTTGGCTTACTTGAGGCTTCAATCCAAATGAGGGAATTCTTGCTTGACTCATGTCATAAAGCTTGTTATCTCTTGGTTAGATCTTTCCTCCCTAGTTTTTACTTTATGCTCTAGGATAGTCTCTTCTTCTCCTCTCCTTCTTTGATTTTCAAAATCTCCTCTCTCTTTTCAAAAAAATTCTCAATTTCAAACTTGAACCACTTTATCAATAAAACCTTGACTTTTGTCAAGTGATTTTCAAAATCTTTTCTTAATAAATGTTAATACATCTTAAGCATATTCAAACCAATTTCAAAATATTTAAAAAATACATAACTCATTCAAACCATTTTGTGCCCTTTGTGCATTTCTTCTTTTAAAAACTTTTCTCAAATTTAGACATGAGTCATTTTGATAGTTGAGATGTAATTCTCATATCCTCATAGTATTGATGATGATTCTTTTCCACCTAAGAGAGTTAGTGGCATACTTGTTGATCTTTATCCAAGTTGGAGCCCTTCTCTGATGTGATGTAAAGTTCTCATACTTATGGGTGACTAGTTCAATGTTCTCCTTAAAATGACAAAATGTCTTTTCATAAAAAATAAATCGAAACAAACATCTTTGTTATTTTTACCATGAACTACGAGGTTTTGATCCTCCATTGCACTTTGTTGGTACATATGCATGATACTCACAAAGTCTTGGCAAACACAAAAATAAAATAAAAAACATTCCTTTTCTCATCCCTTCAATCTTTTGCAAACAACATCATTTTAAGCCAAAATGTATAGATTTTCAAAGAGGTTCCTATAGAATACTATATATGTTTAGGATTCTAATACCTTCCCTTTTTATAACCAACTCCCGGACCCTTAACTCTTTTTATTAGTTTTATTTTAAAACTTCTTTGGGTTTTGTTAATTTGTTTTCCTTTCCTTTGGAAATAATAAAAGCGCAGTGGAGATTCGTGCTTTATGAGTTAATTTAATTAATAGCTTAATCTAAAAAAATTTACCACTATAGTATCTCTTGACAAATAGCCCAACATTATCATCATCACAGTTCTTGTCATCCTTTTCTTTACAGTCACTAGGCTCATTCTTTGAGAACTTAAAACTAGAAGTATTTAGAGCAATGGACTTCTTCTCTTCCACTTTGTCTTTACCTTTCTCTTTCTTTATCTTATTTTCATACTCTTTTTCATGTTTTTCCAAGCCAGTGAGTTCTTGCTCATGTTCTTCTAATTTACCAAACAAAGTAGTAAGATCAAGTGCTTTAAGATCATTCACCTCTTTATCGCAGTGACCTTGGGTTGCCATTCCCTATTAAGACATCTTAAAACCTTGTTAGTAGCAACGAAATTGGAGATATGATTACCTAAAGCATTCAATCTATTAATAAGACATGTGTATCTCTTTTACATGTCAGCAATGGTTTCACCATGCTTCATACGAAAGAGTTCAAGCTCTTGGTTTAATGTGTTGATTCTAGCTTGTTTGACCTCATTAGTTCCCTCATGGGCAACTTCTAATGCGTCCCACATAGCTTTGGCGGTACCACAATAAGAAAAATGATAATACTCATCAACACCTAATGCGAATATGAGAATATTTTGTGCTTTCCAATCATGAGACATCAACTTCCTATCATTATCATTCCATTGACTTTCCGGTTTTGGTATGGTGACACCTTCATTATTGGTCATTGTAATTTCATTTGGACCATTGATGATTGCATTCCATAAACCCTTGTCAATAGAGTTGACATGGATATACATACAAGCTTTCCAATAGCCATAAGTTTCACTGGTGAAAATAGGTGATGTATCATACGCCCCTTTAGGTTCGGTATCCATTATCTAATAAGAAAATCTTAAGACCGAAAACAACCAGAGCTTGTGATACCACTTGTTAGACAATAGGCCTAGATCTAGAGGGGGGTGAATAGATCCCAAGTTAAAAATTTATCCGAAAATTTGATTTAGAAAAATTTATGACGCAGAAGCAAGTTTCAAATATTTCTCGAATAAAAAATCGTCTAACCGAACCTACTATTGAATAGCTCGGATATGCGTAAATGTGTCAATGTTATGATAATAATCCACAAGTCAATCAACAATAATTAAGCACAACTAATTGAATACTCTACAATAGTAAAAGTCTATCTCCAATGATCACAACACAAAAAAAACTAGTTGAAATAATTTGTCTAACACTTTGCATGCGATTAACAAAGTTTAGATGTTTGTATAGTATTTGTAGTTCTTAGAAATCCAATCACTACCAAATGGTATATGATTACTACAACAACATAAATTTCACAAATGATTCAAAAATTATTATCCAAACAATATTGATCAAGAGATCAAAGTAATCAACAATTTGTCAACCAAAAAGTAAAATATATATATATATATATATATATATATATATATATATATATATATATATATATATATAGATAGAGAGAGAGAGAGAGAGAGAGAGAGAGAGAGAGAGAGAGAGAATACATAATGATTTGTTTAGGCAGTTCCCCAATCGACATCGCTATGAGTACGTCTGCCCTCAATCCGAATTCAAATTGAGATATTATTATAATAAATCTTACTTTGCAAATGTATGTATACAAGAGATGAGAAATTAAATCCCATAAACCCTAAGTTTGTTCTTGACTCTAGCACCTCCAAAAACCTTGATCAAAGCTTGATCAAGACACCAACAATGCCACTTCAATTCACACGTTGTTGCTACTTCCTTACACAACCTCCTTGTCTCAAGGCTTTCACCCGGCTGAATTAATCCCAAGTGCGCACTTGTTGACCCCAAGGTTTGTCAACACGATCCACTGTTTCACTCTACTCCCTTGCACGACACACCTAGTCCCAAGGCTTCCACTCGATTAGATCTGAATTGCACAATCTTGTCCAAAACCTTCAAACCCTAAAGATCTTGAAGGAAAACCCCACATCGGTTTTCTGATTTGAATCCCTCGAAGATCTCAACCCAATATTCTCGGTACAACAAACCTAATTGAACGTTATCAATCCTAATATAGATGTCACCCAATCAAAAAATTATTATGTGTAGTTTGATTGTGTGTATGCATAGATTTTATTGAAGATGATGAGATGCTTTGAAATCCTGGATTCATGTAGGTTTTACTCACTCTAGAAATCTTACTAGAGAATGATGCATGTATGAAGTATTTATATGCATGGGTGATTTAGGGAAAAAGGAATGTAAATGACTTGAGAAAATTGTGAATTTTTGAAAAATTTCATCGGATAGATCGACTTATAGAAATTATGTGTCGACCTGTTTGATGCATAGGTCGACCTGTCTAAAGTCATGTGTCGACCTATGACTGTTATGTGCTCCCTATATATCGATATGAAGACTTGGCATATGATACATAAGCTACATGCTTTAATATTGCATCATACATGTCGACCTATAAAATACATGTGTAGACCTATAGCCAGGAAAATATTTCCATAGGTCGACCTGTAGTTACATGTGTCGACCTGTAATATTATTTTTCACAAAAACTGATTTTTCATGCATGTTTAATGCATGAGACCTTTTCCGAGTTGTTTCCAAATACTTTTATACTTTCTAGTGCTAAGATGCAAATAGAGAATCAGAGGATGTCGTCCAATATGCATTAACGCTAAAGTATTCTAGTTTTGACATCATACAAAACATATCTAATGGAACTTGCACTCACAAATTGCTCTAAGTCAATTACACGACTCTCCTTGATTAGTAGTGTAGAGAATGTTGAGATTGTTGTTATCCTTCATACAATGAATACTTGATTGAATGATCATGAAATTTTGTATGGTGATCTTGCATGCCCTTGTAGGCTTGTGCTTAGTGCATTTTTCTATTGAATAATCATATGTACGTTGAATTGGAAGGGTATTATTTGATGCAATGCAGGTGGAAAACACACAAAAAAAGAGTTCCAAAATTTTGGGTGTATACAACCCGTGTCCACTGACACACGGGAATTGTGTTCCTCTCTGGAAAAATATAGGGGGCATGCTTAAGGCTGGTAAAATCATGTTAGCAAGCACAAGAAGGTTGTGTCCCTCCCTAGTTTTTGTATGAAAGGGGTGTTCTGACTCTAACACAACCTGCATTGGCAGACATAGGTTGATCGTGTTGGACCCATGACCTTCCATTTCCTTGTTTTCTCTTGCAATCCTAGTTGGTTCATATTATGTTTCTTTTCCCTACTTTGTTATAAGTGATAGAGTGTAGTGATTTGAACTTAAAACATTTAATGATTCAATCATAGTTATTGGTAGTGAGCATTAAAGGAATGTAAGTTGATTAAAAATTTGGATTCTATCATAGTATCCTTCCAAGTTGAAGGAAATTGAACTGAATAAAAGCTTAATGTCATGTAACTCTTTAATCAACTAGTAAGATAAAAGTATGAAAGTGACTAACTCTATGAGTTGAATTAGTGCTCCGTGGGAAAGATCGATGTGTAGAAGTGTAACGACACTTTGTTTTCAGCATGTATTGATAACAAAATTTTGAAAGGGGAATCCTTAATATGAATATAGTAATTATCAAAGCGCCTAGGACCAGTCGAGATGTAGTTCTATTAAGAGTATAAGACTCAAGCCAAGTGAGGCACGTAAATCTGAAAGACCTTGCCTTAGTTAACATACATTCAGGACTCTGGGGGTAGGTTTCTCTGTAAAATTCATCCAAATGGATAGACTTAATAGTTCGTTACAGACGTTCTGGCTAATCACCTCCTGAGATCTACACGATCGTGTGTCTAGGTGATCAATAGATTATGTATTGTAAAAAATTATAAGAGCTACATTATCTTGTGTTGCTACCTAATACATGAGTATAATATTAAGAAGTGTGTTAAGTACTTGAACCTTTGGTCGAGAGGACTTAAGATTTAGTTGGGCTCTACTAAGATAGTTGTATCTCATCCCATGTTTAATCATTTCAGATAACTCCAACCAGGACAAATGTTAAGGCAATATGTCATAAAGATTAGAAGACAATGATATTTATGTTTTATATTCCGTTATGCTATCTTACGTAGTATTTTGTTAGACATCTATTATTGTACATGTACCATGTTATATAACTTTTATGTTTTACATGTTTTTGATCTGTCATCCAGACACTTATGTATGTACTCAGTACCACCTATTAACACTTCGATTAATACAATTCTAAATGTGTATCTAATTGAGATGTTACATATTTTATATTCTAAATTAAGTAGTGGTGTAAAGTTTAATATTTAGTTATTCTTATAGATGTATACATACATCTCACATGATATATCTCAAATAAATTTAATATTTGTATAAATCATATCACATATTACTACATATCTTAAATAAAATTAATATTTGTAAAAATACATATCACATGTTGTATTACATTGATAATTTAAATTAAAATCAAAATTAAACAAAAAAAAATTACTGTTAATATTTTTTTCGCATGTTCACGTAAAAAAAGCAGACAGAGAGATAGGAAGTGCTGATTTAAATGCTAGTGACTTATATTAAATAAATTGTTTTTATATATTTTGAGAGTCGATCCAGTATAAAAACAGCAATAAAGTGATCACATATTATTTAGTTAGATACTATTTCTAAGTTAAACATTTAGGAGAATACATAAATGATTGTATTAGAAATATCTCAAATTTCACATTAGTTAGACATAAATGTGGAATTTATGAATACATCAAATATTTATCTATTTTCCTAAATGTTAAACTCCAAAGTAGTATTTAAGTAAGTAATGCGATAGTTATAATGGATCAACTCTCAAAAATATATAAAACTAATTTATTTACACAAACAAAATTGAACCTAATAAAATATAAGAAATTATGTTATTCATATATAAAAATAACTAATTTTTATTTAAAACAAAGCAAAAATGGTTTGTATACCAATTAGTAATATTACATTGTATTCTTATACCCTATCTCAAAACAAACCATCTCTTTAATAAAATATTCACTTGTTGAACTATTTCCTTAAGATAAACCTCATTTTCTAAAAAAAAAATATTATTGCTTCTATGAAACCATATTTACATCATAGCATACAATCAAATTAAAGAACAATGAAGATATATTAATAAAATTAAAAATAAATAAATTCAAACAATTCTCATTGTAACTTAAATAAATCATGGTATATATGAAAATTGATTCAAATCATCATAAAACATAACCACATCTTAAATGAGTTCGAAATTCAAGGTAAAGTCCAAAATAATTGAACAATGACTAATTTTAAGCCACACTTAAACAACCATAAAAATTCACAAAACATGTCTATAATTTACTAATGCAATATAACTATTTCTCTGAAATATCAACATAACTATTTCTCTGTAATATCGTCTGGTTTAAGAAGAATAGCTCCAACCCCAATTTCATTTGAAGGTATAAAATTGTTGACATTTTCAAACAACAAAACTTCTTCTAAAGATGACTCATGTAGGATATCCTCATATTTCAACTCGTTGAGAAGTTTATCATGAAATTTCTCCATTGGTGTCTTCCTCTTATAAACAAACTTTAAATTTTTCATGACATCATTTCTACAACCAAGTTCTTTTGGAAGACAATGCTTAGGAAAATAGTTGTCAAGATTTCCCTTAAGACGGTACCTTGATCCACATGCATTGCACAACACAGGCTTGTTTGGTGGTCCTTGGCGCCATAATGGAGTAGCTAGTGATGAAACCATGTTAGTCACCAATTAAAAGTACTTAGGAAGAAAATATTGGAAAAGTTAATTAACAATATATTTAAGATTGTGTTTGTTTATTGATCAAGTGATAATCATGTATGGGCACTTATTAAATTCATGAGTTGTGCCAAAGTTTAAATTTCATAATAAAAATATTATCAAAATATTTGAATGGGAATCACAAACTTAATTTTCAAGATCTGTGCTATGTCTAGTAGAAAATAAAGAGTTACAATAATTATTTTATTTGTTAAAAAAAATTATAAACGAATTAAACTATCTATATATATATATATATATATATATATATATATATATATATATATATATATATATATATATATATATATATATATATATATATATATATATATATATATATATATATATATATATATATATATATATATACTTAATTTCCTATTTTATATAAGACTTTAAATTTGGACCTATGTTTTTTTAATAAAATGATAAATCTTCAATAATAGAAAAGGGAAGAGATTAATATTTCTTACAAATTACTAAAAATATTAAATTTTCACCTTTATAATCTATCTTAGCAGTCTAAAATAGTTGTACTTGTTGTGAATTGATGTCGTTAAAAACAACATAAAAATATGATATAAAGATTGAGTTTTTTGAACAAACACAAGAAACTCTGTAAAGTTTTACAAATGAGAGAAAAGAGGGAAGAAGAAGAAAATCATAATTGGTTATTAACTGTTTTACTATTCATTTTCTCAATAAGGATTCAAAGATTATAAGTGAATATCAACAAACAATCTTATCCCAACAATCTGAGACAACTAGTCTATTTATAGACTACTAAGTTAACTTAAACAATTGGGCTTAAATAAAAGTCCAATTCGACATGCTAACAATTCTAACATTTCGACTACTGCATGTTTGAGCATACTTTGACTACAACATTCAAGATCAGCATGTGAACATACTTCGACTACATGCTAAACATTTATCAAACAAAAAACCTACCCTTGTCGAGACTAGAGTTCGATCCAATTCTTACAAATCTCCACCTTGGAACAAACTCTACAAACCTCAAGGGAACAAACTAGCTTTCTTCATGCAGATTTATCAACTACATACAGTGGAAAAACTTGCAACTTGGTACTATTTTGGTGATCATATCAGCAACATTGTCATCAGTCGAAACATTCAGTACTTGGACTTCTCTTTGTTCGATTATCTCTCTGACGAAATGCAGCCTCACGTCGATGTGCTTGGTTCGCTCATGATAGGCTGAAGTCTTCAATAGGTTATTTCACTTTGACTATCACATTTAACAGTGATAACTTGACCTTCAAGTTTCAGCTCCTTAGCAAAACCTTCAAGTCATAATGCTTTTTTCACAACTTCGGTGTGGTCCATATACTCCGCTTTAGTGGTTGATAAGGCAACAACCTTCTTAAGTGTCACTTTTCAATTGATTGTTGTGCCAAACATAGTGAACACATATCCAAAAATAGATTTTCTGGAATCCATACAACATGCATAATCAGAGTCAACAAATCCTTCGATTTCGACTTTGCTATCATCATCAAAGGCTCCACCATAAATAGTACTCAATTCAGAGACCCATTTATGTACCTTATAATCCACTTTAATGCTTGACAGTGTGTATTCACAAGATTGTCCATATACCTACTTACAAGACTCACTCTATACACTATGTATGGCCTCGTACAGACGATAACATACATCAAAGAAGCTACTTTACTAGCATATGGATTGCTATTCATATAGGCTCTTTTGACTTAAGTACTAGAACTTTGAGTTAAACTTAGCTTGAACTGAGGATTATTCGGTGTTAGAACAAGCTTTGAATTCAACATACCAAACTTGTCAAGAATCTTCTTCAAGTATGTCTCTTGAGATAAGCATAATCTCGACTGCTTTCTATCCCTCCGGATGTCAATCCCAGGGATCCTAATGGAATCTCCCAGATCCTTCATGTCGAACTCCTAATCGAGTCTAACCTTCACCTTCGTAACATCTTCGACAATGTTGCTTTCTATGAGGATGTCATCCACATAAATCAACAAAATAACAAGTGAATTTCTATGCCAAAATCTAAAGTAAACACAATGGTTGAACTGACTCCTAGTGAAACCTGTGTGCCACGAACTTGTCAAAACTCTTATTCCATTGTCGAGGAGATTGTTTCAGGCCATATAACGATCTATTCATCTTGCACACATAACCTTCCTTTTCCTTTTCTGCATACCCTTCAGGTTTTCTCATCAGGATTGTTTCATCTAGATCACCATACAAGAAAGCAGTCTTCACATCCATCTGTTCAAGTTCCAGGTCAAACTTCGCCACCATAAAAAGCAACATTCAAATGGATCTATACTTTACAACATGTGAGAACACATCACTGAAGTTGACACCTTCTTTCTGAATGAACCCCCTAACAACCAACCTTGCCTTAAATCTCTTCAAAATCACTCATTTGATTCCTTCCTTAACCTTAAAGATCCACTTACAAATGACTAAACTAGCCCGTTTATCAAGTAAGATGCAATCATGATTGCCTCAGCCAAAAACACCTTATTTAATCCAACACTAACCAGAATGCATATAACCTTTTCCAAAATGGTTCGATTAAACATTTCATCCTGTAGTTTTATGCCTTGCAATACCAGACGTAACATAATAGATGTCAAAAGCCTCATTCCAAAATTCAAGACCATTTTCGGTCCTCAACCTCTTGACTTTCCTGTCAGTTTGGTTTTCAAACATGGTCTTCCAAGTCTTGAAATTTTCAATAGTTTCATCCTTAGATTTCTGAATGAATATCCATAACTTTCTGGAATAATCATCAACTATGGATAGGAAATACTTTGCACCTGGGTCTGAAGGATTCCTTGCAAGCCCCCAAAGATCAACATGAATGTAATCATAGGATCCACGTGTTATTTGTTTACCTTTGTTAAAATTCACCCTACATGATTTACCAAATACACAAGGTTGACAAAACTCCTGTTTTTCGACCTTGTCACCACACAGTAGATTTTGTTTCGACAATTCGACCAT
Source organism: Lathyrus oleraceus (assembly GCF_024323335.1). NCBI lineage: Eukaryota > Viridiplantae > Streptophyta > Magnoliopsida > Fabales > Fabaceae > Lathyrus > Lathyrus oleraceus. Next base: position 107,362,986 of record NC_066585.1, read on the forward strand.
GCCTCTTTCATTGACATGGCCAAGTCTCTTGTGCCATAGCTCAACCTTTCATACAGGTTTTGTGGATGCCACATCTTCTGAACCACTTACAACCTCAGCCTCAAGGGGGAAGAAGAAGAAAATCAGAATTGGTTATAATTTTTTTACTATTCACTTTCTCAATTAGGATTCAAAGTTTACAAGTTATCAATAATCAATCTTCTACCAACAATCTGAGAGAACTAGTATATTTATAGACTACTAAGCTAACTTAAATAAATGGGTTTAAACAAAAGACCAAATTCGACATGGTAACAATTCTAGCATTTCGACTATTGCATGCTTGAGCATACTTCGACTACAACATACAACATCAACATGTGAACAGACGTCGACTACATACTAAACATTTTTTGAACCAAAAAATTATCTTTTTCAAAACTACAATCCAATTCTCACAACACTCATTATTTTGATCCTTTAATATATTTTTTTATGTGAATAAGTCTTACAATTCTTTATTTTTAATAATAATAATTTTCCACTTTTAACTACAACAATAAATACATACATTATTTTGTCATGGAAAAATTGAGTTTGGACTTTAGTTTATTTCTCTCTTTTATTGGGTATTCTTTGTAAACAACGTGTTAACACTTGATAACTTGTTGAAATCCAGGTCATCTAGAATTGTCAAGATTAAAGTGTGTGCATTGATGTGGGAACATGAGACTTTGTGCCGCTTAGTCTCAACCTATTTATTCACATCAGGAAAACACATTAGGTTTGAAATAAACACATTGCTTTCTCGGACGAGAGATATATGTGGAAAGCAATCGTGAAGTTCTATTGAGAGAAATTTAAAAAGGGAAATTGAGCGATTATTAAGATCGAAGGATACAAGTTAAAAAAATATTTGAAAAATATTTGAAGGTATCTAAGAGGATTGTAAAATACTTGTAAACACCTAAAGTTTGTGTGATTCATATATTAAAGAAATTGAAAGACTATTGTCTTGTAACTCTTTGTAATATGATGTAACAATTCTTGAAGTATCGTAAATTGGAGACTTGTTCTCCCTCCTGGAGTAGATTAGTTTGATTTAACTAAGTAACTAAATTCTTTGTGTATTCATCTCTTTATCTAATTTTTTTTGCTTAAATAGATTTGATAGCATTTTCTACATTAATTTATCTTGAAGAACTTTTCTACATTAATTTATCTTGAAGAAATTTATTTTGGTTGCCACTTTTATTTGTCTCATGTGGTTGAATCTTTCGTTTTCACAACAAGTAATGTCCACACTAGGACAAAAGAGTTTAGTTTACAAATGAGCAACATGAGTTATAAGTGAGAAATCAAAAGGTTTTTTAGAGACAATAATTTTGGATTGTGAAAGTGAAGAAGCAATAAATATAACTAAAAAAAGTTGTGTGACAACATTGAAGGGTGAGAAATTGATGCCTACATACCCATTACAAGCAAAGAACATTGAGATGTTGGATAAGGCCGAAATTGTTATTATCTTATGCTTCTAAGATAAAGTTTTGAGGGAATCCTTTGGGAAAAATAATGTTGCTTTGATATGGCTCAAGCTTGAATCATTTTATATAAATTCTTTGCCTCACATGTTGCGTCTGAAACAACAACCATACCAATTTTGAATGGAAGTGAACAAATATATTATGAAGCAATTGATATTTTCACAAGATCATTGAATAATGATAGAATATTAAGATTAATATTTATGTTGAAGAGATTTATTTACTCTTGTTTAGCTCGTTACACATATCCCCTGAGCATTTCAATGATTCTCTTCTTTAGGATAATGAAGGTACTATCATCTTGGATGAAGCCCTAGAATATGTGAGGTCCAAAGAGTTTTTAATGATGACAAATTTAAAGGTTAGCAATAATGGTGAAGACTTGATTTTCTCAAGAGATCTGAGTGAGAGTATAAGGAAGTTTAAATCTAGAATTTTTGACCAATTAAGATAAAAATTCTTTATTTTTCATAAAATAGGCCACTTCAAAAAGGAATGTCCCGAGAGGTGGGAAATGATGATTTTGTTAAGATTTCATATGAGTCGAGTAAGAATGGTTATGAAAGTGATTGTACGCTAGTGGCGACGAGTTTTGAGACTAAAAAAATTTGAGACATGTACTCATGATACTCTTATCACATGTGTTAAGGAAATAATACTTTGAGACCTTGGAGTTGAAAGCAGTCAGAGTCATTCAACTTGATGACAATATGGCTTGAAAAGTTCATAGTGTTGGTATAATTGAACTTAAATTGTCATATAACCATGAATTCCTTCTACGAAATGCAAGGTATGTTTATGAACTTAGACGAAATTTCTTACCTATAAGCATGTTTGATAATTTAGGCTATTACATTAAAAGTTTTGCATGGTGTATTAAAAGTTTTACATGGTGCATGGATCGTTGTAAATGTTCTAAAATTTGTTGGTTAAATACTTTAGATGGTTCCATTTAATATTGATCATGAATTATTAACTAGTGAAGACTTTCATGGAAAAAAATTACAGATTTGAGATCACGACATGTTAGTTAAAGAAGAACTATAAAAAAAACTTGAAGGTTTTTTATAACATTTTAATGAGTTTCGCAGAAAATAAATAAATAAAGAGAAATAAACTTCTTGTTGGCATGTTTGTCGGAGTTGTGTTACCAAGGAGTTTCTAGGGTACGGGTGGTGGTAAAGCAGCTTACCTCATCAGGAGATGTCCATTTACAAGAATAAACTTCAAGATGCATATGAAGGTTTGGAGTAGGAAACTAGTATACTAGTATAATTTGAGGGTCATCATAGCTTTTCCATTTGTGCATGTCAAACTATGCCAACTTAATACTAGGGTTGTGAATGTGTCTTCATTGATTATCCAAAAAATTGGAAGGGTTACAATATATGGGAAATATAATTTAGAGGATCAAAATTCATCATAGGCAGATATGTTACTTTCGGTAAGACCAATAAGAGGAAGAAGAGTACACATCTAAAGGTGATAGAATAAAAATCTATGGTGAATAAGACTCTTTTTTAGATGGAGGTTCTTATCAAGGACACTAGAGATGACGAGGAAGTTAAGGCTCTTGATTCTAGTTTTAGTGAAGGAAAATTTACAATGACTCTTAATTATCATGTAGAAAATTGTAGTAACTTAGAAATATGTTTGTGCTAACCTTGTTTGTTATGCTTTGAATATGGTTGAAGATGCACTTGGGAGAACACAATGCATTTCAGGGAAATGCATTACTCTTATCCTAACAACTTTGAAAGACATTCTTCATCCTTTTTATTAGTACTAGAGACACCGGAGCGAATAAGTGGCGAAATTCTAGTAAAAAAAACTTAGAAATACAAAGGAATGGATTTTTAAGATCATTATCATTGGAGGTATCTATGGAAATCGAAGACTACCTAAAAATGCAAGACCATCGATCCTTCGTTTCCCATGCCATAATTAAGTTTGAAACACAATAACGAGTAGTATATGTTAATATAAAACTAATTTAGTGACAACGCATATCCTTAACCTCCTTTAATTTCAAATATTTACTCAATATCTACTAATCAAAAACAAGTTTGACTCAAAAATTAAAATATTGACAAAATATATTATTTCTTCAAAGACCATATTATCTCAAATTTTATATCGTTCAAAATCCTTAAATTTCAAATCCTTCAAAATTCTTCAAAAAGTTTTGTAAAATAAAAAATTTAAAAATATATTTTGTCTCAAATAAGTTTTTTTTATTAATATAAAAATTCAAGGGTTTTAGTAAAAAAATTATACTATGATCTAATTTACTTATTAAAATAAATAAAATTGTTTGACTTTAAGAATTTGTGAAACTATATAATCCAAATTAAAATAATAAGTACATAGTTAAATATAGTTTATATTATAAATATTCATAAATATAAGAAAATATCAAAGAACAATAAGCTGCACCGCTATCCCTTTTGAAATATTCATAAATTATTTTAATTTTACAATTTATTTAAACTATTTCACACATATAATTTTATTATTATTTATTCAATAAACAATTAATATTTTCTAATAAATCATAAAAGTATTTAAAATTTCTTCATATTTGTTTTTCAAAAATTAATCATATATTTTGTTAAAAAATTATAACTTCTAATAATTATCTACTACAACTTGGAAACGAAGGATCCTCAATATAATAGTTAGTCATTGCTATATTATATCTAGAGAAGAAAAAAAATCAATAAAGTTTAAAAAATAAAGAGAGAAAAATAAGATAAAGAAAATAAAAGACTTATAAAAAAATACTAAAGTCCATGATATTTTTTATGACTAAAGTTAATAAGATTATCTTTTCAAGGAAATAAAAATTATATAAAAATAAATTCAACCCAAAGGGATAAAAATAGTTAGTCATTGATATATTTACTAACACATCCTTAAAAATATTTCTTTTGACGGGAATAATAATTATTTATATACATTATTTTCTGTTCAAAACAAAGCTTGTCCTTTTATAATAAAGATTCAATGTCACTTGTTTTTAAATTTGTTTCATTTAAAATATTTCAAGAAATTGCTGTCCTCTCATGACTACAACTATTTTTTAATGGAATTAAAGTATAAGTTATCTTAGTAAAATTATTTTTATTCAACTTTTTCTTTTTTAAATTTAATTAAAAACTTCATTGAGTCAAAATTAAAATATTTATTTAAAAAATATTATAAAATAATTATTATACCGTCCTCTTCAAAAAAAATAAAAACAATATCTTAAAATTATAAACGGTTGGTGCACAAGAGGAAGAAGATGAAGTTGAATGAAGATAGAAGAGAGAGAACATAGGGAGAAAAGTTTCTAACAAATTCTAACTGAAAATTGAAATTCTGTTATGGATCAAGTTCACTATCACAAACTAAAACCACACTTGATTTATATACTACTCAAAGCTAAAATGCAAATCAAATGCAAACTAAATTAAACTTAAATGTAACTGAAATGAGTTACAACTAACATCATCCTTTAATTCGTCTTCATCTAATCAAAATCGACAACACCAATTCCATTCCTCAAATGGATAAAGTGTTCAGTCTTGATTATTTTGTTCAGCACATCTGCCAACTACTTCTGAGGGCTACAACGAACAACTTCAAGCACCCCATTATGAACTTGGTTCCTCAAAAAATGAAATCACGTGTCAATGTGCTTGCTTCTTTCATGCAACACTGGATTCTTGACAATGCTTATAGCTTATTTGTTATAAATCATCAACTTCACAGGCTTGCTCACCTTGATCTTCAGATCCTACAATAAGTTCAGAATCCACACATCTTGACAAGTAGACAAAGCACTTGCAATGTATTCAACTTCAGATATTGACAATGCAACCGCGAGTTGCTTCTTGGAGCACCATGAAATAGGACCTCCCAGATACTTGAAAAGATATCCAGAAGTACTTCTTCTATCAACTCTATCTCCACACCAATCAGAGTCTAAATAGCACATCAACTTTGAATCAGACTCAGTACCAGAAGGGAACTTAACCCATACTTCAGAGTCCCCTTAAAATACCTCAGTAGTTTGACAACAGCTTGGTAATGTGACCATTTTAATTTCTTCATAAACCTATTCATCATTCCAACTGCATAGTAAATATCAGGTCTGGTATTGCAGATATATCTCAATGAGCCTACCAACTGTTTAGAAATGTAGCATCTACATCATCACCCTCAAGATCATAATCCAACTTGTGATTTGTCTCAACATGTGTGATTACAGACTTGCAATTCATTAGCTCAAATCTCTTCAGAAGTTCAAGTTCATACTTCAGCTGGTGCAAGATTATACACTTCTCAGAGTACATAATCTTCATCCCTAGAAAATATGTCATATTTCTAATATCAGTTATCTCAAACTCATTCATCAGCACCTTCTTGAACTTAGCTATCTCATATGAACAACTACATGTTAGCAATATGTCATCAACATAGAGACACACCATAAGCATACTGCTATCAGATGTATGTTGAACATAAACACCATACTCCATCTCACATTTCCTGAATCCTTGAAGCTTGAAAAATGAATCAATTTTCTGATTCTAGGCTCTATGAGCTTGTTTCAGTCCATACAAGGCTTTATGTAACCTATACACTATCTCTTCTTGGTTCTTTTTCGCAAATCTAGGAGATAGTGATACATAAACTTCTTCTTGTAAAGGACCATTCAAAAATGCAGATTTCACATCTAAATGCATCAGAGGCCAAATTCTATTAGCAGCTATAGCAATCATCAGTCTGATTGTTTCATGTCTAGCTATATGAGGAAATACTTCAAACAAATATAATCCAGATTTCTGTAGAAATCCTCTAGCTACTAACCTTGCTTTATGTTTTCCAATTAATCCATCTGGATTTAGTTTCACCTTGTAAACCCATCTGACACTGATGGATTTCTTGTTCTTTGGAAGCTCAGTCAACTCTCAAGTCTTGTTTCTTTCTATCGCCTTAAGTTCTTCTTTCATGGCCTTCAGCCACACTTTCTTCTTGAGAGCTTCTTAAGTACTTACTGGTTCATAATCTACTAACATGGCACACTAAATGACTTCCCCTTCATAGTCTATATCAATATAATGCAACATGTCAAACTCTACAAATATCCTTAGTATTTTTTCGATTCTTTGTGGCCTCTAAACTTGTTCATAATCTTCTTTAGATGTTGGAACAGTATCAAATGTTTGACTACCTTTAGAGTTTGAACCATCTTCGGAGGACAAACCACCTTCTAAGGCATGATTACCACCAGAGCCTGGATCATCATTAGAACCTAAATCTGAATTAGATTCAAATTCACCTTCAGCATCGGATTTAACTTTAGAATCTTCTTCAGCCTCATAGTCACTTTCAGACTCTGACTCATATTCAGAGGAAAAATCTCATTCAGAGGAAGATTCTCCTTCAGAGGAAGATTCTCCTTCAGAGGAAGATTCTTTCTCGTAATCTGAAATATCTTTAGAAGTTAACTTAGGTGTCAACATTGCACCAGAGTTGGATTGAGACTTTCTCCAATCCCACACTTATGATTTTTTCACAATGACATCTCTACTTAATTCAACTTTGTTAGTGACAAGACAATAGAGCTTATAAGCATATGTACTATGGTACCCTACCTACAACATGACTCTGCTTCTATCATCCAACTTCCTTCTCTTAGCATCCGGGAAGTGTTTATAACAAACAAAACCAAACACCTTCAGATGGCTCACACTTTTCTTATCTCCAATCCACTTCTCAAAAGAAACAATATCCTTCAGCTTCTTGGTTAGACACCTGTTAAGCACATATGTTGCAGTGACAACAACTTATACCCATAAGGCGTGAGGGTGTATGGAGCAGTAATCTAATGCTCAATTCCATTCTCCTCATAGAACCTTTTAAACTCTGTAGAGTCGTACTCACCTCCACAATCAGTTCTGAGAATTTTCAGCTTCTAACCACTCTATTTTTCAGCCTTCACCTTGAACTTCTGAAACTCAACAAACACCTCATGCTTAAACTTGATGAGTGTTATCCATGTCATTCTTGTGAAGGTACTTGTTTCCTCCAAGTGAAGGTACTTCAAATGGTCTACATACATCAGAATACACTACTCATAAAGCATGTTTTGCTCTTGGAGCTACTTCTGATGCAAATGGCAACCTAGGTTGCGTACTCTTCATGCATATCTCACATGACTTATTAGGCTTCATAATCCTAGGAATCCATGTACCAACTTCTTAGAACTCATATGCCCTACGCTTCTAAAGTTCATATGCACCCAATATCTTATGCCATAACTCACTGTTACCTTCAACACCTTCTACACTAAGACATTTAGTTTTAGTTGATTCCACATTCACCTTGAATGTTATGTTGCTTCCCTGTTCAGACTTCATAATCAACTTCTGATTAAAATCATATAACCTCAAGAGATTGTCCTTCATAGTGACTGAGAAACCTTTCTCAGTTATCTGACCTACACTCATCAAATTGCTCTTCATGCCAGAAACGTACCAAACATCCTTGATCATAACAGTTTTACCAATCTTCACTCTGACCTTGACATTTCCCATTCCTTCAGCATTCAGATACTTATCATCAACACATTTGATTTTTGTCCGCTTTCTAAAGTCAAAATTAATCAGCCATTGTTTGTCTCCAGTTAGGTGATTTGAGGAGCCTGCGTCCATATACCACCAGTCTACCAAATATACACCATCAGACTTAGAATCCATCAATAGCACTGGTTCATCATCACACTCTCCTCTGGCTATATGACCGATAGTTAGCAGCAAAATAACCAAACTTCTTACAACAGTAACATTGAACCTTCTTCTTGTCAAACTTCTCATTTCACTTCAGATGTTTCTTCTCATTAGAGTTGGAGACTCCTGACTTCTGATAAACACCGCCATGTTTCTTCTTGGCCTCTGACTAAGACTACTTCTAATTCCTTTTACCAAAAGATTCCTTCAGAGCTTGCTATATATCTTTTTTAGAGGCTCTCTCAGTCATACATAACTCTTGTGCCTCTAGACTACTTCGTAGCTCTTCAATTCTCATGGTACTTAGCTCCTTATAATGTTCAATTACTACAACAACATAATCAAACTGAGTAGTAAGAGATCTCAATACCTTTTCAATGATTACTTGTTTAGAAAGAGTCTCTCCATAAAATTTCATCTCATTTGTGATCAAAATCACTCTTGAGACGTAATATGGAACCTTCTCATTGTTCTTCATGTTGAGATTCTCATACTACTTATGTAGAGACTAAATCTTCACCTTATTTACCGATGCATCACCTCCGTAGAAATGTACCAGTGTGTCCCACACAACCTTCGCCATCGTCAAATCAACAATATTCTCAAACACATTCACATTCACACACTGATGGATGTAGAACATTGCTTGCTGATCTTTCTTCCTCAACTCTCTACATGTGTTCCTTTGTGCTTCAGTTGCATCTGCTACAACCACTTCATAACCATCATTTACGAGATCAAGATCATCTTGAGTTCCAAATAGCACACGCATATGAATCATCCACCAACTCCATTTCTTTCCATCAAATACTAGAAGCTTCGTATTCAAGCAAGCATTTCCACCGTTCGTCATCATTCTTGTGCAAGAAATCACTCAGATCTCACCAAACACTTGTGTTTCCCAATCCCTCGAAATCAAGAAATGCGATTCTGTTACGATTCCAATCATAAATTCAACGTGAATTCAAGAAACGAAATTAATCACACATGCCTCACGTTCAGTCATGTTTCCCTTGGAGTTTCACGTGGATCTTAGTCGGAGCTCTAGATACCAATTGTTTATGCACAAGAGGAAGAAGATGAATATGAATGAAGATGGAAGAGAGAGAGAGAGAGAGAGAGAGAGAGAGAGAGAGAGAGAGAGAAGTTTATAACAAACTCTAACAGAAAATTAAAATTCTGTTATGGATCAAATTCACTATCACAAAGAGATCAAAGTTTATAACAAACTCTAACAGAAAATTAAAATTCTGTTATGGATCAAATTTACTATCACAAACTAAAACCACATTTGGTTTATATACTACTCAAAGCTAAAATGAAAATTCAATGCAAACTAAATTAAACTTAAATGCAACTGAAATGAATTACAACTAACATAAACTAAACTTTTATCATTCAACAAATACTCAACTAGTCTAAGCTCTTACAAGACTAATTGTAATGTCCAAATAGAAACAGAAGAAAACTTACAATTTATACCACAATGGAAGCATGGACCTTTTCTCCCCATATCTCTGTATATGAAATGTTAGTGATTAAAATGATCAGTTCCCCCAAATCATGAAATATGAAATTTACAACTACAAGACATCAAAAAAATCTTATATTTTAGAATTCAAGTTACAAATATTTTAGAACTCAAGTTGCAATTATACACAGAAAAAGTGAACAAATGTAACATTAAGAGATGTATTTCGAATGATTTTGAGGATAATTTAAAATGATTATTAAGTAAATTTTTAATGGTAAAATAATATATTAATAAAATTTATGAATAAAGATTCAAACATTACAAACTGAAACAATTAAATACTCCAACTCAAGAAAGGACATTCTAGATCTCCCACTACCAATGTCACCATCAATAGGATCGAGACTCTTAAAAGAGGTTCCACGACCACTATCCAACCCCAAAATCAAGACCAAGCTCTCGATCCTTTATTGATTAAAGGAGAGAAGAGGATTCTAGAGGGAATTGGAGAAAATACACGAGGTCACTACAAATCTTCCTAAATACTATTTTCAAGTTAAAAAAAATTTCCTCCATTTCTTTCACATTTGTTGACGAACCAGATATCATTATTTTGAGCAATCCAAATACATCAGACAATTTCATGTCAAATAATAGCATAATCACCCCTACTCCTAGTCCTACATCCTAAATATAGAATAAACTAAAAAGAGACACATATAGTCATTAGGGATAACCACTTGTTAGCCAAAACATTTAAAGACAATATACCACACAATCAAAGTTAAATCACAAGTGACAAATAAATGAGAAGCATAATCAATCAAACCACCAAACATAATATAATAAATGATAAAATACCATCTATATCATATTTTCAACTCTCTCTCTCTCTCTCCCTCTCTCTCTCTCTCCCTCTCTCTCTCTCTCCTGAATTAGAGTTACACCTTATAGGACATAAAAGAATATTTCAACCATGAATTTCTCATGCTCAAAGAAACGTCATCTCCATCTAAAATATCAAATAATTGTCCCACTGACCAACTAACCCAACTCCCCCACAATCTCCTATGAAATATTAAAGATGGTAAAAATCCTAAGAACCTAACTTTAAGGGGGGTATTTCATACACAATAGTCCACCCAAAAAGAAATCGAAATACCATAACCCACTCTTTTAAAGGCATCATCCACAAACCAATAACAGGGACCGTCCTTTTTAGACCCTAGAAGAAATGAATCATTTATTTTTGAATGGTTAAATAATATATTAATAAATAAATCCAAAATTCTGCAAAAGAGGATCTATTAAGAAACCAACTTCAAGCCAAAAAATATTCTTATCCTCCATCTCTTTCATATTTGTTGATGAACTAGTAAAAAATTTGTCATTGAAAATAGACTATATAGTCCATACTACAACATGTCAAATCATAATAAACATACCTCTAAATTTAGCCTTAGGACATAAAGAAAGAAAGAAAAATCAATAACAAGCCTAAGATTCTTAGGAAGAGCCAATTTCACCCTTAACCACCTAAAAATTCCATATTAGACACTAGAAAGCAAACTACAGGCCACAAGTAGATGAAACACTGACTCAACCTAATCTCCATATAGGTTGCACGAGGTCCCCTCCAAATCAATAATGACATCTGCTTGAACAGGTTTTCCTTAGACGGGAACATGTTTCGCATAAGTTTCTAAGAAAAACCATGACCTTAGAAAGGGCCCAACTCTCCCAAATCGTTGGTAGAGTTGGAAACACATTATCTACATGCTCCTCATAAATATTACCAAATCTTAACTGGACTTGATAAGAAGACGCCACAAAGAAGAACCCATCTCTAGCATGTCTACAAACCCACGTATCATTTTCCGAATTAAACTATACCTCTTGGAGAACCGAGAAGAACTCAACGATCAGAGGTTCTTCATGAGCGAAGAACGATCTTCTTCATCTAAGGTTACAAGTAACTATCCTTTAATCACACCTCCATACCTCATCGACAATCCCATTTGGAAATTGGGAAATAGTGAAAATTCTATAAAATCTAATCTTTAGGGGAAGATTACCTAACAAAGGTTCTCCCTAGAAAGAATTCGAAAGATATGACCAAAGCTTCTTAACCAAATCCAACTCAAACCAATTAAGAGGATCATCTTTCTTGGATCCAATAAGATACACTCCTTTCTACCATGTGGAAATGGTGTGATATCCTAAGGACCTACCCACACACTATGAGGAGACAATAGATGCACCGTAACATAAAATTATAATCTTAAACCAAAGACCAAAAGAACCTATCAATAGTGTTCATATCTATCTGACCAGGAGAGCTAGATTAACCAAGCAAAGATCTTTAACACCTAGGCCCCCATACTTCTTGGGCTTGCAAGTTTCATACCACCTAACCCATGGAACTTTAGAAATCTATTCAACCCTCCCCATAGGAACCTCTTTTAAATCATACCTAACTTCCTCCACACTTTTACATGCATCTTATGAAAAGAGAGAAAGAAATCAGGAATAATGTTAAACACAGAGTTAAGAAGAGTTATCTTACCCCATAAGCGAACATACATATGAGATCAATAATGAAATTTTTTCACACCGATTTAACAAAGGTTTCCAAGTGGATTCCAACAGTGGTTTGGCTTCAACTAGAAACCCTAGGCACTGAAACAGAAGAGACTCAATCTTATAGTGTAAAAAATCCTCAACATGCTGGAGGAAAGAGGGGTCAACATTTACTTCAATCAATATACTCTTAGGAAAATTAACCTCTAGACCAGAGGGAAGTTCAAACCCCCTTAGAATAGTTTTGATAGTCTATAAAAAGTCAACCGACGACTCAACTAAGATTAAGTAATCATCAGCGTATTGAAGATGAGAAACCTCTAAATTGGAGGGGCCAACTTTAAACTAGAAAAGAGACTAAGCTAATAAGCCCCTTAGATAAACCCACTTAAGCCTTTTGCCACAAGGAGGAAGAGGAAAGGGGGTGAGTGGTCTCATTGCTTCAATCCTATCTGAATCCTGACTTCAAGAATTGGAGATTCATTGACCAGTTGGGGGGGGGGGGGGGGGTCTCCCTCTAAGGAAGGTTGACTGGTTAGAACTATTCCATCACTATTCCCAACCTCTTAGCCAAATTTTAGCTACCAACTTATAAAGAGATCCAACGAAGCGATATGTCGAAAATTACCTAAAGAAGCGGTGTTCTTAATCTTGGGAATATGAATCACAGGAAAAAAAAAAGGAAAAGCTACAGGGGAAGAGAAGCAAAGCAGTAAAACTCATAAAACATAATCCCCACTTTAGTCATCATTTTTATTCCCATCATACTGAGACACAACCTATCTTTCTCGTCAAGCTGGAAGAGAGATGTTATGATCAAATTATCCTCCATAGATCGAGACATGAAAGCCACCCCATCAAGTATTGAGCATTTTATTTGATAAATTTTTTTCTCTATTTCAATTTCTTAAAATAATTATATAAATGTAAAAAATTTCATGTACCTTTGAGCTTGTACTTTTCTTGTGAATCCTTGACAATTTGTCACTTAATCTCTTCCGTCTCTCTCTCTATCTTATATTTCTTATTTTTTTGAGTTTTTTTTCTTCTTTTTCTATGGGTGGTATAGCCTCTATTATATGTATCTTGTATATATAGGTCATATAAATGTCTAAGAGTTTCCATTATCTTTGAAACATATGCATGAACTTATAATTATACCAAGTTTAAAGTAAAATATTATTATAATATAAATGAGAGAAGAACATCTCAAAAAAATAAAAGAGAGAAAGGACAAGTGGAAGGTTGAGTTAAAAATGTCAGTTAGAGGTGAATATATATTCAAATAAAATTTTGTAAGAAAAATAAAACGTGGTGATTCTTATTCAAAACACGAACTCTAAATAAAATGTATTCGCAATCAAACCACCTAACAAGTAAGAATGAATACAATATGTCAGAATAATTAAATTAAGATCCGTGTGATATGCAGATGTAAGTTAATTTGTATTTATTTATTATTGATTTATAATTATATTAAAAAAAGAAATTTAATAAATACAATTGAAACTTGTTACTATTAATAATTTATTATAAATTATAATTGAGATTTATTTAATTATTTAATTTTTAAATATTAAATAATCCAATAAGATATAATTTGTGTTTTATATATTTTTTTAAATATTTTTTCACATTTTTTTATACTTATCTGTTTTTAAAATGTTTAATTTTAAGTTAATGATATTGATTTATTTTAGCCCTGAATAAAATTTAAATTTTATTTGCAATTATTATAAAATAAAACTCTCAAAAGTTTTTCAAAATTATATCTATATTATCAAATATTAGTTAAATGATGAATAAAAGCGCTTCAAATGCTAGTTACTTGATTAATTTAATTTTTTAAAAAAAGAATTATTCAAATTTGTTACGACTAATATTGTAAAATATTTATGTGATTTTGTTTCCGATATCAGTTGAAAAATGATAGTTATTTAGAAAATACTATTTTTACTTTTTATTATATTCATTGAGATCATTATTATAAAATATAATTGAACAAATTTTAAAATCTATTTTTTTATATATAAAAAATCAATAATCTTGTTGTTTGTCTTTAACTTATTTGTTTGACTTGATATGAAGAATGTAGAATAGAAAGAATTATAAAATTATTTTAGAGATATTTTTATTTAAATGATATGTCAATTTATTTTTTCTTTCATCGTTATAATTTAAAAATAAATGCAAGAAAATATAAACATTGTTTTATAAATTTTATAAAAATAATATATATTAGATTAATATATTTTTATATATTTTTCTATAAATAACTATCTTAATTTCTTATTAATGATATTGTAAATTTTTTATTTGATTTTATCATTAATATTAGTGAAAATATTAGAGTTCTTATTTTAGATATCACTATCTATGTGTTTTTTATTATATTCCATACGGTCAATCTAAGAAAAAAAACTAAACAAACTATAAATCAGTTTTGAAAATTTATTTTCTTTAACTTTTATAATAAAAAAATAATTTCAAGAAAAATAAAAATGATAATGTATAAGTTTTATGAAAATAATATGTATCAAAATTAATAAGTAATTGTTAAGTTAATATATTTTTTGTATTTGTCGAGATTTGAATCTGTAATGTAATGGTGTCTTTTGAAAAGTAAAGATGAAATTTGAAATGTGACACATAAAATTTTCAAAAGCTTTTTAAATTTATGTCTATATTGTCAACCATTAATTAAATGATGAATAAAAGCGTTTCAAATGTTAGTTACTTGATTAGCTTAATTTAAAAAAAAAAACATAGCTATTCAAATTTGTTATGAGTGATATTGTAAAATGTTTATATGATTTTGTTACCGATATTAGTTGAAAAATGATAGTTATTTAGAAAATATTATCTTTGTTTTTTATTATATTTTTTTGAGATCTTTATTATAAAAAACAATTGAGCAAATTTTAAAATTTATTTTCTTATATGTAAAAAATTAAGAATTTTGTTGTTTGTCTTTAATTTATTTGTTTGACTTGATCTGAAGAATGTAGAATATAAATAATTTAAAATTATTTTAGAGACATTTTATTTAAATGATATATCAAAATTTATTTCTTTTTTCTTTTAATTTTATGATTTAAAAATAAATGAAAGAAAATATAAACTTTTTTTTATAAATTTTATGAAAATAAAATATATCAACGAAAGTATTTATTGGGTTTATATATATATATATATATATATATATATATATATATATATATATATATATATATATATATATATATATATATATATATATATATATATATATATATATATATATATATATATATATATATATAATATATATATATATATATATATATATATATATATATATATATATATATATATATATCAACAAAAGTATATGTTGGGTTAATATATAAATGAAAGAAAATATAAACTTTTTTTATAAATTTTATGAAAATAAAATATATCAACGAAAGTATTTATTGGGTTTATATATATATATATATATATATATATATATATATATATATATATATATATATATATTATATATATATATATATATATATATATATATATATATATATATATATATATTAACCCAACATATACTTTTGTTGATATATATATATATATATATATATATATATATATATATATATATATATATATATATATATATATATATATTATTTTATGAATAATTATCTTAATTTCTTTATAATGATATCGTAAAAAAATTTATATGATTTTATTGTTACTATTAGTTGAAATATTAGAGTTCTTATTTTAGACATTACTACATATATATTTTTATTATATTCTCTATGGTCAATGTAAGAAAAAACTGAACAAACTATAAATCAATTTTAAAAAATTTATTTTCTTTAATTTTTATAATTAAAAAAGAATTTCTAGAAAAATAAAAGTGATATTATATAAGATTTATGAAAATAATATATATCAAAATTAATAAGTAATTGTTAAGTTAATATATTTTTTACATTTGTCGGGACTTGAATTGATAATGAGATTGTGTCTTTTGAAAAATGAAAATGACATTTAGAAGGTGTCAGATAGAAGTAATGGTAATCTGACACAAATTATACTGAAATATCAGCATTATAGTTAGCGCTTCTGATATAATTTATTATAATATTTTTTAATTTTTTTAATTAAAAACTAATTTCAAGAAAAATAAAAATGATATTATATTAATCTTATGAAAATAATATGAATCAAAGTCAATATTAACTATTCAATTAATATTATTTTTGTATTTATTGGTACTTAAACTCGTAACATCTAACACTATGTCATTGTGTATTTTGAAAAATGAAGTTGAATTTAAAAACGGTTACATAAAAAATAATGGTGATGTGACACAAATTATATTAGAGTGTCGACATCATAGTTCATACTTCTGATTTAATATATTATAATAGATAATAGATTATTTGCATCATTTGACTATTGTTTATTTTTATATTATGATTAATTAAGAGAATATTAATAATCATTTTATAATTATTTAAAAAGAAATTTAAACTTTATTATATTAAAATTAAAACTCTTACTTTTAAATTAACATCTCATAAACATTTATAGCATAAATTCTTTCATTAATTCTAATTGAAAAAGTCATTAAGAATAATATTTTTTTCAGAATATATATATATATATATATATATATATATATATATATATATATATATATTAGTAAAAATTTTCCTTTAAAAAAATTTATTAAGAAAAATGTGCGTTTGATTTTTTAAAATTAAATATTTAAAAATAAATAAATAAAACAAGATCTCAGTTGGTGGTTTATGAATTCTTTCTACTTTTATTTATTTTTTTAAATTGATTTTGATAATATCACATATTTTTTATTTTTAAAAATTTAAAAATATATTTTTAAATAAAGCTTTAAGTAAATATTTGATTTAAATAGTTTTTTTATTAAAAGGTTATTTTATAT
This sequence comes from Lathyrus oleraceus, assembly GCF_024323335.1. NCBI lineage: Eukaryota > Viridiplantae > Streptophyta > Magnoliopsida > Fabales > Fabaceae > Lathyrus > Lathyrus oleraceus. Next base: position 107,380,293 of record NC_066585.1, read on the forward strand.
ATTTTATCATTTAAAAAAATATTAAAATTTCAAAAAATCATTTAAAGTTGAAGATATTTTAAATAGTTTATTATAAAAATTATTTTAAGATATATATTTTTTTAAAAATTGTAATTTTAAATATATTCATCTTCAATAATTTATATTTATAATTTAGAATGTCAAAATTAGTTTTTTAATTTATAAAAATTAAATTGAATTTTTTATAATATTTCAAATTAGTTCTATAAAAATCAGTGTTTAAAATATAAAAAACAATTTTTTTTTTTTTTAAGTTAAAACAAACTACCAATAATACTTGTTCACTCAAGATATAATACAACATGAATAGTATAACATTGGTATTTAAGCTGCACGTGTTCACTTCTTTCCCAAATGTATATACTTTAGATAACTGATTATTATGCGAAAATACAAAGCAGTCCTTACTTGCCTTTCTACTTCTAAACCATGTGTATTCTTTTACGTTAAATTTGTATTTGTGTATGCAATAATATTATGTGTTAAAATATTAATTGTCAGTTTTCTATAATATTTAAGTCAATTCCATAATACTGATCTCATTTAATTCTTTTTCAACACATTCTTCTTAGTCAAAGGTATATATATTTTTGAGTAAAAAAAATGAGTTTAATCGGTATATATTGAAAGTTAATTTTAAACTGTTATTTAATAGAAATTCATTAATTTAATATATTATATTATTAATTTAAAAAGAGTTTAATTGAAATACACTGACAGTGTGATATAACGGGATAGTTATTGATTTGCAATGCATATCCCATTTTCTCAAAAAAAAACATTTCTTATAAACATTAATTCTTTTTAAAAAAATGATACTCTTTTATTTATTAACTCCCGCTTCTTTTAGGTTTAGCATTACATTATTTTTTATAATAAATTGTTTGACACGTACAATTCATATACATAATAAATTTTTAATTGTAGTTTATCAATTAATTATCTTAAAAAAATTTATATCTTTAAAATAAAATAAATTATTATAATGTATTAGTTGAATTTAATTAATATAAAAATAATAAATTTTACAAATATTTTTAATTAAAAATGAGTCAAAGTTGTTGTTTTTTATAATCGTCCAAATAAAATAAAAAATAAAAAATATAATAAACTAACAATAAATTTTTACATCAATTTTATTTAAATGATTTCTCTAAAAACAAGTCACTTATAAAATCATTTAAACATATAATTTATACATAGAGCACATATTTTCTTCAATAAATTAGTTAAATTTAGTATTTATTTTCTTACATTTCTAAATAAAAATGAGTATAATTATAACATATTAATTTAAGTATAACGTAGTGTCATACCCTAAATTTTATCTCTTTTACTATTACATTCATTCACATGGCATTTGCATATCATGACATGCATTTTCTTAGGTATAATTTCAAAAAAGTCAATCAGAATAAAATTTCGGTTCTACAAACAGATCGGTAAAAATAATTTTCAATGAGCGTAAAATTAGCAGGCAAAGAATTTTAAGATCGGACCAACAACTGTCTGTTTCAATGAACTACATTACGCGTATGTTAAGCGTAGATTATTCTAGTGAGTTCCTTTTTTTTTTGCATGTTCGCGTGTTCACGTTTTGTTAGATTTAATTCATTTTTTATTTTATTTTTTAATCAAAATAATAAAGAAAAATAAATAGAGATAAAAATAAAGTAATTGAGTTGATTTATTAAATTTAGGTTGATTTTATTTCATCAATTTAAAACTCATTTTGTCACACTTAAGCCCAAGGATATTGTTAGGATTAATTAAAATTGCAACCCTAAGTGTAATATTATATATTATAAGCAACATTGGACCAATGAGAGAAGGATGCAGTAGCCGCTCACTTAATTCTAATTTCTCTCTCTCTTTCTATCAAAAATCAAAATTAAATAATAAAAAAGTTTAAAAGGGAAAAAACGAAAGAAGATGTGAGCTTCTTCTTGGCCGTTCTAAACATAGCCTTCGTCACTTCTTTACCTCCATCCCACCTGAATCATCACTTCTCGTCAACCAACCACATTGTACCAGACTACCTTCGTTTATCACATCTCACCACCATAAACTTATGTTCCACCAACCTCTGTCTCCTCTTAGCTCTTATTTCTGATGCTCACACAATCATTGCAACAACTTCAAGTCACCTTCACTTCCTCCATTCAATCACACTCTCATCTCCATCTCAAACCACCACGAACCTCCCTCTGTTTCACTTTTCACCTTTGAAACCACCATCAATAACCATCCATGCAACTCCACTCATCCAATCTACTCTGGCGACCATCTCGTCCTTCTCGAAGATGTTTCCATGTTCAGTTGCAAGCAGCTTGATGAATATCCTACTATCCTACAAGTATTTAATTTAATTTAATTTATGTTATCATGTGTTAATTAATTTTATTTAGTATATTAATTTAATTTATCTTGTTTATTATGTTCTAATTTATTTTATTTAGTTAATTTATAGTATTAATTTTGTAACAATGTTGGATTCACGAGTATTTTCTAACAGTTGGAAAAAAGAGGAGAGAATTGGAAACCAACTGATAATTGTGGTCTTCCTCGAGCGATAAGATGGTCTTATATGCAAGGAGTTCTGAAGGTGGATGACTTGCAACCTATTTTGGACGAGTTGACACTTGTTGCCGTCATATGTCATCCATTCGAGAATCATAGATTATGGCGTCAATTTGATGAGTTATGTCTGTACAGGGGATGTATGAAGTGGGTAACATAGTTGTTCCATACTTGCCTGACATATGTGTACATCAGTTCGGATACATGCAGTATGTTCCATCCCACCTCCGGATTATATGATGGCTAATGATATTGATGTTGAATGGATTGGCTATCATCAGAGTGTTGTTGTTGTGATATGTCTGACAACATTGGCCACCATTCCATCTGATACAAATGATGGATAGCTAGAATGGTACTATCGTGTTCCGCATCCTCGTTTGGTACCTTCCCGTCGTGATGTGCCAAGAGAGGTGTCAGTTCCTATTTACGAGTGACATCTCATACAAGTTAATGCTTACGAGGATGACCCACAATTTGTTAATTTATTTGAAACTTTGCATATTTCTTATTCACATTGATTTATGTTTATGATTTTTTCTATGTATTAACTTTTAGACTTATGTTTAATTTCTTATAAATTATGTGATCATGATGGGCCCATAACTGACACAATAGAAAAAATATTCAATAAATTAACTGAATCTGGATGGGCCCAAAATATATCTCTCACAACTTCCGATTCATCTCTTTTTCTACTCCAATAAACATAGTATGCGTCCTTAATAAGCTTAAACAAATGTTGTATCTCATTTCTAGGATCTCTTATCTATTTTTCTATCATAATTTTATGCTTGTATATTTACGTAATCTGAGTGACATTCTTTGGATCTCGGTCTTGCAAGGAAAACAATATGTGTCTAGGTGGAATATGTCTCTTTATCAAATCAACAACATGTTGCTTCTCATCTGTGGTCAATCTACCAACAAAGGAATGACCTTCTAATCTATCAGGAAAACCATGATTATGAAATCCACATTTTACATCAATCTTCCATCCAAACCCATTTTTCATCGGAGTCGACCTAATTTTAAATTGGCAACCATATTTTCTTGTCGCACTTTGGGTTCCACCATCAGTATCCTTGTATTTTACACCTTTATCACAATCAAATATTATTTTTTTATTTCTCCATCTCTTGTCTATTTCATTATCTGAACGAGTAATAATAAAAATTACTTTATTTCGGATTCCAACCTCTTTAATCCACCTTACCACCTCTTCTCGTGTACGAAATATTTGAGTAGTTGAAAAACATCAGAAGTATCTACACATATTTGGGGAATAATTTCCATACCTGCATCAATAAATAAAAAAGTAAAAAAAAAAAATAACAACACAAATCTAAATTCTTCATAAAAGAGTTCTGGTACATAAAATTAACAAACCAGAAATCATTATGAAAGAGTTCTAATACATATGAGTGTGTTAATCGGAACACATTTGTTAAGTGTTCTGGTACGGTATATTTTTTAAACTAAATCGGAACTCTTTTAGACAGTGTTTCGGAACACGTTTTATAACAAAGCGTATATCTTTAACTAAGTGTTCCGATAAAGAAAACAAACATACTGGAAGTATTTTTTAAAGTGTTCCGGTGTGAGTCTGAAGGAGTGCAATTTTCGGAAGTCTCAAATGAATGATAAAAAGTGAAATGGTAAATTGGTTAAAAACAAGTAAGGGTAAAATTGGTATTTTTAACAAAATATAGGGGTATAGGTATAACTGCAGTGGTATGAGGTAAATTTTTCTGCCTTTTATTTGTTAATGAAAATTGTTTTTATTTACTTGTTTTTTTTTTTTTTTTTTATGGATTGGGCATTGGGCCATTTCTTTTTTTTTTATTGATTCCACATCCCTCGTTGTTATATTTAATCCCCTTTGAATTTTATTTATTTTATTTCATTACTTTATTTATTTATTTTAATTATTTTAATTAGTAAAATAAATAAATAATAAGTGAAATAAATACTTTCAATCAAAACCTTTGATCCAACGTCAAGTGAAAATTTTAAAACTCGTATCTTTTCAATTAGTTTCGAATTAACGCGAATTAAACCTCAATCTTTATCGAATGTATTTTCCTAATCAAAATTAAGATATCTATATCTTATTTTCATAATAAATTGGACAAAAATAGATTAATCGGGTGTAGACATTGTTATTCCTCGAGTACTTGGACAGTGGTTGTAGACCTCGATGTTCGAAGACTTTTCATTCGTACTAAAATACGATAATCAACTAAATTTAGTTTGTTTGCATATAGAAGAAAACTTATTGATTGAATGTATACCTTATTCTTCCCTGGCTATTTGGACACTGGTTGTAAAGCTCGATGTGCAAATTTTCGTCTTCTGTTAAAGAATCTTGACTTAATTCGCCACAGATCTTTCATAATAGATTTGGACAAAAAAGGATTGATTGAGTTTATACCTCTTTTCTCCTCGAGTATTCGTACACTAGATGTGGAGCTCATTGTGTGGACACTCGTCTTCCGCTTAAAAACATTCAACACATCAAATTATTTTCTCGCTGCCACGCGATCAAAAACCTTTTGCAAAAGAACATTGTTTAGTTTGTTCTACCGTGATGCAAACAAATGTTTTAAGCCTCCAATTGCGAGCACAAACAACATTTAATTGCTATAGTTTGATCTAAATAGTTATTCAATAAAATCAAACAACCAATACGTAGTTTCCTACGAGAACTACGTTGCTTTGAAATCCTCATTATACCTGAGGATGTGTAGGAGTGAGACCCACAATCTCGTCAAACACCTTAATTAAAACCTTTTTGCGGCTCCTTTTCTTTTCCTTTCAATCTTTTAATCACTCTAATAAAGAAAATAACGTAAGCTAAAATTCCAATTATAAATTTAACTAAATGGTTCCTGTTGAGTACAACGGATGTGAGGGATGTTGATACCTTCCCCTCGCATAATTAACTCCCGAACCTAAATTTGGTTGCGATCACCATTTTATTTTTATTTTAAGGGTTTTATCAATAGTTTCCTTTCATTCTTTGGAACAAATAAACTTCGGTGGCAACTCTATTCAATCATTCTGTAAGCGTGCAAACACTCGTAGGTCGTATTTTTCGTGATGCTACAGTTGGCAACTCTACTGGGGAAAATTGCTCCAGCAAGACAGTGTCAAGCCTAATTTAGTTAATTTTGCGATTAAAATTTTGGCTTTGTCTAATTGTTTACTTATATCTGTTTTATTTTCCTCTTATATGTTGTTACTGCTGCCAATTTATCTATTATGGTTTGCTCTGATTAATGGCAATGTGCGAGATAAGCTCTATACCCGAGTCTAAGAAAACACCTAAGTATACGATGGTGGTTGCATAGTGTTTGACATGCGAGACGTATGACTCGTTCGGTTGACATGAAAACCTTTCCTAGAGTAGATCCTATTGAAAATATTATTGTTTAGCAAGTAGTCGTTACAAGATAATATTTCCAATCGGGATCCATGACTCTAGGGACCTATTTAGAACCTTGGAGTTGATGGTTGAATAATATGGACACGCGAGGCTTAGGACTCGTTAGGTTGATATGAAGACCTCACTGAGAGTACATTCTCTTGGGGATATGGTCGTCTAATGAGTAGTTGTTGTGGCAACAATATTTCTAAGAAGGATCCATGACTCCGGAAACTTACAACCATAGATCATACCCTTGGGAATTCCAATAATCAGAGATACCTATACTTTCTCTTATCTGCTACCCTAATTGACTTGAACATGATATACTCGTGATCCTGAACCATGCATATACATTTACATAAACATAAAACTTAGCATTTGCATTGTTATTTCTAGGGAATCTAAAGATTATAGTTGTTACAAGCATTCAGAATTATGGGTTTAGATAGAAGAACCACATAATCATTCAAGTACAAGTCTCCCAAGCTAGAAGGTTTGAAAAAGCTAAGCTCCACGCTAACCATCATCAACAGAAATGACTTCAATAAGAATTATGGGAATTTCCTTTCTCTACTCAATGAAGAAGTTAATCCTTGGGATTTATTGAATGTCTCTTAGTTCTACGATCCTCCATTGAGATGCGTTACATTCCAGGACTTCCAGTTAGGCCCGACACTAGAAGAAGTTGAACATATTATGGGTATCTCTATGAAGGATAAACCTCTTTTCATGGGTTTAAGAGAGTTCCCAAAACCTGAAGTAGTAGCTTATGCTCTTTATATGGACAAGAAAGAGGTGATTCCAAATATATGACCTAAATTAAACACTTTAGGCTTTCCTGGAAAGTTCCTAATGGAAAAAGCTTCAACCTATGCAAAAACAGAGCAGTGTGATGCTTTCAATGAAGTATTTACCTTGCTCATTTATGTGATAATCATGTTTCCCAACATTGGTGACTTCATTGATATGCCCGCGATTTATGTTTTATTGACCCAGAATCTGACACCAACCTTACTTGCTGATATCTATTACTACCTCACTTTCAGACACGAGAAGAAAGGTGGAACAATTTTGTGTTGTGCTCCATTGCTACATAAATGGCTCTTATCCCATTTTCCGAAGAAATAAGCTTTTGTGAAGAAAAAAAGCTAATCTCAAATGGTCACAAAGAGTGATGCCTCTCACTGCAAAGGATATTTCTTGGTACTCTTGTGAGGACGATGGTGTTGAAATTATCTTTAGTTGTGGTGACTTCCCGAATGTTCCGGTCATAGGCACCAAAGGCTATAGTAACTACAATCTTGTGTTGGCACTCTAATAACTTGGTTATTCCATGGTAGATAAACCAGAAGAAAGATTAATAGAGGGTTTTGTCTTATATAAAGGGTCTAAATATCCTAACAGACTAAAGAAAGTTAGACGAGCATGGAACAAAATTCAACATAAGGGGAAGGAACTTGGAAAGAATTGCATTGCCAGGGAGTTGTATACATAGTGGGTTCGAGAAAGAGTTCTTACAGTCAAACTTCCATAACCTTATGAACCACCCATGTGTTAAAGCTTACCTAAGCCCACTCATATCCCCATGGAGGAAGCAAAAAAACTGAAGGTTACTACTATCTTGAGGCTTGAGAAGGAAAATGAAGAGTTATATCTAAGAGTCAGTAAAGTCACTTCAGAAAGAAATTAGCTTAGATTTGGTCTTATCCAAAAGAAGGAAGAGCTTGGTGAAAGCTAGGAAACTGCTACAAAGGAAATAAGGGAAGAGAAAAAGAGTTAGGGATTTCCTAAATGGGGCGGGCCTTGAGCTTGACCATAGAAACCTAGAGCTCCGAGATTCCAAACAAAAGAACACCGAGTGGAAGATTCTTTTGGATAAGACCTTGGAAGAAAGGAAGGCGATGATAGAAGGCCTAGAATCATAAACCAAATATCTCACTGGCTACTCCAAAAAGCTCAAAATCATGTTGCTCTTGAGACTCGGCTCCGAGAAGAGATCAGGAGGACTTCCAAAAATCCTCATGCTAGTCTCCAACGTTCCTTAGTAGAAGTGGAAAGACTCAGGTCTTCCAACCAACGCTTGAGAGATGCTAGGGAGGCCATAAGAGGGAATGAAATTTGAAGACCAATAGTGGGAAATCTTGGCACAGTGAGATCGATAGAATATTCATTATGCACGCCTAGAAGCCATCAAATGGTTCCAGAAGTTTGAGAAAATGGTTGAGCTTGCTAATAGTATATTACACACTTTGCCTCTGAGATTTAGAGACATCTTTGAGGAGATGACACATGAGAACACTCCTCTGATAGTCTTTGATTTCATCATTTTCTACAGACGTATGTTTTGAGATCCCCAAGACAATCTAGAGTAACTTAAGACAATACAAAGCACTACTAGTGGCTAGGAGACATTGTACTTGTAATATCATCTATTGCACTTTTTTTTACAAATTAATGAATGAATGAGTTTGTTTACATTTGTTGACTTCTTTATCGCCCTTACGCTTTTGAATTCTAAACAATTGATGAATGCAAGGATTCCCTGTAAATAAAATCAATAATCAAACATAACATTTTGCATGCATAAAATCACATCTTCATGCATTCCATTCCAAAAAAATAACTCATACATGTCTTCCTTCTTATCCAGAACCAAATCTAACTTCTCGGCACCGGTACGAGACTCTCATCAATTACCAAAGAATAATGGATGTAAGTTGAAGAAAATCAATCTTTTATGAGGGAGTAAATGAATGCAATGAAAGAGAAAATGGACCAACTGTTAGAAGTCATGATGGCTATGGCCAGAAAGGAAGATAACCCACATATAATAGTTGATGCCATATACATTGCATCCCAGTTGGGCTCTTCCTCACTTCACATTCCTGAAGTGAACAACCATGAATTTGGACTACCCATTGGGTACACTCCTCTAGAGGGAGTAGCTGCTCATCCTCCTATCAGGATTCCTGTGGTTAACCTGGATGCCCATGATCATTATGTTGCATTTATAAGGCATAAATTCCCATATGATGAGAAGGATCCACATCATGCTTACTTCATGCATCTTCAGGCACCCTAGATGGTACATGTTATTGTTCCTTTACCTGATCATGTTGTCGAGAGGATGCATGCTCTCGAGGAAAAATTCAAGGCAATGAAGGTGCACTACACTCCAGGCCTTGATGTTATGGACATGTGTTTAGTGTCGGGTTTGGTCATCCCTCTGAAGTTCAAGGTACCCGACTTTGAGATCCTACTTTCGGAAGATGGCGGCATATGTTGACGATCATAATCTTCTAGTTCAATATTTCAAAGATAGCCTCAGTGGGGTATCGTTGGAATGGTATATGCAGTTCGTTGGAATCGTATGTCAATTTATATGTTTTTAATGACTTTAGACTATCTTCATTTTCAGTGAAATAAAGTGATTAGTGCGTCAGTTTGTTATCTATTTCTCTCATGAATTGTGATTAAATATGTCACATAGTTAGAAATATTCTTGGTTGTGTGTCATTTTTATGTTTTCATCCCTGTTTTTGATTCTTGTGGTGGTACTTTGCATATCTCCTTGCTTGAGCACATGTGTGTGCAGCATTTCGGGAGCACCAAAGGCATATGTCACGTAATCGTGTCACTTTTGTAGCATGTCAAGTATTTCGTGTTCACTTTGTATCCTTTGTTATTCATGCTTGTGTTATGTTTATTTTTAAGCACTTGATGTAGCAATTATATTTTATTCTTTCCTTATTTTCTTTTATTTATGTTTAGACATTCTTATTCAATATGAAAATCATTCTCTATGAGTGCTATCGTATTGTTTCTCTTATCTTTGCACCCCGCCTCTATGTGTTTTATATGCATTTATGCATGCTTTAACATTAGCTTCATTTCTTTCTGATATTGTCAAAGGGGGAGAAGAAGAAACATGACGTTTAGGAATGCATATACTAGGGGGATAAGTTATTCATTACTTACGCATCGTCTTAAGTTTTGCCATCATAAAAAAGGGAGAGTATGTGAGTTCATCTTCCATTAAGTTTCGTTAGAAGTGTTTTGTATGATGTTAAAACTAGGATTCTTTAGCATATATGTTCATTGGATGGTATTCTCCTATTATCTATGTGTATTTCAGCATTAGGAAGCATACATGTCTTTGGAAATATCTTTGTAAAGGTCTCATGCATTAAACATGCATGAAAAATCAAGTTTCATAAAAATATTGCAGGACATGTCGACACATTCCAAGACAGGTCGACCTATAGTGAATGTTTTCACACTATAGGCCGACAATATACTGCAGTATTAAAGCTTGTAGCTTCTGTTTCATGTGTTGACTCCACAGGTCGACACATATGATGCACATGACATAGATAGGTAGACACATGACCTTCAACAGGTCGACCTATGCCTCGTACAGGTCGACATATGATTTCAAAAGGTCGACCTATACAACGATTGTTTTTGCATATTTTCATATTTTCTCAAAGTTTATTGCATTCCTTTTTGCTCTCATTCACCCATGCATATATATACTTCATACATGCATCATTATCTAGTAAGGTTTCTAGAGTGAGTAAAACCTACATCACTCCAGGATTTCAAAGCATTTCCTCATCTTTAATTCAATCTATGCATATACATAATCAAACTATACATAATCATTTTTTGATTGGGTGCCATCTATATTAGGATTGGTAAGGTCCAATTAGGTTTGATGTACCTAGAATATTGGGTTGAGATCTTTGAGGAATTCAAATCAGAAAACTGAGATAGAGTTTTCCTTCAAGATCCTTAGGGTTTGGACAAGATTGTGCAATTCGGATCTGATCGAGTGAAAGCCTTGGGACTAGGTGTGTCGTGCAAGGGAGTAGTGTGAAACGGTGGATCGTGTTGACAAATCTTGGGTTCAACAAGTGTGTGCTTGGGATTAATTCATCCGAGTGAAATCCTTGAGACAAGGAGGTCATGTAAGGAAGTAGCAACAATAGGTGAATTTAAACGACATTGTTGGTGTCTTGATCAATCTTTGATCAAGGTTTTTGGAGGTGTTAGAGTCAAAAACAAACTTAGGGTTTGTGGGATTTGATCTCTTATCTCTTGTATACATGCATTTGCAAAGTAAGATTTATTATAATAATATTTCAAATTCGAATTCAAATTGAGGGAAGACGTACCTATAGTGAGGTCGATTGAGGAACCACCTAAACAAATCCTTGTGTACTCTCTCTCTATCTCTTTTATTTTTCGATTCACAAATTATTGATTACTTTGATCATCTGATCAACATAGTTCAGATCATAATTTTGATTACATTTTGAATCTTGTGTTTATTGTATTGATCATTAACCATTTGGTTGTGATTGGATTTCTTAGAACAACAAACACCATATAAAATTCGAAACTTTATTTTTTGCACATCAAATGTTAAAAAAATTGTTTGACTTAGTTTTCTGTGTGTGGATATCATTGGAAATAGAATTTTACTATTATAGAATATTCAATTAGTTGTGCTTAATTTTTGTTGATTAACTTGTGGATTATCATCCTAACATTGACACCTTTACGCATATCCGGGCTATAAATTTTTGATCTGGGAAATATTTGAAACTTGCTTATGTGCCATAAATTTTTCTAAGTCAAAATTTTTAGATTAATTTTTAAATTGGGATCTATTCACCCCCTCTAGATCTAGGCCTATCGTCTAACAGTTTTAACTGCAAGTCAGTACTTGACATCAGGGAAATTCCCACAAGAAGCAATTAGAGAAGAACTTGATCATTCATCGATCATGACCATAATCAAGACTACCTCATAACCCTATGGATCAGGGGAGTTGGCATCTAATGGTTATGTTGACATAAGAATCAGTCAGTGTGAAACGAGTCTCCAAACATTAGCTGATTATATGGAAAATCATTTCAAGAATCAGTTGATCAATGGCGAATCATTTTAGGATTCTATTAACCCGGGGAAAATCACCCAAAAGTTTTTTTTATTAAGATGAAATTCTTCTAAAGCTCAGGCAATATGAGTTAAGTCGCTTCAACGCTCATATCGGGGAAAGTTGCCTTAAGGGCAAATCGAAGTCAACACTCCAAGAGTCGGTTAATCAAGGACAAATCATTTCATGAGTCTAAATTTTAGGGAAATACATCTCCAAAGAGCATATTATGGTATAATTACTTTAGAACTCCTTTCGAGGAAAATTCCTTCAAAGACCCAGCAGACTGGGGCAAGATGAGCCACAGAGGGGCCAAGTCCTCTTCATGCCTTCAAGTTGTTTAAGCAAGCTCTGCCGTAGGTTGGAAACCGTCAAGTTCAGACGAGTGTCAGGGAATCATGTTATTACCCTATCCAATAAACTTTTGACATACAAGAAGCTTTGTTGCAAAATAAAATTTCCATCAATTACTCATCACATGGGCATATTTGGAAATCTTCAAATCATTGCATAAATGATCCTCATGCATTAGTGATGTCGCTTTGCTCTAGCATAAAGCCATGCATATCATCTCATTCATCGGGCATAACCCCATAACATGAACCTGACATCAAAAAGCCTTGTAACATAAGATTTGACATCAAAGCCCAGTTTCCGTTTGGAAAATAATTTCAAAGCGTAATTCTCGTCTGAAAGATCATTTCAAAGGTCAGTTCTCGTCTAGCAAGTCATTTCAAAGCCTAATTATCGTCTGGAAAATCAATTCACAAATACCAGTTCTTGTCTAGTAGCCAGCTTTTTAAACCAGATCTCGTGTGTTCATTTATTTTAATACAAGATCTCGTCCAATAGTCAGTCTTTAATAACCAGTCCTCGTCTGATAGCTATCTTAAAGTTAGCTCTCGTATGACAAAAACAAACCAGAATACTAGTTACCACTTGGGAACTTAACCTTTTTCACTAGTTCTCGTCTGGTAATCTATCCTTCATGTCTAGTTCTTGTATCACAATTCATCTTCAAAGTCCAATTTCATTGGAAAATAGAAATAAAACCATACAAAAATCTAATTACCGGCTTGCATTCCCACATGCGTCGCACACAACGTACATGCATAACTCTCCCGCCGAAACGGGAAGTTTCATCAATAAAGATCTCCTGCTGAAATGAGAAGTTTTCATAAAAATCCAATTATCCACTTGCATTTCTATACATCAGTTCATGCATAACCTTCCCACCGAAACATGAATTTTTGTAAAGAACTCCCTCCCCAAAACGAGAAGTTTTCTAGACATGCATCCCTGCATGCATACATTTTCTGCCGAAACAAAAAATTTCATCCATAACTTTCCTACCGAAACATGAAGTTTCATATCAAAAGAACTTTCTCGCTGAAACGAAAAGTTTTTCATTTAAACATGTATCACTACATGTATATCATTTCCGCCGAAACAAGAAGCATAATCATTATACAAATCGTGTTTATCATTCGCATTCCTACATGCATCTACAAAATCCCCAAGAGTTTCATCCTATGTGCATCCCTATGCATTATTCCATACATGGTATTTCCACCCAAAGTGAAACATCATACACAAATCATACATAACACAATTCAGGATCCAGGGTCATTCATGAGTATCTAGGGCAGTCCTTATTCAAGTCGACGATATTTCTCTAAGAGAATTCTTACCCCACATGTGCTCGTGGATTTATTCCTCAACAAGTCATTCTTAAACTTTATGGCTGATAATGATATTCCCCAGCATTTTAGTTTTGTTCCCCAAGCAGAGGTTACCCTAAAAAGTATCATAGGAACTTTTCCCCTGTAGTGCTTTGCCAATAAACTTATTTCCTAAACTTTATATGCATTTAATTACATTTTCTCTTTGTATTTCATCTCTACATTTCACCTTTACGTCCCGAAGAACAAAATTTGGGGTCTTTTTATATTTTATTACCTTCCTCCATGAATGTATGAAGACCGTTGTCATGAAGGTAGAGAAAAAACAAGAAATGGGGGTTTGAATTGTTTTGAGAAAATAACAAATTTTTGGAATTGAGACACACGCAGAAACAAATAAATTCAACAGAGAGTTTTATACTGGTTCGCTTGAAATTCAAAGCTACTCCAGTCCACCTGGCCAAGGTGATTTCGCCTTCAACAAGGACTTAATCCACTAATCTTGAAAGATTACACAAACAAACGTCTAAGAGAATAAAGATATCTTAGCCCTCTCAAGTTTACATACTTCACAAGTCACTTGAGGAAATTTCAGCAATTTAATAGAATTACAGTAATGATTAGTGCTTCTAGATAAGCAGAAATTACACAGTGGAAAAGAAAAGACTTGTTCACACGTTGGAGCAGCAGCTCGTGTGAGAGAACAATGAATATAGTGGAAGTATTATATTCTCGTGTGTTTTAGGTGTGTTCTTTGAGAAGCGTTCCATCCTTTATATAGGAGTGATGAGAGGACCGTTGAAGGATGTTAATTTCATAATCTTGGGCAATGATGGATGATTAATGTCATTAATCTCTGTGTTCTTTCCAAAACAATTTTGGGGCACCATAAAATTCTTCCTGAATTAGATTCTTTCCATAAGTGGGTTCCTTCATAGCTAAGTATTCTGAATTAGATGGATCGAACTTTAGAGTCTCTATTCAGAAGGGTATCATCAGATAGATGCTTGTTACTGATTGTCTTCAAAGCTTCTTTTCACTTGATTTCATCAGAGCGTAAGACCTCAGATGGAATCATTCTTCTGCTTCAGAGTGTCTGATATCTCTTGTTTAGTTTATGCTTTGCGTTGATCGGAGTCAGAGCTTCTGCTTGCATATTTTCTAAGTGGTATCTCAGAACTTGATTCTGTATCTGATGAGTGTCTATCTGACTGTTTTGATTAGAGTCCTGCATACTTAGAAAAAATTCATTAGGGTACCATTTTTGCTTCATCCCTTGTTATCATCAAAATCTTAGAGATACATTGTAGAACTAAATTTGTTCTTACAATCTCCCCCTTTTTGATGATGACAAAACAAGTCAGAGTGATGATGAAACAATAAATATCATCTCAAAATCAGATAAAAACAAGGGACTCCCCCTGAGTTGAATCATCAGATTTCTCATAAGTTCTTACCAGACCTTTCTTGTGTGGTAGCTGATTTGTACCTTAGCTGTTATCCTACATAACTTTATATCTCATAAATCATTAGGATATTAATGTTCGCAGTTCATTAAGAGATTTAGATATGTATTTTCATCAGAGTTGTATTGGTTCTCCCCCTTTTTGTCATACTCAAAAAGACATAAAAGCTAAAGCAAGAAACATATTTTCATATATATGAGAAAAACTGGTACAGATAGGCAGCAATTCAGAAAGATAGCAAATATCAGAAAACATAAGGAAAACATAAGAAGAAAACAACAAAGGGAGCCTAAGTTCCTAAAGGTTTGGAGGTGGAGGCATTCTTTGAAGCAGTTGAGTCAACAGGTTCTGAATGTTTGTTGTTGACGGAGTCCTGGTGATCCAATCTTGCCTTCACAACTTGTTGCTCCTTTTGCAGTTCCTCTAGAGTTTTCAATACCAGAGGGGAAAAGCTAGAGTTGGATTGCTCCCCCTGAGTTAGAGCATCAACATTGTCCTTTGCAGCTTCCTCTATAACAATGCGTGCTTCTTCTTCAGCTTCGGCTTTTGCTTTTGCCTCAGCCTCAACAGCAGTTGCAGTAGCTTCAACATCATCCTTCTCTTCAGCTTCTCTGATTCGTTGCTCCTCTTCCAGGCGAGCTTTCTCTTTTGCTTCCTTTCGGGCATTTTCCTCAGCTTCTCTGACCAAGCGGGCTTGTAGCCTTACTCCAACATCTCTGACAAAGTCCTTACGAACTTGTTCAGAAAGGCCTTTCAGTTTGAAGGCTTCATAGGTCATCCATCTGATTACTCTATTCTAGTGAATCCTCACTGCAGAGGGATCACTGATGCCAGAGTTTACAGATAGAGGCTTGATCTTCTCCACTGAAGACTCTGCAAATAACGTAATTGCTTCTTCTAAGGTGGGGAAGGCATGTTCTGGTTCTTGGTTGGGGGATGGAGATGAGGGTGGTGTTTGGGTGGCGTCAGCGGGAGCTTGAGGAGTAGTGGTGATGATGTCCTAAGAGGGTGGTATGGTGAGGATATTAGAGGGTGGTGGTGGTGTTTGTTCAGGTGGTGGACTTGGTTGTTGTTCAGAAGGTTGAGTTGCTGGTTGTTCAAGAGGTGGTGTTTGTGGTTTTTCAGATTATGGTGGATTTTGTTGTTCATGAGGTGGAGTGATGGATTCTGGTCCAGGTTGTGGTTGTTGCTGTGAGGCAAGAGCACATGCCTGAAGTTGGGCTAGTGTGGGGGATTGGGGGTCAGAGGGTTCTGAGTCGGAGGAGAGAACGAAGTATGGTGGAGAGGATGAAGGTGAGGTGGTTTCGTTTAGCATTTCTGCTACAGAAACAGGTAAGGTAGTGGTGGAGAGATTGAATTTTTGAGATGGTGGGTTAGAGGGTTTAGTGGTGGAGGGTGGGGTTTCAGATTGGGTGTAGATGGGAGTGGTTTGGGGAAGAGAAGAAGCAATTTGTTTTAAATTTATAGAGCGAGAAGGAGGCAGAGGCTTACTTGGAGAATCAGTCAGAGGAACTGGAGGTCTTGACCCAGAAGTTTCTCCCAATTTTGCCTTCTTTGCCTTCTTAGAATTCCCAGATGGCTCCTGTTGTCTCTTCATGAAATTAGGTGGACGCTCAGGTAGCCAATCCATAGAGAACTCAGAAATATCAACCCCTTGGCTTGCAAGGTCTTGCAGATAGTGTGCCACCACTTCTGGAGGGTCAATCTTGGAGAAGAGGTAGAGGTTGTTGGGAATCTTCCACTGATCCTTGAGTGCTTCCCAGGATGTGTCTAGAATGGGTTTAGCCTTGACTTGCTCAATTACCCCCATACTCTTCAGATTGCGAGCATTCAGAGGTCTTCCAATGTCAACAATGACATCCTCCATCAAATTGTGATGGATCAGGTGATCCACCAGCCCACTCTCGATCAGAACATCGAAGATGAGTCTTCCCAGAGGAATGTAGGTTTTGGGCTTCATATTGTTTCTGGTATCCTTGACGAAGTCTCTGAGATGCTTGAAGAGCAGCGATGGCAGGTTCAGTTTTAGCCCTTTGTGAATGCAGTATAGGATGCACTTCTGATCCGTATTGATGTAGTCAGAAGAATTGGAGTCAGGGTGGTGATGGATGGTGCCCAGGATGATCTTCACCCAGACTCGGAGGTTATGGTGAAGTTCCTTGTTCTTGGAGTGTTTTCCTTCAGCATTATGTTGAAAGATGGTTGGGGCAATTTCCTAGGACAAGTACTTTACCCTAGGGTTGATGTTGTAGATTCTTCTTCCCACTGTCTTCTCCATGTTCAGAAGGGAGGCATTTGACTTCTTAGTGATGACTATTTTGACTCCCAGAACATGAGAGACGATGTAGTGGTCATCTGAGTCTACGAAACGCCAGAACTCCTTTACCAGATAGGTGTAGACAGGGTCGTAGAGTCTCTAGAAATAGGTTTCCCACCCTTGCATTCTTAGTTCCTCGGTGAGGTCTATGCCATTGCGCTTCATGTTGTCAAAATCTACCAGTGATTCGCACAGTACTTCAAACTTGTCAAAGGGCGTGGCAAGATGAATATGAGGTACACGGTCTAGAATGTGAGGTTCTTTGTAGATTGGGGTAGAAACGACACCACTTGTAGCAGTTGTTTGTTGAGAAGAAATGGACGTTTGATCAGTTGATTCCATCTGTTGAGAATAGTTGTAGACGGATTGTTGTTGAGCATCCATGAAGAACTTTTATGAACTTTGTTTGAAGAATGAAGAACTTTGCTGAGGATGATGAAGAACTGATGAAGATGATGAACTTGAGAGAGAAAAAGGTTTTGTGTAAGGCGTGAGTGTAAAAGTGTGAGATTGTGATAAGTGAAAATTATAAATACATAAAGAGATGCATGCAAAACGACAGTGTTAGAGGCAATGGAGAGGTTAGGAAATTAATGATGCACATAAACCAAGTTGACACATTTAGGGGAGTCATGATTACAGCCCATAATGGAAGTCTAATCCCAAGTCAGCACACTGCTCAAGGAGATCTCAAGGGCCTGTCTCTTGATTTCTACTACACAACTGTCTAGAAGTTCCAAAGTCAGACGCATGATGCCCCACGTGTTGAGCTATCTGATCTTCAGGAATACCAAGGGATTGGATCCTGAGGATTTATGATTCAGATGACTCCTAACTGGTAGAAATATCAGAGTTAGGTCCTGATACCAGATGTTTGTTTTAGAGCCTTATTTTTTCTATTTCAGAGAGGCACATTTGGT
Organism: Lathyrus oleraceus; assembly: GCF_024323335.1. Classification (NCBI taxonomy): domain Eukaryota; kingdom Viridiplantae; phylum Streptophyta; class Magnoliopsida; order Fabales; family Fabaceae; genus Lathyrus; species Lathyrus oleraceus. Next base: position 107,398,653 of record NC_066585.1, read on the forward strand.
TTATTCTGGGCAAATTTCGATTTTTAAATGTTTCAAAATAAATGAGAATCTGTCTTCAGCGAGGGGTTTAGTGAAAGTATCAGCCCATTGATGGTCTGTATCAATAAATTTTAAGGATATTACCCCTTTCTGAACATAGTCTACGATAAAATGATGTTTTATTTCTATGTGCTTAGCTCTAGAATGCAAGATAGGGTTTGATCGGTCACCATTTTCACTATATTTTCGTTGCTTATCCGACAAGAAACCAAGGATTTTGAGACACTGTGTACGCATTATGGTACCTTTAAAGTTAATTTTCATTCCCGTAAGTTTTTTAAGTAATTTTATTAATTGTCAGTTTTATTTTATATTTTCGTGATTTTACGCGTAGGATGTCTTTGTTTTTGTCCAACAGGTCTAGGTGAAAGAACCGAGGAACTCAGAGCGAGACAATACGGAATTCCGGAAAGCAAAGGAATGGGAAAACCCCGATACAAGAGGCCTGACACGGCCACCCATGTCACCTGACACGGGCCGTGTTAGGCAGAAGGAGAATGCAAGCCAAAATAGTAGCCTGACACGGCCAGTCGTGTCAGCTGACACGGCCCGTGCCAGGCCTTATCCTCAACCGTGTTAAGCCCCCATGGGCGTGTCAAGTGAAGCAATAAGCTGACACAGCCACCCGTGTCAGCTGACATGGGTCGTGTCAGCCCAAGCCCAAAACTTTCCCTTTTCATCGGGCTTGCAGAGAGATTTTTGGACATGTCCACCCGTTGCTTGGAATTTTCACTATATAAGAGAACCTTCTACCAAAGAAAAGATCATCTTGGAACGAGGAAAAACACAGTATTGTCAAGCAATCAAGTATTACAGAGAGCAAGGAGTTCGGGGAGCTGAAGGTTTTCATGAGCGAAAGCGATTGAAGATCAAAGTCATCTAAATACTTGTAATGTATAATTTTTATCTTGCATTCGTTTTGAACAATATGAGTAGCTAACCCCCCCAATGCTAGGGGGTGTCCCTGATTTAGAATTGTAACGAATTTGAGTTTACATTTGCATTTATAATATTATTTTTACGGTAACCTTTTGATATGTTTAATGCTTTCTCTTTAGGACCAATCGAGATTGTTCTATGGTTATCAATTAGGCTGGACCACCATTGGTAAGGTTGTCATAAGGTTACTCTGCAGTAGATATCATCTAGGACTATGGATACCCTGTATGAACCAGAGTGTTCTTGATATAATAAAGCTTAACTTCACCTTAATTTTCTATGGACATAGAAATTAGGATAGATTGATTAAAGGTTTTCTCACCAAGGACTTGGGAGAAAATACCCTTGAGAACTGGTAGTAATTGATATTTGTTGATGCAATAGTGACTCAGAGTTGTTACAGGGATAAATCATACACCTTCCCTGGCATTGTTCTTCTTACCTTGCAAACCCTTATTTTCATCCTTATTTGTCTTTGCCTTTATTTTTATAATTTTGAATCTAAAAATCCAAATCATACTTTTTGTTTAATTGAATGATAATTTGAACTCGATATTAACGTGCAGTCCTTGAGATCGACATTCGGGGAATTTACCCGTTATTACTATAATATGCAAAATAGTACACTTGCTATTTTTCCGATCAAGTTTTTGGCGCCGTTGTCGGGAACTGTCAAAATATAGAGTTTAATTTTTAGTTCAATTAAAATTTTGTTGCTCTGCAATAAAATTATTTTTCTATCATTTATATAATTTTATTCACTAATATGTGTATGCGAGGAGAGCCCTCAGCAGAATTTCTTTTTGATGCAGAAATCGAGAGAACCCTTCACCGGAGACGCAGAAACGCTAGATTGGATTCCAAAGAAGAAGTTCCCTCTGATCACTCAGATTCAAAAAAAGAAACTATGGCTGAAATTCCTCCAGTTCCACTGCTTCCACCTCCGGAAAGACTCCTAGGTGACTATGGAGGTGCAAATGCGCCGGGAGGTAGATTGACCATTGTCAACTAACCGGTGAATGTGATGAACTTTCAACCGCATCCTAGCATAATCAATCAACTTGAAAGAAAATCTTTCACCGGAAAGGTTAATGAAGATGCTAACAAGCACCTGCAGAGATTCCTGACCATGAGTACGACTTTGAAAATTGATGGTCATACTGATGAAGCAAAGAAGTTAAGAATGTTTTCGTTCACTTTATCTGAAGAGGCGGAAGAGTGGTTCTACTCTCTTCCAGCTGGTAGTATTACATCATGGGAAAAGATGGAAACAACTTTCTTAAATGAGTATTTTCCCGCATCAGTATTTCTGAGTAAAAGGTATGAAATCTTGAACTTCAAACAGAAAGATGGCGAGTCTTTAGGAGATACCTACAAAAGATTCAAAAGGGTCCTGGTAGCGTGCCTAACTCATAATATGGACCAGACTGAATAAATGCAGATGTTTGTGAATGGGCTGAAAATAAAGACAAAATAGTTAATTGATACAGCAGCCGGTGGCTCAACAAATTTCTCAACAGCCACCAGTATTAAAAGGATCATTGAAGCGATAGCCGCAAATGAAAATCTGGAATTATATGATAGGTGTACAACCAAACCTGAAGGAGTCATTGACCTGAAAGTAGAAGAAAATAAAATTCGTTTGGAAGATACAATCGCTGCTAAAGTGGAGAAGAAATTGAAAGCGATGAATATAGGTACTCAACAGGTAGCTCAACTTCAACCTGCTCAGACCATCACTTGTGAAATATGTAATGGACCTCACCACACTGTGTATTGCTTTGCAACTCTTAAACAAATTGAAGAGATAAAATTCTTAAAGCAGAATAATCCCTACTCTAACACTTACAATCCAGGTTGGAAGAATCATCCAAACTTCTCCTGGAAAGATCAGCAAGGGAATGTTCCACAACAAATTTAAGGTCAATATCAGACTCAATATCAACAACAGCAAGCTCCAAGGAAAGAAGACTGGGAGATTGCCATTGAAAACATGGCAACTCAAAATAGGAAATTTGAAGAAGAGACGAGAAACAATCAGAAAATCACCACCGCCTCTCTAAAGAATCTTGAAGTTTGGTTGGGGCAGATAGCACCACAACTAGCAAGTTCTCGAACACCAGGTTCCTTACCAAGTGAAACAGTTCAAAATCCGAGAGGTCAAGAGAATATTAGTACTGTCACGACGAAAAATAAAAAGGCTGCCAAAAAGAAAAAAACTATATCACCGGGCGAGCCGACTGAAGAGGAAATTACAAAGGAGACTAAACCGATGATTAAGTTGCCCTACCTCAGAGAGTGACAAAGAAGGAACCAAACGAGTCATACTTGGAGAAATTCATGGCAATGTTTAAAAAGGTTAAGGGTCATATGTATTTGTTTGAAGCACTCGAAAGAATGACCATGTACAAGAAATTCATGGAAGAGGTAATGGTTGAAAAGAAATCAACAACAGAAGAATAGATAGCCTGGAAGGAAAAGTATAGTGCAAACTCACTGGGGCAGAAAATTCCTAACAAACAAAAGGATTCGGGCAGTACCATGCACAATTAAAGAGAGAACTTTCAAAAAGGTACTAATAGATTCTGGAGCTAGTGTGAGTCTGATGCCATTATCAATCTATCACAGGTTGGCTATTAAAAATGTCAGTGATACAAAGACCAATCTAAAGTTTACGGATCACTCAAGAAAGGATGCATATGGTATAGCAGAAGACATACTGGTAACAATAGAGGACTTGATTTTTCCTGTTGATTTTGTAATCCTAGACATACCTGAAGATGATGAGGCACCTATCATTCTGGGTCGACCTTTCATGCAGACAAGTCGATGCAGTCTCGACATAGACCAGGGCACGTTAACCTTGAAAGCTCATGACAAAGAGATAACATTGAATGCTATTAAAGACCAGGATCTAGAGAAAGATATAGAATCTCACTATCAAGTAGGCTTAATCAAGACAGAGGCGAGAAAGCAAAGTAACATGCCAACATCAGAGAAAGATGCAGGAAGGCCCTCTCGACTCTCATCACTGCCATTAGCCACCCTGAATGGAAAGACTCCCATCTCCATTCCAAAAACCAAGAGAAAGAAAAAAAAAGCGAAAACATGGTAAGGAGATGAAGGTTAAAAAGGACTTGTGGTACAAAGGAATCCATACGGATGAAAGAGACAGCTTCCTAGTTTTGGACAAGACGTGCAACAAGGTTTGGAGGCTGAAGTACCCCCCGTAACAAGGGGAATGAACCATCGAGCCACACGATGTTAAACGAAGCGCTTCGTGGGAGGCAACCCACGTGTTACTAGTTCTAATTATTGTTTATGTTTGTTTGTTATTTTAGGTTTGCATAGTGCCTTGCATAAAAGGGAGAAGGTACTCACATGGAAAAGGCTGAAAAATTTGCATTTCATGTGGGCATGTTGCACTTTCCGCCCCATCCCCCTTAGTGGGGCACTGTGTGTCACCCTCCTTCTATACTATTCTAAAACATTGAGGTCAATGTTTAGTTCAAGTGTGGGGGAGGTTTTCCTATGCTTTTTACATTTATTTTTGTTCTGTTTTATGTTTTATTTGATTAGTTCCCCATTTTTTACCGTTCATATTTGGTTTATTTTTACTGTCGGGTATCATCTGTTGCATGTATTTCAGGTTCTTGGTATTATAGTGGGATAAGGTAATGATCAATAGCGGTAGTGGATGAAATGATCACTCCACTTACTCTTGCTTGTTATGAAGGATCGTCCCAGAAAGTCGATACTGCTGAAGAAAAGATCGGACGCAATTTCTAAAGCTCAACTAATGTAAGTTCCCTGTGCATTCCGAGTTGAGTAAGAAGTCGCACCATACTCGAAGTATTGTGGATGCTGTCAAGCTTTACCTAACATGGTGAGTGCATAAAAGGCCAAACACATTTTTCATCATGAGCGATATTCAGGTATGTCTTTATCACTCTAACTTTGCATAGGTTCTCTGGGAGTTTCACTTCATGTATACACAAACTGAGGCACGTTGTTTGATTATAGCCCTGAGCCTTTCTAGCCATCCCGTTAATGTTATCCTTTGTTAACCCCATTTGAGTCTGTATCCATTGTTTGTTTAACCCTGTAAATGTACCCTGCAGCCAAAACACTTCCTTACCCTGTTCGAAGTCAAGTTGATATTATTAAAGCTGTGTTGAAATTCTAAGTTTGGGGTAAAACCCCATAAGTTTCAAAAGCCAAGGCGAGTGCGGAAAAAAAGAGAGAGAATCATCGAGAAAATAAACTCGAGGGTTCAAAAGAAGCATTGGCCAAAGAAGGGCACTCGGTTGAAAAACAAGAATAGCAAAGAAAAACCTGAGCTATAAAAAAAAATAGAGAAAAAGAAATAAAATGAACAAACACAATGAAAATAATAGTAACATTGACTCTGAACCAAAAACTACTTGTTTCCCGTTTTGTTTGGAATATCCACACCATAACCCAAGCCCCTTTACAACCCGAAAGACCTCAAAAAGTATGTGTTATGTGTAGTTAATATGAAAGGAGAAACTATTCAAACTTATGAGTTGATATTGCATATTCTAAATTGGGAGTGAAAACACTTTAACCACGAGAGACTTGGTGAGAATATGATGTAAGCTGACAGGTGACGGTACCTCGATGAGGAAGTGCGACAGAAAACTCATTAGGAAAAGCAGGAACTATACAAGGGGGAGTGAAGGCGTTGGCGAAAGATCTCAGCAGTATCATGGTAAGAATACAAATTTTGGGAAGTGACACTTTGTCGTATAAGACATTACTTGAGGACAAGCAATGAGCTAAGTTTGGGGTTGTGATCGGTCACCATTTTCACTATATTTTTGTTGCTTATCCAACAAGAAACTAAGGATTTTGAGACACTGTGTATGCATTATGGTACCTTTAAAGTTAATTTTCATTCTCGTAAGTTATTTAAACAGTTTTATTAATTGTCAGTTTTATTTTATATTTTCGTGATTTTACGCGTAGGATGTCTATGTTTTTGTCCAACAAGTCCAGGTGGAAGAACCGAGGAACTCAGAGTGAGACAGTGCGGAATTCCGGAAAGCAAAGGAATGGAAAGATCCCGGTACAGGAGGCCTTACACGGCCACCCGTGTCACCTGACATGGGTCGTGTCAGGAAGAAGGAGAATGCAAGCCAAAACAGTAGCCTGACACAGCCGAGCGTGTCAGCTGACACGGCCCTTGCCATGCCTTACCCTCAACCGTGTTAAGCCCCCATGGGCGTGTCAAGTGAAGCAGTGAGCTGACACGGCCACCCGTGTTAGCCCAAGCCTAAAACTTTCCCTTTTCATCGGGCTTTTAATCATCGGGTTTGCAGAGAGATTTTTGGACATGTCCACCTATTGCTTGGAATTTTCACTATATAAGAGACCCTTCTACCAAATAAAAGATCATCTGGAACGAGGCAAAAGATAGTATTATCAAGCAATCAAGTATTACAGAGAGTAAGGAGTTCGGGGAGCTGAAGGTTTTCATGAGCGGAAGCGATTGAAGATCGAAGTCATCCAAATACTTGTAATGTATAATTTTTATCTTGCATCTGTTTTGAACAATATGAGTAGCTAAACCCCCCAATGCTAGGGGGTGTCCCTGACTTAGAATTGTAACGAATTTGAGTTTACATTTGCATTTATAATATTGTTTTTACAGTAACCTTTTGATATGTTTAATGCTTTCTCTTTCTGACAAATCGAGATTTTTCTATGGTTATCAATTAGGCTGGACCGCCATTGGTAAGGTTTTCATAAGGTTACTCTGTAGTAGATATCATATAGGACTAGGGATACCCTGTATGAACCAGAGTGTTCTTGATATAATAAAGCTTAACTTCACCTTAATTGCCTATGGACATAGAAATTAGGGTAGATTGATTAAAGGTTTTCTCACCAAGGACTTGGGAGAAAATACCCTTGAGAACTGGTAGTAATTGGTATTTGTTGATGCAATAGTGACTCAGAGTTGTTACAGGGATAAATCATACACCTTCCATGGCATTGTTCCTCTTACCTTGCAAACCCTTATTTTCATCCTTATTTGCCTTTTCCTTTATTTTTATAATTTAAAAAGCCAAATCATACTTTTTGTTTCATTGAATGATAATTTGAACTCGATACTAACTTGCAGTCCTTGAGATCGACATTCAGGGAATTTACCCATTATTACTATAATAGGTAAAATAGTACACTTGCCATTTTTCCGATCAGGGTTCTTACTTAAACATATGGTAGCAGTATTATTACAGAAGAAAGGAATGTTACTCTCAAAAATCTGAAGGTCTTCTAGTTGATTTTTCATCCAGAGCATTTGAGTAGTGCAAAGTGAAGCTGATATATATTCTGCTTCTGCAATAGATAGGGCGATGGTTGACTGTCTTTTGTTGGCCCATGATATGAGATTGTTTCCCAAGAACTGACAGTTCCCAGATGTACTTTTACATTCCATTCTGTCCCCTGCATAATCTGCATCACAATATCCAGAGAGCCTATACTCTGATGTTTTCTCATACATCAGGCCAAGGTTAAGGGTTCCTTTCAGACACCTTAGGATTCTTTTGATAGCTGTTAAATGAGATTCCCTGGGATCTGATTAGAATCTGGAACAAAGACATACACTGAAAAGAATGTCAGGGAGTGTAGCCGTCAGATAGAGAAGAGAGCCTATCATACCACGATAGAGCTTCTGACAAACCTTTTGGCTAACTTCTTCTTTCTCCAGAATGCAGGTTGGATGCATGGGTGTTTTGGCAGGTTTGCATTCTGCCATTTCGAATTTCTTCAGAATGTCTTTTATGTATTTACTTTGATGTACATAAGTAGATTCTGAAGCTTGATTGATTTGAATTCCCAAAAAGAACTTTATTTCTTGCATTAAGCTCATTTCAAATTCTGCCTGCATTAGCTCAGAGAATTCTAGCGATTGGAGCAAAGGTTTCATTGTAGTCAATGTCTTCTTATTGACTATAACCTTGTGCCACCAGTCATGCTTTGTTTCTGACTACTTCTCCTTTTTCGATCAGTTTGTTTCTGAATACCCGTTTTGTTCCAATAATATGAGTTCCTTTAGGCTTTGGGACAAGATCCCAGACGTCATTCTTTCAGAATTGATCCAGTTCTTCTTTCATTGCCAGAACCCAGTCATTGTCTTGAAGTGCCTCATCACAGGAAGTAGGCTCAATCAGAGATACTAATCCCAAAGGAGTTTCTTCAGATACTTTGAATGTTGACCTAGTTTTGACAGGTTCATCCTTGTTTCCCAGAATCAAATCTTCAAAGATGTTAGGGCGATTTCTTGATCTTTTCTGGATAGTTGAGATTTCAGTTGCATCTGGACTTTGTTTCTCAGTTTCTTATGATGCTTTAGTCTTTTTGTCAGAGCCTACAAGAGTTATCTCCAAATCTGCAAGTTTCTCAACTAGCTTTGACTTTTTAGAGTCAAGCTTATCATTAAATCTAACATGTATTGATTCTTCCACAATTTTGGTTTCTGTGTTGTATACTCTGTAGCCTTTAGAGCGTCCTGAGTATCCTAACATAATACCTTTTTGTGCTTTTGAATCAAACTTGTTCAGATGTTCTTTAGTATTAAGAATAAAACATGAGCATCCAAAATGATGGAAGTAAGAAATGTTGGGTTTTCTTCCCTTACATAGTTCATAGGGAGTCTTATCCATAATAGGTCTTATAGAGATTGTATTTTGAATATAACACGTTGTATTTACTGCTTCAGCCTAAAAATGCTTAGCCACATTTGTTTCATTGATCATGGTTCTGGCCATTTCTTGGAGTGTCCTACTCTTCCTTTCTACAACTCCATTTTGTTGTGGAGTTCTAGGGAAGGAGAAATCATGGGATATTCCATTAGAATCAAATAGTTCTTCAAAGAACTTATTTTCGAATTCGCCACCATGATCACTTCTGACTCTGATAATTTTAAAGTCAAGTTCGTTTTGCACTTTAGAACAGAAGCTAGTGAATACAGAGTGAGACTCACTCTTGTGCTTTAGGAATTTTACCCATGTCCAGCGACTAAAATCATCAACAATGACCAATCCATACTTCTTTCCATTGACTGACGTTGTCTTAATAGGCCCAAAAAGGTCAATGTGAAGAAGTTCCAGTGGCTTAGAGGTGGAAACAACATTTTTCTTTTTAAAAGATGTTTTAGAAAATTTTCCTTTTTGACATGCCTCACACAGAGCATTTGAAGTAAACTTCAGCTTAGATAGACCTCTGACTAACTCGAGTTTATTTAGCTGAGAAAGTTTTCTCATGCTAATGTGGCCCAAGCGTCTATGCCATACCCATTGCTCTTCGTGAACAGACATCAAACATTTTACATTTTGATCTTTTAGATCTGAAAGATTTATTTTGTAAATGTTCTTTTTCCTCTTGCCAGTGAATAGAACTGTTCCATTGTTCTGATTAATTGCTTTACATGTTTTTTGATTGAAGATTATATCATAATCGTTATCACTTAATTGACTTATTGATAACAGGATATGCATTAATCCTTCTACGTAGAGAACATCAGATATAGAGGGAAGAGATCTATTACCAAAAGTTCCGAAGCCTCTAATTCTTCCTTTCTGATTTCCTCCGAAACCTACGAATCCAACATCTTTAAGTTCCAGGCTTTGGAACATATGTTTTCTTCCCGTCATGTGTCACGAACATCCAGAGTCCAGGTACCATGACTGGTGTCTTAACTCTGCTGCATAAGATATCTGCAACATAAACAATCTTATCCTTTGGTACCCAGAATCTTTTGGGTCCTTTGTGATTAGTTTTCCCTGAGTTTCTTAGAACTTTGGGTTTTCTAGCATTAGTAAAACGTTGCGTTTGTGCATGTGTGTAGTGATAAGAGAAAGGAGATTTGAGTTTGTCATCTATAGAAGATTTATCTTCACTAGGATCATACCCTATTCCTCTTTTATTGTTCTGACTGAATCCATAAATCATGGATGCCATTCTGCTTCTTTCTATCCCATTTTTTCAGAAACTTTTGAAAAGATTTTTCATATTTATATATCATTGTGTTAGAAGTTTGAGGGGCTTGAGATAAAGCTTCTTCAAGTTTTAAACATTGTTTATTTGTGGAGTCTCTTTCTTTTATTAGAGTTAAATTTTCATCTTTTAATTCTGAAACTGTTATCTCAAGCTTATCACATTCTTCGATTGTTCCTTCAAGAACCTTTTTTAGTGCTTTAAATTTTTGTTTAAGTTTCTGATATGAGTTCAAAGATTCAGAAAGGCATGATTCAAGGTCAGAGCGAGAAAGATCAGAAAATACCTCTTCAAGATCAGATTCTCCATCTGATGTGCTTCCAAAAGTGGTAGCCATGAATGCAACATTTGCCTGTTCTTCAGAGTCTGATTCAGAGGAATCAGATCCACTATCGTCCCAGGTGGCCATGAGTCCCTTCTTGGATTTAAAGGAGCTTTTCTCGAAACTTTCTCTTCTGGAGCTTTCTTTCTTCAGCTTTGGGCATTCGTTTATGTAATGACCTGTTTCCTTACATTCATAGCATGTTACCTCTTTGTTTGATTTGCCTCTAGAAGTTGATTATAAGCGATCTCCTTTGGGTCTTGGTCTTCTAAAGTTATTATTACTTTTTCTCCAGAGTTGTTTTACTCTTCTTCATCGTCAGAGTCTTCTTTTTCAGAGTCGTCTTTATCTTCCTCTTCAGCTTGGAAGGCTTTGTTCCTTTCTGGTTTGCGTCTCTCAGATCTGGATTTTAGTGCTACAGATTTGATCTTCCTTTGAGGCTCATCTTTCTCAAGCTCTATCTTGTGACTTCTGAGGGAGCTAACGAGTTCTTCAAGGCTGATGTTGTTCAGATCCTTTTACAATTTTAATGCGGTGACCATGGATCTCCATTTCTTTGGTAAGCTTCTGACGATCTTTTTGACATGATCTGTAGTTGTGTAGCCTTTGTCCAGAACCTTGAGTCCTACAATTAAAGTTTGAAATCTAGAAAACATTACCTCTATAGCTTCATCGTCCTCCATCTTGAAAGCTTCGTACTTCTGAATTAGAGCCAGAGCCTTTGTCTCTTTGACTTGTGAATTTCCTTTGTGAGGCATCCTCAGGGAGTCAAGTATTTCTTTAGTTGTTTCCCTGTTGGTGATCTTTTCATATTCATTGTAGGAAATTACATTCAACAGTATTGTTCTGGCTTTGTGATGGTTTTTGAAGTCGCGCTTCTGATCATCTATCATCTTGTTTCTGGCAATGGCAACGCCAACATCAGATACAAGAGGTATATAGCCAATAGTAACTATGTCCCACAGACCATCATCATAGCCCAGAAAGAAACTTTTGATTCTGTCTTTCCAGTAATCAAATTTTTCTCCATCAAATATTGGAGGTTTAGCATTGTAACTATCTCTTTTATTGGTGTTGGCCATAGTGTTTTTTCTCGCGCTGGAGCTCTCTACACTGTTAAGTGTTTGATTAGAAAATCAATAACAGAGTCGACACTCTGATACCAATTTAAGGTAGAGAAAAAACAAGAGGGGGGGGGGGTTGAATTGTTTTGAGAAAATAAAAACTTTTTGGAATTGAGACACACACAGAAACAAATAAATTCAACACATAACTTTATACTAGTTTGCTTGAAATTCAAAGCTACTCCAATCCATCCGGCCAAGGTGATTTCGCCTTCAACAAGGACTTAATCCACTAATCTTGAAAGATTACACAAACAAATGTCTAAGAGAATAAAGATCTCTTAGCCCTCTCAAGTTTACAGACTTCACAAGTCACTTGAGGAAATTTCAGCAATTGAATAGAATTACAGTAAGGATTAGTGCTTCTAGATAAGCAGAAATTACACAGTGATAAAGCAAAGAATTGTTCACACGTTGGAGCAGCAGCTCGTGTGAGAGAATAATGAATATAGTAGAAGTATTGTATTCTCGTGTGTTTCAGGTGTGTTCTTTCAGAAGCGTTCCATCCTTTATATAGGAGTGGTGAGAGGACCGTTGAAGGATGTTAATGTCAGAATCTTGGGCAATGATGGATGATTAATGTCATTAATCTCCGTGTTCTTTCCAAAACAATTTTGGGGCGCCATAAACTTCTTCCTGAATTAGATTCTTTCCATAAGTGGGTTCCTTCATAGCTAAGTATTCCGAATTGGATGGATTGAACTTCAGAGTCTCTATTCAGAAGGGTATTATCAGATAGATGCTTGTTACTGATTGGCTTTAGAGCTTCTTTTCACTTGATTTCATCAGAGCGCAAGACTTCAGATGGAGTCATTCTTCCGCTTCAGAGTGTCTGATGTCTCTTGTTTAATTTACGCTTTGCGTTGATCGGAGTCAGAGCTTCTGCTTGCGTATTTTCTAAGTGGTATCTCAGAACTTGATTCTATATCTGATGAGTGTTTATCTGACTGTTTTGATTAGAGTCCTGCATACTTAGAAAAATTTCGTTAGGGTACCATTTTTGTTTCATCCCTTGTTATCATCAAAATCTTAGAGATACATTGTAGAACTAAATTTGTTCTTACATGTCATTCATATCTTCTGGTTCAAGGTAATTAAATAGGGGTATCTGTCATACCCCAATTTTGTCCAGACATTTTAAAAACTTTCATACATCCGACTTTACTTTACTTTGCATCATCTGTATAACATAACATGTATTTTATCACGCATAATGCCTAAAATTTCAACGGGAACAAATTTTTGGATCTATAGACATATCAGTTGAATCTTTTTTTAAATGTACGTAAAATTAGCGGGCAAAAAATTTAAATATCGAACCTGCAGACGACCGTTTAATTAACCTAGGGTTCGCGTTGTTTAACATGGCATGCTCATTTTATTTTTTTAACTAATTTTTTGGTCGCATTTCGATCAGCTTGAGCCTGTTTAACCGATGATTGTTTACTTCAAAATTTGATCAAAAGCAGTGTGTTTTTGAGAAGTTTATTTTACGTTGATCATTTTAATGCATTCACTTTAATTTTTCGAGCACTTTTACATCCGATTTTTATTCATTTTAAGTCCTTTTATTTTTATTCTTTTGTTAAATCTCTCACACAAAATAAATAGAACTTATCATATTTTCATTTTAATTTTATCATGGTTATTTTAAAAGGTTTGAATTTAATTTGATTTAAATTGATTTGAATTTCATAAAGCATCTAGAAGGGGCAACTTTGTCATTTTAAATTAATATGTGTTTCTTTACTTTAATCTTGATTATTGAATCAAGTTTAATCAAGAGATGTCATTTGCTTACCTCAACCATGCTTTTACACCAATAACCACTTACACATCATCGAATAAAAAAGAAAAAAAGAAAGAAGAAACTAAAGGAGAGAGACGAACAACTAGCAAACTAGCGCCAACTCCGTCGACACCTTCAACCATAATCACCACCGTGAATCCTTAAACTTCATACCTTTCACTCATCTCCATTTCAAACTCATACATTAACAATAACTCAAAACCTCCGTTGCGCTAAACTCATTCATCGACCGTCGTCTTCCTCCTTGTCGTCGCCATTCCTTGCTTAACATTCTTCATAACTCCTCTCAAACCGCATCTTCCACCACCTACATACAACGATGTCTGTCAAACCCCCACCTTATTCTTCCTCTGAGCAACTCAGAATAACAAACTCCATTATTGAAACCCAACAATCCACCATAATAACTTGCGGCTTGATCCTACCAGATCTTTAGAAGTGTCAACTCTCTTTGTTTGATGTTGTTTGCAGGTTATCGATGGCGCTGATTTTGGGTCCTTACTCGCTGAGTTTAGTGGATATTATGCTTTACTGCAGTTTAATGTTTAAACCTTTGTAGCTTTTGATATTATTGAGCAACTCATCGTCATTTCATTTGTGGGTAATTGTTTCGGATCTGAAGGTATTTTTGAGTTTATTGCATATAAATTGTTGCGGTGTATTAAATGTAAATATTGGTAAGTATTTGTTGGATTGTATTTTTGTTGATGCAATAACGTATACATATGCATGCCATTTTCCTACTGTGTTGGTTGTATTTGGTTTCAAACGTATGTTTCATGTTGGTTTGTACTTAGATTCAACTGACAATAGTTGTGTTTAAATTAGAGATGAAGGATTTTCAATCTTTTTTCTTGAAGTTATTTTGTTTATGTATCAAGAGAGGAAGACACCAATGAGAAGAAAAAAATACTTAGTGTTGTTTTTATTTGTTTTCCATTTACATGCTACATGTTTTTTCCTAATTGGTTGTTTGTGGAAATTTGAGAAAAATAGTTTGCTGAGTGATAAGAGGAGGCGCTGACTTCCTCTTGTCTCTACTTTTATTGTTTTGATTTTGTTGTGTAATTTAATTCAAAATATTATTTATATACTTATTTAAATTAAATTATGGATTGGGTTATAGAGGAGTAGTTTTAAGTCCATATTTCAATTGCTCCTCTTGCCTTCTATTTGCATCTCCATATGTTGTAAATAATTTGGTAATATTGTAAATAACATTGGTTGCTATTGTTGTTCTATTTGAATCCCATTGCGTTAAACCATACTAGTGATCTGCAAATTCGGAAATTTTATGTTGTTATGTCGATGAAATTTTGATACATCGATATGATATTTTTGTCGCGTTTCGGTCCTTACGTACGACACTTCGATTCCGTTGTCGCTATATACAAACCGACTTTGAGCACATTAAAGTTAAATCGCTTCAATTATTTTGCACTCGATATTTTCCCTTAGTTATTTTTAATCAAATTAATTAATAAATTAAAGTTTGTTTAATTAGATGATTTTGTTAATCAATTTTAATTAAATTAATTATTTGGTTACATTAATATTTAATCAAATGATTTTGATAATTAATTTTGATTAGCTTTATTAAGTGATTTAATCAAATTTTAGTCAATTGATTTTGTTAATTAAATATTGATCGACTTAGTTCACTATCACTTCAACAATCATTTGCAAACCATTAATTCGATTTCATAATTACTTCGACTTCAAACCATTTTCATAATTCAAATTAAATCATTTTCACTGATGCAAGTACTTGATCCAACATCAAGTACTTCCTCCGCGCGATTCAAATCTTTTCGCGATAAGTACAACGCTAAACTCTTTTCTCAAAAAAACACTAAAGGGGAGGATCGTTGGAGTCTCGCATTCCCTGAATCCTCGAATGATCGATTTTGAGGCACACGTTTTGGGAGAGCCGCTTGTTCACCTTTTCGCTTCTAAAACACTTAACATAAAAACTTGGACAAAAAGAGGGGCCGTTGGAGTCTAGCACTCCGGTAGAACCTTTGAACTATCTTTTTGAATGTTCATTTTCTATCAAACAATTTTATGAATACTTTGAATGAAAAAAGTATCATTAGAGTCCAACATTCCGGTAATACCTCAAATAATTGGTCTCGAGGACCACGTCTCTTTCTCGCTGAATATTCGTCATTCACTTAAAAAGCACACAACACACCAAACTTATTTTCTCACCCCCGTGCGATTGAAAACCTTTCACGAGAAAACATTTGTCTAATCATTTCTAATGCATATTCAAACTAGTGCTTAAGTCTCCCCGCGATCGTGTAAGCCAATGTTTAACCGTTAGAATACGATCTAAACATGTGTTCACCATAACAAACTTTAATCAATCAAAATCTTTTTCAAAAGAACTTTGTTTAGTCCTTTCTGATATGTATATAAACTAGCTCTTAAGTCTCCACCACGAGTATGCAAGCCCACGTTTAACCGTTTGAATGCGATCTAAGATCTTGTTCATTAAAATAAACTTCAACCAATCAAACCTATCTTTTTTCTCCCCCATGTGATTTAAAACCTTTTCACAAACCGACATTGTTTAGTCCATTCTACCGCGACACAAACAAGCTCTTAAGCCTCTCATGCGAGAACATATAACTAAATCTTTAAACTGCTAGAACGCGATCAAACATGATTCTTTCTACCGCAAAATAAAAAATGCTAAGTCACACATCCGTAAGCAAACAAGCCAATGTTTAACCGTTAGAATATGATCTAAACATTTGTTCCTTAAAATCAATCAACCAACACTCATTTTCTACCAAGAACTATGTAACTTTGAGTTCTCAATCGCACCTGGAGATACATAGGAGCAAAACTTTCGTCTCGTCAAACACTATAACAAAAAACACCAAAAATATCTTTTGTTTTGTCCCAAACTACGATGATTTGAGTTCCTCATTGTACCTGAGGATACGTAGGAGTGAGACCCGTAATCTCGTCAAGCACATTAATAAAAAACTTTTTGCGACCCATTTTATTTTCTCTTTTAATTTACTCTAAGAAAACAAATAACATAAGCTAACATTCAACCGCAAGTCTAACTAAAAGGTTCTCGTTGAGTACAATGGACATGAGGGGTGCTAGTATCTTCCTCTTTGCGTAATTGACTCCCAAACCAGAATATGGTTGCGACGAACATCGTATTTTTCTCTTAAGGGTTTTTATCGATATTTTCCCTTTCCTTATTTGGAATAAATAAAGTTCGGTGGTGACTCTATTTGAATCATTTTTTCCGCGACTTCATGAAGGATCACATTTTTCGACATGCGACAACTGGCGACTCTAATGGGAAAATGCTCCAAGCAAGAGAGAGTAAAGCCTAATTTATTTAACCTTGTGATAAATGTTGGATTTTTTTTGTTTGTTTGCTTATTTATTTTCTTTACGCTTTCTCTTTTATATATGCTCATTTTCGTGCTTATCTTAGGATCCTGGGATGATGTCTTGAGTAAAACTCTACACCCAAGCTTTGGAAAAGAAGAGAGGGGAAGTTGTGTATTTTTAGTCTTCAAGGACCACTCCTTGTGTGCCTAGAATGAAGACTGCTGCTAAAGATTTTCCAATTTTGTCCGCATTGTTGGACAATACCATGTTGTTATAGGCTAAATATGTGGTAAAGTTTCCTATTTTCTCCAAGAGGGATTGGGGTATAACATTGACACATGCTCTACAGTCGATAAAAAATTTGTTGATCTCTATGCCATTTACCTTAGCCCTAATATACAAAGGCTTCATATGTTGTTGCATGGCCATGTTTGACCTTTCAAAAGTGGCGTGGTCTTAATCCATTGAGCTATCATTAATCACATAGTATCAAAAAGGTGTATGGGTAGCTAGCTCCGCATTAAGACCTTTTTCCCTAACAACTTATGTGACTGTGTTGTACTCTAAATGTATCACAAATATCATATTGCAAATGATATCTAATTCCGGCTCAGACCTTGAATCAAAATTATATGTCTCCATGTCGATGTCTTCGACTACTTTATCCTTCATTACTTTCTCCTTCTTTATTGGTGACAGGGGGAAACAACCTTTGCTTAATAGGTTATCGACTAACTCGGCCTTTATCGACAGATTTGATGCTATCTCTTATGCTAGAGCTTCCAGCCTCTCGTGCATCTTTCTTGTTTCTCTAGTGTCTCCTCCACTGA
Organism: Lathyrus oleraceus; assembly: GCF_024323335.1. Taxonomy (NCBI): domain Eukaryota; kingdom Viridiplantae; phylum Streptophyta; class Magnoliopsida; order Fabales; family Fabaceae; genus Lathyrus; species Lathyrus oleraceus. The sequence continues at coordinate 107,416,107 of NC_066585.1, forward strand.
GTCTAATCATGGGGTTTTTCCATGTAGTTCTGCAAGACACAAAAATATTTCTTCGATATTGGAAAGTTATCTCTATATGAGGAACCAGAGCCAACATTTACTACTTTCCATTTTCCCCACCAATTGTCCATTTCCTAGTAGGGTGCAACCATTCTCTAGGAGGTGCATCTGTAGTGGGGACATAAGTTCTACCTTGGAACTTTACTGGACCTTTTCCCTTGTTAGATAAAAGTTCTTTGGACTTATCCAGTCGAACAAACTTTTTGGCTTGGCAAGAGTTTCTCCTCTCCCGCTCTTTAATAGCTTCTTTGTCAAGCATAGAGTTGCACCTGAGACACAACCTCACTTATAAAGATTTCAACCTACAACGATTCAAAAATTTAACCATTTACTCCTCAGCTTTGGTATAGACCTTTGCTGCTTGATCATCATAGTTTGGTTTGTTATCTTCAGCCCCAGCATTGTCGACAGTGTCGACCATCATGATGCTTACTGGTTCAATAAAGATAACCTTAACTTTCTTTTCAATGTCTTCTTTGGACGTTTTTTTTCTTGTCAGCAAACTTGAACCTATCATCTTTGAGAGCATTTTGCACCAGATCCCTGAAAAGTACACATTGGGAAGTTTTACGACCTAAAAAATTATGGAATTTATAAAAACCTTTTTTCTTTCTTTTCTCTAATGGTGGGACCTTAGCCCCTTTAGGGATAACAATTTGTTCATCAGCAACCAATAAATCAAAGATTTCGTCACACTTAGTAACATTGAAGGTATATGTTCTAGCAATAAATTTTTCATTTTTGGGCTCGACGGGATTCTTCCCGTTTGTGGGTTTCAGCAACTTGCACATGTAAGGAGGCCTTGGCTTTAGTTCTGCCACATTAACCTCATTTTCTTCCATATACTCATACTCTGAGTTGGATGAATTCTCTATTTTGTCGACATCGACATAAGCCACATTCATTATACTGAACTTGGAGGTCCTAACTTTCTCATCCTTCAATCATTCGACTTATCGAACTTTATCGATCATTTGGGGCATGTCTCTTAAGTATTATGTGTCTAACTTCTTCCTAATGGAGTACTCAAGACCCCCTACTTCCAAATCGACTAACTTGTGTTCAGCCACTTGCATAAAACATCTCACTTTCAAAGTTATAAACCTATTGAGATAATCATCGATACTTTCAGCCACTTTTCGCCTTACACTGGCCAATTATTTGAGATTAATATTACATTGTCCCATGTAGAATTGCTCGTGGAATACCCTTTCTAATTGGGCCCAAGTAAAAATTGAATTTGGGGGAAGGGTGGTGAACCATGTAAAAGCCTTTTTAATTAATGAGTTCGGAAAATACTTGATTTTCAGATCCTCATTGTTGGCTAAATCACCAGCCTCAGTTTGGTACCAGATGACATGCTCGATGGTGGAATCATTAGTATCACCAGCAAACTTGGTCAACTTTAGGACTTTCCGGTCCCTAGGCAATTCAGTTTGCCTTACATACTCAGACATTAAGGATATATAGTTTAGTCTATGGAGACCCACATTGAGGCCATTTTGAACCAAAACACGTTCGACAACATTAGTGAAAAACTCGGATATGCGTATGAGTACCAATGGTATGATAATAATTCATAAGTTGGTTTATCAATGCTTCAAGCACTATATTGAATACTCTACTATAGTAATTATCTATCTCCAATGTCAACAACACACTAAAGACTAGTTGACACATTTCGTCAAACACTTTACGTGCAATCAACAAAGTTTGGATATTTGTATAGTGTTTGTAGTTTTTAAAAGCCAATCACTACCAAATGGTAAGTGATTACTACAACAACACAATTTAACAAAGAATTCAAAAGTTATTATCCAAACAATGTTGATCAAGAGATCAAAGTAATTAGCAATTTGTGAACCGAAAATAAACGATATATATATATATATATATATAGTACAGAAGAATTTGTTTAGGAAGTTTCCCAATCGGCCTCGTTATGGGTACGTCTACCCTCAATTCAAATTTGAATTGAGATATTAATATAATAAATCTTACTTTGCAAATGTATGAATACAAGAGATGAGAAATCAAATCCCATAAACCCTAAGTTTGTTCTTGACTCTAGCACCTACAAAACCTTGATCAAGTAACCAACCATGCCACTTCAATTCACCTATTGTTGATACTTCCTTGCAAGTCATCCCTTGTCCTAAGGTTTTCACCCGACTGAATTACTCTCAAGCGCATGATCTTGTAACAAACAATATCTCTTTAATTCACGTGTTGTTGCTACTTCCTTGCATGACCTCCATGTCTCAAGGCTTTCGTCCAGCTGAACTAATCCCAAGCGCACACTTGTTGAACACAAGATTTGTCAACACGACCCACCATTTCACGCCACTCCCTTGTCGACACACCTAGTCTCAAGGCTTTCACACGATCGGATCCGAATTGCACAATCTTGTCAAAAACCTTCAAACCCTAAAGATCTTGAAGGAAAACCCAAACCGGTTTTCTTATTTGAATCCCTCAAAGATCGAACCCAATATTCTCGGTACAACAAACCTAATTGGAAGTTATCAATCCTAATCTAGATGGAACCCAATTAAAAAAATGATTATGTGTAGTTTAATTGTGTTTATGCATAAACTGAATTGAAGATGATGAGATGCTTTGAAATCTTGGATTCATGTAGGTTTTAATCACTATAGAAACCTTACTAGAGAATGATGTATGTATGAAGTATATATATATATATATATATGCATGGGTAAGTGGAAAACATAAGGAACACAAGAAAATTTGAGAAAAATATGAAAATATGCAAAAATCACTCGTATAGGTCGACCTGTTGAAGTCATGTGTCAACCTGTCAAGGTTATGCGCCTCCTATGTGTCGACCTGTGGAGTCAGCACATAAAACGGAAGCTACAAGCTTTAATACTACAACACATGTACCGACCTAAAAAACATATGTCCTGACCTATAAAGGTCATGTGCCAGCCTATGCAGTCAGCACATAAAACAGGTTTTAATACTGCAGTACATGTGCCGACCTGAAAATTGTATGTGTCAGCCTATGCAGTCAACATATAAAACAAGCTTTAAAAATGCAGTACATGTGTCGACCTGAAAATCGTATGTGCCCGCCTATGCAGTCAGCACATAAAAAAAGCTTTAAAAACACAGTACATGTGCCGACCTATGTAGTCATCACATAGGTTGTTTTCCCCATAAAAACTAGTTTTTGATGTATGAAACCCTTTCTAAATCATTTTTAATGCATGAAACCTTTTCTAAATTGCTTCCAAATACTTTTATGCTTCCTAATACTAAGATGCACATAGAGAATATGAGGATACCGTCCAACATACATAAACGCTAAAGTATCATACTTTTGACATCATACTAAACACTCCTAACAGAACTTAACAGAGGTTGCACCCACACATATATCAAACATGTTGAGTGCAAGTGTGAGTGGTTAAGTCTTATAGAACATATGAATTGGTAGAATGTTGGATTTATAAGAGAGGAGACTCGTATATCTTATGCCTTTAATGTTTGCATGAAGATGTGATCTCTCTCTCTCTCTCTCTCTCTCTCTCGTGGTCTTGGAGAATTTTTATTGCTAGTGTTGTTGACTTCCCTAGACTCCCTAACGAATAGTATTAGAGCTATGGTTCAGCTTGGTGGGGGAGCAGAAGATGGATCCTGTGTTACATCATGTTATCTAATGTCGGAAACTCACATTTGTGGAAGATATTATTAGGTGCAAGTGTGAGTGGTTAAGTCCCATATCACATATGACTGGGTAGAATGTTGGATTAATAATAAAGAGCACTCATATACCTATTGCCTTAAGGTTTTTAGTGGACATGTGACAGCTCGATGTGGTCCAAGAGCATTAGTATGATTGGTGCTTCTGCATTGTCCAGACTTCTCAACAAGTAGTATCAAAGTCATAGTTCAACTTAGGGGGGGGGGGAGTGAGAGTTGGATCATGTGTTGGATAATGTTATAGGATGTGGGGAACTCACACTTGTGGGAGAGATTGTTGGATGTAAGTGTGAGTGGTAAGTCTCACATCGCCTATGTTAAAGTGAAATGTTGGATTTATAAGATAAATGAGTCATATGATTGGTAGAATAAATTTAGGGTGGAGATGTGCTCTCTCTCTCTCTCTCTCACACACACACACACACACACACACACACACACACACACGCACACGCACACGCACACACACGCACACACACACAGACAGACACAGAGATTATTGACTAATTCAAAAATAATTTCATTCAAAAAATATTTTTCTTTGAAAACTTGAAAAATCGTAATATTTAGTTTGGTTAAGTTTATAAAAATCATAAGTTAATTAAAACTATAATATAATAAAAAAATTATTTATTTAGTAAAGTGTAAAAATACTTAATCATAGTAGAACTGAGTCATCTAAATTTTAAAACTTAATTTTATTGTTAAATTTTTTAATATTTAAACTTAATTGAAACACACTAAGATTTAGATTGAGTACAAACAAATCTTAGATTATATTAACTAAAAAATAATAATTTTCTTACATCGTCTATGATTTTGTGTGAGAGAGTGTTGGATGCAAGTGTGAGTGGTAAGTCTCACATAGATGAGTCATACTACTCCGGCCTGATTCATAAGAAAAAAGACAAGTTTCAGGCTTATTAAAAAAATATAGTTAAGTGCATTTAAGTTTCTTGATTTAATGTGAGAGAGACAACATAATTACTAGTATACCTTAATTAAATTGTCTTATACTAATAATATTAAGTAATAGGGATACTTTTGGAATAAAAACATTAAACACACATAAATTTGTTGACATTTGCTTATAAATAAAGCCGGAGGAAGTATACCTTAAGTGCTAAAATTTTGCGTGCAAAAATGATGTTTCTCTCTCTCTCGTGGTTCTGGAGCAATGATTTTATTGGTGTTTTTACCTATCCCGGACTCCCTAACAATATCAACCATAACTGAGATTAAGCCTATTAGCTAATTTGAAAATAATTTAATTCAAAACTTGAGATATCATAACATTTAGGTTGGTTAAGTTTATAAAGATCGGATCATATCGATCGGTCGAATTGGGAATCAGAGGGGCCATCAGTCTCATAAGATTGTTGGATCGACGAAATTATTGCATCAATAGGAGTCAGAAAAAACCGAATAAAACCCGTAAAAATTGGTGAGCTGTCGTAACTAGAAAATCGACTGGTTAAATACATGTTTTTTTCCTTACACAAAACAATTATGTTTTTTTATAATTTTAAAAAAAATAAGTAGACATTGTTCAAAACTTATTTGGAACAAGCTTTTTTATTGAAATTAAATTTATTAGACATTGCAATTACTTTTTTATTCAGTTTATGTTGTAATTAGACTTTGTTCAAAATTTATTTGAATTATATATTTTTTTTACTATTTTGTTGAGTGTGATGACTATGTTTAGAATTTGAATTTAAAGAATAAACTTGTGAAATAATGATTTTTTTTAAAATTTTGAAACTTTGCAAGTGTTGTGCTTTTTTTAGAGATAGACGTTCAATTCGATCGATTTAATAATGATATATTTTTATTATATAGATCGATTTATTCAACTGAGTTATCCGATTTAATCATGTTTAGTCATGTGGTTTGACTAATTTAACAACTATATAATTTTGTTATAAATATCAGTTTATTCAATCGAATTATTTGATTTAATTCGATATATTATACAATTCGATTAATAATTATGTGATTCGATTAATGAATCAATAATCCAATACCCTCACTAGTATAATGAACTGTCCAATTTTTTAAAATGGAAGGATTGATATTCAACCAAATTGACAATTGACATTATGGGCCACCCAAAGCCAAATAAAAATAAAATCCCTAGCCCACTTTGTGGACTAAAAAATCTACTGTCAGTAGTAGAAGTCCAAGTCAACCATCAATATTTATTAATGTACCTTCTTGTAGGACACTTCAAAGGAAATTTATGTCATGGTGGGGATGGTGGGGGAGTCGGCACATATTGACAATTGGTTTTAATGGGTCAGTTATACTTAGACATATGTGAAGCGGTGCTCGAAAACCAAAATTAAAGTTAGATCCACTAATTGACAATTAAAAACTTTGCCATATTTAGTGGAGTTTAAGTTGAACCACTATCATCATGTTTAGCACCATATATTGATTGCTACCTTAATTAACAACAACAACTTGGGCAAATAAAGTACATTCTAGAATCATTGTGGGTTGAATTAATTGTGTAGATGACTTTTATACCAAAGAAAAGAGAAAATGTGTTAAGAAAACTTCCATATTTTGTGCCTCTTTGAGGGCATGAATTTAGGCTTTTATGTTAAGTATTTCATATCAAAACTTTCTTTTTTTAATTCAAGATTCTATAGTGTGTTTTCATTTATGTATTTTTAATGTTAAAATACATTTTACTATACTTTAAAGTAATATTAGTAATTGATTAGTTATTTATATTTTTCTAATAGCTAATTAGTCTTTTATATATGTAATTGTTTATAACGATAGCATTTTAATGAAACAACATCACAAAAAGTATTGTATTTTATAACATAACACTTCATCTTCGTGCCTACCACTTAAGATGAATGAACTAGAAGTTTGATTATACAAATTCAACGCATTGGTGAAGAACAAAGTTATTGATTATGTGAATTTGAAATTTAATTGTAAAAAATTAGTTAGGATTTTTAATTTGGAGTAAAAATAGTGTTTCGCGTTAGATGTTTAGCTTACACAAATATTTTTCTTCTATTAATAATTCATTAAAAAGATAACTTTGTATATAATTATTGTTTTGCGTCGGTCAAAGATCTAATACAAGTGAAGTTCTAAGTGTCAAATCCAACCATTCAAAGTCCAATCAAATTGTCCAACACATAATTAAAACAAGCGAGATTCAAGATACATTTTTTTATCTTCACTTTTCACTTCATTAATGTTGGACTATATAACTAACTTAGACGTTGAAGTGTTAATCTTACAAATGCATCACACGCCACCGCATCAGAGATCAACACCACCGTCTCGAGAGTCCAACATAGTCAATCAACATCAATTATGTTTCCCGCGTGGAACAACAGTGTTGTTTATAGGAATTGACCCAGAATTTCCGCGAAAATTCATGATCAAATCTTGTTTGATCCAAAGCCATATTATGAAGAAATTGCATTTGAAGCACATTTCATTCCCAACTTTCCGACGGAATACATCTCCTCTATCTCCCCCCATCCTACTACTAATTATGATGACTATAATTAAGAATATCCGGGAAAAAAACCTTAGGACGGAGACGATCCCTTCGTTATCACCAGATCTCGCCCTATCCCAAAAGGAAATTGAAAGAATCTATGGATTAACGCCATTGCAACTAGAGAAACGAGTCTCTTCCACAAATTCAAGATCCTTTCACCATGGCGATATGTTGTACTTCTTTAAGAAACCCAATCTACATTGGAATTTTGAAAGATCCAAATATAGTTTAAGATGAACACGAAAGTAGATCCTCTACACACTAAACGAAATACAAGGAGATAGAAAGCCATGTGGATCCAGCAAATTCGTAGACCGCCTACAAAAGGAGATATATCGGTCGAATCTACTCCTACCATTGGGCCAACTGAACTGACATACATGACAATTCAAGCCAACCGGGCGCCCTTTCTAAAGGACAACGTCGTAAGGATTGTCACATCCAAAACAGACAAAACCTTGTAGTTGCAGTGGTGTAGACTTGAGGTCGACTGGTACAAAATATGTTTCCGAAAATCCAAGCAACTCATCTGGACAGTAGGAAAGGTGGTAACCCCATGAAATGTTGGCATGTGGTCTGAGCTAAACACCAAATATGAAAACTTGTAGGGGCCGATCCCCATGACTCATCTTAGAGAGAAGAATCATTCATGGAACACAAATTTCATTGACTCATATCCCTTGGAAGATAAAATCAATCGTCGAATGGTCAGGCAAAAACCTCTTAATGTCAATTGTTCTGAGGAACATGTCAATCCCATCCACGCACAACCAAAAGTATCTCTCATGTTCCTCTAAATTCAAATAAATAAATAAATATTTTACTTAAAAGAAATGATACACACACATATAATATTGTAATCCTCGATAATATGATATAAATTATATTTATGAAACATGATCTCATTAGGCGCAATGCGCTAAAAGAGCAATTGGCGCACCCTCTCTTAAGAACTATCCACTCCTTGAGCATGGATCGGGGAATACAGGAGACTAAGGAAAATATATAAGCAGTTTTGTAAGTGTAGAAAGTGGCCTCTAAGAAGAGCTCCATCTTCTCAGCTTCTAGAAGGTTCTTAAGATAAGCAAGGTCCTCTTCATAGTTCTATAGAGCAGTTGACACACTTCATATATGGGTTAAGAACACAAACCAAAATGTTACTCGAAGCCTCAGGTGGAGGTTCATTGAGATTAAAAATTGATGAAGAGTTGAAAACACTGATTGAAAACATGTGTCAGGATGAGTACCGCTCAAGCGAGCGTACAATGAAACAAAAAGGTGTCCATGTAATTGCTTTTACCAAGATTTTATCCTCTTAGATAGAAGCACTTACCAAACACTTAAGCGCATCCCAACTAGCTCAAACTAATGTGAGTCAGATTCGGTGCTTCGCTATGATTTCTATAGAGGTTGAGAGTGCGGAAGTTCATTATGCTAATTTTTCGAAACATATCCCTTATTCCAACTCCTATAATTTGGGTTAGAAAGATCATCCAAACTTCAGGTGGAGCAATAATCATACTTTGAATTCAAATCAAGGTGTTCAATAAGCCTCTCAAGCACCCCAACTCAAGCCTTCACCTCTTGAAAAAGTATTGCAAAATTTCATGAAGTCCACTTAAGATAGCTTTTCGAATGTAAATAAGTCTCAAGAAAACATGACCAGATATCAATAAGAAATGGAACATAATACGATCCTGATGAACAAAAACACTGAAGCATCCATAAAAATCTAGATATGCAAGTCGGTCAATTGTCTTGTCAAATGGCAGCTGAAGCTAGTTCAAGCGGGGGAATTATAGGTAATATTGTAGATAACCCGAAAAATGAAATGTGCAAAGCCATCGAGTTGAAATAAAGTCGTGCCTTCTGAACCTCCAAATGGTAAAGAGAGGAAATAAAAATAGATGGTAGTTATGGAAAGAGTTGAGAAAAATTCGGAGGGAGAAAAAGTGAGCATGAGAGTAAAGATGAGGATAAAGGGCACACCCTTGACCAATTCATCGATAAAAATTCACCCCTCAGAAGAACAAAGAAATAAATCTTAACTGGGCCAAACTTTGAGCTACCCGACTACAAGTAAACATTCCATTTTATGAAGCCCTTGAGCAAATGCACGTTTATGAAAAGTTCATGAAAGACCTCTTATCGAGAAAGTGGAATTGAAGCATGGTGAAAACATTGCTTTAACGGAAGAGTGCAGTGCCATCATCTAGATGAAGCTTCCACTAAAACTCACTGATCCAGGTAGGTTTACTATTCCTAGTTCAATTGGTTCACTAATAATTAATCATGTATTGTGTGATTTAGGAGTTAACATCAACCTGATGTCTTTATCCATGATGAGGAAGTTGAAGTATGGTGAACGAAAGCCTACACATATGCCATTTAATCTCGTGGATCGTTTGATCACGTATCCATATGGAGTATCAGAATATGTACTTATTAGAGTTAATGGATTATTATATCCAGTTGATTTTGTCATTCTTGACATGCTTGAGGATTCAGAAACACCATTACTGCTAGGAAGGGCATTTTTGGCAAACGCAAAGCTTTCACCAATGTAGCACAATGAGATTTAGTATTGAGATTGAATGAAGACAAAGTTGTCTTTAATGTGTTCGAGGCTCTGAAACACCATAAGGAAAATCGTTAATGCTACCAAGTAAATATGGTGAAAGAAAAACCCAAAAAGCTTCATGGGAAGAAAATGGTAAGAAAGAAATTTCAAGTGGGACAAGAAGTTATGCTTTAAAAATGTCAATGGAAAAGAGTGTTGAGTAAGTGGAAGGACCTTCAACTATGAAGTCAAGCTAGTGACTTTAAACAAGCTCTTAATAGGAGGAAATCCATTAGAGTTTGAGTTTTAATTTGTAATTTTATTCGCTTTTTTTAATGAAGAAGAGTACTAGTCGACATTGAAGAAGCTCTTTACACTTGTGCTTTTCTTTGCTTGAAATTAATAAACTTGTTTGCTACTGTTTTTCTTTCAGTTTTTAATTTTCTACCTTACTAAGTACCATCATGAAAAAGAAAAAGTCACCAGAAAAAGAAAAGAATGAAAGAGAACAACAGTGAAGTCCCTTGCAGATTGAAAGTTGATGAAGAAGAGGGAAATTTACTACTTAGTGAGGTTTGAGCCAAAACAATCCCATTGTTTAATTTTCCTTCTTATGAGAGTATCCGTGCATTAGTCATTTTTTAGAATTTGAACTTTTTTCTGATTTTGAGTCTATTGGTCTGATAAGTACACATTGAGGCAGTTGTTTGTAAAAATTACGAGCCTTTTTAAGCCACCATGTTTAATATGATAATATTTGTTGTTTAACCCATTTGAGCCTAACACCATTCTTTCAGTGACATAGCCATATAACCATTGACTTGAAAGATAAAATTTTTCCACCATCTTTGGAGTTAGGTAGAAATATTTGTTTTTACTTGTTGATGCCAAATGATAAGTTTGGGGTTGCTCTTGTAAGTGAGCGACAAATAAGTTTGGGTTGGGGTACTAGAGAGATTGGTCAAAAAAGAAAGAAAGCTAAGAAGTTAAAAGTAGCTTCTTAATTTTTTGTTTGTGAAAAATAGGACCAACAAGACGCAATTCTCTAGTACCAAGTGCATAATAGATTAATATGGAAGGAAGTTGAGAATATCAGGATAAATAGGTACCTAACTCCAAAGTATAGCTTACTATCCTAATTTAACCTACCCTGGCATAAGCCACATTACAACAGAAAAAAGACCTCAAAAGTGTGTTTTTAAATATGACTTTGATTGATTCAATTAGAAAATTTTCAAATTTTTGGTTAAATGCTTTTGTATGTTGATTGAGTAATCACCTTGTAAATTTGAGTGCATCATGGTGAGATGAGAGACAGGTTGAGTATTTGTATGTCGGAAGAACTTTTCTGAGTTGATTGGATTGAAGTAGGAACCAAAATGTTGATCAGAAAAAAAGTACCAGTGACAAGAATTGGTATGGGTAAGAAATTTGATTCTGATGAAATGTTTACTGTGTAGATAGGTTACTTGAGGAGAATCAACAGTTCAATTTTGGGGTGGTGATGACATTCATAATTACATAATTTTTAAGAAGAAATTCGGGCAAATTTGGATGAAGAATGGTAAAAAAAACATGTTAAAGTGTGAAGAATTGAGCAAAAAGTAAATGCAATGAGTATATAAATACTTAGTGAAATTTGTGGGGAAAAAAGTGAGATTCACTTATGAAATTATCATACGCGCGACGCATCCCATCGCGACGTGATGAAGCTTGCATCACGACACGACGAGACTTGCATCGTGGCGTGATGCTGACAGTCGCGGACGCGATGCACACTTTTCAGCTGACACACTTTTTTTATTTAAAGCGCTTTTTGGCCTCTATTAAAGGGTTTTGAATACCATGACTAAAATTGATTGCAATGGGCGATTTTAGGTGATTTTAGAATCCATTGGAGAGCATTTTCTTTAGTGATTATACTCTGAATCTATAACTATGGTATATTTATTTTACACCATGGGTAGCTAGATTTCCTCTAGGTTAGATCTTTTTGCTTGATGAACCTACTTTTATTCTATTGGTACATATGAGTGGTTGATGTTAATATTATTGCTTTGACATATTGTTACTATTCAATTATCACTTTTGTTCATTGCCTATTGTATGTTACGACACATAATCTAATCTAGGTAAGTAATGACATACTAGCGTAGGATTATTTATCGGAAATATGATAATTTCTCGTTTCTCTAATTAACTAGGGATAATCTAATTAGGAATTTTGACTTAGGGATTAATGTGCTCTAGTGCATAGTCTGACATTCCAATTGGTCGGAGGGATCGGGGAATTAACACTTAGACTAGTGAGTTGCACACCAAGGGATTGAGTGTAGTGGTAAGGTTAATATATCGTGTAACTCTCAGGTATCCACATGCCTGTTAATCCGCATTTCATCAATAGAATATAAGTAGGGTATTCTAACGAAAATACCTAATCGTCGTTATAATCATATCTTTTCCAGAGTCAGCTTTATCTTATTTTTTAGAGAAAACAAACAATTTTCAAATAACCCCCCCCCCCCTCCCTTGGTTACATATATCACACTCGTTTACCTTGTTAAAATCCAATCCTCGTGGATAAGAATCTTATTTTATTACTTCAATACATACTAGTACACTTGCTAGTTTTCTCATCAATAACCAAGATTCTCATAGAAAGCGTCAAGATCTTTCTTCATCTCATTCTCGTCAAGAGTAAGTAAATTCATACATACAGCATATTCATGAGGTTCACGTTTGAAATGGAACCAAGTCCAAGAACTTAGAAACCTATTTGTGCAAAGAAGAGGGGGTAAGCCTTAACAGTTGGTAGAAAGATGAGTTTAGTAGGAACCTGACAGAACATGAAATGGCCACCCTAAGTCTAGGGCCTTACTAGCACAAAGAGATTATGGAAATCATCCCAACTCTCGGCACAAGGGCTAAGCTTGAAAACTTCTTAACATAGTATGTGAGCCTTTGATCCTGAATATTATTCTGAGAGGAATAACATGCGTTAGAAGGGCTTCAAAAACCGATAATTGGCATAGAAATGGAACACCTTTATAAAAGCACAAGCATCAGGATGATTCTGCGAGAAAGCAACCTTTAATAACCTCGACACCTTCACTTCAAACTCGAAAAAGGGAAACCATAGATTTATCTGGGTAAACAGAAATTCATAGAAAGGAATGGAACACTCCTCGAATCTATTACATATCCTTTTGTCTATTTCCACAGAGAGAACTGGCCAATGAGAAAGCTAACTACTTCAATATTAGCCTCCCTTATGACTGCATGATTATTTAAAGTAGAAAGAGTTCCCCATATTTCAGAGCCCACCTAGCTATACTTACTCGCATCAAATGGTTCCACTTGCTCTATACCCTTTAGAGGCATCTCGTTAGCCCGAAAGATATTGAATGGCCCGTGTCGCATTACGCGAAAAACCGGCGGGAAACGAAAACAACAGAGCCGCCACCGTGCGTTATTTATCCCAAAAGAGGGAAAGGAAACGCTCAGAGTAAACCTGGAAAAAGCATGGTCTCGCGACCAAAGAGAATGGGATCGGGAGTCGGTTATGCGAAGGGAAGGTATTAGCACCCCTACGCATCCGTCGTACTCGACGGGATCCACGCACAATAGGAAGGAAAATGGTTGCTAAAATCACTGCTCAAACACACACATACTGGCTGAAAGAGACACAAGAAAACAAACAAGACTGACTCGGCAGGATATCGCATCCTGGGCCTACTTAGTCTATCAAGCATAGACATCAGAGTCAAAGTAGTTCGGACTGGGGAAACGACACATGCTCGCTAGGATGTCGCATCCTATGCATACGTATCTCCTTTGGACGAAGGAGAATCAGAGCATTCGTAGCTCGGCTAACACGCACACAAACGAACACAGGCAAAGGCAAACATGGAGCCTGAACGCCAATTACTGGACTTACATCAGCATCCGAACCAAAACACACACAAGAAGGCAAACATGGAGCCTGAATGCCAATCACTGGGCTTACATCAGCATCCAAACCAAACAAACCCACACTAGAACCCGAAGGCCACTCGATGGACTTACATCAGCTTCCAAGCACACAACAACACAAAACAAAGACACAGGCGCCCGGAGAGATCTGCTCATCTCCTGCCTACGTACCTCATCTGGTATGAGGATCAGGGCGACGTAGTTCCCCTACGCAGGGACACAAGACTAGCCTAACCAGATAACAGAGGGAGACACAACTAGGGAGACTAACTCGAGCCTAGATGCTATCATGCAAAGTCGTCCCTAAGTTAAGGTTTCTAGCTAACTTGCACAGGAAGCAAGCCTATCCTAAAGCACAAGCAATATCAAACCATCACAAACAGCACACACTATATGCACACAAGTGAGGCTCAAACAAAGGGGGGGCTGCAAGAGCAAGCCATCTGTACAGGGTGAAAGGTAGCTCTTAACCTTGCCATTGAGGGGCTAAGGTGAAGCTGATGAAAGGAGAGTGAAGATAAGACTTCACAGCTCTTATCCCTGGTCAGAGAGAGCTTTAGACAAAGGAGTGTGGGTTCAGAAAGGAGGAACCCTTCTATACTCGAGACTCTGACACAACTGTACAAGATCTTGGGTTTGTGTCCCAATGCATCAACACAGTGGTGTGAGCAGAGGGACGACTCAACAGAATAGCGGGGGATAGATTGCATATCCCTTGGATTCCGCCAATTGCCTCATTGAGGTCTTTACCTGCTTGGGGACAAAATTAAACAAGCACAAACATCGCCTCTTAAGGAGGACTTCAGACAGGTGCCTGGCCAAGTAACAGGCCAGGTCTTCCAGACTACATGGAGACAAGAATGTTATACCTCAGTGCAAATTGCTTATCAAGCAAAGCAAAGCAATATTAGCAACTAATGTACCTGAAATCAATCAAATATCATCAGTATACCAATCAAAGAACTAAACAGCAAATGGTTCACAATTAGCTATACACAGACAAACACAATCCAATGCACCAAAGTGCAAGTCAACTCAAAGGAGCCAAACATCCTACAAAACAAAACAAGTTAGTGTACAATGCCAAATGATATCTCAATCAAATGTGAATCCACCTCCTTAAGGTATTTTGCCTCATAACCTGAAAATCACATTCAAACATGAGATACAAGACCACTAGGACAAGCCTAGGGTCAAAAAGAAGGAAAAAAAAGTCAAAACAGCAAGTGAAACATGATCAACATCAACATTAATCACATACAAAGAGAATCCAATTGGTCTCCCCCCTAAACTATGCACCAAATTAATTTCATGCACAATTGAAGTCAAGTTAGGCAAATGTGAATCATATAGGAGCAAACAGAAAGATCACACTCAATCAAATACCTAAACAGCTCAATAAATTCCACAAAAATTCCAGCCTAAACAGGACACATTCAATGAACTACATATCAATTTTCATGCCATTTGGACAACAGGAAGTAGGTCAATGAAAATCATAAAGTCAGGACAAATGCAAACAAGTCAATACATGGTAGCAAAATGAGCATCAACTTCAATCAAATTCCAAACAGTGAGAACACTTAAGAAATGAGTGGGACCAAAGCCAAATTAACAAGGAACATGTTATGAATCACTCCATCAAATTTCATATTCATAAGATAAGGGATGAGTATTTTACAATACATATAAATTTGCTACTCAAGAAACAATCCAAAATTGCTAAACAGCAATCAAAAATCCAAATCAATTAGAAAATGGATCAATTAAATCCACAAAAAATCATGGTGAAACCTAACATATAAGAGTCATCTCATGCAAAAAATCAGAGCCATAGGCCTAAGGTAAGCCTGGAAAAATAAATCATGAAGTCAGCATAGCATAGTGTGACACATATTGTCACACTCAAAAAGAATCTGTCATATCTATCAAACCAGAGATCCAAAAATTACAAATCATATATCAAAATCTCCAGGAATGTGTCAAGAATCATCATATGAATTTTCATTAGATTTGGATAAGGCATGATTATTTGGTGATCAAAATGGTGAAACATATGAATATTGCACACATGTCAAAAATTAATAAGCCATTCTAAAATTCTACCAGGCACAACTTAAGTTTCTATGCCTAAAAAATTCTAGAGAAAAATTGGGATCCAACAAAAAAACTCCCACCTAATTTGGATTAATATTGGATTTTATATGAATTTTTTAAGATTTATTATATTTATTGAATAATTATTTAATGTTATATGAATTAATTAAGTCTGCAGTGGCAGAACTGTAAATAACGCCTCCATAGCCAAAACGACAGCGCAGCCATTAATGTGCTGGACGCGTGCGATTGGCCGGTACAGGCGGGAAACGCGAATTCAAATTGCCAGGCGAAAATCCAAGATCAAACACGGTAAATTTTCCAGAATTACTCGTTCATCATCGCGTGTTCTTCGTCCTTCCATCTCCAGCTGCGGTTTTGAGAAATTCTTCACCAAATCGCACGGGCCTTATACCGTTCTCTTCGTCTCTCAACGTAGGTTACAAATATGTCCACGAAATCGTCTAAAGATTAACGTACAAACAGATCTAATCGAAAGAAGTTTCACACACAAATATTCAGATCAACATATCTAGCTCAATACTTAACGGAATCGCGCGATTCAAACATCAAATTAACCTACATTCCACGAACTATCTAAGCCATATCTTGATTTCGCGAATTAAAGATTTCGAAAATTCACCTTCTTGAAGTGCAGTTGGAGATTCAGCGTGTTATTGGCCTTGATTCTTGAAAACAGATCACGATTGATGATGTATGAGGTGAATGGTGAAGAATTATGAGCTCAAAGATGCACGAGGAAGTGAATTTTTACAGCTGCCATGTGAGAACTCAAGCTTGCAACAGTTGGAAATGGTGCGGTTTCTTGCTTCAATTCCTTCAAACAGAACTTCAACAGTACCTACACATGAAGATTCAAACAAAAACTTGCAAGAACAATGGTGAATTTTGATGAAATGGTGAAAAAATGCTTATGTGAAAAATGGAGAAAAAGTGAGAGAATTGGAGGATTTTGATCTTAGATCTGAAAAAGTGATTATTCTCTGAGTTTCTGTTATAATTAAGTTTATATACCACTATGTTAATCCAACTCTAATCATGATTAGTCCATTTTTGATAATTAGCAAAATGTGCACTTGTAAGCAATTTGGCATTTTTGCCCTTGGAGAGTTCCATGCAATGTAACAGTGATTTTCCAATTTGAACAAGTCATAATTTTCATTTAGAAGCTATTGGAATTGGTCCCATGCCAAAATTCCATGTACTTTGAGTTTTGGACCATTTTGCCCTTGCATTTTAATTAGTTCACTTAAAAAATGACCTTTTTATGTGAAGGCTTTTGGCAAAATGTGATGATGGATCATGAAAGTACATATCAAATGTGATTTGCTCAAAGAAGAACCATCCAATTTGGACATTCCATGTGAAAGTTATGCCACTTTGAATTTAGGCATTTTCTGAAATTGATTTGATCATATCTTGCTAACCACACATGGGAATTTCAAGTTCTTGGACTTTTTGGAATGGTGAGAACAAGATCTTCAACTTTCATGTTGGACAAAATTTGATTTGAAGCTTGTATGATGAAGTAATTTTGGGGAGAAAAACTTTCCATTTTGGGTAGGTGAGAATCACAGGTCATTTCCATTTTGGGAAACTTTTTGTCTGACTTCAAATTCTTCAACCTTGATCTTTGAAATGCCAAATGAGACTTGTATGGACATGAATGAGACCTTTCTAACCATCTCACACCTTCCAATCCCTGATTAAATGCACAGTTGACCACAGTTGACTTTTGTTGACTTTTCTAGGGTTTTGGATGACTGGGCCATGTTCTGATGAATTCCAAGCCTCTTTCAATTGAGATCTTGATACCAAATGATATCACAAGTTATATGAACTCTTTATGAATGATCATGGTGCCCAAATTCTTCAAGAATGGTCACCATCCATTGCTCAATGGCTGATTTGACTGTTTTGACTGATGATTGCTTCAGCTGCAAGAAACAAGGTTAGATGACAATATTTTTGTACATTTGGTTAGTGAACAAATGTAAAGCAATGATATACCAATGCGATACATGCTTGGTGATCAAGAACCACACTCACAAGGTGACCCACCCACTAAGGGGGAAGCTAGGGTATGCAATGATCCTTGAGGCCATGATATGAGATGTTATGGGCCATGAGGGATCTTAGGGCCAAAATTGGGGTCTTACAGATGCCCCTATTTAAGGTCATTCTAACCGGAGAAGTGAAGTTTAGAAATCTTCATCTCGACGCGGTAGAATGGGCTTAAATAATAGTAATGAGACAAATTTTGGTCCCTAAGAGACCTCATGATGCAAATGTATGCACGCAAAAGCAAATTCTGTGGGGAATATGATTCACACAGAAGAAAAAGACGATCCATCGGAGTAATTCACTCACCAGGAACAGAGACTCTAATAAGACTCTTATGGGGATAATAAAGAAAAAGAATGCGTGAGCAGGACACGACTTTGAGTTGGGGAAAACAAAACTGACACGACATGCGCGAGACACGACTCTGATTAGGATAGCAGGAATCGGACTGGAGACCTCACTGAGAAAGTAAAGGACTCAAACCGGGGAAAGGAGCAATTCCAAAGGAAAACAAACCTCGTTGGAAAGACTCAAGCTGACTCGCAAAATGCCTGTACTGGGGATAACACCAACACAGCAACACAAAAATAGAAACACAACTCCGCTGGGGAAATCTAGAAAAGACTTTCCAGGGGAAGCCAAAGGATGAGATGTTACCGGTATAAGGGTAACAAACTCAGGAGGAATGAATATCTAAGACCGGTATAAGGGTGAGAGATATCAATCAACCAAACATCTGAGAAAGACCTGAAAAAGGTACATAAACTCAGGAAATCTGACTCCACAGGGGACCAAAGTCATAATAGGGAGCAGAAAGGAAGGAACACCAGGGATACCGAGGTATATAATAGGTGACCGACCGAAACGTGAATTGGTATATATGCCAAAACACTCATCATCCGAAAGAAGGGCTTGAAAAAGCATATCGAACTTACAGGATGGACATTCGAATCCACTACGGGAAAACGAATCGTACTCAACTGGGGACACAAACCCAAAGAGTGCATGAGATATAATATCCATTACCGGCAGACCATGGATAAGAATACTCGCATGAGATATATTATCTATTACCGGCAAACCGTAGATAATAAACTCGCATGGTAAGAAACACCAGGGATACCGAAGTATATAATAGGTGATCTACCGAAAACGTGGATTGGTATATATGCCAAACCACACATCATCCGAAACACAATCTGGTTAAAGGATGGATATTCGATTCTACAAAGAATACGAATCTTGCTCAGTTGGGGAAAATCAACAAAGGATTCCAACTAAAGAGCGCATGAGAAATATTATTCATTACCGGCAGACCGTGAATAATATACTCGAAAGGAAAAGACACCAGAGATACCGAAGTATATAATAGGCGACTAACCAAAAAGAGAGACAATTGATACCAAGCATCCGGGTAAACGAAAGACAACTCGAAGGATAAATTGCAAGCATCCGGCAATTATCCGATAACAAAGAATATTCGACTCCGCAGAGGGAAATAACGAATCTTACTCGACCAGGGAAACACAAAAGGCTTCAGCTGAAGAGTGCATGAGCTACATTATTCATTACCGTCAGAACGTGAATAATACACTCGCATGGAAGATTATCCATAACCGGTTACTGGGTTAATAAAGGATAAATCGACCGAAAAGAAAGGCATCGGGATACCAAAATTAGGTATATAAAGATGACCAATCAACAAGCAACAATCATTACCAAGCAAACGGGTAAATGAGAGACGATCCGCTGGGGGTAAATTGCAAGCATCCGGCAATTATCCGCAGGGACTAGCTGGGGATGTATTGAGAATCAATCAATAATCCGGGGAACAAATCACTAGCAAACGGTGAAAAGACCCACTGGCGACTTCAAAAGGATAACATTGCAAGCATACGGCTATTCAGGCGTCTAACCGTGGTTCACCTGTTGCTCCACCTGGTTTTGAGACGGTTAATGTTGCTGCTGCTCCCGGTCATGGCTATGCTACGGGAGAAGAACTCCAAGGTATAAGAATCAATGGTCAGCCTCTTGCTGCAGAGGTCAATGCTAGAGCTACCAGGGCTCCGGTGCGTCATCCAGCTCCTCTTGTCGACAGACAAGAGGACATGTTCACAATGATGAGTGAGGACGACGGTGATGTTGCCAGAATGGAGGATAGGGATCGTAAAGTCGATGCCCTGGCTGAAAAGATTAGAGCGATGGAATGCCAGAACTCTCTCGGGTTCGATGTCACGAATATGGGGTTGGTTGAGGGTCTGAAAATTCCCCATAAATTCAAAGCGCCCACCTTCGACAAGTACAACGGTACTTCTTGCCCTCGCACTCATGTGCAGGCTTATTATCGGAAGATCTCGGCATATACAGATGACGAGAAGATGTGGATGTATTTTTTCCAAGATAGCCTATCTGGGGCATCTTTGGATTGGTACATGGAGTTGAAACGAGATTCTATCCGATGTTGGAGAGATCTGGGAGAAGCTTTTCTCAGACAGTACAAGCACAACATGGATATGGCACCGAGCAGGACTCAGCTGCAGAGTCTGTGCCAGAAAAATAACGAGAGCTTCAAAGAGTACGCCCAGAGGTGGCGTGAACTTGCTGCTAGAGTCCAACCCCCTATGCTGGAAAGGGAGTTGACAGATATGTTCATTGGCACGCTGCAAGGAGTGTTCATGGACCGAATGGGGAGTTGCCCATTTGGAAGCTTTTCTGATGTTGTAATTTGTGGTGAAAGGACCGAGAGTTTAATCAAGGCTGGGAAGATTAATGATGCGGGTTCCTCTTCATCAAAGAAACCTTTCTCTGGGGCACCTCGCCGTAGAGAAGGTGAAGCTAATGCTGTTCAGCACCGCCGAGGTCAGAACAGAAACCATAATCAGTACAGACAGGTTGCTGCAGTGACCATCCCTGCTCCTTAACAACGTCAACCTCCGCAACAACCTAGACAACAACAACAACAGCAACAACGTCCTTATCAGCCGAGGCAGAGGCTGCAGCCGGATAGACGATTTGACCCGTTGCCCATGACCTACGCTGAGCTATTGCCTGAATTGCTCAGATTGGGTTTTGTAGAGTTAAGAACGATGGCTCCGCCAACTGTGTTGCCTCCAGGGTATGATGCGAATGTCCGGTGCGATTTCCATTCTGGAGCACCGGGGCATAATATTGAGAAGTGCCGGGCTTTTCAGCATAAAGTCCAGGATTTGATCGATGCCAAGACGATCAATTTCGCACCTGTGCCAAATGTTGTGAACAATCCCATGCCAGCGCATGGTGCTCATAGGGTGAATTGTATCGAAGGGGTCGAATCTGAGGATTTGGTTGTCGATGTCAGTGAGATTCGGACTTCTCTGATGGTGGTTAACGGCCGTCTGCTAAATAGTGGTGTTCATCCGGGCTGTGATGAAGACTGTGTGGGCTGTGCAGAGGCCGAAAATGGGTGTGAACTACTGCGGGCTGGTATCCAGGGTTTGATGGATCGAGGTTGTGTTCAGTTTGGTAGGGCTGACAACAGAGAACGTGGGGCAGTGTCTACTGTCACAATCTTCTTCAAGCCGTCTGAAGGACGGGCGCCTACAACGAGTGGTACCCCAGTTACCATTTCTGCACCAGTTTCTACCAACACTCCGACGACCATCGTTGCTCCGGTTAGAAGGGCCGTGGACAATAATGATGTGCCTTGGAGGTATGACAATGCCTACCGAAGCAACAGAAGGGCTGAGAACAGGGTCAAGCCTTCAAATCAAGCGCCTGTGACGATTTATGCACCTGTTAGTAAAGCTCCGATCGTTGTGAGTCCTGCTGTGGACAACGTGGGTGGGCCAGGAGGCTTTACTCGTAGCGGTAGGCTGTTTGCGCCTCAACAGTTGAGGGATGCCAATGCTGAGGCATCTGCTAAAACTAAGGGCAAACAGGTCGTGGTTGATGAAGCTCCTGCTCAAGCAAATGTGCCTGGTGGCTCATTTGAGAAGGATGTGGAGGAGTTCATGCGCATAATCAAGAAGAGCGACTACAAGATTGTAGATCAGCTCAACCAAACTCCCTCCAAAATCTCCATCCTCTCCCTGCTGTTGTGCTCTGAGGCACATAGGGACGCCTTGCTGAAGATGTTAAATATGGCGTACGTACCTCAGGAAATTTCGGTTAGTCAGCTTGAGGGTGTAATTGCTAATGTGAGCACCCGATACGGGGTAGGGTTCACAGATCTTGATTTGACACCCGAAGGTCGGAATCATAACAAAGCCTTGCACATCACCATGGAGTGCAAGGGGGTTGTACTGTCTCACGTCTTGGTGGACACGGGTTCTTCGTTGAATGTGCTGCCTAAGCAGATATTGAAGAAGATACCAATTGAAGGGGTTGTGCTGACGCCAAGCGACCTGATTGTGCGTGCTTTTGACGGATCCAAACGTTCTGTGTTTGGGGAAGTCACTCTGCCCATGAAGATAGGTCCTGAGGAGTTTGACATTGTCTTCTATGTCATGGACATCCAGCCTGCTTATAGTTGTCTTCTGGGACGTCCATGGATACATGCAGCAGGGGCAGTCTCGTCGACTCTCGATCAGAAGCTCAAGTACGTCTGGAACGGTCAGATTGTGACCGTGTGCGGTGAAGAGGATATCTTGGTGAGTCATTTATCCTCGTTCAAATATGTCGAGGTGGATGGCGAGATCCATGAAACTTTGTGCCAGGCGTTCGAGACGGTGGCTATTGAGAGAGTGGCGTGTGCTGAACAGAGGAAGCCAGGTGCTTCAATTACTTCTTACAAGCAGGCTAAGGAGGTGGTTGACTCTGGTAAGGCTGAAGGCTGGGGCAAGATGGTGGACTTGCCTGTCAAAGAAGATAAGTTTGGCATCGGTTATGAGCCTCTCCGAGCAGAGCAGGGGGCAGCAGGTCCAAGTACCTTCACCAGTGCTGGGCTGATGAATCATGGTGATGTCTTTGCTACTGAGGGTGAAGATGTGGACAGTGATTGTGATCTCGACTGCTGGGTTCGCCCGAGTGCACCAGGGGAAGTGATCAACAACTGGACTGCGGAGGATATAGTCCCAGTTACTCTTCTGACAGAGTAATTTTCTTTTGTTTTTTTTCATTCTGCACAAAACCCTACGTTCTGCCCAAGGCTTAGTGGTTCATTGTAGGGCCTCATGTTTTCAATGATTATCATTAATAAAGGACGTTTTGCAAACAATTTTGTGATCCATGTCTTTCTATTCTTGTTTTTCATTTTCAAAAAAAATAAATATAAAAATGGCAATGTTTTTGTTTTTGTGACTTTCTTGAAATCTTTTTCTAAAATAAAGCATTAACATGCAGAATTGATCTTATGGCATCCACTATGAACAAATCTGTTATGGCTCAGTATGATTTCGACAATCCCATCTACCAAGCTGAAGGGGAGAGTGATGAAGACAGTGAACTCCCTAAAGAACTGGCTAGGTTGTTGAAGCAGGAGGAAAGGGTCATCCAACCTCATCAGGAAGAGTTGGAGATTGTGAATCTTGGTACTGAGGACGCCAGAAGGGATATCAAGATTGGGGCTGCTTTGAAACCTGAGGTCAAGAGCAGGTTGATCGAAATGCTGAGAGAGTACATGGAGATATTCGCCTGGTCTTATCAAGATATGCCTGGGCTGAATACTGATATTGTGGTTCATAGACTACCTCTCAGAGACGATTGTCCTTCGGTCAAGCAGAAGCTTCGTAGAACGAGTCCTGATATGGCAGTGAAAATCAAGGAAGAGGTTCAGAAGCAGCTCGATGCTGGGTTTTTGTCAGTAACAACCTATCCGCCGTGGGTAGCCAACATCGTTCCTGTGCCGAAGAAGGATGGCAAAGTCAGAATGTGTGTCGACTACCGGGATTTGAATAGGGCGAGTCCGAAAGATGATTTCCCATTACCTCACATTGACGTATTGGTTGATAATACGGCTCAATCCTCGGTATTCTCTTTCATGGATGGTTTCTCGGGCTATAATCAGATCAAGATGGCGCCAGAGGACATGGAAAAGACGACATTCATTACACCTTGGGGCACATTCTGCTACAAAGTGATGCCATTTGGGCTGAAGAATGCCGGTGCTACCTATCAGAGGGCAATGACGACTCTCTTTCATGACATGATGCACAAAGAGATTGAGGTGTACGTGGATGACATGATTGCGAAGTCGCAGACAGAGGAGGAGCACTTGGTTAATTTGCAGAAGTTGTTTGACAGATTGGTTAAGTTCAAACTGAGGCTGAATCCGAACAAGTGCACGTTTGGGGTAAGATCAGGGAAGCTGTTAGGCTTCATTGTCAGTGAAAAAGGGATTGAGGTTGATCCAGCAAAAGTCAAAGCTATTCAGGAAATGCCTGAACCGAAAACAGAAAAGCAGGTTCGTGGGTTTTTAGGGAGATTGAACTACATTGCAAGGTTCGTATCTCACCTAACTGCCACGTGCGAACCAATTTTCAAATTGCTCAGAAAGAATCAGGCAATCAAGTGGAATGATGATTGTCAGAAAGCTTTTGACAAGATTAAAGAGTATTTACAGAAACCTCCAATTCTGATTCCTCCAGTTCCAGGGAGACCACTGATAATGTACCTGTCAGTTACCGAGAACTCAATGGGGTGTGTATTGGGACAGCATGACGAGTCTGGTCGAAAAGAGCATGCCATATACTACCTTAGCAAAAAGTTTACCGACTGTGAAATCAAATATTCACAGCTTGAGAAAACTTGCTGTGCTTTGGCCTGGGCTGCTCGCCGACTGAGGCAGTATATGTTGAACCATACTACCTTGTTGATTTCTAAGATGGATCCAGTGAAATACATCTTTGAGAAGCCGGCTCTCACTGGACGTGTTGCCCGTTGGCAGATGATCTTAACAGAGTATGATATCCAGTACACGTCGCATAAGGCTATCAAAGGTAGTGTATTGTCAGACTATCTCGCCGAACAACCGATCGATGATTATCAGCCTATGATGTTTGAATTCCATGATGAAGACATCATGTATCTTAAGAGGAAAGATTGCGAAGAGCCTCTTGTCGAGGAAGGACCGGATCCTGATGACAAGTGGACACTGATGTTTGATGGGGCTGTGAATGTGAATGGTAACGGTGTTGGTGCATTGCTGATCAATCCTAAAGGTGCTCATATACCTTTTTCTGCCAGATTGACGTTTGATGTCACCAACAACGAAGCTGAGTATGAGGCT
Organism: Lathyrus oleraceus; assembly: GCF_024323335.1. NCBI lineage: Eukaryota > Viridiplantae > Streptophyta > Magnoliopsida > Fabales > Fabaceae > Lathyrus > Lathyrus oleraceus. Next base: position 107,441,349 of record NC_066585.1, read on the forward strand.
TGTATCATGGGGATAGAAGAAGCCATTGATTTGAGAATCAAAACACTTGACATATTTGGAGATTCAACTCTAGTGATCAACCAGGTCAACGGAGATTGGAATACTAACCAGCCGCATTTGATTCCGTATAGAGATTACACCAGAAGAATATTGACGTTCTTCAAGAAGGTGAAGTTGTATCATGTCCCTCGGGATGAGAATCATATGGCGGATGCTTTGGCTACTTTATCTTCCATGATAAAAGTTCATTGGTGGAATCATGTGCCACATGTTGCGGTGAATCGACTCGAGAGGCCTGCGTATGTGTTTGCAGCCGAGTCTGTTGTTGCGATTGATGAGAAACCGTGGTATTATGACATCAAGAGCTTCCTCAAGACTCAGGAGTATCCTGAAGGTGCATCAAAGAATGATAAGAAAACCCTGAGAAGGCTAGCTGGAAGCTTTTATTTGAATCAGGATGATGTGTTGTACAAGAGGAACTTTGATATGGTCTTGCTCAGATGCGTGGATAGACACGAAGCAGACATGTTGATGCAAGAAGTGCATGAGGGTTCGTTTGGTACCCATGCTGGTGGTCATGCAATGTCGAAGAAATTGTTGAGAGCCGGTTATTACTGGATGACTATGGAATCCGATTGCTTCAAGTACGCTCGGAAATGCCATAAGTGCCAGATCTATGCTGATAGGGTGCATATACCACCAAGCCCGCTGAATGTCATGAACTCGCCTTGGCCGTTCGCCATGTGGGGGATTGATATGATTGGGAAGATCGAGCCTACTGCTTCGAACGGACATCGCTTCATCCTGGTCGCGATTGACTACTTCACCAAGTGGGTGGAAGCAGCTTCCTATGCTAACGTTACCAAACAAGTGGTTGCCCGGTTCATCAAGAAAGAAATCATCTGTCGTTATGGAGTTCCTGAGAGAATCATCACTGACAATGGTTCGAATCTCAACAACAAGATGATGAAAGAGCTTTGCAGAGATTTCAAGATCGAACATCACAATTCTTCTCCTTACAGACCAAAGATGAATGATGCTGTAGAGGCGGCAAATAAAAATATCAAGAAGATTGTGCAGAAGATGGTCGTTACGTACAAGGATTGGCATGAGATGTTGCCTTTCGCTTTGCATGGGTATCGTACCTCTGTACGTACGTCGACCGGGGCAACCCCCTACTCCCTTGTGTATGGTATGGAGGCAGTCCTACCTGTTGAAGTGGAGATCCCTTCTCTGAGGGTATTATTGGATGTCAAGCTGGACGAAGCCGAGTGGATTCGAACAAGGTTTAATGAGTTGAGCCTTATCGAAGAGAGACGGTTAACAGCTGTGTGCCATGGGCAGTTATATCAGAGAAGGATGAAGCGAGCCTTTGATCAAAAAGTGCGTCCTCGGACATTTCAAACTGGCGATCTAGTTTTGAAGAGGATCCTTCCTCCCGGTACAGATAACAGGGGCAAGTGGACTCCTAATTACGAAGGTCCATATGTTGTGAAGAAGGTTTTCTCCGGTGGAGCCTTGATGCTTACAACTATGGATGGTGAAGATTTTCCGTCCCCTGTTAACTCAGATGTAGTCAAAAAATACTTCGCGTAAATTGATCCGCTGGACAAAAAGAATAAAAGAGTCCAGGCAAAAAAGGGCATCCCGGCGAACCAAAAAACAGAAAGAAAAGGTTCTGGCAAAAATTAGGGACAAAGATGAAAAGAATGTGTACACCCGGTAAGTCGAAAACCCGCAAGGGCGGCTTAGGCAAAATTGGGTATCCCGGTGGATTGAAAACCCGAAAGGGCGATCCAGCCAAAAGAGGGATTAGAGCGAAGACTACAGTCTGAGTTATCTGTACATCGTCACGCTTCATTGTCTGCCATCTCGAAGGATGTGATCGGTCCAGTTGTTCTTCTCAGAAAGCAAGGAAGTTGGGAGGAAAACTGATGATCTGTGAGTTATAACAGGATTGGGAAATAGTGGATGCCGTGTTCACATTGCCATTAGGATAGATTTTTTCCTTTTGTGCGCAATTACCTCTTTCTAGGAATTGCTTCCCATTGTATTCGCCTTTTCAGGCACATTTTTCAATCAATAAAAGTCGTTATTCAGATAAATAGCTCCCTTGTTTTTATTTTACTGTTTTGTTTGCGAAAAACGTCCGGATTTTTTGATAAACATTGCATATAAAAACATGAAGGCTTAACAATAATTTGCAGAAAGATAAAAACATTTGAAAATCATTTTTGATGTTGAGGACACTTGAGCATATCTTGTCCCTGTACCCCTGGGGCATTTTGTTGCGCTGTTTTGCAGGTCGTCATCTGTGAGCATTTCCCCAGCAGATGTTTCTCTAAAACAAGTTTGGGAGTTTTCAGAACTGTGTTCCCCTGCAGAGGTGTTTGTGGATGATGTCCTCTCCCCCAGCAGGCAGGTGTTTGCAGATTTCCCAGTGGGTGTATTTCTCAGCGAATGTTTTCCCTAGGAGGGTCTCCCAGTGGAATTTATCAGTGGAATGTTGTGCCCCAACAGAGTTATACTCTTCCTCAGCAGAGAGGTGGGTTATCCCCAGCAGGGTGGCTTTCCCCAACAGATCTCCCGAGCAGAGTTTGGTGTCGACAGATCTTCATCAGCAAATTCCCCGAGTGGAGCGGGTTTCAATGAAATATATCTCCAGCAGTTATCCTACCTAGGGATTAAGAAGTATTCTGGAGCGGAATGTCGTGGGTATCCCCAGCTGAGTTTATCCTACATGTGGATTGGGAGTGGGTCGTCCCCAACGGAGTAGCAGTCATTCCCCGAAGCAGAATATCTTACCTGTGGATTGGTCGGTTTCCCCAGTGAAGTCACCCGGTTGTCCCTGGCAGAGTTCTATTACTCCCCAGCGAGATAGCTTTCCCCAGCAGAGTCGCCAGCTGTCCCTATTCAATCAACTGGGAACCCGAATAGATGAGAGCAACGGCTGTCAGACTTTCAGGGTAAACAGGGATTGAATACCAAGAACCGTAGAAATTTGCACACTGCTGGGTATGATTTTTTTTTGCTTCTTCCTTTTCTTTCTTTTCAGAGGTACAAGCATATCCAGACATCGACACACGATGAATGGGATCAGAAATCTCAACTAGATGCCAACAGACAACTAGGAAAAACTCAACGTTTACCAAGACCAACGGAGAGGTAAATCAACTCTACTGGGGATAACCAGGAAAGGATACAACCATACGTCAGCGGACGTAATGGGAAAAACTCAACGTTTACCAAAACCAACGGAGAGGTGAATCAGCTGGGACGACCAGGAAAAACTCGACGTTTACCAAGACCAACAGAGAGGTAGCCAGACATCATCGGATGAATGGGAAGACTCGACCAGACGTCATCGGACGAAAGGGAGACGCTCGACGTTTATCGACACCAACGGAGAGGTAGCCAGACATCATCGGATGAATGGGAAGACTCGACCAGATGTCATCGGACGAAAGGGAGAAGCTCTACGTTTATCGACACCAACGGAGAAGGAGAAAACTCAACCAGACGTCATCGGACGAAAGGGAGACCACAACCGGACACCAAATAGGACGTCTACTGGGGATTCTGGCTGGGAAATCAACCAGACATCAATGAATGACTGGGAATAGGGTATACAATCAGACGTCATCGGACGAATGAGAAAAACTCGACGTTTATCGAAACCAACGGAGAGGTAAATCCGCATGGGGAAAGGTACAACTAGACGTCATAGGACGGATAGGAAAAACTCGACGTTTATCGACACCAACGGAGAGGAGGACTCTGAGGGGAATCATCTAGATATCAACGGGTAACTAGGAAAAACTCGACGTTTATCGACACCAACGGAGAGGTAGCCAGACATCAACGGACGACGGATGAACTGGGAGGAGATACAACTAGTTATTAGCGGATAACTAGGAAAAACTCGACGTTTATCGACACCAACGGAGAGGAGTGATTCTTCTGGGGACGACCCTGTGGGGAATAAGCAACTATACGTCAACGGACGCATAGGAAAAACTCGACGTTTATCGACACCAACGGAGAGGAGGAAACTTCACTAGGGAAGGGACGACGTTACGAACATCGAAAGATGATGTTTACCGACATCAAAAGCAGACCAGACACTACGCATGACTGGGAAAGCACCGAAAGATGGTGTTTACCGACACCAAAGAAGACCAGACACTTACGCATGACTGGAAATCACCGAAAGATGGTGTTTACCGACACCAAAGATGACCAGACACTTACGCATGACTGGAAATCACCGAAAGATGGTGTTTACCGACACCAAAGAAGACCACACGCTTACGCATGACTGGAAATCACCGAAAGATGGTGTTTACCGACACCAAAGAAACAACACACGCGGGTGCTAACGGGATACCGGCATCTATAAGATGACAGGGCAAGATTGAACATTTGCAGGAGGTCCCACTGGGGAGAAACTGGCTTTCCTTTCACCAACAGATGAGGAAATAAACCTCTGTGGGGATCGATCCTGAATGCCATCAGGAGCAACTGTAGCAAACGCGCTGTACCGGTTGAACAAAAATCCACCTCTGCCGGGGATACGGTCTGACAGGTTTCGAACACATGAATGCATATGTTTGAATTTTTCTATGGCGTAATGCTCCATATTGAATGGAAATGCTACGCATTTCTGAAGATGCAATGATTACTATATGCAAGATGCAAAAATGAACTCTGGCTGGAGAGCCAAACTGATCATATACTCCAACTCCACGGGGAGACTCTGCTTGAAGAATACTCTGCGGGGAGACTCTTATTGGGAAATGTCTTGCGGAGAAAGCACCGACTTCTCACTCATGCTGGAGAACAGGGATGCCAAGAATCAAGTAGATCTCTGGTGAGGATAGATAGGCATTGATAAAGTTCCTCTTGTCAACCACTCTGCTGAGGATCTATCCGGGAAAATGACGGAGTACTGGGATGCCAATCCTCCAAATACCGAATCGTTGCAGAAAAGCACCCGTGCCAGGGTGAGGAGAAGACTGCTCTGCTGGAGAGACGAAAGTTGAAGTCTTCAATACACCTTCTGCTTGAGAACTGCCCCATGAAAATGTTCCACCAGCAACCTTGCTGAGGATGCCCCACGATAGGGTTCACACAGCCCTCTACTGGAGATGCCCCACCATGGGGCTGACAGGGACTTGGAGGAAGAATATTGCACTGCCGGGGACATGAAGATGAACAACTTCAACCAACACTGCACTGAGCAACCTTGCTGAGGAGAAACCACAAGAGGTTCTACAGGAAAGAGATACAGTTATGCTCGAGATACGAACAAATGTCTTACCTGTTGGTAATCGTACCACCCTTGGGAGAGCACTGCAGGTCTCCTAAGTATCCTTCCATCATTGTGAATGTTCACTTTGTTTAAGAACAATTTTATGAAAAATTTGTTTATTTTGAAAACAATGATACTTTATCAATTAAAACATACAAAACATTTGTTGAGTTGAAACAAATAAGAGTGCAAATAATTGGATAAAAGCTCAAATCGATGTGATGGAATGGTAGTCTGCAAAGGGCGAGACTCCATAGATCTGTACAAGTTTGAAATCGGTGATGTATATTGGAGAGGGCTACATTGAACATAATGACCTTTCCTCTACCATTCCGAATTTTCAATGTATTCAAAGCTTCGGTCGATGACGAATCGAGAATCCCTGACGGATGACGGATATAGAGCACAGTCTTGTCAAGATGCAGTTACTTGCCAAATCCCTAATTTTTGCTTAGATTGCCCCAGTGCGAGGTGCTCAATCTAGCGGGATGCAAATTCTTTTTTCAATGTCTCTAACTTTTGCCTGGATCGCCCTTTCGGGTTTTCAATCCACCGAGACGCTCCTTTTTGCCTAAGTTGCCCTTTGGGGTGTTCAACTTAGCGAGCTGTTTTGCTTTTTTTCATTTTTAGGCTAAGTATTTCTTGACTGCATCTGGAATTCACAGGACGAGTGAACTTCTCCATCCATTGTTGTAAGTGTCAAAGCATTGCCTAAAAAGGCTCTCTTGACAGCATACGGACATTCGTAGCTTAGAGTTCACTTGCCCCTGGAATCGGGCACGAAAGACAAGACTTTCTTGAGCACAAGGTCACCTTCTCGGAACACACGAGGCTTGACCTTCTTATCGAATGATTTCTTCACTCTCTGCTGATATAACTGACCCTGACACATGGCAGTCAATCTCTTCTTCTCGATTCAGCATCAGTCAACTTGGGACTTTGAGGGTGCTAGTTTTCTTTTGTTTCTTTCTTTCTTTTTCTTTTGATTTGGATTTCTTTGGATTTCTTTTGATTTTTTTTGATTTTGCACCCTCCTCTTTTTTTTTTTTTTTATGTATATGCCCCAGTTGGCTGTTCTGCTGATTCTCGAGATGCAGCTGAGTGCTCTTCTTTTCTTGCTCAAGAAGTCGGGAAATCTCGTCAGGAATCCCTTCAACATCATCTTCTTCCGCTTCGAATACAGGGAATTCAAAATTGGGAGATGACGTCAGATCATTATGTTCAATGGGTCTAAGAAACAACCTGCATAATGATTTTGATATGAAAAGCTCTTTGAAAATCAAACAAGACAATCGTTATGCAGATGAAAAGATTGCTTTTATTCTGGTTTTTTAGGGTTTTTTGTGATCACCAATTTCATGCAAAAAGCGAAAAGGGAAAACAAATGGAAAAACAAATGTTTTAACATGCTTTATTTGAATGAAAATATCATTGCACCAAATATTGCCAACAATGTCATCACTTCTCCTTTTGGCATGGGAGAAGGGTTTTTAAACAAAGTGATTATTACTCTGACTTATGAACAACTGTAGGAACGCCCACAGTGACCCAATTGTGATAGATCCCTCCAGGGATGACAAATGTCAGAATCCTTTGCACCAGCAGCTTCTGCTTTTGAACAACCCTTTTGAAGAAAAGTCGGCGCCAGCCCAGGACTTGTTATCTTCAAGCTTGATTATCACGGGGACCCAAGTCTTCAAAGTTCAGAATACCTGACCTCACGAGGTCTTGAACCTTCATCTTCAACTGAAAGCAACTATCCACATCATGACCAGGAGCACCCGAATGATACACACACTGCTGCTCAGGCCTATACCACCATCGGGGGTTGACGGGTACGGCCGGCGGGTCTCTGGGAGTAATCAAGTTCCGCTCTATCAACGAGGGATACATCTCTGCGTACGACATAGGGATCGGATCAAAAATGATCTTCTTCCTCTCATTACTTGTACTGGCTTGATTACCATGGTGAGGCTGGTAAGCCTGCTGCTGAGGACGATGTTGTTGATGCTGATATTGCTGAGTTGGCCTTCTCTGCTGTTGTTGAGTTTGAGTTGCTGGGATAGTCACAGCGGCCACTTGACGGTATTGTCCTCTGTTTGCACTCTTCCGACGGTGCACAGCATTTGTTTCACTTTCTCCCCTTTTGGGTGCCCCAGAAGATGGTTTCTTAGAACCGGAAGAACGGGAAGAGCCAGGATGGCGAACCGGAGCCCGGGTTGTTCTGACATTAACAGTCTCTGCAACGAGAGGCTGTTCACTGATTCTGATCTCCCTCAATTCATCACCCACGGCATAATCACTGACGAGAATAGTGACAGCAACATTCTCATGAACGGGTACACCCACTGGTGAAGCACAGTTGGACGAAAGAATCACGGCTTCCAGTCTCTGGGCTAAGGCTCGCAGCTCCTCTTGCCCCTGAACAACTCCTTGCATCATCATCATAAACTGAGCCATGCTCGCCCTCATCTCAGCCAACTCCGTCTGAACCTGATCCATGCTTCTGATGATTGAGTCTGGTTGAGTAACGATGCGGTCTCTGATCAGCTATCCTGCCTGACACAGGAACCGGAGTGAGAAGCCCGAATTAGAACCCCTGTTATGCAATATGACATGAGTATGATGCTAATGCATATGATGCACATGAAATGTTCATTCCTCAGGCATTCAAAGAGCCTGATTCATCTCAAGAAATGACAACCTGCAACAACACAAAGCAACAGGGAGATACAGAAACATCATACAACTGAGCAAGGAATACAGAGAAAATCTCATTTATAAATGAGCAACTGGATCATACAACAAAGATCCAAATATCCAATCAAGGTACAACAAAGGAATCCCACCAACAAGCCTGGGGGTGATTCACAACATAAACATCAGAAAGTACAAGCTAAGACAAGTTACTTCCAGGAATGAGCGTCTTCAAGTAGTGACACTGGTCTATCAACAGTTCACACTCTGAACATTCTGGCAAGGGAGTGATCTTCTCCTTCAACTGTCTTTTAAGCTTGACGACTTCTGCCCCAAGCTGAGTCTCTGATGTAAGTCTCTGGTCGACTTCCTTCTTCATCTGGATATCTTTGTCTCTGAGTTGCTTCTCCAAGTCTCTGATCTTCTTCAGATAACTGGCTTCAGATCTCTGCAATCTCAAACACTCTCTGTGCTCTGCATCTAGCAAGGTCTCCATCTCTGCATAAGATCTCTTCTTGCTCCTCACCCCACCAACACCTGCACTCTGGGCATCTCTGAGTTGATGAGACAGATTCAGCCTATCAGCTTTGGCCTGGTACAACTCCATCTGGGCATTTTGCTCTTTCTCCTTCAGGCAACGATTCTCCATCAGAGCTTGCTTATATTGTTCAGCAGGCACAGTATCAGCGAGAATCAAGGGTGGTTGCACTTGCAACGGGTTCATCCTATCATAGGGCAACAGCAAAGTTTCCACTCTTTTCTTCACCCAATCAGTGTAATCAGGCATAGCAATGGCAAACTTCTTCCCTAAGACAGATCCATCTCTGACACCAATGGACTTCCAAGCTCTTCCCATCTGCTCCAATCTAACAGGGTCAGTACGCTTCTCAAAATACACACTCTCAGCTATCTCAGCTTCAAGTGGTCTTCTACTCATCACGAACCCCAACTGGCGAAGAGAAAGAACCGGGTTGTAATTGATGCAACCCTTGGTCCCCACAAGTGGCACGTTCCGGAATTCTCCGCAACTCATAATAACATCTCGCACGTCCATCCGGTAAGACTGCCATCTGATGTCGTATGAAGTGAGAGACATCACCCTCTGAGTCCATCTATAAGTGCCCTGAGCATCAACGAACGACCCACTGACTGGGAGGAGAGACATAAACCATCTGAGCAACAGTGGGAGACAGCATCTGATAGCCCCACCCTTACCATGCCTACTGTGGATAGCATAGTAAGTGTCAGCTAACAGAGTAGGAACTGAGTTCCCTCCCATGAAGATACTGACTGCAGCATAGTCAACAAAGTTGGGCATACTCGGAAACAGAACGATCCCATAGATCATAACAGCAACCTGAGCACGAAAAGCTTCCCAATTCCCCTTCTTTGCTTCTCCTCTAGCAACTCTCAGTAGAAACTTCAAAGGTAGACCCACAACATCTCCACTGGTCTTCCAACTATCACTGATCTCTTGGATACTTAGATGCAAGGCCTTGGCAATAACCCTGAAATCAACTTCCTTCGGGACGTCCAAGAAAGGAATCTGATGCTGAATCGGGACACCCAACAGGATGGAGTACTCCTCGAGAGTAGGCGCCAATTGATAGTCCTGGAAAGTGAAACATCGAAGCTCCGAGTCATAGAACTGAAGAAGGGTCTGCAACGGCACCGGGTCAACTACTATCTTCAACAGTGTCGAAAGATCCCCATACTGATCCACGAACCCCCTCAGATGATCACTGGTCACAAGACTGCTCAACTCTATCAACGATGTCAAAGGCTCACGGTGGAAAATGTAGGAACAAGTCTTCCGCTTCGGCTCTGGGACTGTTGCCATCTCTATCAGTGAATCAAGCTCTGGAATGTACCTGAGAAATGATATGCATGCAGGGATTAGTTTTTTCCTTTTTTATTTTTCTTTTTCAATTTTTTATTGCATTTCTTTTGAAAAATAAACATGCTATGATGCACATGATGCGGACACGACTGGCAAGCTGTGCATCTCTGAACACAGGATCGAAGCTTCGGCTCGAATTCTGAACAACAATTCATCTGAAACCCAAAGTCAACTGATCAACTGTCATCTGAACCCAATCTGAGAAGCTGGGTCACCAACAGGAACATACTGAGTCACCATCTGTACCTGTTAAAATGATCATTCCCTCCCCACTCACGGGTGTCATCTAGGCCAGGGTAAGGTTGAGAGAAACGCAGGATAAACAACCCTTTCAAGAATATCATCCTGTGCACACCAGATGTATGCACCGATAATACCCCATCAGAGTCTGAACTGCTCGTGATATCGATGTTCCGCTAAGTGGCGTACACCACCCGCTTCCCATGAATCACTCTATTCCTAGGTTTCCTAGATTGCACTCATAGCCTGGGTATTGGGCCTTTTACCTCGAGTAACTCCCACCCCAAACAGAGAAACAAAGCCAGCACAACAGATGAATATGAATGAATGCAAACATTAATGCAAACAATAGATGCAAACAATAAACAATGAATGTAATAAATAACAGCACAAAGCAACCAAAGCCCTAACCTAGAGAACGCTAGGAGAGACTCGCTTAGGGAAGATGGACCAGCAAGAGGTCAACTTCTCAGGTATCCCCAGCAGAGTCGCCAGCTGTCGCATTACGCGAAAAACCGGCGGGAAACGAAAACAACAGAGCCGCCACCGTGCGTTATTTATCCCAAAAGAGGGAAAGGAAACGCTCAGAGTAAACCTGGAAAAAGCATGGTCTCGCGACCAAAGAGAATGGGATCGGGAGTCGGTTATGCGAAGGGAAGGTATTAGCACCCCTACGCATCCGTCGTACTCGACGGGATCCACGCACAATAGGAAGGAAAATGGTTGCTAAAATCACTGCTCAAACACACACATACTGGCTGAAAGAGACACAAGAAAACAAACAAGACTGACTCGGCAGGATATCGCATCCTGGGCCTACTTAGTCTATCAAGCATAGACATCAGAGTCAAAGTAGTTCGGACTGGGGAAACGACACATGCTCGCTAGGATGTCGCATCCTATGCATACGTATCTCCTTTGGACGAAGGAGAATCAGAGCATTCGTAGCTCGGCTAACACGCACACAAACGAACACAGGCAAAGGCAAACATGGAGCCTGAACGCCAATTACTGGACTTACATCAGCATCCGAACCAAAACACACACAAGAAGGCAAACATGGAGCCTGAATGCCAATCACTGGGCTTACATCAGCATCCGAACCAAACAAACCCACACTAGAACCCGAAGGCCACTCGATGGACTTACATCAGCTTCCAAGCACACAACAACACAAAACAAAGACACAGGCGCCCGGAGAGATCTGCTCATCTCCTGCCTACGTACCTCATCTGGTATGAGGATCAGGGCGACGTAGTTCCCCTACGCAGGGACACAAGACTAGCCTAACCAGATAACAGAGGGAGACACAACTAGGGAGACTAACTCGAGCCTAGATGTTATCATGCAAAGTCGTCCCTAAGTTAAGGTTTCTAGCTAACTTGCACAGGAAGCAAACCTATCCTAAAGCACAAGCAATAGCAAACCATCACAAACAGCACACACTATATGCACACAAGTGAGGCTCAAACAAAGGGGGGCTGCAAGAGCAAGCCATCTGTACAGGGTGAAAGGTAGCTCTTAACCTTGCCATTGAGGGGCTAAGGTGAAGCTGATGAAAGGAGAGTGAAGATAAGACTTCACAGCTCTTATCCCTGGTCAGGGAGAGCTTTAGACAAAGGAGTGTGGGTTCAGAAAGGAGGAACCCTTCTACACTCGAGACTCTGACACAACTGTACAACTGTACAAGATCTTGGGTTTGTGTCCCAATGCATCAACACAGTGGTGTGAGCAGAGGGACGACTCAACAGAATAGCGGGGGATAGATTGCATATCCCTTGGATTCCGCCAATTGCCTCATTGAGGTCTTTACCTGCTTGGGGACAAAATTAAACAAGCACAAACATCGCCTCTTAAGGAGGACTTCAGACAGGTGCCTGGCCAAGTAACAGGCCAGGTCTTCCAGACTACATGGAGACAAGAATGTTATACCTCAGTGCAAATTGCTTATCAAGCAAAGCAAAGCAATATTAGCAACTAATGTACCTGAAATCAATCAAATATCATCAGTATACCAATCAAAGAACTAAACAGCAAATGGTTCACAATTAGCTATACACAGACAAACACAATCCAATGCACCAAAGTGCAAGTAAACTCAAAGGAGCCAAACATCCTACAAAACAAAACAAGTTAGTGTACAATGCCAAATGATATCTCAATCAAATGTGAATCCACCTCCTTAAGGTATTTTGCCTCATAACCTGAAAATCACATTCAAACATGAGATACAAGACCACTAGGACAAGCCTAGGGTCAAAAAGAAGGAAAAAAAAGTCAAAACAGCAAGTGAAACATGATCAACATCAACATTAATCACATACAAAGAGAATCCAATTGGTCTCCCCCCTAAACTATGCACCAAATTAATTTCATGCACAATTGAAGTCAAGTTAGGCAAATGTGAATCATATAGGAGCAAACAGAAAGATCACACTCAATCAAATACTTAAACAGCTCAATAAATTCCACAAAAATTCCAGCCTAAACAGGACACATTCAATGAACTACATATCAATTTTCATGCCATTTGGACAACAGGAAGTAGGTCAATGAAAATCATAAAGTCAGGACAAATGCAAACAAGTCAATACATGGTAGCAAAATGAGCATCAACTTCAATCAAATGCCAAACAGAGAGAACACTTAAGAAATGAGTGGGACCAAAGCCAAATTAACAAGGAACATGTTATGAATCACTCCATCAAATTTCATATTCATAGGATAAGGGATGAGTATTTTACAATACATATATATTTGCTACTCAAGAAACAATCCAAAATTGCTAAACAGCAATCAAAACTCCAAATCAATTAGAAAATGGATCAATTAAATCCACAAAAAATCATGGTGAAACCTAACATATAAGAGTCATCTCATGCAAAAAATCAGAGCCATAGGCCTAAGGTAAGCCTGGAAAAATAAATCATGAAGTCAGCATAGCATAGTGTGACACATATTGTCACACTCAAAAAGAATCTGTCATATCTATCAAACCAGAGATCCAAAAATTACAAATCATATATCAAAATCTCCAGGAATGTGTCAAGAATCATCATATGAATTTTCATTAGATTTGGATAAGGCATGATTATTTGGTGATCAAAATGGTGAAACATATGAATATTGCACACATGTCAAAAATCAATAAGCCATTCTAAAATTCTACAGGCACAACTTAAGTTTCTATGCCTAAAAAATTCTAGAGAAAAATTGGGATCCAACAAAAAAACTCCCACCTAATTTGGATTAATATTGGATTTTATATGAATTTTTTAAGATTTGTTATATTTATTGAATAATTATTTAATGTTATATGAATTAATTAAGTCTGCAGTGGCAGAACTGTAAATAACGCCTCCATAGCCAAAACGACAGCGCAGCCATTAATGTGCTGGACGCGTGCGATTGGCCGGTACAGGCGGGAAACACGAATTCAAATTGCCAGGCGAAAATCCAAGATCAAACACGGTAAATTTTCCAGAATTACTCGTTCATCATCGCGTGTTCTTCGTCCTTCCATCTCCAACCGCGGTTTTGAGAAATTCTTCACCAAATCGCACGGGCCTTATACCGTTCTCTTCGTCTCTCAACGTAGGTTACAAATATGTCCACGAAATCGTCTAAAGATTAACGTACAAACAGATCTAATCGAAAGAAGTTTCACACACAAATATTCAGATCAACATATCTAGCTCAATACTTAACGAAATCGCGCGATTCAAACATCAAATTAACCTACATTCCACGAACTATCTAAGCCATATCTTGATTTCGCGAATTAAAGATTTCGAAAATTCACCTTCTTGAAGTGCAGTTGGAGATTCAGCGTGTTATTGGCCTTGATTCTTGAAAACAGATCACGATTGATGATGTATGAGGTGAATGGTGAAGAATTATGAGCTCAAAGATGCACGAGGAAGTGAATTTTTACAGCTGCCATGTGAGAACTCAAGCTTGCAACAGTTGGAAATGGTGCGGTTTCTTGCTTCAATTCCTTCAAACAGAACTTCAACAGTACCTACACATGAAGATTCAAACAAAAACTTGCAAGAACAATGGTGAATTTTGATGAAATGGTGAAAAAATGCTTATGTGAAAAATGGAGAAAAAGTGAGAGAATTGGAGGATTTTGATCTTAGATCTGAAAAAGTGATTATTCTCTGAGTTTCTGTTATAATTAAGTTTATATACCACTATGTTAATCCAACTCTAATCATGATTAGTCCATTTTTGATAATTAGCAAAATGTGCACTTGTAAGCAATTTGGCATTTTTGCCCTTGGAGAGTTCCATGCAATGTAACAGTGATTTTCCAATTTGAACAAGTCATAATTTTCATTTAGAAGCTATTGGAATTGGTCCCATGCCAAAATTCCATGTACTTTGAGTTTTGAACCATTTTGCCCTTGCATTTTAATTAGTTCACTTAAAAAATGACCTTTTTATGTGAAGGCTTTTGGCAAAATGTGATGATGGATCATGAAAGTACATATCAAATGTGGTTTGCTCAAAGAAGAACCATCCAATTTGGACATTCCATGTGAAAGTTATGCCACTTTGAATTTAGGCATTTTTTGAAATTGATTTGATCATATCTTGCTAACCACACATGGGAATTTCAAGTTCTTGGACTTTTTGGAATGGTGAGAACAAGATCTTCAACTTTCATGTTGGACAAAATTTGATTTGAAGCTTGTATGATGAAGTAATTTTGGGGAGAAAAACTTTCCATTTTGGGCAGGTGAGAATCACAGGTCATTTCCATTTTGGGAAACTTTTTGTCTGACTTCAAATTCTTCAACCTTGATCTTTGAAATGCCAAATGAGACTTGTATGGACATGAATGAGACCTTTCTAACCATCTCACACCTTCCAATCCCTGATTAAATGCACAGTTGACCACAATTGACTTTTGTTGACTTTTCTAGGGTTTTGGATGACTGGGCCATGTTCTGATGAATTCCAAGCCTCTTTCAATTGAGATCTTGATACCAAATGATATCACAAGTTATATGAACTCTTTATGAATGATCATGGTGCCCAAATTCTTCAAGAATGGTCACCATCCATTGCTCAATGGCTGATTTGACTGTTTTGACTGATGATTGCTTCAGCTGCAAGAAACAAGGTTAGATGACAATATTTTTGTACATTTGGTTAGTGAACAAATGTAAAGCAATGATATACCAATGTGATACATGCTTGGTGATCAAGAACCACACTCACAAGGTGACCCACCCACTAAGGGGGAAGCTAGGGTATGCAATGATCCTTGAGGCCATGATATGAGATGTTATGGGCCATGAGGGATCTTAGGGCCAAAATTGGGGTCTTACAGCCCGAGCCAATCAACATCCTTAAGTTGAGTCCCACACACTAGATGATCTTTAATCTCGGCATCACTTGGATCCCAGGCATAAATAGCGTGGTAAGTCTTGATGAAATTTTGAGTCTCTTCCATGTTCAAGGCAACACCTTCCATCTCCGATGTAATCAAAGCATGGAAGGCTAAATCTCCCGTAGTTGTGGATGGAGCGGAAGCGAAATTGACTGCACAATCACCTCCAACATTGTCATTAGAAATGCGAGTGTCGAAGGAAGACTCGTTAAGGGAAGTTTCTCTATCAAGAGAACCAGTAGCAAACCTCTCAGACTCAGAATTATCATACACAATTATAATGGCTGGAACTGAAATATTGTTAATTGGACAATGAGAATATAAACTAGAAGATGTTTCTGCTCTATCTAAAGGGAAAAAATCACTACTTCCAGAATCACTAAATAAACTTACATGGTGATCATTTACACGGACCATGACAAAATAAAAATTAGATGGGAAGGAATAAACTCAGGGTAGAAAAGGTACCTAGAGATAATAAAATATAATGAATAAGGTAGAAATTAAATACAAAATGGGAAATCTCAGTTTTGAAGAAGATGAACGCTCAAGAAAATGCTCTTGAGAAGGAAGGAAACACTCTTACAAAGGGATAATGACTCAAAAAATGGCAAAAAGTTCCCCAAAAAATGAAGAGACCTTTATATAAAGGAGAGTGAGTAGCAGGCCAAATCAAAGGAAAAATAAAAAGTTACAAATCAACGGCCAGATTTTGTCTTGGGAATACAAGTAAACACAAGTGCACTTTAATTCCCCGAAGAAAAGTGTCTTGCCCTAAACTACGAACATAAAACCAACAATTCAAAGCCTAATCAAATTGTCTAACACATATAATCAAGACATCGAGATTCAAGTACATTTTTATGATCTCCATTTTTCACTTCGTTCATGTTAGACTCTATAATTGACTTTGATGTTGAAGAGCTAACCTTACCGATCGACCCCACACCACCGCATCGAAAATCAATACTACCACTTCAAGAGTCCAACATAATCTATCAACATCAATTCTAATTTCCGCGCATAACAATTACTAATTTTCCCCCGAATTTCATAGCTTGCATTTATAAGAGCTTATAACTTATATTGAAAATCTAATTCAAGTATTTTATAAATTAATTTTCTTCTTCTCTATTTTGCACTATAATTTTAATTAAAAAAGTTTAAATTAATGATTTTTTATGCCATTTTATATTTATAAATCAATTCAACAATTTATTTTAAAATCAACAAGTTAATCTAACAATTACAAACTTGTTCATTTACAAACATATTCAACCTCACATCTAATAACCTGCATAATTTTGATTCAACAATTTAATCCAACTCAATTATAAACTATCAACTAATTTATAAATCAAGTTTTTTTCATCGATATGCATATTTTTTTTTTTTAAATGATAATGAGTTATTATGAAATAGTCTATAATGAGTTTGGACAGACCCACGCGTCTTGTCTATGAGTACTTGTTCAAAGGCATTTACTTTCTAACCAACCACCCATTAACATTTCTTGCACTCACTCCTCAATTATAAAACCCTTACCACATCATTCCAATTTCACTCATCACTCACCTCTAACTCAATCTCCTTCACACTTTTCCACCAAATACTTTCTAGAAACCATGGCTTTGGGAAGAGGCAGTGCATTGGTTCTACTAGTATGCTTTTTTGTTCTTAACTCTGACTTCGCTCATGCTGTTACCTACACGGTTGGAGGTAACGGAGGTTGGACCTTTAACACTGTTTCCTGGCCTCAAGGAAAACGCTTTAAAGCCGGTGACACACTTGGTATGTAGCATCTTTCTATTACAAAAATAATATATCAATAATATTAACCATGGCCACTCGGCCATCTTACTTCAATACTTCACCTTCATTTAATAATTTATTTTTGTATGTTTGTGCAGTCTTCAACTATAGTCCTGGAGCTCACAATGTGGTGGCGGTGAACAAAGCAGCATATGACAAGTGCAGCACACCAAGAGGAGCCAAAGTGTTTCGATCAGGAAAGGATCAGATCAGGCTTGCTAGGGGACAAAACTATTTCATCTGCAATTATAATGGTCACTGCCAGTCTGGGATGAAAATTGCCGTC
Source organism: Lathyrus oleraceus (assembly GCF_024323335.1). Taxonomy (NCBI): domain Eukaryota; kingdom Viridiplantae; phylum Streptophyta; class Magnoliopsida; order Fabales; family Fabaceae; genus Lathyrus; species Lathyrus oleraceus. Next base: position 107,458,996 of record NC_066585.1, read on the forward strand.
ACTGCTGCCTAAATTTTATGTTATATAATAATCTAGTGTTCATCTTTTTATATGTGTGTTTTGCAAATTTTACACCTCTTGTTGTCTTGAGTTCTTAATATTAAAATAAGTGGATAGGTGGGTGTGAAGTGTTAGTACCATGTTTGTTATCATGGGTCTAGTAATAATAATTGTGTGTCATAGTATGATTTTTGGATCACATTGAATGAACTACACATGACTTGAATTTAAATTTACTATTGTTCTTATTTTTTATTTATTTAAAATGGTATGGAATAGAATGGACTAGGACGTGGTAGTTGGGCTAAAAGACGTGCTTAATGCACCCCCATACTTTTTAATGCCGTCTATACCAACCTACCCGCTTTAAATATTTGTCTAATATAATATTTGTTGTATGAAAGCTTAAGCTTAATTAAGCTATTTTTTTAAAAAAAATTGTTTCATTCACTTTAGACAGTCAATCCTTTACATAGGAAGGGAAACTTGTAAGGTTTAACCAATTCACTTGAATTGATAGCAATTAAGCTTTCACTGGTGAACAATAAGTTTGATCTTTTAATCTAATTGATTTTAAGGTCAAATACCGAACTTTCAAGAAAAAAATTGAATTGATAGCAATTTCTTTTTAATGAAAAGGAATTTAAAATTTTTGAGTTGAAACAAAGACAAGAATGTTCTCAAAGATGATTTAATTGAAGGATGTTGATAGATAGATATTTCTTGTTGAAAGGACTATCCACAACAGAAAGATATGTCACTATTATATAAACAAAAATTCTTTTTCATATTTGTTGAATAAATATGATAGTGATCACAATAGTACTTTTAGACAAAACAAAAAATGAAATTATATAAAAAAAAACTATTATCATTACTTCAAAGAGTTTCTTTTAAGAAGAAATGTTGGTGAATTGAATTTCGAAAGATCAATAAAATTAAAGTAGATCTTAAAATTCAAAAGGCATTGATATAATTGATTACAAATATCTCATTAAAATGTTTTAGTTTGAGAAAATTAATAATGCATTATACAAAATGGATAATAATTCTGCTTCTGGTTTGATGGCCCTTAGGGATGTTTTTTCTAGGTTTATGAGATATATTGGAGACAAATATGATCAATTCAATGAATCAATTTTTTGAATAAGGTTGAATTCTTCTTAATCTCAATTTAATCCGTGTAACTTTGTTGTCTTAATCACATGAAGCAAATTCTATTGAACAATATAGATCTGTTGAGATTGCAAATTTACAGTTCATAATCATTACTAAGATCATTGAAGACATGTTAACCATCTTAGATCCTTACGTGCAAGCATATTTATGAGCGCATTGGGAAACTTTCAGAAGTCATTAATTTGTTAGACAAGAAATACTTTAAATGTAGTATGGATTTGAAGATAGACATCACAAAATCCTTTGATATTTTAGATTGACATTATCTTATTGATGTTTTATTTCAATTTGGTTTTGATTAAAAGTTTTGGGATTGGTTTCTTACCATTCTCCACTAAGTCAAACTGTCAATCATGATAAATATAAAAGTTACAAAATTTTTTTTTTGCTCTAGAGGAGTGAGGAAAGGAGACCATTTCTTCTTTGCTCTTCTGCATTGTCGAATAGCCACTTAGTATGTAGTTATCTATGATATTCTCCAAATCTACCAGAAAAAATGCTCAAGTTATTAACCATCTCCTTCAAGAATATGATTAGTATTCTGGTCGACACATCTGTCCAACTAAGTGTACGCTTTATGGTGGAGTTAGTCAGGATCTAGGGTGAGGCACATTGTAGATATGCTTGATTTCACTATGAGACAAACAACATTTAACTATATTGGAGTTCCTATATTCAATGGAAACTCTCAAACTCATCATCTAAAAATCATAGAAGATTGAGTATTGGCCAAGCCACCTACTTAGAAGGACTACCTTATTTCTATGATGGTGATGGTTTAATTAGTCCAGTCAGTCATACAAGGCACACTACTTTATATTCTTATGATTTATAAATGGTCAATTAGTCTTCTTATCAAATTATATTCTTGCATCAAAAAAGTTGTATGGACATGTAGCATAAATAGTAAAAAAAATCGATTACTGCATCTGGAAGGTTATTTGCTCACCCTTGTTTGAAGGAGGTCTTGGTCTAAGAGATATTAAGACAATAAAAAAGTTGATTTTTGGTGTCTTTGTTGAAACTTATTTACAATCAATAATCCATAATCTTCTATATTTATCAATGTTGGCCAAGTGACTCCAAACCCAATAAGGGATGAATTGTGATATTTGAATTTCAAAAACCAATTTATAAAAATGTTTTGATTTAAATTGATTTGTGTTAGAAGATATAAATAAACAGAGATGAAATAGAAAAATAATAGGAAAAAAAAAGAGATACAAAAATAAGTTGCGAAAAATAAAAACAAAAAACAAAAATCAAAGAGAGAACATGATAGAAAGATCACACTAGATATTTATCTTGGTTCAACCTAAACCAATTGACCTACTACAATCCCCAATATTTTGTCATTGAGATTTAAACTAAAACAATCGTTTAGCTTTTTTTACAGGATCGACTCAAACAACATTACAAAATAACTTGAGCTTTTGCACAGGATCAACCCAAAAACCTTTCACAAACAACTTTGAGCTTTTACACAGGCTCACCTCAATAGCCTTCCACAAACAATTAGAGCTTTTCCAAAGGCTGGACTAAATAACTTTAACCCAAGCATTTTACAGGTTTAACTTACAATCTTCAACTCTATTACAAAAGGGTTGCAAGAAAAATGCACTCTTAAATAAACAATTTCAACACAACATTAGTACAACACAACTCTCTAATGAAACTTTATACTCTCTTGGCATTAATGCAACTCTAGTAAAAGAGAAATTTATAAAAGGATGAGAGATAAAAAGATAATGGAGATTTTCTATTCAAAAAACTAGTATACTTTGAAATGAGAAGAAACCTTGTTTATACATCAAAAAAATTGGCTCAAAAAGCTAACAATCCACCATTGTTTTTAACATTTTAATCAATTAAATCCATGTCTTAATCGATTAGCTTATCAAAGAAAGGAAACTTTGAATTTTAAAGCCACGTAATCGATTAAAATATTTCTTAATTGATTAGGAGATGTTTCACTTTGTTTTAATCGATTATAAGCAATGCTTAATCGATTAACCAATGTATTTTTCCTTCATAATTAATCAAACTAACTTCTTAATTATTTAATCACATTCCAGAATTGGTTTTAAGTAGTATTATTAAAAAAATGAGAGATTTGAAATACTTTTGTGTGTGTGTGTGTGTGCGCATTGCCTTAGTATCTCGAGACCCAGTCTTACTTCATTTATAATTAACTGATCAAAATCTAGATAAAATTGTAATCGCAATATCATAAGAGCTTTCACAACTTTAACATCTTCAACTTCTCATAGCTTCTAGATCACTAGTTTATGACATCAAGTCTTTTTCTTGATTGAACTTTGTCTATCACTTTCAACTTAAACTTGAAATACTTTATCTTGTCCTTGCTTCTTTGAGTGACGAGCTTTTGATATATTCTTTCTTGCATAATTTTCATCATCAAAATCATTGGAAGACATTATTTGCACAACACATAGAACTATAATTAATACATACTTCATATTTAAGCATATTTCTTCTCCAATATAGTTTGACATTAAGCATTCTTTTTCCTTTCTGAAGGAACATAGAAGATGTTAGGTTCGTAATGAGAAGTACATTGATTTATGGATTAAAAATTGGTCCGGATACAAAATTAAAGATATGCACCAAGTATTACCAATGGATATTCAATTTATGCAAATTGTTAGATCAATTTAATTATCCAGGACATCAATTGGAATATTTCTCATGACTTATCCATCTTTGCTCCTCAAATTGTTGAAGAGATTTTGAAGATCAACTGGACATTTGATAATACTATAATTGACGAACCATTTTGATAGGATCTGCAAATGGTGATGTATATTTTAAAGATGCATACAACTATATCAAGAGAGATCACCTCGAGCCTTATTTGAAAAAACTCATTTGGCATCCCTACTTTTAAAGATGTCGATGCATAATGTTATTGCAAGAGAAGACAACCTGATTTGAAGGGGAATTCATATGGTTTTGATGTAATCTCTTTCCAATCATGATTTGGAAACTGAAGACCGCTTGTTTCGTAGATGCATGTATAATTTATTTTTCGTGGCAATGGATGAAGTGATTGTTTGACATGAGCAAGAACTAATTATGAAAGCTTATTCAAACTTTCCGGTAGAAGTTGGAAGTCTCAAATTCAGAGTCTGATCATGATCTTCATCATAATAATTCTTTAGAAAACTTGTAACACAAGAAACAATATCAGGTTTCAAAATGGTAAAAAAATCGACTTTGATAAAAATAGTCTTCATGTTAAACAATTTCTTTATATGTCATCTACTTCTTTCAAGGAGTACATGTATTATTCAATTAATGAGTTTACATTTATTAAATGTTTTGACATTAGATGCTGACATCCTCCAACACCTAGAGTCATAAAAGTTAATTAATATTTTTTAGTCATAATTGAATTAATTGCAATACAAATGAAGTTTCAAGATGAAATACTAGCATATCAACTTGTGATGACATATTCAATGATCATTTAGAAAAGAAAGTCTAACTTTCTCAATTAAGATTAGGGGTGGCAAAACGAGTCGTCCGCTTCCCCTTAAGCCCGCCAACAAAAGGGCGGGGCGAGCAAACCCGCCAAGTGAAATTGGACTTAAAAATCTAGTCCGTCCCCGCCTATTTATTTATTTTTCATTTTTTTAATAGATTAATAGGCTTATTTTTACATTTTAATTAGATTTTTCACTTATTTTTTAGAATAATTTTTTATAAAGCATCATTTTAACAAATTTTATTTTAAAAAATATTGCATATATTTATAAATAAATGTATAAAATACATCAACAAGTATTCCAAAACTATAGTTCAAGTATCAACCTTCAATCAACCAAAATAAATATTTTGAGTGTTCATAACTAGGTTGGCAGGTTGGGTGGGCTTAAGGAGGGATGGCATTAAAGTGAGACGGGTTGAGCGGGTAGGCGGACACAAAATCCCAAGCCTACCCGCCATTTTTTGGAGGGTGCACGGGCCGGTCTGGCGGGCCACGACCCGTTTTGCCACCCCTAGTTAAGATTATAGTTTGCACCTCCTTTTAAGTTAAATATGATGGAATCATGTTTGCTATTGAATATGCTAACGGGAAGAATTAGAGAAATCTTTTACTCGAAACTGACTCAATGTTGGTCATTCGTGTATTTTCAAATGTGAATATTGTTCTTTGACATTTTTAATTAAATGGAAGAATACTTTACACACATTTTTTTAGATTAAGAATATCTCATATTTTCAGAGTTTACGTAAATAAATTAACTAATACATGTTTTTTTTTTGTTAAATATGACATTTGATGAAATTCATTTTTTATTTATACTTTTGAATTATTTTTGAGAAATATATTAGACATATCCAACTATTTGTTTTTTACAATTATATGATGTTATATTTTAGATACTCATCCTTTTTTATTTTTTACTTTTTATTCAATAATTTATTTTATTAAAAAAGTTTCACCTGTGTTGACGATACAAATTCATCAAACATCCTTATAGATTATTAGTCAAAAAGGTCGAAAAAGGTCTTTATTGGTTTGATTTCTTTTTCATTGAGGTTACAACAATTATAGTAACTAATGTGACCTTTTATAAGGCGGTGGTATAAACTTTTTCTTTTTGATAATGGGGGTCTAAACTTTCATTTAATTAATCTAAGAACATTATTATGCCCCGTGCCTTTGGGTCATCATATTTTTTAGAGATAGGGCCCAACATTCTCTAACCACCCCACTACAATTTGGATTGTTTCTAATCACAATCCCATACATTCATATAGCTAATACAATGATCATTAAATTAATGTCAAACATTTAAAATTTTAATTTATTTATTTAAAATTTAAAATACTGGCATTAAAATCTAAACCATTCTATTTGTATCTAGCTACTATTAATGTGTTGACTATATGAAATATAAAATTATTAGCATTTTTAGGCTACAAAAGTAAACTCATAATTATTTCTATTTCAGTGCAATATGATTGCTGCTCCAAGGGGACGTGACAATGCAATTGTAGCTCTAATGGGACGTGGCAGTGCAACTGCGATCAATATGATTGCTGCTTCATTCTAAGGTGATTAATGGCGCCACATACACGGTTGAGTATTAAAATGGTTGAATCTTTAATATTGAGCGTTGGCCCAAGAAGAACCCTTTCCCTAGTTGATCATACACTTTCTTGGTATCTTTTGTTATTATTTAGGGTTTAGGCTAAATTGAATGATACACTATGCCGCATAATAGTTACCAGTTTTGAGAGAGAAAAAGAAAGTTTTTATCATTCTTCATAACTAAAAAAATTCATTAGTATGGTTGGCTTCTTGGTTCAACAATTTGACAGAACTTTAGCATACCGTCGAAGTCTGTTCACATGTTGTAGTCGAAATATGATAGGATTGTTAGCATGTCGAATTGTGTAATGTGTCTGTGTGTAAAAGCTCATTAGTTTAATGTGTTAATTTTCTTATAAATAACATATTAGTCTCTCATCATTGTATAAGACAAATCCTAATTAGGGTGAGAGAGGTTATTTGCTATTCTGTAACACTTGTAATCTTGTTTTGAAAAGAAAGTAAAGAATAACAATTTATAACCAATTTCATTGTGTTCTTATTGTTTTTCATTTTTCTACCCTTGTGGGTTTCTTACCGATCAAGAAACCAATTATACTTTATAATTTCGACATTGTTTTCACAATAAATTGGTGCAGTGAGCGTGGAGAAGATGTCGTCAACAAAGTATAAGATTAAAAAGTTCACAGGAGTGAACGATTTCGGTCTGTGGCACTTGAAGATGAAAGCCCTACTAATTCAACAAGGTTGTTTAGAAGCGTTGAAGGGAGCCGCAACCATGGACGTTGCGTTAAAGGATAAATAAAAATTAACTATCATAGAGAAAGCCCACAACGCCATCTTATTAAGCCCTGGTGATAAGGTTCTTCTACAAGTTTCGAAGGAGATGACGACGTCAGGTCTTTCGGAGAAACTTGAAAGTTTATATATGACCAAATCATTTGTCAATCGCCTCTACCTGAAGCAAGCTACGTATTCATTCAAGATGAGTGAAGGCAAAGTTATGGCTGAGTAGTTTCATATGTTCAACAAGCTGATTCTTGAAGTTGAAAATATCGATGTAAAAATCAGGGATGAAGATCAAGAGTTGTTATTGTTATGTCCTTTGCCCAGAACACATGCTCATTTCAAAGAAACTCTCTTGTATGGAAGGGAGTCTATGACCTTTGAAGAAGTTCAATCAGCCTTGTACCCTAAGTATTTGAACGATGGAAAGGAGCACAAACCATCTTCGATTGGTGAAGGTCTATCAATTAAGGTGAAATTTACAAAGAGAGATGACAAGTTCGACAAGAAGGTTAAAAGTCAATAGAAGTCTTATAATGGTCATGCATCTAGGGGTGTTCGCGGTGCGGTTTGGGCGGTTTTGACCATAAAAATCATCTAAACCGCAAGAGAAAAAAGCATGCGGTTTGGTTTGGTTCGGTTGGCTTTTAGAAATAAAACCAAACCAAACCAAACCAAATCAATGCGGTTTGGATTGGTTCGGTTGGTTCGGTTTTTTATAATATTTTTATTTAGCCATACATACACCTATAGAGAACAACGTAACTCTGTGTTTAGCCATTCATAAATTAGTAAATAACATCAAAACTCATCATATTTAGAGAAAACCTTCTCATTCAATATACAAAAAATTAGATTAGAAAAAAGTGGAATAAAAAATATATATAAAATAGTAGCATAAAATAATATCAAAAACATTATAATAAAACATAAAAAACATATGAGAAGAGAGATTAGAGAAGATGAAAAAAAAACATAAGAGATGCGAGATTGAGAAGAAATGTGCGATAAAAATGTAATTAGAAGATAAAACAATAATATAAAATATGAAAAAGAAAGAACATAAGAGAGGACATATTCGAGTAGAAAAGGTGAAATGTACATGGCAAAGAAGACAAAAAGAATGTGAGGTACTACTAGGAGAGATTTAAGAAGGTTGAAATTGAAACCCTAAGTGTGAGTAAGAGAAAATCGTTTGTAATTGTAAGGTTAAGACATACTAGGTTTGAGTTTTGGATTGGATATGGGATAAGTGAAGTTTAGATGGTAACATAATGCGGTTTGGTTTGGTTTAGTTTGGTTTGCAAAATACAAACCGCAAACCAAACCAAACCGTGCGGTTTTGTTAAAAAATGACCCAAACGCATCCGAACCAAATGCGGTTTTTTGCGGTTTCGGTTTGGTTTGGTTTGGTTTGCGGTTTTCTATTGGGTTGGTTTGGTTTTGAACACCCCTAATGGCAACACATCCATTGTTCAAGATGATTTCGACTCATCTGATGTTCTTGTGGTTTCACGCGGCGACTCAATTAAAGAGTGGATTATGGATTCAGGTTGCACTTGGTACATGACTCAGAATAAAAACCTGTTTGAGGAACTATGTGATCAAGATGAGGGATCTGTATTTCTTGGAAACACTAAAGCTTGCAAGATTGCACGTGTCGGATCTGTGAGATTCAAGCTCCATGGTGAGTCAATAAGGTTGTTAACTGAAGTCAGGTATGTACCTGATTTGAAGAGAAATTTAATTTCTCTTGGTGAATTCGACAAGAAAGGATATGTTCTCCAAGGAGAGAAAAGTATTCTAAAAGTCATGAAGGGGTCGAAGGAAGTATTAAGAGGCTTGAATAAATAAGGCTTGTATACCCTTGAGGCTGAAGTTGTCAGTGGTTCTGCAGATGTTGCATCCATGAAACCTTTGTCGAAGACAAAAATTTGGAACATGAGATTGGGCCATGTCAGTGAAAAGGGTCTGGTCGAATTGGGGAAACAAAATCTACTTGGTGGAGACAAAGTCGAAAAGCTAAAGTTTTGTGAACCATGTGTACTTGGAAAATCTTGTTGAGTGAAGTACAATAAAGGTAAACAAAGAACACACGGATCCCTTGATTAAATCCATGTTGATCTTTGGGGTCTTGCGAGGTGTCCATCACATTCAGGAGCAAGGTATTTTCTATCCATAGTTGATGATTATTCCATAAAGTTATAGGTATTCATCCAGAAGACTAAAGGTGAAACTCTTGAGAACTTCAAAAGTTGGAAGACTCTGGTCGAAAATCAGACTGGCAAGAAGGTCAAGAGGTTGAGAACCTAAAATGGCCTTGAGTTTTGAAATGAGGCGTTCGATGGTTTTTGTGCAGTCTCTGGTATTGCAAGACACTAAACTACTGAAGGTACTCCTCAACAAAATGGTTTCGCTGAAAGGTTTAATCGAATAATTTTAGAAGGAATTAGATGCGTGTTGACTAATGTTGGGTTAAAGAAGGTGTTTTGGGCAGAGGCTGTTTCGACAACAACATATCTGATAAACAGATGTCCTTCGATTGAATTAGATATGAAGACACCTGAAGAAAATTGGTCGAAATATCCGGCATATCTCGACAAACTTAGAGTATTTGGCTACATAGCCTATGCTCACATTAGGCAGAACAAGGTCGAACCTAGAGCTCTGAGATGCATGTTCATGGGATACCCTGAAGGAGTCAAAGCTTATAAGCTATGGTGCCTAGAGATAGGTCACATAAGGTGTGTCACCAGTCGAGATGTAGTTTTCAATGAAGTTGAGATGGTTTTCAAGAAAACTGATGACGTTAGTCGAAGTGCACAGATATCTGAAGAAGAGCTGGAACAGGAAGAGATTCTTGTTGAGGTGGAGCATGTCGGTGCTGAATTGCGTATCCCATATCAAGTTGAAGAAGAAGCACAAGATGCTGAAGATACTAAGGAAGATGAGGAAATTGTCGATGACTAACTGTTGGCAAGAAATAGGCCTAGAAAATTCATCAAGCCACCTCAAAGACTTAGGTATATAAATCTTATAGCTTATGGCTTAATCTCTGCAAGTGAGGTTCTAGATGAAGAACCTAGAGACTATAAGGAAGTTATGAGGAGTCGAAATAATACTGAATGGATGAAGGCCGTGGATGATGAGACGAAGTCTCTTCATGATAACCACACTTGGGAATTGATCAAGAAACCTGTTGGATCCAGATTAGTCAGCTGTAAGTGAATTTTCAAAGTTAAGGAAGGAATCGAAGGAGTGACATCAAAGAGATACAATGCAAGATTGGTCGCAAGGGGTTTCACTCAGAAAGAAGGTGTCAACTTCAATGATGTATTCTCTTTTGTTGTGAAGCACATGTTCATTCGAATGTTACTTGCCATAGTGTCACAGTTCGACCTAGAACTGGAAAAAATGGATGTAAAGATTGCTTTCTTGTATGGAGATCTAGATGAAACAATTATGATGAGGCAACTTGAAGGATATGCAGAAAACGGTAAGGAAGATTATGTATGCAAGTTGAATAGATCTTTATATGGATTGAAACAATCTCCTCGACAGTGGAATAAGAGACTCAACAAGTTCATGTCATATATAGGTTTCATTAGAAGTTAGTTCGACCAATGTGTTTACTTTAGATTTCGACCTGGAAATTCATTTGTTATTCTGTTACTTTATGTGAATAATATTCTCATAGAAAGCAAAAATGTCGAGAATGTAATGGAGGTGAAGGCTGAACTCAATAAGGAGTTCGATATGAAGGATCTAGGAGCAGCATCCAGTATTCTTGGGATTGACATCCAAAGAGACAAAAAGCAGTCGAAGTTATGCTTATCTCAAGAGACATACCTATGGAAGATTCTCGAAAAGTTTGGTATGTCGAATTCAAATCTGTTAGGACTCCAACAAACCCTCATATCAAGATGAATATAAATCAGTGTCCCAATATTGAGGTCGAAAGAGCTTATATGAAGAGCATCCCATATGCTATCATAATAGGTTCTTTGATGTATGTTGTGGTTTGTACTAGACCCGACATAACATATATAGTAAGTCTTGTAAGCAGGTACATGGCGAATCCTGGAAAGGCTCACTTGCAAGCATTGAAGTGGTCTCTAAGGTACATAAATGAGTCTCTAAACAGAGTCCTTATTTATGGTGGAGCATATGGTGAAAATAGTAAAGCAAAAATCGAAGGGTATGTTGACTCTGATTATGCAGGTTGTATGGATTCCATAAAATCTATTTCTGAAAATGTGTTCACTATTTTTGGTACAACAATCAGTTGGAAAGTAACACTTCAGAAGGTTGTTGCCTTATCAACCACTGAAGCGAAATATATCGCCCTCACTGAAGCTATGAAAGAAGCATTGTAACTTGAAGGTTTTTCTAAGGAACTAAAACTTCAAGGTCGAGTTATCACTAATAAATGTGATAGTCAAAGTGGTATACACAAGTCGAAGAATTCAGCCTATCATGAGTGAACCAAGCACATCAATGTGAGGCTGCATTTCGTCAGAGGGATAATCGAGCATGGAGAAGTCTAAGTGCTGAAGGTTTTGTTATATCACAATGTTGTTGATATGATCACCAAGATATTACCAAATTGCAAGTTTTTCCACTGTATGTAGTTGATAAAGCTGCATGAAGAAAGCTAGTTTGTTCCCTTTATGTTATAGAGTTTGCTCTAAGATAGAAATTTGTGAGATATTGAATCGAACTCTAGTATGGTTGAAGGGTAGCTTATTGGTTCGACAATTTGACAGAACCTTAGCATGTCGTCGAAGTCTGTTCACATGTTGTAGTCAAAATATGCTAGGATTGTTAGCATATCGAATTGGGCCTGTTTGTTATGCCCAATTGTTTAAGTTAGCTTGTTCTCTAAGTTAGCTTGTGTAATAAGCCTGTTATAAAAGCCCATTAGTTTATGGTGTTAGTTTTCTTATAAATAGCATACCAGTCTTTCATCATTGTATACCATAAATCCTAATTAGGATGAGAGAAATTATTTTCTATTATGTAACACTTGTAATCTTCTTTTGAAGAGAAAGTAAAGAATAACACTTTATAACCAATTTCATTGTGTTCTTATTGTTTTTCTTTTTTCTATCCTTGTGGGTTTCTTAATGATCAAGAAATCAATTATACGACATCGTTTTCATAACACTTAACTTTGCATAATAATTTGTGTAAAATAAAGAAAAAGAAATAACATAATATAATTAAGTACAACCGACGTAACCAAGGAATTTCACTACTTGCATGTAATCCTTCATCCAACCTGGTTTTTTTATTGCCTCTTTTTCACTATTGGACTCACTTATACCTACTGATAGGCTTGTATTATTTCTCTCCCCATCAAAAATCACATTGTCTTCAAGGTGGAAATCAGGATAACAAGCCTGAAAAGAAATCACTTGCTCTAACGAAGCTTCGTTAGCTGGAGAGCCGGTCCATTGGACTAGCAGCTGTGGACAAGGCTTCCCATGAATCAGAACAGTTTGGTAGGCCAAAATTTCCACAGGTTGTTCAACTGGTTGATTATCAAAACTACGTGGAGGAAAATCCTAACACGAAGGGTTCTCGTGACCATAGAAAGTTTTAAGAGCTGAAATATGGAATACCGGATGTATGCGACTTTCTGGAGGTAACTGTAACTTGTATGCCACTGAACCAATGCATTCAAGTATCTTATAAGGACCATTATACTACTTATAGAGCTTATGTTGATGATGGAGAAAAACCGATAATTGGCGGTAAGGTCCAAGGCGAACTATCACCTTATCACCCACAGCGAATGCGAAATTTTGACGGTGTGAATTGGCCTTTTGAGACATGCGATTTTGAGCTTGTAGCATGTTAGCCTTGAGACTAAGCATGAGTTCATCACGAATAGTCAAAGCTTCATCCAATATTGAAATAAATGTGGATTCACATGTGTAAGCCGGGATGGTGGGAGGCTTGCAACCATAAAGAGCTTCAAACGGAGACATTTGCAAGCCACTGTGGAAACTAGTGTTGTAGTGAAATTCTACATAGACAAGAAACAAAATACTATTAAAACAAAAAAATATTTTAACTATAAACATTTATCATAGTTATATGACTTGGACCGATTTGATCGATCAAATAAGAAATTAAAGTCGTCACCGGTCTGGTCATGCCATTGAACATTTTAATAACAAAATTAACACTAAACTGGTTAAATAGTTCAAGAATGGATGATAAATATTACAACAATGCTTTGTTTGACACTCAAATTTGACACCAATAACTACACTATATTCTTCCCCGTAATTTGACACCAATAACTACACTACATTGTTCCCTGTATTTATATAGTGAACAATGTTTTTTTAAAATAAAAATTATATTTATAAGAACACTGACGTGAACAGTGATCATGGACAATAACTTTTAGTAGTGAAACAAAGTTGGTTAATATAATATAAAAAGTTGATTAATGAAATAATGAAGTTGATTAATAAACGTTCATGTATTAAAAGTAATTTTTACTAGGAAAACAAAGTTGATTAATCAAAAGTAAAAAGTTGGTTAATAAAGTTATTATGTTGATTAATAAACACTCAGATATTAAAAATAATTTTTAGTAGGAAAACAAAATTGATTAATGAAATGTAAAATGTTAGTTAATAAAATTATGAAGTTCGTTAATCACACAATTTTATATTGGTACCATTTAATTAATATATATATATATATATATATATATATATATATATATATATATATATATATATATATATATATATTTATTTAAAATATTTTATTATTATAATATTTCACTATTCATCATATTGATTAATAATATAATACCTAATACATTTAGTATAAGAATATCATTTTTCTAAATATTAATGTGTTGATAAAGAGTTTAAAAAAAACATAAGTAAAATTTGAAATTGAAACAAGATATTGAAAAATGATATCTCTACAACTACACCATATGTCATTTAAAAAAAAGTACTTCTTAATTTTAAATAATTTAGGCCTTAGCGAGTTGGTAGAAATGCTTATCTATATTATAGAGTTGTTCCTTCTAGTGAGGAAGTTTTTTTTTTCTTCTGAAATGGTCATGCTCTAGGAAACTTAAAGAGTGGTTTTATATTCGTTCCTTAGTCGACGTTTTGGAAAAGTGGAAAGTGGGCATTTGCACCCATTCAGGTGATTAAATAAGTGATCCTCGAAGATGAGAGGCATAAAGTTGTTAAGGAAATTTTATGTGTCCCTGATTTAATGTATGTAGCCCCCTTTTATGGGGATTCTCCTTGTGTATCCACATTTTTACAGCCAAGTGGCAAAATATATTCTGTTCTATCATCTAATGATCATTCTTTTCCCTACTTTGTTTGAATTGTGTGATTTCTTGGGTGGAGGGGGGTCACTAGGTCCTAGAGTCTTATGTTGGATGAGATATATTTGTCTCTTAACATCATTGTTATGATGTCTTTTTGGATACAAATCTCGTCGTCTTGAAATACAAGAAAACTTCGATTTAGCGACGACTAAAAGAAAACACTATAAGGCTAAAAATCAGCGCTAAAATGTCATTAGCGTGAATGTAGTATTAAGATTGGGATGGACGCATCTAACCTAGAAGCTAACTTTAGTGTCTAGTCGACACTAGGTAGTGTCGACTTCTGGTAAGGCTAGGGCTAAGCTAAGATATGATTTAGAAGTTGCCGACACTATTGAGGTACACAACATCACCCGGTGGAGAAGCAATAATGTTAGTTATTTTATATTAACTTCGTCTTAAGCCACCATTAATATTCAATTTGCGTCGGTTTTTTGAGTTGCAAACTTGTTGTAAGTATTTACATGGCGTCACCCCCAAGAAACACAATGTGTCTTACATGTATGAAAGTTAGCGTTGGTGGTGGCCGACTAACAATATTTTTCTTAAATGATATTTTTAGGACGTATACGAACCTATTTAAAAACCTACTTTTAAATAAATCACACCACAATGTATTTTTGATACAGATTTTTTTATAATCAAATTTAAAAACAAAATCATTTTTACTTGAAAATAAAATATATCAAAATTAATTATACACATCTACATTCAATTATACTTACTCTAATCATGGAGCCAAACATACATGATTTTATGGTTAAAAGAAGTTTTCGTGGATGTACTAAATTCAATCGAGGTTTGACAATAAAATGGCGTTTGGCTGCTTATAAAACTGAAGTTTAAAATGCAAGTCTGTATAATATTTAATCAAATGGATGAATGAAGGTGAAAATGAAAAATATGTTCATAACTTCTTACATGTATGCATAGCTAGTATTGTATTCAGTAGCAAATCCAATGATAAGCCCCGCCCAAAACCAAAAGAAACACACAAAAATAGTTGTTTTCTGCAAAGCCAAAATCACTATTTTGATTACGCCTCAACTTTAACCGTGATAAAAAAATACAATGAATGAATATTGCAACGCGAGTTTCTATTTTAAAACAAACAAATAAAAGACAAATTAAAATATGTGTAATAAAGAGCTACAAACCTCAACACTTTGCTTCTTATAGTAACTGCCAAACTGTGACAATCCCCACAAGCAATTTTCTTTATCTTTAGACCTTGTAGTCAGTAGTCACTATGATCACAATGACCTAATCTTCCAAAATCACTCATGCGAAAGCATCATATGTGTGAGATATTCGATCAAACTCTAGTATGGTCGAAGAATATCTTCTAGGTTCGACATTTTGACAGGACCTTAGCATGTCGTCGAAGTCTGTTCACATGCTGTAGTCGAAATATGCTAAGATTGCTAGCATTTTGAATTGGGCATGTTTGTAATGCCCAATTGTTTAAGTTAAATTGTTCTCTAAATTAGCTTGTGTAATGAGTCTGTGTGTAAAAGCCCATTAGGTTAGTGTGTTAGTTTTCTTATAAATAGCATACTAGTCTCTCATCATTTCATAATACAAATCCTAATTAGGGTGAGAGAGGTTATTTGCTATTTTGTAACACTTGCAATCTTGTTTCAAAGAGAAAGTAAAGAATAACCGTTTATAACCAATTTCATTGTGTTCTTATTATTTTCTTCTTTTCTACCCTTGTGGATTTCTTACCAATCAAGAAACCAATTATACTTGGTAATTCCTACATTATTTTCACAAAAAAATGATGCGGTGACCATGAAGAAGATGCTGTCAACAAAGTATGAGATTGAAAAGTTCACCAGAGTGACGATTTCGGTCTATGATGCTTGGTTCAGCAGGGTTGTTTAGAAGCGTTGAAGGGAGATGCAACCATGAACACACGTTAAAGGATAAAGAAAAATTGACTATGCAGTTGATAAAGTTGCATGAAGAAACCTAGTTTATCCCCTTGATGTTATAGAGTTTGATTCAAGATGGAGATTTGTGAGATATTGAATCGAACTCTAGTTTGGTCGAAGAGTAGCTTCTTGTTTCGATAATTCAACAAGACCTTAGCATGCTGTAAAAGTCTATTCACATGATGTATTTGAAATATGCTAGGATTGTTAGCATGTTGAATTGGGTTTGTTTGTTATGCCCAATTGTTTTAGTTAGATTATCCTCTAAGTTAGTTTGTGTAATGGGCATGTGTGTAAAAGCCCATTAGGTTAGTGTGTAAGTTTGTTTATAAATAGCATACTAGTCTCTCATCATTGCATAATGCAAATCCTAATTAGGGTGAGAGAGGTTATTTGTTATTCTATAACACTTATAATCTTGTTTTAAAGAGAAAGTAAATAATAATAGTTTATAACCAATTTCATCGTGTTCTTATTGTTTTCTTCTTCTATACCCTTGTGAGTTTCTTACCAATCAAAAAACCAATTATAATTTATAATTATGACATCGTTTTCACAATAATATGAAAACTAAGATATCACTGATAAAGACATAATAGTAGTAGTAACTAATGGTAACTTAAGCTAGATATTATTTACTTGTAAGTTATGGTGCCATTTTAAAAATATGAATGCACATATTAATAGTTGTCAATTTTTAATTATCAAATATTAAAAATATACGAATATCATAATGCAAATGGAGAAAATGAATCGGACATGTTACCTCACTGGAAAATTGATCGAAACTAGTAGAAAATGGAGGAGTACATGTTGCACCGTTTCTGCATTATATTATCAAAACCTAAAAAACAAACTAATATTATTTTGATCTAACTAACAAAAAAAACAACGTGAGTGCTATAATATTCATAATAGTAATTCTTATTCACCTTTTATCATTTAGATAAAAACTAATTTTCAATTTTAAGCTCTACCACTAGTGACTAGTTTTATATTTAATCCATGTAGTTATGTTTACTATGATATTTTGGATCGAAGTCTAGTCTTGATAGGGATAATTTCATATTTGGATATGAGTTGTGCATGTTGTAGTTGAAGTCTGTTCAAACATGTAGAAGTCAAAGATGTGCGTGTTGTAGTCGAAGCTTGTTCTAGCATGCTATCGAAATATGATATCTTATAGTTTAAGTTAGCATATCGAATTGGGAAAATTTATTAGACCAATTGTTTAGTATGTTAGTTGAAAGATAGAGTTTAGTTATCTTATAAATAGCATACTAGTCATCACTTCTAAAAAAATCCATGGTAATCCTAATCAAAGGGAGAAAGTGGTGTGTTTGAGACTCAATTGTAAGAATTGTTCCCCAATGTGTAATTGAATCAAGAATCAAGTTTTTTAACCACTTTGATTGTTCTTTCTCTCCTCTTATATATTTTCCCTTACTTAGTGGTTTTCCTATTAATCAGGAAACTGATCATTCTCTGTTTTCTTAGGCGTCGCTTCACAAAAAAATTGTGCGATGATCGTGGAGGATAAAATGTTATCAACAAAGTATGAGATTGAAAAATTCACCGGTGTGAATGATTTCGGTTTGTGGCACTTGAAGATATATGCAAACTCTTCTTGTTCAACAGGGTTTGTTAGAAGCGTTGAAAGTATTAGAGAAGATAAATGCTGCCCTAACAGAGAAGAAGAGGACAACGATAACCAAGAAAGCCCACAATGCCATGATATTGAGCCTTGATGATAAGGTTCTCCGACAGGTATCGAAGGAGAAGATGACAACGGGTGTATGGAGCAAACTCGAGGGATTTCATATGACCAAATTATTGGTCAATCGTCTCTACCTAAAGCAAGCTCTGTATTCATTCAAGATGAGTGACGACAAAGTCTTGGCTGAGCAACTGGATATGTTCAACAAGTTGATTCTTGATATTGAAAATGTCGAGGTCAAGATTGATGATGAAGATCAAGCATTGTTGTTATTGTGTGCTTTACCTAAGTCTCATGCTCACTTCTAAGAGACTCTCTTGTATGGAAGAGAGTCCCTGTCCTTTGAATAAGTTTAATCGACCTTGTACTCTAAGGATTTGAACAAAATAAAGGAGCACAAGCCATCATCTGTTGTTGAAGGATTGTCTGTTAATGGAAAATTCTAAAAAAAAAGATGGTATGTTTGAGAAGAAGGGTATAGTTCTAAAGAATTCTTATGGTGGTAATGCTCATACTATAAGGTGTTACCATTTGTAAAAGGAGGGTCACATAAGAAAGGTGTACCATGAACGTATAAATAGTTATGGTGGAAAAGATAATGGTAATGTAACCAGTGCGCAAGATGATTATGAATCATCAGAGGTCCTGATGGTTTCAAGCAAAAACTCAAGCAAGGAGTGTATTATGAATTTAGGTTGTACTTTGCACATGACTCCAAATAAAAACGTGTTTGAGGAATTATGTGATCAACATGATGAACAAGTGTTGTTAGAATACAATAAATCCTACAAGATTACAAGAATTAGATCTGTCAGATTCAAGATCCATGATGAGTCAATGAGGCTATTGAATGATGTCAAGTATGTACCTAATCTAAAGAGGAATTTGATTTCTCTTGGTGAATTCAAAGGATATGTCTTCAAAGGAGAGCAAAGTATCCTAAGCGTAACTAAGGGGTCGAAGGAAGTCCTGAGAGGATAGAAAAAATAAGGCTTGTATACCCTTGAAATCGAGGTTGTAAGTGGTTCATTAGATGTGGCATCCACAAAACATGTGTCAAAGACTGAGCTATGGCACAAAAGACATGGCCATGTTAGTGAAAAATCCTGGTTGAATTGTCAAAACAAAATCTAATATATGGTGACAAGGTTGAAAAAATGGAGTTTTATGAACCTTGCGTGTTTGGTAAATCTCATGGGTGAAGTTTAAAAATGATAAACAAAGAACATATGGATCCCTTGATTGCATTCATGATGATCTTTGGCGGTATGCAAGGAATTCTTCACACTTAGGTGCAAAGTATATCCTATCCATAGTTGATGATTATTATAGAAAGTTGCGGGTATTAATCTAGAAGACTAAGGATGAAACTTTTGAAAATTTCAAAAGTTGCAAGACTCTGGTCGAAAACCAAACTGGCAGAACAAACAAGTGTTTGAGGACCGACAAAGGTCTTGAATTTTGCAATGAGGCTTTCGATAGCTACTGTATTGCGTATTATATTTCAAGGACCCAAACTACAGAAGGTACTCCGCAACAAAATGGTTTAGCTTAAAGGTTTAATCGAACCATTCTGGAAAGAGTGAGGTGCATGTTAGTTAGTGCAGGATTAAAGAAGGTGTTTTGGGCAGAAGCTGTTGTGACTACAACATACCTGATAAATATGAGCCTCTCGACTACCTTGGGGATGAAGATACCTGAAGAAGTATGATCAGGACATCCACCTAATCTCGATAGACTTGGAGTATTTAACTGTTTAGCCTATGCTCAAATTAGCAGGACAAGGTCGAACCTAGAGCTCTAAGATGTATGCTCCTTGGATACCCTGAAGAAGTTAAAGCTTATAGGTTGTGGTGCCTAAATCCAAGTCATAAGAGGTGTATCGCAAGTATATATGTAATTTTCAATGAAGCTGATATGGCTTTCAAGAAAACTGATGACGTTGGTCGAAGTATGAAGATTTTTGAAGAGGAGATGGAACAGGAAGAAATTCATGTTGAGGTGGAGCATATTGATGCTGAATTGCATGACCCATATGATGTCAAAGAATAAGTACAAGTTGTTGATGAAGATGAGGATACTGATAATGACTATGTGTTGACAAGAGACAGGTCGAGAAGAGTCATCAAAGCCACCTCAGATGCTTTGTTATGTAGATCTCATAACATTCACATCAATCTCTGCAAGTGAGGTTCTTGATGAAGAACCTATAGACTATAAGGAAGCTGTGAGGAGTCAAAACAAGACTGGATGGCTGAAAGCCATGGATGTGTGATCAAATCTCTTCATCATAATCAGACTTGGATGATCGAGAAACCTCGAGGGGCCAGGTTAGTCAACTGTAAGTGGATTTTCGAGGTTAAGGAAGGAATAAGAGGAGTGGTGTCGAAGAGATTTAAGGCAAGGTTGAATGCTAGGGGGTTCACTTATAAAGAAGGTTTCAAGTTCAATGATATGTTCTCACCTATTGTAAAGTATAAACCCATTAGAATGTTATTAGCCATAGTGGCAAAGTTTGACCTAGAACTTGAACAAATGGATATGAAGACCACCTTCCTATATGGTGATCTAGATGCAACAATCTTGATGAGGAAACTTGAAGGGTATGAAGAAAAGGGAAAGGAGGATTATGTGTGCAAACTGAATATGTCTTTGAATGGCCTCAAATAATCTCCTCGAAAATGGAATAGGAGATTCGAGAAATTCATGTCACACATAGGTTTCACTAGGAGCCAGTTCAACCAATGTGTTTACTTCAGATTTAGACCTAGAAATTCACTTGTTATTTTGTTTCTTTATGTGGATGGCATCCTCATAGCAAGCAATAATGTCGAGGATGTTATGAAGATGAAGGCTGAACTCAATAAGGAGTTCGACATGAAGGATCTAGAAGCTGCATCCAGGATTCTTCGGATTGACATCCTGAGAGATAGAAAGTAGTCGAGATTAAGCTCTCAAGAGACATACGTACTGAAGATTCTTGACAAGTTTGGCATGTCAAATTCAAAGTCTATGGTAACACCGACTAAACCTCAGCTCAAGCTGAGTACAACTTAAAGTCGTAATACTGAAGTCAAAATAACCTATATGAATAACATTTCATATGCTAGTATAATAGGTTCTTTGATGTATTCTATGGTCTGTACGAGGCCATACATATCATACAATGTGAGCCTTTTGAGAGGGTACATTACCAACCTTGGAAAGACGCACTAACAAGCATTGAAGTGGATTCTAAGGTACATAAATGGGTCTCTGAGCAGAGTCTCTATTTATGGTGGAGCCTGTGGTAATGATAGCAAAGTCGAAATCAAAAGATTTTTCGACTATGATTATGCAGGTTGAATGGATTCCAGAAAATCTATTTCCGAAGTATTCACTATGTTTGGCACGACGATCAGTTGAAAAGCAACACTTCAGAAGTTTGTTGTCTTATCAACCACTAAAGCGTAGTATATTTCTCTTACTGAAGTTGTGAAAGAAGCATTGTGGCTTGAAGGTTTTGCTAAGGAGCCAAAACTTCAAGGTCGGGCTATCATTGTTAAATGTGATAGTCAAAGTGCAATACACCCGTCGAAGAATTCAACATATCACGAGCGAATCAAGCACATTAATGTGAGGCTGCATTTCGTTAGAGAGATAATAGAGCATGGATAAGTTCAAGTGCTGACGGTTTCGACTGATGACAATGTTGCTGATATGATCACCAAGTCATTGCCAAGTAGTAAGTTCTTCCACTAGTTGATAAAGTTGGACGATGAAAGCTAGTTTGTCACTTAATATTGTAGAGTTTGTTCCAAGATGGAAAATTATGGTATTTTGGATAGAACTCTAGTCTTCACAGGGATAACTTCATGTTTCGACAGGAGTTGTACATGCTATAGTCGAAGTCTGTTCAAGCATGCAAGATTCGAAGATGTGCGTGTTGTAGTCGAAGCTTGTTTTAGCATGCAGTCGAAATATGTTAGCATGTAGTTTAAATTAGCATATCGAATTGAGGCAGTTTGTTAGGCAAATTCTTTAGTATGTTAGTTGAAAGTTAGAGTTTAGTTTTCTAATAAATAACATAGTAGTTATCACTTCTAAAAAAATCTCTGATAATTTTAATCAGAGGAAGAAAGTGGTGTGATTGAGATTCAATTGTAAGTATTGTTCTCTAATGTGTAATTGGATCAAAAATCCAATTTTTCAACCATTTTGATTGTTCTTTCTCTTATCTTCTCTCTTTTCTTTTTCCATTGTGATTTTCTTGTTGATCAACAAATCAATCATAGTCTATTTTCTTGGGTATCGTTCACAACATTTATTAATTTACCAAAATCTAAATAAATAAAAATCCAATAAGTACTATAATTTTTTAGCAATCCTAAAAAAATGGGTTAAAGTGGTGGGATTATGTTAACCCACTACAACATTGATGTTCATTCCCCTTATTGCACAGATCATCTGAACCAAAATCAAACATAACAGGAAAATCAAATATGAACTAATTGTATAAAAAACAATTCAGTATTTGGCATGCATTAAACAACAAATATAGTCTGTTTCTTTAGCCTTTTCTGAAACTTGATCACACTTTTCAACTTAGATACATATGTAATGGTTATTTTTATTGGATTCTTGTGTATAGTTGAGTTATAGGGCCAGTTTGTTTTAGCTTTAAAAAAATAGATTTTTTCTTTGTATTTTTGAAAATGGATTTTACAAAAATGTTTTTCAAAATATTACAAGTTTTTTTAAATTTATTTTTTAAAAATTAAAAGATTGAATTGTTCATTGTATAACATAAATATACATTGTTGAAGATCAAAACATAGTCAAAATCACAATTTTTTTTAAAAAATTGTATCTCAAAAATGATTTTTAGAAAAAGCTATTTGAAATAGCTTCAAAATTAAGTGATTTTTTAAAATTTTGATATCCAAAAAAAGTTTCGATAAAATTATAAAATACCTAAAATAACATTTTAAGAATAACTATTCAAACAAAATTTTCATTTGAAACTTTTATGAAAAGTTTCTTTGTAAATTTTTTTTACACTAAAATATATAACACTATAAAAATCATTTTAAAAAAAAGCCAAAACAAACAGGCTCATTATTATATATGAATGCAATTTTTTCTTCTAGAATTTAATTAACAGAATATATAGTCATCAAATATAATCGTGGTTACTAAATGTGCAACTAAAAACTCATACACACATATGTTTGGTACAATTCGACGAAAACACCATGATATCATTTTCATCTCCGCGCTTTCCAACAGAAACATAACATCACCAAATTTCGAATACAAAATATTAAAAAGAAGAAAAAAGATCACAATCAAGTTGTTAATCAAATCTAATCTAACAGTAATTATCGAGAATGAACGTTTGAGTGGTGACCGAAAGTCTTGTATTGATTCTTTATAAATAGAGAAATAAAATACTTTTGGCTTCATGAATCTTTATAGATGTACAAATGATATAGTTCTAAATAATAATCGAACAAGATATTAATAATCTAAATGAAAGTTAAACATAAGAGGAACTTACTTTTAACAAATTGAAACCAAGCTTTTGAAAGCAAGATTGTACCCTTTTTAGAAACACAATCTCCATCTCTAGAAAATATATCATATTTTCTAGATCAGTCATCTCAAACTCATTCATCAACATCTTTTTGAACTTAGCTATCTCATCTAAATAACTACCTGTTAGCAATATGTCATAAATATATAGACACACTAGAATATATTGCTATCAGATGTATGCTGAACATAAACGCCATACATTTTCTGAATTCTTGAAGCTTGAAAAATGAATTAATTTTCAGATTCCAGGCTTTAGGAGCTTGTCTCAGTCCATACAAGGCTTTATGCAACTTGTACACATTCCCTTTCTGATTCTTATTCAAAAATCCAGAAGGTTGTGATACATAAACTTCCTCTTGTAAATGATCATTTAGAAATTCAAATTTCAAAAATGCATCAGAGATCAATCCGTGTTAGCATCTATAACTATCACCAACCTGATTGTTTCATGTCTAGCTACAAGAGCAAACACTTCAAAGTAATCTAGTCTAGATTTCTGTAGAAATCCTCTAGCTACTAACCTTACTTTGTGTTTACCAATTGATCCATCTAACTTTAGTTTCACCTTGTAAACCCATATGACACTAATGAATTTCTTGTTCTTTGGAAGCTCAGTAAACTCCCAAGTGTTGTTTCTTTCTATAGCCTCAGGTTCTTCTTTCATGACCTTCAACCACACTTTCTTCTTGAGAGATTCTTCTGTACTTACTGGTTCAGAGTTTACCAACATGGCACACTAAATGACTTCCCCTTCAAAGTCTATCTCAGTATCTTGCAACATTTCAAACTCTGCAAATCTTCTTGGTATTTGTATGATTCTTTGTGGTCTCTGAACTTGTTCAAAACCTTCTTCAGATGCTGGAACAATATAAGATGTTGGATTACCTTCAAAAGTATGATTATCGCCAAATTATGGATCACCATTAGAATCTGGATTAGAATCAGATTCACCTTCTGAGTCAGACTCGTCTTCAAAATCTTCTTCAGTCTTAGAGTCACCTTCAGATTCTGACTCATCTTCAGAGGCATATTCTCATTCTAAGTCCGAAACGTCTTCAGAAGTTAACTCAGGTGTTAACCCTATACCAGAGTTTGATTGAGACTTGTTCCAGTCTCACGTTTCTGATTCTTTCACAATGATATCTCTTCTGAATTCCACTTTGTTAGTGACAAGATAGTAGAGCTTATAAGCACTAGTACCATGGTACCCTACAAGCAACATAATTCTGCTTCTGTCATCCAACTTCCTTCTCTTAGCATATGGTACATGTTTATAACAAACAGAGTCAAAAACCTTAAGATGACTCACACTTTTCTTATCTTCAGTCCACTTCTCAAACAAAAAAATTCCTTCACCTTCTTAGTTGGACACTTGTTGAGCATATATGTTGCAATGGCAACAACTTCTCCCTACAAGGTGTAAGGGAGCTTCTTCTCCTTCAGCACGCTCCTTGTCATATCAAGTAAAGTTCTGTTTCTTCTTTTAGCAAGACCATTATGCTGAGGAGTGTATGGAGCAGTAACCTCATGCTCAATTCCATTTTCCTCACATAACCTTCTGAACTCCGTAGAGTTGTACTCACCTCCACCATCAGTTCTGAGAATTTTCAGCTTCTGACCACTTTGTTTTTCAGCCTTCACCTTGAACTTCTGAAACTCACCAAACACCTCATGCTTAAACTTGATGAGTGCTACCCATGCCATTCTGGTGAAATCATCCATAAATGACACAAAATACTTGTTTCCTCCATATGAAGATACTTCATATAGTCCACATACATCAGAATGCACTACTCCTAAATCATGTTTTCCTCTTGGACCCACTTATGATGCAAATGGAAATATAGGTTCCTTACTTTCATGCATATCTCACATGACTTCTCAGGCTTCACAATCTTAGGAATGCCAAGTACCAGCTCCTAAGAACTGAAATACCCTAAACTTTTGAAGTTCAAATGCCTCAATCTCTTATGCCACAACTCACTGTCACCTTCAATACCTTCTGCACTAAGGCATTTAGTTTTGGATGTTTCCATATTCACCTTGAATGTTTTGTTGCTTCTCTTTTCAGACTACGTAATCAACTTCTGATCAGAATCATACAACTTCAGGAGATTATCCTTCATAGTCATTAAGAAATCTTTCTCAATTAGATGACATACACTCATCAGATTGCTCTTCATGCCAGGAACATACCAAACATCCTTGATCAGAATAGTTTTTCCATTCTTCACTCTAACCTTGACATTTCCCATTCCTTCAGCATTCAAATACTTATCATCAGCACATCTGATTTTTGTCCTCTTTCTAGAGTCAAAATTAATCAACCATTGTTTATTTCCAGTTAAGTGATTTGAGTAGCTAATGTCAAAATTAATCAAATTGAGGAGTAAGTGATCTCAATATCTTCTCAATGATTAATTGTTCAAAAAGAGTCTCTCCATAAGATTTCATCTCATTTATGATCAGAATCACTCTAGAGATGTAATAGTGTATCTTCTCATTGTTCTTCATGTTGAGATTCTCATACTGCTTACGCGAAGACTGAAGTTTCACCTTCTTCACCGATGCATCACCTCAATAGCAACATACTATTATGTTCCACGCATCCTTCGCCGTCGTCGAATCAATGATCTTCTCAAACACATTCACATCCACACACTGATGGATGTAGAATAGAGCTTTCTGATCTTTCTTCCTCAACTCTCTATACATGTTCCTTTGTGCTTCAGTAGCATCTGCTGCAACCACTGCATAACAGTCATTGACGAGATGAAAAACATCTTGAGCGCCAAACAACACACGCGTCTGAATCATCCATCGATTCTGATTCTTTCTATAAAATACTGAAAGTTTCGTATTCAAGCTACCATTTCCACCATTCATCTTCAATCTTGTGCAAGAATTCACTCAGATCTCACCAAACACTCGTGTTTCCCAATCCCTCAGAATCAAGAAATATGATTTAGTTACGTTTCTGATCTTGAATTCAACGTGAATTCAAGAAACGAAATCAATCACGCACGCCTCACTGTTCACTCAGTATTTTCCGTATATCCGAATCGGAGTGCTAGATATCAATTGTTGGTGCACAAGAGGAAGAAGGTGAAGATGGTAAAGATGGAAGAGAGAGTAGAGAGAAAAGTTGTAACTAATGTTTCTTAGAAATTGAAATTATGTTACTCTAATCAATTCTATTACAAAGAGTTGTTTATACTCAACCAACTAAATGAAAGTTAAATGCTAATTAAATTAAATCTAAATTCAAATTCAAATTCAAATGAATTATATCTAACAAATTCAACTCCTCCTCAGATGCTCACAAAATTCAAAAACCTACAAAACAAAATCAAAACTTAAAGAAACGAGTAATGGAATACGAAAGAGGAGATAAAAAGGGTTAATTTAAAGTTAGTGATTAGTAGTACCTTGTATAACAAGTAGTGGAGGCATCGGTGATAGAGAGGTTGAAGTGTGTATCAAACCAAGTGCCCTTCACGAATATTGCTTCTTCTTCTCCATTAGCATCCAAAAGTCATCCATCTTCTTCTGTGTTTGTTTACAAGTTGTGCATATTCCTAGTCTAGAAGCTATAACATTTTTAACAGATTAACAATTAGCCTAATCTAGAATCTTCTAGTACCTAGCTAGTTTAGAGATTTATATAAGAGAATGATGCTTTTTGGATCATGTAACAAAAATTCATTACATTCATACAAAAATTGAACAAGTAGAAGCTTACAAGTATAACTAACTACAAGCTGAACTTAATCAAAACTGAACTGAAAAACTGAACAGAAACATACAAGTACAAACTTTTGTTGACTCGCGATAAAACAAAACTCAGCAAGGTCTAGTTTGTAATACAAATCAGTGCAAATAAAACATAATAAAGGTTTCTAGATAGGAAGACTGCTCATCCACTGACTGCAAATAAATCACTCACTTTTTTCTCCATCTTTCGTCTGCTCATCAAACTCATGAATTTCAAAGTCACATCACACAATATTTCAAATAAATGCATGATGATAATGGGAAATGTTATATGAAACCATATGAAGGTAGAGGACACTAGCAGGATTATATAAAATCAAATTTTTTGAGATAGCTTGAATGGTGTTTGTTTCTAGTGGATTTTCTCACTGCAGTATTAATATTTTGAATATTAGATAAAAGAGATAGAAGAAAGCAAATTTTCATTCATTCATTAGTTACAATCAATTGTTATATAGAAACTTATAATCTAATAACTTCTAACTAATTGTAACAAACTTTAATTTATATGGAATATAATATGGCAAGACTACACTAAGCTACGATATTCAGCTTTTGAATGTAACTTTTGAAAGCAACTTCTTAATGCCTTCAGCTTCTGAGAGCTTGTGCAGTCTCTGCAAGCTTTAACCTCCGAGAGCTTCCTCTGAGAGCTTCAGCTTTAACATGGTGCATGCATATCAGGGTTGGACTCTATTTACTAGTATTTTTAGTAAACAAATCACAAGTTTTAGTTCATTTAAAGGATTAAACTCGAAAAAATCCTAAGGACAATTTGTACAAAACGGTTTGAAAAAATGTATTCATGCTTGATAACTTAACGTTTGAATATAGAACAATTGGATAGAAATTTCAAGAAGTAGAAGGTAGAATTGCTTGAAATGATAAAATTAGCGTCGAAAATCATAAATAAATCAAATAAAAATGCTTAGATTAAAAGTGGATACAAATTCATACATTTATAACAATTTTTTTATCTCTTTAACTTAAATGTTTGAATTCTATAGAGAACAACAATTGTAAGCACCAATCACATAGATGGAATTTGTTTATATACTAATTACGTCACTAACTATCGACAATGGTAAACTCTCCAGCACTCGACACATACACTGCTACGTGGATTTATGTCCTCTATTTTATTTTCACGTGTCTTCAATGTTTGAACAGCTGCAAAATCAGTGTCTTCAATGTTTGAACAGTTGCAAAATCATTACTTCCGTTGAAAAACATCTTCAGATCGTCCATCTGCCTCTGTCGAAAATCCTCTGTCGAAAATCCTCCCTATCGAACTCTGGGACTTTGGTGTCGGAAACATGATTTAGCTATATATACCTAACTTGTATATTTATCTCACCTTCACTTTCGTCGAACATGTTTAGTCGAAAATCTCAAACTAATAGAGTTATAAATTTAATTGGAGACATCTTAATATTGATCAATAGAGAATTGGCAAAGGGGCTCCATGAAAGAATCATAAAAAAGAACAACATTAGTGGCATGGTCGGTGAAATTGGAAGCATGAAAAATGTCTAGAAATGAATGTGTTATGAAGAAGCATGTAATAAAGAACATATTGCTTGGTTTCAGGTTTATAAAGAAAAACCTTTATAAAAGCGGTGTTCAATTTTAAGACCTCTGCTTGATCTCTATGGACCATGCATTATGCAACTTTTTGCACCATGGAATGCTCAATTTCAAGATTCAAAAGGGTTGATATCTTTTGGATAGCTATTAAACTCTTAAATGAAATAAAAGTATTTATACTACGGCACTTGGTTGCCATGCTGTAAAATGTGTGTTTTAAACATCAAAATACAGACAATATATATAATAATATGTTTACCTCTACATCTCATTTGTTTATATATAACTTATATAAATTTTAAAAATACACAAAATTGAATGATACTGTATTTTATTTCAAATTGATCTCAGAATCATAATATTTTTCATTATCATATTTTCTTAAGTTATACATTGAATAGGCTGATGAATGTTCTAGATCTAGAAAAAGAACATTGCTAAGTATTACAAAGATATTTTCACATGAATGGCTTGAATGTGACATGACTTGTGTCTTTTTGTTTACAGAAATCATGCCCGTGTGTAGAACATTATTGTTTCTTTTGTAAACGTTATCAATATCTTTTAAAAAAATAGCCTTTCATTTACAAAACTTTAATAGTTTAGATCAGTTATTTTAGAAGGAATTAGATTGAACTTTAATATGGTCGAATGATAGTTTCTTGGTTCGACAATTCGACTGGATCATTAACATGTCTTCGAAGTCTGCTCACATGTTGTAGTCGAAGTATGCTAGGATTGTTAGCATGTTGAATTGAGCATGTTTGTTATACTCAACTGTTTAAGTTAGCTTGGTCTCTAAGTTAACTTGTGTAATGAGACTGTGTGTAAAAATGTATTAGGTTAATGTCACTACGCCAAAAACTGGAATAGACAGCGCACCTTAGAGGGCGCTTTATTACAAAAGCGCTCTCTAAAGTGAAGCGAAAAATAAGGAGCAATAGACAGCGCACTTTAGAGGGCGCTTTTGTAATAAAGCGCCCTCTAAGGTGAAGCGAAAGAATAAGGAGGAGATAGAGGGACAACAATACATGACGCTTTTTATAAAACGCCCTCTAAGGTTATCCTTAGAGGGCGCTTTTACTAAAGCGCTGTTATAAGTCCATGTGCATTTCCAGCTTATAAAGCGCTTCTGGAAAGCCTTAGAGAGCGCTTCCATAAGCGCCCTCTTAGGCCCCCTTTAGAGGGCGATTTTTTTCCACAAGCGCCCTCTAAGGTGAAACGAAAAAATAAGGAGGAGATAGAGGGACAACAATACATGGCGCTTTTTAGAAAGCGCCCTCTAAGGTTACCCTTAGAGGGCGCTTTTAATAAAGCGCTGTTATAAGTCCATGTGCATTTCCAGCTTATAAAGCGCTTCTGGAAAGCCTTAGAGAGCGCTTCCATAAGCGCCCTCTTAGGCCCCCTTTAGAGGGTGCTTTTTTTCCACAAGCGTCCTCTAATGTCCCCTTTAGTAAACATTAAAATTATAACATACTGCGCGTTTTGTTATTTCACTATCTGTTATTTTCGTTCTTTTTCACGTTAGGGTTCTAAGGCGTTTTCCTTCCACCTCTGTTAGATCTACATTATTACTGCGCGTTTCCTCCTTCTACCAATCAAAGGTACACGCTTTGCCCAATTTCTGTTTTATGTTATTGCTTTGTTTTAGCTTTGCCCAATTTCTGTTTTATGTTATTGTTGTCTATGCTACGTTTATTTCAACCTATAAAGTTTCAATATTCATAGTCATTTAAATAGTTTGGGTTTATTAGGAAATTGACGGTTGGTTTTTAGTGACCATGATAGCGCATGCAATGGGACTACATTACCCAGTAGTTAGGGTTATACGACCTATGAACATATGATTTTGTGTCAACACCAGTATCATTAGAAACCTAGGTCCGAATGTGTTTGAACTCTTCTGAAATTGTTTTTTGTTTATTCTAATTAGTAATGGATAATACATGGATGTCTTCCAATCGATTGTCGAGAGAGTACGAGAATGGGGTATCAGAATTCGTTAAGTTTGCCGTTGCGCACGCCGAAGACCCCAGTAGAATGATATGTCCTTACTTGGGTTGTTGTTATGGGAAACGGGTTGACGCAGTTCAGTTGACATCGCATCTAATGAGGCATGGAATTGATCGAAGTTATACATGTTGGAATTTGCATGGTGAGAAAAGTAACGAGAATGTTGAACCGGGGGATAGTACGACCTATGCCTCAAACTATAGTGGCGCAGATACATACGATTGTGATCGAGTTGAAGAGATTGCAGAAGCACTTGAAGGAGATCTTAAGGATTGTCCCGAAATGTTTGAGAGGTTGGTAAGTGATGCAGAGAAACCTTTGTATGATGGTTGCACTAAATTCACAAGATTGTCTGCGGTATTAAAGTTGTACAACTTAAAGGCGGGCAATGGATGGTCGGATAAAAGTTTCACAGAGTTATTAGCCCTTTTGAAAGATATGCTTCCTGAGGATAATGTTCTTCCCAATCGAACATATGAGACCAAAAAGATGTTGTGCTCTATTGGCATGAGCTATGATAAGATACATGCATGTCCAAACGATTGCGTTTTGTTTCGAAATGAGTATGCATCGTTAAATGAGTGTCCTAAATGCGGTGTCTCGCGATATAAGAACAAGTTGTCTCCAGCAAAAGTCTTGTGGTATTTTCCTGTTATTCCGAGATTTAGACGCATGTTTCGTAGTGAAACCGATTCAAGACACTTGACCTGGCATGCAGATGAAAGAATTATAGATGGAAAGTATCGACATCCGGCAGATTCACCACAGTGGTTGAAAATTGATAATGATTATCCTGAATTTGGAGAAGAATCAAGAAACCTTCGCTTGGAATTATCTACTGATGGAATGAACCCACACGGTATCCAGAGTATCTCACACAGTACATGGCCTGTGATTATTATGATTTATAACCTACCTCCATGGCTATGTATGAAGCGTAAGTACATGATGTTGTCTATGTTGATTTCTGGACCTAAACAACCAGGGAATGACATAGACGTGTAATTGAAGCCCTTAATCGAAGATTTAAAGATTTTGTGGGAGACCGGTGTGGAGGTTTATGATGGATATAGGAAAGAAAGTTTCAACTTGAGGGCGATGTTGTTTGGCACAATTAATGATTTTCCAGCATACGGAAATCTATCAGGGTATAGCATAAAAGGTCAATGTGCGTGTCCTATTTGTGAAGATAAAACAGATTGGAAGCGCTTGGAGTTTGGTCAGAAGAATGTCTTTCTCGGTCATCGGAGATTCTTAAATTCAAATCATCACTACCGTGGATGGAGAAAGGCGTTCAATGGAGAGACAGAACAAGGCAGAGCTCCACCTATATTGACGGGTGATCAAATTTTTGAAAAGGTGAAAGATTTGGATACTCAGTTTGGCAAGCCTTTTGCCCACACACTTGTCAAAAGTGGGTGGAAGAAGAGGTCGGTTTTTTTTGAATTGCCGTATTGGAAGTCCTTGTATGTGAGACATTTTCTTGATGTTATGCATATTGAAAAAATGTATTTGAAAGTGTTATTGGCACGTTACTCAATATACAAGGAAAGTCTAAGGATGGCCTTAAGGCAAGAAAGGACTTGATAGCGATGGGAATAAGAACTGAATTAGGACCCTTGAAGAAAGGAAAACGAACATATCTACCTCCTGCTGCTTATACTCTATCTAGAAAGGAGAAAAAAACATTGTGTAAGTTTCTAAGTGAAGTTAAAGTTCCAGAAGGGTACTCTTCAGATATTAGAAGACTTTTGTCTATGAAAGACCTCAAGTTAAAGAGTTTAAAGACCCATGATTGCCATGTTATAATGGAACATTTTCTCCCAATAGGTATACGTTCTATTCTTCCAGAAAAAGTAAGAAGCTCTATAACTAAGTTGTGTTCTTTCTTCAAGTCAATTTGCAGTAAGGTGATCAATCCTGCGATCTTACCAATGTTGCAAAAAGAAATCGTTATTACTTTGTGTGAGCTTGAAATGTTTTTTCCTCCATCATTTTTTGACATAATGGTACATCTAGTTGTTCATCTTGTGAAAGAGACACAATTGTGTGGACCAGCTTATATGAGATGGATGTACCCTGTTGAACGTTATATGAAAATATTAAAAGGGTACGTGAAGAACCGAAGTCGACCAGAAGGTTGTATGGTTGAAAGATACATTGTTGAAGAAGCGATTGAGTTTTGTACTGAATATTTGTCTAATGTTCAGTCAATCGGACTCCCCAAGTCTCAGCTTGTCGAAAAGAAAGAAGGAAAAAATCTAATTGGAAATAAAATCGTGGCAGTATCAAGGGTCGAACGGGATCAAGTGCATTTGTATGTTCTGCACAATGAGAATGAGGTTGAGCCGTATGTTGAAATTCACAAGGATGTTCTCCGAGGTTTAAATCCCAATAGAAATGAAAATTGGATAGTACGAGAGCACAATCGATGTTTTATACCTTGGTTTAAGGATCATATTTATTCAAAGTATTATTCAGATCCCGCTTCAATAACAGAAAGGTTGAGATGCTTAGCATATGGTCCAAGTTTCCATGTTTTTTCTTATAGCGCATACGCGATTAATGGATACACATTTTATACCAAAGAACAAGATGATAAAAGTACTATGCAGAATAGTGGTGTCACCGTGGTAGATGAAGCAATGCACATATCAAGTGTGAAGGACTTAAACCCCAAATTTGCAAATCTGTCGTATTTTGGTGTTATCGAGCGCATTTGGGTGTTTGATTATGAGAAGTTTCAGATTCCTATATTTGGTTGCAAGTGGGTTGAAAATAATAACGGCATTCGAATGGATAAGTCAGGATTTTTGCAAGTGGATCTTAATAGGGTGGGATACAAAGATGAGTCTTTTATTCTAGCCTCTCAAGCTAGACAAGTGTTCTATGTCAATGATCCGAAAAGTACGAAATGGTCTATAGTTCTTGTTTCCCTTTTTTCAACCCTTGTAAATTTCTTGTCGATCAAGAAACCGATTATACTTTGTTATTTCGGTATCGTTTTCACAACAAATTGGTGCGGTGAGCGTGGAGAAGATGTCGTCAAGAAAGTATGATATTGAAAAGTTCATTGGAGTGAACGATTTTGGTTTGTGGCGCTTAAAGATGAAAGCCCTACTGGTTCATCAGGATTATTTAGAAGCGTTGAAGGGAGTCGAAGTCATGGACATTGCGTTAACGGACAAAGAAAAATGACTATGATAGAGAAAGCCCACAACGCCGTATTATTGAGTCTTGGTGATAAGGTTCTTCGACAAGTTTCCAAGGAGACGACGATGTCGAGATTATGGATGAAACTCGAAATTTTGTACATGACCAAATCGTTGGTCATTCGCCTCTACTTGAAGCAAGCTATGTATTCATTCAAGATGAGTGAAGACAAAGTTCTGTCTGAGCAGTTGGATATGTTCAACAAGCTGATTCTTGATCTTGAAAATATCGATGTTAAGATTGAGGATGAAGATCAAGCACTGTTGTTGTTGTGTGCTTTGCCCAAAACACATGCTCACTTTAAAGAAACTCTCTTGTATGGAAGAGAGTCTCTGACCTTTGAAGAAGTTCAATCAGCCTTGTATTATAAGGATTTGAACGAACGAAAGGAGCGCAAGCCATCTTCGACTGGTGAAGGCATGTCGGTTAAGGAAAAATTCACAAAGAGAGATGACAAGTTCGACAAGAAGAAGAGTAAAAGTCAGCATAAGTCTTATGGTGGTGATGCGTCTGGTATTCGATGTTATCACTGTAAGAAGGGGGGTCATACAAGAAAAGTGTGCCCTGAATGCCTGAAAGATCATGTAGGTAAGGTAATGGAAACACAACTATTGTTCAAGATGATTTTGACTCATCTGATGTTCTTGTGGTTTCAAGCGGCGACTCAAGTAAAGAGTGGATTATAAATTCAGGTTGCACTTGGCACATGAATCAAAACAAAGACTTGTTCGAGGAATTATGTGATCAAGATGGTGGATCTGTATTGCTTGGAAACAATAAAGCTTATAAGATTGCATGTGTTAGATTTTAGAGATTCAAGCTCCATGATGAATCAATAAGGTTGTTGGCTGAAGTCAGGTATGTACCTGATTTGAAGAGAAATTTGATTTCTCTTGGTGAATTCTGTAACACCCCTTTTTCTACCCCAAATTATTTAGCATATAATCAGAGTAAATAAGCACGTATATAAAGAAAAGGGCGTCACATCGACGTTTTCGAAACTTAAACTTTCAAAAACCAACAATACACCTGGTCATTCAAAATAACACATTTCACTCATCATGAATATTCAAGCAATATGCGTTCGCAGCGGAAAATAAAGAATATTCATGTATTTCATAATATGATCCATGTCCCATACCATGATCATCTCTCAATAATCACTTCAAACAAAATAAAACAGTTAATGACATAAAGCATATCAAAATAAGATATGAGTTCAACACCACTAATCTACCCAGTGTTACATGACCAGAGCATTGACTCATTACCGAAATTTAAACTAAATACGGAAACTCTCCATCTATTCTTGAGCGAGCTACCGTCCACCTACTCCAGCAATACTACTCTGTAGTATCTGCACGATACCCATGTAAAGGTAAGATTCAAACAGAAAGGGTGAGAATTCAAAATCATTATGAAATAGCATAACAAGGCACAATGAATTAAAACACAATTTAAGAATTCATTACACTTGGTATAATCACGTCAATAATATTAACCAACAATCATCTCACATATTTCAAACGTACATCTCAACCACATCAATACATGCATTCAATGACCACATAATTATAGACGACTCTATGCAAGACAATGTGACTCCATGCATGTGGTACCTCAATGTGAACTCAAAGTTTCACCGCTTTCCGATTCAATATCTAGAATCCAAGCCACGCTTCCGATCCGGACAAGACCAAAGCCCTACGCCTGTTTCCAATGAAGGATCACCGCTTAAAACTACGCCTAATCCCAATTAAGGAATTAACGTCTGCTACGTCTGTTTCCAATGAAGGATCACCGCTTAATACTACGCCTGATTCCAAGTAAGAATCAACGTCTGCTCATGTGAACCCACAGTTTCACCACTTCCACAATGAAGTCAACCATGCTATGAATGGATGCACACATACCAACACATATGCAAATAAGATCTATACCATCTTAACATTCCACATACCACCATAACTCACAATTGGTACATATACACATTCATCACCACACATCATCTATGAGTACATATACACATCCATAACCAGAAATCATTCACAATCCAATAATGGTATACATACACATTCATACAATATTTTATTTTCATCATGATTAAATTCATGGCATTTATAAATCACATAATATTTTATAACATGGAACAATAATAATAATCCTTTACGTTATCTTTAGTCATGTTATTTCACAATCAAACATATCAACCATGTTTAACACCCATCAAAATAAAATTCATAGAATTTGTAAGACGCATAATACACTATAATATGATATCATAATAATAGCCTTTTTCATTATCTTACTAATGCATCCGTCCGCATCCAAAACGGAGCTATAATGCTCAACTAATTCATTAATCTATCTTAATCAAGACTTAGATTAATATTTATTCATTGCATAAGTATTCAGGGAGGTCCTGGGTTCGAACCCCACTGGTGACAAATTCTGTACAGACAGAAAATTAAATTATGTTTCATAACAGTGTTAACCGGTTAACGCCCTGGGTTAACCGGTTAACGCAAGACAGAACGCAAATTTTTTCAATATTATAACAGTGTTAACCGGCTAACGCCCTGGGTTAACCGGTTAATGCAAAACAGAAAGTTGTTCCTGCGCTAACAACGAAACAGAATGCAGATTTCTCCGCATTTTTCCTCATTGGAGGACTTCCGGACCTCCGATTTTGATTCCGTAAAAAGCTACACGTTCAGAAAATTACGACTCATCCAATTATATATTCATTCACAGTTTTATCATAATTTAATCATCACAATTCAAGAGTATTTATCAATACCTAATAATTCCAAACCATGCCAATTAAGGATTTCAACCTAAATCATGTTCCTACCCATTAACCCAATCATACTAACCCACAATGATAAGGATTTCCCCCCTTACCTTGTCAATTTGATGGAAACCTTGACTCCTCTTTACTTTTCCTCTCCTCTTTCTCTATTGCCTTTAGTGCTCGAGTGAATTCTAATTCTCACTCCCTTCACTCTTACTATTTATAATAGTATTCTAGCTGAGCTTAACTCATCTAATTAAATCCCTAGGCCCAATAATACCTAATATTTAAATAGCTCTATTTAAATTCAAATAATTAACCACTCACTATGCAACCAAGTTAATTAATCAATTCAATTATTTAATTATTTCTCATATCCACTAGATAATGAATTAATACACCCATTAATTAATTAATACTCCACATCATTAAATTAAAATATCATAATAATAGTATAATAATTCAATACTAAAAAAAAAATGGGTTGTTACAAATTCGACAAGAATGGATATGTTTTCCAAGGAGAGAAATGTATTCTAAAAGTCATGAAGGGGTCGAAGGAAGTCTTAGGAGGCGTGAAGAAACAAGGATTTTATACCCTTGAGGTTGAAGTTGTCAGTGGTTCTGCAGATGTCGCATCTACGAAACCTTTGTCAAAGACAGAAATTTGGCACATGAGATTGGGCTATGTCAGTGAAACGGGTCTGGTCGAATTGGGGAAACAAATTCTACTTGGTGGAGATAAAGTCGAAAAGCTGAAATTTTGTGAACCCTATATACTTGAAAATCTTGCATCATGAAGTTCAATAAAGGCAAATAGAGAACACATGGGTCCCTTGATTACATACATGCAGATCTTTAGGAGCCTGTAAGGTGTCCATCACATTCAGGAGCAACGTATTTTCTATCCATAGTTGATGGTTATTCCAGAAAGTTATGGGTATTCATCCAAAAGACTAAGGATGGAACTTTTGAGAACTTCAAAAGTTGGAAGACTCTGGTCGAAGTTCAGACTGGTAGAAAGATCGAGAGGTTGAGAACCGACAACGACCTTGAATTTTGCAATGAGGCATTTGACAGTTTTTTGTACAGCCTCTGGTATTGCAAGGCACATAACTATTGCAGGTACTCCCTAACAAAATAGTATGGATAAAAGGTTTAATCGAACCATTTTGGAAAGAGTTAGATGCATGTTGACTAGTGCTAGGTTAAAGAAGGTGTTTTGTGCTGAGGCTATTTCGACAACAACATATTTGATAAATATATGTCCTTTGACTGCCTTAGATATGAAAATACCTGAAGAAGTTTGGTCGGGACACCCACCAGATCTCAACAAACTTAGAGTATTTGGCTGCATAGCCTATGCTCACATTAGGCAAGACAAGGTTGAACCTAGAGCTATGAGATGCATGTTCATGGGATACCCTGAAGGAGTCAAAGCTTATAGGCTATGGTGCCTAGAGCCAGATCACAGAAGATGTATCATCAGTGAGATATAGTTTTCAATGAAGCTAAGATGGCTTTCAAGAAAACTGATGACGTTAATCGAAGTACACAAATATTTGAAGAAGATCTGTAACATGAAGAGATTCCTGTTGAGGTGGAGCATGTCGCTATTGAATTATGTATACCAGATTAAGTCAAAGAAGAAGCACAAGATGCTGAAGATACTGAGTAAATTGAGGAAACGGTCGATGACTACCTGTTGGAAACAGATAGGCCGAGAAGAGTCATCAAGCCACCTCAAAGACTTGGGTATGCAGATCTCATACATTATGCCTTAATCTCTACAAGTGAGGTTCTATATGAAGAACCTAGAGACTATAAGGAAGTTATGAGGATTCGAAATAAGAATGAATGGATGAAGGCCATGAATGATGAGATGAAGTCTCTTCATGATAACCACACTTGGGAACTGATCAAGAAACCTATTGGAGTCAGGTTAGTCTGTTGTAAGTGGATTTTCAAAGTTAAGGAAGGAATCAAAGGAGTGACGTCAAAGAGATACCAGGCAAGACTGGTTGCAAGGGGTTTCACTCAGAAAGGAAGGTTTTGACTTCAATGATGTGTTTTCTCCTGTTGTGAAGCACAAGTCCATTCGAATGTTACTTGCCATAGTGGCAGAGTTCGACCTAGAACTGGAACAAATGGATGTGAATATTGCTTTCTTGTATGGAGATCAAGATGAAACAATCCTGATGAGGAAGCCTGAAGGGTATGCAGAAAAGGGAAAGGAAGATTATGTGTGCAAGATGAATAGATTTCTGTATGGACTATAACAATCTCCTCCACAGTGGAATAGGAGATTCGACAAGTTAATGGCACACATAGGTTTCATTAGAAGTCAGTTCAACCACTGTGTTTAATTCAGATTTCGACCTAGAAATTCATTTGTTATTTTGTTGATTTATGTGGATTATATTCTCATAGCAAGCAACAATGTCGAGAATGTAATGAAGGTGAAGGTTGAACTCAATAAGGAGTTCGTTATGAAGAATCTGGGAGTTGCATCTAGGATTATCTCAAGAAACATACCTATGGACGATTCTCGACAAATATGGTTGTAGCACCTCAAATTTGCACCCCACATTCATGCATTCATTTCATTTTTAGGTCATTAACATTACATTAACACTACATTAACATTGCATAGTACATTGCATCCCATCAGTCAAGACTGGCATCAAGAGGAATCACCAGTGCAAGAGACCAAGCATTTCCTTGAGATGAGGGCCACATGATTGTTCTAGAGAGCTTATATGAACCAAGGTTCATTTTGAAGCAACTTGACCAAGTGTTGAAGGCTCAAAGTCATCAGTATATGTCCAGGTCATCTGGGCCCCATAAAAGTCAACTGAGGGCTAGGAGGTGGAGAAATGGTCTGAGACACTTCATTCATGTCCAAAAGAGGTTTATTCATCATGTCAAACATCTACATTGAAGATTTTGAAGCCAAATCAAAAGTTTCCCAAAATGGAAAGTGACCTGTAATTTCAAGTTTTCAAAAATGGTAAGTTTTTGGACCACTTTCAACTTGACTTTCCAACATCAAAGAAGCTTCAAATGAAATTTTTTCCAACATGAAAGTTGAATATATTTCTCTCCCATTTTCAAAAAGTCCAAGATCATGAGCATCTGATGAATGGTTGAGGAGTTATGAGCAAATGATCACCAAGTGTGCATGGAACTTCCAAGAGCCATAACTTTTGATCTAAAACTCCAAATTGAGTGCCTCTTTTTGCATTATGCTCCTTATGACTCATATTTATGAGCATCACATGATCATTGGTCCATCCATGTGTTTTTTTGGAGGGAAAATCATGAATTTAAATTTGGTTGGTCATGTGAGTTTTCTAGCCATTCCATCATGTTCATGAGATCATTTTAAGTGAAAATACACCATGCATGCTACTGTTCACGTTCATGATGGCCATGCATAGGGTGAAAATTCCAATTTGGCATTACACCTCATATCTCATTAAACTTTCATTAGCCAAGCCTAAGCATAATTAGCAAAGTGATTAGGGAAGCATATAAAAGGCTAATCATAACAGAATTTTTCAGTTTCATTGATTCTAGATCTAGATTTGAGTTTTCCCTCCAAAATTTCTCTCCATCAAAATTCAAAAATTCTCCACATAGCATATGAATTTTATTGCATATTCTGGTTCCTTGATCATCATTTGGTAGGATTCAAGCATTGATTTGAAGAAATTGGTGAAGAATCAAGCAAATCCATACATGAAGATGAACATGGAATTTGAAGATTAAGCTAGATCCAAGCCTTTCCAAGAGTTGATTCGTGCTTCAGACTTCATGACAAGGTTGATAGAGCTGATTTGGACATTGCTAGGCCTTGGAATCCACTGCTGCCATTGATTGTTCTTCAAGAGGTCAGAATTTCGCATCTCTTAATTATTTGTTTCATTGCCATAATCTTGTAGTGCGTGTTCTCATGATCATTCTGATATAAAGATATTAAAAATGGTGCAATATTCATGGAGATATGTTAGTTTAAAGTTTGATGTTCATAGATGTTTTGCTTCGATTTGCATTGTACATTAAGAATTAGGACTAATAAATGTTGGATTCATGATCTACATGCAAAGACGAGTCGATTGGTATATAGATTGCAAAATTCTGCAAAAAAATTCATGAGTGCGCACTGTAGCGTCGCCGGAATTGGTGAAGAAGACGGTGGAAACCGCCTTGGTCCACCGTCCCACACTATAGCGCTGCCGCCTGCTAAGGTTTCTGGTTCATGCATTCATGTGTACTGTTTGGACGCCCATAACCTTTGCGTCCCGTGTTCGATACCTTCATGCGTGCGTTTTTTTCATTTTTTTCTTTTTTCCATCATTAAACCAAACGACAGCGTTTGGTATGCCATGCCTTAAACGACTGTGTTTTACTGTAGCGCGCCCATAGCTTAAGTGTCTCCAGTTCGATCCATGCTGATGTAATTTCTAATTTCACATTCATTTCATATTATTTCCATGCTTCAAATATTATTTCCTTTTATTTTCATGCTCATTCAAAAATTGATAAAAAATAGCATGTTGATCTAATTAATCCCCAATTTTTTTCTACATGATCCTTGGGATGTCTAGTATTTTTGTGGTGTGATTTCATGATTTTACCATTTCTGGATTTTTAATTGTGTTGGCTTCTTTGGACATGTATGCAAATGTGACATGCTTCATTCATTCTATTGTGAAATGCTCATACATTGGCCAATTAATTTGAAATTTGGTATGCTGATTCCCAACATGTTGCATGA
This sequence comes from Lathyrus oleraceus, assembly GCF_024323335.1. Classification (NCBI taxonomy): domain Eukaryota; kingdom Viridiplantae; phylum Streptophyta; class Magnoliopsida; order Fabales; family Fabaceae; genus Lathyrus; species Lathyrus oleraceus. Next base: position 107,500,814 of record NC_066585.1, read on the forward strand.
TTTTTGAGGCTTGGTTGTGCATTTTTAGTATTTTTCCTCGTTGTTTTATACACATGGATGTATGATGTGACAATGTGTGTCACACAATTTGATGTTGATCTTATTCATTTTCATTGCCTTGCCAATTGAGCTTCTCTGATTACAATTTTTGGCATGATGAATGTGCTTGACATGTTGTATCCTCATAAAAAAATCATGATTGTTTAAGTCATTTCTATTTTAATATGGAATTTTGATTCTTGATGACCAATTGTGTGCCTTGAAATTGCCTTTGCCATATTTTACTCATGTGATGACTTTGCTTAATGCTTTTGACTTGGTCCTTTTTAGGACATGTTCATGATAGATTAAATGTGCTGCATGTTGAATATTGGTTGCTGTTTTGACTTTTGGCTTTGCCTTTGACTCTAGCCTTGGTGCTAGTGGTTTGTACTCACTTTTTAAGCTTTGTATTTCAGGTTCAAGCTTCTAGCCCTAATGATTGATGTAATCTCACTTCATGAGATGCAAATTACTTTGTGCACTAATCCTTTGTGTTGTAGGTTCATGGAGTATGGTGGAATCACTTGAATTCTTGAGTCATAAAGCTTGACTTGTGTGCATATTGAGTTGTAACACTGTGGACTGTTGGTTGTTTGTCTGAACATAGTACTGATTGTTTTGACTTTCTTACAGGTGCTTTAGCCGCTTTAACTCATTGCTTGAGTTTCTTTGCTTGTGGTTGGCATACCACTTAGGTAATCCCTCTATTCTCCATGTAGTCTGGAAGCCCTGTCGTTTATGTTTGGCAGGCATTTGGCTGAAGTCCTCCTTAAGAGGCAATGACTGTGTTTGTTTACTTTTGTGCCTTGTACTTCAAGTCCTCCTAAGTGAAGAGGCAATTGGCAGATAGAAGGGGCTAGTAGCCAGTCCCCTGCTATTCAGTTGAGTCTTTCATCTTGCTCGCACTACGTGCTGATGCATTTTGAATAAACACCCAAGATCCTTGTATATAGAGTCAGTCAAGTGGAGTAGAGTCCCACATTCTGGACTCCCACGTTTTCATTGATTGAAGCTCACCCAGGCCCGGGTTAAGAGGTATGAGGTCTTACCCTCATTACCTTTTCATCTGCTCACCCTAACGGTCAATGTCAGTGGTTAAGAGCCCTCATATACCCCTTCCAGTTGGCTTGTTTGTCGAGGTTTATATGACCCCTTGACTAAAGCCCAACCTTGTATGAGCCGCTTGTTTGCATATAGCGTGTGATACTTGCTCTCCTGTGATTGCTTATTTGCTGTTTAGGCTAGCTTGCTCCCTGTGCGAGTTAGGTGCTGATTAGAGACCTCAACTTAGGGATCGTATGCATGACAACTTCTAGGCTCGAGTCGTAGTCTCCCTAGTAGTCTGTTATCTCCCTAGTCTTTGGTTAGGAAAGTTTTTTCCCTGTTAAGGGGAACTACGTCGCCCTGATCCTCATACCAGATGAGGTACGTAGGCAGGAGATGAGCTGATCTCTCCGGGCACCCTTTTTCTTTTTCAACCCTCTTGTGCGTGTGTGGAGTCTGATGTAAGTCCAACGATTGACATTCGTTTTCCCGTTTGTTTGTTGTTTGTTCGGAGTCTGATGTAAGTCCAGCGATTGACATTCGGTTTCCTGTCTGCGTTTCTTTGTTCGGAATCTGATGTAAGTCCAGCGATTGGCATTCGGTTTCCCGTTTGTTTGTTGTTTGTTCGGAGTCTGATGTAAGTCCAGCGATTGGCATTCGGTTTCCTCGCGTGTGTTTGTTTGTCTGGAGTTGGATGTAAGCCCATCGATTGGCATTCCGTTTCCAGTTGTGTGTTTTCTTTGATGTCTCAGCGTCTCTTTTTAGCGTTTTGTTTGGCGTGTGTTAGCCGAGCTACGAGTGCTCTGATTCTTACTCTGGTTAGAGAAGATACGTATGCATAGGATGCGATATCCTAGCGAGCACGTTTCCCATCTCCCCGAACTACGTCGACTCTGATGTTTGTGTCTGACAAACTACGTATGCCCAGGATGCGACATCCTGCCGAGTCCCTTTCTTCCGTCTTTCATTTGTATTTCCTTCCAGTGCGTGCAGTTATGAGCAGTTTCTTTTAGCAACCTTATTCTATTCTTCCTGAGCGTGGATCCCGTCGAGTACGACGGACGTGAGGGGGTGCTAATACCTTCCCCTTGCGTAACCGACTCCCGATCCTTGCATCTTTGGTCGTGAGACCATTTCCTTTCCAGGTTTACTTCGAGCGTTTCCTTTCCCTTCTTTGGGATAAATAACGCACGGTGGTGGCTCTGTGTCTTTTCCCGCCGGTTGATTTTCGCGTAATGCGACAGCTGGCGACTCTGCTGGGGACTAAAGAGAAGTCGACCTCTTGCTGGTCCATCTTCCCTAAGCGAGTCAATCCTAGCACTCTTTAGGATAGTCGTGGTTGCTTTTACTGCTTTATTTATTGCATTTGTTTATTATGATGTGATTGTATATATGTGCATTATGTGTTTGCATGCATCATATTATCATTGTGTTGGTTGTGTGTCTGTTTCTCTGTTGGGTGGGAATCACAAGAGGTAAAAGGCCCAATACCCAGGCTACGAGTGAACTTTAGGACACCTAGGAATAGAGTGATTCATGGGAACGGGTGGTATAGCGCCACTTAGCGGAACATGGTATCGCGAGCAGTTCAGATCCTGATGGGGTATTATCGTTGCATACATCTGGTGTGTATATGATGATATTCTTGAAAGGGTTGTTTATCCTGCGTTTCTCTTGACCTTACCCTGGCCTAGATGACACCCGTGAGTGGGGCGGGAATGAATCATTTATAGGTACTATTGGTGACCGTATCCTGTTGGTGACTTCTGTTTGGTCCTGTTGGTGACTTGGTTCTGAAGTATGGGTTCCAGATGACCTTGGGTTCCAGATGACCTTGATATGTGGTTTCCGGTTCCGAAGTCATGCCGAAGTTCTGAACCTGTGCCATGTGATACACAGCCAACCAGTCATGGTCTCATCATTCGCATCATAGCATGTTTATTTTCAAAAAAAAAAATAATGCAAAAAAAATGATGAATGAAAAAAAAAAGGAAAAAAGCTAACTTGCATGCATATCATTTCTCAGGTTCATTCAGGAGTCTGTTTACTGTGAGAGATGGCAACCATTCCAGAGTTGAAGAGGAAGATTTGCACCTACAGTTTCTACCGTGAGCCGTTGACATCTTTGGCAGAGTTGGGTAGTCTTGTGACTGGTTGTAATCAGAAGGTGTTTGATGATCAGTATGGGGATATTCTGGCATTGTTGAAGATGGTGGTTGACCCAGTACCTCTGCAGACTCTATTACAATTCTATGATCCCGAGCTCTGTTGTTTCACTTTTCAGGACTATCAGTTGGCGCCCACTCTTGAAGAGTACTCCATCCTTATGAATGTCCCGATCAAATACCAAGTACCCTTCCTAGATGTGCCAAAGGAGGTAGATTTCAGGGTTGTTGCTAAGGCTCTCCATTTGGGTATCAAAGAAGTGAGTGACAATTGGAAATCGAGTGGTGATGTTGTGGGTTTGTCTTTGAAGTACTTGGTGAGAGTGGCTAAGGAAGAAGCGAAGAAAGGGAATTGGGAAGCTTTCAACGCTCAGTTGGCCGTCGTGATTTATGGAATTGTCTTGTTCCCCAGTATGCCTAATTTTGTGGACCTTGCAGCGATCACTATTTTCATCGGAGGAAACCCGGTTCCTACCTTATTAGCTGACACTTATTATGCTATACACAGCAGGCATGGTAAGGGTGGAGCTATCAGGTGTTGTCTCCCATTGCTACTCAAATAGTTCTTATCCTTTCTACCAACCAGTGGACCTTTTGTGGATACTCAGAATACTCGTAAGTGGACTCAGAGGATCATGTCTCTCACATCCTATGATATTAAGTGGCAAGCTTATAGGATAAATGTGCGCAATGTCATTATGAGTTGTGGAAGGTTTCGTAATGTTCCACTTATAGGGACTAAGGGTTGCATCAATTACAATCCGGTTCTTTCTCTCCGTCAGTTGGGTTTTGTCATGAATGAAAAGCCACTAGATGCTGAGATAGCTGATAGTGTGTATTTTGAGAAACGGAGTGACCCAGCTAGATTGGAGCAAGTAGGAAAGGCTTGGGAGAATATTGGTGTCAAGGATGGAGCTGTGTTAGGGAAGAAGTTTGCTATTGCTATGCCGGCCTACATTGAATGGGTCAAGGATAGAGTTGAGACTTTGTTGTTACCCTACGATGGGATGGAACCATTGCAAGAGCAACCACCTTTGATACATTCTGAGAATGTGCCTGCGGAGTATTACAAAGGAGCTTTAATGGAGAATCGTCAGTTGAAAGAGAAGGAACAAGAAATCCAAATGGAGTTTTACAAAGCCAAAGCTGATAAGTTGAATTTGGCTCACAAGCTCAAAGGAGTGCAAGGTGAAAGTGCTAGTAGATTGAAGAGTAAAAAGAGGTCTTATGAGGAGATGGAGACAATGTTGAATGAAGAACACCATGAGCGCTTGAAGTTACAAAAAGCGGAAGCCAGCTACCAAAAGAAGATACGAGACTTGGAAAAGCAACTTAGGGACAAAGATGTTCAATTGAAGAAAGAAGTAGACCTAAGGCATGCATCAGAGAACCAGCTCAGAGAAGAAGTTGTGGAGCTCAAAGTGCAACTGAAGGAGAAGCTCACTCCTTTACCTGAGTGCTCAGAGTGTGACCGGTTGATTGATCAGTGCCAATATCTGAAGACTCTCATTCCTGGAGGACGACTTTCTTAGTTTGTCTCGTTGTTTATTTTGAGAATCACCTCCAGGATTGTTGGATGGGATTCCTTGTTCTACTCTGATGATTGAATCTTTGCTCGAACTATGTTGTATGATCTTTATTGCTCATGGCTATAGATGAGATTGTTGATGTTTCACTTGTGCTCATCATCCTGTGTAGGTTGCTTCCTTGTTGTTTATGTTGCAGGTTGCCATTTTTCAGAAGGTGGACGAGACTCTTGAATGCCTGAGAAATGAACATATCATAAACAGCATACACATCATACGCATCATACACATATCATTCTTGCATTACAGGTGTTCTTGAACAAGACTTCTCACTCTGGTTCCTGTTTTAGGCAGGATTGCTGATCATCGTCCGCACCGCTACGCGACAAGACTGAATCAACAGAGAAGCATGGATCAAGTTCAGGCCGAATTGGAAGAGATGAGGGCTAACATGGCCCAATTTATGAGCATGATGCAAGGGGTCGTTCAAGGGCAAGAGGAGCTGCGAGCCTTGGCCCAGAGACAGGAAATTGTGGTTCCACCTGTCAACCGTGCTTCGCCAGAGGGAGTCCCTGTTAATGACAATGTTGCTGCTACTATTCCCGTCAACAATTATGATGTGGGTGATGAATTGAGGGGTATCAGAATCAACGGACAACCTATTGCTGCTGAGACTGCTAATGTTAGAGCAACCCGTGCTCCAGTTCGTCATCCTGCTCCGTTGGTTGATAGACAAGAGGATATGTTTACTCTCCTCAGTGATGATGATGAGGTGGGTAGGACTGAAGAGAGGGATAGGAAAGTTGATGCCCTAGCTGAGAAGATCCGTGCTATGGAATGTCATAACTCTTTGGGATTTGATGTAACAAATACGGGTCTGGTTGATGGGCTGAGGATCCCTTACAAATTCAAGGCGCCGTCCTTTGACAAATACAACGGCACTTCTTGTCCTCGCACCCATGTGCAGGCTTATTACAGAAAGATCTCTGCATACACTAACGACGAGAAGATGTGGATGTACTTTTTCCAAGACAGCTTGTCTGGAGCGTCTTTGGACGGGTACATGGACCTGAAGAGGGAGTCTGTTAAAAGCTGGAGGGATTTGGGTGAAGCCTTTCTGAGGCAATATAAGCACAACATCGAGATGGCTCCGAGCAGAACCCAACTGCAGAGCTTGTTCCAAAAATCTGGTGAAAGCTTAAAAGAGTACGCCCAGAGGTGGCGTGAGTTAGCTGCGAGAGTGCAACCTCCGATGTTGGAGAGAGAGCTGGCCGATATGTTCATCGGGACCTTGCAGGGTGTGTTTATGGACCGTATGGGGAGTTGCCCGTTCGGTAGCTTTTCTGATGTGGTTATCTGTGGAGATAGGACTGAAAGTCTTATCAAAGCAGGAAAGATTCAAGATTTTGGTTCTTCGTCTTCAAGTTCGAAGAAGCCATTTTCTGGGGCACCCCGAAGGAGAGAGGGTGAGACTAATGTTGTGCACAGTCGGAGGAATGTAAATAGAGGACAGTATTGTCAGGTTGCCACTGTGACCATCCCAACAACTCAACCTCAACAACAACTGAGAGGACCGCCACAACAACAACAACAGCAACACCCATTTCAACCAAGGCAGAGAATGCCTGAACGTCATTTTGATCCATTACCGATGACATATGCTGAGTTGCTTCCTGAACTGCTCAGGTTGAAATTTGTTGAGCTTCGCACCATGGCGCCATTGACAAGGATTCCTGCTGGGTATGATGCCAATATCCGTTGTGACTTTCACTCTGGTGCATCAGGGCATCATATTGAAAATTATCGGGCTTTTCACCATAAGGTCCAGGATTTGATTGATGCTAAGACAATTAACTTTGCTCCTGTCCCGAATGTTGTGAGTAACCCTATGCCTCAGCATGGTGGGCATAGGGTGAACAATGTGGAAGGCGAGGAAGCTGTGGATTTGGTAGTTGATGTCGACGATATTCAGACTCCGCTGGTTGTGGTAAAAGAGCGTCTGTTGAAAGGGGAAGTTTTCCCGGGTTGTGATGAGAGCTGTTCAGATTGCGCTAGCCAAGAGAATGGTTGTATGAAGCTGAGAAGAGGTATCCAGGGTCTGATGGATGAGGGTTGCCTACAGTTTGGTCGGGATGTGAAGGTCGTGGGATGGTATCAACTGTCACCATTTACTTCAAACCGTCTGAGGGTCCTGGACGTGATCCAAGAACTGCCAGTACACCCATAACTGTTGGTACTCCTGTAACCATATCTGCACCAGTAACTGTTGGTGCTCCTGTCACCATTGTTGCTTCTGATAGAAGACCTGTTGAGAATAGTCGAGCAGTTCTGTGGGAATATGATAATGCTTTTCGCAGCAACAGAAGGTCAGAAAGTCAGATCAGACCAGTGAATCAGGCTCCAGTGATAATTGGTGTGCCAAATAGAACTCCTGTAACTGTTGATCTCATCAGTCAAGACTGGCATCAAGAGGAATCACCAGTGCAAGCGACCAAGCATTTCCTTAAGATGAGGGCCACATGATTGTTCTAGAGAGCTTATATGAACCAAGGTTCATTTTGAAGCAACTTGACCAAGTGTTGAAGGCTCAAAGTCATCAGTACATGTCCAGGTCATCTGGGGCCCATAAAAGTCAACTGAAAGTCAACTGAGGGCTAAGAGGTGGAGAAATGGTCTGAGACACTTCATTCATGTCCAAAAGAGGTTTATTCATCATGTCAAACATCTACATTGAAGATTTTGAAGCCAGATCAAAAGTTTCCCAAAATGGGAAGTGACCTGTAATTTCAAGTTTCCAAAAATGGCAAGTTTTTGGACCACTTTCAACTTGACTTTCCAACATCAAATAAGCTTCAAATGAAATGTTGTCCAACATGAAAGTTGAAGATCTTTCTCTTCCATTTTCAAAAAGTCCAAGATCATGAGCATATGATGAATGGTTGAGGAGTTATGAGCAAATGATCACCAAGTGTGCATGGAACTTCCAAGAGCCATAACTTTTGATCTAAAACTCCAAATTGAGTGCCTCTTTTTGCATTATGCTCCTTATGACTCATATTTTCCAAAATCCTCATGGCATTGTAGGAATGAGCATCACATGATCATTGGTCCATGCATGTGTTTTTTTGGAGGGAAAATCATGAATTTAAATTTGGTTGGTCATGTGAGTTTTCTAGCCATTCCATCATGTTCATGAGATCATTTTAAGTGAAAATACACCATGCATGCTACTGTTCACGTTCATGATGGCCATGCATAGGGTGAAAATTCCAATTTGGCATTACACCTCATATCTCATTAAACTTTCATTAGCCAAGCCTAAGCATAATTAGCAAAGTGATTAGGGAAGCATATAAAAGGCTAATCATAACAGAATTGTTCAGTTTCATTGATTCTAGATCTAGATTTGAGTTTTCCCTCCAAAATTTCTCTCCATCAAAATTCAAAAATTCTCCACATAGCATATGAATTTTATTGCATATTCTGGTTCCTTGATCATCATTTGGTAGGATTCAAGCATTGATTTGAAGAAATTGGTGAAGAATCAAGCAAATCCATACATGAAGATGAACATGGAATTTGAAGATTAAGCTAGATCCAAGCCTTTCCAAGAGTTGATTCGTGCTTCAGACTTCATAACAAGGTTGATAGAGCTGATTTGGACATTGCTAGGCCTTGGAATCCACTGCTGCCTGATAACACGAAATTATATCACATTTTAAGACTTAATTCTATTAGATTATATTATCATTTACTTTAGTTTATCTCATTTTATCAGATATTATGCAGTATTTCCTTGCTATTTATGTCAGGTATCCATTTTGAAGCAAAAGTGAAAAAGGGAAGAAAAGGAGGTGTAAAAAGCAATAAAAAGGAAACAAATAACCAAGACCAAGCCCAGCCCAAAGAAAGCGCACGTTGCCCCTGTGACGGGCGTCACAAGGGTTGTGACGAGCGTCACGCGAAGTAGCCTTGTGACGGACGTCACACATGGTGTGACGAGCGTCACACCAGTCCACTAGCTTTTTGGCGCAAGTTACGCTCTCAGAAGAATGGAAGTAACGTTGAGGACTTCGTGTCCTATTCCCAAGCCATGTATTTAGCTATGCTGAAGACTCGTGGAAAAGAAAAAGGCAGTTAGTAGCACTACTATAAATAGCTACCTTAAAACCTAAAAGAAGTCTCCTCTCTCTGCCGTCTACACACACCGAAGCTCTGCCAAATTTTCTTTTCACGCCTTTTGCTTATTTTTCTTTTCTTTTCCAGCATTGTTTATTTTATTTATTTCTTTTGCAAGCTTTACATTCTTTTTCCCTTGCAAATTTACCTTTCCAATTTTAACTTTTAGATATTTTTTCGCATAATAGTTTCTACACCGGAAACTATTGTGCAACTTTATACTGGATTTAACCTTACGTTATATTCCAGTTTTATTTCCTTGATTTAATTTACTGTTTAATTGAAGAATCCAAGAACAAATCCTACCGGCTTGTGGTGGAGTGTTCAAGACCATTGTATTACGCATTCAGGTTCTTTAATCGTTATTTAATATTTTGTTTTATTATTTATCTATATTATCTGCCTGGAATGAGTCTGTTTATGCACGATATAAATTCTTATTCATTTAGCATGTCTGGCTAATTTGCCTAGGTATCGGTATGTAAAGTAAGCAGAATAAGGGATCAAGACTGAGTCGGTCTATCTAAACTTAAAATCAAAATCAATCTTTTTACGGTTTCAACTTACAGGTTTAATAACAAGATTTTTTACAAAAGTAAAAGACATAAAGAAGTTAAAATCAATAGAGCGAGAGTTTGAGATTTTAACTGGACAGTGTAAGTTAGGCATTAATTCTAGATCAGGGCGAGAGCAAGTTTTAGAGTTAATTAAATTCTGACCTTTTCCAAAAAGTATTTTTAAAGATTGAATGTGAGGACGAGAGTTAAGCATTTGGATTTAATTATATAACCTAAGTCAACAGAGCGAGAGTTTGAGATAAGGGTGTTTAAAACGGTCAGTATTTTCTTAAAAAGAGTTTCTGCAACTTTATTGTTTTCAAAATATGGTTTTTGACTTAATTATAAGTGACAGCAACATTAATATAAAATCATGGTTTATTCAACAGAGCGAGAGTTTGAGATAGAACCTTTAACCAATAAAGTCAACCGAAACGATTCATTTTAAAACTAAGAAACCGACAAAGACTTGATTCCCTAGTTTTGACGAACTACATACCGATATCCGTCTTATTAATATTTAATCTAGATATTAGTTTAGCTCTTAGTTTTTCCCAAACAATCAAACATTTTCACCTTAGATTTACGTAGTAACCTTAGATAACGGTATATCGATTCATAAGTCCCTGTGGGATCGATATCTTTTAAAACTACGCGATAGAACTGTGCACTTGCAGTTTGTATCCCATTCTCGACTCACCCAGTCGAGCGATCAAGTTTTTGGCGCCGTTGCCGGGGACTTTTATTCAATCGATATCGTAACTCTTCCGTTACGCTGTAGAGACTAAGGTTTCTTTTTCTTCTATTTTCTTTCTTTCGTTGATTTGTATGCCACGCACTCGCTCTCAAGGCGAACCGCTCTATTTACGAATCAACGATATCGAACTATATCTCCGAGTCTTACGACGAATTCGGGAATATCGTGCTGAAAACAATCTCCCTCCTATAGACCTTCCTGATCTCAAAGATTTTCCTTCTTTAACCGAGATGGCAGAACCAGCTCGTGCTCTTAGAGATTACGCCGCTCCATCGCAAGATGAACCGCATTCAAGTATTGCTCCGCCCGCAATCGAAGCAAACAACTTTGAACTTAAACCTTCGTTGTTGCAGGCTGTGCAACAGAACCAATTCTCTGGAAATCTTACCGAAGATCCAAACCTTCATTTATCCGTATTTGTCCAATACGCTGATACTGTTAAAGCTAATGGTGTCACTTCAGAGGCAATTCGACTTCGTCTTTTTCCTTTCTCATTAAGAGATAGCGCTAGAAGATGGCTTCAATCTCTTCCTTCCAACTCAGTCACCACATGGAACGAGTTGAAGAAAGTTTTTCTTGCCCGATATTTTCCGCCAAGCAAAACAGCTATGTTAAGAGCCCAGATAAACGGATTTAAACAGAAAGATAACGAGTCTCTTTTCGAAGCATGGGAAAGATACAAAGACATGATGAGACTTTGCCCACACCATGGTTTGGAAGACTGGTTAGTAATTCACACATTTTATAATGGTCTCTTATACAACACAAGGTTAACAATAGACGCCGCTGCAGGTGGTGCACTAATGAACAAACCTTATGCTGATGCTTACCAGCTTATCGAGAGCATGGCCCAAAACCACTATCAGTGGGGAACCGAACGAACGAATGTGGAAAAACCTCAACCGAAAACTGGCATGTACGAGATAAGTAACCTTGATCACGTCAATGCAAAAGTGGATGCTTTGGTCCAGAAAATTGAAAGTTTAAACGTATCACCTCCAGCAGTCGTGGTTGCTATAACTCAGAATTGCGAGGTCTGTGGAATCCAAGGCCACACTCCTGCGGAATGTCAACTCTTGACTGGAATCCAAACAGAGCAAGTAAACTATGCTCAAGGAAGCCCCTATTCGAATACCTATAACCCAAATTGGAAGAACCATCCAAACTTCTCATATAAGAGTAATAATGCTTTATACGCAACTGGACAGTCTCCAAGTCAAGCCCCATCTATACCTCCGGGATATCAGAAACCGAATCCTAACAATAATACCCCTAGAAAATCCAACTTGGAAATCATGATGGAAAACTTTATAGCTTCCCAACAACAAACCAATAAAGATTTCTTAAACCAGAACATACACACTGGCGAACAACTTAAACAACTAGCAAGCAAAGTAGATGCCTTGGCTACCCATAACAAAATGCTGGAAACGCAAATATCTCAAGTAGCTCAACAACAAGCACCTACTGCTGCACCAACTGGTACATTCCCTGGACAGCCCCAACCCAATCCGAGAAGCCAAGCTCATGCAATTATATTAAGAAGTGGAACGGAAGTGGAAGGACCGTCTGACCCAAGGATAGAAAACCAAAACCCTAAGAAATCTACTGAGGAAAGTGAACCTAAGGAAAAGGAAGAGAGTAATAAGGAAACCCTAGAAAAGAAGGAACCTTATGTACCTCCACCACCTTACAAACCACCTATACCTTACCCTCAAAGGCTTGTTAAAACCAAAGATGTAGGCCAATTTAGAAAATTTGTTGATCTCCTTAAACAATTAAACGTTACAATTCCGTTTACCGAAGCTATTACGCAGATGCCCTCATATGCTAAATTCTTAAAAGAAATTCTTTCTAATAAGAGGAAACTTGAGGATAGCGAAACCGTTACACTCCCTGCCGAATGTAGCGCTATAATCCAAAACATGCCCCCTAAACTCAAGGATCCGGGTAGTTTCTCTATACCCTGTCACATAGGAAAATTTGTCATCGACAAAGCCTTATGCGATTTAGGAGCCGGAATTAGCGTTATGCCTTTATCCATATGTAAGAAACTGGAAATGGGAGAATTAAGACCGACCAAAATGTCTGTGCAATTAGCAGATCGTTCCATCAAATATCCTGTAGGAATCCTTGAAAACGTTCCCGTACGCATAGGTCAGTTTTACATTCCCACTGACTTCACAATTATGGACATTAGAGAAGATGATACGACACCTATTATACTAGGAAGACCATTCTTAGCAACTGCCGGTGCAATCATAGACGTAAAACGAGGACGACTCACCTTCGAAGTAGGTGAAGAGAAAATTGAATTCATTCTTTCCCAATTCTTGAAAGCACCTGCAATAGGAGATACATGTTATTTCATGGATATCATCGATGAATGCATAAAAGAAGCAGAGTCAGGAGAAGACAAATCATCAGACTATCTTTTAGAGGACAAATCTAAACAATGCTTAGCAATAACACCGGATCCTACGCAGTGTCTTAACAAACCAACCCCTGATTTGAAAACACTTCCCAAAAATCTGAGATATGAATTCCTAGACTTAGAACTTGAACGACCTGTGATAGTTAATGCAGATCTAGGAAGACTCGAAACAGAAAAACTCCTACATATCTTAAGAAAATATCCAACCGCACTAGGATACCACATCACCGATCTCAAAGGAATAAGCCCTTCTATTTGTATGCACCGCATCATGTTAGAAGAAGACTGTAAAACCTCTAGGGAACACCAGAGAAGACTGAATCCGATCCTAAGTGAGGTAGTAAAGAAAGAAATAACCAAGTTATTAGAAGCAGGTATTATATATCCTATATCTGATAGCAAATGGGTTAGTCCTGTACACGTTGTACCAAAGAAAGGAGGCATAACCGTTATTGAAAACGAAAAAGGAGAAACTATAACTAAACGAATCGAATCGGGATGGAGAATGTGCATTGATTATAGGAAACTAAACAAAGCAACCCGAAAAGATCATTTCCCTTTACCATTCATTGACCAAATGTTAGAACGATTAGCTAAACATTCACACTTTTGTTATTTAGACGGTTATTCAGGCTTCTTTCAAATACCAATTCACCCTGATGACCAAGAAAAGACGACATTCACATGCCCTTTTGGTACCTTCGCTTATAGGCGAATGCCGTTTGGTCTGTGTAATGCCCCTGCAACTTTTCAAAGATGCATGATGGCGATTTTCGCCGACTTTCTCGAAAACATCATGGAAGTATTTATGGATGACTTTTCTGTATACGGACAAAGTTTCGAAGAATGCCTTGAAAACCTAGAAAGAGTTCTTGAGCGATGTGTAAAAGTAAACTTAGTACTTAATTGGGAAAAGTGCCACTTTATGGTACAAGAAGGAATTGTTTTAGGACACATCATCTCGAACAGAGGAATTGAAGTAGACAAAGCCAAAATAGAGGTAATCGAAAATCTTCAACCCCCAAGAACTGTGAGAGAAGTACGAAGCTTTTTAGGACACGCCGGTTTTTACCGACGATTCATCAAAGACTTCTCTAAGATAACTAAACCCTTAACTGGACTGTTGATGAAAGATGCTGAATTCATATTCGACGATAACTGTTTAAAAGCATTTCAAACTCTTAAACAAGCATTGATCTCCGCACCCATTATGCAGACACCAGACTGGAATGAACCATTCGAAATAATGTGCGATGCCAGTGATTATGCTGTAGGTGCTCTTTTAGGACAAAGAAAGGATAAAAAGCTTCACGTTATATATTACGCTAGCAGAACCCTGGATGAAGCACAGATGAATTATGCCACAACCGAGAAAGAACTCCTAGCAGTGGTATTTGCGCTAGATAAATTTCGTTCTTACCTGGTAGGAGCCAAAATAATAGTTTACACTGATCACGCTGCTATCAGGTACCTTTTAACAAAAAAAGATGCTAAACCTAGACTCCTAAGATGGATCTTGTTACTACAAGAATTCAACTTAGAAATCAAGGACAAGAAAGGAACTGAAAACGTAGTAGCAGACCATCTCTCTAGACTTGAGAACCTTGAACCGGAAAGAACATCCATTAATGATGATTTCTCGTATGATAAACTCATAGCTACTTTGGAAGAGAACAACTCCGACATGCAAGTAGAAACCACCTTAGCTATATCTGTCACACCATGGTACGCTGATCTAGTCAATTATTTAGCTGCCGGAATAGTTCCACCTACTTTATCTTACCAGCAGAAGAAACGATTCTTCCACGACATAAAACACTATTACTGGGATGATCCCTTACTTTTCAAAAGAGGCCCCGATGGTATCTTCCGTCGATGTATACCCGAAGAAGAGATAGAAAATATAATCCAACACTGTCACTCTGCGCCTTATGGCGGACACACAAGTACATCCAAAACCTGCTCAAAAATCCTACAAGCCGGCTTTTATTGGCCGACTATATGGAAGGACGTACATGCGGCTATTAAGGAGTGTGACAGATGTCAACGCACGGGAAACATATCTAGACGTGACGAGATGCCACAAAAAGGTATTTTGGAAGTAGAGATTTTTGACGTGTGGGGGATAGACTTCATGGGACCTTTCCCATCCTCTTTCGGTAACAAATACATACTCGTGGCAGTTGACTACGTATCAAAATGGATCGAAGCTATAGCTTCTCCAACAAATGACACCCGAGTAGTAACTAGACTCTTTAAAAATATAATATTTCCGAGATTTGGCATCCCAAGAATAGTAGTCAGTGATGGTGGATCACACTTTATATCCAAGGTACTCGAAAAACTACTACTTAAATATGGAGTGAGACATAGGATAGCAACACCTTACCACCCTCAAACCAGTGGACAAGTGGAAGTATCTAACAGAGAAATCAAGCAAATACTAGAAAAAACGGTCGCCACTTCAAGGAAAGATTGGTCATTGAAATTACCAGAAGCTTTATGGGCATACCGAACTGCTTATAAAACTCCCATAGGGACGACCCCATTTAAGCTCATTTATGGAAAATCCTGTCACCTCCCGGTAGAATTAGAACATAAAGCCTATTGGGCTATTAGAAATTTAAATTTGAATTATAAAGCCGCCGGTGAAAAGAGAATCCTTGACATAAACGAATTAGAGGAACTCAGAAGAGACGCCTATGAAAATGCCAAAATCTATAAAGAAAGAACAAAACAATGGCATGACAAGCGTATATCAAGGAAAATCTTCAAGCAAGGCGACGCAGTACTTTTGTTTAACTCTAGACTAAAGTTATTCCCGGGAAAACTACGATCCAGATGGTCAGGACCTTTTCATATCACTAAAATCTTTCCCAGTGGAGCGGTAGAAATAAAAGGACAATCTACAGAACCGTTCACCGTAAACGGGCAACGTCTGAAACATTATCACTATGCGGAAACCAACGAGGATTCGCAAATTCTACACTTAGACGAAACGCCCCCAGGACTCATAGACTATATTTAACAGTTTCTTTGTCGAGCTTGCGACATTTAAACAAAGCGCTTAGTGGGAGACAACCCACAAAATTAATTTGTTATTTTATTATTCTATTATTATTATCTTTTCCTTATTTTTCTCTTAATCATTTCTTTTAATTTCTATTTAGTATTCATTATTGATTTATTCAAAAAGAAAAAAAAATATATCTATATATAATAATAATAATTCTTTTCTTCTTTCGGCATTTGGCCAAATCCTGACTTAAACTCATGTTTCTTTTCTCTAGCTAACACTACCCATGACGAACGGCACGCAAAACGCCTGTTACGAACTGTCGCATCCTGCGAAAAATCAACCGGCGAGCCTAAAAATAAAAACACACACAGAGCCGCCACTGCGCGTTATTTATCCCAAGATAGGGAAAGGAAACGCTCAGAGAAACCTGGAAAGGAAATGGTCTCGCGACCAGAGAGAAAGGGTAAGGGAGTCGGTTACGCAAGGGGAAGGTATTAGCACCCCTCACGTCCGTCGTACTCGACGGGATCCACGTTCTAAGAAAGAATAGGTTGCTAAAACATCACACACACACAGGGAACGCAGGTGGGGTTAAGAGAAGGGAGCTCGATAAGGTATCGCACCTTAGGCCTACATATCTTGTCTGGAACAAGAATCAGAGCCACTGTAGTTCGGCTTACGCACGCCAAACAATACAAAACATACAAACAAGCAAGGGTGGCAAACATGGAGCCCGACAACCACTAGATGGAATTACGTCGGCATCCGAACCAAAACACGCTCAAAAGGGCAAACGTGGAGCCCGACAGCCAATCCTGGGCTTACGTCGGCATCCGAGCCAAAACACGCACAAAACGGCAAACGTGGAGCCCGACTGCCAATCACTGGGCTTACGTCGGCATCCGAACCAAAACACAATCAGATAACAATCAAACACACGCAAAAAAAACAAAAGGTTGCCCGGAGAGGTCTCGCACGACCCCCTGCCTACATACCTCGTCTGGCACGAGGATCAGGGCGATGTAGTTCCCCTGAAAGGGAAAGAAAGAACATGCAAACTAGTAGGGAGTCGGGAACTCGAGCCTACAAGTCATCAAGCAAGCAAGAAGAGACGCCGAGACGTCAGAAGAAATGGCACACACAGACTAACAGGGAGTCGGGAACTCGAGCCTGATAGCTGCGAAACAAAACACACGCAAAAAAGAAAAGGGTGCCCGGAGTGGTCTCGCACGACCACCTGCCTACATACCTCGTCTGGCACGAGGATCAGGGCGATGTAGTTCCCCTGAAAGGGACTAAATTGTTAACCAGAAACCGGGGAAAGACACACGACTAGGGAGCTGAGACTCGAGCCTAATGTTGTCATGCATCGTTAACCCTAAGTTCAGTTTTCTATCCTACTTGCATAAGCAAACTATTCCTAACCAGGAAAGAAGCCAGCACACAAGCATACAGCATAATTCAAGCATACATCAAATGAGAACAAGCATCTCAAACAGATATTCACACAGCACGCACTATAACCAAACAAGTGGCTCACACAATAGGTTTGACTGCCGAAGCGAGTCGTCTGTACGGGCTGGGTTTGCTCTTAACCTTGCCATTACGAGGCTAAGGTGAAGCAGATGAGAGGTGAAGTGAGGATCAGACCTCACAGCTCTTATCCCTAACCAGGGAGAGCTTCTGACAAATGAGCATGGGTCCAGAATGGGGGAACCCTTCTATACTCAGAGACTCTGACACAATGTGCACTGCACAGATCTTGGGCTAGGATCTCAATGCTACAACCATGTAATGGGAGCAAGGAGAAGACTCACAGAATAGTGGGGGACAGACTGCTTGTCCCTAACTTCCACCAATCGCCTTCTTTGAAGGACTTTCACCTGCTTGGGCTTAAAAATAAACAACCACAATCATTGCCTCTTAAGGAGGACTTCAGACATTTTGCCCGGCCCGGTAACAGCCGGGTCTCCAGACTACATGAAGTTTAGGAAGTTACCTCAATGCAAGTTGCTTAAGCAAAGCAAAGCAAAAGTTCACAAGGAACTGAGCAACTAAAGGTACCTGGAAACAATCAAACACAGTTAGTACTCAGACAGACAAACCATAAACAGCAAGTGTTCAAACAATCAGAATATACAACTCAATGCACAATAAGGCAAGCTCAAAGCTCAAGCCTAAGCTTCAAAAACCTACAAAACAATGTTATGTTAGTATACAAACATCAACAACATCAATTAAAATTGATTTGGCTCATTGTCCATGTGCCTTATGCTTTTGATCCTGAAAAATCAAGCAAACATTAGCAACTAGACCACTAGGCCAAGCCTAGGGTCCAAAGCAAGAAAAAATTCCTAAACAGCAAGGTATCTTCAAACCAAATTCAAATTAACATCAAACAAGAGCAAACATCATTGGTCTCATGTTCATTGGTTGTGTAAATCTCAAAATCACCATGTGGATGCATTTGTCCATTTTTAACCATTGCATTTTTCAAGCCAAATCTCAATTTACAAGGCCTATGCAAGAAATGATGATTCCAACACACTCCAAATTCCATTTATGAGGTGTAGCAAAAAGTCCCATCTCCAAATTCCAATTATTTTGAGAGTTGGACAATTTTGCCCCTGATCCAATTCAGTAGTCCAGTTGAAAAGTGACTTTTTGCATTGGCCATTTTTGGGAAAATCCAATTATGCACCCTCAAAGTACATGTCAAATGGAGTTTGTGCATATAAAGAACTTGCACTTTGGACAAAGTATGTGGAAATTATGGCCTCCTGATTACAGGTAATTTCTGAATTTCACTGAGCCCTAATTTTCAAACCATACATTGGATTTTCAAGTTCTTGGACTTTTTGGAAAGGTGAGAACAAGATCTACAACTTTCATGTTGAACAAATTTTCATTTGAAGCTTCCTTGGACACGTGGTCTTGAGGTCCAAAACTTTCCATTTTTGGAAACTTCAGTTACAAGTCACTTTCTATTTTTGGCAGTTTTTGTCCTGACTTGATTTTCTTCAGTTTTAAGCTTTGCAATGTCATTTAACACTTGTTCCAACATGAATGAAGTGTGTCTAACTCATTTCCACCTCCAAATCCATCAGATCATGTACAGTTGTCCACAGTTGACTTTTCATTTGACAGATGAATCAGGCAATGCATAGATCAATCTGAGCTTCAATCTTCAACTGAAATGGCTCAAGGGTGAAACCCTAGCCTCAGTTAGCTCAATATAATCAAAGAATGAACCCCACAACTATCACAAATCCCATCTCCTGATTAAGCCCTGATTGGCCCCAATGCAACTGATTAGGGTTGACCAGTGGTCAAAACCCTAATCTCAAGGAATCTTCTTCAATCTCCAGATGACATCCAACCATGATGATGATGATGTATCATTGCAATCAAGATGAAGACCAACATCCATTGGAGAATCATGAAACCCTAATTCACAGCCCAATCCTCAGATGGCCATGATCAGTCAATAAACCCTAGGCTTGCACTTTTGACTTCCTCATCTCCTGATCAAGACTTGGGAAGATAGCTTGCACAATGTATCCACATGATATGCAATATGCAATGCCTAATGACCTAAAATGAAATGCAACATATGTTAATGCTAGTCCCAAGAGAGGAGGGCAAATTTTGAGGTGTTACAGCTGCCCCTATTCAATCCACTGTGAACCTGTCGATACGAAATAGCCTCGGCTTTCGGATGATCAGGATGAAGAGTGATTGAATACCAAGAACAGACGAACAATTTGCACTCTGATGGGATGATAATTAACAACGCCTGTCAGCATCGGCGAAGAAACAAGCTCGAAAAAAAACGTCGACCTGGATACCAAAATAAATGGTAACGCAAGGATAACCATGGCCTGAACACCACTCATCCGCTCGGGATTATTATTCCTTTCTTTTTTCATGCTTTTCTTGAACCCCGAAATTTCTGCTGATTTCTTTTTCTTTTCTTGAACCCCGAAATTTTCTCCGCTCTTTTTCATTTTCTTGAACCCCGAAATTTTCTCTGCGCAAACGACCCTCAGATCTCTGCATTTGAACCCCATTCTCCTGTTTGCCAAAATAAATGGACCCCATTCTCCGATTTGGACCCCAGTCGCCTGACGATAACCCGCGATCGCCAATATGAACCCCGTTCTCCAGAAAATGCCGCAACATCTCCCTTTCTCCATTTGAACCCCATCTCCAGAAAATGTCTCCACATTTCCTTTTCTCCATTTGAACCCCGTTCTCCAATCTCTCGTGATAATTCCGCTGGCAACGCCGGAAATAACACCAAACCACTCTGAGGGCGACATATCAGAGGGTACACCTTCACAAAAGGAAGGTAACATGTGTATCTCTTCCTCAGAAGACACCCGTAACGACCTCCACTGGAATCCGCCAAAGTCTAAGGTGACACATGAACAGAAGATAATCCTGCGGACCTCATCCTGGATATAATCTTCAACTCTATCTCCATTTGAACCCCAGAAAATGCCTCAGCATATACTCTTCTCTGATTGAACCCCGATCTCCAGAAAATGTCGCAACATCTCCTTTTCTCCATTTGAACCCCGGAATCGCGCTGATCGCGTAACGTCTTCTGATATCATTTCCATCTCTGTCCGACGGAAACATTTCCTCCAATATCGCACTACTGGGGAACAATGCTGATCTGACGTCTTGGTACCACACTCCTCAGAGTAACACTTTCAACCAGACACTGACTGATGACTGGGAGAAAACTCGACGTTTACTGGACATCGAACAATGATGTTGACAGGACATCGAACAATGATGTTGACAGGACATCGAACAATGATGTTTACAGGACATCGAACAATGATGTTGACAGGACATCAAACAATGATGTTGACAGGACATCGAACAATGATGTTGACAAGACATCAAACAAGGATGTTGACAGGACATCAAACAAGGATGTTGACAGGACATCAAACGAGGATGTTGACAGGACATCAAACAATGATGTTGACAGGACATCAAACAATGATGTTGACAGGACATCAAACAAGGATGTTGACAGGACATCAAACAAGGATGTTGACAGGACATCAAACAAGGATGTTGACAGGACATCAAACAATGATGTTGACAGGACATCAAACAATGATGTTGACAAGACATCAAACAATGACCGACCAGACATTAAACAATGACTGGGAAATAACTCGACGTTTACTGGACATCGAATGATGATGTTTACTGACACCAAAGAAAGCTCGACCAGACACTTACTGATGACTGGGAAATACTGTTGTTCCAAACTCACAATGCTGAACTCCTCGGAGTATCGTCTTCATTGTCCGGCAAAACCAATCCTCAAGCGGTAACCACGGCTCGAATCGCGCTGATCGCGTAACGTCCTCTGATTTTATTTCCATCTCGGCCCGACGGAAAAGCTTCCTCCAGTATCGCACTACTGGGGTACATCTCTGATCCAATCATGAGGCTAAACTCTTCGGAGTAACATCTTCACCTCTGGGCAAACCACCTCTCAAACAATAACCACGGTTTGAGACTAGCTCTATGCTTGCAATGATGATGCATGATCTTTTTCTGCGTAATGCTTCATAGTTATGGAAATGCTACGCGATTTATTATTTTTCTATGCAATATGCTATGCTTACGCTACATGATGAATGCATAAAAACGTCCCCCTCAAGGGATTCTGCTGGGGAGCACGAGACACTCTGCTGAGGAACCCGTCAATACTCCGATTCCACCCTGCTGGGGAATAAGAACTGCTGCTGGGAAAAGTCAACCCTTGCTGGGGAAGAACCTCCTTTGCACCCAATCCGCTCGAGAAACTGCTGGAGATAGGAACCACCAACACTCTGTGGGGATACCACAATCTTTGACTTGCTGGGGATATCAATCCCGACTCCGCTTCGAGAAACCCTCACAGATACCTGACAACTTCACTGGGGAAACACTTACAGATACTCTGCTGGGAAACTGTCACCTCCAGGCCTGGTAACTGGGGAAGCATCGATCTAATCACCCGCTGGGGATAACCACCTTGACCATGCTAGGGAAACGCATACTACTCCGCTGGGGAAAACACATGCAATCCATAGGTAGAATCAACTCAGCTGGGCATGCAAACATCCGTCCGCTACGGGAACTTGTCCAATCCACTGGTAGGATGAACGCTGCTGGAGATATATTTCATTGAAACCCGCTTCACTCGGGGAACTGCTGGAGATATATTTCTTTGAAACCCGCTCCACTCGGGGAACTGCTGGAGATATATTTCATTGAAACCCGCTCCACTCGGGGATAGCAACCTTCGGGCCTGGCTGCTGAGGAAACATCGTTGCAAACCTGCCGGGCATAACCATCCTGACTCGGCTGGGGAAGTCACAGACCTTGGATCTGCAGGGGAGCTAGTCCCATGACTCTGCTTGGGGACCTAGCTGAGGAAATGAGAAAAGTTGGTACAGAACACCCGTCGACTCGTCGAACCACGGTATCTACCTCCCAATCTCGTATCAGCTTTCCACTTTTGAGAACTCCCAGACTCGTCTGGACCTTTTCTGCTCCATCATCTTGTATTCCAAGTCGCGCCGCGATCGACGGAAACGTACTCCTAGGAGTTATACAGAAATTCCAATTTTTCGACTTTGAAGAGTCTTCTTGGTTAATTCCAAATATCGTCGGACGTCCCTCCGCCGTCTCTCCGTTCCTCCTTCGTCCTTGATCGAACCCTGCGGGGAATTACAAACTTTCAAACCTTCCGATTTTGAAGAGTCTTCTTGATTATCATCAAGGATCGTCGTACGCCGCAACGTCACTTCATCGTTCTCCATTCATTCATCCCTGAGCGAACTCTCTGGGGATCTATTACTAAAAGCTTCCACATCACAACCTGCAAGTGAGTGAAAATATCCAACAGTTCCTGCAAAACAGATCGTCAGATAAAACCGTGCCCCAGGCGTGTCAAGATTTCAACACTTGGGTCACTCAACCTTCCAAATAAGATTTCAAATTTTCAATCTTATAAACATGCATTGGAAGGAACCTGTATGTCTTAAAATGCAAGATTCTTTATCAAAAATATCTGGATGTTTTTGCAATCAAAGCGGTAATGAAAGACAAAAACAAAATTATTTGACTGAATATGCATTTTATTGATTGGAAAAGTGTGTGGCTCAAATTGAGCAATACAAAAGGAAGCAATTCCTGAAAAGAGGTAATTGCGCTCAAAAGGAAAAATCTATCCTAATGGCAATGTGAAACCCGTGATCTCATCAAGTTCCAACTCGGTTACACCCCATATGTCCTCAGACTCTCCATGCTTTCCGCCTTCTGAACAAGACGTTTCTGATTGATCCCTACCGGGTATTATCCATGATGCCTCAACCAAAGCGCAAACGATCATGCTAGACGCAGTTGTTCGTTTCAATCCCTCTTTTGCCTGGACCGCCCTTTCGGGTTTTCAGTCCACCGGGATACCCCTTTTTGCCCAAGTCGCCTTCTCAGGTTTTCGACCTGCCGGGTGTACATTTTTTCATTTTATCCCTAATTTTTGCCCGAACCTTTCTTTCTGTTTTTGGTTCGCCGGGATGCCCATTTTTGCCTGGACTATTTTGTTCTTTTCGTCCAGCGGGTCAATTCATACGAAGTATTTTTTAACTGCGTCCGCATTCACAGGGGATGGAAAATCTTCGCCATCCATGGTCGTTAACAACAAGGCTCTTGTCGGAGAAAACCTTCTTGACCACGAATGGACCTTCATAATTCGGTGTCCATTTGCCCCTTCGATCGTTTTGAGGAGGAAGGATCCTTTTCAATACCATATCACCTACATGATATATCCGAGGTCGCACCTTTCTGTCAAAAGCACGCTTCATCCTCTGCTGGTACAACTGCCCATGACAGATGGCCGCCAGCCTCTTTTCTTTGATCAGGCTCAACTCTTCACACCGGGTCCTTACCCATTCAGCCTTTTGCAACTTGACATCCATCAGGACTCTCAAAGAGGGAATTTGGACCTCAACCGGTAGCACGGCTTCATTCCATACACCAACGAGAAAGGCTTTGCCCCAGTAAACGCACTCCTCGAGGTTCAGTACCTGGGCTACAAGCTTCGTACTCCGCCACCACTGTGAGTACACTCAAACGTTAGCCGGGCAATAAAAGCTTATTCACCTTAACCTCCCCATCAGACATCAGAATCCGTTCGGATTCAGGGTCAGGCCCCTCCTCCGGGATCGGTTACTCTCAATCTTCCGATTAGAGCACCTCGAGATGTCCTCATCAGGGAACTCAAACTTCATCGGTTGATAATCCTCCAAGGGTTGTTGGGCAAGGTAATCAGACAGTACACTCCCCGATTGCTTTCTGAGAGTGTCACAAATCAGTCAACATTCTTTCGCCTTTTCACAACCCGTCCGGTCGATGCTGGATTCTCAAACCCATACTTGATCGGATCCATCTCGGAAATCCACAAAGTGGTATGAACCAGCATAAACTGTCTCAGTCGGCGAGCAGCCTATGCCAAAGTACAGCAAGTTTTCTCGAACAGTGAATGTATTGTTTCACAGTCGACAAACTTTTTGCTAAGGTAAATTGCATGCTCTTTTCGACAAGACGCGTCATGCTGACCCAATACACCTCGTAGACCCCTTGAAGGCCGTCAAATACCAGATTAACAATTGTTCCTTCCGCAGGAGGCATCAGAATCAGAGGTTCCTGCAACTTTTCTTTTATTTTTCAATGCCCCTTGGCAATCATTATTTCACCTGACCGTTTGATCTTTCTTCATCTTGAATATAGGTTCGCACGTGACTGTCAGGTGAGATGTGAACCATGACAGGTAGTTCAATCTATCTATGAAACCACGAACCTCTCTTTTTCTTTCTCAGTTCAGGCGTTTCTCTTATTGTTCTTTTTTTTTTTTTTTTTTTTTTTTTTTTTTTTTTTTTTTAAGCAGGATCAACCTCGATTCCTCCCTTACAATGAACCCCAATCATCTTACCGGACCGCACTCTGATAGTGCACTCGCTTGAATTCAACCTCAGTTTGAATTGTCCCAACTGGTCAAACGACTTGGCCAGATCTGCCAGATGCCCCTCTTCTGTTTGGGACTTTGCTATCATGTCATCAACATAGCAATTGATTCCACGATGAATCATATCATGAAACAAAGTCACCATGGCTCTCTGATAAGTAGCACCGGCACTCTGCTTCTCTAGAGGTCAGTCTTCTTTCTATGGTAGCTTGCGCACAATAACATTGGTATCCGACCCTGACATATCCTGACATGACCAGGTGAAGGTATCCACATGCTCCTTTAACAGGGCTACCATTCTGCTTTCGACTTGCCCCTGAAGCGGCCCTATTTTCCTATTTCCTTCCTGACCTCGGCGGTGCTTGGTATAACGATCTTGCATCGCCCTCGAGCGGCTGAATCACCCTCTCCTCTTGTCTTGACAACCTGGCTAATTTCCAGCAGATCACAATCTTCTTCGCCTTCTTCTTCAGCCTGATTGCTCGGATTGTCGAAGTCATATGAGGGGTAACCAAATTGTTATCAACGAGATCCGGAGAATTATTTTTGAATTCGGAACGAGACAAATCAAAAAAGAAAAATGAAAATAAACATTGCCATTTTTATTTGTTTTTAAACTGCAAAAATAAATGAAAAACAGGGAACACCGCTTTTTGACTGAAAAACATCCATTTATTAATGATGCAGAAAATGCAAATTTAAACATGAGATGGCCCTTACAATGGACCATTACGTTTCGGGCAAAACGTATGGCTTTCATGCAAATAAAACTGAAAGCAAGAAATTATTACTCTTCAGGATGAATGACAGTGCTGATCTTGTTTAGGCCTTCCAGCTTCCTGGTACACACGATTTTATCCATTGATCAATCTCCCAGTCACTGTCAGTTTCTTTACCCACTGTATAGGCGTGATCTGAATTTTCAGCAATTGCACTCACCATCGCCTGACCATGCGCCGGCATGGGATTAGCATTAACATTCGGAGATGGTGCGAAATTAATAGCCTTGGAATCCACCAGGTCTTGGACTACGTGCTTAAAAGCTTTGCAGTCCTCTACACTGTGCCCGGGAGCACCCGAATGGAATTCACATTTGACATTTTCATCAAAATTGGCTGGCCTTTGATCAGGTCCCATAGGTGCCAAAGTCCTCAACTGTACCAGCCCCATATCTTTCAGCTTTTTCAATAGGAAAGAATATGTCACAGGCGGCCTGTCAAAATGCCGATCACTCATCCTCCTCCTGACTGGATATCCTACCCTCGGAGACCTCCGCTGAAATGGCTGACGCTGCTGTTGCTGTTGTGCAGGCTGATTGTCAGCAGGAATAGTTACCGCAGCGGTGTGCTGGTAGTAACGACCCCTACCGTGTCCTCTCTGGGCGTACACAGCACTCGATTCACCCTCATCCTTGTGCTGGTCATTACCAAAAGATTTCTTCGGTCCAGATGACGAAGCGTTTCCTTGCATGTTCCCCATCTTCAGCCAATCTTCAATCCTTCCCACCCTTTCGACAATTACTTTCTGCCCCAGGGCGAACTCTTGCATGACGTTAATCAGCTCTCCCATCTTCTCTTTCAACTCGAGAATATCTGCACTGGGAAGTTCCATGAGTCTGGGCGTATTGCGTCTGGTGTAATATCTGTGAGGTCGGGTTGAGTGCAAAGGTACAGTTCTACGAGCGCGAGCAATGATTCCTGCAAAACAGCAAACAGGTTAATATGCATGAATGCGACGTCTATCCATATGAGGAAGCTTCTGTCTTTCGATCCTGGTTTCATCGAGACAGATAAAATTTCACCAATAACATTTTGACATCCAGATGTCTCTCAACCAGATTCTCAATCCATCATACTCCCCATATGGCTAGACGTAGATTTGGTGCAGATGAATGCAAAATGAGAATGATGCAGATGTATGCAATGCACTGGGCCATCCTCCAAGTCATCTGATCATCTGTTGCTCTGACCCACAACTCGGATCCCTGGACTGATCACGACCATCTGAAGTCTGACTAACCACAAATCCTACTCAAGGGTTCCGAAATAAACGGAAGACAGATACATCATCATCACCACTGGTCTCTGAGCAGACACACCATCACCATCTGAATCGGCCCAGGGAATCCGAAATAAACGGATCCCCACTGATAAATATCTCGGCCCGGGGAATCCTGAAATAAACGGATCCCCACCGATAAATACCGGCCAGCACTCCGGCGTCTCGGAAATAAACGACCATAAATCCGACTTATAAATATGACTCTGATCCACGAAACAAAAAGTCACCATCAACGTCACCATCTGTACCTGTGATAAAGATCATTCCCTCCCCACTCACGGGTGTCATCTAGGCCAGGGTAAAGTCGGAAGAAACGCAGCATAAATAACCTTTCGCAGAATACCATCATATACACACCCGAAGTATGTAACGATAATATCCCACCAGGGTCTGAACTGCTCGTGATGTCAATGTTCCGCTAAGTGGCGCCATACCACCCGCTTCCCATGAATCACTCTATTCCTAGGTTTCCTAGATTTCACTCATAGCCTGGGTATTGGGCCTTTTACCTCGAGTAACTCCCACCCCAAAACAGAGGAACCACCTGTATAGAGGACGGCAACAACATGATAGTATGATGCATGCAGACATTAATGCAAATATATATACACTGGTTAGAATAATAAATGCAATAAATAACACACAATAAGCAACCCAAACCAATCCTAAAACGCTAGGAAGGACTCGCTTAGGGACGATGGACCAGCATAGGTCTACATCGTAGACATTCCCCAGCAGAGTCGCCAGCTGTCGCATCCTGCGAAAAATCAACCGGCGAGCCTAAAAATAAAAACACACACAGAGCCGCCACTGCGCGTTATTTATCCCAAGATAGGGAAAGGAAACGCTCAGAGAAACCTGGAAAGGAAATGGTCTCGCGACCAGAGAGAAAGGGTAAGGGAGTCGGTTACGCAAGGGGAAGGTATTAGCACCCCTCACGTCCGTCGTACTCGACGGGATCCACGTTCTAAGAAAGAATAGGTTGCTAAAACATCACACACACACAGGGAACGCAGGTGGGGTTAAGAGAAGGGAGCTCGATAAGGTATCGCACCTTAGGCCTACATATCTTGTCTGGAACAAGAATCAGAGCCACTGTAGTTCGGCTTACGCACGCCAAACAATACAAAACATACAAACAAGCAAGGGTGGCAAACATGGAGCCCGACAACCACTAGATGGAATTACGTCGGCATCCGAACCAAAACACGCTCAAAAGGGCAAACGTGGAGCCCGACAGCCAATCCTGGGCTTACGTCGGCATCCGAGCCAAAACACGCACAAAACGGCAAACGTGGAGCCCGACTGCCAATCACTGGGCTTACGTCGGCATCCGAACCAAAACACAATCAGATAACAATCAAACACACGCAAAAAAAACAAAAGGTTGCCCGGAGAGGTCTCGCACGACCCCCTGCCTACATACCTCGTCTGGCACGAGGATCAGGGCGATGTAGTTCCCCTGAAAGGGAAAGAAAGAACATGCAAACTAGTAGGGAGTCGGGAACTCGAGCCTACAAGTCATCAAGCAAGCAAGAAGAGACGCCGAGACGTCAGAAGAAATGGCACACACAGACTAACAGGGAGTCGGGAACTCGAGCCTGATAGCTGCGAAACAAAACACACGCAAAAAAGAAAAGGGTGCCCGGAGTGGTCTCGCACGACCACCTGCCTACATACCTCGTCTGGCACGAGGATCAGGGCGATGTAGTTCCCCTGAAAGGGACTAAATTGTTAACCAGAAACCGGGGAAAGACACACGACTAGGGAGCTGAGACTCGAGCCTAATGTTGTCATGCATCGTTAACCCTAAGTTCAGTTTTCTATCCTACTTGCATAAGCAAACTATTCCTAACCAGGAAAGAAGCCAGCACACAAGCATACAGCATAATTCAAGCATACATCAAATGAGAACAAGCATCTCAAACAGATATTCACACAGCACGCACTATAACCAAACAAGTGGCTCACACAATAGGTTTGACTGCCGAAGCGAGTCGTCTGTACGGGCTGGGTTTGCTCTTAACCTTGCCATTACGAGGCTAAGGTGAAGCAGATGAGAGGTGAAGTGAGGATCAGACCTCACAGCTCTTATCCCTAACCAGGGAGAGCTTCTGACAAATGAGCATGGGTCCAGAATGGGGGAACCCTTCTATACTCAGAGACTCTGACACAATGTGCACTGCACAGATCTTGGGCTAGGATCTCAATGCTACAACCATGTAATGGGAGCAAGGAGAAGACTCACAGAATAGTGGGGGACAGACTGCTTGTCCCTAACTTCCACCAATCGCCTTCTTTGAAGGACTTTCACCTGCTTGGGCTTAAAAATAAACAACCACAATCATTGCCTCTTAAGGAGGACTTCAGACATTTTGCCCGGCCCGGTAACAGCCGGGTCTCCAGACTACATGAAGTTTAGGAAGTTACCTCAATGCAAGTTGCTTAAGCAAAGCAAAGCAAAAGTTCACAAGGAACTGAGCAACTAAAGGTACCTGGAAACAATCAAACACAGTTAGTACTCAGACAGACAAACCATAAACAGCAAGTGTTCAAACAATCAGAATATACAACTCAATGCACAATAAGGCAAGCTCAAAGCTCAAGCCTAAGCTTCAAAAACCTACAAAACAATGTTATGTTAGTATACAAACATCAACAACATCAATTAAAATTGATTTGGCTCATTGTCCATGTGCCTTATGCTTTTGATCCTGAAAAATCAAGCAAACATTAGCAACTAGACCACTAGGCCAAGCCTAGGGTCCAAAGCAAGAAAAAATTCCTAAACAGCAAGGTATCTTCAAACCAAATTCAAATTAACATCAAACAAGAGCAAACATCATTGGTCTCATGTTCATTGGTTGTGTAAATCTCAAAATCACCATGTGGATGCATTTGTCCATTTTTAACCATTGCATTTTTCAAGCCAAATCTCAATTTACAAGGCCTATGCAAGAAATGATGATTCCAACACACTCCAAATTCCATTTATGAGGTGTAGCAAAAAGTCCCATCTCCAAATTCCAATTATTTTGAGAGTTGGACAATTTTGCCCCTGATCCAATTCAGTAGTCCAGTTGAAAAGTGACTTTTTGCATTGGCCATTTTTGGGAAAATCCAATTATGCACCCTCAAAGTACATGTCAAATGGAGTTTGTGCATATAAAGAACTTGCACTTTGGACAAAGTATGTGGAAATTATGGCCTCCTGATTACAGGTAATTTCTGAATTTCACTGAGCCCTAATTTTCAAACCATACATTGGATTTTCAAGTTCTTGGACTTTTTGGAAAGGTGAGAACAAGATCTACAACTTTCATGTTGAACAAATTTTCATTTGAAGCTTCCTTGGACACGTGGTCTTGAGGTCCAAAACTTTCCATTTTTGGAAACTTCAGTTACAAGTCACTTTCTATTTTTGGCAGTTTTTGTCCTGACTTGATTTTCTTCAGTTTTAAGCTTTGCAATGTCATTTAACACTTGTTCCAACATGAATGAAGTGTGTCTAACTCATTTCCACCTCCAAATCCATCAGATCATGTACAGTTGACCACAGTTGACTTTTCATCTGACAGATGAATCAGGCAATGCATAGATCAATCTGAGCTTCAATCTTCAACTGAAATGGCTCAAGGGTGAAACCCTACCCTCAGTTAGCTCAATATAATCAAAGAATGAACCCCACAACTATCACAAATCCCATCTCCTGATTAAGCCCTGATTGGCCCCAATGCAACTGATTAGGGTTGACCAGTGGTCAAAACCCTAATCTCAAGGAATCTTCTTCAATCTCCAGATGACATCCAACCATGATGATGATGATGTATCATTGCAATCAAGATGAAGACCAACATCCATTGGAGAATCATGAAACCCTAATTCACAGCTCAATCCTCAGATGGCCATGATCAGTCAATAAACCCTAGGCTTGCACTTTTGACTTCCTCATCTCCTGATCAAGACTTGGGAAGATAGCTTGCACAATGTATCCACATGATATGCAATATGCAATGCCTAATGACCTAAAATGAAATGCAACATATGTTAATGCTAGTCCCAAGAGAGGAGGGCAAATTTTGAGGTGTTACACGAACGTCACAGCCTTGTGACGAGCGTAACGCCCCTCAGACATGTGAACGTTAGGGAGCCGTTGGAGACGAACGTTACACTTTAATTTTTTACATTCCCCATTCATTTTTCATTTACCACACTTAATTACTCTTCAACCACGTTTTCTTTCTATCTTCCAATCCTTCTCCTATAAATACCTACCAAAACTTCCTTCATTCACCACAAAACAATTCTCTCATATCAAATACATTTCTTTCCAAATCACCCCTTCAAAAAATTCATCACAATGGCGGGAAATCAAAATTTCGGAAATATCATCTTCCGATCCGGAGATGACAACTATCAGCAAGAGCAATTCGAACGTTTCCAACAGCGAGGCGTCGCTTCCACCAGGTACCCCGATTTAACTTGTT
Organism: Lathyrus oleraceus; assembly: GCF_024323335.1. Classification (NCBI taxonomy): domain Eukaryota; kingdom Viridiplantae; phylum Streptophyta; class Magnoliopsida; order Fabales; family Fabaceae; genus Lathyrus; species Lathyrus oleraceus. Next base: position 107,532,128 of record NC_066585.1, read on the forward strand.
TACAACAATTAGGATTACTCCAAGGTATCGAATGGATGCTCCGCCTAGCCGACTTAACCTTCCTTTGCACTCATAATCAACCCAACTACCCATCCCTAACCTTAGAATTCTTAAGTTCATACGACTACACCACTCCCGCCGGTGAAGACGAATTTTTAACCGGTACCGCAACTTCCGCATGTTCAACACTGAGTACTCCTTAACCCAAAACCAATTGAGTACCATGTTACAATTTCCCATAGAAGGTCAGGTACATCCCAGAATCCCTCCAAACTCAAACTGGAACACAGTTGGCGTTTTTGGCCTTTTTAAGAAATTACCGGTATAGATACCTACAACTGGGAAGAACTCCTTCTCTCCCATATATATAACCCCACTATCCGGTACTTCATCCGCATCTTGCAAAACACAATTTTTGGAAGACCAAACAACAGCAAGGTCAACTCAAAGGAGCTATTTTTCCTCCAGTGCGTTTTCGAACCGGATACTCAGGTAAACGCCGCCTCTTTTCTCTTTCATCATATCCGCACCTTATGTGCTAGAGGCCGGCAACCCTTTATAATTGGTGGATTAATAACCTCCATAGCACTTGGCCTACACCTAGGGGATAGACTCCAAACTTTAGAATCCCTACCTCCCCTGTCTATGGATATCAGCTATTGCCGCTCCAGCCGCCTGATTAAAAACAGAGTCGGCGGAGGATATTATCTTATGGTGAACAACCAGGCTGTCCCAAGCGTTGTTCTACCAAACATCGCCCTAACTGATGTCACAAACCCCGACCGCCACCTCTACGATCTAAACGCTCCTGAAACCACCGAGCCTTTACAAACAAACCCACAAACAGATGAGTTTGAAGAAATGGAACAAGGTGATCATCCTCCTACACAACATTCAGCCCCGCTCAACCCTTCCAGTAATGCAGCCGGCCCATCCTCCCAACGTCGTCGACGACGAAGGCCTGCGACCAACGACGACATTATGGATGCTATCGATGGAATGCAGGCACAGAATACAGAGATGATGCAGATGATGCGTCAAATGCAACAGCAACAGGACGCTCGGAATGCCATAACCGACCAGCGGTTTACTGAATTGTTCAGCAGGTTCGACAACTTAGACATACGTCAAAGATCACCAGGTCCAAGAACCAGAGGCGGAAGGCAGCCTTAGTTGTTATTTTCTTTTGCCTTTCCATTTTGTATTTCCTTCCCTTAAAACATTGAGGACAATGTTCAGTTTAAGTATGGGGGGGAAACAATATTCTTCCTATTACCATTTTTCAAGTATGTTATTTTCCCTTTTCATTGTTATTTCCCTTTCTTATTATGAAAAAAAAAAAAAAAATTATTATAATATATATTTATTTTAAGTCAAGTCCCTAGTGTGAAAAATTCTTATTATCTATTCCCCTCAATTTTCTTGAGCCATAACAAAAAATTTTTTTAACACACCCAATAAGTATAAAGGTTGCTTACTTTATAAAATTTGAGTGAAATCAAAACAAAATCATTACCATAACAACGCTCTGAGAACCTCAATATGTTAGATCAGGATAAGTACCTATTATACCGATTCCTTGAACTTTTAGTTCTATGGCAACCCCAAGTAGTTTATACAGAAGTCAGCACCATCTTAATAGCAAACTACGTGGAGGGCCGATGAATATAAGTGAATGATCCCCAAAGTAACCTAAGATATATAAATATATCAAGAAATGCACTAAGTAAATTAGGTGATCCTTACCAGATCATTTAATCTAAAGGCTGCAGATCATGCAAAAGCACAATACGAAAGATCCATTATGAGTTGGTTCAGTAGGAATCTGGTACTGAACTTGGTAGGCGGACTACGGTTCGATCCCCCGCAATTTGCAATGGACTGAATAATGAAGTTATCCGACTTATGTACCAGAACTTCTAGCTAAAAGCGGATCATAATCACTAACCGGTTACTCCACTATGTGCGCGAAAAGATAAAGGGCTTAATGTGATTTCGCTAGAATGAAAACGGGTAAAATAAGACTAAAGGAACCAGGATAGCTATCATAGGGTACTTGAACTGATTTGCATAAGGTAGGGTTATCTAAGTTGTAACGGTAGTTGTTGATGTCAAGATTAAACTCAAGTCCTCCTAAACAAAAATCCATTTGCAACCTAGTACGAATTGATGTGTGCTTTGAAATTTCATCTGGCTAAAACTTTTAACAAGTTCTATACTGAATTTTGCTTGAGGACAAGCAAAGATTTAAGTATGGGGGAGTTTGATAACACGAAATTATATCACATTTTAAGACTTAATTCTATTAGATTATATTATCATTTACTTTAGTTTATCTCATTTTATCAGATATTATGCAGTATTTCCTTGCTATTTATGTCAGGTATCCATTTTGAAGCAAAAGTGAAAAAGGGAAGAAAAGGAGGTGTAAAAAGCAATAAAAAGGAAACAAATAACCAAGACCAAGCCCAGCCCAAAGAAAGCGCACGTTGCTCCTGTGACGGGCGTCACAAGGGTTGTGACGAGCGTCACGCGAAGTAGCCTTGTGACGGACGTCACACATGGTGTGACGAGCGTCACACCAGTCCACTAGCTTTTTGGCGCAAGTTACGCTCTCAGAAGAATGGAAGTAACGTTGAGGACTTCGTGTCCTATTCCCAAGCCATGTATTTAGCTATGCTGAAGACTCGTGGAAAAGAAAAAGGCAGTTAGTAGCACTACTATAAATAGCTACCTTAAAACCTAAAAGAAGTCTCCTCTCTCTGCCGTCTACACACACCGAAGCTCTGCCAAATTTTCTTTTCACGCCTTTTGCTTATTTTTCTTTTCTTTTCCAGCATTGTTTATTTTATTTATTTCTTTTGCAAGCTTTACATTCTTTTTCCCTTGCAAATTTACCTTTCCAATTTTAACTTTTAGATATTTTTTCGCATAATAGTTTCTACACCGGAAACTATTGTGCAACTTTATACTGGATTTAACCTTACGTTATATTCCAGTTTTATTTCCTTGATTTAATTTACTGTTTAATTGAAGAATCCAAGAACAAATCCTACCGGCTTGTGGTGGAGTGTTCAAGACCATTGTATTACGCATTCAGGTTCTTTAATCGTTATTTAATATTTTGTTTTATTATTTATCTATATTATCTGCCTGGAATGAGTCTGTTTATGCACGATATAAATTCTTATTCATTTAGCATGTCTGGCTAATTTGCCTAGGTATCGGTATGTAAAGTAAGCAGAATAAGGGATCAAGACTGAGTCGGTCTATCTAAACTTAAAATCAAAATCAATCTTTTTACGGTTTCAACTTACAGGTTTAATAACAAGATTTTTTACAAAAGTAAAAGACATAAAGAACTTAAAATCAATAGAGCGAGAGTTTGAGATTTTAACTGGACAGTGTAAGTTAGGCATTAATTCTAGATCAGGGCGAGAGCAAGTTTTAGAGTTAATTAAATTCTGACCTTTTCCAAAAAGTATTTTTAAAGATTGAATGTGAGGACGAGAGTTAAGCATTTGGATTTAATTATATAACCTAAGTCAACAGAGCGAGAGTTTGAGATAAGGGTGTTTAAAACGGTCAGTATTTTCTTAAAAAGAGTTTCTGCAACTTTATTGTTTTCAAAATATGGTTTTTGACTTAATTATAAGTGACAGCAACATTAATATAAAATCATGGTTTATTCAACAGAGCGAGAGTTTGAGATAGAACCTTTAACCAATAAAGTTAACCGAAACGATTCATTTTAAAACTAAGAAACCGACAAAGACTTGATTCCCTAGTTTTGACGAACTACATACCGATATCCGTCTTATTAATATTTAATCTAGATATTAGTTTAGCTCTTAGTTTTTCCCAAACAATCAAACATTTTCACCTTAGATTTACGTAGTAACCTTAGATAACGGTATATCGATTCATAAGTCCCTGTGGGATCGATATCTTTTAAAACTACGCGATAGAACTGTGCACTTGCAGTTTGTATCCCATTCTCGACTCACCCAGTCGAGCGATCACTGCCATTGATTGTTCTTCAAGAGGTAAGAATTTCACATCTCTTAATTCTTTGTTTCATTGCCATAATCTTGTAGTGTGTGTTCTCTTGATCATTCTGATATAAAGATCTTGAAAAATGGTGCAATATTCATGGAGATATGTTAGTTTAAAATTTGATGTTCATAGATGTTTTGCTTCGATTTGCATTGTACATTAAGAATTAGGACTAATAAATGTTGGATTCATGATCTACATGCAAAGACGAGTCGATTGGTATATAGATTGCAAAATTCTGCAAAAAAATTCATGAGCGCGAATTGGTGAAGAAGACGGTGGAAACCGCCTTGGTCCACCGTCCCACACTGTAGCGTTGCCGCCTGCTAGGGTTTCTGGTTCATGCATTCGTGTGTACTGTTTGGACGCTCATAACCTTTGCGTCCCGTGTTCGATACCTTCATGCGTGCGTTTTTTTCATTTTTTTCTTTTTTCCATCATTAAACCAAACGACAACGTTTGGTATGCCATGCCTTAAACGACTGTGTTTTACTGTAGCGCGCCCATAGCTTAAATGTCTCCAGTTCGATCCATGCTGATGTAATTTCTAATTTCACATTCATTTCATATTATTTCCATGCTTCAAATATTATTTCCTTTTATTTTCATGCTCATTCAAAAATTTGATAAAAAATAGCATGTTGATCCAATTAATCCCCAATTTTTTTCTACATGATCCTTGGGATGTCTAGTATTTTTGTGGTGTGATTTCATGATTTTACCATGTCTGGATTTTTAATTGTGTTGGCTTCTTTGGACATGTATGCAAATGTGACATGCTTCATTCATTCTATTGTGAAATGCTCATACATTGGCCAATTAATTTGAAATTTGGTATCCTGATTCCCAACATGTTGCATGATTTTTGAGGCTTGATTGTGCATTTTTAGTATTTTTCCTCGCTGTTTTATACACATGGATGTATGGTGTGACAATGTGTGTCACACAATTTGATGTTGATCTTATTCATTTTCATTGCCTTGCCAATTGAGCTTCCCTGATTACAATTTTTGGCATGATGATTGTGCTTGACATGTTGTATGCTCATAAAGAGTTTCATGATTGTTTGAGTCATTTCTGTTTTAATATGGAATTTTGATTCTTGATGACCAATTGTGTGCCTTGAAATTGCCTTTGCCATATTTTGCTCATGTGATGACTTTGCTTAATGCTTTTGACTTGGTCTTTTTTAGGACATGTTCATGATAGATTAAATGTGCTGCATGTTGAATATTGGTTGCTGTTTTGACTTTTGGCTTTGCCTTTGACTCTAGCCTTGGTGCTAGTGGTTTGTACTCACTTTTTAAGCTTTGTATTTCAGGTTCAAGCTTCTAGCCCTAATGATTGATGTAATCTCACTTCATGAGATGCAAATTACTTTGTGCACTAATCCTTTGTGTTGTAGGTTCATGGAGTGTGGTGGAATCACTTGAATTCTTGAGTCATAAAGCTTGACTTGTGTGCATATTGAGTTGTAACACTGTGGACTGTTGGTTGTTTGTCTGAAAATAGTACTGATTGTTTTGACTTTCTTACAGGTGCTTTAGCCACTTTAACTCATTGCTTGAGTTTCTTTGCTTGTGGTTGGCATACCACTTAGGTAATCCCTCTATTCTCCATGTAGTCTGGAAGCCCTGTCGTTTATGTTTGGCAGGCATTTGGCTGAAGTCCTCCTTAAAAGGCAATGACTGTGTTTGTTTACTTTTGTGCCTTGTACTTCAAGTCCTCCTAAGTGAAGAGGCAATTGGCAGATAGAAGGGGCTAGTAGCCAGTCCCCTACTATTCAGTTGAGTCTTTCATCTTGCTCACACTACGTGCTGATGCATTTTGAATAAACACCCAAGATCCTTGTATATAGAGTCAGTCAAGTGGAGTAGAGTCCCACATTCTGGACTCCCACGTTTTCATTGATTGAAGCTCACCCAGGCCCGGGTTAAGAGCTATGAGGTCTTACCCTCATTACCTTTTCATCTGCTCACCCTGACGGTCAATGTCAGTGGTTAAGAGCCCTCAGATACCCCTTCCAGTTGGCTTGTTTGTCGACGTTGATATGACCCCTTGACTAAAGCTCAGCCTTGTATGAGCCGCTTGTTTGCATATAGCATGTGATACTTGCTCTCCTGTGATTGCTTATTTGCTGTTTAGGCTAGCTTGCTCCCTGTGCGAGTTAGGTGTTGATTAGAGACCTCAACTTAGGGATCGTATGCATGATAACTTCTAGGCTCGAGTCGTAGTCTCCCTAGTCTCTAGTTAGGAAAGTTTTTTCCCTGTTAAGGGGAACTACGTCGCCCTGATCCTCATACCAGATGAGGTACGTAGGCAGGAGATGAGTTGATCTCTCCGGGCGCCCTTTTTCTTTTTCAGCCCTTTTGTGCGTGTGTGGAGTCTGATGTAAGTCCAGCGATTGGCATTCGGTTTCCCATTTGTTTGTTGTTTGTTCGGAGTCTGATGTAAGTCCAGCGATTGGCATTCGGTTTCATGTCTGCGTTTCTTTGTTCGGAATCTGATGTAAGTCCAGCGATTGGCATTCAGTTTCCCGTTTGTTTGTTGTTTGTTCGGAGTCTGATGTAAGTCCAGCGATTGGCATTCGGTTTCCTCGCGTGTGTTTGTTTATCTGGAGTTGGATGTAAGCCCAGCGATTGGCATTCCATTTCCAGTTGTGTGTTTGCTTTGACGTCTCAGCGTCTCCGTTTAGCGTTTTGTTTGGCGTGTGTTAGCCGAGCTACGAGTGCTCTGATTTTTACTCTGGTTAGAGAAGATACGTATGCATAGGATGCGATATCCTAGCGAGCACGTTTCCCATCTCCCCGAACTACGTCGACTCTGATGTTTGTGTCTGACAAACTACGTAGGCCCAGGATGCGACATCCTGCCGAGTCCCTTTCTTCCGTCTTTCATCTGTATTTCCTTCTAGTGCGTGCAGTTATGAGCAGTTTCTTTTAGCAACCTTATTCTATTCTTCCTGAGTGTGGATCCCGTCGAGTACGACGGACGTGAGGGGGGTGCTAATACCTTTGCGTAACCGACTTCCGATCCTTGCATCTTTGGTCGTGAGACCATTTCCTTTCCGGGTTTACTTCGAGCGTTTCCTTTCCCTCCTTTGGGATAAATAACGCACGGTGACGGCTCTGTGTCTTTTCCTGCCGATTGATTTTCGCGTATGCGACAATGGTATGTTGAACTCAAAGCCTATTATGACTCCGACAAACCCTTAATTCAAGATGAGTACAAATCAGTGTCCAAGTATGGAGATCGAAATAGCTTATATGAATAACATTCGATATGCTAACATAGTAGGTTCTTTGATGTATGTTATAGTTTGTGCTAGACCCAATATAACATATGCAGTAAGTCTTGTAAGAAGGTACATGGAGAATCCTGGAAAGGCTCACTAGCAAGCATTGAAGTGGATTCTAAGGTACATAAATGGGTCTCTGAACAGATCCTGATTTACGATGGAGCATGTGGTGAAAATAGTAAAGTAGAAATCAAAGGGTATGTCGACTCTGATTATGCAGGTTGTATGGATTCCAAAAATTATATTTATGGATATGTGTTCAGTATATTTGGCACAACAATCAGTTGGAAAGCAACACTTCAGAAGGTTGTTACTTTATCAACCACTGAAGCGGAATATATCGCCCTCACTAAAGATGTGAAAGAAGCATTGTGGCTTGAAGGTTTTGCTAACAAGATGAAACTTCAAGGTCACGTTATCACTATTAAACATGATAGTCAAAGTTCTATACACCTATCAAAGAATTCATCCTATCCTGAGCAAACCAAGTACATTGATGTGAGGCTGAGTTTCTCCAGAGGGGTAATCGAGCATGGAGAAGTCCAACTGCTAAAGGTTTTGACATATCACAATGTTGCTGATATGATCACCAAGACATTACCAAGTTGCAAGTTTTTCCACTGTATTTAGTTGATAAAGCTGCATGAAGAAAGCTAGTATGGTCGAAGGGTAGTTTCTTGGTTCGACAATTCGACAGGGTCATTGGCATGCCTTTGAAGTATGTTCACATGTTGTATTCGAAGTATGCTAATATTGTTAGCGTGTCGAATTGGGATTGTTTTTTATGCCCAATTGTTTAAGTTAACATGTTCTCTAAGTTAGCTTGTGTAATGGGCCAGTGTGTAAAAGCACATTAGTTTACTGTGTTAGTTTTCTTATAAATAACATACTAGTATCTCATAATTGCATAATGCAAATCCTAATTAGGGTGAGAGGTTTTTGCTATTTTGTAACACTTGTAATCTTGTTTCAAAGAGAAAGTAAAGAATAGCAGTCTATAACCAACTTGTTGTGTTCTTCTTGCTTCCCTTTTTTCTATCCTTGTGGGTTCTTGTCGATCAAGAAACTGATTATACTTTGTTATTCTGGTATTGTTTTCACAAAAACTTTTAATATCAAAAGTTGAAACACCACACCTTTTATGTCAAAAGTTGAAACAACACAGAAAGTAAGATCAAAACCAGATGTTGGCCTCAGGATTTAGAAAGGCTGAAGTGTATGCTAAAAAAATAATGTCTTCATCTTTCCAGAATTTATTCAAGTATATTGAAGGATGAAATTAGTGATGATCATATTTCTTGTGTGTATACATTATGAAAATGATAATATTAGTTATTATCATATTTAGTGGTGGCGGATACACTAGAGGCAACAATGGGCCAACAGGTGCCGCAACATCGACAACCATACCACGAGGAAATAGGTTTATAAACTAACTTTTCCTAGTTTCAGTGTTCTCTTAATCAAAGGTGTGCTAGTCTTGTCATAACATGACCAATCACCTTAAAATGAATGAAACAAGATACATCAAAACCCTAAAGTTATCCAACCAGTTCAACTTCAAACACAAACACACACATATAAATATAACTTGAATAATAACACATGTTTTTGCATAAATATTCAATCAATCGTAAAGTATGTGTAAACTATTAAATATCTTACACATTGCCCCAAATTTGGATCACTAGCCTTTGCCCACCATAGTTTTTCTCATCATCTTGATTATGATGGTGTTCCTGTCATATCCTAATTTTTAACCCTAAGATCTCACATACCATTAGCATCCTTGTACACAAACAAGGTCACCTCTTGGTCCTTCTCCCTCTTATCTTTGGGTTTTGCTTTTGCAAGGATCACCAAGCACCTATTTGTTGATGTTTTTTTTACCTTTGTGTTTATATGTTCATTGTTTACCTAACCACTAATCAAAATAGCAATGTATTTTCTCTTTAAGTTTATTGTGCAAGGTAGAGCTTGTCATCAAGAGCATCAAGCATGATTCCTCAGCTAGGTTTTTCTTTGATTCCTCAGCAAGGTGTGGCCAACCATTGATTCTAAAGGGATATATCTTTCAATGCATAATCTCAAAGGTTATAAGGTATCTTTCAATCTCATGTTGATCATGAGTACACCAAGGTTTTGTTGCTTACTTCTCAAGGAAAGTCAAAGGTTCATGTGTTTATCTCCATGCCTTCTTCATCAAGAACACCTTTCCTTGAGTCTATATGAGCATCCATGTACCTTGAAATGCAAGGTAAGTCCAAGTACCCAAGCTTGTTCCAAGTGGTTTGACCAAAAAGTCAACTTTTGAAGTCAAAGTTTCAAGGATCACAACTCCTTCAATTCTCAACATCTTGAATGCTTCTTTTTGCATATGAATCTTCTCAAATCCTCTACAACTTCTCTTTACATGACAAGAGCCAATTGTGCTTGAAGGATCATTAAAATTTTGGAGACATTATAGGTCATTTGTGGACTTAGTGAAATTTGACCTATTTTCAAATGACTTTTCCTCAACTTTCAAGGATTATAACTTCTTCACATTTAAACATTTGAGGATGATTCTTTTTGCACAATGTCATTTGTGATGCCCTCTACAAGTTTGCTTAAATGATCAAGGTCATAATTATTGGTGTAAGCCCTAGAGGCCAATACTTTTGGTACTTGTATCGAATTATTTATTAATAATAAAAGGCTTTTTCTTTATTATGTTTGTTTAATAAAGTCCCTATAATAGCTAGTCCATTTAATGTATCAAGTGTGACTTAATCATGAGATCTCATTAAACATAAGGACACTATTCTTAAAGTATCTGTAGTCGAGCTTTATTGTGAAGTGGGATAACATTAAAGCATTAAGACTATTATGTATATAGATTGATGATCACATCTCATGGATCATGGATAAGGACTTATCAAGTCTTAAACATAAGTATGAATATTGAGAGTAATATTTATACTGGATTGACCCGATATAAGAATACTATATAGAATGTTATGCTAAGTGTCATAAGTTATTCTCATGGTGATAATGGTATATAACACCCTTTGACCTGAAACCACTATGTACCCTAGATGTAGAGTCGAGTGCCTTATTGTTGATCAAATATTGTCCATAACTGGATGACCATAAAGACAGTTGATGGGTACTCCACGAAGCATGCTGAGGGACATGAGTGATCTAGATGGAATTTGCCCATCCTGCGTAACAGGATAAATGTCTACGGGCCCAATATTGAACTCGACAAGGATGACACGGTCTATGCCTTGTGTTCAATATAAACATAAAGGTAAAAGGGTAATTATACACATAAGTATTATCACAAAAGGATTTGTAAGTACACATGACATTTTCGTGTCTTGGATAGCAGTGATGTGTTGCTAAATACCGCTCGCTGTTTATCATGTTAAATACGCGATTTAATATAATTGCTAATGTCGCGAAAACCTACAGGGTCACACACAAAAGGAAGGATTGATGAGAGATAGAGTAACTAAGGAACACCGTAAGGTACGGTGCACTTAAGTGAATTGTAGAACATCGTAAGGTACGGTGTACTTAAGTAGAATACGAAATATGGTAAGGTACCACACGCTTAAGTGATTTTGGCATATCATAAGATATGGGCCACATACACTTAAGTGGGCTTTTAGCTAGCATCCCACACAAGTGGTTCTATAAATAGAATCCTTGTGTAGAAGCATTTGTGCAGTTGTAATTTCGTTTCTCTCTCTCTCTCTCTCTCTCTCTCTCTCTCTCAAAGCCTTCATTCGTAGAAACTAGCACTAAGATTGAAGGAATTTGTTCGTATGGACTGAGTAGAGGCGTTGTCACCATTCAATGTTCATGATCGCTCTGTAGATCTGTATCAAAGGTTTCAATCGCCACAAGAGGTAATGATTCTATCACTGACCATGCCCATTCATAAGGATCACTAAAGGAGAAAATTGTAAATTCCGTTGTGTTTTGGATCGCTCTTCTCCTTCAATATTATGCTTAGAAGGCCATGGTATTCATTGAGACATTATAGGTCATTTTCATCCATTGAAAACTTGAATTTTTCTAAGTTACATAATCGGTTTTTCATGCCAACTTCAACATGCCATAACTTTGTGCTCAAATATCCAAATACAACCTTTCTTGGCATATTGTAATCTTTGTTATGATATCAACATATTGTAAAAAGAATGAGACTAAAAAGATTCTTGAGAAGGATGCCCCATTGGGTTGAACATGGTGGTTTGGAACTGAAGAAATCACCATTGCCCAAAATTTGAATCTCACTAATCTCAATTCCAAGCCAAATTAGCATGTGTTTTGGACCTAAACATGTTAACCAAGTCTTCAGAACTTAATTGAGCCTTGAAACACATTATTTGATTGATTTTTGATGAATTGCAAATCACACTTTTCTCACATTCTGATCAAATTCGTTTTGCACGAATTCAACATCATTTCACATGCATTTGGATCCAAACACATTCCCTATAAATAGAGGAAGCTATTGCATTCATTTCTGTCATACCCTAATTTTTAACGCTAATATCCCACATACCATTGGCATCCTTGCACACCAACAAGGTCACATATTGGTCATTCCCCCTATCCATCTTTGGGTTTGCTTCTTGCAGGGATTACCAAACACCCTTTTTGTTGGTTTGTTTTACATTTGTGTTCATATGATTAACTACTTATCAAACCACTAATCAAAATAGAAAAAATATGTTTTTATTTTCCTTAAGTTTATGTTGCAAGATAGGGATTTTCAATCAAGAGCATCTCAAAGTTCTATGGCTTACTTCTCAAGGAAAGTCAAAGGTTCATGTGTTTATTTCCATGCCTTCTTCAACAAGAAACTTCAACCTTTGAGAAATTTAATCAAGAGGAAATCAAGGAAACCTTATTTTGAGTTCATATGATCACCCATGTGCTTTGAAATGCAAGGGAGGTCCAAGTACATAAGCTTGTTCCAAGTGGTTTGACCAAAAAGTCAACATTTTGAAGTCAAATTTCCAAGAATCACAACCCCTTCAATTCTTAAAAAAAAATTAGTGTTTCATTTTGCATATGACTCTTCTCAACATCCTCTATAACTTCTCTTTACATGACAAGAACCAATTATGCTTGGAGGATCATCAAAAGTTTGGAGACATTATAGGTTATTTGTGGACTTAGTGAAATTTGACTTATTTTCAAGTGACTTTTCCTAAACTTTCAAGGATCATAACTTCTTCAATGTTTAACATTTGAGGTTGATTCTTTTTGCACAATGTCATTTGTGGCGCCTTCTACAAGCTTACTTCAATTATCAAGGTCATATTATGCTTGGAAGGCCATGGTATTCATTAAGACATTATAAGTCATTTTTAGCCATTGAAAACTTGAATTTTTCTAAGTTACATAATCAGTTTTTCATGCCAACTTCAACATGCCATAACTTTGTGCTCAAACATCCAAATGCAACCTTTCTTGGCACATTGCAATCTTTGTTATGATGTCAACACAATGCAAATAAAATGAGACCAAAAATCTTTCTGAGAAGGATGCCCCATTGGGTTGAACATGGTGATTTGGAACTGAAGAAATCACCATTGCCCGGAATTTGAATTTCACTAATCTTAATTCCAAGCTAAAATAACATGTGTTTTGGACCTAAACATGTTTAACCAAGTCTTCAGAAGTTAATTGACCATTGAAACACATCTTTTGGATGAGTTTTGATGGATTGTAAGTCACACTTTTCTTACATTCAGATCAAATTCGTTTTGCAGGAATTCAACATTATTTCACATGCATTTGGATCCAAATACATTCCCTATAAATAAAGGAAGCTATTACATTCATTTTTGTCATACCCAATTTTTAACCCTAAGATTCCACATTCCATTGGCATCATTGCACACAAACAAGGTCACATATTGGTCTTTCCCCTTATCCATCTTTGGGTTTGCTTCTTGCAGGGATCACCAATCACCCTTTTTGTTGGTTTATTTTACATTTGTGTTCACATGATTAACTTCTTATCTAACCACTAATCAAAATAGCAAAAATATTTTTTATTTTCTTTAAGTTTATGTTGCAAGATAGGGCTTTTCAATCAAAAGCATCTCAAAGTTTTATGGCTTACTTCTCAAGGGAAGTCAAAGGTTCATGTGTTTATTTTTATGCATTCTTCAACAAGAAACTTCAAGCTTTGAGAGATTTAATCAAGAGGCAATCAAGGACACCTTATTTTAAGTTAATATGATCACCCATGTGCTTTGAAATGCAAGGTAAGTCCAAGTAAATAAGCTTGATCCAAGTGGTTTGACCAAAAAGTCAACATTTCGAAGTCAAAGTTCCTAGAATCGCAACTCCTTCAGTTCTCAACATTTTTGAATGCTTATTTTTGCATATGACTCTTCTCAACATCCTCTACAACCTCTATTTACATGACAAGAACCAATTATGCTTGAAGGATCATCAAAAGTTTGGAGACATTATAGGTCATTTGTGGACTTAGTGAAATTTGACCTATTCAACTGGCTTTTATTCAAGTGACTTTTATGACTCTTCTCAACATCCTCTATAACTTCTATTCAAGTGACTTTTCCTCAACTTTCACGGATCATAAGTTCTTCAGTTTTAAACATTTGAGGTTGATTCTTTTTGCACAATGTCATTTGTGATGCCCTCTATAAGTTTGCTTCAAAGGTCAAGGTCATATTATGCTTGGAAGACCATGGTATTCATTGAGACATTATAGGTCATTTTTAGCCATTAAACACTTGAATTTTTCAAAGTTACATAATCAGTTTTTCATGCCAACTTCAACATGCCATGACTTTGTGATCAAGCATTCAAATGCAACCTTTCTTGGCACATTGCAATGATGTCAACACATTGTAAAAAGAGTGGGATCAAAAAGCCTCCTAAGTATGATGCCCCATTGGGTTGAACATGGTGACTTGTAACTGAAGAAATTACTATTGCCTGAATTTTGATCTTCACTAATCTCAATTCCAAGCCAAATTAACATGTGTTTTGGACGTAAACATGTTTAAACAAGTCTCCAGAAGCTAATTGAGTCTTAAAATGCATCATTTGGCTGAGTTTTGATGAGTTTCAAGTCACACTTTTCTTACATTCGGATCAAATTCGTTTTGCACGAATTATGCATCATTCCACACGTATTTGGACCCAAACACATTCCCTATAAATAGAGGAAGTTATTACATTCATTTCCAAGCTTTTGAGAGCCAAGAAATCCCTGCTGCAACTTGAAATTTTTCTAGAAAATTCAACTATCGTGTTTTGAGTGTCAACTTGTTTCAATCTAATTTCTTGATTCCATTAGCATCTTCGACATCCTCTGAATCTTTTGCAAACAATACCCATTTTCAAACCAAAAGGAACATTTTCAAAGAGGTTCCAATGGAGTACCATGGATATTTAGGGTGTTAATACCTTCCCTTAGCATAACTAACCCCCGAACCCTTATCTCTTTTATTAGTTTTGATTTAAAACTTCTTCGCATTTTGTTCGTACTTTTTCCCTTTTCCTTTGGAAACAATAAAAGAGAGGTGACGACTTTTTCTTTATGAGTTAAGTTAACCAATAGCTTAATCTAAAAAATTTCACCGCTACAATTTCCAAGCTTTTGAGAGCCAAAAAATCCCTGCTGCAACTTAAAATTTTCCATAAAAACTCAACTATCGTGTTTTGAATTCCAACTTATTTCAACCCAATTTCTTGATTCCATTAGCATCTTCGGCATCATCTGAAGCTTTTGCAGAAATTTCCAAGCTCTAAGACCTTCTGAAGTGCTCTAACTAGATTGAGCTTCATCAACTTCTGATAACCATTTGGACAAGGTAGTTCTGAGTATCATTTGAACTCAAACAAGTTACCACAATGTAGTCCTTCACTCTCTGATGCTTTCCCCTAACTTATCTGGTGTTGATTGATCAAATTCATCAATTAATTTAACTTTTCGTGGCTTGCTTGCTTCTGAAACTTCTCTAAAATTCCCTTTGCTCAATTTAGATAAATGAATTTGGAGCATAAGGTTGAATTTGGGATGAAAATCCATTTGCTCTAAAATTCCCTTTGCTCAATTTAGTCTCGTGTTCTGAATTTACCAAATGATGAAACTCCGGTGAGAGTCCACCGGAGAAGATGACAAGAGTGTTCCAGGTCGTTTGAGTTTGGCCAGACACGTTGGATAAACAAAATGTTTTGATTGACTGGTTTTGAATTGGAGCCCATGTGTTGTTTGCATCGTGTTCCACCATGCATCCTGACTTGAGGAGTGATGGATTTGCCACGTCAATTAATGAGGCATGATCCAACGCTTCATGTTTTTCTGATTTTTAATTCTTTTTCTTTTATTATTTTCAATTTCTTTTTCTTTTAAAATTTATAGTAATTTCATTTTTCATCTAAAAAAATCCCAAAATAATTTCTAAATTTTTCTTTTATTTTTATACATGTGATTTTTATTTTTTTACATTTTATTTCACTGATTTTCTATTTTTCATGAATTTTCTATTTTCTCCTTTGTTTTAATGGGTTTAAAAATACTTTTCTTAATTTTTAAATTTTGAAAAATTTATTATATGCTTCTTATTTTATTTTCAACTTTCCATAATTTTCTTGGCCATTTATTTGTTGTTTTGAAGGACTTTATGGATTTTTCATTTTATTTCTATTTTAAAATTCATTTAAAAATATTTTTGGTGCATTTTTATTTCATTTAATTCATTTTATATTTGTGAGATCTTTGTGAACTTCTGTTAGCCTTGGATCATGATGGTTTGGATAATGAGTCTCATAAAACTCAATGGATCTTGGGTGTTGATGGGGTGAAAACCCTAATCCACCAAAATGGATGATTGATTTTGATGATGACTTGATCAAACTTTTGGTCCAATTTGGGTGTGACTTCTCTTGTCTCCTTCTTCTTCATCTCTCTATTTTTCCCTTTGATCAATTGGGAATCTTGTGATCATCTTGTTCATGAAGTGTGGATTGGTGCTTGATGAACTTGTATCATTTCAAATTTACCTCCTAATTGGTCATGGATTATTTAAGGTACTTTGAATTGATGCATAAGTTGTCCTAAGTATCATGAAGTATGGATTGAAGTAATGGACCATCCTCTTTGCCTTTGTGTTTGATCATCCCTTCTTTTCTTTTTGTGCGACATGACTTTAGGAGAATGATTTACATATCATTTCTCGAGCATGCATTAACACTAACATTATTTTTACCAGCCTTAGATAGTTGTGACTTCTACATAAGTCCAATTATGATTTCTTAACATAACGCTAAATTTGTCCCAAAAGTAAGGCATTTTTATAAGTGAGATTGTAAGTCTCTTATTCCTCATGGTATTGTATAAAAATATTACCCCATTTTCATTTATAAGAGCTAGTGGCATACTTGTTGATTTTATCCAAGTTAGAGCCCTTCTCATAATGATGTATGGATTCATATTTTCATGCTTATGGGTGAATAGTTGAGTGTTCTCCAAAAAAATGACCAAAATGTCTTTCATTTTTTGATTACTAACATTGTATTGTATTAACTTTTACTTCAATGTCATTTTACTTTATGCTTTTATTTTATGTCATTTACTTTATACTTTATGTTTAGCATCCCATATCATATTATTTGTGATTATGTCATTTGTTCTTTGTCCATTTGGGTTTTTCTTTCATATCCTTGTAAAGAAGACATTAATAAAGAAAAAAACCTCAAAAATTATGTTCCCTTTATCCCTGGACTTGAGGTTACTATCCTTAGCATTGTCATTTGAGACCTTGGGATTCATCTGACACCATTGACTTTGGAGTTCTCTGTGAAAGCTTGGCTTGGTTATCTTGGTTTCATCTGATGCATAATTATTCTTTGCTTATTTGGTTTACTTGAGACTTAATCCAAATGAGGGAATTCTTGCTTGACTTATGTCATAAAGCTTGTTATCTCTTGGTTAGATCTTTCCTCCCTAGCTTTTACTATATTTTCTAGGATAGTCTCTTCTTCTCCTCCATTTCTTTAATTTTCAAATCTTCTCCCTCTTTTCAAAAAAATCTTATTGTTTTCTAACTTGCACCATTTTCTTAACAAACCTTGACTTTTGTCAAGTGATTTTCAAAACTTTTTCCTAATAAATGTTAATCCATCGTAAGCATACTTAGACCAACTTCAAAAGACTTTTCAAAGAAATGAATAACTCATTCAAACTATTTTTATGCCCTTTGTGCACTTTTCCTTTTAAAACTTTTCTCAAAAAGTTTAGACATGAGTCATTTCATAGTTGAGATATAATTCTCATATCCCCATAGCATTGATGATAATTCTTTTCCATTTATGAGAGTTAGTGGCATACTTGTTGATTTTATCCAAATTGGAGCCCTTCTTATGATGATGCAAAGTTCTCATACTTGTGGGTGACTAGTTGAGTATTCTCCTTAAAATGACAAAATGTCTTTTCAATAAAAATGAATCAAAACAAACATATTTTGATCCTTTTACCATGATATACGAGGTTTTGATCCTCTATTGTATTTTGTTGGTACGTAGGCATGAGACTTCAAAGAGTCTTGGCAAACATAAAAATTAAAAAATATTTCTTTTCCCATCTCTCCAATATTTTTGCAAATAACACCTTTTTTCAAACTAAAATGTACATATTTTTAAAGAGGTTCTCATGGAGTACCATGGATGTTTAGGGTGCTAACACCTTCCATTTGCATAACTAACCCCCAGACCATTGTCTCTTTTATTAGTTTTAATTTAAAACTTCTTTGGATTTTGTTCATACTTTTTCCTTTTTCCTTTAGAAATAATAAAAGCGCAGTGGCGACTCTTGCTTTATGAGTTAAGTTAATTAATAGCTTAATCTCAAAAACTTTACCGCTATAGTTCCTCATCAGAATGTTCTTGGTACCCATTCTTTTGCTCGTCCTCATGTGTGGTGTGAAGGAGAGGACCTTACAAAACATGATAGGACAATCCCGGGGTAGGAATGGATGTCCTTTCTCAGAATTTGTGATTAATGGTAAAGACTGAGTAGGTGGTGGTGGTGAGGTTGTCTGAGTAGATTGTGGTGCCTCTGGTGGTATAACCTGAATCGGCGGTGCTTGATTTTTTGGGCGCATGCTAGTATTAGTGCTTGAGTTCCTTTAAACATGGTTTCCTTAGGTCGTGCAAGACTTGTTTGTAGCAGGAGTCTCGATTGGCATACATTATGGATGGAATAACCCGTTGATATTTCTTTTTTACACAATTGACATTATCAATATGATAAGAAATAATGCATCAAAAGATATTAAGTTTTATAGAAACCAAATTGTAAAAATTTTAGCCATCTTAATGATTCTTGCTCATTGGTACTTTCCTCTTTGTGTCTTGTCTTGTCATTTGAAAGCTAGAAAAAAATATATAATTTTTATAATAGTTTAACATTGTAACTAAAAAACATAGATTCAAATACAATATCACAACAAAATACCATGACTTTAGATAAATTAAAGTTAAACTACCCCATCCACCACATTTTATAAACATGTTTGAATTTATACCATGGTCTCTGTTTTTTTTCCTTTGGCCAATGGAGTTAATATATATATATATATATATAATATATATATATATATATATATATATATATATATATATATATATATATATATATATATATATCATGAGTTTTAGGGTTTACATTTAATGTAAATGCCACAAATGTCCTTAATTGTATTTATTAGTGTAAAAAAAGGTTAAAATAATTTAAATCAAATTAATTTATCCTAATCTAACTAATCAAAATTAAATCAAAACTAAGACGTAGAGAATTCTAATTAATTATCATTATCATTTTGACAAAGAAATAAAAATAAAATGACTCAAAATGAATAAAAGTCAGATGCAAAAATGCTCGAAAGATTAAAATGAATGCACTAAAATGATAAGCGTGAAATAAACCTCTCAAAAACATAAAGGTTTTGATCAAATTTTGAAATAAAAAATATCCGGTAAAAAGGCTCAAGCTGATCAAAATGTGACCGAAAAAGGAAAGTGTCCTAATCTATAATACATGTCTTACGGTAGGAAAATTAACATGCCCTAGTCTACAATGCGATAAGAAAAGTGCATCATAAAAGGTACAATCAGCTAGAGTTGTTCTATGACCACTATCAGTAGCAGACCTATGACTAAATGTACCAGAACGAAAAGGAAGAGCAACAATGCCATACGTTTGTGGCTGAACCAAGTGAATGTGAGGGAAGCAACACAAGTTGTTTTCTACTAAGTTCCTTTCAAGAACAACTTTATTAGAAACCTAAGATTTCACAAGACATTTGTTAGCACATAATTCAAAAATGACACAATTATCCTTTGCAAATTTGGAAACTTACAGCAAATTATGAGTAATTTTAGGTACATGTAAAATATGTTGAAGCACAATTGGGGTATGAGGGGAAGTTTGAGGGGAAAACCAAGAAGACCCTACAGATTGAATGGGGAAACTCTGATTGTTACCAATTTAACATCTATCATTACCTACATATGAGAACTTATTTTGAACGCGAGAAACACAATAAATGAGATGATGGGAGGAAGTTGAGTCAGCAAACCATGCTTGAGGCTCAAGATCACGTGGCAGCGTGCACTCCTCAATGGACATACATGACTCGGTAGTTGTTATGTTTGTTATGGGAGCATTGGAGTTGCTTGGTCTATAGGGTGTTATAGCTTGTCCTTGACTTTTACTAGTTTGAGCATTTCCTCAAATAGTTGGTGGACAAGGTAATGGAATGAAATATTCGTCAAATTTGTGCCAGGAATTGATGAGTTCCAAATTGGGATATAATTGATATGTAAAAACTTGGAATTTATCTAACTATTTTACAGTTCCATTGATTAATTTCCCTGTGTTTGTCATAAATTTGATATAAATTGCAATTAGCTTTGGTATCCTTGATTTGTGCGTGAGTGTGCAGGAAATGGTGCAAGCAACAATAGGAAGAGACACAATTCAAAGAACAAGGAACAAAGCTAAGATGTGAAGTTCTCGCATGGTCGTCGGGCGCGAGTTGGTGAGAAGATAGCGAGTTCGTCCAGCGAGCTTTGGCGAGCTCGGGGCGAGACCAGAGAAATGAAATCCAGGGGAAACTTTTGCCTTGGTCGCCCGACAAGGGCTTGTGCTTTTAAGTTCGTCGGGTAAGGCCTTGGTCGCCATGCGAGAGAAGATATTTTTGTTGAAGGCAGATTGTTGCGTTTATGCCAAATGGAAGGCACTTAAAGCAACTTTCGCCGAGCGAGACCCTGCTCGCCAGACGAGATAGTAAATTCCCAAACTTGTATAAATATATCCAAATTAGATTTTTAGGTATGGTTTTGAGAACTTTTAACCCCATTTCCATCAATACAATTCTTTGTGGGGAGTAGCTTACAAACAACATTAGGGGTTGCATCTTGAAGATCCGGAGTTGGATTTGCATCAATCTGCTGGACACAGTGAGAGATTCTTCTTCATATTCCTTCTTCTCTTTGTACCTTTCTTATTGGGGTTTTGTATGCAGGTTTACTTTGATAATATGTATATTTATTGATCATGGCATTGTATACGACCTATTTTATGAATCTATATCGATGTCATCTTTATTTACTTGTTTTAGATTTAGATTTGAACTGCTATTGAAAAATAATCTTCAGATCTTGATCTAAGATGAACATCTGTTAGATTCTAAAATCTAGACATAGATTTAGATCTAACATTCACTGTGGGTATCGATTCTTAATGCTTCATATTGTTTAATAGGCTGAGAGATCATCGCTTAAACAATAGGGTAGAACTCTCGTCATCGCTTCAGACATGAACACTGATGTGAGGGATACATGATGATATTGATGACTGTTTTAGGTTGTGTATAACTGATTGGTAAATTTGTGTATTAGATAGGTAGATGAATTTTTTTCCTGACGAGTTCTCTCTATTACTTTAATTACTTGTGCATATGTTTTACTTTCTACATCTGTACGCTTTCAAACCCTTCAGCAAGCTTAGAAACGTAGAGACCGTTGAACGACATTTGATATCTCACTGACCCTTATGGATACGTTAAAACCCGGAATACTTCCAACTTAACTTTTGCTTTCTCTCCGCTATACCGCAACTCAAACAGCAATCAAGAACCGCATGTCCATACTTGCCATAGAGTTGGCATGTAGGTTTGGTGCCAGTGGTGTCACCTATGGGACCGCCACGACCACGACCACAGAACCTTCCACCACAATCACATTCATGCATACCTGTATAACCACAAGCAACCACAGGTGCATGTTGAGCAAGATTTGCAAAGGCATTGGAGACCGAAAGTTCTTGGAGGAACTTATCTAGCTGAGCCTCTGTTAGATGCCCAAAAGTGCTTATTAGAGCTATCATATGTGGGCATCTTTCACTCTTTTTCCTTGCTAAAACTGTCAAAACCACATTTGTTTTACATGGAATGCATTACATTGATAAACAAGCTTGGTGCCTTTGATTTGTGTGTTATTGTGCAGGAAAGACATGAACTAATTGAAAATGAAGACACAAGAAAATTGGCAAAGGAACCAAAGAAAACAAGCATTTCATCAGCCTGCTCGCTAGGCGAGGCTGTGGCGAAGCATTGGTTCGCTAGGCGAGTTCCAGGCGAACAGCTCCAGTAAATTGTCAAATTAATTCGCTAGGCGAGCTGAAGGCGAAGGTGGTAGCGAGTTCATTCTGTTTTGGTGAAAAACGCAGCCAGCACTCACTCGCTAGGCGAAGCTCTAGCGAGTCCCCAGCGAGCATTCCAGTAGCAAAACCTCTCAACCTCGCTGGGGCGAAGGTTGAAGCGTGTCCTTCGCTAGGCGAAGGTATGTTCGCTAGGCGAACATGACAGTTCAGTAGGCCCTGTTTTCTCTGGGCGCAGGGGCCTTTTGTGCCCATTTTAGACCCTCGCTAGGCGAGCCATTCTGCTCGCCTAGCGAACATGACAGCCCAGCAGTGGTCTATAAGTAGCAGGTGCCACTTTTGAGCACCATACCTCATTTTTACCAACTTTTTCCACTTTTGTACTTTCTTCTAGATATTTTTGCAGCATTGTTCTTGGGATCTTTATGCCCTAGTTTTCATTTTCTCTTCATCTTAGAACCATCTTCTACAAAAAGAAGGTGGATTCCCATCCAACTTCGATTATCCGACTTGGATGTTGATCAACCTTCTTTCCTTACTTGCCGACCAAGCTACCATGAAAATGAGTAGCTAAGTCATCCATTTGTCAAGGTTAGATGTAGGTGATTACTAGCTTTGTGTGTAAATGTAAGGATCCTCATATGTAAACTCTTTAACGGTAAATATATGATGAAAACTTTGTTTCTATTTAAAACTCTTTGTGTTGGTTTATGATCGAGAGATGTTTACCGACTCTTGACCTAGGTTTTCATCCAAACTTGTTTGTTAGCTAGAGATAGTAACGAATGATTTTGTTCACCATAAGGTTGAACCAAAAAGTTGTCATTTTGATAGATTGTGTTCGAGAGAAACAATGGATCAAAATGGCAAAACGCATAATATGTGTTCGAGAGAAACATATTGAGAGGACTTTGTGAAATGATTTATCATCTAAAGGAGTTTATAAGATTGTTGACCGAGCAAATACATGCAAAGTGATCATTGAAACCTAACTTTGACAATATTTCTCATTTAATCAAACCATAACTTTTACCGCAATTTATTACTTTTTATGCAAGATAACTTGATTAAAACCAAAACCCTATTGTTACATTGAGCTAAGATTAATACAACCATCGAACGGCGGTGATATCTTACAATCCCTGTGGATACGATAACAAAAACCCGACACGAAATGTACTTTCAACAAAATGGCGCCGGCACCTATCGATGATCGGTATGTGGCTAAATATTGTAGACCAAAGACTACCGGTGGCAGTGCAGCCTCAGGAAGTACTCGGGCTTCTGATGGTCCTAGTGCTTCTACTCCCGGGCTTGATCCCTACCTACGAGCGGTGTGTGACTACAATTTTGAGTGGATGGCGGCATCCCAGAGAGCTATGATTGATATGCACAACAGTATGCAGAGGTTGGAACTGCAAGGTAATGACCCCTCCGGTGCTCGAGCATTGTTGGCGCGTGAGCAGTTTATGCTTAACGCTAATTGGCCTGTGGACAGGCCAGTCTATGGTGAGGGGGTGGGCGCTGATGCTGATGATGCTGATGATGATGATGAGGCTACCGGTTCTGAGGCCGGTAGCGAGGAGGAGTCCTGAGCCCTTAGTGGGTTAAGTTTTTGTATTTTTTCAGTTTTTATGTTAATTCTATTTGTATCTTCGGATTTTGTATTTTGACCATGGTGTTGTACTATTGGGGTGTTTTGTCCCCCATGAACAAATTTATATTTTCAGTTAATGTTATTTATTTATGTTTTTAATTTTGTGTGTTTAATAAATTTTTGGTTGATTGAGTGGCAAACCCTTCTAGATTGGTTGCTCCTCAAGAAGTACCCAATGAAGGTGCATCCGAGCTTGGATGGCAATGATAAGAATAAACAAGTGAATGAAGCTAAGGTACATGGTTACCGTCGGCTAGAATTTTAGAATGCATTAGGAACTTTACTCTTTTTGGTAAATTGAATATTGTCTTTTTGCAACATAATTGAATGAATGCTTCATCTAGAACTTAAAACCACAAATTGTGAGGAAACCTCCATTGTTCACTTAAATGCTGGATTCTAATAAGTTTTGTTGATTCATGTGATTCATTATTTGTCTTTTATTATTGTGAAATTGTGGAAGCAATTAGAAATGATCAAGGCACTTGTTTTCTTTCGAGCACAACTACATCCAAAAACAACTTACCTGTGAGCAGAGAGAGTATTTGTTAACCCCTTTGAGCCTAAACAGTTGAATCTCGGCTTGAAATAAAGCGAGATCTCAAAAATCTTTTTTTTACAACCCGGAAAATCTTGATTATTGTTCTTTTGCCGTAAAAAGTTAAGAGCATTCACTTAGGGTGTGGAAGAAATAAGTTGGGGAGAACGAAAAAAAATTGGTAAGTACCACAACTCTTGAAAAAGAAAAGAAAAACCGAGCAAGCGTAGAAAAATATATGTATAAAAAATATAGAAAAGAAACATCTGTTTTGTATATTTGATGTGAAAGAAAAGAACAAAAATAGAAAAAAATGAAAATGAGTGCTTGCTTGGAAGAAAAATAGTGAAAAATAAAAATTGAGTTGTGGAATTTGTGTTGTGAAGGTTTCAAATAAGAAACAAATGAAACAAAGTCGAGTAGTGTGAATAATACTGTGAATGTCTCTTTTGCATCGGCACTTTCGTTTCAATGGCCTTAGAAATGACCCTTGTTTGTTAACCTAACCAAGCTTCAACCGAAAAGCCCTTAGTGATCTTTATGCTTCCACAGTACCATTTTTAATTGTTAGACATTGTATGAATCTATTTGATTTCTTCATTATTTGTTAGAGAGTGAGATTAGTCCCGCGGTTGCAAACGCGCAAAATCTTCATTCCTTATTCGAAGAGGAGAGATAGGATGATTCATTCAGAATAGTATTGTTGTAGATAGATAAATATTTTGCATTGCTATTTAAGTTTTAGTTCTTATGTATTATTTTATTCGAACCGTTGGGAACTTGTATTTGCTGATTTCGCTTGTGTTTGAGCCGTTTATCCAACTTCGGAGAAACCAGTTTCTTAAAGCAAATCCTCTTGTCCTTCAAGAGGCATACTTTGCTTGAGGACAAGCTAGAATCTAGTTGGGGAGAGTTGTTAGATGCCCAAAAGTGCTTATTAGAGCTATCATATGTGGGCATCTTTCACTCTTTTTCCTTGCTAAAACTGTCAAAACCACATTTGTTTTACATGGAATGCATTACATTGATAAACAAGCTTGGTGCCTTTGATTTGTGTGTTATTGTGCAGGAAAGACATGAACTAATTGAAAATGAAGACACAAGAAAATTGGCAAAGGAACCAAAGAAAACAAGCATTTCATCAGCCTGCTCGCTAGGCGAGGCTGTGGCGAAGCATTGGTTCGCTAGGCGAGTTCCAGGCGAACAGCTCCAGTAAATTGTCAAATTAATTCGCTAGGCGAGCTGAAGGCGAAGGTGGTAGCGAGTTCATTCTGTTTTGGTGAAAAACGCAGTCAGCACTCACTCGCTAGGCGAAGCTCTAGCGAGTCCCCAACGAGCATTCCAGTAGCAAAACCTCTCAACCTCGCTGGGGCGAAGGTTGAAGCGTGTCCTTCGCTAGGCGAAGGTATGTTCGCTAGGCGAACATGACAGTTCAGCAGGCCCTGTTTTCTCTGGGCGCAGGGGCCTTTTGTGCCCATTTTAGACCCTCGCTAGGCGAGCCATTCTGCTCGCCTAGCGAACATGACAGCCCAGCAGTGGTCTATAAGTAGCAGGTGCCACTTTTGAGCACCATACCTCATTTTTACCAACTTTTTCCACTTTTGTACTTTCTTCTAGATATTTTTGCAGCATTGTTCTTGGGATCTTTATGCCCTAGTTTTCATTTTCTCTTCATCTTAGAACCATCTTCTACAAAAAGAAGGTGGATTCCCATCCAACTTCGATTATCCGACTTGGATGTTGATCAACCTTCTTTCCTTACTTGCCGACCAAGCTACCATGAAAATGAGTAGCTAAGTCATCCATTTGTCAAGGTTAGATGTAGGTGATTACTAGCTTTGTGTGTAAATGTAAGGATCCTCATATGTAAACTCTTTAACGGTAAATATATGATGAAAACTTTGTTTCTATTTAAAACTCTTTGTGTTGGTTTATGATCGAGAGATGTTTACCGACTCTTGACCTAGGTTTTCATCCAAACTTGTTTGTTAGCTAGAGATAGTAACGAATGATTTTGTTCACCATAAGGTTGAACCAAAAAGTTGTCATTTTGATAGATTGTGTTCGAGAGAAACAATGGATCAAAATGGCAAAACGCACAATATGTGTTCGAGAGAAACATATTGAGAGGACTTTGTGAAATGATTTATCATCTAAAGGAGTTTATAAGATTGTTGACCGAGCAAATACATGCAAAGTGATCATTGAAACCTAACTTTGACAATATTTCTCATTTAATCAAACCATAACTTTTACCGCAATTTATTACTTTTTATGCAAGATAACTTGATTAAAACCAAAACCCTATTGTTACATTGAGCTAAGATTAATACAACCATCGAACGGCGGTGATATCTTACAATCCCTGTGGATACGATAACAAAAACCCGACACGAAATGTACTTTCAACAGCCTCTTGAACATAAAGAAAAGCCTCCACATCATACATGGTAGGAGGTTCCGATCAACCATAATTTTTCATCACAAAGGAGTTATACTCCTCTTGGAAACCGTCAATAATAACATTAATTTGATCTTGTTCGGAAGTGTAATCACCTACAACAAGAAGAGAATCGATTTGATACGCAGAACAAATTCATATGCAAATTTGTTGAGTTTCTTAGAAGTCTTGAGCTCTGTTCTAATTTGTCGCACATGCGCTTTCATGACGGCGTTGAAGTGCTTGTGGACTTTGTCCCATATTTCATGTGAGCGTTTGCAAGAAAGCAATTGCGGGA
This sequence comes from Lathyrus oleraceus, assembly GCF_024323335.1. Taxonomy (NCBI): domain Eukaryota; kingdom Viridiplantae; phylum Streptophyta; class Magnoliopsida; order Fabales; family Fabaceae; genus Lathyrus; species Lathyrus oleraceus. Next base: position 107,559,122 of record NC_066585.1, read on the forward strand.
GAACATCTCAGTTATTGTTAACAGTAGCCACATGAACAATGCTTGATCATGCATCATCCACGCCTCATACTTCGATGACACCAGGTGTTGCTGCAGATTTTCATCTGTCTTGAACATAGGCGGAATCGTCAGATTGACTACATATAGGTGGAGTTTGTGTGAGAGAATCACACCTTCAACCTGTCGATTCTAGATCATGTAATTATTGTCTTGCAGTTTAATGGGGAGTTTTGGTCCAAATGAAGAGGACGGGGATGAGCTTCCAAACACCACCGGAGTTGTGGTAGGTAGTGCCCGAGTATCGAATATAGGTGAAAGATAATCAACTTCAGCCATGGAAGCTAGCACAAAAATGATCTAGCAAAGCAAGAAAAACGAAGCGGAAGACTGGATTAGAACATGAATGATACCATGTAAGAGCTCAATTGAAGCTTTTCTGAAGAAAATCTCTGATTCATCTTCTATAGTATACATTGTATTTCTTGATTAATTTTCTATACAAGTAGCCGTTCTAAATTTATAGACAATGAGACTAGTGCGTAAGAGATAACAAACTATCTCTTATATAACCACTTTTCTAACTAACTCCTAACTACTTTTTCTAACCGTAAAAGCTCTCTCTTACTATTACATCTCTAATTAGAAACCATTATGCACACATGTTAGGGACCAATTAGTACTACTTTTTATATCGTTTTATTGGTCCCTTTTACCAAGTTTTGATGTAATTACACACTTTTATTCTCACTATTTTGTATAAATGCAATTAGGTTTAATTTATTTTGTTTTGAATAGTTATTTCACATATTTGTTAGTTTTGTAAAATTTTTGGATAAGAGAGCTTTTGGAATGCAACATCATAATATGGAAGAGGTGTTGAATGCAATTTGGAGGCCCAATTTTGGAAGCCTAACTTGGAAGACTCTTTGGTTGAAGCTTGCAAAGAAAGGAAGCTAAGATAGCTTCAGTTCGCGCCGTGAAGGCTGCGAATCCAGCAAGCTGTTTTTGGACCAAGGGTGCTGTTTTTCATGACCAACTGGTTTTGTCATTTTGGTGTCTGCCTTGGGGGAACTTTTCTGCCTTAGATGAGAAATGATCAAATGAGGAAATGTGAGCCCTTTTAGAAAATCAGAATGTAAAGTGATATATATTCTAACACATTCATTGATATTTTGGATATTATTGTAAGAGAAAAGAAAAACAGAGTTTTCTTCTATTGCATTTTGCTTTGAAAAATGATGATGAGGAGCTAAACCCCATTTTGTCAAGATTGGAGGTAGTAGATATTCTCATTTGTTTATGTATTCCATTTGATTCATATATATGATAAAAGATTGTTGATGTATTGAATGCTATTTTTTCCCTAAGTTGAAAATCAGATTTGAGTAGTTGTTGAAAGAGATTGTTTGAGTCTTGACATAAAATAGATATTCAAGTAGTGAATAAGTTGTAGTGATAGATTTATTCATTACTCTTCTTTGGTATCAACCGTTAAAGATTGCTATATTGACAGTTAGGTGGAGAGATCGTCTAAGGATCAATATAGTGATTATCACAATATTATTTAGACATAAATGACTTTGAGAGGATACTTGAACATCATCAATAATCTTAAATCTATATAGTTATCATAAGGAATCATAAGCACTTGGAATAGTGAACTCGAATCTTGCCAAGCTTTTACATTTTATTAAAACCATTTTATTGTTTTAGTGACATTTTACTCAAAAAGATAATTTTCCAAACAAAACAACTTTGTTACCTTCTAAACTTATAACAATTTGGATTATAGAACGGAGGTAATAACAACCAATCTCTGTGGATACGATATAAAAATATTTGCCGAAGATATACTTTTCAACAAATTGGCGCTGTTGCCGGGGATTGGTGTTCGATATTACAAGCATTGCAATAATTCATTGTTTTAAGTTTTGTTACTTGTATTACTATCCCTCTTTTGTTTCACTTGGTTTGTTCGTTTTGTAGATTCTAGTGCATGAGAGGAAAAGCTACCGAGGAGCAATTTCAATTCAATCCCGAAATTGAAAGAACACTTCGGAAGCTCAATAGCAAAACACGAAGAAGAAGGAAACTAGCGGAAGAGAGGAACCGGAGAGAAGAAGCATCTACTTCCGCACTTGTTCAAATCGAAGAAGTGGTTGTAGAAGCTTGTGACGGAAACATGGCGGATGACAATCGTACCGAAATGTCCGCTAATAGTCCAAGAAGAAATGCTCAATTTGCCCGTGGAGGAAGAAATACGGAGATGAAGACCGGAATCCTCCAACTTCTCTATGCAAATCCGTTCACCGGAATGGACCATGAAGATCCGTATACCTATCTCATCAAATTCTATGAGATTGCGGGTTCTACGGGAATTGATGAAACGGGTGAAGAGGCATTATTCAAAAGGATGTTCCCACACTCTTTAGTGGGAAAGGAAAAGGAGTGGTACCTTGATCAAGCATCAAGAGTGATGACGGATTGGAATTTACTAGAAGAAAAGTTCTTAGAAAGATATTTCCCTCAATCCCGATTCATGGAAGTCAAAACGGCTATTGCAGTATTCACTCAAGGAAGCAACGAGTCTCTAAATGAGGCTTGGGAAAGATTCAAGTCAATGTTGAGAAAATGCAAGGGTCATGGTTTTGATGAGCTCACTCAAATCCATATTTTTCTAAATGGGCTCCAATCAACTCACAAAACACTTTTGGATGCTACCGCGGGTGGCTCTCTTATGTCAAAGAATGCTGAAGAAGCTAAAGTCATTATTGATCGGATGGCACTCAATGATCGTCAAAGTCAACATGACCGTAGCCCTTCACAACGGAAACCGGGAGTTCTTGAGTTAAATACCAATGATGCCATTCTTGCTCAAAACAAGCTACTCTCTCAACAAGTGGAGTTACTTACTCAACAAATGGCCAAGCTTCCACAACAAATGAAGGAAATTCAAGGGTCTCAAGTTCGACATCAAGTAGCATGTTGCGAATTAAGTCAAGGAGATCATCCTACTTGTTTTTGTCCTCCACTAGAAGAAGTGAGTTATGTGAACAATCAAAATCAAGGCTATCAAAGGAGCAATCAAGGTTATCAACCATCAAGGTTCAACAACCAAAATTTTCAGCAGCAAAGTCCTTACCAACACCCAAATTCTCAAGGACAACAATCGCAAGGAGGAAATTCAAAGCTAGAAGACACTCTCCAACAATTCATGCAAGCCTCCATGGCAAATCAGAAGAGCAACGAGGCAATAATCCAGAATTTGGAAAATCAAATAGGTCAACTTGCGAAACAACTGTCGAAACAAACTGCAGGATCCTCTTTCTCCGCTAACACTCAAACTAATCCAAAGGAGCATTGTAAAGCAATTTTTACTAGAAGCGGTAGAGAGTTGACAAGTGGAAAAAGTGAGGAAATTACAGTAGAGAATGATATGGATGTTGTACTGGAAAATGAGGATGTGGCTTGTGGAAAGGAAAAAGTGGCAGAAACTGCTCAGTTCGCGCCGCGATCTCCCTTCGCACCGCGAAAACAGCAGAATCAGCAATTGATGGAGGAACAACAGTGTGAAGCGGAAATGAAGAAGGAAATTGAACCAAGAAAAAATAAAACAAGAGACAAAGGAGTGAATGTCATTCCAGTTCAACATCTACCCTATTCGCACGCACCATCAAAGAAGGATAATGCTAGACACTATGCACGGTTTATGGACATATTCAAACAACTTCAAATCAATATTCCATTTGCCGATGCATTAGAGCAAATTCCGCGGTATGCAAAGTTCATGAAGGATATTCTCACAAAGAAAAGAAGACATGTGGAAGACGAGACAATCTTGCTCGATGCACGTTGTAGTGCCATCATTCAAAAGACTCTCCCAAGGAAGGAATCCGATCTGGGCCGAGTCGTTTTACCGGTAACCATTGGAGACACCTATATTGGTAATGGCTTGATTGACTTGGGATCTAGCATCAATTTAATTCCCCTATCCATTGTCAAAAGATTGGGAAATGTTGAGATCAAATCTACAAGGATGACTTTACAACTAGCTGATAAGTCTATTACTTCACCATATGGAGTTGCTCAAGACATGTTAGTGAAGGTGGACAAATTCTTGTTCCCGGTAGATTTTGTGATAGTAGACATGGATGAGGATCGTGAGGTTCCTATAATTCTTGGAAGACCATTCATGAAAACGGCTCGAATGATGATTGATATTGATGATGGACTAATGAAAGTGAGGGTGCAAGATGAAGAGGTGTCCTTCAATCTTTTTGAAGCCAAAAAGCATCCTAATGTTAAGCATGACTCCTTCCGAATCGATAGCACCAGGGAGGAACTAGTTGAGATCACAAACCAGGTTCATGTTTCTAATCCATCAGAGAAATCTCTTATCGGAATCTACAAAGTTTCGACCAAAAATGAAGAAAAAGAGATGGAAGCAATGTTGCATGAATTAGAGTCTTGTGGAGAACTTGTTTATCATGAAGAGACAAACGAAGGCTTGGATATGACAAAGAAAGTGGAAGAGCCAAAACTAGAGCCACATTTGAAGTATGTGTTCCTTGGTGATGACTGTACTAAACCGATGATCATTAGCAATACATTATCCACAAAAGAGGAGAATCAATTGATACGAGTGCTGAAAAAGAAGGAAGTTGTCACACTAGTAGAGGCCGGGATGATTTGTTCTATCTCCGATGGTGAATGGGTGAGTGTTGTACAAGTAGTTCCGAAAACGGGTGGTATCAGATTTTATCGGAGGTTCATCAAGAAACTCTTGAAGACAACAAAGCCCTTGAGGAAGTTGCTCAACAAAGCCGGATCGTGAAGACCGTTGAACCGTCGAGCTCTAAACGACGTTAAACAAAGCGCTTGTTGGGAGGAAACCCAACGTTGTAAGTCTGCATTTTACATTTTTTTTCAATTCTGCTGTGTTAAATTCTGTGAAATTGGGTTCTGTCCACTGCCATTCGCCCCGCGACCATCGTTCGCCCAGCGAACTGAATGCAAAGCTTCAGTTCGCGCCGCGAACAAGGTTTGCCCCGCGAATGGTGCATGGCAGAATCACTTAAGTTCTGTTTAGGTTATTTTTCTGTCCACTCTCATTTTCACAAAACAGCAACTTTTACACTCCCACTTCCAAAACTTCCAAAACTCAAAAATTTCCCTCTCTGTCTCCCAAATCCTAAGTTGTTAACAAGAACCAAGTCCAATTCAACAAGGTATGTGTACTCTCTCTTTCCCTTCCTTTTTGTTCCGCATTTAGGTGAAGTAGGGTTTTGCAAAAATTTGGATTAGATGCTTAAGATAACCTTGCATGTCTAAAGTGGATTCAAACTAGGATTGGGTAAGGGATTGTGGTTGGATTGTTGAAAGGTGTAAGCATTAGGAACCCCTTTCCTTGCACCTGAAGCCCGCACATTTCCTTCCCAAGCGGAATATGTTGCTTATGCTAATTGGCCTGAGGGCAGGCCAGCTTTTATGGGGGGTGCAGGAGGTGGTGCAAACCATAATGAGGAGATGGAGGACGTCCTTGGATTTGTTGGTGGTGGCCAAGAGGAGGAAGATTGAGGAGTTTGTGAAGATGAGAAGTTTGTTTTATTTTGAGTTTTCTTTGTATTATTTTTGCTTTTGTAAAATTTTGATTGTACTTTTGGGTGGCTCTAGTTCACCAAAACTTTGGTTTGTTAGTTGTTTTGATAATTGCATGAATACTCTTTGAGATTTAAGTGTGTTACAATCAATTTGGTTTACCAACATTTTTTTGTTTAATTGTTCTTACTCTTAAGTCAAGCTTAAAGCAACCAAGAAATGTTCGCAAAGAAAGAAGCATAGGACACTTCAAGTGGTGATGATAAGAATTAGTGTCGGCATCTCAAGGTACACTTTATCGCTTTCTAGACTTAACATGAGTAGTTTGATGGTATGTGCAAATTCCATATCATAAATTCATTGAAATATATGTCATTTTTGAATCAAAATAGGACTTAATCAATTGTGAGGAAGCTTTCCATTGTACACTAAAATGCGGGAAACCGAACATTATTTCAACTCATTCTTATCATGCTAAATCATGCATCAATCTATTTTTGTGTGAAAATTTTAAAAATGATAGAGGCATTGTTTGTTATGAGAAAAACCACTTGACCAAAAAGTTTGAATCAACTACCCTTGTGAGGAGTAATCCTTCGTTAAACCCCTTTGAGCTTATTTTAGGATTCATTTGATTGATAATTGTAAATCAATTGAATTTTTTTGGAATAAATGAATCCAAATTTCTTTCGTATCAATTGAAACCTCAAACCGAGTTGTTTGCAAATTTTGCCTTTTGCTTATGTCTAAGTGGGGAGCATTATTGAATAAATTTGGTTTTGGAATCTAAAGTTGGGGAGAGTAAAGTAAAAAGATGTGATTAGAAACTTGGAAAAGTGATTTTTATGAAAGGGTGAAAATATGAAAAGAAACAAGAAAAAGAAATCACCCTTGAAACCATAGAGCAAAGAAAAAGAAAAGAAAGAAAAAAGCAAAGAAAATGCTCATGGTTGTGTGGATTTGAAAAGAAAAAGAAAAAGAAAAAGATAGGGATCAAAGAAAGGGAAATTGTGTAGAGTTGAATGTTTGGGAGTGCTCCCTTAGGATAGGCAACTTTGTTGAATTCTCTTAATCATATCCTTTCTTGTAACCTAAGCCACATTACAACCTTTGAAAGACCTCTTGATTCTCATTTTTCACATGATTTGGTATTCGTTGTGATAACCGCATGATTTGAGTTGTTGTTGATTTAATTGCTTGGATGAGTGAAAGTAACCCTTAATGTTATTCATCATTATTATGATGTGTGTGTAATTTTGATTCAATTTTGACATATATGGCCTTGAATTTCTTGGAATGATTTTTGCACTCAACCATTTCTCTTATTCATGTTTTGTCTAGAATTGAGATAGGTGGATTGAGAAATTGCCAAACACTTTTGAACCATTTGAATGTCCTTGGTAAATCCTTGTTTCAATCTCTTTTGTCATTGCTTTGGTTGTGATGGTGGAAACTTTTGTTTAGGGACAAACAAAATGCTAAGTTGGGGAGAGTTGTTAGGGACCAATTAGTACTACTTTTTATATCGTTTTATTGGTCCTTTTTACCAAGTTTTGATGTAACTACACACTTTTATTCTCACTATTTTGTATAAATGCAATTAGGTTTAATTTATTTTGTTTTGAATAGTTATTTCACATATTTGTTAGTTTTGTAGAATTTTTGGATAAGAGAGCTTTTGGAATGCAACATCATAATATGGAAGAGGTGTTGAATGCAATTTGGAGGCCCAATTTTGGAAGCCTAACTTGGAAGACTCTTTGGTTGAAGCTTGCAAAGCAAGGAAACTAAGATAGCTTCAGTTCGCGTCGCGAACCAACTTCGCACCGCGAAGGCTGCAAATCCAGCAAGTTGTTTTTGGGCCAAGGGTGTTGTTTTTCATGACCAGCTGGTTTTGCCATTTTGGTGTCTGCCTTGGGGGAGCTTTTCTGTCTTAGATGAGAAATGATCAAATGAGGAAATGTGAATCCTTTTAGAAAATCAGAATGTAAAGTGATATATATTCTAACACATTCATTGATATTTTGGATATTATTGTAAGAGAAAAGAAAAACAGAGTTTTCTTCTATTGCATTTTGCTTTGAAAAATGATGATGAGAAGCTAAACCCCATTTTGTCAAGATTGGAGGTAGTAGCTATTCTCATTTGTTTATGTATTCCATTTGATTCATATATATGATAAAAGATTGTTGATGTATTGAATGCTATTTTTGCGCTAAGTTGAAAATCAGATTTGAGTAGTTGTTGAAAGAGATTATTTGAGTCTTGACATAAAATAGATTTTCAAGTTGTGAATAAGTTGTAGAGATAGATTTATTCATTACTCTTCTTTGGTATCAACCGTTAAAGATTGCTATATTTATAGTTAGGTGGAGAGATCGTCTAAGGATCAATATAGTGATTATCACAATATTATTTAGACATAAATGATTTTGAAAGGATACTTAAACATCATCAATAATCTTAAATCTATATAGTTATCATAAGGAATCATAAGCACTTGGAATAGTAAACTCCAATCTTGTCAAGCTTTTACATTTGATTAAAACCATTTTATTGTTTTAGTGACATTTTACTCAAAAAGATAATTTTCCAAACAAAACAACTTTATTAACTTCTAAACTTATAACAATTTGGATTATAGAATGGCGGTAATAACAACCAATCTCTGTGAATACGATATAAAAATATTGGCCGAAGATATACTTTTCAACAACACATTGAAAGAAAATCTAAATAAATTCAAAAATAAGAAATCGGCTTAGCTAAATCCAAGCAAAAATTATTTGTATGACTTAAATGTCTCGTATTTTTCAAAAACGCAATTCGATTGATGGGATTTGGTATAATACTTCTAAGATCCATGAGATTAAAATCTTTACCCTTTGGGATGTTTCTGCCAGAAGGCGGACTTCCTCTTTCTTCTAAAAAAATTCTGAATTGTTCTAGAGCAACTTCAAAAATAGGCTTAAACCAGAAAGAAGGAGAGACAGGGCTGTTGTAAATTTAGACGGAGCTCTTACGACAATCGGAATCAAATGTTTCTTTGTAACCGATATGTTTACCTTCAAATAAAGTTGAAGAAAACAAAAATTAATCAGATTCCAATACTTTGTCCAAGGAACAAGCAAACTACAACCAAAGTAAAACATCAATTGATTAAGTAGAGTCACTCTCTCATAGTTTTTTTTCTTCTCATAGGCCTATTTCATACCTTAGTTATGTGTGGAATTCAATCATGCGAATGAAATCAAGTAATGTCCTTAGTTTTTAGCGTTTCCTTCATGAAAAGAAAGCATACTTTTGTTTCTTATTGATGTACAAGTGATTCTTATGTTGCTTTGTTTTGCAATTATATGATTTTCTTGACACCAAAACAGTGGCATAAGAATCACTAGTATTTGATCTAAAAGAGACATGAATGGTAGTTCCATTTCTATCTGTTTAATAATACAAATAAAAAAGACTTCGCAACATACCGAGAACTTTCAATTATCAATTCATCAAACTGATTTCTATGATGAGCTTAAATCAGTTTTCTGTGTATCTAACAATACAAAAACATCAAAATCAAAACAAAAAGTCAAAAAAGTAAACAAATTAGGAAGAAGAAAGAGAAGGGTAAGTATTGATGTTAGAGAATTTACACTTTGACAATGCCCTCTTTATTAACAACACAAAGATAAGGTCAACCTTCCACAACCATATTTTCTTCAATCTAACCCTCTTATCATCAAAATTATTAAATAGTAAAAGCCCGTGTATAAATCTTCAATCTTGGAATCAAAATTGAAATTCATTAACTATGAAATTTATTATCAAACCTTGAAAAAATGTAGGGTTGATTGAAATTAGAGAAAATATTCTGTCCCATTAAAAGTTATTTCAGATTCACTAAACTTTTATATGATATATGAATTAAATCATGAAAACTAAATGAATTAGATTGGCTCTATACTAACTCTAGTCAAGGTGGTTTCAAATTTGGTAGCCTTATTCTAATATTAAAAATAAGTCTTTAATAAAAACATAATTTTTTAAACTCACATAGAACAACCACACATTGTATCTATCCATAACCTTATAATTTATATTAATATAGGCATTAAGAATAAAACTCTAAACTAATCTCTATAAGTCAAATATACCATCAACTCATATCCTTTAAATTTATATCTTAATTCAATTAAAGAATGAAAGCGTAAGCGTACCCGAGTTTACCACTTGAATCGATAAAGGTTGCGGATATGTGATCTTCCGAATTGTAGAGTTTCTTAGGGTTTCTTGAACCTCTTCTGATGGGAATGAAGAGAGAGTCTTGATAAACCATGTGTTTCGTCCGCTCTACAAATGTGGATCATAACCCATATAAATAACCTTAGAGTTATTTTTTAGTTTTCAATATTCTAATTAGCCCCTAATAAAATTAGATATTGACTTATGATATCTACACTATAATCTTACCTTTCATGACATTTATGTTTTTAGTCATAGACTTAATATTAATTAGACCACTATAATTTTATCTAATTAAATAATGATCTTAACCCATATAATATTATATTTGTGACCCAAAAATTCTAACAATCTCTCACTTGTCACATATGTAACTTTAGACATATGTTAGATTTTATGAGCTCAAAATTTGTCATTATATTCTTTAAACGTATTCAAATTATCTCGTTCATTAGTCGTGTCAGTATCCATAGTCAAAGTGATTTTCGTTTATATCAATCATAACTAAACCATCAATGATCACTAATAGTGACATAATTAAATGACATAGATTCATCATGAATTGTGTAGCATGAAAATCACATGAAGTTGGTATGTACATGTCGATTTTCATCTTTTCCAACTTTACTTTAGTGAGATCATTCAATAACCTTACTGTACAAAGTGTAAATAGTTGAATATTAAACTTTATTAATTAAAAAATATCCAAAATCATAGTATGCATACATAATACCAAACATAGAATACAAAATTCATAAATGACTAACTCCAAATAAACTAAAGATTTCTCTAACCGTAAAACATCCATGTGACCAGTGTGCTCATGAAAGACCCTGGGTTGAAGACTTTTTGTAAGAGGGTTTGCTATCATGGAGTTTGTCCCTAGGTGTTCTATGGAAATCTCTCTACTTTATATATTTTCCTTAACAACTAGGAACTTGATGTGAATATTTTGACTTGGTCGAGCTCCTATTAATGTTGGAATATATGAAGACTGATTTATTGTAACAATATAACTTAAGTGGTCTTTCAATTCCTTCCATAATTTGTAGCCCAGTGACAAGGTTCCTCGACCAAATCTCATGGTTAGATGTCTCAAAACATGCTATAAATTTTGTTGTCATGGGGGATGAAGCTATAAGAGTTTTCTCGATACTAAGCCAAGAAACTGCACCACCAGCCAACATGTAGATATAACAATAAGTGGATCTTTTACAATTTTGACATCCAGCAAATTTTGAGTTAGAGTATCCAGTGATCTCCAACCGGTATGAGCTCCTATATGTGAGCATATAATCTTTTGTCCTCTTTAAATATCTCATAACCTTTTTGGATGCTTTTAGTGATCCATTCTTGGATTGCTCAAATATATGCCTAACACCCCAACTATGAATGCAATATTCAGACACATACAAACTTGAGCATAAATCAGACTCCCTACAACTGACGCATAAGGAATCTTTTGTATTTCCTAAATTTCTAAGTTTCCTTTTGGGCACTAACTGAGAATAAATTTATCTCCCTTAGCAACTAGAGTACCTCGTGATTTACAGTAATGCGTGCCAAACCTTTTAAGTATATTTTCTATATAGCTCCTTTGTGATAATCCTAGAATGCCTCGAGTTCGATCTTAGTGCATCTAAATTCCTAATACAAAGGAGGCGTCCTCAAGGTCTATAATTTCAAAATTTCTTGATAGAAATGCCTTGGTTTCGTGCATCATGCTTTTGTCATTAGCAACAAGTAGCATGTCATCAACATACAAGATTAAAAATATGTACTTGTTCCCACTAAATTTGTGTTACACATAATTCTCAACAACATTCACCTCAAAACCAAATGAGAGAATTACTCATGAAACTTGTGGTACCACTGAAGAGACGCCTCATTTAGTCCATACATATATGAGTATATGATCTCAAGGGTTGACTTCGACTTACTTCCTGCATCTTTGTTGAAGGTATTCTTGGGCTTTTTTGTCTGAACACATTATACACATACTTCATTTAGATTGTCGATTTTGGGTAAACCTGAAACCATATTTCTTCTCTTCATATTTCTGATGTCTTTGAAGTTGAGATGGCCAAGTCTGTAGTTCCATATCCATTTATCCCTGGTAGCTACAGTTGCTAGACACTTGTGCTCCATCACATAGAGTTCGATCTTGAATGTTCTATTTTGAGACGTAGGTGCCTTCAAAATTAACTTGCCACCTGATTCGAGTACTCTCATCATCTTATCTTTGATCAATCATTTTTAATTTTTCTTGATCAGTTTCCCAATGCTTAGCAAATTGCTTTTCATGCCTGATATGTACAATACATTGGAAATTAATGATCTTTTCCATCTTTCCTCATGATCAGAACATCACCAATACCTTCAGCAGCTAGGGTATTATCATTTTCAAATTTCACCTTGTTCTTCATCGATGGACTAATGTTGATAAACTAGTGTTTCCTTCCAGTCACGTGTGATGAGCATCCTGATATAAAGTTATTGTACCTCGAAAAAAAAGAGCACGGCCTCGCTAAGCATAATCGCACGCTCGCGGATGGACTAACAGAGTCGCCACCATATTTATTTATTCCCAAAAAAAGGAAAGGGAAAATATCGATAAAACCCCTAAAAGAATGACTAAGATATGGTCGTCGCAACCAAATCAGGATTCGGGAGTCAATTACACAAGGGAAAGGTATTAGCACCCCTCACGTCCCTTGTACTCAACGAGAACCGTTTAGTTAGTTATGCGCATTAGTGTTAGCTTTGAAAATGTTAGGCTTCTCGAGATTATTGAAATGAAAAAGAATAAGACTAAAAGGTTTATTTTTTATTAGGTTGCTTGATGAGGCTTTGAATCTCGCTCCTACGTATCTCTGGGTGCGATGGAGAACTCAAGGCTACGTAGTTCTGGATAGAAAATGTTTTTTTATTGTCCAAATTTAGCGAAGTATATTTTGTCACAATCGATGGAAAAAGATTTCTTACCCAAAACAGTTTGAGGAGCGGTCGATTGCATCACATTGAATGGATTTCTACATATCAACATTCACGGGAAAATGACATTTATCTCAACTCGCACATTTGTGGAAAAAGTGTTGTTTTGCATCGCCTCGAGACGAAATATCTTTCATTTCTGAAAGGATTTGAAGATCGCGCGGTGGCGAGAAAAAAGTTTGATTGGTTGGATGTCTTTTTTGGGTTAGAAGGCGAGGATTTATGACTTGCAAGCTCTTGCAACTTGGGTCTAATACTCGGGACTATGACTAGACTTTCAACCAGGTAGTGTTTTTCTTCCAATTTTGTTATGAAAGAGTTTGACTATTTACAAGTGTTGTGAAAGGAAGACGAACACTTATGGCTTGCGGGCTCTTACAACTTGGGTCTAGTCTTCAAGACTATGACTGAACCTTTCACCCAAGTAGTCTTTTTCTTCCAATTTATTAAGAAAGAGAGAAGCATTTGAAATTTTTAGCAAAAGACAAGTATTTATGACTTGCAAGCTCTTACAACTTGGGTCTAACACTTGGGACTATGACAAGACCTTTCACCTAGGTAGTCTTTTTCTTTCAGTTTTAAAATGGTGAACATTATTTATTAGTCATTTGAATTTATTTGGGAAAATATATTGATATTGGATCAAGCATTTTATTGTTTTTGTGAATGTGAAATGATTTGAATTGAAAAGGATGGTGGGAATTATTTAGGGTTTGACTTGAGAAAAATGATTCGACGTTGGATCGAGCGCTTATTATGTTATGTTCTTTTTGAAAATGGTTGATTTTATGATAATCTTGAATTACAATTAACTAACGCAATCAGAATAAAAATAAAGGAAAACAGTAAAATTATTACACGTCATGGGAATGGGGGCACATCTTGTCGAATGAGGATATAATGAAGTAATTAAAGTACAAGTCATTAAACAAGTAAATGTAAACACAAGGGGCTCATTGTAAGAAGGCCCAAGAGATAGTCACATGACTAGAAACAAACCGAAATCAAAAGTAATTAAATTTAGCTCTAAGCTAACTTAAGGTGAATTCATATAGGAATAACTCTATAAGAAATCGAGCAACCAGATCTATGCATCCAAACGATTTTCAAAAGCAAAATTGGATTTTAACTCCAAAAGTGCAACGCAATAAAAGGCATCAGCAAACAAAATATTTTACATTTTTTTTGGATTACATCGAAACTGAATAACATCCATTCTCAAATAAATCCAGCATTACCAAATACTTACAAATCTAGCTGGTGGAAAAAAAGATAATGGGCTTAATCATTATGATAAGTTGACCTAATACCAAACAAGTTTTCTTACCTAATTAATTAATAATAATAGATTATTAAAAAAAACAAATTAAACATGTGAGAGTTAAAATTAATTTCTTCTCCCTCACGTGAAACAAAATCACAATCTCCCTTTCACGTGGCATGTCAACTTAAATATAGCAAAAAAAAATTAAATACTAAATAATAAATAAGAAAGGAAATGAAATTTGTTGACTTTTCAAATGTATGAAATAACCATGAAGCCTTCTTTTTTGAATAAACATAAAATAAAATGAAATAAACTCAATGTGAAACAAAAGCAAAAAAAATGCAGAGTATGGAAACTAAATGCAAACGCGGGAGGAAATAAAAAGAGGAGTGGAAGATTGAACCATCATGAGGTGATGAACAATGGCTGATACAGGGAGGGAGAAGGATTCATGCAGCGGTTTGGTGGTGTCATGAGGAGGTTAGACAAAAAAGTGCAAGGTTGTGTTGTTTGAATCTTAAGGTGAGGTGAATTTGGTTGTTTAGATTGAAATGAAGTGAGGTAAGGAGAGGAAGAAATATGTTGTTGGTGGTGGTTTGCAGAGGGTAAAAGGAGGAGTTTAAATAGAAAAAAAGTTAAGGAGGTATGTGTGTGGTTGTTGTTCAAAACTGAAGTAAGGGTGAGATGGTGGTGATGGTTAAGGTGTTAAGACGGGGGTTGTTAAAAGGAGAAGAAATTTTGAGAAAAAGAATAATGTGCGAATGTGAGTGAGATAGAGGAGGTGTTTTCTGATCTACAAAGAAAGGTGGTTGAGGTGGTTTTTTGGTCTCCCACTGAGGGAGTTATGGTGGTCGCGTCAGAAAGATGAAAAAAAAGGGCGGTTGTTACCAACGAAAGCAAGAGCACAACTGAGGGGTGATGAGATGGACGCTAATGGAAGGGTGAGCTCATAGTGAAACATTGAAGGGTGTTAGCGGGTTATGAAATGGAAAGAGGTGGGGGTGGTAGGTGAAGAAGAAGAAGGGAGAGAGAATGGAGATGGTGAGGAGGAAGTAGAAATAAGGATGAGTTTCTTGTAGGTGAAGAAACAAGAAAACTGAAAGAGGCTTGAAGGAAAGAAAATGATAAGAATTCAAAATAAAAAAAGAAAAAAAATAGTCTTATGAGTTTTCTCCTTTTTCGAATCAGCCAAACCACCCTTATCCTTTTTTACTTTTTCTTTTCAAAATCCAAGATCCAACTCAAAAAGTGTGTTGCACATGTATTGATAAATGGTGACCTCTTTTTCATCTTTCAGCACACATTAGCTTTTATGAGTTATTAGTAGGGTTACTAAAATTCAAACAATGCTAAAAATACCCCTCTAGCGATTTTAGTGTGGAAATGAATTTCAAAAACAAAAATCAAAATAAAATAAAACTATTCTAAGTAATCTAAATTGAATCGAAAGGAAAACATAGAAAATTTTATTTAATTATTATGAACATTTTGACAAAGAAATAAAAATAAAAGGACTCAAAATGTATAAATGTCGAGCACAAAAATGCTCGAAAAATTAAAATGAATGCACTAAAATGATCAGCGCAAAATAAACCTCTGGAAAATAGATAGGTTTTGATCAGATTTTGAAGTCTAAAATGCTCGGCTGAAAAGGATCAATATGATCAAAATACGGTTGAAAAAGGAGTCGAAAAATAAAATGAGCATACCAGGTTAAACTACGTGAATCTTAGATCAATACAATTGATGTCTGCAATCTTGATTTTGAAATTTTTGTTCGCTAGTTTTACTTACATTTGAAAACCAATTCAATCTGGTCTTTCTATAGATCCAAAAATTTATTCAGGTCGATATTTTAGGCATTATGTAGATGATACGAATGTCATGATAAATGTATCGATTCAATGATTCATGGTCAAAATTGGGGAAGTACCACTAATCCTTGAATCTTTCTTCTTCTTTTTATTGTGACCATCAGTAACACTTATTCTTCATGTTTTGCAGGTCTTGCATCACCTTCTTGATTATATCTTTTGTTTTTTGGATAATCACAAGCATAATGACCATGTTTCTAGAAATTGAAACATTGAATATGACTCTTATCATGTTTCCTTCCTCGCCTTTTCCCTTACCTGCAACACCACCTCTATGATTGCTTTGATTTCTGGATTGTCTCTGGATTGAGGAATTTCCTTCTTGTAGGTAACCCCTACCATTTGAATTGTTGTAACCCCTTATACCTCTGTTGTCGTTTCATTTTCCTTTGCCTTTCTTTTCTTTTGCTGATTGTGCCTATAGATTAACATCACCTTATGTCTTGCTTGCAGATCTTTCAGTAATTCTTTATTCATGAGATTCAAGAATCCCTTGACGCTCTTTTTTTGTCATACTTGACAGTTCCTTCGATTCTTCTATGTCTACTACCACAAGATCTAATTTTGGAAGTAATGACCTCAAGATTTTTACAATTATCGATCTTGATGTTAACACTTCTCCATACATTTTGATTTGATTCACCAGTCTTGTTACCCTAGTGAATAAATCAACCACACTTTTATTTTCTTCCATTTGAAGAAACTCATACGTTCTTTTGTGAGTTTTTAACCTCGCCTCTTTCACCGTCTCAACACCTCCAAATTATTTCTTCAAGATGTCTCATGCTTCCTTCGATAAGTCTACATCACCAACTTTCTCAAAGTTGACTGGATCAACACATTGGTGGATTATAAAGAGAGCTTTATAATCTTTCTTCTTCAAATATTCATGTGTATCCTTTTGTTCATCTATGGCATTCTCGTCAATTGGTGTTACTCCATTCTTCACAAGATCCCAAGTGTCTTGATAGCAAAAGACAACATTCATCTGCATACACCAATTATCATAACTCCTACCATTTAAGATAGGAAGATTTTATGGAAAATACCCATTCGGATGAGAAGTCATTATTTTATGCTTCCTAAGAATCGCATCTAGGGCTCTAGATACCATATGTTGGAACCTATCTTAATAAAACAAGATTCAATCACTTTCTCGATTGACTCAAGATTCTCGTTTCTAGCTCTTCACTCGAGTGATTCAACCACACCTTGGTTTCAAAACATTTCCTTTGCGCAAAGATTTGAATAAAAGAGATAACTTTAGAGAAAAAAGAGAAGAAAGAGAATATTAGGGTTTTTTGGAGAAGGGAAGAAGAATGTGTTAAATTGAATGAAAAATTGTATAGTTACAAATATAAGGTACCTCCCTATTTCGAATGAGATTGCTTACACATCAAGCAATCTCAAACTAACTATCTAACTTCAACAAGTTGTTATCCATCCCAGTCGAATACTAGTTGCTCTGACTTCGACTAGCTGTATTCGACTCTATCTTGAATACATGCACTTCCTTCTCATATTTCTTGTATTAGAACTTCTGTCGAATACATGCATATTCAACTACTACTCTACAGAACATATTCGACTTCAACTCAGTTGAATCCTATACTTTACAAACATTCTTAAAATAAATAATTACACATTTAATAGTAGTTGCATGGCAGAGGCGCTGCTAGACACATTTTTATGGCAGTCACGATTTTGATTTTGCAGCGATAGTTTCCGGATTTGGAAGGATAAGTAGGTTGTGTTAGTGTCTGGAAGTTTCGAAAAACGAAAGTCCCTTCTGCTTTATGTCTCCGATTTATCTCCTTCTCTATGCTTCTATTTTAGACCTGTTGTATTTTTTTACTACTGCGTTATTGTATTTTTTGCTACTCTATTGTTGTGCATTCTTGAAAGTGATTATGGTACGTTTTCTTTTTAAGGAGGAAGGATGTGGTATGGGTGGTTTGAAAAACACATCATGTCTCTACTGTAATTTTTTTTGCTTCTTATTTATGATGCTTTTTTTCTCTTCCTTTTTCTGTTTCATTTTTCTAGACTTGGTTTGATGTATGTTTTTATGTTATTGGTTGTAAGCTGCTATTGATGGTGTTGTTTGTAACGTGTGAGATTGTGTTAATGGTGGAAGAGGGAGGTGATGGAGATTTTAATGGTGAAGGTGAATGTAAGTTTATTTAAAATGGTAATCAAAGAAAAAGAAGGTTGCTTGAATTATTTATGAAGGAAGAAGAAAACGTTAAGTTTTTGTAAAAAAAAACTCATTGTTTGCTCTTATGTATTTTTTGTGTGCCTTTTTTAGCCACCAAAATATTGTTATGCAGCCAGAATCCCCCTCTTTCAAGAATCACAAAGTTAGTTTATATATGCAAGTTTTTAGGGTTTTTGAAGATCTCAAGGGGAGAAAGAGACACTTCATGACATGTTATGAAATTCCGAAAAATGACATTTGTTGTGTAGTATAAAGAATTTGAATCATGTAATTAGTAATGGTTCGAAAGAGGACAAGAAAGAGGGAAGAAGAAAACACGTAAAAAAGGCAAAAATGGGGGAGAAAGTACTTTGACCCTTGTATTACCAACTTTTGTTCTTTTTGTTTTTAAAACTTTAAATTGATAGAAAACTAACATTTAAAATGCTAGTAAACATAATACTATTTTTTTTTGTTTAATTTCTCAAAATTAAAAATGGATATTTAATATTAAAATGGAAACAAAGATGAAATTAATTAAAACTTAATATTACATATTCGTTTTTGACATAAAAGGGAAAAACTAAAATCTTTTAAACTATTATTTTATTATTATTATTTTATTTTAAATTAAAAATGCAAACAATAAAAACTAAAAAAAATGTTTATCAAATCTCTCTTCTTTTTTCAAATTATTTTATACTCGGACAAAATTGGGGTACTATAATAAGTTCTCTTTAAAAAATAGTATCACAAAACTTATGCGAATTGGTAAACTTGGATGAGTCAGTGAAAACAAAAGTTTAGTCTAATTAATATTTTAATTTGTTAGTCTATTTAGCATTAGTTAAATTTCTTCTTTACAAATTTTCAAATGCATTAGAATTTTAAGTAGGTCAATCAGGCCTTCAAAAAGGCTGGACTCAGGCCTAAAAATAAGCCTATGATAGGCTACAGACTAGGCTGAGGCTTTAAATTTTTTAGTAGGTCAGACTCAGGCTTGGAAAAGCCTAGCTCGACCCGTCTTTAACAAAAGTGTTATGCTCCTTATCCATTATGTCTAGTTGGACGAACTTTATTCTATTTGCAATTACATTTATCACAATCTTCATCACCATATTACACAAACTTATATACCTATAATCGTTTGGAGAACTAGGGTTTTTTCCTTTGGGGATAATTCATTTGAATGTCTTGTTTTTATCCTACAGACTACGACCATTGTTTAGAATATCCAATGCCAAGTTCATGGTATCAGCTTCCACAATGTGCTAGTATCTTTTGTAAAAGATAGCTGGAATGCCATATGGGACTAGTACCTTTATGGGGATGTATTTTGATAATAGCTTATTTGATTTCAAATTCATTATACCTCTTAACATATTGACATACATGCACTTCCTTGAGCCTCCCTTTGACCGACATACAAGCCTCATTGATACCACATGTTCCTGAAGTTGAGAAAATCACATAATAATAATACTCAGTCATCACTCTTTAAGCATCTTCTTCCCTCCTCCACTTGGTGCCACTCTCATGCTTGATCTTGGTGATACCATTGAATTTCCTCCTATAATTTTTCTTAGCATGGAAGAACCTAATGATTTTGTCTTCATCTCTTAACCAAGTGGTTTTGCTCCCTTGTCTCCATATTCTTTCATTCACCTCAAGCATTTTGCCAAGCGCAAATCGTAGCACCTTCCCTCTCTCCATTCTTCCAAATAAGTTGACCATTGATCAAGCCACTTTATAAGGTCATCAACCCTTATGATGTATTTCAGAATATGTCCACTCCTATATTCCTCAAAAAAAGGGTTCATAGCTTGAAGTTGGTGGATCTTGGTCAGACATTTCTTATTTATTCCACATCTCTTTGATTAGGCTTGCACATCTTGCATCCCTTATCCACACTTCTTCAAATCTAAAAAAGTGTTTCCTTTTTCTCCTCTTCTGCCAACCCCGGGCCTCAAACTCAACAGATATAACAACATGATATGACCGTCTCTTGGAGAGGTGGGTCACCCTATGCAAAAGTTGACTGCACCATGGAAAAATACAATGAAATAACAAGAGAAAATGAGTACATGAAGGAATAAAATCTATCAATAAACTACAACAAACATATAAAAATGGAGAAGATGAAAATGAGTACATGAGGGAAGGAAATCTAACCATGCTGGAAGAATAACATTATTGGTCGCTTGTAGAAAGAAATTGGTACATGTATGAGTGAGGTACATCTAGGTCTTGCTCAAAATCAGATAGAATGAGAGATACAAAGTGAGAATGGGAAAATAAGCTATCGGGAATTGTTTCTTGAAATCCTCGTGAGATTGGGAGCCTAAAATCCTTGAAATGAAATCTTTTAAGGGGACGATGAACGAAAAGCAGTGTTGCAGAGTGGAAGGTGAAAATGGTGTTTTGGGTTTAAGAGAAGACGAAGAGAGAAGGTGAAATATGATTTGTTGGTTTTAATTTTTTGTCTCTAAAAGAAAGAGAGAAATGAAAATTTTGGGGGAGCATGTAACTTTTTCGTAGTGAAATTAATATCAACTTAAAGAGACGCTAATATTTAATAAATAAAATCAAAATTAAAAATCTATTTTAGGATGGAGGGAAAAAATTAACGCCATATATATATATATATATATATATATATATATATATATATATATATATATATATATATATATATATATATATATATATATATATATTGAGTTTAATACTTTAAAAAAAATGTATATGTTAAAACTTTACTGTGTGTCTCACCCGACGTTAATTTTTTCCCTCCATCCTAAAATAACTTTTTAATTTAAATATTTATTTATTAAATATTAGTATCCGTTTAAGTCAAAGGTTGAGTAAAAAGATGAAAAGGAGAGGACAAATTTTGAGGTATAATAATTGCCCCTATTTAATCTTTTTAAACCTGAATATGCGAATTGCAAGAGCTTTTCGGGTATTTGAGGTAAAAGAGGATTAAATACCAAAGTATCCAAAAAAAATCCCGTTGAGAATGGTCAAATGGAATCTTGGGATGACAGTTTGACTTTTATAGGTTCATCTACTGGGATTTATTGATGTTCTGCGGGGATATTGATTGCAAATGAGGAACATGATGTGCTTGTTGTATGCGATGTATGCTTTATTTTCATGATGTATGAATGTTTCATATGGTCATGTGGATGTCATTCACAGGGTAGGGTTTCTAGCATAAAGGAGACTTAGACTTATCACTGATTATTACCAAAGAAACTGTTATTAATGAGAATGTTGTGTATTACCACCACTGTTGGGGATTCCACATGGTCTTGCTGGAGAGCACAAAGATATATGATCTATCCGGGCAATCATCAAGACATTTCCAGATGTTAAGCAAAAAGTTTCAAACTACTGATCATCTTTTAGGATTCTTCACGAGGTTAAAGCAATGCATAAGGTTTTCTTTTAATGCAACTTTTATTATTCCGCAAATTTTATAGCATTATGTGATCAAAATAAATCAGTTATTTCATAAATAAAATGCAGGAGAAATGAAAATCAATTGATAAAAGAAATAAAAGGATGCGAAAATCCATAAAGAGAAAATTGCAAAAATTGAAAAATAAAGGAAATGTAAATGAGAAATATTTTTGTATTTTTCCATTGATTACAACATCGGTTGTCATCCATTGTAGGAGCTAAGTCCCAATACTTCACTTTGATTGACGATGATTGGATCGATCTTCGGCCGTATGAGATCTAACTGTAGTGAGATATGCTCAAGGAACATAGTCAAATGTCTTTATCCCTAACTTTTTCCTGGACATTTTCTATTTTTTCCGTCCAATGGGATGCTCATTTTTGCATAAGTCGTTCTTTCGGATTTTCAACTTAGCGAGCGTTATATTTTTTATTTGGTCCCTAAATTTTGCATGGACAATTCATTTTTTGGTCCATCGGGATACCCCCTTTTGCCTAGATTGATCTTGTGAAAGTCAATCTAGCGGGCTTTTCATCATCATTTCTTTTTAGGCATAATATTTTTTGAATATGTCAGAATTCACTAGCGACGGAAAATCTTTTCCATTCATGGTGGTGAGGAATAGGGCTCCACCTAAGAATGTCTTCTTAATGACAAAAGATCCTTCATAGTTGGGAGTCCATTTTCCCCAAGGATCCGAGTGAATAGCATAATGTCTCTTGAGCATAAGTTCTCCTGCGCGGTATTCACGGGGAAGAACCTTCTTATCAAAAGCTCATTTGAGGCGTCTTTGGTACAACTGACCATGGCAGACAGACTTCAAACGTTTTTTTTGTCAATTAGATTCATCTGATCATACCGAGATTGAACTCATTCGCTTTCATCAAGGTCAACCTCCATGATAACCCTGAGTGAAGGAATCTCAACTTCTATTGGCAAAACAACCACCATCCCATACATTCATGAGAACGGAGTTGCCCTAGTGGACGTACGAACCGAAGTCATGTAACCGTCTAGAGCGAATGGTAGTATCTTATGCCAATCTTGTAAGTTCTGATAATTTTCTGGATAATTCTTTTGATGTTCTTATTTGCTGCTTCTACGACACCATTCATCTTAGACCGATATGGTGAAGAGTTGTGGTGCTCGATCTTAAATTATTCGCACAACGCTAATCATCTTATTATTGAGATTACTGGCATTATCAATGATGATCTTGTTAGGAATATCATAGCGAAAGGTTATCTCTTTCTTTATGAACCGAGTAATCACGTGTCAAGTGACATTGGAATATGACAGATATTACATAAAAACTTATAAAGATTAAAAACAAAAACTATTAGTGTTTCACAATAGCGAGGCTAATACTTTTTATACTTTTTCTATATATTAAAACTTTAGCGTGGCGTGTGTCTTACCAGACTTTAATTTCTTCCCTCCATCCTAAAATTATTTTGATATTTATTTATTGAAAATTAGTGTTTGTTTAAACCGACATTAAAAAAATTTACCATAGAAAGAGGGAAAATACAATAAGTTTATAAATAGAGAAAGTCCAACCAACCTTCAATAAAAACAAAGTAATAAAAACCATGACTACTAACGTGTGTTTGGTTATGCGGCATAAAAAAAATTGATCTTGGATGAATTGATCTTGTAAATCTGATTTTGACTAAAATTGAATTAAAGATAAAGTGATGTATGTTTTGAAATTTTTTAAAAGTTTTGAGTTGTAAAATAATTTAGATATAAAACTCATATTTCGGATAACAAATTACAAATTTTATCTTCAAATAAAATTAATTCAAAAAAACATAATCAATTTTAATAAAAAATAATCAAATATATTAAAATCAATTCAACATATTCATAATCAATTCTAAACCAATTCTAAACGCTCCAAACATGAATTCAATGCTAAACATACATATGTGCTAAACATTCATATGTGATACACATGTGCTTTTTGTTGTTAACACCAAGCTGTTATTTCCTCTCGTGGAATTTTCATCAGACAGCTCAGTGGAAATCCTGAACACCATTCAATCCTCTATAATGACTATCAATATTGCATGAAGTAAAAATAATGAATGGTTAAGATCTCACTTCAAAAAAAAAGAATATCAATTCTTGTCTACACAATAGAGGTCATTTGCAAAAGTCAACAATTTGTACACCTAGCTACCAATTAGTTGTAGTACCAAATTTAGAATATGTTATAAACAAATTGGCATTTCCATAATCAAGTAATCATTACAAACTTCACAAAGAATTTCATCCAGTGTCTACCAAGATGAAAGCTGAAATTGGACCCTCCAAAAACAAAAGTATAATAAATAAAGTCATAGGAACAAAGATCTAGTAAGGAGTTAGTAAATTTGTAATCATTATGTTAGTTGAATATTGCATTCTAGCTACACTCCATGAACACTATTTTTTGCTGCATCAAATGATGATCATATGCTGAGTATTGATATGTGTCAGCTTATCCCAAAGTGCACACTACTAGATTCCTCTATCCCATTTACAAATAATTGATGGATCTGACATATTTTAACCTTTTTAGCTGTTGGTGTTGGTGGGTGTGGATAGCAATTGACTCTCAATTTGAACCATTACAACAACTATATATATATATATATGATCGAAACTACTAGTATATGCTTCTAAGAATCCTATGCTGAAATGGGTCCCAAAATATTTCTGGTGCCAATGGAACTCTTAACTAGTGGAGGCACATGCACTACAAATTGGAGCCACAGTGTCTTTGAATAGTTGAATGTGTTTTAAACTTGTACAAAGGTGGAAACTTCACCATCAAAAGCAAGACAAAAATTTAGGACACTTATGAAAAGGGAAAAAGTAAATTAAAAAAAAGACAGGTAAGTGTCCTTCAGCAACTAAAAAATGCAAGAGTTATAAAGTCAACGAAAGAAAGTTAGCTATGTGTTATATACATTGTTTCATGTTAAGTTTCATTTTTTGTTTTCACGCATATAAGAAAATTGTAAATAAATGTAAGAGTTCCCTAGCAATTTTATTGAACGTTGTAGGTTAACAGTTGTCTAACTTTTGGGTATAGTATCAATGTGATATAATGAATTTTAGATTTCGCCTATACTACAGTATTAATTTCATGTTAAAATTTGGCTAAAGTAATTGTTCCAAACATGAAAAATACATTATTTTACATTTTCAGTATCAACCAAGTGAGACTCATCAATTTTAACATGCGAGAATCAATGAAGATCTTTATTACAACGACTTGTGTATGATTTGTCGGTCCTTTATGTGTATTTTTTTTCTATTAAAAGGAAAGCGAAAATGCCTCAACAAAAAAAAACTACACAGGGATTAACCGGTGGAAAAGAAATCCCCAACAAGTCACTTTCAAAAAAGTGTTAACAAAAGAAGGGCACACATCAAATAAAAGATACTCTTCCCGAAACTGAATGGCATTCTTTGCAAGTGCATCCGCACATGAGTTGACTTCCATGTTCACATGCTTAAGTATAACATCTTTATTATGGGGGATCAGAGTCTTTAT
The DNA here is from genome assembly GCF_024323335.1 of Lathyrus oleraceus. Classification (NCBI taxonomy): domain Eukaryota; kingdom Viridiplantae; phylum Streptophyta; class Magnoliopsida; order Fabales; family Fabaceae; genus Lathyrus; species Lathyrus oleraceus. Next base: position 107,584,301 of record NC_066585.1, read on the forward strand.
TTTGGAGATGGGGCTCATTCCAATACTACTATCGTTGCCATTGGAATTAATCACCTTCATTACTTGTTGGAAATCAATGTTTAATTCAATAGCTTTGAACCCCAAGCTAATAGCAAGTTGAAGCCCTTCATAAACTCCCAATAGTTTTGCCATGAATTGAATACAAATATCAATCCTTTTGGAGAAACCTCCTAACCATTCCCCTTCAATTTCTCGAATAAGCCATCCACACCTTGCAAACCCTCTATTATTCTTAGCTCCAGCAGTATTTTGTTTTACCCATCCTATAGGTGGAAACACCCATCAGATAAACTGGAATTCCTTATAATTCGTTTATATAGAATCTCCAATACCCTAGGTTCTTAATGACCAATTTATTGGCCATTAAGGTATTTGCCAATTTGTTTTAGAATAACCAAGTATTTCAAATTAAATACATAAATAACCATTATTTCAAAAGATTTACCAAAGTAACCATGTTTCAGTGAAACGACAAGAGGAGTAGCCATCTAGGATGACATATGTTATACATCTTTGAACAGAGGCGTCAATCCTAGTGGTGCATGCTTACATGTGATGCCACTATAAGTGGCGCATGCATGCATCCAATAGGAGCATGCGCCACAGGCAGTGGATACTCATTTGTTCATGAATTATATAAATAATACATCCCCTCCCCATCATTTTTCACAATGTTCTAACCATCTCCTCCCATTTTTCTTCAAAATGTCTTCATATGGATGTTTTATATTCACAAGAGAAATGCCGATTTATTTTATTGTGAAGAAGAGTTCTTTTTGTCCTTGGTTATAATTTTGATGAAGACAAACACATCAACAAAAAGATGTCAAAGCTTGAAGACTAGAGAGCAATGAAGTTTAAATTATCATAAAGCTTTGAAAAATTAATGAAAGAATCAAGATGATTAAAAATCCATTACAATTCAAGTATGTATATCTTAATTGCTCAGAAATATCATGCATATTAATATTAAATATTTCATGTATCTTTTAAAATGATTTTGAAACTAATCATTCTGTTTTTGGTAAATTGTGGCATTTGAACCCGACGTAAAAGCACTTTAAGAAAGCGCCACAATTTTCATAGGTTACTCTAAACATAAAACATACCTTAGTTTTTGAAAAAGTACCAGGTGTAAATAATTGTACATTTTTTGGTAATCGGTTACACACTCGAAAATTTTAAATTTTCATAAAAAATCAAATTCCAACATTTTGAAACTTTCATACATCAAACATGACAATGTTTCATGAATATACAGTCTTTCAGAAGGGTATATTGCATGTATATATACCCGTGGTTTAAATTTTTAAAATAGAGACTCTTAGACACAAAAAATTTATATTTCAAAAGAGATTCTTTGATATACAACTTTCACATCTCATAATCCGAACAAGTTTTTAAACTTTCAAATATGAAACATTCTGCATGAACTTTCATACATATTCCTTAAAGATTCATTCATATTATTCAGAGCACTTGGGTGTATATATTTGGATTGTGATCAATTAATACGTAATTGATGCAAGAGCTATAACCTTTGTTACAAACTTAGATTTGTGTATATCATGTTGTTCAGGATTGTTGGAAACAAGAGAGTGGAAAAGAAATGATTGTTTTCTTTTTTCACTTGTGTTGCTTATATTAGAAGATTGTAGGATAGGTCTTTGTGGAATACTTATACAAAGATCTGACATTGAGGAAAATATTTTACTGCGTAAGGGGACTGGATGTACTCTCAAATTGTGAGAGGAACCAGGATATATCATTGTGTCATTTACTTTCTGCATTTATTTTTCAGCACATTTACTTTCATATCAACTCTGAAAAATAGAAAAAAACAGTGCTAACGCTTCAAATCAAGAAAAACTCAATAAACATAATCCATCCTTCCTCTCAGAGACCGTGCATATACTCACATTTATTCGGTTGTAAAGCCTCCGATGAAGATCTGACTCTGGAATACAGAGACTTTCGAGCATCCTAATAAGAGTTTGATCCGTTGGTTAGATGGAGACATTGCGTAGAGTGAAAATATCAGAAGAATTCAATGGCTTGCTACCATGTTTAGCAACAATGGAGAAAGTCGTTTCTAGGACAATGTTAAAACTGATAGAGATGTTCGTATGATGATGTACATTTCTCAGGAAATTGTCATGATGATTGTAATTGCATAGTTATGTTGTTTAGTCCTTGTATTTGTTTGTTTTGTTGTTTAATTGTTGTTTAAATTATTGCGAATTTTTGTAAGTTACTACTTTGAATGTATTATAAAATTTTCTGATATTTATTTTCTTTACTTATTTTTTTTTAATTCTTTTTTGTTAGGATCCAAAGAGATTTCAATATCGTGTACATGAATATGTAGCACACGGCCCATTGATCGAACCATATTTACAAGTCGACTTTGGTCATTTACTCAACATAGTCTCATACCCCGTTGATTACAAATTTATCCTTGCTTTGGTAGAAAGTTGGATACCGGAGACACACACATTTCACCTTATGTTCGGGGAATGCACTATCACACTAAAGGACATGCTCATGTTATTGGGTCTACCTATCGAAGGTAGAGTTGTTAATGGTAGAGTTAACCAAGATAACACAATATGCGGAGAATTGTTGAGTGCCCTTTTGTGTGAAGACACAACTATTGGTCAAGGTATTAATCTAAAATATCTTAAACAATACGATTCAAGTTTAACATTAACCGAAGATTTGACTGAGTATGAAAAAAATACTCAAAGTTCGGTGTTATATTATGATACTATTTGGTAGTTTTTTATTTCTTGAAACTACTAGTAATGCGGTAAATATTATGTATTTGCCGTTTTTAAGAAACGTAAATAAAATAGGAACATATAGTTGGGGTTCTGCTGTTTTGGCTCATCTATACAGTTCTTTGTGTAAAAATGCACTCAAGGATACTTATTCGTTTTTTCTTGCGCCTTTTTGCTACAAACATAGGATTGGTCGAGAATGTCGTCACTCGCCCTGGTCAACGAGAAGCCGTTGACATTCTCTTTCGCAACAAAGTAAGTTTAGTTTAGTTTATTTCTCTGATTGATTACTTATACAACAATTGACTGTAAATAATTTATTTTCTATTTTTTTAATTTAGATGGTTTGTTATGGGGATGAACTATAACAGATGTCCCAAACATGCTATAGTAGTCTATCGCAATCTTTTAGACTACCTTGGACCATACGATGTATTACAACTAAATAACTCTAAATTTGGTTTTAATATTACCAAATTACAAATTTGCTAATCATGTACTTTTCTTATACAATTTGTTTGGAGGCCTTATCTGGATCTCGACCATCAGGTTAACCCCAATGATGCTGTAGTTTGGACAGCAAAAACATCAATCATCAAGTTCACTACTGTGGAGATGCACCATATTGACCGTATCAAACTGCAGTTTGGCATGCAACAACAAATTCCAGACCCTCCGACGTGTTTGGGAGACTGACATCAACTAAGAGTCGATGCCCATTGAGGTTATTCCGATTAGAAAGACTTAACTAAAGAGATATGTCGTCAATGGAGGAATCGACATCGACAGATCTTAACCGATCATATCATACATGGTGCTAGACCAACTCAAAATTATATCATTTTGTATAGGTTGGTTACAACAACACAATTTGTGTCTGAGCTAAGGTATTTGATCTGTCCATGCCAACGAGCTTCGTCATCACATGTCCAACAGCAAACCCCAGTCCAACAACCAACCTTACATCATTACCAAACCCAACAAAAATGTGAACCCACCCAAACCCAATGACCAACGTCACAAAGTTACCATACCAAATACACTCAACCACCAAACACCCAACCCCGCAACAAATTCATGTCATACACCCAAACACAAAACCAAGAGCATGACCCATACCACAAACAACTATGTGACGTTGATAATTCATACGATTCCATCAAATCCCATCATAGCCCCCCACCAATGTACACCCAAATATCACATCGTCAAAGCACCCAACCATCATATGACTTTCTTACACCATAAAAATCATTGCTTCATTTCCAAAATGATTCAATGCCCTAATTCAACCAACCAGCATGTTCATACATAACCACCCCGACCCAACTACAAGAACACAGACACCGAACTTGACTACACAACCCCCGACTTCTGGGGAAAAATGATTGGAAATATTTTTAATATGTCAGGACCCTCCCGACAACCACCTTTGCCTCAAGCCAATACTAGGAGACCCCAAACACCTTAGGAAAATTGTGGGAGACCTCGAAGACAAGCAAATACATCAGGATGTGGAACCGAAGGTCGTTACGATCAACCGGGTCATTGATTTTCTATTCCACCATTATGTAATTGAATTTAATGAAATAATATTATAAATTTAATTTAATTTTCTATTTTATTCCACTTTTCTTTATTTAAAATTAATTTAAAATTAAATTAAAAACACAAACAAAGGAGTAGCCACTACCTGTGGCACATGCTCATATTGGATGCATGAATGCACCACTTGCACTGGCATCACATGCATGCATGCGCCACTGGGGTTGTCGCATCTGTTCAAAAATACATTGCATACGCCACCCTAGGTGGCTACTCCTCTTATCGTTCCAATGAAACATGATTACCTTGATAAATCTTTTGAAATAATGGTTATTTATGTATTTAATTTGAAATACTTGGTTATTCTTAAAAAAAATGTATTTACCTCTTTGTCTAGCAAAGAGGATTAAAAAGATTTAAGTCTCATGTTCTCCTGTCTACCATAGTCCATTAATGATTGTCTAATGTACATTTAAAATCATATTCATACATTGATGTGTAATATCTTCCAGTTAAATATGTCAATTATGGATTGATCTATCAAATTAGGCGGGTTAATCCATATACTGGACCGGAGCCCGACTCCTAAAACTTTGGGATATAGATATATACAATACTATTTGTAGTGATATATTTGTGAAGGGCCCACAAGGGGCGAGGAGACCATGTCACAAACAAAGGACAAGAGAATCTTATCGCCCGCGAGGGGATATGACATCACCCTTTGCTAATTTCGCTCGCCCAGTCACTACTAGAGAATTCACTTTTAGTGACCAAAAATTCTGGTCACCGTAGCCACTAAGTTAGCCACCAAAAATTGATAACCATGAGTAAACTTTTAAAGGTCACTAAATCGGTCACAATAAAAATCAATCACCGATTTAGCGACTGAAATTTAGTGACCACCTATACGGTTTCAAAAAAATATTTTTATACAAAATTTAATTTATATAAAAAAAATTAGAGACATAAATTTTGTTCACTGATATTTTTTGTTATTTTTCTTTTTTTTTAATCTTATATCCCTCCCAATTTCTTTAACATTTTAATTCCTTTTTAGTTTTAAATTTTTAGTAAAAGCTTACTTTTTTTTATTGTTTTAAAAAACAAATTATATATTTATATAAAAAATTATGCCATTTTATTTTTATATGTACACGAAAGTGGATTTTATTTTTATTCTACAATTTTTATATGTGTATAATAAAATTTACATTAATAAAATCAAATAATAATTTTTGATTTTATAAATATTATTTAGAATTTTTAGTTATTTACATGTATATATAAATTTAAATATTGAGAACATAACAAAAGATATTAAGTGGTCTAGCGGTAAGGCCTTATTGAAATTTGTAGAGGTAACAAGTTCAACTACTAGGTTTGGAAATTTTTTATTTTAATTTTACGAAAAAAGGACACTAAAATCGATCACTAAATTTGGTCTCTAAATTCAGTTACAAATTTGGTCTCTAAATTCGTCGCAAAAGGTTAACGACTAAGACTTTTACAACCGGTTATAGTCGCTAATTTAGTCGCAAAATATTATAGTGACCGATTTTTAAGCTTTTTCGATATCTAATATGGGCGCTAAAAGAGAATTTTCTAGTAGTGGGTATAGGGAAATGTGAGAAATGACACGACTTGGTCAGAGATAATGTAGAAAAGGAGTCAAGAGAATAACTCACGTCTCCCTTGAAAATAGGGATCCAATGATCCACTACCATTACTATGTGGGCGATTTGAATTCCCAAGAAGCCCTAAAAACCTGACCCATATACCTTCATTGATACCTCAACTTGAGGATCAAAGAGATATTTCTAATATGCACAAAATACTCGAAGAATACAGAGCTTCTCACTCCACGTGAGCTTGATGTCTCCACATTAAAAACACCATCAAAAAGGGTTTCTCATAATAGTAAGCTTGCTCTAGACCATAAAAAATCCTTAAAGCCTCTATTCACCCTTACCATCATAGAGGTACCATGCATCATTACTTTTTTACAAGTACAGTGGCCCCACACATGGGACCCCGGTAAAACTAACATGGACCTCACCTTCTATCATCACTTCCACTTTCATTGCCTTCTCCAAAAAATATCTAAACTTCGTTGTTAACACAATTGTCTGAGGCTTCGTCAATGGAGGAAGTTTCAGCTCCCCCTGGAGGAAATACGCTAGGAAGGTGCTGAAAGCAAGCATAATATCCCCAGGGCTCTCCAAAGTCAAGCAGAGAGGACTGGGGCCCAACATCACTTTCTCTAATAGTGACGCCATCAGAGTTTACCCTCATGACAATGAACCCATGGTTATCACTATGCAACACGGTAACTGGGATATCAAGCGAGTCTTGATAGACCCGTGAAGCTCAGTTGACATCCTATTTTGGAGCACATTCCATAATCTCCAGTTCGATCTTGGTAGCATTAAGGTGTTCTAGGGTTCACTATTTAGCTTATCTGGAAAATGGGTGCAAGTAAGGGTCACATAACCCTAGAAAGGACATGCAGCGTGAGATTAGATTCCAAAGTGATTGGAGTCAACTACCTCATAGTGGATGTCTTATCTCCATATAATGTCATCATTTGCAGGCTAACCATCAACTCATTATGGGAGATTATATCCATCCAATACTTGATCCTGAAATATCCATTACTCATTGGGTAACTCAGAATGGTTTGAGGAGACTGGGAAAACACACAAGAATTTTACTAGAGTAGTCTGGCGATGGGGAATAAGAATCTCACCCACGAGGCTTCCGTCTTTTCCCAAAGTACAAGACACAAATATTACGAGTTGAGACACCAAACTAGGCGTGGGGAACGAATGACTCACGCCCACAGAGGATTTGAAGGATGTCCAGATAGGTCATTTGGATAACCAAGTGACAAATATTGACACCTTGCTTTTCAAAGAAGAAGAACATGAAATAGTCGACCAACTCGTTATAAATGTTGACTTATTTGTCTGGGGGCCCTCTGACTTATTGGGGATAGATACTAGAGTGGTGTGATATCTCTTCGTTGTCAAACTATTTATTAGACTAGTGTCACAAAGAAAGCTGAAAGAAAACATCACATAAGTAAAATACCCAACCTGACTAGCCGATGTGGTCCTGGTAAAGAAAAATCAAATAAATGGAACATGCAGGTGGATTTCATACAACTCAATGCAGCTTGTCCCAAGGACCCTGATCCTATGACGGATATTGATCATATGATTGATGGATCCTCAGGCTACCATACGTTGAGCTTCATGGTCACCTACTCATGGTACAACCAAATTAAAATGGACCCCTTTGATATGCTCAAGATGAAATTCATGTCAAGCCAGGATAACTACTATTTTAATGTCATGCTATCCAGCCTCAATAATGAAGGTGTCACCTACCAACGACTCATGGACGTCATATTCTCCCAATATATATGGTAGAATTTCGAAGTCTACGCCGGAGGCATGATAATGAAGACCTTACAAGGGTATAGTCATGCAGTAGACTTGAGGGACATCCTACAATCAGTCAGGAAGTACAACATGTGCTTGAATTCCCTCAAGTGCTCATTCAGGGTGCAAGCAGGAAAGTTTCTTAGCGTCATGCTAAAGAAAAGGGGCATTGGATCAACCCCAAACAAATGTCATGATGTCAATGACATGAGAATCCACACCAACGCCATAGAAGTGCAACAACTAATAGGTTTCCTAATAGCTTTATCTTGCGTCCTTTCTTGTGGGGGGAACACAAGGCTTTTCTTATTTGCCGCTCAGAAGAAGAAGAAGAATGCTTGTCTTATTTTCCGCTCAGAAGAAGAAGGATAAGTTTAAGTGGACACGGAAATATAAGGAGGAATTATCGATAATAAAAACCTTCCTTATATCTTTACCTACCCTCACTCGCCAAAAAATAGGGTCTTCATTGCTCCTCTTCTTCTCGGACACAGATCATGCGATGAGTTCAATACTCGTCCAAGAAACAGAAAAGACGGAGAGGCCCATGTATTTCATAAGCAAATTGTTAAAAGGCGCAGAGGCACGTTATAAGAAGATCTAGAATCTAGATTTGTTCATGGTCACCACGAAAAGGAAGCTCTGGCCCTATTTCCAAGGTCATAAAGTGCTTGTAAAAACCAACTACCCTTTTTGATAGGTCCTCAAGAAACCAGACCTAGTAGGAAGAATGATGTCTTAGGCAGTAGAAATTTCAGAGTATGACATCTAATATGTCCCAAGAGGAAGCCTTAAGTCCCAAGTTCTAGCAGTTTTTTCGTAACTCGCTGGTAGACGAAGAAACGCCCGCATAATAGACGTTGTGGGTCGACAGTTCCTCAAACACCTAGGGGAGAGGATCCATAATAATTTTATAAGGTCCAACTAAGATACTGATAGAGCAATCATTGAAATTTGAATTCAGGTCTAGCAATAACCAGGAAAAGTACAAAGCTCTATAGTTGGTATGTCCTTGCCTTAGAAATGGGTGCTTCGACCCTAAACGACAAAAAATGTCCCAGTTGGTCGACAATTAAGTCGTTGGATAGTACCAGGCTAAAGAGCCTCAAATCGTAAAGTATCTCCATAAGGTACGAGATTTATCAACACACTTTAAGTCTTTTGAAGTGAAGTATGTATTCAAGAAGAAAAATTTCATAGTAGACCTTATGTCTAAACTTGCTAGCTCGAAAAGAGAAGGATACAATCAGACAATAATACAAGAAACTCTCACCGCCCCAGTTTTGAGACGGACGAGATCTACAACATAGAATTCGCCCCCCAAATCTAGTTGGATGTCGCCCATACTACGCTACTTACAAGATGGAAAATCCCCTAGGAGGATGGGGAGGCAAAAAAGGTCCAAAAGAAGGATTCGAGATATACCTTTCTGGAGGGAAAGCTCTATAAGATGGGAAAGGGATCCCCAATGATATAATGTCTCTAGGAGCACAAAACCACCCAGGTCTTCGCCAACGATAATCAAGAAGCATGTGACAACCATATTGGCAGCAGGGCCCTCATACACAAACTACTTAGGACATGCTAATTTTGTACCACTTTGTAAAAAGACACCGTCACATTCATCAAAAAGTGTGACAAGTGCTAGGGACCTGTCGACTTACATCACACCCCAATTAAGATCCTTCACTCCATGACATCACCATGATATTTCTACCAGTATGGGTAGATATTCTAGGCCCATTCTCGCTAGTGTCTGAGAAACTAAAATTCTTGATTGTAGGAATCAATTAATTCATAACATGGATAGAGGCAGAGGCTTTCTCCAAGATTACAATAAAATAAGTTTGTCGTTTCTATTGGAAAACAATTATGTGAAGGTTCGGATTACTAGACGCCATTGTCACCGACAATGAAATACACTTCCATAACACCATAGTTACAGAGTTGTTCTGTGAATTGAGAGTAAAAAAAGTTTATCTATGTTGTCCACGCACAGGCCAATGTACAAGCGGAGTCGGCGAACAAGGTGATATTAAAATGAATCAAGAAGAAATTGGATGATGCCAAGGGACTATGGGCTAAGATACTTCATGAAATACTACGGTCATACCATACCACCCTTATTCAACTGCCAAGGAGGCCTCATTCATCATGGTGTACGAGGCATATGTTATGCTACCCATAAAGATCGATACACTCTCATGGGGGTGTTCTTAGTTTGACTAAGAGGTGAATGATTCAGGGTTGAGGCGCGCCACTGACTTAATCGACGAGGTAAGAGACATCCTCCTTATTCGAGAGTTCTATGCCAAGAAAAGGACATCCAGAAGATGCAATTACAAGGTAATTTCTAGAGAAATGCAAGAAGGCGACTTGGTGTTACGACAAGTTCTTATGCCTTCCTAGTAAGGAAAAATTCAGCCAATTGGGAAGGAACATATTACATATTTCAGAAGCTACAACATGGGGCATATAAGCTAGAAGAATTAAATGGTTGACTCGTCTTTAGGACTTAGAATTACATCCATTTAAAATATTATTATAACTAAGTTTAAGAAGTTTCAGAGGGGGCGAGTTTCCCACTTATGTACAAATATCTGAATGTTTATTAGCAAAATGAATATTTCAACTTTACGGTTACGCATGTTGGACTTCCATAAGAATATCCTTTCTCCATTTTAAGGAAACACGAGAATGTTGGAATTCCATATGAAGATCATTTCCGCCTCTTAAGGTAATATAAGAGTGTTGGATTTCCACTAAAAGATTTTTACTGCCTCTTAAGGAAATATGAATATGTTGGACTTCCACAGGAATATCCTTGTCTCCCTTTAGGGAAATAAGAATAGTCCATATGTAAGGGGATAACCTCCCCTCAACATATCACATTAGGGATTTAGAGTCTCATAATGAAGGGTTCTTAAATCCTTGTAGAAGGGACTTAGAGTCTCACCAGAAAGGCTCCTCCAAACGCCTCTCTTGAGGGACCTAGAGTCTCCTTAGACAGTCTCCTTAAAGTGTCATTCCTTAGGGGCTTAAGTTCTCATCAGACATGATCAAATTAAAAACTCTCTTGGGGGACCTAAGGCCTCACTAGACAGTTTAAGCGTAAAGACTCGCTTGAGGCACTCGACGAAATTTAGGCCTGAGAAACTAAACCCAATGTCTCACTTGAGCGATTCGACCTAGGTTTTACCCAAAATCTCTCATCCCATAAACGCCTTTCCTGAGGGATTTAAAGTCTTATCGTATAGACTCTTCAACGCCTTGCTTGAGGGACTTAGAGTTTCATCGTACATGCTCATCCAAACGCCTTGCTTAAGGGACTTAGAGACTCAGCAGATAGGCTCCTCTAAATGCCTGCTGGAAATAATTAGGGTCTCATCAGACAAGTTAAAGTTAAAACCTATCCTAAGTGACTTAGGGTCTCACTAGAGAGGTTTAGACTAAGGTCTTTATTGAGGAACTCGACGAAAGTCTTGCCCAAGAGACTCAACCTAAAGTCTCGCATGAGGGATTCGACCAAAGTCTTTCCTGAGAGACTCGCCTCCCATCAATGCATTTCTTTAGGTATATATAGTCTCGTAATATAAGCCCATTAACACCGCGCTTGAGGGACTTAAAGTCTTATCAGACAAGCTCTTCCAAATTCCTCGCCAAAGGGACTTAGAGTCTCATCAGACAAATTACTAGAGATGCCTCACCTGAGGGGCTTAGGGTCTCATCAAATAGGCTGAACTTAAAACCTTGCGTGAGGGACTTTGGGTCTCACTAGACAGGTTCAGCCTAAAGTCTCTCTTGAGGGACTCAATGGAAGTCTGGCCCGAGAGACTCGACCTAGAGTCTCGCCTAAGGGGTTCAATTAAAGTCTTCCCTGAGAGACTCTCCTCCAAACGCCCCCACTTGAGGAACTTAAAGTATCATCAAATACTCTCAACAATGCCTCGCTTGAGGTACTTATAGTCTTAATATCCATGCTCATCGAAAATCCTGGCATGAGGGACTTAGAATCTCATCTGAAAGGCTCAACCTAAAACCTCTCCTAAGGGACTTAGAGTCTTACCAAACATGTTCAGCCTAAAGTCTCTCCCGAGGGACTTAGAGTCTCATTAGAGAGGCTCAACTTAGAACCTCACCTAATGACTTAGGGTCTCACTAGACGGGTTCATCCTAATGTCTCTCCTCAAGGACTCAACGAATGTCTGGCCTGTGAGACCCAATCTAGAGTACTGCCTGAGAGATTGGACTGAGCTCTTGCCTTAGAGACTTAACTCATAAATCCTTTCCTGAGTGACTTGGCTTATATTCTAGTTAGATAAGCTCCCTTGACGCATTCATGAATAAAACACTTTTCACTTTATCAAATCCTTTATGCTTTAGGGATTTTATAGTGATATATTTATGTAGTTCCCACAAGAGGCGAGGAGATCATGTCGCCATTAAAGGGTGAGGTAATCTTATCCCCTGCGAGGGGTCTGACATCACCCTTTGACACTCCTTCTCACCCAGTATAGAGAAACATCTTAAATGACACATCTCGGTTAGAGATAATGCAAAAATGGAGTCAAGGGAATAACATATGTATCCCTAGGAAATAAGGATTCAACGGTCCACTAACATTATTATGTAGGTTGTTGCAATTCCCAAAAAGCCCTAAAAACCTGGCCCATGAGAGTCTATATATACCTCAACCTACGAATCAAAGAGATGTTCTAAATACACACGATATACCCCACGGATAAAGAGTTTTCACCTCATGTAAGATTGATCTCTCCACACCAAAAACACCATCAAATAGGGTTTCTCACAGTAGTGAGTTTGCCCTAAACCACTGAGAATCCCTAAGGCCTCTGGCTATCCCTATAAGCATATGGTACCACACATATTTACTTTTTTAAAAGTAAACTATTAAATAAAATTCTTATGCGACATGGTTGTATTCTGACTATTTTCAGTTTTCAACACTTGCAGCTAGTCTTGGCCATAAAAAGGCATTGTCTTAATTTGGCGTGTGGTGGCATAAAGGGTATTTGAAAATTTTATAATGATGTTATTTTTTTCAAAATGGTGAAGTGTTTTGGGTTTTCCAACTGTCCACAAGATCGACAAAATATACATAGGTCCAACCTCTTAAATATGTTCAACGCGTTATCGTACATAATATAAAGACTCATGGACCCCCTTAGACAGGGAAAGATGGTTGACCTCAGACCAAATAATACAAGACTTCCGAATATAGAAATTTGAGTCTTCTCTTCTAAACTGAAGATTGAAACGATTAGTATTCTTTCCACATGGTAGATTAAAGCGGTTAGTCTTCTCTCCATAAACAAGAATCTTGGAGTGGTTAATATTGATTTAATTAAACCTTGCAAGCTTTTACACAGGCTGAGCTTACGAACCTTAAACCTTGGTTTTATAAGGGCGGACCAATAACCTATGAGATTTTAATATTAGGCTAATCTCAAATCTTACCCAAGGTTTTAACACGGGATGAGCTTTAGCCTAATATTGGTTTTATGTTGGGATGACCAAGAACCTAAAGAGATGTTAATATGGGATAATATCAAACATAAACTATGGTTTGATCACACAATCCCCAAACCAAACTTTTCAAGGGTTTAACTTCTAACCCAAACAAAAGATCCCTAAATGGATATTATAATTGACCAAGGTATAAAACAGACCCTTGGTGAATTTAACAATTTTGCCCTTCCAGATTACCAAATATCCTCACTCACAAAAGGACTTTCTTTCAAAGGCATTATGTCTAAAATATTAGTGAGAGAAAGTAAAATAAAACTTTAGAGAGAGAGAGAGAGTGAGAGGTGTGTCAAAACACGTTTCTGGATGGAATGAAATGAAGGAAGGCATCTTTATTTATAGGCTAGAGATTGGCTCAAAACGGAATTTATAATAAATTTATAAACCTAAGAATGAAATGACAAATTCGTCAATCGAGATATAAGAATTCAAATTCTCTATTAAACCTAGGAAATCATGCAAAGCACGTATTTGCTTATTTTATTGCAAAACTCACTTCGTCCATAAATGAACCATGAACGAAGTGAATCATCTTCTATGATTCGTCAAATAGAAAAAAGACTGGATTCAGACTTATCATCGAGAGAAAAAAAGGGTGATAGTAAATTGTTTTCCGTTTTGATATCCCTACCACTATCAACCAAGCTAAATACAGAGCCTACGTAGTTGAACTCAATTTAACATAAAAAATGGGAGCACATGAGGTCAAGATACACAAAGACTCCCAACTAGTTTTTTAGCAAGTTAAAGGGCAATGGCCCATTATTACATAAATATTTTTCATTGTAAAGAAGAAGAACCTTGGTTCATTCATAGTGTACAATGCCACACATGTGCCAAGAGAACATAAAACAAGGGTGATTTCCTATCTAAGCTAGAAAGAATGAGAATGTTGGACATCAACCATCATTTCATTCAGGAGACACTTGAAAGACTCGGGTTCTCTACATCGGTCCCTATGGCTGCTTTGACAGCAAGGACATCAAAAATGTCATGGATCACTGTGATTTTGACCTACATAAAACATGTTATACTTCCATTATACCCTGTAGAGGTCAATCTCTTTAAAAGAAAAGCATGCTCACACTTAATCATACGATATAAATTGTACAAAAGAGGTTTTCCACCCACACTCCTCATCAAATTTTAAAATCATGAAAATGCCACATACACCTTCATTAAAGTCCATAAGGGTATATCTAGACAACATTTGAGAGTATGGTCCCTGGCCAAGAAAGTTCTCAAAACAAGCTACTACTAGGATACCATGGTCCAAAACTCAAAAACAAATGTGATTGAAGTGTGAAAGGTTCTAGAAGCATAATTACATTGACTTGGCCTCTCCTATAGAGCTTAACTCTTTGAATGCTTCATGGTCTTTCTTTTGTGGGGCCTGGACATATTCTGGGCCACTCCCATAGGCCCGATGGCAATTGGAATTTCCTATAATGTTTGTGGAATGCTTTAACAAGTGGATTACGACTAAACCCTTGGTGAAAATCATTCCATCTAATATTCTAAAATTCATCAAGAGGGATGTTTTGGCTCAGTACAAGATTCCTCAATCTATATTTACAAAAAAAATAGAACTCAATTCACATACAAGAAAAAAATAACTATTTTCCAAATTTTGGTTGTCAAGCACCACTACACATAAGTGAAGAACCCTCATACTAATGGCATATCATATGACGCCGACAAAGTTCTTTTGAGGAGGCTGAGAAGAAAGCTTGAAGGATCTAACGAAAATTGGACCCTCCTATAGAGTTTAACACTTTGAATGCTTCGTGGTCTTTATTTTGTGGGGCATGGACATATTTGGGGGCCATTCCCATAGGCCCCATGGCAATTAGAATTTCCTATAATGTTTGTGGAATGCTTTAGCAAGTGGATTACGACTGGACCCTTGGTGAAAATCATTCCATCTAATATTCTAAAATTCATCAAGAGGGATGTTTTGGCTCGGTACGAGATTCCTCAATCTATATTTACAAAAAAAAATAGAACTTAATTCGCATACAAGAATAAAATAACTATTTTCCAAATTTTGGTTGTCAAGCACCACTTCAAATAAGTGAAGAACCCTCATACTAATGGCATATCATATGACGCCGACAAAGTTCTTATGAGGAGGTTGAGAAGAAAGCTTAAAGGGTCTAAACGAAATTGGGCAGAGGAGACCCCACATTTGTTATGGGCCTTACAAACCATATACCACTCAAACACCAAGGATACACCTTTTAGGATCACATACGATACTAGGGTCGTTATCCTCGTTGAGGTTTGAGAACTTTGATGGAGAACACCATATCCCATCCACGATGATGAAAACTCACATGCAATATGCAAATAGTTGGGGTTCTTAGATGAAAGAATATGTTTCTCCGCCTTCACCGATTTTGTTATCAAGTAAGCCACGATAACCAAATACAACAAGAAGATAAAGCTAGGGGAAATCTACCTCGGCAATCTTGTCCTTCCTAAAGTCGGCATTAGATGAAAACATTTTGAAGATCATGTCCCAAGGGCATGGTATATGGTCAGGCTCAAATGCTATTACAACTAAGTTCCATTTTTTATTCTTATGCATAACCTTTTAGAATATAATTTTATTTGTTTATATAATTAATAAATGATACTTTCACCATAATATTTTGTTTTTCATGTGTTAATAACATAGCTAAAGCTTACACCCTCCACGCAAGCATTAAACCTCAAACATATAGGTTGTTGCACATCAAAGGAAAATCCAAAGACACTATGGTGAAGCTTAAATGATCCATGATGACACTAAAATCGAATGCATGTGTGATGAAAACGAAAAGGAAAAGTCAAGGTATAAAGTACAAAAACTCTACAAAGCACACCAACAAAGACATCAAACGTCAAATAGTAGTGCCTAAAAAAATTTACCTCTTTATGCTAGCTAGCCACTTCTTAGTAGAGACAATCACGCCATCAAGAGCGTCAACCTAGAATCAAGTTATCACTTGGGAGTAGGGAAGCACACCCTTGTTCGGGCTCACTTCCCTCACCTTATTCTAAGTTATACATATCATCCTTATCCATGAATGTACCTTTTGGGATCTCACAAAGTGTTTTATGCACAACATGATCCAGGGTCAGCACAAAGAAAAAACTATCCTTGAAATTCTTCAAGGAGTCCATGTATATTTAAAAAAGATAGCTTTGTTTTAGAGAAACCAACCCTTGAGATTGGTCAGGATCAAAACATTTTCTTGGAAAATGGAATGAATGGAAGAACGAGTCTAACGTATGTCAGTTCTTCTTATATTAACACCATTAAATACTCACACATACACCCAGTTAGACAAATGCAATTGTGAAGGAGCGACCTCCAATTGAATAAGAACTTAAGCCTCAAAGTCATTCAAGGGTAGCATGACTCTTATCCGAGAGAACAAACATATGTACATGAGAAGGCCATACATCCCATACCGCCTAAAAAATCTTATTTCTTCGTCGGAGATAGTTACTTGCTAGTTAGATGACATCCTCACATTTTGGCATGCCCACCCCAACCCATCCTCGATGACATAGTAGGGAATTTTGACAATGTTTTTTCCCATTTTTTTCATTTTTCAAATGAAAACAATGAAGACCATGAGTCTTACATCTAGCCCATTTTGTCAACCACAATGTTAAATCATTGACTCTAAATGGAAACTTGAAGTTACGCTCTAGACATCGGAAAAATACACACGCTTAGGGGTCATCCATGAAACTCTCAATGACAATGGGGTTAACTGGGTAGATGTCTCCAAAACTAAATCATGCCCCGACCTGGTTCATGTTAACATATGTGGGATAAAGTTCTATATCACTGGAAACTAGGTTGATCACTTCCTGTTTAGTTGTGGAAATATCGTTGCTAAGTTCTAAAAGAGGAATTCCTACAAATGGGTTTCGTTGGTTCTCCATGTTCAAACTCTGATAAAATCCTGTAGTGTCTTATTTGGTAAAGTCTTGGATTAGGGTGCCATCGCCTGGAAATTGGGTTGTCCGAGCGGAATCCATTAGGGACGCCCTTGAGGTTCGTCCAACATGGAAGTTAAATGAGAGAAAGTCCTCATTTACTCTCAAAATGTAGTCGGTCAATAATCTCCTTAATAAAGGGGAATAGTTAATACCACGTCCATAGGGGCCATAAACCCTAGACCACGGGAATTCCTATAAATATATTACCCTTCAGAGGGTGGAGGACATAAGTGATACACACTTACTACGACCTAACGTTACTGAGAGAACAGTCTGCTCCGAGTAACCCTAAAAACATCACTCTAACTTCCTACCTGCAACCTAGCAGCGCCGGCCACCAGCAGGGTCTCTCACCTTACATGAGATGGTCCCTTAAACAGCTTCAAAAATCATTGTACACGGGTGCTCTCCACAATGAGCTAGCCCTCACCTCATTTTTGTAGTATACCTATTATGGCCTCTGGTCTTCCTGCTTTTACAAGGAGAACACCCACACACCTGTACTTTTTTGGACAATATAAATCTCATAAATGAAAAAGGAGAAAAATGGAATTATCTTAGGTTTAATATAGTTTGACTGTCGAAATCGAGTGTTGAAGCAAAGTTATCAAACAAGCAACTAGAATTTGTAAGCTTTCTTTAAAGAAATCGAAGCTAGTAAAAATGTTTTATAGAGAAAACCCTTGAGTGAAGAAGAATTTGAAAAGTGTGAAGAAGTTACAAATTCCCGCTTTATAGAAATGGAAACAAATATCATTAATGGCTACGATCCATTAGAAGTTCAAAGAAGTCATCCAATGGTCCAAATTGCTTCTCGAAATAATAATTTGACAAGAGTGTGCTTAGGAGCCTTATCTTCCTCCATACGGGGGTGAGAAACGTGGAGGTCATCAGAGTAAAAACATTTCATCAACATATATGCATTTAATGTGCATGTTTTACATGTCATCCACTCCCACTCAATAAGGAGCTTCCACTAAATGAACAAGATTACCATGATTCAGATTTCTGGATCAACCTCAATTACTCTTATGTTAACAATCCCCGATTTATGATTAACAACAATGATTTTGGGGTAATGGTTATGGATGGGCTAACTACCCACGAGACCAACCTAATTCACATAGGCCTAATTTCTTCAAAATGTTCAATATGTTATTGCACATGTAGACCTCTCTCAGATATCAGTGCACTAGATATCAGTGCACGTAAGTATACCTCCCTTTCACTCCTCAAGATCATCATCCAACGGTCACCGCGATCCAGGTCAGACAATCCAGAGAAAATTACAAAAAAATTCTCATATATAAGTGTGACATTGAATAATATCCAAATACAATTTATTATAGACGTTTAAAGATTCACTTCAATCTCATATTAATCTTGAGTTTCAAAATGTTTTTTTACGGTGATCTTCATCACCTGACCACTCATTCTCATCCTCTGATCTAGTTCAAGACATTAAGTATCTTGAGCAATTGGTACATAGAATTGAATTTCCATCGTGAAAATATCTCTTCTTGTACTTTTTATATGAATGACTTGTGGAACCTTAATTCCTTATGCATAGTTGGATCTTTTCTTTCATGTCGGAAGAAACCTTCTCGAGAACATAGTTGGATCTTTTCTTTCTTTCTTTTTGTTGGATATTGTTATATTCACTTTGTAAGAGTACCTTTTTATGTACTTGTTCTGTTTGTATTTCGGTGGCTTTTGTTGTAGTTTGGGTGGGCAGTACCTTTGTTTTGTTTGTATTCTTATTGACTTAATCGAGCATTATTTGTGTTCTACTAGTTCCTTTTATCTATCAAAATTTATTTTTATTTTTTAGGATTGCTATTTGCTAAGCACTTTTAGTATCTTTTTCCAGTCTTAGATTTTCCTCTTTTTTATTATATTATATGCTTTTTTCATTCAAAAAAATTATTTTAAAAAATCACTAAATTTATACTAGCATTATTCAATAGAATAAACAAAAAAAAAAACTATTGGAGGCAAATTTAACATTTTTTTTCTTCTTTATATATTGCCGTAGCTATATAAATTTTTTGCTAGTAATAATTCTATAAAATACATTTAATAGTTGTTGATTTGTGCTTTTAGGATCTTGATAATTATATACTACCGTTCGGTCGAGTTCTAAGTTTAGTAGTTGATTTAACACTCAAAAATCAAAGAAAATATAATAGTACGATGAAGTTCGTATGATCAACAAGCTACGCATCAAATTATTCAAAAATATATATTGATTTTCATTCCAAATCTCTCACTTTTTTTTCCGATAGAAACATATCTCTTCAGTACAAGAAGAAAAAAAAAAGTAAATTACCTTCTAGGCAAATCCTCAATTTTACAGTACTTTCATCAAAGATATCAGCAAATTCTTGAGCATGGTGTTTCGGTTTAGTAGAAATTACCTACAAAAAATGCAAATCAAAACATATAATCAGATTCAGATATATATCCAAACTCCAAACTCTATATAATATAATTTGCGCCTCGATGATGGATATGTAGAAGAAGGGATGGAAGAGATGAAGTTGATGGAGAGCCCTTAAGTAGGTTTGTCGGAGACAGATTCGCAGAGCCCGTTTGGCTTACTGGCCACCTCCAATATATATATGATCAGAGATAGAGTTAAGTTGTAATCAATGGAGGTGGACAGAATGCCAAAATTGCTATGGAATAAGTCATCTGACAAACCCTAGAGGCTTATATTTTTAACAAGAAATCAAGTATTGTGACTTTGTGATGAATGATGATAATAAACAAAGAAACGAGGAAGTTACACGTTTTTATATATAGTGGCTACATAGCTTTTTTGTAGAAAGTCAGAAAGAAAGGTGCATAAGCGTGCAATGTGCATGGACTTTTATGTATATATGCTTCACTGTTTTCAAAGACTACGTGGTATTCATTTGTATACATACATAAGAATATAAAGCTTTCAACTACCGTAAGAATTAGGTGTTAGAGTTTGGAAAAACAGTAGATATATGTGCTTTTACATTTATAACAGGAATGTGTTTCACTTTGTAATAAAGACTGGTGTCCTTGGGGTGTTTGCAATTGATTACATTTTTTGGTTATCTTTGAATAAATTGGTTTGAATTTTGGAATGTGATTTTGTTGTGATGAGAATTTATTTGCAAATTTTGACTTGTTGCAAAAGGAGGATACAGAATGGGCTGGGCGGCTGCCATGTTTCCCACTCAGTTTGTTAACTAACTATTTATCACTTCTACCTTTCACATTTATACTCTACTGCATTTTTTTTTTAACTTAAGAAAATTAATGTGTATTTTAAAGTGGCTTGTTTGGTTGATATTTGGAACTTGAAATGACAAATAATCATGTTCTACGTAATCATCACATGCTTTTGTGGAGTGTAAAACATCTTCATTCTTTACAATCATGGCTATTATTTTTAATCTTAGGTTTAAAAGGGTGAAACCCAAATAATTGTTTGAAGTGTAATTCTCTGGATCAAAAAAGTATTTTCGACAGAGTCTGTTGTTATTGAAAAGTTGTTAGTCGAAATTGTGTGAGTGTCGAAGTGTCGAAGAGTTAGCCTCGACATGAATTTGGTATTTTGGGCTTTTGTTTTTGGACTTTGCTTGGGAAGCAAGCAAGCAAAATCTATAAATAGAGAGTAACTCTTATTATTGTAAACATTTAAATTTTGCAGTTGTAAAAGAATAAAGAATCATAGCTTGTGAGCAGAGAGGAACTATGTAGAAAATTCACCTTCTTCCTTTTTTCGATAAACTCTAACACTTTTCTTCTCAATTTAATCTTTTTTTCTTGTTTTTCATCACCATTGTGCAGCGACACAATCTTGTAACCAGGGTTGGTTGATTCACTCGAGTGAAGAGTGAAGAGCAAGAGGGAATTCGATCGGTGCGATTGAATCTTGTTCATCAAGATTGATTTGGAATTACTCAAAGTATTGGGTTTAATTTCAACATCTAGTATCTAGAGCACTGACTGCG
Source organism: Lathyrus oleraceus (assembly GCF_024323335.1). Taxonomy (NCBI): domain Eukaryota; kingdom Viridiplantae; phylum Streptophyta; class Magnoliopsida; order Fabales; family Fabaceae; genus Lathyrus; species Lathyrus oleraceus. Next base: position 107,605,631 of record NC_066585.1, read on the forward strand.
CGATTCTTTGAAGCATAACATGATGAATCATCTGAACGGGCATTTTTCTACGAGTCTCCCAATTTCGAAGAATCAGAATTACGAGAATTTGTGCAAGTAAATAAAGGTTATTTTTTGCTATCAAGATTTTTGGGATCTTGTGAAAGATGGGGTGACACTGCTTGTAACAAACGTGACAAATGAAGAAAAAGTTGCACACAAAGAATTGAAGAAGAACGATTATAAAGCTCTCTTTATAATCCATCAATGTGTTGATTCTGATAATTTTGAAAAAGTTAGTGATGTTGAATCAACGAAAGAAGTATGGGAAATTCTTGAAAAATCGTTTGGATGCGGAGAGAAGGTGAAAGATGTGAGGTTACAAACTCACAAAAGAACGTATGAATTGCTTCAGATGGAAAACAATGAAAGCAAAATTGATTTTTTCACTAGGGTTACAAAACTGTTGAATTAAATCAAGGTATGTGGAGAAGTGTTGAGATTAAGTTCAGTTGTTTCAAAGATCTTGAAGTCATTGGCTCCAAAGTTTGACCACGTGGTAGTAGCCATAGAGGAGTCGAAAGATTTGTCAACATTGACAAAGGAATAGCTTCAAGGGACGCTTGAATCTCATGAACAAAGAATGACTAAAAGAGTTACAGGAAAGTCAAATAGTGATGTGACTTTGCAGGCGCAATCAGAAAGAGAAAAGAAAGGCAAAGGGAAGTGGCTCGACAACAAAGGTAAATGAGGCTACAACAATTCGACTGGTAGAAATCAGCAAGAAGGAGGCTGGTCAAATCAGAGAAGACCCTCATACCAAAGTAACCAAAGAGGCGGTGTTATAGGTAGAGGAAGAGGTGGTGGTTGAAAACCTCACAAAAGTCACATTCAGTGTTTCAATTGTCAGAAGTATGGTCACTATTCAAGTGATTATCCTAAAAAATAGAAGAATTAGGAAACTGATGCAAAGTTTGAAAAGCATGAAAAAGAAGAAGAGATGTTGTTGATGGTCACAACAAGAGATGAAGAAATATTCTAGGACCAATGGTACTTGGACTTAGGATGCTCATCACACATGACTAGTAGGAAAGATTGGTTAGTCAATATGAAACCCTCAATGAAGAATATGATAAAATTTGCAAATGACAATACACTAGCAGCTAAAGGTATTGGTGATTTTTTTATTATGAGGAAAGATGGAAAAAGGTCAATAATTTCCAAAGTAATGTACATACTAGGCATGAAAAGTAATTTGCTCAACATAGGGAAATTGGTCGAAAAGAACTACAAAGTGTCGATCAAAGACAAGATGATGAGAGTTCTCGAATCAGGTGAAAGGTTAATCTTGAAGGCACTTATGTCTCAGAATAGAACCTTCAGGATTGAACTTAATGTGATGGAGCACAAGTGCCTTCCAACTACATCTAACAGGGATGAATGGGTATGTCACTCCTGACTTGGCCATCTCAATTTCAAAGACATCAGAGATCTAAAAAGAAGAAATATGGTTTCAGGATTACCGGAAATCGACATTCCAAATGAAGTGTGTGAAGAATGTGTGCATGCGAAACAACACAAGAACAACTTCAACAAGGATGCAGGAAGCAAGTTGAAGACAATTCTTGAAGTCATATACTCTGATGTGTGTGGTCCTATCCATGTGGATTTGGTTGGAGTTAACATATACGTTGTCACATTCATAGATGATTTCAGTCAAAAACTATGGATTACCTGATCAAGAAGAAAAGTGAAGTGATCGAGGTATTTTCCAAGTTTAAATCTATGGTTGAAAGTCAAAGTGGTCGAAAGCTCAAGATTCTGAGGACTGATGGTTGTGGAGAGTATGTGTCGAAAGACTTCAACAAGTTATGTGAGAAAGAAGGGATTGTGTATAATGTGGTGCCACCTTACACTCCACAGTAGAATGGAACAGCAACAAGGAAGAATAGAACCATCATGAACATGGTGAGAAGTATGTTGAAAGGAAAGCATTTATCCAAAGAATTACGGGGAAAAGTAGTGTTGACATCTACATATAATTTGAACAATTGTCCGAAAAAATTACGCCAGAAGAATGTTGGTTTGGTGTCAAACCTAGCTTGAGTCATCTAAAAGTATTTGGATCTATATCACATAGACATGTGCCAGGTCAGCTGAGAAGAAAACTTGATGACAAGTAAAGTCAAATGATCCTAATATGATATCATTCGACTAGAGGTTACAAGTTGTTCGACCCAGTGAACAAGCAGATAGTGATCAGTAGGGACGTGATCATAGATGAGCTTAAGGAATAGGTTTAGACTAAAAATGTCAAGAAGGACATAGTGATAATCTTATGTGAAGAACCAGCAATTGAAGTCAAAAGAGAAGTTTGATAAGAAGAAGTCAGAGGTCAAGCAACCATAACCAGACCTCAAAGAACAAGACACGTGCCTACAAGGTTGAAAGAATGTGTGATTACTTCAGATGATATGGTCGATGATGAAGGTGAGTCAATACACTATGATTTCTATGCAGATGTCGAACCATTCAATGTAGTTTAGGCATTGAAGGATTCGAAGTGGGTGAAAGAAATGAATGAGGAACTGAAGTCCATCGAAGACAACAACATCTGGTCACTTATCGAATTTCCTCAAGAAAAGAAGGAAATCAATGTGAAGTGGGTATACAAGATGAAGTTGAATCCCAAAGGTGAGGCAACTTGACACAAGGCAAGACTTGTGGCAAAATGATTTCTTTAGAAGGAAGTGTTAGAACAACATTTGGTTATGCATTTATACATTGAGTTTTGATGATAACAATGTTGTATTTGTGTGAGAACAGTTTTGGTACCCTAATAGTTTGTTATTGTGTAGCTTTAACAACCAGTTCTGATTCTGAGTATATGACGTGCAACGTCATCAATTTTTGAACAATATGTTCCAATTTCGCTTCTGCACTAGTCATGAGAAGTTTTGAAAGATGTTCAATGTTGTTGCTGCAATAATCTTTTTGCTTCTATGCTGATTCACTCTTGAGAAGCTTCTAAGAAGACGTTATGTTGCTACTGCAACGTTCTCTCAGTTCGTGCTTCTAGACGTGACTCTGATCACAAAGCTTCTGAAGAATGGTAAGCTTTTGAAGTTATGTTACTTAGTTGAAGATTCTGAAGATCACCAAGCTTCTTGAGAAGACAAAGAAAGTCATTCTTTGTAGGTCCTTAAGGAGACTAGGTATAGTCGGATCCTTGAGAAGACAGAGAAGGTTATTATTTGTGATTATTATAATTTGTTGATTATAGTTGATTAAGTCCTTATGTATAAAGCAAAATCACATTGGCGGGTGGACTGGATTAGCTTTGAGTTTCAAGTGAACCAGGATAAAAATACTTGTGTTTTTATCTCGTTTTCATGAACTTGTTAAGTGGTGTTCTTGAGTTGGAAAAAGCTTTTGTTTTGTAAGACCCAATTCAAACCCCCATTTCTTGTGTTTTTCACACCTTCAATTGGCCTCAAAACTCCGGTTCTGATTGTGATAAATGATTTATCAACACTTCACCATGTTCAGTATCGATCTAGTTTGTGTGAGAAACAATGGTTGTTACTAACGCTACTAACATTGTTAACAATAATGAAAGAGATCACTACAGTGCAAAACCACCAATCTTTGATGGTGAGAAAATTGATTATTGGAAAGATAGAATAGAAATCTTATTTATTGCCTACGATGTTAATCTCTAGGATCTTATAGTTGATTGCTACGTTCACCCAGTTAATCCTGAAGGAAATATTATAGCAATAAGTGCTATGACTGATCAATAGAAGAAAGATTTCAAAAACCATTATAAGGTTAGAACTATATTGCTAAATGATATCTCTTATACTGAGTATGAGAAGATAACAAACAGAGATTCTGCCAAATCCATTTTTGACTCTCTGAGGATGACTCATGAGGGGAATTCTCAAGTAAAGGAGACAAAGGCCTTGGCCTTAATCCAGAAGTACGAGGCATTCAAAATGGAAGATGATGAAACAGTTGAGACTATGTTCTCAAGGTTTCAGATGCTTGTTGCAGGACTGAAAGTTCTGAACAACGGATACTCTACAACTGACAATGTCAAGAAGATTATCAGAAGTCTTCCCAAAAAATAGAGAACTTTTTAGTTCTTTAAGAAGCCATGAGATTGAGCTCGAGGAAGATGAACCTCAGAAGCAAGGTAAATTTCTTTCTCTAAAGTCTAATCCTGAGAAGACATGAGCTTATCAAGTTAAGGAAGAATCATAAGGATCTAATGAAGACTCAGAAGATGATGATGAGTTGTCTCTAATTTTAAAGAGAGTCGACAGACTCTAGAAGCACATGCAAAATGGTTAAGGAAATTTCAGAGGAGCCGGAAGGACTGCTAGTCGTTTTGATTCTTCATCTGGACAGAAGAAGCAAGGTTCTGGAAAAGAACTTATCTGCTTTGAGTGCAAGGAGCCAGGTCACTACAAAAATGATTGTCCTAAGCTGAAAAAGGATAGAAGGCCTAAGAAGAATTTTTCCAAAGGTAAGAAGGGGTTGGTGGCCACATGGGATGACTCAGAATTCGAAGAAGAAGATTTTGACGAAGAAAAAGTCAATGTTACATTAATGGAAACTACAGATGATCCTGAAGGTTCTGAATAACCAGAAGACAAGGTATTATCAGAATCAGAATCCAACTCTGATTCTGAAGAGGTATTTTCTAACCTATCTTGTTCTGATCTTGAATCATGTCTCTCTGAAATGATGGAAAAGTACCAGAGTCTTCAGAGTAAATACAAGGACCTTAAACAAGTCCAAGTAGTTGCTTCTGAAACTCACAGTGAGCTTGAGAAAGATATTTCCTCTCTAAATGAAAAACTATTTTCTTTAGAAAGTAATAACTCTACTTTGAAAAGCGAAATTTTAAAACTAGAGGAGGAAATAATCTCAGAAGCTTTTGGTACTAATTGCGTCATTAGATATGACAGAGCATTCTAGTACTTTCTAGCTAAAAGCATAGATAGAAGCAAAATGGCTTCCTTGATCTATGGAGTTAGCAAAAATGGCAAGAAAGGTTTAGGTTGTAGAGAAACTATAAAACTTGACGAAACTTAGAAGGTAAAACCAAAACCTTTCTATGTATATTTTGTGCCTGCTAGCACTGAGATTGATATTTCTGCACATAAACATACAAAGGGTAAGAACTCAGTTCTGAAACCTAAGTATCATGCACAAATTCCCCATGATTATCCTTCTGCTAAAAGACCCAAAGTTGTAAGAAACTCTGGGAAAACTAACAAGAGAGGACCCAGAAAGTGGGTACCTAAGGATAAAATAATTTATGTTGCAACATTTATAAAATTAGACTTTCTGATCTTGAGGATTAAAATGTAAAATGTTGAATGTCTGTTAATGAGGAGCAATGGGTATGGCACAAACATTTGGGCCATGTTAGCATGAGAAGGATTTCTCAGCTGAATAATCTTGGATTAGTCAGAGGCTTACCCAACCTAAAGTTCACTTCAGATGCTCTTTGTGAAGCATGTCAGAAAGGCGAGTTTTCTAAAACATCTTTCAAAGCGAAAACTGTTGTTTCTACCTCTAGACCGTTAGAACTTCTGCACATTGATTTATTTGGACCGATGAAAACAACCTCTATCAATGGAAAGAAGTATGGATTGGTCATTGTTGATGACTATAGTCGATGGACATGGGTAAAGTTCTTAAAACACACGGATGGGTCACATTCTGTGTTCTCTACTTTCTGCTCACTAGTGCAAACAGAAATGAATTTCAAAATAGTCAGAGTCAGAAGTGATCATGGTGGCGAATTTGAAAATAAAAATTTGGAATATATTTTTGATTCAAATGGAATTTCACATGATTTCTCATGTCCTAAAACTCCACAAGAAAATGGAGTTGTAGAAAGGAAGAATAGGACTTTGCAAGAAAGGCTCGCAGCATGATCCAAGAAACTAACATGGCTAAGCATTTCTTAGAAGAAGCAGTTAACACAGCATTTTATATTCAGAACGGGATTTCTATCATACTTATTATGGGTAAGACTGTAGATGTTTGATTGGTTGCATTGTATGGTAAAACACTAGCTGGATTCTAATGTCTTGACTGATGTCATGACATGCTGACTGCATTGTATGTTAGAACATCTAACTATACTCTGATGTCTTGACTGATGTCATGACATACTTGAGTTGTATGTTGCAGGTTTAGCTAATACAGGATCTACTGAATGTCAAACTATATGTTATGACATTCATCCCTGTCAGCAGTTACTGAGGAATAGAACAGCTGGTGTTCTTTAATAACTCAGTATTTGTTTCCAGTCTGTTTATCAAGGGGATAACAGACCTGACACAAAGCCTACTGTCTGAATGTCAAACTAGAAGTTATGACATTCATCATTGACAGCATATACTGAATAATAGGCAGGTTAGTTGTCTGCTACAGTTCAGTATATTTCTTAGTCTGCTTATCAAGAGGATAACAGACCTGACGTAAGGCTCATTGTGTAAATGTCAAATTGGATGCTTTGACATTTATGAATGTACGTTGTTACTGAAGTATGGACAGATTGGTCCTGTACAGTACAACAAATTTGTACAGTCTATTTTCAGGAAGATAACAGACTTAGCATATGGTCTATGCTTTGGATGTCAAACTAAATGTTGTGACATTCACTTCAGGCAACATCTGCTAAATTGTAGGTTGTTTAGTTTTCCTGTTTCAGCACTTTTCTCAGGCTATTCTTCAGGAAGTCAACAGCTAAGCTAAAATCCAGGAAACCAATAACTAAGCTACAATAAATGAACCTAACAAATAGCCTATTTGTTAGTAACCTAGTTGTGGAATTTAGGTTAACTCGCTTGACCTTAAATTCAGGAAATACAAGTACAAGGCCCAAGTGCTGCAATATAAAAGGATGGCAATCCTTCTTTCAGAACTCGGGGATTTTAGGCGTGAAGATTTTGTGTGTCCATCATACTTCACTACTGTATTTTTGTGTGTCTTGTATTAGGTGTATCTTGTGAGCCAAGCTATTATCACTGAGATGATTGCATTGGTATAGGGTGTTCATTGAGTTGTAAGTGTTGTGTCACTCTAAGCTTTTAAGCGTGAGTGTTGTGTATCTTGATTAAAGCTGTTAAGCACAATCAAGAGTTGTTTGAAGTGTGACTTCATAATTGTCTTTAATCTTAATTAAAGGTTGTAATCACTGAGGTGATTGAGGGGGAGTGAGTAGGAACTCTGATCTTAGTGTAAGATTGAAATTGCATTGGGTAGGTATTAAGTGATAGGGTTAAACAGTTGGTTTAAGGTCTGAGTTAATACTACTAATAGTGGATTTCCTCCCTGGCTTGGTAGCCCCCAGACGTAGGTCATGTTGGACTGAACTGGGTAAACAATTCCTTGTGTTATTTACTACACTTACTTTTTAAGTTCTGTATAATTCTTGTCTGCGCAGAATTGGATGTCATAACAACCCGTGTGACATCAAAAGTCTGTTAGCTAGAATTTCAATTGGTATCAGAGCAGACACCCTGCCTGGTAATTTTTGGGTGAGATCTAGGGAAGTTACTTTCTAGTACCATGGACAAGGATGTAGGACACTCAAATAGACCACCCATGCTGGATGGTTCTAACTATGATGACTGGAAGCCTCGTATGATAGCCTTCTTAAGGTCTCTAGATAGCAAAGTCTGGAGAGCTGTCAACAAAGGATGGGAACATCCAACGAAGACAGGTGAAGATGGAGTCAGTATGCAAATTCCTGAAGAAGAGTGGGACAAGGAGCAGGAGGCATTAGCCCTTGGAAATTCTAAGGCCTTGAATGCATTGTTCAATGGAATAAGTAAGAACATCTTCAGACTGGTGCACCACTGTGAGCTAGCCAAGGAAGTATGGGATACCCTCAAGATAACTCATGAAGGTACCTCCAAGGTGAAGATGTCTAAACTTCAGATGCTGACCACCAAGTTTGAAAATCTGAGGATGAAAGAGGATGAGACTATTCATGACTTTCACATGAATATTCTTGAAATTGCCAACACCTCTGGTGGCTTAGGTGAGAAAATGGCTGAAGAGAAACTTGTAAGAAAGATTCTCAGGTCTTTACCAAAGAGATTTGCCATGAAGGTCACCGCAATAAAAGAGGCTCAGGAGATCTGCAATATGAAGGTGGATGAGCTCATTGGTTCTCTCCAAACCTTTGAAATGGGCTTGTGTGAGAATGTTGAAAAGAAGAACAAAAGCGTAGCTTTTGTATCAAATACTGAAGAGGAGTCAGAAGCAGGATATACTGGAGGTGATGAAAGCATATCAGAAGCCATAGCCATGCTTGGGAGACAGTTCAACAAGTTCGTGAAGAAGATTGATCAAAAAGGTAGACCAAATGTCAAGAACATCTCATCTGACATCAGGAAAAGATCAACTTCTGAAGAAAAGTTCAACCAAGGCAAGGGAATCCAGTGTGATGGATGTGAAGGTTATGGACACATTAGAGCTGAATGTCCTACTTACCTCAAGATGCAAAAGAAGGGGCTATCTGTCACATGGTCTGAGGGAGATTCTGAGAGTGAATCTGAAGGAGAATCTGCTAAACATGTCACTGCACTAACTAGTGTTTGTGCCACTAATGATGACTCAAGTGCAGATGAACTGACCTTTAATGAACTTGCTGCATCTTATAAGGAGCTATGTGTCACCAGTGTAGAAGTGCGTGTACAAGAAGAAAAGCATAAGAAGCTCATCAAGGAGCTGGAGGATGAGAAACAGAAGCATCTGACAGTCATAGATGGTCTAAATGGTGAGATAATCTTGCTGACCTCCAAGCTAGATCAAATGACGAAATCCATCAGAATTCTAAATAAAGGAACAGATTCCTTGGAAGAGATCCTAAAGGTGGGACAGAAGTCTGGAACCATGTCCGGTTTAGGCTTTGTGAAAAAATCCTCAGCTGAACTCAAATGCTCAAAGGCTAAAGTTCAGAAATTCAAGCGGAGGTCACACCCGATGTCTCAACATCAGGGAACCAGGATGAGTAATCATCAGAAGAAGAAATTTCAGCGATGGAGATGTCATCACTGTGGTAGGTTTGGCCATATAAAAGTCTTCTGCTACAGGTTGCATGGTTATCCTAACCAAGCCCCCCATGTTAGACCTAAGCATAAGGCATATAGGCATAATGCCCCCATCAAGAAACGACAAGGGTATGCTTGGTTAGCTCACACAGCTCTAAGGGCATCTACCAGAGAAGACTGGTACTTTGACAGTGGCTGCTCAAGACATATGACTGGTATGGAGAATATATTGGTGGATATACAACCTCACACTACCAGTTATGTGACCTTTGGTGATGGTGCTAAAGGAAAAATAAAAGGTGTGGGTAAGCTGGACTACTCTGGAGTTCCAGAACTGAATAATGTGCTGTTAGTAAAAGGACTAACTGCTAACCTCATCAGCATAAGCCAGCTGTGTGATCAAGGGTTCAATGTTCAGTTTACTAAGGAGCTATGTGTTGTGACAAATGAAGATAATCAAGAAGTTATGAGAGGATCCAGATCCAAAGATAACTGTTATCTATGGGAACCTAAGCACTCAAACTTTTCCACAATGTGCTCCTCAGCCAAGGAAGAACAGGAGGTGAAGCTATGGCATAGACGCCTTGGTCATCTCCACTTAAATGGAATGAAAAAGATCATATCCAAGGAAGCAGTTAGATGAATCCCAAAGTTGCTTATTGATGAAGGAAGAGTCTGTGGAGAATGCCAGGTTGGCAAGCAAACCAAGATATCACACCCTAAGCTGGGACATCCTACAACTTCCAGAATTCTGGAACTGTTGCACATGGACTTAATGGGACCTATGCAGGTTGAAAGTCTGGGTGGAAAGAGGTATGCATATGTGGTGGTTGATGACCATTCCAGATACACTTGGATAAGCTTCATCAGAGAAAAGTCAGATGCATTTGATGTCTTCAAAGAACTGTGCATCAGACTTCAAAGGGAAAAGGACAGTTGTGTTGTTCGAATTAGGAGTGATCATGGTACGGAGTTCAAAAATTCCAAGTTTGATGAGTTTTTCTCGTCTGAAGGAATAAGTCATGAGTTCTCCTCTCCTATAACTCCTCAGCAGAATAGGATAGTTGAAAGGAAAAAAGGAACTATTCAAGAATCTGCCAGAGCTATGATTCATGCAAAGAAGCTCCCTATGCACTTTTGAGCTGAAGCTATGAATACAACTTGCTATGTTCACAATAGAGTCACCTTGAGAAAAGGAACCTCCTCCACTCTGTATGAAATATGGAAAGGCAGAAATCCCACTGGGAAGTACTTTCATATCTTTGGAAGTAAATGTTACATTCTCACAGATCGTGAACAGAGAAGGAAAATGGATCCCAAAAGTGATGAGGGTATATTCCTATGATACTCAACTAACAGCAGAGCTTACAGAGTGTTCAACTACAGGACCAATGTTCTGATGGAATCCATAAATGTTATTGTGGATGATAAAGAGGAAGGAATCGATGTCATAGAGGATGTTGGAACATTCCTTGATACTTCAACAGACATACCAGTCAAGTCTGAAGAAGTACAGGAGACTCCTCCTGAATGTGAGGTAGATGCACCCACCAAAATGCCATCTATCAGAATTCAGAAAGACCATCCTAAGGATCTTATCATAGGGGATCCCAATAGTGGTGTGACTACCAGATCACGGGAAATTAACTCAAATTCCTGTTTTGTATCCAAGGTTGAACCAAAAAGTGTGAAAGAAGCCCTGACTGATGAATATTGGATCAATGCCATGCAAGATGAACTGGAGCAGTTTAAAAGGAATGAAGTATGGGAGCTAGTGCCACGACCTGAAGGGACTAACATCATTGGTACCAAGTGGATTTACAAGAACAAGTCTGATGAGAAAGGAGTAATCACTAGGAATAAAGCAAGACTAGTGGCTCAAGGATATACTCAAGTTGAAGGGGTTGATTTTGATGAGACGTTTGCACCCGTTGCTAGACTTGAGTCAATCAGATTGCTGTTAGGTGTAGCCTGCATTCTGAAATTCAAATTGTTCCAAATGGATGTGAAGAGTGCATTTTTAAATGGCTACTTAAATGAAGAAGTCTATGTGGAACAACCTAAAGGGTTCTGTGATCCTAACCAACCTAAACATGTGTACAAGTTGAGGAAGGCCTTGTATGGGTTGAAGCAAGCACCTAGAGCTTGGTATGAAAGGTTGACTGAATTTCTGACCTCTCATGGGTACAAAAAGGGTGGGATAGATAAGACCTTGTTTGTGAAGGATACAGATGGCAAAATCATGATTGCCCAAATCTATGTGGATGATATTGTTTTTGGTGGAATGTCAGAGAAAATGGTGAAACATTTTGTTCAACAGATGCAATCTGAGTTTGAAAAGAGTCTGGTTGGGGAACTGACTTATTTTCTTGGAATGCAAGTCAACCAAATGGAGGATTCTATGTTTCTCTCCCAAAGCAAGTATGCTAAAAACATAGTTAAGAAGTTTGGTATGGATAATGCTAGGCACAAGAGAACTCCTGCACCTACTCATTTAAAGTTAACCAAAGATAATGGAGGTCCCAGTGTTGATCAATGCTTGTATAGAAGAATGATAGGTAGTCTACTATACCTAACTGCAAGTAGACCTGATATTTCCTATGCAGTTAGAGTGTGTGCTAGATACCAAGCAGAGCCCAAAGTGAGCCACTTGAATCAAGTCAAGAGGATTCTCAAGTATATCAATGGGACTTGTGACTATGGTATGTTGTACTCTCATGGCTCTGAGCCTGTCCTATCTAGGTATTGTAATGCTGATTGGGCTGGGAGTGCTGATGACAGAAAAAGCACATCAGGAGGATGTTTCTTCTTAGGAAACAATCTCATATCATGGTTCAGCAAGAAGCAGAACTGTGTATCTCTGTCCACTACAGAGGCTGAATACATAGCGGCTGGAAGTAGTTGTTCCCAACTAGTGTGGATGAAACAGATGCTTACTGAGTACAATGTCTCTCAAAATGTCATGACATTGTTCTGTGATAATCTCAGTTCCATCAATATTTCCAAGAATCCCATCCAACACAGCAGGACCAAACATATTGACATTAGACATCACTTCATCAGAGATCTGGTGGAAGACAAAGTGATTACCTTGGAACATGTAGCCACTGAACTACAACTGGCTGACATATTTACAAAGGCTCTGGATGCTACTCAGTTTGAAAATTTAAGGGGCAAACTGGGAATATGCCTCTCTGAGGACTTATAGCAACCAATGATGTTTGGGATGTATTGTTTAATATCTCAACCTATTAAACAATTGAAAGTGTGCTATGACTGGACAACAGTTCACAGCTATGTTACTTGCTGCAAGTGTAGTAATAAGATGTTAAGGGGATATTCAGACATGAGACATCCTGTGTGCCTGCTGGACTTCAAGAAAGTGTTCATGCAGGAGTGGTTCAAGATGTCAGACTCAAAGTCATGGCATCTGATATGGGTGTACCTGCTGTAAAGCAAGAGTGTGTGACTACTTGATCAAAGTTGTGAAGCAAGGTCAAGTGGGTGATGTCTTGAACAAAGCTGTAAAGCAAGATCAAGAGGGGATATTCTTGATTGAAACTGTGAAGTAAAATCAAGTCTGTAATTTTGTCATTTGTGTGTAATTTTGTTTATGTTATGTTGGTCTGTATCTTAAAGTGTTGCTTTGGCAACATTTTTGACAAAAAGGGGGAGTAACACCTGTGATGCCCCAGGACAACAGATTGTTTTGCTAAACAGATATTCAGGACAGATATTCAAGATCCTCTAATCCAGAGGTTATGCTGCAGCTGATGTTCCACTTCCATGAGTGTGAGTGTGTTTATGTGTGCTGCAATTAGAAGTTTTTATTTAACTTCTGTATGTGTGCTGATATGTGAAGTTTTTATTTAACTTCCATGTGTGTGAGTGTGTTGCTACTCTGAGTGTATTAGCTAGGTTCATTTCCTGCTAGATGTGTGTTTTCCGCTGCTGTGGACTCTGTTGTGAGGCCAAAGTGTTTTAGCCAAAAATTTGCCAAAGGGGGAGTTTGTAGATGTTTGATTGGTTGCATTGTATGGTAAAACACTAGCTGGATTCTAATGTCTTAACTGATGTCATGACATGCTGACTGCATTGTATGTTAGAACATCTAACTGTACTCTGATGTCTTGACTGATGTCATGACATACTTGAGTTGTATGCTGCAGGTTTAGCTAATACAGGATCTACTGAATGTCAAACTATATGTTATGACATTCATCCCTGTCAGCAGTTACTGAGGAATAGAACATCTGGTGTTCTTTAATAACTCAGTATTTGTTTCCAGTCTATTTATCAAGGGGATAATAGACCTGACACAAAGCCTACTATCTGAATGTCAAACTGGAAGTTATGACATTCATCATTGATAGCATATACTGAATAATAGGCAGGTTAGTTGTCTGCTACAGTTCAGTATATTTCTCAGTCTGCTTATCAAGAGGATAACAGACCTGACGTAAGGCTCATTGTGTAAATGTCAAATTGGATGCTTTGACATTTATGAATGTACGCTGTTACTGAAGTATGGACAGATTGGTCCTGTACAGTACAGTAAATTTGTACAGTCTGTTTTCAGGAAGACAACAGACTTAGCATATGGTCTATGCTTTGGATGTCAAACTAAATGTTGTGACATTCACTCCAGGCAACATATGCTAAATTGTAGGTTGTTTAATTTTTCTGTTTCAGCATTTTTCTCAGGCTATTCTTCAGGAAGTCAACAGCTGAGCTAAAATCCAGGAAACCAACAACTAAGCTACAATAAATGAACCTAACAAATAGCCTATTTGTTAGTAACCTAGTTGTGGAATTTAGGTTAACTCGCTTGACCTTAAATTCAGGAAATACAAGTACAAGACCCAAGTGCTGCAATATAAAAGGATGGCAATCCTTCTTTCAGAACTCGGGGATTTTAGGCGTGAAGATTTTGTGTGTCCATCATACTTCACTACTGTATTTTTGTGTGTCTTGTATTAGGTGTATCTTGTGAGCCAAGCTATTATCACTGAGATGATTGCATTGGTATAGGGTGTTCATTGAGTTGTAAGTGTTGTGTCACTCTAAGCTTTTAAGCGTGAGTGCTGTGTATCTTGATTAAAGCTGTTAAGCACAATCAAGAGTTGTTTGAAGTGTGACTTCATAATTGTCTTTAATCTTAATTAAAGGTTGTAATCACTGAGGTGATTGAGGGGGAGTGAGTAGGAACTCTGATCTTAGTGTAAGATTGAAATTGCATTGGGTAGGTATTAAGTGATAGGGTTAAACAGTTGGTTTAAGGTCTGAATTAATACTACTAATAATGGATTTCCTCCCTGGCTTGGTAGCCCCCAGACGTAGGTCATGTTGGACCGAACTGGGTAAACAATTCCTTGTGTTATTTACTGCACTTACTTTTTAAGTTCTGCATAATTCTTGTCTGCGCAGAATTGGATGTCATAATAACCCGTGTGACATCGAAAGTCTGTTAACTAGAATTTCAAAGACTCCTTATGAATTATGGAAGAACAGAAAGCCCAACATTTCTTACTTTCACCTTTTCGGATGTGAATGTTTTATGTTGAACACTAAAGAGAATCTGGGCAAGTTTGATTCTAAAGCATAAAAGTGCTTATTGTTAGGATATTCTGAACACTCTAAAGGCTACAAAATCTTTAACACGGAAACACTGATTATTAAAGAATCAATTCATATTAGATTCAATGATAAGCTTGACCCTGAAAAGTTAAAGCTAGTTGAGAAAATTGCAGATTTGAAGATCAATCTTTCAGAATCCAATGATATTGATTCTGGAGATAAAAAGACTCAGAAAGCAAATCTAAAGAATTTGAAGCAAACGACTCAGATACGACTAAACTGGAAGTTGTCATTGGTCCAACTCATCAGAAGAAGAGTAGATCAAGAACCCCTCATTCTGAAGAACTAGTTCTGGGAGATAAAAATGCTTCATTCAGAACTAGATCTTCATTCAATCCTTCTGAAGAGACTCTTCTTGGTTTGGTATCTCTGGTAGAACCCACATATATTGATGAAGCTCTTCTGGATAGTGAATGGATTCTGGCTATGCAAGAGGAATTGAATCAATTCACCAGAAACGACGTCTGGGATCTTGTTCAGAAACCAAAGGGTTTCCAGGTCATTGGAACCAGATGGGTCTTCAGAAACGAGCTCAATGATAAGGGTGAGGTTGTCAAAAATAAGGATCGACTGGTAGCACAAGGTTATAGTCAGCAAGAAGGTATAGATTATACATAAACCTTTGCTCCAGTTGCCAAGTTAGAGTCTATTCGTCTTTTAATTTCGTTTGCAGTCAATCATAATATCATCCTTTATCAGATGGATGTTAAGAGTGAATTATTAAATGGATATATTTCTGAAGAAGTATATGTTCATCAACCTCCTAGTTTTGAAAGCTCTCAAAATCCTGACTTTGTTTTTAAATTGAAAATTTGGTTATATGGTCTGAAGCAAGATCCTAGAGCTTAGTATGATAGACTAAGTAACTTCCTTTTGGAAAATAATTTTACCAGAGGGAAAGTGGACACAAATCTCTTTCGCAAAACCTTTAAGAATGATATTCTATTTCTGCAAATTTATGTTGATGATATTTTTTTTTTGGTTCTGCTAATGCTTCGTTGTACAAGGATTTTGCTAAGTCAATGCAGGAAGAATTTAAAATGAGTTTGATGGGAGAACTCAAGTTCTTTCTGGGAATCCAGATTGATCAATGTTCAGAAGGAACATATATTCATTAGAGCAAATATACAAAGGAACTTCTGAAGAAGTTTAATTTATCAAAAAGTAAGCAAGCAAATACTCCAATGCATCCTACATGTATTCTGGAGAAAGAAGAGGTAAGCAGTAAGGTAAATCAGAAGTTATTCATAGGTATGATAGAGCTCTCTCCTTTATCTAACCGCGTCTAGACCTGATATTTTATTCAGCATATACTTATGTGCTCGCTTCCAATCAGATCCTAGGGAAACTCACTTAACTATTGTTATGAGAATCTTTAGGTATCTTAAAGGTACTACTAACCTTGGTTTTTTATAGAAAATCAAGTGAATACAAATTAGTAGTCTATTGTGATGCTGAATATGCTGGAGAGAGAATAGAAAGGAAAAGTACTTCTGGAAGTTGTCAATTTCTAGGAGATAACCTGATTTCATGGTCCAGTAAGAGACAGTCAACAATTGCACTTTCAACAGCTGAAGTTGAATATATTGCAGCTTCTGGATGCAACACTCAGATAATCTGGATGAAGAGTCAGCTGGAAGATTATCATATGCCTGATAGTAACATTCATATTCTCTATGATAATATTTCTGTTATTTATTTATCTAAGAATTCTATCTTGCTTTCTAGGGCTAAGCATATTGGAATTAAACATCATTTTTTACGTGACTATGTTCAGAAGAGTATTTTTCATCTAAAATTTGTTGATACAGACCGTCAATGGGCTGATATCCTTACAAAACCCCTTGCTGAAGATAGCTTCGTTTTCATTCTGAAAAACTTATTTATGGATGTATATCTAGAATGAAAAGATGTATTTGAGAATGTCTAAGTCTTTAGAATTCTTGATTAGATTCTGAGAATCTTACTTGTTGACTCTGAAAAATGAGCTTTCTGAAGTAAGGAAGTTTCATGAATCAGAAAGGTTCGGATTAGAAGCAATCTTATCGATTTGTCTTCTTGATTTTGAACAATCGTTACATTAAATGGTTATCATATTGTTTGATTTCATGTGGTTCTAAGTGATGGCGTTTGTCCCACTTTCTGAGTATGCGTGACACATTGGGTTTCGTAATTCTTGGAATTAGGTTAAAGAATCTTACGCTTCTCCCTATGACTGTGTATTTTTACCTTGTCATCATTGCAATTTTTTATATAAACCCACTTCACTCACATTTTCACACTACGCGCACAATATTCTCACACTTTCATCTTTCATCTTTCATCTTTCATCTTTCAAACTAAAACACCCATCTCTACAACTATTCATCTCTCCTTCATCTTCAACAATGGCTTATCAACAAGAGACACAATAACATATTCAGCAACAATTTCAATAACTGCAACTAGCTCAGCCTAGATCTCCTCCTAGATATGTCACTATTGAAAGCACTCCTCTATCCGAAAGAGAAGAAATCAACAGTAGTAATATCCTATCTGATAACTATCATATCTTCACAAAGATCGATCCACCCGAAGTTTTGGCGTACTGCATAAAGACCTGTCTCGAAGATGATGTTGATTTGTTGGTAGATTTCTTCAATCTACCGGATGACTACGTAGTTATTCCGCCGCCTCCTCATCCTTCCCAAAACCCTTAGTTTTCTTAAATAGTCTTTGCACGTGTGTGTGTTGTGTGTGTGCGCTTTTTATTTCAATCTAACTGTGTGTGTTCCCTTTATTTTTTGTTAAAAATTTTTTTGCTTTTGTTTGTATCTTTTCTTCTTGTTGGCACTTATCAATGAAAATTTTGTTTATTTCTCTTTATTTCCTTTATTATTTTGTCTATCTTTTTTATTGATGACAAAGGGGCAAAAACATATCTAAAGGGAAGATGCGTAATTATTTTTGATGTACCTAAATTCCTAACTAAAGAACCCAAATATTGTTTAATGTTTTCTGCTAACAACTACTTTGAAGAATAGTCTGTTAACTGTTTTACAGGGTTATGTTCAAATATTGTTAGTGCACCCGACCAACAATAACAAATAAGCTTTGGCGGCATAGATGAATTGATTAAGAGCAACTACCTAAAGATCTGTCTCGAAGATGATGTTGATTTGTTGGTAGATCTCTTCAATCTACCAAATGACTACCCAGTTGTTCCGCCGCCTCCCAAAATACTTAGTTTTCTTAAATAGTCTTCGCATGTTGTTTGTGTGTGTGTGTGTGTGTGTGCTTTTTATTTCAATCTAACTGTGTGTGTGCCCTTTATTTTTTGTTAAAGTTTTTTTGCTTATGTTTGTATCTTTTCTTCTTGTTGGCACTTATCAATGAAAAATTTGTTTTTTTCTCTTTATTTCCTTTATTATTTTGTCTATGTCTTTTTGATTGATGACAAAGGGGAAGAAACATATCTAAGAGGAAGATGCGTAATTATTTTTGATGTACCTAAATTCCTAACTAAAGAACCCAAATATTGTTTTGTGCTTTTTGCTAACAACTACTTCGAAGAATAGTCTGTTAACTGTTTTGCAGGGTTATGTTCAAATATTGTTAGTGCAACCGACCAACAATAACAAATAAGCTTTGGCGGCATAGATGAATTGATTAAGAGCTTGGTGTCTCTCAAATAGATATGTATCCACTCTAGATTGTAATACGCACCCTTATAAGTATGGATCTCTTGTGTAGTGTTGAAAAACAAAAGTAATTAATTATGTGTATCATATTCACAAGGACTAGTGCGATATTTTAGTTGTTCAAAAATATTTATGATTTTAAGGAAAGTGATTTGAAAGATGTTTTTTATAGAGCTAAAGTAAAATGGCGGTAAATGAAAAAAGTTTAACATGTGAGATGAGATTGTTCAGGTTAGATTTCATTATCATAATATAATGTTCCCTCGTGATTAGTTATACATATTTTAGCAAACGTTTAATATTATCACCTATTGCACTATAAATAAATGTTATTTATGTCTAAATAATGATGTGATATCAATCACATTTCTTAACTAACAATCTCTAACCAATATAATAGCATTAAGCGTAAATAATATATGTGAATCTTAAACTTAAATCCGTCTCCAGAGTTTAGTGTTTAATAGATGAAAACCATGTATCTAGTTATGAAAAGTATTTCTCAATAGCTAGGTTATAATAGGCATTAAGAGCGAAGATAATCAACAATATTACTGAATAACTATAACATATATAACACCATGATCAAAAGGAATACATGAGTATTTGGATAATTATATCTAACTCCAATAAAATATAATTTAGCTACTCTTACTTATACTATCTTTACATAGATGATAAAGAAAGAGATGAAAAAGTATCAGTGATTGATCTCTCTAACTAAATGAAGCCTCTACCATTGATCTTCCATTCCTCTCTTCAGAATTCTCTCTCTTTGTTTTTTTGTATATTTTTATGTGGAATGCCTCTAAATGGGATGTTGAGACCTTTATTTATAGGGGTGTTAAGCATACAATTTTTCCCATCGAACATATTAGCTCGCCCATCGAGTATACATTTCTTCATTGAGAAATTTCTTTAAGCTCATTCAAATGGGCTCTGAGCAGCCCTATTTTCACCCAGCGAGCCAATATCTTCGTCCAGCGAGCATTCCCTTACTTCACCATAAATTAACTTAGACAAGTCGTATTCTAAACCGTCTTCTTTCGCCCAACGACCTAGTAAGCTCGCCTAGCGAGAGTATCCTTACTTCATGAAATAACTTAGCCAAGTAGTCTTTTGAACCTCTTTCTTTCGCCCATTAACAAAGTTACTTCTCCCAATGAGTAGTTTCTTTCTTCATCATGGAGTAATTTTATATTTTTTTCCAGCGACCCAATAAAGTCGCCCATCAAATACTTTATGTTCAACATCTCAGTTATGTGATCCTTTTTGCATTGTAAGTTTTTTTGACATGCTTTTGATTATGGCATAGTCATAGTGTTCATAAATATGTTAATTTTCAAGATTATTCATTATTTAAACTGAATTGGAGGATTTTCATCAGATTGCTTGTTAGATGAGTTAATACATGTAAAAAAACGTAACTTAGGCATTTATCATGTAATCTTCTCTATGGTGACTCCTAATAACTTTATAGCAAGAAAAGAGACAACTTCTTCGTTGGTACTCGTTGGATGATTGTAGAAATATCCATGATCGGAATGTGAAGTAGGCATGCAACATCGTTAAGAGTAATTGTCATTTCATCAAATGACATATGAGATGATCATGTCTCGGGAAGCCACATCTCCACAAATGATGAGGTAAGGTAAGATTGAGCTCAACCATCCTCAAAGTAGTTCTTTGGATTGAACCTAGATCAGAGTCATCCACCCAACCCTGTATCTAAGGTGGTAGATACAGTGGAACCCAATCCAACAATTTTTTCCAATGTGCCACAACCTTTAATTCCTTCTTTGGAACAAACTCTTGAAACAAAATTTAAAGTATACATTATAAAATATAAATTATTAAAATTAAAGATTATTAAAACAAATAAAATAGATTACTTACCTCTTTCTATTATAATTGGGGAGCAACATGATACTTGTATTGTACTAAAAGAGATTTTTTGTATGCCTCTCCTGAAAAAATGATGTTGTTGCTCCTTAGATGCACTTTGCTCTTCTTAGTGTGCATCCATCGTGAGTTGAGCTTGAAAATATTCTCGCCCTATATGGCCACGCTGAATGATCCTAATGTCACGCCATCGCCTACGAACCACTAGTAAAAACACAAATAGAAACAAATTTGAAAAAAAAAACTTGCAGTGGATAATGCAGTGAAAAATAAAAACAAAAATCTCAAATCATCAACCTTAAGTAATATGGTGAAGCATCCAACACTACTTAATCGGTCAACCTAAAGTAATCTTATCTTAATAAAAAAAAGCGAAAAAATGGACCACAATCTTAAATAATATGGTGAAAACCACATAAAAAATAAGGACTAATTCACTTATTTGTATGTGTTTCGGGAATTTTTTCGAACCGAATAACTTTCTTAAGCGTGCTCTAGTACTAGTGAGTCGATTCATATCTACTCTCACTTGGGGATGACTTAAAAGAGAAATAAAAAAGGGGGAAATAAAATTTTAGCCAGTTTAATATTTTATATAAGGATAAATTGGTTAAATCAGGTAAATTGTAGGGGGCCTGAGGGATAACTATTGAGGTTTAGGGTAAACACAATTCAGAGAATAAATTGGTAGAACCAATTCCAAGATGTGTCTTTTCTGCAATGGCTACTAATGAAAGTATACATGAAAAAATATGGAGAACTTGCCATTAGAGAGAGTCTTTCGATCTATCTGAGACAAAAGATCCTGTTCAAAATGCATTGAAAAAAAATGACGATTATTTTTTAGGAAGGGAAGTTTACTTTTTTACGATTATTTCCTGTCTCATAAAAAGAATCTCATTTGTATTTTTTCTGTTTCAAAATAATTGTCCTTTTAAAATATTAATGCAATATTTATTATCATTTTTCCACTATCATATCCTTAATTTTCATTTTATCCAATCACTTTTTTAACTATAATTAATAGGAGTATTTTATCTTCGAAATCTTACTTCCAATCATTTCCTTAAAAACCGTGAATTATTCACATAAGACATTTTTTATGAATAGGAGAGAGTATTGGTTTGTCATCAAATTATTTAACAGAGACATTCCTGTTGAAATTACAAAGCTAGTTTATTTGCATTCAATAAATTTGCCAGGGAATCAGTTGACGGATTCCATACCTCTCATTATTGGTGAAATGGGAATATGTTGGAAGTATTGGATTTGTCGAAAAATCAGTTATCATGTGTCATTCCCACTTCCATGGTTAATATAAATTTCCTCTACTATTTGAACTTATCATCCAACACTATGTCTGGGAAAATTCCATCCGTTGGCCAGTTGCAATCATTTGACAAATCCGCCTACATTGGTAATCCACACCTTTGTGATGAACCACTCACAGATGCACATTACAGTCACATTGAAGAACATGAAAATGACAGGAATCGGGAAGACAAAGCACCGGCATGAAACAAAATCCATTCTGCATAACCATGATTGCAGGCTTTTTCCTGGATTTTGGGTATTTTGGGGCTCTATATTACTCTTTGCATCTTGGAGATATGCTTATTTTCATTTTCTAAGCAACATGAATGATAGGATCTATGTCATTGTAGTTGTTACAATTAATAAATTGCAGAGGAAACTTCATACTGAAGAACCTCCCTGTAACCAAACTATGTGCTTACTCTTGTGCTTATTATGTCCACAATTAATCACCCAATCTGCATTCAATTGCATGACTATAGTTACTCAGTAAACCTAAATATGTTATCATTTGTTTTTAAAATATTGGTCATAGTATAAAACAATTCATGACAAAAAAACTCTTGCTACTACTTGTATGTTGCAAGTAGGACTCAAAAAAAAAAGCTTTAGTTTATGGTAGTTGTTTCACTAGTAAAATTTTAAATTAACAGTAGCATAGTAGCATAATCTATATAAGCTTCTTCTTCTGGAAAAATCTCTTCAAATGCCACAATTGCAAAACTGAAACTGCAATGCAGATACCTAATGACATTAAACTAAACCATGCCACTCTGCCATTTGTTCTTTCACTCACGATCCTCATTTCTGCTTCCCTGAGCAAAACATTAGAAGAAATATATACACGCATAAGAAAAGTCTTCTTCTTTCTTAGAAAAGTTGCAGAAGATTCTTTCAAGAAAAAGGTGTTGACATGATTAGAATGATTACCTTCCCTTCAGATAGAGCAAATTCTCATGGATGGCTTCTACTGCTCCTTCTAGCTTTTTCAACTCAAGCTCAACTCCCTAAGTATCATTTAGATGTAGAAAAAGAAATCAGAAGAAGAAAAAGTCTTCCAAAGCAAATAAAAGAGGTATATATTTCAATTAAGATTTGGATCCTCCACCTTACTTTCATAATACGGATACAGTGCCTATATTTGGAAGAAAAAGTCTTCCAAAGCAAATAAAAGAGGTATATATTTCAATTAAGATTTGGAAGAAAAAGTCTTCCAAAGCAAATAAAAGAGGTATATATTATACAACTACACCTTGAGTAATTGTCAGCCATTGATAGGTAAAACTCACAAGTCCTATCTACATGATTATTACGATAACAGTAGTTACAAAATTGTACATATCATTTACCTCAATCTTCTCCTTCTTAGCAACTGAATCCCAATCCTTGGCTGCAATCCCGATTTTCCAGTCAATGTTCACACTAACCTCACCACCTTTTGGATTACCGCCATCTATCCAGAAGCATGCTAGGTAGTTCCCAGTTTCTTGAGTAGTAAACGCGAAATTCCCATGTGTTGTGTTCTCTTTATGATGAAGATTGTTTCCATACGGCGATGTTACCTAAAGAAAACATTCCAAGTAACAGATAATTTTAAGAAATTGTCATCAAAAGATTGTAACTCATGCTCCCCACAAGTCACAATATATTTTAATAACAATATCCAAAAAGTGAAAGCTTTTCACTATTTCCCTATCAAATTCCTATACAAAATTACATACCAGAGACATCTTCATTTCAAATTATCATGAAGATTCATGACTCAAGCAACAACGATAACTAATGTTTCATTATTTAAGCACTACCATTGGCAAAACCTGATACTACTCTCAAAACCAGTGAGAAATTTCTTGATTTCTACCGACCAAATCAAATGCAAATGTATGCAAACCACGACATCTCCAGAAGTAAATTACTCAGCACCTCAACAGGCTCAACTCAACAACAGAGAATACGAAAACACATCAATTCAATTTATAGACATAATCAACACATAACAGATCAAACCAACGCGGCTCAGACTCCATAAATAAGCATGAAAACAAACAAAAAAATTCAATCCGTAAAATACATACAAAAACAAAACAAAATCGGCAAAACATAGCAATTAAGCATTAAAATTCAAAATTCCTATAACACCGCATTCAACAAAAGAAATTAGGGCAACACATTACAAATCTATCATCCAAAATCAACATACAAAAATCTAGATTTTCCGATCACGAGATTCCAATTAATCAATGCTAAACCTAACAATGATGAGTAATTTTAAAGAGAAGTGCGATGACCTTGACGGCGAGAGTGGGAGATTGGCCGTGATCATCGGGAACGATAACATAATCGGCCAAAACGACGACGTTGTTTTGGATTTCTTCGGAAACGCATTTGGTACCAGAGGAAGGTAGCGTGAGCCAGATAGCGAGAGTGGAAGGTAGAAGATTGATCGAGAAGAAGAAGAGAAAGAGAAGTAACAATCTTGTGTTCTCCATGATAACCCTTTTTTCTGTCTATGCACGGCAACGAGTATTGAAGATTCACAGACTTCAGAATTTGGATCTGTTTGTTGTCTAAAATTTTATTTTATTTCAGTTTTTTTTATTAAAGGAAAGTTTCAGTAATAGTACAAATTTTATTTTATTGTTTTCTTGTATGTTTATTATTCATTGAATTATGTCTATATTTTAAAATTATTAGTGGTTTCTTAATATTAAAAAATACTGCTTATTAATTTCAGTTTTTTAACCGACAAATAAAACAATAAATAGTAAAAACAGTGGCATGTCAATAAATTATTTAAGAAAATTATTTTAGAATAGTAAAAATAATGGCATGTCAATAAATAAGAATAGAGAACATAGATTAGTAAAACATAACTATTAATATTATAATAGAGTATTATAATTATAATGGAAATAATGATTATTGTAATGAAATATATACATGTTTAGAAGAATTAAAATTTTCTTAACAAAGATAAAATTAATAAAGTTAACAAACAAAAAATATTTATAAAAATTTAAATCAATTAAATCAAAATATCATAATTTTAATACTTTCTTTATTAATAGGCGGAAAATATCATGACAACCAAAATAAATAAATTTATATAAATAATATTAATCATTATTTTTCTCTTTTCTTTCTATGTAAAATTGAAACAACCAAATAATATATTACAAAAATAAAGTGAATAAAGTTAGAAAGAAAGAAAAAAAGTCCTATAAGCCAATAAAAGAAAAGTTTATGTTGGTAAAAATAATTTAAATAATTATTTTCCCTTTTTCTTCATAGTATTTTTTTTCTATCTCTACAAAGTTGAAACCATTAAATATTAATACATTAAAAGAAATTGTTTTTTTATTTACGTGTCATCCTAACAATGTATCTCATTTTTTAGTTTGAATTTTTTGACTTTTCTAAGTTTTATAAAAATTATGATTGAAATAAAATTAAAGTATAGTTTTCTTTAAGAATTTTATTCAAATACACTGACAATAATGTAAAAAGATTATATACCGTCAATTAGTTTAAGACGTTAGATGTTGCAAAGAATTTAACTTTTATTTTAACCACTTATAAGATAATACAAACAGATGATGGTAATGAATTGACAGTGTACAAAATGTTATACTGATAATGCATATTAATTATTTAATCAATTAGTTTAATAACTACATATGAGAGGTGAAGGAAACAAAGGGGGGAGATTTTAATTTTATATATATATATATATATATATATATATATTTCAAAATATGAAAGGGGGGTGGAGGAATTTTATTTACAAATATGTTTGATTCACAAAGGAAGGAAGATATTTTAAAATTAGTTTATTTTAAAATTAATTAAATTCACAAAGGAAGGAATTTTATTTACAAATATGTTTGATTCACACCAGAAGGGAACAAAACTCCATACTTCAGAGTCTTCTTAACATAGCTCAGTATCCTAACAACATCTTGGTAATGTGACCATTTTGTTTGTTCATAAACATACTCATCATTCCAACTGCATAGTAAATATCAGGTATGGTATTACATAAATATCTCAATGAGCCTACCAACTGTTTGAAAGTTATAGCATCTACATCATCACCCTCAATATCAGAATCACGCTTGTGATTTGTTTCAGCGGGTGTGATTGCAGACTTGCCATTTATGAGTTCAAATCTCTTAAGAATCTCAAGTTTATACTTCAGATGATGCAAGATTATACCCTTGTTAGAGTACACAATCTTCATCCCTAAAAAATATGTCATATTTCCTAGATCAGACATCTCAAACTCATTCATCAGCACCTTCTTGAACTTGACTATCTCATTTGAACAACTTCATGTTAGCAATATATCATCAATATAAACACACACCAGAATCATATTGTTATCAGATGTATATAGAACATAAACAGCATGGTTCATCTCATATTTTATGAATTCTTGAAGCAAGAAAAATGAATCAATTTTCAGATTCCAGGCTCTAGGAGCTTGTTTCAGTCTATATAAGGCTTTATATAACTTGTACATCATCCCTTCCTTATTCTTTTTCACAAATCTAAGATGCTATGATATATAAACTTCCTCTTGTAAAGGACCGTTCAGAAATACATATTTCACATCTAAATGCATCAGAGGCCAATTCCTGTTAGCAGCTATAGCAATCACCATTCTGATTGTTTCATGTCTAGCTACAAGAACAAACACCTCAAAGTAATCTAGTCTAGATTTTTGTAGAAATCCTATAGCTACTAACCTTGCTTTGTATTTTCCAATTGATCCATTTGGATTTAGTTTCACCTTGTAAACACATTTGACACTAATGGATTTCTTGTTCTCTAGAAGCTCATTCAGCTCACAAGTCTCGTTTCTTTCTATAGATTTAACTTCTTCTTTCATGGCTTTCAACCACACTTTCTTCTTGAGAGCTTCTTCTATACTTACTGGTTCAGAGTCTACCAACATGTCACACTGAATGACTTCCCTTCAGAGTCTATCTCAGTATCTTGCAACATGTCAAACTTTGCAAATCTTCTTGGTATTTGTCTTATTCTTTGTGGTCTCTGAACTTGGTCATAATCTTCTTTAGATGGTGGAACAATATCAGATGTTGGACTATCTTCAGAGGCATGATTACCACCAGTTTCTAAATCATCATGAGAATCTAGATCAGAATCAGAAACACCTTCAGAGTTGGATTCTCCTTCAGACTCTTCTTCAGCCTCATAGTCACCTTCAAACTCTGACTCGTCTTCAGACTCAGAATCTCCTCCAGAGTCTGAAATATTTTCAAAATTTAACTCAGGTGTTAACACTGCATCAGAGTTGGATTGAGACTTATTTCAATCCCATATTTTTTATTCTTTCACAATGACATCTATGTTGAATTCAACTTTGTTAGTGACAGGACAATAGAGCTTATAAGCACATTTATTGTGGTACCCTACAAGCAACATAACTCTGCTTCTGTCATCCAACTTACTTCTCTTAGCATCTGGAACATGTTTGTAACAAACAGAAGCAAACACCTTCAGATGACTCACACTTTTCTTATCTCTAGCACACTTCTATAAAGGAATAATTTCCTTCAGTTTCTTGGTTGGACACCTGTTGAGCATATGTGATACGGTGACGCGGAAGTGGATTTGTGAGGTTAGCATTCCAACATACAAGTCAGTTCAAAATTCAAAAAGAGTATGGTGAAAATTGGATATCAAAAAGTGTATCTTGAGTATCTAGAGACATGAATTTATACATTGGATCATTTGGAGTGGATTGACATCAGTTTAGACCTTAGCTCTTTGGGCATTTGACCAATCCAGAACAGTTACCCCCAAGTCTTATCGAGCGCTAATGAGTCGAATAAGTCTTTAGCAGTCATGGCCAGCCTCTGAGAATGTCGTTCACTTTGAACTGAAAGCGGAAATGCTTGGAATTAGTTGAAAAGGTAGTGGAGGACAAGCGCATTAAATGTCTTCTCGTCATTGAAATGTTTCTTTGGTTCTTTCTGACGCGTGGCTTGAGGTGACTCTCAAGGGCATGACGTTGTTTATAGTCTACTCGAATTTGTTTAGGTTTCTAAAGGAAAATCCATATGTTGATTTTGTAACTTCTCACTTCCATTGATCAGACCCATTTCTTGCCTTCGCCTATACATATGGGTTGTTGAATGTTAATGAAATTTTTGACACTCCTTGAAAATAAGTTCCCATTCATGAGGGTCTCTATTTGCGAGTGTCTTCCTCTCCTCTTTTATGAGAGTGTTTACCAGAGTGGTTGCAGTTCCTTGATTAAATATTCCATTTATCATTATTACATTTTTTCTTCGTCGTCTTTTTCTTACCAAATACCCTACTCACCTCTAGTTTTTACCTTTAGTGTTTCTTGCACTTTTATCAAAATTAGTGGTAGTCTTATTTGCATAGCTAGCGATTCTGCGAGTGATGTATCTTCTGTTGCAAGAACGGGAGTATCTCATAGTTCAAACCCCTCTCATTTTGTCTATGATCATGTGGTCTCTAAAGTTATATCTCTAAATAATGATTTTGATTTAGAAAGGCTTCTTGGGGACTCCCGGGATGAGAGATCTTCCTCTAGGAATTCTTCTTTCAACGCCCTCTTGTCAAATGATGACTTTGAGGAGGGTCATACAGTTGTTTTTATGCCCCCTTCTTCTCGAGCAGCAGGAACTTTGACTCCTCTCGTTTTGTCACCCTCGAAAATGCAGACCACTAAACCGAGGAGAGAATGTGTTGCTAATTTCATCCATGTTTATTAGATAAATTATAATTCAGGTCACAACTATGTTGACATCAAGGTTCATATGGAACACAATGGTCGACCTGGTGTAGTTTCTTAGCTCAAACCAGCCAAGCATTTTAAAGTTGATGGATTGTCCCTATAGAAATAGTATGGTCCCTTATATACTGAGTATTGATGTGGCTATAGGTGAGGACAACATCATGGTCGGCTTCCCATTAGACTGGTCAGTCCTTTTGGTTGATTCAGAAAAAAGGATTTGTGGCCCCTTTGACGAGTGTTCAATTCCATTTTACGAGTGCATGTTCACCCAGATAAGGCTGCAACTGCCATTGTCTGAGTTTGAGATGGCCATCCTAAAGCACTTAAAAGTTGTCCCTATCAGTTTCATACCAGTTCCTGGACCTTCATGAAGGTGTTCCAACTTTGAGCCGAGCATAAGTCTTGGAAGCCTTCACCATGGACGTTCTTTAACCTGTTTTACCTTGTGCACACCTCCTAAAATGACATCCATGATTAGAGGCTTATCGAGCTTCACCAAGACCTTGCTTGGTTCAGGCTCTTTACTAACAATTGAGGCAATTTCCTAAGGCGCTCCATGCTGATGAGGCCCTTTACTCCAGAGGATCACTTTTCCTTTTTCTCTAGCCCGATCGATTCCTCTCATTATTGCAAGAGCATGTTTGTGAAACATTGGTCCTAGCCTTACTTATACTCTACAGTTCATTCCTACAACATCAAGTTGGATATATATCTGCTAAAGATCTTATGATGAGGGAGGATTTGAAATCTCTGTACCAAAGGCTTGGTTATGCATAAGGTTTTGGCCCCAACGATGTGTCTTCTTCCTGCTTGGGTTCCTTGCGTTTTTGAGAAAGTTGTTGCTACTGTGTTTGATGAGGATTTGTCCTTCGTCTAAAATCTTCTTGAGGCAGACAAGATGGAACTCCTTTATGAGGTTACCTATATACTTACCAGACATCTTCTCTATTATCTTTACTATTGTCGATATAGGCGATGTCTTGGCAGTGGGTAATCCTTCAAAGAAGAGGGATACCTGAAAGGGAAAATGCTAAGTCAGGGAGCATATATGCTCTAACTTTCAAAAGGAGTTGGATGATCTCCAAGAGAAAATTTAACTTGGTGAAGCTTTGTAGAAGAAGGAGAAGGTTCATGACTCTCCTTCCACCTTAGCCGCTCATATTGTTGAGCTGAAACCATCCATTGAGGCGTAGAATAAGTGACATCATGAAACATATAATGTTGTTACTAAGGCAGACCTCCTCATTGAGAAGGATCACAAAGATATTCAGCAAGAAAATGAGTCTCGTATCGATGATCTAAGAGCTCATAAAGACGAGGTGATTTCTTTGAAGGAGAGTATTCGAAAGTCTCTTTAGAAAACTATACAAAATGTATACATGGATCTCGACCAGGCAGTGGATCAGGCTCAGGGATTATGCTCAGACATTTTTATCCTTATTGAAGGATTGAACCCTTTCAAATATGCTTCGGAAGGGGCTTCGATAGACATCCAGGGCGCAGTGCATAAGAGCGAGGAAGCTTGATTTTATTCTCCTTTGTTTTCATTTTTCCTTTTCTCTGTAATATTTGTCGAGCTTTGAGGCCTCTGTAAGATAATAATATTTGAATATACATTTACCTTAATGCTTGGATTTTTTATTTAGCTTTGTGTACTTGACATGAATTTGTCCCTTCTTTATGGTCGTCTAGTCAAACTTATCGGTTGCTAGTCTCCTCGCCTTGGATTGGTTAGCGAGTTATCGTTAAACCAAGACCCGTTCTTTGTTCCTACAAATTTAAAATTTGTTCGCCTCATGGGCGTTGTTGATGTATGGTGTGTATGTCGAACTCTGTAGTCCAAACTAGAGTTTCATCGTTATTAGCTCCGATTGGGAATAGTTAGTATGGTTCTTCAACGTTGCTAGGAACCATCCTCTGTCAAAGGTAAGGTTTATGTCCCTGCCCCCAGGGTTGACTTGGTTCGGTGTGGAAGTCTATGGGCTCCACTACCTACGCTCTTGGAGTGGATAGTTCCTAAGTGGGGGTACACCATATATGTTAGGAGGCATATTCTTTAAGTGTGGAATCTGCCATAAAAGAGCGGCATAAGCCATTCTACACGGGATTAGAATATCCTTTGTGGTTGCAATGTCTCATAGTTAATAGATTAGTTATTGAAATTGTGCAAAAGCTTTATAGAATACTTAGCTCTTTGAGAGAATTATAAGGGTATTATGTTCTACTTATTCATCACTTACTCCTTAGCTAAATGTGATGTTGGTTGATGTAGTTTTCCTTTCGTCTGTCTGGTGAAGGTATTTGTCTGCCACAAATTTTGTCCACATACCTTTAACTGACAGGCGATACAAGGCGATCGGCGTCTTCGTAGATGTCGTTTGTTAACGATTGTAGATACTCGATTGTCTCTAGGTGGCCGTTAGGGGTTGTAACTTCTAAACAATTGGCTGAGTAATATCTTTTTTGTCCCTTTATTTTGATTTAATCATCGTTATCCATACTCCTCTGGAATTCAATCGACAACGTGCTTTATAGGGGATGTAGGAGTTTATCCAAAGGGATCTGATTGGATTTTACTTGCTCTGAAACTGTTGTTGAATGGAGATGAGGTTTCTTAAGGGCTTCTTTGCTACATCTTTTTCTTGTCAATATGAATTGAGCATGGTTTCCTTTTGTGCAATATTGTATCCATGTGAATTAGAAAAGTGGGGCGTTAAGCTAGATAAGGCTGTCAATCAGAGGCTTTTTGGGCGGTGTTTCACTTTGAGGTTCTTAGGAGCCCAGGGTGCCTTCATCTTGCATGTTATTACCTTTTTAGGGTTGCTAAAGGTCAAAGGATCTCCGTTATCATGTGTATCTCGAACCGATTGGCGGAGATTTTATAGTTCGACTGTGATGGATCAGAATTTATCGCGTGGACTCTATCTTTTGTGAGGTATCTTGTAAGCATTTTTACTAGTGGTGAAGACTATTAAGACCACTGGTTGTTTTTTACTCGAGATTCTTCATATCTCCCCGCATCTCAAATGTCCACGTGCATTTCGAGCTTTGTTTCTTCACTCAGTGCCAAATTGTCATCTAAGAGAGGTGTTCTAACAACAGATCGCTCGTTGGTTATGACGATGTTACATATCTTAATGGTGATAGTAAAATGTGGTAGAGTAAAATCAAAATACCCCACACTTAGCATCACAGCAAAATATCGTGTGACCCACGACAGTAATTACTTCGATCGTCGATAACTCTACGTCTGGGATTCTGTTGACCTCACAACGATCTAGGAATCTTGGTGCTAAATGATTTTCGCTTATCGTTCGATGATTATTCATCGTATGGTAAAGGTACTCCGGTAGCAGATCTATGTTGAAAGTTGTTACGGTCTGGATCTTATCAATGACAGATAATTGACGAGACATGAAATTAGGAGGATGATTGGGGATCTTCGGCGTGATCTTAAAGGTAAGTGCCTCCATTTCTCAGCGACTTTGGTAGGAGCTTTATCTTGGATTGAGGATGATGGCGAGGAGTCATTGTTCCGTTCTAGAACAAAAATTAGATGTATGTTGATGGTGATGAATCATGAACCGATGGTGTGGATCTGTGATACGGTTGTGCATGGATGGACTTGTAAGATTAACACTTCAATGCCTAAGTTAGTTCAAAATTCAAGATGAATGTAGTGAAAAGTAGAGATCATAAAATGTACCTTGAATATCTTGTGACATAACTTTATACCTTGGATTATTTAGAGTGAATTGATATCAGTTTGGACCTTAACTCTTTGCCCCTTTGGCCAACCTAAAATATGTTTCAAAAAATAAGATGGTTTTGTTTACAGATTAACTTTTATATAAAAAGGTAACTGTCTTTACATTATAATTTAAGTTTTTTTATTATCTCTTTATTCAATAGTTTAACATTGTATCATTTATATTTCGATTAGAGACCTGAGGGCATGGGCGGAGAAAAAGTATGTGGAAGGGGTTCAATTCAAACCCTTAAATGGTAAAAAAAAACACTATTATTCTTATCTTGTTTGCCTTTTGTACTCTGAAAAATAATTTTGCACCCTTGGTCTAAAAAGCTCAACTTAATTTTATTTCACTTATTTTTAGATTTCATCATGTCTCTAAATCTCTTTAACCCTAAACTCTCTCAAGAAATTGTGAAATTTATTTTTCTATCAATAAACTTGAGTTTAATTGTATGTTATTTATAGTTATTTAATTAAAAAATATTATTTAATTATTTATAGTCATTCGAGTTTACTATATTTTTCAATCAATTTTGAATTTTGTTCTATTAATGAAAAATGATTTGCTTAATTTGCTTTTTCTTTAGATTTCGCTCTGTAAAATAAAAAGCAATTGGGTTTTAGAAAAATGCTGTTAGTTTATTGATGATTTTAAATACTAATTAAAAAAGATATCGCTAATGAGTACTCTAGAGATATTCTTTAAGAATTTTAAATAAAAAATATGTAAAAAAAAATAATTATTTTAATTTACAATATATTAGATATATATATATATATATTTTTTGATTTTTTTTTTACTATTTTAAGACTTTAAAAAATGCTTAGAGGCATTTGTTAGCATTTTCTTTAGAAAGATTATTTAGAATATTGATAAACTTATGGCCATTTAAATACATATTGTCATTTAAATATTTATTAATTTAAATCATAAAAAAAATATTTTATGAAAAAGATAAATTCGGTAAGCATTAATTTATGCTTGTTGTGTGAACTTAAATACTGATATAAGAGGTGTTTAATGAAATTGATAATAAATTATTCAATAACTTTATACTATAAAAATGCGTAGAAGACAATTATAAAGTATGTGTAATTTTTGAAGTATATATTATTCTAACTATTAATTAAAATTTAAAGTTTGCACCTCTTCAGGTGCTACATTATGTACAAGTCACTTGGTGCTACATTATGTACATTATGAACTTAAATTACTTTACTAACTCATTTTATGACTTTAAAAGACATTAAACCCATTTAACTAATCTGCACACCCCCTCATTCGTATGAACAAATTATTATGTCCTTTTAATCTTTAAGTGTTTTTTTAAAGTTTTGTCAAAAACTTTATATCAACATGAAAAAATACAAAAATTATATACCCACATTTCTCAAAAATGTGTTTTTTTAATGTAACTATTAAGATATCTGTGCGTTTATAATAAATTTATTTAATACGATATAAAATATATTTAAATATATGTTTAAATTTGAAATAAATTATTTAATTATAAAATAAACAATAATTATATAAATTGGTATATAAATTCAATTGTAGTATAATAAT
Source organism: Lathyrus oleraceus (assembly GCF_024323335.1). NCBI lineage: Eukaryota > Viridiplantae > Streptophyta > Magnoliopsida > Fabales > Fabaceae > Lathyrus > Lathyrus oleraceus. The sequence continues at coordinate 107,639,343 of NC_066585.1, forward strand.
ACTAAAAGAAAAATAAAAGACTTGTGAGATGAAAAAAAAATAAAAAAAATAAAAAACTTTTTTAATATTTAAAAGAAAATATTTTATTTTTTAAATAAAAATAATTATTGATTAAAATAAAATAAATATCATGATTATAGTAATTTATGAAATAAAATATTTTATTATCGTATTTATGTGTTAATTTTCTGTCCATATAAATCTCACGTTAAAAAATATATAGTTACTTTATATTTTCATATGCTATATAGAAGACTACATTCACATAGAATGGTTTTGTATTGTCAAGTATTCAAACTTACTTGATTTGCAATGCTCTATACAATGCCTATAACAACTAAACTTAAGAATTTACCACAATAAAAAAATCATAGTTTTATATTGTTAAGTAGTCAAACTTATTTGATTTGCAATGCTCTATCCAATGCCCATGATAACTAAACTTAATAATTTACTACAATAAAAAAATCATAAAAATGTATTATTAATTTGTAACACCAATAGACTTAAATTCTTCGATATACCAATAATTTTATAGGACTAACAATATAAAACTTTCACAAAACAGTTTCAATATTATAGCATGAAAAACCACACTAAACACCATATTTTATTATATTAAAAATTACTATTCCAAATTATTTTGATGTGATAATGTGCATAAGTGCAAAAGAAAGTATTAAGGTCCTCCTAGACTCAACTTACTTCTTGAGGTCATGTTGTTATATATATATATATATATATATATATATATATATATATATATATATATATATATATATATATATATATATATATATATATATATATATATATATATATATATATATATATATATATATATATATATATATATATATATATATATATATATATATATATATATATAATTGACCTTAATCATTGCTTAGATCATTAGTATAAACAAATGAAATGTGGTGAAATCTTAATAAGGAATTGTCATACATTCAATTCAGTTTGTGAACTTAATCCTTACAAAACATGAGATAAAAGCTCAAGAATAAAAAAAGGTAGATTAACCACGTAGAAAAGAACACTGCAAAATAAAAACATTACTCCTTGAGGTGTTTGATTTATGTGGAAGATTCTTTGGGAGTTAGGAAATCTAATAGAGAGGTTCGTCCCGGTATATTGGCTCTGATACACAAATAAAATATGCAACAGTTTGTCAAGTTTTATGAAAACATACTTGAAGTGTCAGAGAAATCAAGTGGTTGTAACAGTTTGTGATGTTTTACTAAAATGGATCATGCAGCAGTTTGAGAAAGTTTGAAGAACATGAACAAATTTTGAAGAACATTAGGAAGTTTGTTTTCTCCGGTGAGAAAATAAAATTCAGAAAAGGTAGTAATAATAATACATAAAAGTTAAACACCAAATCATGCTGGAAAAAAAATTTGAAATGAAATAAATAATACTCAAGTTTCAAACAATGTTTCCATCCATCACTATAGTTTCCAAGAATGCAAAAGAAAAGTAAATAAGCAACAATGTTTTCAAAACATAATGCTTTATGTCAAACTAATGCCAAAAAAATATAATTCTTATGCTTAATCATGAAAGCTAAATATGCTAAGACATTTTTGCAGCGATAACTAGATTAAAGGATGATAATAAAATTTTAAATTAAGTGGAGCAGAGAATTAACTGTCATGCCCTAATTTTCAACCCTAAGATGCCACCATCATTTGTATCATTTTTATGACATCTAACATATTTGCATTACTAACCTATTGAAAATACAAAAAAAAATTCTACTTTGTTTGTCTTAAGCTAGGATTTTGCACCAAGAGCTTTCAAAGATTGATCAATCAAGATTTGACATGAGTTTCAAAATTTCAAACTTCTCATCCTTCCCAAGTGATAAAGTGACTTCCATCAGCAAGAATCAATTTCAAAATCATTACATCTCAAATTCATCAAGGCCAGGGTCCATCTGATACCCTTAACCTGGGTTTTGATCCAAAGTCAAATGTTTGACTTTTTAGCCAAGGCATGATCCCAAAGCTTGAAGTAATGTTAAAATACTTCAAATACATCATAAGTGATTCATTCACATCATCCAATGTGTCTAAGAGATCTCATTCATTAAAGATTGCAAGAATTAGATTCATCTGATACAAAGTCAACTGAGGCAAAGTCAAAGTTTGACTTTTGACATTTTTGGTCAACCATGGACTTCTCAACTCAAGGATCATGAAAATATGGTTGATGGATGCATTTGATCAAGAAAAAACAAGAAATTGGAGGTTACTTGCAAAAAGGGCAAGACTTGGTTTTGTAAATTTTTCCAAGTTATGAAAAAAATACATGCTCAAGTACCCATCTTTCTAAGACCATAACTTGTGATCCGGGTGTCATACGGTGAACTGACTTTTTGTGTTTTTTAATCGCAATGTCGCGGTTAGCAAGAGTCGCCACCGACTTTTCTTTTATCCAATAAGGAAAGGTGGAAAAGAACAGGAAAGACCTTAAGTTAGATTCTTAGGTTCGGGAGGTACATTATACAAAGGGAAGGTGTTAGCACCCTTTGTATCCATGGTTATCCATGGGCTCTTAATTGCTCAATCATTTATGTTTTTCTAGTTTGAAAAAGTGGTTGAGAAATGTGTAGGAAATGTTTTGAAAAGGAGAATTTAACTTTGTAATGATTCTCGTATGAATGTATACAAAGTGGTTATCTCGTTTAGTTTTGAAAATAGTTTAGAAAAATATAACTCGGCAATGATTCTAGTGCGAATGTATGCCAAGTGGTGATTTTCTAATGGAGGTTTTGAAAGGTGTAAGGTGTGAAAAATAGTTTTAAATTGTGAATAAGCAATTAAGAGTTATACCTATCCGAGATCTTTCTGGGCATTTCCTATCCTTATGAGGGTAAAACTGTCCTTACTATTGAGAAGTAAGCAGTTTTATCCTTTGGATGTAGAAGGGTCATCGAAGGGTCATCGATTGGTCATCGATTGGTCATTGAAGGCAACAGTTGTAAGGATACCTTAGCATTCGAAGGGACGATCATCATTTAACTGTAGGCTACACCGAAGGGTCATCGAGGGACAAAATCATATATTCGAAGGCAACATCCGAGGGACTATGATTTATTTTATGATGATTTAATCGAAGGGTCTTTGCTAAGTATATCCCCACATTCGCGGGACATGACCATTATACCGTAATACCGTAGGGTAACAAAGAGAGGTTCAAGATCGCATATTAAAAGGCAAAGTTTCACAATTAATTAGATAGCTGTAGTCGATTAAGTAATTAGGTCCATATTAAAATCAATACATTAAGATCAATTAAGCCATTAGGGTGGATCTTCACCATGAAATTAATACATTAAAATCAATTGAGTAATTCAGGGTGAATCACCATAAGGGTATCCCACACATAAAGTGGAATACCTAGCCGGCCATTTCCTCGGGAATATGTAAACCTTTACACAATTCAGCACACGGGTTAGAGCATCAAAGTAAAGTATAATTGAAAATTGCACTACAACACAACAGTCATAATCTCAGGCCAAATGATGCAGAATTATAATAAGTCTTGGTTAGATAGACATAAGGCAGAATAGAAAAGAAACAAAGCAGCCACTGTCCCGTTCGCCTCTGCTTCGCCTAGCGAAGGCTCAGCGAATGCTCGCTACAGGCTCGCTTAGCGATGTGCTAGCGAGTGGCCACGGGTTTAGAGTTTGACAGCAGCATGACCTCCGAAAACCTGAACTTGTATGGCACTTGATTACAGGAATAGCATGGACAAACATTCATGATATTCAAGCATATTTAATTTCGCATGTGAAATCAAATTACGTATTCGAAACTTCAATCATGATGCTTTATGTATATAGAGATTACCGATTAAAAGCATAAAACAATAGTGATGCGCAAACCTGCTTGCAACTCAGCTGCTATGTTGAAGAGACTGATCGCTTTTGGTATCGGATGGAGTTGGGCGGCGGTAGCTTCAGAGCGGAGGAGCGGAGGAGCGGCCTTCAGGGTTTCTTTATTCGGAACTCTCTAAGGTAGCCTCCAGGGTTTCTGTGCCAGGGTTTCCATCTCTCTTCATGCTTTTTTTCGTGACTGAAGCTTGGCTATTTATAATGCTCTTGTTGTGACCTAATGGGCTCAGAATGAAGCCCGAAAATTCTGATGTCTGCCAGCTTCGCTAGGCGAGCGTGTAGCGAACGTTCGCTAGGCGAGCGTGCTAGTTTGGGCCATTTTCTGGATTGGGCCACTCGTGAGCTGGGCCTTTGTTCCTTTAAGATCAGTGTCATAAAAATGAGTCGGAGTGCCCTGAAAAATGTCTTGAAATATTAATGGGCAAATTTTGGGGTATGACAGCTGCCCCTGTTCAATATTCTTGAACCGAGAGCGTTAGAATGGTGTGTACGCCATTCGTGGTCTGGAGGTGGATGTTTATTGAACACTAGAATGCCCCAAAAATTTGCTCTTGTTAATCAAAGGTTAGTCTTGATGAGGATGGGCTTAAAGATACCATCCAGGAAGTTTGATGATGAGAGCTTCAGATTGTGTCGTACGTTAGGCGATATCTGAAGACATGGGTGTCATACCGGGTCGTACGTTAGACCGTATAGTGAGTCTTCCATTATGCTGTCGATTTTGCTGGGGGAGTCAGAGTGTGTTATACGCTGCTGGGGATAAGGGATCAGAATGGATCATACGCTAGACCGCATCTGAATAGCAGAGTGAGTTGTTCATTGGGCGGATGACTTCATTGGGGATGAGAGATCAGAGTGGATCGTATGCCAGATCGTATCTGAGTTGAAGGTCCAAATGGGTCGTACGTTAGACCGTGTTGGAGTTGTGGCATGTCAGGCTGCATCTAAGGATGAAAGGGATAGTCATACGCTAGACTACACTTCAGAGATGTATGTATGTTAGGTAGCATCTAAGGGAATGAACATCCAAATGGGTCGTACGCTAGACCGTCTCTGAGCAGAACGAGCCGTCCGTTAGGCTGGATCTGATGACGAAAAGGGGTAGTCGTATGCTAGACTACACTTCAGAAATGTACCATACACTAGGTAGCATCTGAGGGAATGAAGGTCTAACTGGGTCGTACATTAGACCGTCTCTGAGCAGAACGAGTCGTCCGTTAGGCTGGATCTGATGATAAAGGGGGTAGTCGTATGCTAGACTACACTTCAGAAATGTACCGTACACTAGGTAGCATCTGAGGAGATGAAGGTCTAACTGGGTCGTACATTAGACCGTCTCTGAGCAGAACGAGCCGTCCGTTAGGCTGGATCTGATGATAAAGGGGGTAGTCGTATGCTAGACTACACTTCAGAAATGTACCGTACATTAGGTAGCATCTGAGGATATGAAGGTCTAACTGGATCGTACATTAGACCGTATTTGAGTTATTGAAGGTCAGAATGGATCGTACGCTAGATCGTATCTGAGTTGAAGGAGTCATATGTTGGGCTGAATCAGAACGAACCGTACATTAGGCTGAATCTGATAGTATTTGTGTATGCTGTATTTGCGATAAATGTCTGGGATGAGCTTATAGATGCCATCGTTAGGAGGATGTCAGAATGAATGTTGACATGGAGTATATCTGAAAGATGTAGTTGAATCCTGAATGTAATTGATAAAGTTGTCCGCCTGAATGGACCTTTGTTTTGATTGTATCAAGAGGATAATTAACCTGAAAAATAAAGTTAGCTTCATGCCATGTCATGATGCATGAGATGCAAATGTTGTATGCATGCGTGTGCTGTGAAATGATGTAATGAGTGAATTATGCGTCTGGAATAAATGAGAGCATTGTATACATGTATATGTTATGAAATGATGTAATGTATATGATGCGGAATGAAAATTGTATGTAGGTATGTGATGTGAAATGATGTAATGAATGCACTATGTGTCTGAAACGTTCTTCCAGGGGACTCTACTGGGGAAATAAATCTCAGTCTTCTGGTCGGAGATATTTGTATTGATGACCCTTCCTTAGCTAGGGGTATTTGACTTTTATCTGATGGCAGAGATATTCAACAGAGCCTGGCTGGGGGTAGAAGAGATGACCAGTCTAGTGATGCCAATTTCTTCTGGGGAATAACTGGCGTTGCCAGGGAATCGAATTAGCAACGGATTCATTGGGAAGCGTGATTAGACCTTCTCCTCGATCCTGAAGTCGTGTAGTAATTGCTATTACTATTCTAGGCATGTATTTTTGGTAAACATTGATCATATTCAAATGCATAAATCAATTCAAAGTAAATCAATGGACGTTTACGCAAACAAAACAGAAAAGGTAAAACAAAAGCATCTTTTTGGAAATGAAATTGTATTGATTTTGAAAGAGGGCCTGTAAACAGGCAATTTGTGTACAAGGAGACAGAAATCCTAGTAAGAGGAAATCGTCAAGAAAACAAAGAGAAAGCTATGCAGAAAAGGTCCTATTGATTTTAATTCCACTACTGTCATTATGTCTTCAAGCGTCTCATCTCCTGTTGTCGGATAGAAGTGATTGGCTTGTTCAGTCCCTTTGGCTCGGGTGAAGCTGACCGAGAACGGGACATAGTCATACGCTTTTAATCCCTAATTTTTGCCTGGACCGCCTTTTCAGGTTTTCAGTCCACCAGGATACCCTTTTTTGCCCAAGCCGCCTTTTCAGGTTTTCGACTTGCCGGGTGTACATGCGTAGTATTTTTTAACTATATCCGTGTTCACGGGATGCGGGGATTCTTCGTCATCCATTGTAGCAAGCATCGTGGCTCCGCCAGAGAATACCTTCTTAACTACAAATGGCCCTTCGTACGTGGGAATCCATTTGCCTCTGGGATCACCTTGTAGTAGAATGATACGCTTTATTACCAAGTCGCCGCTTCGGAATTATGGTGTTTTATTTTGAACTGCATGCCGAGTTCAGTAATCATCTTGTTGTTCAAATTAGCACCATTATCAGTGATAGCTCTTTCAGGAGACAACAGGTTTCTTTGATAGGATCCATCTTAGAAATCAATAGAGCGGTATGGTTCAACATATATTGTCTTAGTCGGCGAGCAGCCCAGGCCAAAGCGCAACAAGCTTTCTCGAGCTGTGGGTATCTTGTTTCACAGTCGGTACCTTTTTGCCAAGGTGGTATATTGCATGCTCTTTTCGACCAGACTCGTCATGTTGCCCCAGCGCACCCCATTGAATTTTCTAACACGGTCAAATACATGATTAGAGGTCTTCCTTCAACTGGTGGTATCAGAATTGGAGGTTCTTGGAGATACTTCTTGATTTTGTCTCAGTAATTCGAAGATGGATTTGCAAGTAGCGGTCGAATGGGAGCTAAATTGGGTGACGTGGTCCAGATTTACGACTTCGATCAATGCCCCATGCGGCTGAATAGTCTTTTCTTCTTGCAGTAGTCTGGCAAGTTCTCCAGGTACTTAACAATCTTCCTCACTTCCATCCTCGGCTTGGTAGATCGGATTTTCAAAGTCATAATGAACAGTAGCAGAATTACTATCAACAGGATCCAGAGTGGATATGGATCAGCAAATTGTTACATGAGTGTGTGCAAGAATACATAGCTTTGTTTAAAAGATGACAGGAAAGATAAAGAGCGCAATATTTGAATGCAAAAAGTCCATTGATTCATTGAATGTGAATATGCTTATGAAAATGACAAAACCCCTTGAAAAATTAGCTATTCTGCCCCGGGCTTAGACACAATGCTTTGAAACACTAAAATAGCAATAACAATTACTCTTGACTAAAGGAAATCGGGATAGTGTCTTCAGCCTTCCAATTGTCGAGTCCGTCACCAATTGTTGGGAACATCCAGCTATCCCAGTCATAATCGTCATCAGCATCTTCCACAGCATTAACAGCCTCGTCATGATTAGGCAGGGGAGCAATGAGGACATTAGGAGTCTTCGGATGATCAGAGGTAGTTGCTTGTATCTTTCCACTTCGAATGCCGCTTTCAACATGTTCACCTGTTAATATAAGTTCAGTAAAACCCGATGAGGAACTTCTCAATAGATGGCTGTAGAATGGGCCAGTCAGTGTGCTCATGAACATGTCCACTAATTCTCGATCAGTCATGGGGGGTTTGACTCTTCCAGCCAAATCTCTCCATTTTTGAGCATATTCTTTAAAGCTTTCTTTAGATCCCATAGTCATATTCTGCAGCTGTAGCCGGGTAGGTGCTAATTCAGAATTATACTGGTAATGCTTGTAGAAAGCTGTCGCTAAGTCAGTCCAGGTGTGGATGTCAGAGCTCTCGAGCTGATAGTACCATTCTAACTGTGTGCCAAACAGACTCTCTTGGAAGAAATGGATCCATAGTTTCCTGTTAGTGGTATACGGCTGAATCTTTCTCACATAAGCTCTCAGATGCATCTGAGGACAAGATGCCCCATCGTATATAGTGAAAGTGGGGATCTTGAATTTGCGAGGAATGACCACATCGGAGACCAGACCCAAGCTTTCGAAATCCAGACCGGGCGCCTTCTGACCCTCCATAGCTAGCATGCGTTCCTCCAACAACTTATATTTAGCATCTTTTAGAGAGTACATTTCATTTTCATAATCGTCGTCCTCCTGGTTGAGAGGATTAGCATTCTCATCTTCCGAATCATTTTCTATCTCCTCTTCTTGATCCTTTGGAAGTCTAATCTTGACTCCCGCAGCCTGTCCTTTAAGCCTTCTTCCCAGGTTAATGTAACTCACAGGTTTCTTGTCTTTCTTCTCGAGCAATAGAGCCTTTAGTTCCTCCTGCCCCTTGGATAAGTTCAAAATCATCTCCTGGAGTTGAGCATTCTGAGCTTGGAGATTTTTGACAGCTTGTTCGAGGTCCATTTTTCTGCTTGCATGAAAACCGTGAGAACATTGATCCCTTTAGAACACCTGTTATGCAATGTTATGCTATGCAATGTATGAAATGTTTTCAAGGACTTTTGGAATTTAACTTTGCATAAACTACCAAAAAAGGAATCTCTTCTTTTTTTTTTTTTTTTTTTTTTTTACAAAATAGAGCAAAGTTAAATCCCTAAGTCCTCGAAATGGTTAGTTCAATGCCATGATGTTATGATGATGTTATGATGTTAAGTAAATAACAAGCCCAAGCAAGTCACACAACCATCATTCCTAAGTTTTAAGGCTTGCATGAGTTCCATTGGTAAGTACCCTCCCCACTGAAGTTTGGTTGGTTCAACCTGTCCTAGAATAGTAACCGGGTTCTAGAAGGATCTCAGATCATCGACCTTTCTTTAAGTCCACTTCAGTGCAACGCCAAGTGGTTGACCAAAGCTTCCCTAAAGTCCAATCTCAAAGAGTGTAGTATCGAGTATCAACCAACCCCAGTCGGAACCGAAGCCAGTTATCTCACTACTTTCTAATGGCTAGGATGAGTCAATTAGGGTTCTAAAGGTCTGGTTAATGCTTTGATGACACCACGCGAATGCCAAATTTTTCCTCAAGTAAACATGAGGAACATCAGGACATCCAAAGTGTCACATTAACCGTAGCCATCATTTTAACCATTCCAGTATACGCCGGATAGTCGCGATGATCTATTGCTACTTACCTAAGGTACACTAGATCCGGGTGTAGGATCTTTCACTCAAAAATTCCCTTAAAAGAAGGAACAATTTGAAAACATAAATGATTTTTTAAGGTGACCTCTCTTTGTAGTCCCCAGTAGAGTCGCCAGTTCTGTCATACGGTGAACTGACTTTTTGTGTTTTTTAATCGCAATGTCGCGGTTAGCAAGAGTCGCCACCGACTTTTCTTTTATCCAATAAGGAAAGGTGGAAAAGAACAGGAAAGACCTTAAGTTAGATTCTTAGGTTCGGGAGGTACATTATACAAAGGGAAGGTGTTAGCACCCTTTGTATCCATGGTTATCCATGGGCTCTTAATTGCTCAATCATTTATGTTTTTCTAATTTGAAAAAGTGGTTGAGAAATGTGTAGGAAATGTTTTGAAAAGGAGAATTTAACTTTGTAATGATTCTCGTATGAATGTATACAAAGTGGTTATCTCGTTTAGTTTTGAAAATAGTTTAGAAAAATATAACTCGGCAATGATTCTAGTGCGAATGTATGCCAAGTGGTGATTTTCTAATGGAGGTTTTGAAAGGTGTAAGGTGTGAAAAATAGTTTTAAATTGTGAATAAGCAATTAAGAGTTATACCTATCCGAGATCTTTCTGGGCATTTCCTATCCTTATGAGGGTAAAACTGTCCTTACTATTGAGAAGTAAGCAGTTTTATCCTTTGGATGTAGAAGGGTCATCGAAGGGTCATCGATTGGTCATCGATTGGTCATTGAAGGCAACAGTTGTAAGGATACCTTAGCATTCGAAGGGACGATCATCATTTAACTGTAGGCTACACCGAAGGGTCATCGAGGGACAAAATCATATATTCGAAGGCAACATCCGAGGGACTATGATTTATTTTATGATGATTTAATCGAAGGGTCTTTGCTAAGTATATCCCCACATTCGCGAGACATGACCATTATACCGTAATACCGTAGGGTAACAAAGAGAGGTTCAAGATCGCATATTAAAAGGCAAAGTTTCACAATTAATTAGATAGCCGTAGTCGATTAAGTAATTAGGTCCATATTAAAATCAATACATTAAGATCAATTAAGCCACTAGGGTGGATCTTCACCATGAAATTAATACATTAAAATCAATTGAGTAATTCAGGGTGAATCACCATAAGGGTATCCCACACATAAAGTGGAATACCTAGCCGGCCATTTCCTCGGGAATATGTAAACCTTTACACAATTCAGCACACGGGTTAGAGCATCAAAGTAAAGTATAATTGAAAATTGCACTACAACACAACAGTCATAATCTCAGGCCAAATGATGCAGAATTATAATAAGTCTTGGTTAGATAGACATAAGGCAGAATAGAAAAGAAACAAAGCAGCCACTGTCCCGTTCGCCTCTGCTTCGCCTAGCGAAGGCTCAGCGAATGCTCGCTACAGGCTCGCTTAGCGATGTGCTAGCGAGCGGCCACGGGTTTGGAGTTTGACAGCAGCATGACCTCCGAAAACCTGAACTTGTATGGCACTTGATTACAGGAATAGCATGGACAAACATTCATGATATTCAAGCATGTTTAAGTTCGCATGTGAAATCAAATTACGTATTCGAAACTTTAATCATGATGCTTTATGTATATAGAGATTACCGATTAAAAGCATAAAACAATAGTGATGCGCAAACCTGCTTGCAACTCAGCTGCTATGTTGAAGAGACTGATCGCTTTTGGTATCGGATGGAGTTGGGCGGCGGTAGCTTCGGAGCGGAGGAGCGGAGGAGCGGCCTTCAGGGTTTCTTTATTCGGAACTCTCTAAGGTAGCCTCCAGGGTTTCTGTGCCAGGGTTTCCATCTCTCTTCATGCTTTTTTTCGTGACTGAAGCTTGGCTATTTATAATGCTCTTGTTGTGACCTAATGGGCTCAGAATGAAGCCCGAAAATTCTGATGTCTGCCAGCTTCGCTAGGCGAGCGTGTAGCGAACGTTCGCTAGGCGAGCGTGCCAGTTTGGGCCATTTTCTGGATTGGGCCACTCGTGAGCTGGGCCTTTGTTCCTTTAAGATCAGTGTCATAAAAATGAGTCGGAGTGCCCTGAAAAATGTCTTGAAATATTAATGGGCAAATTTTGGGGTATGACACCGGGCCACCATTTTCTTTGCTCCAATGATCAGATTAAACGTCTTACTTTATACTTCAACTTTGTCCTTGATGATTGATGCCCAAAAAATGCAAGGATTTCAAGTTGTGAAGCCATGAAGTTGGTATCATAAAATTAAAACACTTAAAAAAAATTTCAACCAAATCTGCCTTCAAAAAGTGGCTTACTTGATCATCACTTTTCACAATGATCCATATTGATTCAAGGAAAACTACCAACATGAAAGTTTTAGAGGATGGTCATAGCTTTCCAAAAAGTCCAAGATCATGAAATTATCATATTTGAGCTAGGCGTTTCAAAGAGATGAAGTTGGCTCTCCAAATCTGAATTTTGGGTCATTTTCATGACAGGTTCATCATGCAACCTTGAGACAAAGCTTCATAATCTTACTTTGCAGACTATCTTGCTTCTAAATCTCACCTTAATCATAATATTACACAAACCCTTGGTGCATTACACAAGGAATTGAGCCATTGACCAAGTCTTAATGCCATATTTGGAAGGTTTTGCAAAAAACTTTATATCCATTTTGATAAAGGCCAACTTTTCCAACCACTCTTGCATTGAGCTTCCAACTTGTTTCTTCTGATCACACTTAACCTTTAAACAAGAAAGAAACATACTAAACCTCAAGAAAAGAACCTCTAAACTCCTCCTTTCACTCCACCTTTTCATCATGATCCACTATGCATTTTTGTGCAAAATGAAACCAAGTCACCAAACTAGCATTCCAATTGAACCAAGATTATTTTCTACAAGTTACATGAACCATATGGAGCCTCTATAAATATAGAGACAATCCTCATAACTCAATACACCAGAATTGACACAAAAACTCCATTGTAGCAAATTCTCCAAACCTCAAACTTCCAAATTCCATTGTGCTTGTATTTTCTCCAAACTTCAAACAACTTCTAAACATCCATTAGAAGTTGTCCAAACACTTTAACAACTTCTGTAACATCCCTACCATCATCTTCCAAATCAAATTTTCATAGCTTTCAACTTGATTTGGAAAGGAAGAACCAAGCACTCTCAGCTCAAGTCAGGCATTCAAACACCTTCCTTGAGGTGTAAGGAAGTTGTTCAGATCATAAAATCACATCTGGAACACCCTTATTTCAAAACACGATTTTCATTTTTGAGGTATGTATTAATTTCTGCAATTTATGATTTAAGGCAACATTTTGCATCATTCTTGTTACCATTTCACTTGCCAAGATGTGAGGAACAAAACCCCTATGATCATTGGTCTTAATCGATGATGTTTGGAATTTAATTTTAAATTCAATTTTTAGGCTTCATATGCATTTTGTTTGATTTCTGGATATTTATGAAAAATAAATGAAATTGGTGAGTACAATTAGATTCCTTGCAAAATTCTAAGCAATTTTGGTCTTTACAACTTTTGATTTCGTTAAGAATTGAGAGAGTTAGAGTTTTGATATTAAGTGAAAATGGTGGAAATGATGGACTACGGGATGAATGAGGATGATGAAGTTTGGAGTCATTTTTAAAATTTAAAAGTGACTTTAATATATAGTTTAATTGTTGTAACTTAATACATGAATTAGCATTGTGCCCCAGTGGTAAAACACTGGTTTGTTAAGTTTCTAGGTGTGGGTTTGAACCTAGGTAGTGTAATGTTTATTTTTTCTCACTTGTTAAATGTTCATTTTTCTTCATAACTTCAAATATCCATAACTTCATGATCCCTTAACATTTTTGACCCATTCTTTTTGCCATGTGTTCATGAGAATGTCTATTTTATGATGACACCAAAAAATTCCAAAAATATTATTTATTTCACCACTTTTGATTGGATGGAAAACATGTGATTTTAAGTGTTTTTTTAAGGCTCCTAATTGATTCTTTTGGCTTATGTCTTGTTTGTTCTTGATGTTGAAAGCACACTCTTTTAAATGTTGATTGTTGTCCTTAACATGTTTCAACTTGATTATCTTCATACAATGTATCAATTGATTCACCTTGAAAACATGTTTGAATGAATGGTTAGGAGGTGATTAGGTTTCCACTTAAGTTTGGTCTTATCATGAACTTTGATTCAAGTTTAATGTTTATTTTGTGAAGACTTATAATGTGATGCATGTTTGACCTAAATTTATTCATGTTGTGTTTACCATGTACCAATGAATGCTTTTACCATGTCAAATATGATTTTGTCTTCACCATCAATATGTTGTGTCTTGTGATGTTATGTGAAACTTCGTCATGTCTTGTTTATGTTTATCTTAATGCCTAAAAACCATGATTAATATTGTCATCCATACCTCACTCATCTTATGATTGCCATTGTATTTAGCCATATTTTGTGTCTTAATATTAATGCATGTTCAACCTTGTTATTGTTTATATCCAAGGGAAAGGAATCATGACATTATTGTCATTTTGCACGTGTGTGTTCATCTGTATTCTATACAACTTTACTTCCCCTTAATCCAAAAACTTCTAGAAACAATCTTAGGTTCCTCTCAATGTAAACCTTAGGATTTTATCTCTCTCTCTCTCTCTCTCTCTCTCTCTCTCTCTCTCTCTCTCTCTCTCTCTTTCTTATAATCACTTTCATAATAAACTTTGACTTAGGTCATTGTTTTCCCTTTTATTTCTTAATCAAATGCTTCAAAACACTTAAGCATATTCAAGGATCTTTTAATAGACCTAAAAAACACAAACTTAATTCAACCCCTTTTGCCACTTTGGCTTTTCCATGTTTAAAACCTTTTCATAAAAGGATTAGAATGAGTCATCCCTAGTTGAGATTTAAATCTCCTATCCCATAACATTGTTGAGATTGATATTGATTCTTTTCCATTTTGAAGAGGTATGTGGCATACTTGTTGATTCTATATCCAAGTGATAACCCTTATTCCAATTTGATGCAAAGATCTATCTTCCACATGTTTGTGGTAGTTTAAAAGTGAGTTTTCTCCTTAAGATGATAATTTGTCTCTTTCTCATAAAATCAACCCCAACAAATCCCTTCTTACTTTTGAACCCGAACTACGAGGTTTTGATCCTTCACGGGTACGTAGGCATAAGACTCAATGTCTTTCCAAATCATCAAACAATAAAAAGGTGTTCTTTTTCTCATATCCCCAATCAAATAACAAACAATTTTAAACCAAACACATATATTTAAAAGGTTCCTGTAGAGTACTATAAATAATTAGGGTGCTAATTGTAACACCCCGATAAAATATGATAATTATTTAAATTAAGTTAATAGTATATTTATTAATTTAATTAAATAATTAGATTATTATTGGAATATTATTTGGAATTATTATTATTGGAATAATAAGTTGGAATATATATAAAGAGTTCCATTTGGTAAAAAAGGGTTTTTCACGTGAAAACCAGAGAAGCGACAGAAAGTGGAAAAGGGCAAAGAGGAAGAGCAAGAGAGCAAGGGTTGAAGAAGGGAAAAGCTTGAAGCTAAAGGATTGCCGGATTAACTCAGGTAAGGGGGGTTTATCGTCGTTTAATGGGTATTATGGGTTAACATGTAATGGGTAGTAATAAGCCGTTGAATTGACCCTAATTGGGATGATGAGTGCTGAAAAATTGTGATGAATAAGTTATGTTAAAGCTGTAATTGAATCTATAATTGGGTGAATTGTGATTTTCCGAACGTGTAGCTTTTTACGGAATTGGAATCGGAGGTCCGGAAGTCCTCCAACGGCGGAAAATGCGGAGAATTCTGCATTCTGCTTCGTGTTAGCGCAGGAACAGCTTTCTGTCTTGCGTTAACCGGTTAACCCAGGGTGTTAACCGGTTAACACTGTTATGAATTGTGAAATATTGTTGTCTGTCTTGCGTTAACCGGTTAACCCAGGGTGTTAACCGGTTAACACTGTTAAAATGTGCCAGGAAGCGTGTTCTGTGTTGCGTTAACCGGTTAACCCAGGGCGTTAACCGGTTAACACTGTTTGAAATGTAGAAAAACTGATATTTTAAATATTGTGAACAATTGATGATTGGCCTATATTGGTGTATGATATAGGAGGGATCAATTTCCCGTTGTTTTGAGCAGTGTAGGTATTAGTAGAGTGTGCTAATACTGTGATTGATTATGTGGCGTGACATAATATGATTCTGTGATAATTGTATTGATGATGTATGATGGTGTGCATAATGTTGTGAATATATCTATTATGTATGCTATTGTGAATGGACTGTTTATGGCTTAGAGTGTGAGCATATGTCCATTGTGGATTGTTGATGGTTGCATGCTAGGTGATTTAGTGTGCATAATATGGCCTTTATGGTGGTAGCTAATTCCCATGGTGAGGAATTAGTGAGTGAATTATTGTGGATTGTTGTTGATGTTTGCATGCTAGGTGATTTAGCGTGCATAGCATAGCCCTTGGGGTGGTAGCTAATTCCCATGGTGAGGAATTAGTGATGTGAGTCACTAGGTCTCAAATGAGTGGGACTAGTGAGCTTGGTAGCCGTATCTGGATTTGATCGGTGAGGTTGAACTATATGTTCATGAATAGTTGGTACCGCATGCATGGAGTCTCATTGCATAATGTATGTATGGCGTATAATATGAATGGATGTATTCCAATATTATACGTGTGTTTTGTGTTGGGTTGAGTATGATTATGATTTTGAGTTGATGTGCCGTTGCTGAATGTGTGATCTGATTAGGGTGATGAAATATGTTAATTTACTTAGCATTACATGATATTTTATAATGCTTGTTATATCGATTGAGGAACTCACCCTTACAACTATGTTTCAGGTAACGAGCAGTGATTGAGTAGAAGCTAGTGCTTGAAGTCTAGTGTAGTTCCTTAGTGGGTCATGCTCTGGTATATGTAACATCGGGACGGGATGTTTTACCTTGTTTTCATTTGGTTGTTGAATAATTTTACATGTAATGTGTTACATGGTTTGCATATCCGCTGCGAATTGTGCAATATTTTATTTTGATTATTAAATGAGCATGACAAACTATTTTGGTGAATGGTGTGAAGTGTCAAGTGTGACACCCTTAAATTGCATATCTACTCTGATTTATATTTGTTGTTTTAATTAATTATTGGGGTATTTAAGAAGGGTGTTACACTAATACCTTCCCTTTTCATAACACACACCCGTACCTTAGAATCTCCCCCCTTTTTGTTTAGCTTAAGTTTAATCTTATAGCTTTGCATATACATATTGGGTTATTTTTTTAATCTTTTCCCCTTCCTTTAGATAAATTAAAGTTCGGTGGTGATATTTTGATTCATGAGTCAAGTCTAATCAATAGCTTGGTCTCCGATTCTTCACCGCGACAGTTACCAAATCAGTTAATACCCTTCCTATCACCAAGAGCTTGCAGCAAAGCTTGGAGATGAAGTAACAAAAATCTAAGTTTTGATTCAACGATAGATAGATGCAAATATACTAAAAAAACAATGCTCTAAGCTAATTGAAAATTTACACTATTATAAGATTAAAATTATCGTTATAATTGTTAGAGTTGTCACCAATTAGTTGGATTGCGTTTTACATAGAAAGAATAAAATCAAATGCAAAGATATAACTTGAACTTAAATCTTTGAGTAAGATCCTTAACCTAATATAATAAATCATGCCCAACTTTCCAAGAACAACCATAATACATATAGCCAAAATGGAAAAATAAACAGTGTGGGTGCTTTCTTCCATTAAGATATGTTTTGAATGATGTAAAAACTAGGAAATAACGTTTATGTACATTGGACGGTATCACCCAAGTCTAGCTGTGCATTTTATCATTCTTATATTATGAAGCATGTCAACATTGTTGGAAATGGTCTGGAAAATACTTGTGCATCAAAATATTGGATTGAGCATGAGAAACTTGGTTTTAAGTGAAAGATCCTCATTATAGGTCGACACATACGACTATAATTCGACCTATAAATGACTTTTTTAAACTTCAGGTTGACATATAGAAGGTACAAGTTGACACGTACGCTGCAATATTAAAGTCTGCATCTTCTGTCTCATGTGTCGAGTCTTCAGGTCGACCTATAGGCAACACATAACCTTACAGGTCGACACATGCTTCCAACAGGTCGACACATGACTCGTATAGGCCGACCTATTGATTAAATTTTTTGAAAAATCACATTTGTTTCCATTCCTTTTGCATTCCTTTTTCCTCTTCTGAGTCTTACACATATATATACTTGGTACATGCATGTTTCTCTAGCAAGGTTTCTAGAGTGAGTAAAACCTACATGAATCCAGGATTTCAAAGCATCTCATGATCTTCAATTCAACCTATGCACACACACAATCAAACTACACATAATCATTTTTTGATTGGGTGTCATCTGTAACACCCCGATAATATAATGGTAATTATTTAAATTAAGTTAATAAAATATTTATTAATTTAATTAGATAATTGGATTATTATTATTATTATTTTGGAATTATTGAATTATTATTATTATTGGGATAATAAAATAAAGTGGAAAATATATAAGTGTGAAATAAGGAAAAAGAGTCCCATTTGGTAAAGAAAAGGTTTTCACGTGAAACAGAGAAGCGATTGAGAAAGTGGAGAAAGGGCAAGAGGAAGAGCTAGAGAGCAAGGGTTGGAGAACGGAAAAGCTTGAAGCTCAAAGTTGCCGGATTAACTCAGGTAAGGGGGGTTTATCGTCGTTTAATGGGTATTATGGGTTAGCATGTAATGGGTAGTGATAAACCGTTGAATTGACCCTAATTGGGATTGTCGAATGCTGAAAATTGTGATGAATATGTTGTGTAAAAACTGAAATTTAACCTGTAATTGAGTGTGTTGTAATTCCCCTAACGTATAGCTTTTTACGGAATTGGAATCGGAGGTCCGGAAGTCCTCCAACGGCGGAAAATGCGGAGAATTCTGCATTCTGCTTTGTGTTAGCGCAGGAACTACTGTTTTGTCTGCGTTAACCGGTTAACCCAGGGTGTTAACCGGTTAACACTGTTGCGAATTATGAAATTAGTGTTGTTTTGCCTGCGTTAACCGGTTAACCCAGGGCGTTAACCGGTTAACACTGATACGTTTTGGGCAGTAAGCGTGTTTTGCCTGCGTTAACCGGTTAACCCAGGGCGTTAACCGGTTAACGCTGTTGCAGAGTGGAAAAATTGTTAATTTAAATGTTGTGTGCCTAATTGGTGGTTGCCTATATCAGTGTGTGATATGGTAGGGATTATTTCCCGCTGTTTTGAGCAGTATAGGTATTAGTAGAGTGTGCTAATATTGTGTTCAATTATTTGAGATGATACGATGTTTTGACAAATGTG
Organism: Lathyrus oleraceus; assembly: GCF_024323335.1. Classification (NCBI taxonomy): domain Eukaryota; kingdom Viridiplantae; phylum Streptophyta; class Magnoliopsida; order Fabales; family Fabaceae; genus Lathyrus; species Lathyrus oleraceus. The sequence continues at coordinate 107,658,342 of NC_066585.1, forward strand.
TTGATGATGTATGATGATATGCATAATGTTGTGAATGTATATATTATGCATGTATTTGTAAATGGGCTGTTATATGGCTTAGAGTGTGAGCATGTGTCCATTGTGGATTGTTGTTGATGTTGCATTGCTAGATGATTAGCGTGCATAGCATAGCCTTGGGGCTGTAGCTAATTCCCATGGTGAGGAATTAGTGAGTGAATTATTGTAGATTTGTTGTTGATGTCTGCATGCTAGATGATTAGTGTGCATAGCATAGCCTTTGGGGCTGTAGCTAATTCCCATGGTGAGGAATTAGTGAGTGAGTCACTAGGTCTCAAATGAGTGGGACTAGTGAGCTTAGTAGCCGTATCTGGATTTGATCGGTGAGCTTGAACTATATGTTCAAGAATAGTCGGTACCGCATGTGTGGAGTCTCATTGCATAATGTATGTATGGCGTATAATATGAATGGATGTATTCCAATATTATACGTGTGGTTGTGTTGACATTGAGTATGAGTATGATTGAGTTGATATTGTCGTTGCTGAATGTGTAATCTGATTTGGGTGATGAAATGTGTTATTTACTTAACATGACATGATAATTTATAATGCTTATTATATCGATTGAGGAACTCACCCTTACAACTATTTTTCAGGTAACGAGCAATGAGTTGAGTAGAAGCTAATGCTTGGAGTCTAGTGTAGTCTCCTTAGTGGGTCGTGCTCTGATAGATGTAACATCGGGATGGGATGTTTTAACTTGTTTTAAATGTTTTATTGTTAGTTATGAACCATTTTACATGTAAAGTTTTACATGATTGATGAGATTTCTATCCGCTGCGTTTTATGCAAATGCTTATGTTTTGAATTAATAAAAGAGCATGACCGTTATATTGGTGAATGGTGTGTAGTAACTGTGTGACACCCTTGATTGCATATTACTCTGATTGACACTTTGTTATTTTAATTAAATAATTGGGGTATTTAGAAGGGTGTTACATTAGTGGTATCAGAGCATAGTTGGTCGAGTCGAGTCGTAATTATTCTGTTTCCCCTGTACGGGATAGGTGTTGTGTAACCCTATCAGTACTTATTGTTTTAGCTTGTTGGGTTTTCAGAATAGAGATGGCTGGAAGAGGTAGAGACGATGCTGCGATTGCTGAGGCTCTGGGTATGCTAGCTGGAGTACTTGGAGGGAATCCGAATGTTGTGGGGATGGGAGCTGCTCGTCAATTGAGTGAGTTCCAGAAGAACAATCCTCCAATGTTCAAGGGAGCATACGATCCAGATGGCGCTCAGAAGTGGTTGAAGGAGATAGAGAGAATCTTCCGAGTGACTGAGTGTGCCGATAACCAGAAGGTCAGGTTCGGTACGCATATGCTGTCAGAAGAAGCAGATGATTGGTGGGTTGCTACCCGCACTGAGTTGGAATCTGCTGGAAATGCTGAAATCACTTGGGCTATGTTCAGAGAGAGATTCCTGAGGAAGTACTTTCCAGAAGATGTCAGAGGAAAGAAAGAGATAGAGTTCTTGGAATTGAAGCAGGGCAATCGGTCGGTTACTGAGTATGCTGCTAAGTTCACAGAGCTGTCGAAGTATTACACTCCCTATAGTGAGGCTGCTGGAGAATTTTCGAAATGTGTGAAGTTTGAGAACGGGTTACGTCCCGAGATCAAACAGGCTATTGGATATCAGCGGATCAGAGTGTTTTCTGACTTGGTTGACTGTTGCAGGATTTTTGAACAGGATTCCAAAGCCAGAGCAGAGAGCTATCAGCAAAGGATTGATAGGAAAGGCAAGAATCAGAATGATCGTGGAAAACCGTATGCAGCTGGCAAAGGTTTTCAGAGACAGAGTGGGATGAAGAGGCCTAGTGGGGGAGACTCTAGTGCCCCTGCTAAGTGTTATAGATGTGGTCGGGCTGGACATCGTGTCCATGAGTGTACCAGTGCTGAGATGAAGTGTTTCAAGTGTGGCAAAGGTGGTCATTTGGCTGCAGAGTGCCGGTTGAAGACTGTAACTTGTTTCAACTGTGGAGAGGTGGGTCATATCAGTCCCCAGTGTCCTAAGCCGAAGAAAGAGAATCAGTCAGGAGGCAAGGTCTTTGCCTTATCGGGTTCTGAGACTTCTGCAGATGATCGCTTGATCAGAGGTACGTGTTATATTAATGGCTTTCCTCTTGTAGCTATTATTGACACAGGTGCGACTCATTCCTTTATATCTTTGGATTGTGCTGTGAAACTTAAGTTAGAGATATCTGAGATGTATGGTAGTATGGTGATTGATACTCCTGCGAAGGGTTCAGTGACTACTACTTCAGTTTGTTTGAATTGTCCTTTGAGTATTTTTGGTAGAGACTTTGGAATGGACCTTGTGTGTCTTCCACTAGTACAGGTTGAGGTTATCCTGGGTATGAACTGGTTGGTGTTTAACCGAGTTTCTATCAATTGTTTTGATAAGACTGTGATATTTCCTGAGGTTGAGGAAGGAAAGGATTTGTTTCTATCAGCGAGACAAGTGGATGAGGCAGTAGCAGATGGGGCAGAGTTGTTTATGCTGTTCGCGACTTTGGAGGCTAAAGATAAACTGGTGATTTGTGATCTAGCCGTGGTGTGTGATTTTCCTGATGTGTTTCCTGAAGAAGTGAATGAATTGCCGCCAGAGCGTGAAGTTGAGTTCTCGATTGATTTGGTACCTGGTACTAGACCGATATCGATGGCTCCGTACCGTATGTCTGCTGTTGAGTTAACTGAATTGAAGAGTCAGTTGGAAGATCTGTTGGATAAGAAGTTTATTCGTCCGAGTGTGTCACCGTGGGGTGCACCAGTGTTATTGGTTAAGAAGAAAGAAGGTACTATGAGGTTGTGTGTGGACTACAGGCAACTGAACAAAGTGACGATCAAGAATCGGTATCCTTTACCGAGGATTGATGATCTGATGGACCAGTTGGTTGGTGCGAGTGTGTTCAGCAAGATAGATTTGAGATCTGGGTATCATCAGATACGTGTGAAAACTGAGGATATTCAGAAGACCGCTTTCAGAACAAGGTATGGACATTATGAGTATTCTGTAATGCCTTTTGGTGTGACTAATGCGCCTGGAGTATTCATGGAGTATATGAATAGGATTTTCCATCCGTACCTAGACAAGTTTGTTGTGGTGTTTATTGATGACATTTTGGTGTATTCGAAATCTGAAGAAGAGCATGCTGAGCATTTGAGAATGGTTTTAAGAGTTCTACGAGAAAAGAAGTTATTTGCTAAACTGTCAAAGTGTGAATTTTGGTTAGAAGAGGTTAGTTTTCTTGGTCATGTGATTTCAAGAGGTGGTGTTGCTGTTGATCCTTCTAAGATAGAAGCGGTGTCTAAGTGGGAAGCTCCGAAGTCTGTTGCTGAGATTCGCAGTTTCCTGGGTTTGGCTGGTTACTATAGGAAATTTATTGAGGGATTTTCTAAGTTGGCGTTACCGTTGACGATGTTGACTAGAAAGGGGCAAGCATTTGTTTGGGACTCAAAATGTGAAGAAGGTTTCCAAGAGTTAAAGAGAAGGTTGACTACTGCTCCTATTCTGATATTACCGAGTTCGTCGGAATCATTTGAGGTTTACTGTGATGCTTCATTGTTGGGTTTGGGTGGTGTGTTGATGTAGAATAAGCAGGTTATAGCTTATGCTTCGAGACAACTGAGGATTCATGAAAGGAATTATCCGACGCACGATTTAGAGTTGGCAGCTGTGGTATTTGTTCTGAAATTATGGAGGCATTACTTGTATGGGTCAAGATTTGAGGTTTTCAGTGACCATAAAAGTTTAAAGTATTTGTTTGATCAGAAAGAGCTGAATATGAGACAGAGGAGATAGTTAGAATTTCTGAAGGATTATGACTTTGGTTTGAATTACCATCCGGGTAAAGCAAACGTAGTGGCTGATGCATTGAGTCGGAAATCATTGCATATGTCTATGTTAATGGTTAAAGAATTGGATTTAATTGAGCAGTTTAGAGACTTGAGTTGGTGTGTGAGAGTACTCACAATAGTGTTAAATTGGGAATGTTGAAGTTAACGAGTGGTATTCTGGATGAGATCAGAGAGGGTCAGAAATCCGATGTGCTTTTGGTTGATAAGTTGACTCTAGTGAATCAAGGTCAAGGTGGTGAATTCAGAGTTGATGAGAATGGCATTTTGAAATTTGGTAATCGGGTGTGTATTCCGGATGTTACCGAACTTAAGAAGAGTATTCTAGAAGAAGGACATCGTAGTGGCCTGAGTATTCATCCTGGAGCTACGAAGATGTATCATGATTTGAAAAAGTTATTTTGGTGGCCGGGAATGAAGAAAGAAATTGCGAGTTTTGTTTATTCCTGTTTGACTTGTCAGAAGTCAAAGATTGAGCATCAGAAGCCGTCTGGGCTAATGCAACCGTTGACTATTCCAGAGTGGAAGTGGGATAGTATCAGTATGGATTTTGTTTCTGGTTTACCGAGGACAAGTAAGAATTGTGAAGCTATTTGGGTAATTGTTGACAGATTGACAAAGTCGGCTCATTTCATTCCGATCAGAATGGATTATCCGTTAGGGAGATTAGCCGAGTTGTATATTGAGAAGATTGTAAGTTGCATGGTATTCCGTCTAGTATTGTTTCAGACAGAGATCCTAGATTTACATCGAAGTTCTGGGAAGGTTTGCAGAGGGCTTTGGGAACTAAGCTGAGATTGAGTTCTGCATATCATCCGCAGACTGATGGTCAGACTGAGAGGACGATTCAGTCACTAGAGGATCTTTTGAGGGCTTGTGTTTTGGAAAAAGGAGGTGCTTGGGATTGTTATTTACCTTTGATTGAGTTTACCTACAACAATAGTTTTCATTCGAGTATTGGTATGGCACCGTTTGAAGCTTTGTATGGTAGGAGATGTCGGACACCTTTATGTTGGTATGAGTCCGGTGAGAGTGCTGTGGTTGGACCGGAGATTGTTCAACAGACTACGGAAAAGATTAAGATGATTCAGGAGAAGATGAGAATTGCTCAGAGTCGTCAGAAGAGTTATCATGATAAGAGGAGGAAGTCACTTGAGTTCCAAGAGGGAGATCATGTGTTTCTTCGTGTTACTCCGATAACTGGTGTTGGGCGAGCTTTGAAGTCGAAGAAGTTGACACCTCGATTTATTGGTCCTTATCAGATTTTGGAGAGGATAGGAGAGGTAGTCTATCGTATCGCTTTACCGCCGTCGCTTGCGAATTTGCATGAGGTTTTTCATGTGTCTCAGCTGAGGAGGTACATTCATGATCCGTCGCATGTAGTCCAAATAGATGATGTACAGGTGAGAGATAACCTGACTGTTGAAACATCACCTATGAGGATTGAGGATCGAGAGTTGAAGCAGTTGCGGGGTAAAGAGATTGCCTTGGTGAAGGTAGCTTGGGGAGGACCAGCAGGTGGCAATGTGACTTGGGAACTGGAGAGTAAGATGAAGGAGTCTTACCCAGAGTTGTTCGCTTGAGGTATGTTTTCGAGGACGAAAACTCTTTTAGTGGGGGAGAGTTGTAACACCCCGATAATAATATGGTAATTATTTAAATTAAGTTAATAAAATATTTATTAATTTAATTAGATAATTGGATTATTATTATTATTATTTTGGAATTATTGAATTATTATTATTATTGGGATAATAAAATAAAGTGGAAAATATATAAGTGTGAAATAAGGAAAAAGAGTCCCATTTGGTAAAGAAAAGGTTTTCACGTGAAACAGAGAAGCGATTGAGAAAGTGGAGAAAGGGCAAGAGGAAGAGCTAGAGAGCAAGGGTTGGAGAACGGAAAAGCTTGAAGCTCAAAGTTGCCGGATTAACTCAGGTAAGGGGGGTTTATCGTCGTTTAATGGGTATTATGGGTTAGCATGTAATGGGTAGTGATAAACCGTTGAATTGACCCTAATTGGGATTGTCGAATGCTGAAAATTGTGATGAATATGTTGTGTAAAAACTGAAATTTAACCTGTAATTGAGTGTGTTGTAATTCCCCTAACGTATAGCTTTTTACGGAATTGGAATCGGAGGTCCGGAAGTCCTCCAACGGCGGAAAATGCGGAGAATTCTGCATTCTGCTTTGTGTTAGCGCAGGAACTACTGTTTTGTCTGCGTTAACCGGTTAACCCAGGGTGTTAACCGGTTAACACTGTTGCGAATTATGAAATTAGTGCTGTTTTGCCTGCGTTAACCGGTTAACCCAGGGCGTTAACCGGTTAACACTGATACGTTTTGGGCAGTAAGCGTGTTTTGCCTGCGTTAACCGGTTAACCCAGGGCGTTAACCGGTTAACGCTGTTGCAGAGTGGAAAAATTGTTAATTTAAATGTTGTGTGCCTAATTGGTGGTTGCCTATATCAGTGTGTGATATGGTAGGGATTATTTCCCGCTGTTTTGAGCAGTATAGGTATTAGTAGAGTGTGCTAATACTGTGTTCAATTATTTGAGATGATACGATGTTTTGACAAATGTGTTGATGATGTATGATGATATGCATAATGTTGTGAATGTATATATTATGCATGTATTTGTAAATGGGCTGTTATATGGCTTAGAGTGTGAGCATGTGTCCATTGTGGATTGTTGTTGATGTTGCATTGCTAGATGATTAGCGTGCATAGCATAGCCTTGGGGCTGTAGCTAATTCCCATGGTGAGGAATTAGTGAGTGAATTATTGTAGATTTGTTGTTGATGTCTGCATGCTAGATGATTAGTGTGCATAGCATAGCCTTTGGGGCTGTAGCTAATTCCCATGGTGAGGAATTAGTGAGTGAGTCACTAGGTCTCAAATGAGTGAGACTAGTGAGCTTAGTAGCCGTATCTGGATTTGATCGGTGAGCTTGAACTATATGTTCAAGAATAGTCGGTAGCGCATGCGTGGAGTCTCATTGCATAATGTATGTATGGCATATAATATGAATGGATGTATTCCAATATTATACGTGTGGTTGTGTTGACATTGAGTATGAGTATGATTGAGTTGATATTGTCGTTGCTGAATGTGTAATCTGATTTGGATGATGAAATGTGTTATTTACTTAACATGACATGATAATTTATAATGCTTATTATATCGATTGAGGAACTCACCCTTACAACTATTTTTCAGGTAACGAGCAATGAGTTGAGTAGAAGCTAATGCTTGGAGTCTAGTGTAGTCTCCTTAGTGGGTCGTGCTCTGATAGATGTAACATCGGGATGGGATGTTTTAACTTGTTTTAAATGTTTTATTGTTAGTTATGAACCATTTTACATGTAAAGTTTTACATGATTGATGAGATTTCTATCCGCTGCGTTTTATGCAAATGCTTATGTTTTGAATTAATAAAAGAGCATGACCGTTATATTGGTGAATGGTGTGTAGTAATTGTGTGACACCCTTGATTGCATATTACTCTGATTGACACTTTGTTATTTTAATTAAATAATTGGGGTATTTAGAAGGGTGTTACATCATCTAAATTAGGATTGATAACGTCCAATTAGGTTTGTTATACCGGGAATATTAGGTTGAGATCTTTGAGAGATTCAAATAAGAAAACCGATGTAAGGTTTTCCTTCAATATCTTTAGGGTTTGAAGGTTTTGGACAAGATTGTGCAATTCAGATCCGATCGAGTGAAAGCCTTGGGACTAGGTGTGTTGTGCAATGGAGTAGCATGAAATAGTGGATCGTGTTGACAAATCTTGGGTTCAACAAGTGTGCGCTTGGGATTAATTCAGTTGGGTGAGAGCCTTGAGACAAGGAGGTTGTGTAAGGAAGTAGCAACAACAGGTGAATTGAAGCGGCATTGTTGGTGACTTGATCAATCTTTGATCAAGGTTTTTGGAGGTGCTAGAGTCAAGAAAAAACTTAGGCATTGTGGGATTTTATTTCTCATCTCTTGTATACATACATTTTCAAAGTAAAATTTATTATATTAATATCTCAATTTGAATTCGAATTAAGGGAGGACGTACCCATAGAGAGGTCAATTGGGGAACTGCCTAAACAAATCCTTGCATACTCTCTCTCTCTCTCTCTCTCTCTTTTAGTTTTTGGGTTAACAAATTATTGATTACTTTGATCTCTTGATCAACATTGTTTGGATAATAAATTTTGAATTCTTTGTTAAATTTTTGTTATTGTAGTAATCACATACCATTTGGTAGTGATTGGATTTCCAAGAACTACAAACACTATACTAATACGCAAACTTTGTTGATTGCATGCAAAGTATTCGACAAATTGTTTCAACTAGTTTTTTGTGCGTTTTTATCATTGGAGATAGACCGTTACTATAGTAGAGTATTCAGTTTAGTGTTTGAAGTATTTATTAATCAACTTGTGGATTACTATCATACAATTGGTACTCTTACGCATATATGGACTTTTCAATAGTAGTTTCGGTTAGACGATTTTGGATCCAAGAAATATTTGGAACTTGCTTCCGCGCCGTAAATTTTTCTAAATAAATTTTTCAAATAAATTTTTAAATTGATATATATTCACCCCCCCCCCCTCTAGATCTAGGACTATCGTCTAACAAACAACACACATAGATGTTGGCAGTACTATTCCAATGTGTGTTGTTTGTTAGACGATAGTCCTAGATCTAGAGGGGGGGGGGGTGAATATATATCAATTTAAAAATTTATTTAGAAAAATTTACGGCGCGGAAGCAAGTTCCAAATATTTCTTGGATCCAAAATCGTCTAACCGAAACTACTATTGAAAAGTCCATATATGCGTAAGAGTATCAATTGTATGATAGTAATCCACAAGTTGATTAATAAATACTTCAAACACTAAACTGAATACTCTACTATAGTAACGGTCTATCTCCAATGATAAAAACGCACAAAAAACTAGTTGAAACAATTTGTCGAATACTTTGCATGCAATCAACAAAGTTTGCGTATTAGTATAGTGTTTGTAGTTCTTGGAAATCCAATCACTACCAAATGGTATGTGATTACTACAATAACAAAAATTTAACAAAGAATTCAAAATTTATTATCCAAACAATGTTGATCAAGAGATCAAAGTAATCAATAATTTGTTAACCCAAAAACTAAAAGAGAGAGAGAGAGAGAGAGAGAGTATGCAAGGATTTGTTTTGGAAGTTCCCCAATCGACCCGCTATGGGTACGTCTGCCCTCAATTTGAATTTGAATTGAGATATTATTATAATAAATTTTATTTTGCAAATGTATGTATACAAGAGATGAGAGATCAAATCCCACAAATCCTAAGTTTGTTCTTGACTCTAGCACCTCCAAAAACTTTGACCAAATATTAATCAAAACACCAATAATGCCGCTTAAATTCACATGTTATTGCTACTTCCTTGCACGACCTCCGTGTCTCAAGGATTTCACCTGACTGAATTAATCCCAAGCACACATTTGTTGAACCCAAGATTTGTCAACATGATCCACCGTTTCATTCTACTCCCTTGCACGACACACCTAGCCCCAAGGCTTTCACTCGATGAGATTCAAATTGCACAATCTTGTCTGAAACCTTCAAACCCTAAATATCTTGAAGGAAAACTCCATACCGGTTTTCTGATTTGAATTCCTCAAAGATCTCAACCCAATATTCTTGGTACAACAAACCTAATTGGACGTTATCAATCCTAATCTAGATGACACCCAATCAAAAAATAATTATGTGTAGTTTGATTGTGTGTATGCATAGATTTAATTGAGGATGCTGAGATGCTTTGAAATCCTGGATTCATGTAGGTTTTACTCACTCTAGAAACCTTGCTAGAGAATGATGCATGTACATGGTATTTATATGTATGTGACCAATAGAGAGCAAAAGGAATGCAAAAGGAATGAAATCAAGAGTGATTTTTCAACATTTTTGTTCAATAGGTCGACTTGTACGAGCCATGTGTCGACCTGGCCGAGGTCACGTGTCAACCTATTAAGGCAATGTGATGCCTATAGGTCGATCTATTCAGTCAACACATAAAACAAGACCTTATAGGCTTTAATACTGCAGCATATGTGTCAACATGTTCCTACAATGTGTCGACCTATGCATTTACGTATGAGCTATGTGTCGACCTATTTCGCGCATGTGTCGACCTGTAATGTGAAATTTTCACCTAAAACCAGTTTTTCATGAATGACACAATATTTTGATGCACAATCTTTTTCCAAGCCATTTCCCTAATGCAAGAATGCTAAAATGTACATCTAGACTCGGATGATACCGTCCAATATACATAAACATTAATCTCTAGTTTTGACATCATATAAATACCTATCTAAACGGAAAGATGCACTCACATAAATACTGAGATTGTTCTTTCAAAGGAAACCACAAGAGTTATCTTGTAGGAGTTTGACGAAGTTATTGGGGATTATTCAGGCTTTGGGCATATGTCTTCATCTTTAAGTAATTAAACTAATTCGTTCAATTTTTCTATAATTTCTTCCTTCTTTGCTTTTTTCGGAAATTCATAAACACTTTCATCTCTTGATTTAAGAATTAAATCCTATTTCTGATTCCAATTCTTAACTCTTAGATATTTATTAGTGACAAACGTTCTAATTTTATCTCTAACATTTCTGAATTTAGAGAAGCACTTATGAATAAAAATTATTCATTTTTGCATCGTGTGTGTATTCGTTCTTGTTTGATACTTGAACAAACTACATATATCCTCTCAAGAGTCTCCCACATTTTCCAAGCGGATTTGCAATTATAGACATACATAAATTGATTGTCACTTAAAGATATAACTAAGAAATTCATTATTTTGAAATCAATTCAAACTTTCTCTTTTCCTCGGAAATCGGGATTATCTGCTACTTCTCCATTTATATGGTGAGTAGGGATAAATGTACGGTTAATAATTGTTTTTCACAATTCAAAATCAAGACTTTGAATGAATATTTTAAATCTAGTTCCCATAGTTCAAACCTATAACCATTAAATGATAAAGGTGTGTTTAGGAAAGATCTTTTGTTAGAAACAGTGTTGAAAGGCATTCTTCTCCTGAGACGATTAGTTTTTGAACATGAGTTAGCCTCTGATGTCACTTGTTGAACATGCGACTCCACACACAAGAGATGGGGTGAATTATGATGGTTTGAAAAATGACAGTTGAAAACAAAATTGTTTTCAATATCAAAGTTCAAAAATACTTTTAAGTAAACGTTTGAATATCGCAGCAGAAAAATAAAGGTGAAGAAAATAAAGAGATAAGAAAAAATAGATGACATCAGAATTTATAGAGGTTCAGTTTAAATGAAGTGACATATTCCTCTCCCTAAGACTTGATCTTGAGAGTATTCAATAATGCTTATAGGTTTTTAGTAGGTTAAAGGTTAATACAAAAGTAAACAATCTATAAGCAAAATTAATGGCCCAATAAATTGTGTCATAATCCCAATCAATTGGATGATCTAAATAATCGATTATAATTTTCTATTTTGAAAAGATTTGATAGAGAGTCATTATCCTTCATTAAGACACTGTCACAATCAATTATGAATACAATTTTCCCTTGTCCACTCGATTGAGAATTTGCTCCAATTGATTGGACAATTCAAAATACTTGCCCCAATCATTCAGACAATTTCTAATTCATACAACTAAGCTCTAAAACATTTTGGGTTATTTTCTTTGAAAAATAGAGACTTTAAAAAAGATTTTAGTGAGTGTGAGATTTATCCATAATATTTTACGAAAATGCTCTTGTGTTTTACAAAACACTTATCACTCATATACAATCAGGCGAGCTTTCACATTTCTTCTCTTTCACAATATAAAACTTCAATACTTTTTCGAATACACCAATCATATAAGCACTTGTTTGAGTCTTCTTAGAGATGAGGCTTGAGATATCTTCAAGTTGGATGCCATCATCAGAAGATATCAAGGGTGATCGTTAAACCTTAACTCTTCGACTTTATTTGAATGAAGAACTTGAACAAACTATCTTATGTATCTTTGACAACTTGAAATACTTTTTTTTAGTCGAGATGCATTTTTACAAATTGTCATCAAAGATGAATTATCATGTGAGACATGTCTTGTACTTATGTGTTTTCTTTTCTTTTTCTAAATATAAGCACATTTTTAGAGAGAAAATTAAAATATTAGTAAGTTTTTTTTATAATTAATTTATTAAATTAATTTCTTGTAATTCATCTAATCTTTTGTTGAAACTCTTGATTAGTATTAGATTGGGAATCTTGATCTCTTCTTAGTAGTAAATCATTTTAAATCAAATTAAGTAAACATATTCTTGTTTTTTATCTTGTTTTTGCTATTATGGTGTTTTTTGAACTAGTCTATAAGATTATCATTACTTGACAGTTTTTAGTCCCACGCACCAAGTTATTGGTGTATTTGATCTTTCAATTTTTCACCATACATGCAATAACCTTCCACCCTCATCACAACTAACACCACCCCACCTATATTCCCTATCCACACCTTCAATATTCCCCTAAGCATATGTTTCTTGATAAGAGAATAAGACAGTAATTAATCATACAAAAATAACCAAGTTGCAACAAATCAATCATCAAGCCCAAGAATATTAAATAAAATAAGCCCTTCAATGAGCTGTTTGACAGGTACTAGTACCAATGTGAACTCCAAATTGATTCGTCTAAATTTACATAGAATTAGTCAAAAAATGGAGTACCAAGAACCATTATTCAATAAATTAGAATTAAAAAATTATTTATTTAACCAAAACGTTTAATCTTTTATGACTTTTCTTGATTGGATTTTAAATTATTATTATTAAAATGGAAATGAAATCATTTTATGACTTTTCATTGTGTAATGTGTTACACGTGCTTTTTCATTCTTCAAAACCGAATCATGGTTTTTGTCCCATGTTTAATGACTAAATTGATTTCTTTTATTTAATTACCAAGCAAAGTGACATTGGACAATAAGATACTTAGGGCTATTTGAAAGGTCTTTAAAAACTGTTTTTCTATATTTAAAAATTAAAAATTTTAAAACATGTTTGTTGAATTTATTTTTAAAATTGAAAATAAGAAATAGTTAAAACTATATATTCATTAATAATATGAGATTAATTGTTATGCACTGTCAGTATAAAAAAAAATTATACCGTCAATACATCACAATCATCTGTTTATATAATTTTTTAAGTGTTTCAAATAAAAGTCAAATATTTTAAATAAATCAATATTTGTGATTAACTGAAAGTGTAAAAAATCTTTATACTGTCTGTGTATATGAATTAAATTCTAATAATATTATAGTAAATAAATGAGAATATATTATTATAAATAAATATAATATTAAAACTGATTTAGAAGTTGTTCTCTCTGTAATTTGTTAATTTACAATAATTAATAACAAGTCATATTGAATAATATTTTAAAAAAATAAACCATTGTTATTGTTATAAATTTGTTATAAAAATATTAGTTAAAAAAGTTAAAAAATTTTGATCAAATATTAATGATAATGTAGTTGAAAGTGATTTCTTAAAAGAATAATTAATATAAAATAAAAAATTATTTTTAAATATTATTTTAATTAAAATTTGCATAATTCTTTTTTAATATTTATTTGAATACGCACACACTCGCACATACACACATACATATATCGGCCGGACAAACTCAATGATTCTCAGATAACCACTCTTAAAATGTTAGAATCCTTTCATGATTTAGAATTATCATATAGATAAATAAAGACAATCTAAGTCTAAGTGTGACATTATTCTCATTATTATTTTACTTACTAGTCTAAATGTGTTATAGTGAGATGGACTTCCGCTAAAACATATACCTTCCGTCCCATATTATAAACAAATTTCATCTTTTTAAATTCATTAAATAATGAATATATATATATATATATATATATATAATATATATATATATATATATATATATATATATATATATATATATATATGTGAACGCCTTGATGAATTGATGTATTTGATTGTTCTTCAAACTCTTGAATTTTTCTTTAAATTATTCATTCCGTTCCGTTTCAAATGTTTTTTTTTTTACTTTTTATTTCTACCAAAAAAATTAATCATTATTATTTTTTAAATAATAATTTTATTTATTTATAATATTTTTAATTATTTATTAAATTTATTTTTATTTATCTTTCATTATAATAATTATTTATAAATAATTTTAACAAAAAAATATTTAATATTAATTTTATAAATGACAATTAAAGAAGAACAGAAAAATTATCAATAAAATGAATATCTATTTTTTGTCATTAAGTAAATCATTTTTTAATAATAATATACCTGTTATTATAGTTAAACTTACCACGAACCCAACTTGCGTACCGATTCTTTATACTCACCTAGTAGCGAATTGTCAACGGTGTGACTATGATTTGAATTGCAACTATCTTTCACTAAACATGAAAAACAAATCTAAACCAATAATTAATTGAAATGAAACAAAACTGAGGCAGCTAATAAAATACAATATTCCATTTAATCCTTTGGAACAATTAATTACAAAGAGAAAAGATAACAAATATACACACTCAAGGTATTTCCCGGAAAACTTTCTTATCCAGGAAATTGATAAAACGTTCAGCATAAACTTTAGGATCTGTTACTGATATAGTTAAAGGATCAAACTTTATTGATTTGTAGGTATGCTCAATTTTCTTTTTGATATTATATTCCTGCAATATATCAATTATTCCCATGTAGAGTACCACATCATAAACCTCAAAAAGCTCTACTTCTGATTCTTCCACTTTATCATCTTGAATTAAGCTTGTAGCTTGAGCTGGCATGTTCACTCCTAACTGCACTTGCAACCTGACCAATATCGTGCGCGGCATGAGAACAGTTATTATATGTGCGACGCGGGATGAGAAACAATGTTATTATAAGATAAGATACCTTGCAATACCGGGAAGTAAAAGATCGGCTTCCCTGTTACCAATGGAGTATGCTCTCAATGGATTTCCTCGAATGTGAGGTCCAGGCGTGGACTTGACAAAGCTGGGCTCGTGCGCAACTAATAACAACCCTTTAGGAATAATCGACTGATCCGCTTGTTTGAGTGGACCTGATGCAAGAAAAACACGTCGAAAAGATTTCAATGTCGATATGTTTGTTAGAAATACTTCATATCACATTCTAAATAACTGGAACTGAAAGGAGATATTCACCATTTGCAGAAGGTACAGGTAAACTTGACTGACGCGGTAATGGTCCGGGAGTTTCAACGAATGCCTTTAGATTCTCTGGAGCTCTAAAATGTAATCCCAAAAGAAGACTGTAATCGATTATGTGCTGAGATTCCAAAAACTTGCAGTCTAGAGAAATTTGCCTGAATCAGAAACATTTAGACTCAGAATTTTCACGACTTTCGCTACAATTGCAATAGCAGGATCTAACAAGTTGCAATGGCAATATATGTTCTACCTAGAAGAACAAAATTGTTACACATTTCTAGATACATTAACAAGTATAAGCAAGATAGATTAGATTGCTTGCGATAAAAGTTACTCGTGTAAAATAGGAACTTACTTGAACAAGGATTCTCGCAATATTTTGTCCATATGAAATTCATATTTTAGATCAAGATCTTTCAACGTTGCATCGCTGTTAATTTTATCTTTGCTTATATATCTTCCTTGAGAAGACCCCTTCAGATCGTAACGACGGTGGATATGAAGTTCTGTGCAAAACATATTTCCCATGACAACGAACCGTACCTAATGAAGAAATACTTCTAGTTAAACCTATTAACAAGATGAAAGGAGTAAAGGCGGATATTAATTAGGTAATACCTTTTTCCCACCTATCAGTGTTATTCGATGGATCCCGAAGAATTTTGTAATGAGAGTATTTTCATAACTTCCTACATGATGGTAGTATTTAGGAAGCATATTGAGCAGAACCTACAGCAAGAGGAATGTATGCACATGATCAAGAAATTCATATAACAGTTGATGATTCAAACCAAAATAGGTGACTACAAACCTTAAGCTCAGACTTTTTTAGTGTCTTTATCACAAATTTGTCATCATGAGAAATAAAGAATATGCTGCCACTTTTTCCTGGAGAAGTTATATCCTTTAGACCAGAGTCGCCGCAAATAGACATCATGTACTCCGCGGCGTCCAATTTGAACATCTCTCTCAAATTCCTGGAAATATATGAAATCACATTGAGAATATGCTTCTAATCGTAAAATCATATATACATGTAACTCTGATAGTGAATACCTAAAGACCATAGGGCAATAATCTTTCCAGTAGAAGTCTAAAGAACTGTGTGGAGGAGTCAATTGTGAACCCTTCTTGGGGAAGTACATCCTTATCCTAGCTCTTTCTCCAAAATCAGACGATCGAACCTCGCGCGCAGGAACCGGTGTAATTTTTCCTACAGTGTACCTGAGATATGGTTTCAAAAAGTTCAAATCAATGCTTCATATAATACTAGTAACTATGAATACTAGATATGGCTTTCCAAAATACTATTAAAGATCAAATAATTTATACCTGATTCCAAGCTGCAAATTAAGCTTCAGATAATAGCTTCGGCGGTTTTGAATTTTGCCCACAAATGATTTCTTTTTGACTTGCTTCACACTAAACTTATTTTGCCTTTTGATCTTATTATGCGGTATTTCGGAAAATTTTCGAATTCTCTCCACAAGTAGAACTCCTTGCATATACTCCCTTTCAAAAGCCATATTACTCTTACCAGATACCTCAGATGGATCGTCATTAGATGTCTGCGATAATGCAGATGAGGAATCACGGCATATACAATCTTCAGAAGAATTATGATGTTCCCAATTCGCATCCAACAACGAAGTCCTTAGAGATAAATGACGCGAAATTTTCGATATGCCTTTGGCTCGAGGTTTATCAGAGAGACTACGGTTAATTCTTGGATTCGGAACCTTAAAACTGTTATCGTCGCTATTAAAAACGCTACACCATTTCTTTAGAGACGGTTGTCTGCTACCAACGGGATAGAACGTTCCTTTTCCGTCCTTTAGGCCCATACTCCATGTTCCAATATAAAGTCCTCCATCTGAAAATCGATAAACTCCGGACCCTTCTCTAAGTCCATTTAACCAAAAACCATCGAAAATGTCACCGTTATACCACTTCATAATCCCTCTTCCGTCTATTTTCCCTTTCTTCCAATTTCCAATGTAGATACTTCCGCTGTTCCAAGTAAATTTTCCACAGCCTTCGCGGATTCCTTCTTTCCATAAACCATCGTAGTTATTTGCGTTCCAATACACCTTTCGTCCGACCCCATGATGCGCGTCCATCCTCCATCCGCCTGTGTAAACACAACCATTCGATTCTGTAAATGTGCCTTGACCGTGAAGGTAACCCCCGGAGAATTCACCCTCGTACTTTGATCCTGATGTCCATGTAATTAGTCCTTTCCCTGTCATCTTTCCATCGATCCAATCTCCTTCGTATATTGTTCCGTCCGACCATGTGTACTTTCCGTTGCCATGGGGATGTATACCCTTGAATTGCCCAATGTAGACATCACCATTGGAAAGGGATTTCTCTTCAAAACTACACTTACAAGAAACAGTTAAATCACAATACATTACAAAATACAAAACTTCTGAGAATGAATAAGAAAGAGCAATAGTTTCTATGAATATTACCTTCCCTTGTCCTCCATAACTTGAAGAATTTCACCGATTTATTTCGATAACTTCAGGAAACATGTTATTTCTTTTAAAAGGCTAAACATGTCGCTCACAGATATGATAAAGAAATTCATCACTTCCTCCACCAGCTTTATATTGTACCTCACCAAAATCTGAAACATATACAATCACAATTAGTCTCAAAACACAACAGAAGAAAGCAAAAACGAATGCAGAAAAACGATTATCTATGAAGCACTGACATAGACACATACACAGACACCGAACATAACATAACATCGACTCATTGATAAAAATCCGAGGAAATGAAATAACTGAATATAATCACATATACTAATCCGCATAAGAGACCAAACACGCATTCAATCAGTAGTGATAATGCTATGAAACTCTCTAAAGTTTACAAAATGAAAAAATATGTTGATTTTCACAAGAGGTATGAAAATCAACAACCTCTAAACTTTTCTATAATCATTGTTAAGGGAGTATAATCAATATAAAAGAAACTGATAAACCTGAAACAATACATTCAAATTCAAACCATATAGATTTCAAAGTTCATACCGATCGAGAAACTGAATATAATAAAAACCAGATCAAACAGAATAGAACACACACCAGTATAGAAACTTAAAACTAGGAGTGGAAAAAACACAAGTAAAGTTGAGATGAGAAAGATTGAAATTGAAATGACCTTGAATGAAAATTAAGGAATAAACTGGAACTAGGAAGAAGAAGAAGAAGTCATTTGAAGCAAGATAAAAGGTGAAGAATAGAATCGTTGATATGGAAGTGTCTTTATAGCCGACATTAACCGCGCCACCAAATAAAGTAAATAAAAAAAACATGATTGATTTTACCTGTACAGCTAATATATATAGTACTACTAATAAAGACAAACAAAAAGGAACTTGTCTTGTCTCTCGTACATCATTTTTTCTCTTTGACGGTTATTCACTCCTTGCTAAATGATTATTATCATCTAATGAAAGTAAATTATTTTAAATACTATTCTCATTTATTTCAGTGTCAATAATTTTTTTATAATCATCTAAATGATTATATAGCTTTAATATGGATTTCTTTTTCAATTTTATCGGATTTTTAAGATGTCATATATTTTGAGAGTTCTTTTGTCTAATCAACTATGAACCACATAGATAAGAGAGAATAACAAATTTTCATTCCTCAAAACGGTTACACAATGATTATACACACTAAAAAAAAGGAATAAATATATTAATGTTAACATCATTGACTTGCTTAAATACAAGTGAGACTTTAGAAGAAATACTAAAATACTCTATAACAAATTTTGTCTACAAATTTCTGTAAAATATGAATTAATTCTAACGTCATCCTTTAATTCATATTCAACTTAACCAAAATTAACAACACCAATTTCATCCCTCAAAGCGGAGAAATTGATCAGTCTTGACCGCCTTTGTCAAAACACTTGTCAGTTACTTCTGAATGCTATAATGCATAACTTCTAGCACTCCATTATGAACCTGATTTCTCATAAAGTGATACTTAGTCTTAATATGTTTACTTCTCTCATGCAACACTGGGTTCTTGGCAAAATTGATTGCAGATTTGTTATCAATCATCAACTTCAGAGGCTTGTTTACCTTGATCTTCAGATCCTGCAGTAAATTCAGAAGCCACACAACTTGACATGCAGTCACAACACCTATAATATATTCTGCTTCACAAGTTGATAAAGCAACAACTGGTTGCTTCTTGGAACACCAAGAAATAGGACTTCCTAGAAACTTAAACAAATACCCATAAATATTTCTTCTGTCAACTCTGTCTCCGCACCAATCAGAATCTGAATAACTCAAAAGTTATGAGCCAGTTTCAGCACTAGAAGGGAACAAAACTCTCTACTTCAGATTTTCTGTTATATACCTCAGAATTCTGACAGCAACTTGGTAATGAGATCACTTCGGTTTACTCATAAACATACTCATCATTTCAACTGTATAGCAAATATCAGGTCTGGTATTACATAAATACCTCTGAGACCCTACCAACTGCTTGAACGTTATCGCATCTACATCTTCACCAACATAATCAGAATCCAATTTCTAATTTGTATCAGCAAGTGTGATAACAACTTTACAATTCAGCAGCTCAAACCTCTTCAGAAGCTCAAGTTCATATTTCAGTTGATGTAAAATTATGCCTTTCTCAGAGTTCATAATCTCCATCCTTAGAAAATAAACCATATTTTCTAGATCAGTCATCTCAAACTCATTCATTAGCTCCTACTTGAACTTAGCTATCTCATGTTTACAACTTCCTGTTAGCAATATGTCATCAACATACAGACACACCAGAATCATATTGCCTTCAGAAGTATGTTGAACATAGACACCATACTCCATCTCACATTTCTAAAATCCCTGCTTCTTGAAAAATGAATCAATTTTCAGATTCTAAGCTCTATGGACTTGCTTTAGTGCATACAAAGCTTTGTGTAATCTATACACCATCCATACCCGATTCTTTTTCTTAAATCCAAGAGGTTGTGACACATAAATCTCTTCTTCTAATGGACCATTTAGAAATGCAGATTTCACGTCTAAATGCATCAGAGACCATATCCTGTTAGCAGCTATCACAATCACTAGCCTGATTGTTTCATATCTTTCTACAGACGCAAACACTTCAAAGTAATCTAACCCAGGTTTCTGCAAAAAACCTATCACAACTAACCTTGCTTTATGTT
This sequence comes from Lathyrus oleraceus, assembly GCF_024323335.1. Lineage (NCBI taxonomy): Eukaryota > Viridiplantae > Streptophyta > Magnoliopsida > Fabales > Fabaceae > Lathyrus > Lathyrus oleraceus. The sequence goes on from NC_066585.1 coordinate 107,678,727, forward strand.
TTCCAATTGATCCATCTGGATTTAGCTTCACCTTATAAACCCATCTCACGTTGATGGCTTTCTTATTCTTTGGAAGTTTTGTCAGCTTCCAAGTTTTGTTTCTCTTAATGGCATCAAGTTCTTCTTTCATGGCCTTCAGCCAGACTTTCTGCTTGAGAGCTTCTTCCGTGCTCACGAGTTCAGAGTCTACTAATATAGTACATTGAATAACTTCTCGTTCAGAATCTACTTTAGTATCTTGCAGCATATCAAACTTTGCAAACCTTCTAGGAATGTTTTTTGATTCTTTGTGGTCTCTGAACTTGTTCAGAACCTTCTGATTCTGGAACAATATCAGATGCTGAAACTCCAGAAGTATCGACTTCATAAGCATGACCACCTTTAGAATCTGGAATATTCCCATAATCTATACTACCACCAAAATCTGAATCACCATCAGAATCTGGATCAGAATCAAATTCTTCCTCAGAATCAATCTCGCCTTCTGATTCTGGTTCACTCTCAGAATCATTTTCAGATTCTAACTCATCTTCATAATCATAATCAATATCTTCAGAATTTAACTTTGCACCGGAGTTGGATTGGGACTTGCTCCAATCCCATACTTCTGACTCTTTCACAATAACATATATGTTGACTTCAACCTTATTAGTGAATGGACAATAAAGCTTATAAGCACTTGTACTTTGATACCCCACCAGTAACATCACCTTTCTTCTATCATCTAACTTCTTTCTAGTAGCATCTGGAACATGTTTATAACAGACAAAACCAAATACTCTGAAATGACTCACACTTTGGTTATCTCCGGTCCACCTCTCAAAAGGAACAATTTCCTTCAACTTCTTGGTTGGACACCTGTTGAGCATGTATGCTGCAGTGGTAATAGCTTCTCCCTACAAAGTGTTAGGAAGCTTCTTCTCCTTTAGCATGCTCCTTGTCATATCAAACAAAGTTTGGTTTCTCCTTTAAGCAAGACCATTGTGTTGAGGAGTAAATGGAGCAGTCACCTCATGCTCAACTCCATTCTCCTCATAGAACTTTCTGAACTCTGTAGAGTTATACTCACCTCCACCACCAGTTCCGAGAATTTTCAGAGTATGACCATTATGTTTCTCAACCTTGATTCTGAATTTCTTAAATTCAGCAAACACCTCGTGTTCAAACTTTATAAGGGATACCCATGTCATCCTTATGAATTTTTCCACAAAAGACACAGTATTTATTCCCTCATAGTGAAGGTGCTAGAAATGGTCTACAGACATTAGAATTCACTACTCCCAAAGCATGCTTTGCTCTTGGAGATACTTATGATGCAATGGCAATATTTGTTGCTTCCCTCTCATGCACACATTGCATGACTTTTCTGGTTTCTTAATTGTAGGAATTCCATGTACCAGTTTCTTTGAATTCATATGCCATAAGCTTCTGAAGTTCAAATAACCAAATCTTTTGTGCCACAACTCACTCTCCTTCTCAACACTTGTTGCGCTAAGGCATTCAGAGTCTGTAGTTTTAACATTCACCTTGAATATTTTATTACTTCTCTGTTCTGACTCCATAATCAGCTTCTGATTATAGTCATACGACTTCAAAAGATTGTCCTTCATGGTAATTGAGAATTCTTTTTCAATTAATTGACCTACACTCATCAGATTTCTTTTCATGCCAGGAACATACTAGACGTTCTGAATTAATGCAAATTTGTCATTATTCAGAACCACTCTAACATTCCCCATTCCTTCAGCATTCAAATACTTATCATCAGCATATTTGATCTTGGTTCTCTTCCTAGAGTCAAAATCAACCAGCCATTTCTTATTTCCAGTAAGATGGTTTGAACAACTAGTGTCCATATACCACCAGTCTTCTAGAGACGCACTATCAAAATCAGAAGCCATTAATAGCACATGTTCATAATCAGAACTTTTGGCTATATTCGCTTCTTCTTATTTCTTCTCCTTATTTGACCAACAATCTACAGCGAAGTGACCAAACTTCTTACAACAGTAACATTGAACTTTTCTCTTGTCATACTTCTCCTTTCCCTTATGACTTCCAAAAGTTGAGGTTTCTGACTTCTGAGACCTACCATGTCTTCTATTGGCTTCTGACCAAGACTGCTTCTGGTCTTTCTTGACAAAAGAAGATTTTAGAGCCTGCTCTACCTCTCTCTCAGAGGTTCTTTCAGTCATACGCAACTCTTGCTCCTCGAGACTGCTTTACATCTCTTCTATTGTCATGGTGCTCAGATACTTAGAATGTTCAATTGCTACAACAATGTAATCAAACTGAGGAGTAAGAGATCTAAGTACCTTCTCAATGATACTTTCTTCAGAGAGAGTTTCTCCACACGACTTCATCTCATTTGTGATCAGAATCACTATGGATATATAGACAGGTACCTTCTCATTATTCTTCATACTGATATTCTCATACTGCTTACGTAGAGACTGAAGTTTCACCTTCTTCACTGATGCATCACCGTCGTAGCACCGAACTAGTGTGTCACACGTAGCTTTCGCTTTCGTCGAATCAACGATTTTCTCAAACACGTTCACATCCACACACTGATGGATGTAGAACAGAGCCTTCTAATCCTTCTTCCTCAGATCACGCTTAGCACTTTTCTGCATATCTGTTGCATTTTCTAGAAGTGTAATCTAAATGTAACCATCGTTGATGAGATCAAGAACATCTTAAGTTCTAAACAACACACACAACCGAATCATCCAACGATTCCAGTTCTTGCCATCTAACACTGGAATCTTGGTGCTTATATTTTTTCCTTTCATTTTCAACCTTGTGCAATACACTCAGATCTCACCTAAACACATTGTTTCCCAATCCCGCAGAATCAAGATATGTGATTCTATTATAATTTTGAACATAAATTCAACACAAATTCTTTGAACATAAATCAATCACACAACGCCTCACCGTTTCACTCATGTTTTCCTTGGTGTTTCCTAGTGGATCTGAATCGGAGCTCTAGATACCAATTGTTGGTGTACAAGGTGATAAAGATGAATGATGAACAAGAGAGAGAATAGAGAATAACAAACTTCCACTACTTAAAATGGTTACACAACGGTTGCACACACACACACACACACTGCAAAAAGGAATAAAGGTATTAATGCTAACACCACTCACTTGCTTAAATACAAGTCAAACTTTAGGAGAAATACTAAAATACCCTCTAACAAACTTTGTCTACAAGTTTATGCAAAATATAAATTAATTCTAACATCAAACAGGACCGAAGCTTTATGAATGTGGAAATAGGACCGAAGCTTTTTCACCGCGGCGACGATCAGAGCTATCTTCTCAATCTTCTAATAATGTGTTTCACTACTTTTGAACACTTTGATTACGAAATACATGGGTCGTTCCGCCTTATCTATCTCTTAGAGAAGTATTGAGCTTATCGCCTGATCAGTCACTAAAAGATAGAGGAGCAATGATAATCCTTCCATCGAGTGAGTGAGGATGGACGAAGACATTAGAATTTTTTTTTATTTTCGAGAAAGCCTTTTCTCATTCTCTGGTCCACTCAAACCTCTCCATGTTTTTTAGGGAGAATAAGAAGAGGAAAACCTTGTCATCCACACAAGATAGAAAACGGGATAAGGCGCCAAGGCGGCCCATATGTTACCAAACCTCTTTGATATTGGCAGGGTTTCTCATGTTGATGAGAACTTGACATTTGTCTGGATTTGCTTCATGCCTCTCTTTGTCAACATGAACCCAATGAACTTTCTTGCATGTACCCCTAAGGGACACTTGTGATGTTTTAAGGTGCATGTTGTACTTTATGGATGATTATATAACATATTCAAGGTCCACAACATGGCTACATCCATCAAAAGTTTTTACTATCATGCCGTCAACATAGGCCTCCAAGCTCCTCCCAATCTGATGGGAGAACACGGCGTTCATGAGTCACTGGTAGGTGGCGCCAGCATTCTTGAGGCCAAAAGGCATGAGATCGTATTAGTAGTTGCCATGATTCGATATGAATGTTGTCTTGGGCGCGTCCAGGTGAGCTATTCTGATCTAATTGTACCCCGAGTAGGCATCCATAAAGTTCAACATGGGATAACCCAAGGACATATCGACCAGGCGGTCAATATTGACAAGGATATGGGTCCTTATGGAAATCCGTGTTGAGGTCCTCACAAATGCGCCACTTGTTCGCCACTTTCCTCACCAACACTACGTTGACTAACCAGGTTGGATATTTTGTCTTTGTGATGAACCCAGAGCTGGATAGCTTGCCTACTTCTTTTTCGATGGCGACTCTCTTCCCCTCGCCAAATTTCCACTTCCTATGTGCCACTGGCTTTCTAGAAAGGTTGATGGAGAAGTAATGCCACACCACTCTGGTGTCTATTCTTGGCATGTCTTAGAGAGTCCAGGCAAACGAGTAGACGTTTCTAGTGAGTTGGTCGACTATCTCACGCTTTTCTTCTTCGGCGATCTAGGTGCCTATCTTCGTTATCTGGCGGGATGAGGACTTATCTGAACTTCTTTTAGGTCTTCCATGGTCATAACTCTCTCATTGTCCCCGCCCAATGTAGGATCCCAATTGTCAGTGTTTGTATCTATCACCTCAGGGAGGGGGTCACCCACAAGGGTGAGTTCTTCCTTTCTCATCGACAAGCTGCTTTGATAACATTCTTGGGCGTTTTGCTAATCACCTTGAATTGTCCTAACTTATCCAATAGGTAGTGAGTACTTCAGAACTAGGTATCGAGTGGAAATGATCGCCCCTAACACATTGATGTAGGGTCTACCCAGAATGGTGTTATGGGGCGATAAAGCGTCCACTATGAGGTAGTTGACTTTAATCGCCTTGAAATATGATCCAAAGCTGCAGGTTGTATTAAGGGTTATGTGGCCCATTATTTGCACATGTTCGCTTTGACAAGCCTACTAACGATCCTTGGAATGCCTTGATGTTGTTGGGATCGAGGTGGAGTTTGTAGAAAGAATCCTAGAATAGGATGTCAACTGAGTTTCTAGGGTCTATCAAGACTCGCATGATATCCTTGTTGTCGTGTTGCACATTGATGACCATATGGTTGTCGTCATGAGGGATGATTCTGATGACGTTGCTACTAGAAAACCGATGTTGGCTCCTGGCTCTCCCTAGTCAGCTTCAGAGAGTCCTGACGATATTACATTAACGATCAACACTTGCTTGCCATATTTCCTCTACCTATGGTGTTAACCACAAAGTGTAGAGCTTTATTGACCATCTTTAAGGAAGTCAATGAAAATGGTAATGAAGAAGGTGTGACCCAGGTCGGTTTTAACGGGGCCTCATAATGGACTCCATTATACTTGTCAAAAAGTACAGAAGTGAGCGATAGTAGGGATGACCAGAGGCCTTAGTAGTTTTTTGTTGGTTAGGGTTTGCTTGCGGCGACAATAGGCTTTGTTTGATGGTGTTTCTGGTTAGAGTGAGAACAAGCTCGCGTGAGGTGAGAAGTGTAACACCCGAGATCGAAGAGGGCAGATAGTGGAAGTAACACTCGAGCCCGAAGTGGGTGGAGAGTGATCGTCGAATTTATATTGGAATGAGAGGGATCCAAAGGTTATGCAGGGATGAGACTGCATGGCTGAAGGAAGTTTATAAGGATTGATTTGTACTATCTATACCAACAAGACGCATCTTATTTTCGATAGTGTAACAAATAAGAACTCCATAGTTAATGAGGTTTGACTTAGAGTAGTATTTGGATGGGTGACCTTCTGAGAAGTTTCCCGAAAAACGTGTGAGTGAGGATAAAACATGCTAAAAAGACACATGTTGATTTGTGGATTCAGTCAGTAATCCTGAAAACAATGTGGAGCCTTACAAGAAACTCTGTGTTTATGCATTATTCTATGTATGTTATAATATGTCTCACACCATCTAGGAATGAGGTATTTATAGAGGCACTTGGGCGTAAGATTTCCTTGGGAATGATAATTGTTCATTTAGTTAGTGGTGAACTGTGGAATCCCTATTTCCTAAGGATACATGAGTTTATCATGTTGACCTTGTCTTCTCTCTGTCTGAGGAACGTCTTTTCTCACGCTTCTCATGACTAGACAAACAGAAGCATTCAAGGCGAGATAATCCCTATCGGCGGGCGGTAGATGGTCGTCGCCCTCTCACGACCAGTTTATAATTGGATTTCACACCCGTATATTAATTCGTTGAATTATGCATGTGATGAATGAATATCTAATTCTTAATTTATATTTGCTTTACAATTTTAATTTACTTATCCTTTGAGATTATAATTACACTCTGTTCGAATTTTGATTTTACTTGGTCAAGCTCTATATCACCCCGTATTTATGTACGCTTTGTTTTAATTCTATCCGTTTATAATGTTTATTAAAAAGAAAGACAATATTTTAAATTTCTATTTACTATTTTAAATTATAAAATAAAATAAAAATATTTTACTCAACTATCAGATGTTGATTGAACAATCACTAAAACTAAATCATAATAGACGTGGTTGTGGTTGTGGTTGTGATTGTGATTGATATCACGTAAGAGAATTCAATTTCCATTTTAGAAAGATAATACTTGTGTTAACTATCTTTAAAAAGAAAGAATCTGAAACCATGCATAAAGAAGAGGGGTCCTTTATCATCACCCACCTGGAAAAGGAAAGTTACGACGTCGTTTCATGTTTGGAATCAATACCACGTGTCAGGAGTAATATAAAGCAAGTTACGATGGGAGAGTTTCACATGTGGTATACGCTGTTCTTGCTTTAAAACTCATCAAAATTTCAATGACCGACATGTCACTTCCAAACTCAGTTTTTATTCAAACATTAATATTTAATTTGATTTATTTTTTCCAAACCCGCATGCATCCATTGATTGCTCTGTCAGTAATAAAAACAAATAATTATCAACTTCTACAAGTTTCAACTGATTCTTTAAGTCTTACTAATTCAATGCAGAATGAATCCTAAATCATATGAGACAGTTTTTCATATCCTAATCCAACACCACATTTTCTCATATATCAAATTGACAACAGTGTCTCCGACACGAAAGTGATAGAGGCTCGTGGCAAAGCCCCACTCAACTGGTACGTCTCTTTCATTTTAAATTCTAGTTCAAAAATTCTTAAAAAATAAATCAACTCAGTATTCATAAGAGCCAATTAATAATCATTCATGTTTGAATAACGCTGAGTTAAAGCTGCGATTTGTGTCTGGAATAGAGTGGAATTATTGGGTGTTTCTCTTTTATGTATACTTGAGAATAATACTATTTACAATCTTTTACGATTCAGTTAAAAAGATATGCAAGTAAAGGTGTGGTGTCAATAATTAAATTTAAATTCACTTATATTTTTTATTAATGTAACGTAGTTAAATAGCATCAACATATTTATCTATAAGATATAAATGAATAAAATTATTTGATTTATTTTACAATATTTTTTTATTTGGTTTTAATATTTTTTTACTTAAAAGTTATTAAGTTAATATTTAGAAAAATAAATAGCATCATAAAACAATGTAATTGCAAAATAATTAAACTGGAAAGCTGGAAAGTGACAAAAAATTATACAAATCTCTCCTCTTTCTTCGCTAGTTTGAGAAGAAATAGAAAATCAGTGGATCTCATGTTTTTTTATCTCTTTCTTCCTTATTTCTATTCAAACCAAACCAAGCAACAGAAATAGTGTCTTTGTTACCAACTTCTCTCTCTCACTTATTTCATCTATTCCAAACACAGTGAAAATGAAATATCAATTAATTTTTTTATGTTCTTTTCCTAAAATTCAATTTAGTTGAAAAATGTTTTTTAAATAATAGTGATATAATAAAATAAAATAAAATAAAATGTATGAACTCCATAGAGTACATATGCCTAAAACCGATACAAGAAGTACTAAAAGTTACACTAAAAAATACAAGAAAATATAAACTAAAAAAAGACAAATAAATATAAGTACAAAAAGCAACAAAAACTACCACGAGTTAAACTCAAAAGAAATCCGCTATCAAAACTGCACCTCAACGAAGAATAAGTTTAATCTCAAATCAATAGGACTACCAACACCGTATCAAAGACTACCAGAAAGAAAGAATAAAGTACATACACACTCATGCAGTCGCAGGTTCTGAATGATACGATTCTGAAGTCAATCTATGAAGGTGCAAGAGTTCTCAGATGATCTTCCCAAAAACCATTTCCAACTTTAAAAAATATTTTTCTCCTCCAGATCTTTCATGTTTGTTGAAGATCCAAAAAACACGACTTCATTCATAACCCTTCAAATAGATCAAACCATTGCATGTTAGATCATAAAAAGACCCTCCTCTAGACTTTGCTCCATATAAAGAGATAAAACATTCAAAAATACTACTCAAGTTCCTATGAAGAACTATCTGTCAACCCAACCAACTGAAAATCCTATACCATATTGTACTACTCAAGTCACAAGTGACAAATAAGTGACACGTCGTCTCGATGAAAACACCACAAAAGGGACACAAATTAAGACTAGGATCAACAATAGGGGTGGAAAATGGGCATGCCCATTCCGTTAAGGTCTTCCCAACAAAAGCTCTCAAAAAATGGGGTGAGGCGGGACGAGCATAGTTGAGAGTGAGTGCCTAAAATCTTAGTCCGCCCCGTAAAAAAATGAGTGTGGGGTGGGGTGAGCTCACATGCATTGCATCTTTTAAGCCTAAAAAAATGAAAAATTTCATATCAATGTCTACACTCACAAAAGCCTGCAAAAAATGGGATGGGGTAGGACAGGCATATTGGAGGGTGCAAGGCTAAAACTTTGGCCTGCCCCGAAAAAAAGTGCGGGAGAAATAGGCATTGCACAATAGGTCAGACGTGTTTTGCTACCCTTAATCGACAATCACATTTCTCTTGAACAAGTTCTCTCTAACCTATCAAAGAGAAGATGTCAGTAGAACACAATCACCTAAATGCAAACGGAGGACGGGTGACTAGAAGAAATCAAAAGAAAGTGATAAACAAAGGAAGCCGAGAAAACATTATCCTTCAAAAAATTCTAAATCCATTTATCTATGTCCAAGGAGAAAATATGTCCTCAAATGAGCGAGAGAAAATCAGCATTCACGGGGTTCTTCATGCACAAAAAATGATCTCATCCACCAGAAGTCTCGGACTAAGGTGTCACCAACCCATCTACCAACCCTACCAACACTCTCCTCAGGATAGTTTGTGATCGTAAACAACCCATGGAATCTACCTAAAGAGGTACGCTCCCTATACAAGGGTCAATCCAAAAAGATGTATGAAATCCATATTCAACCTTCCTAATGGTATTATCTACAAAGTAGTCCGAAAGATATCCATGTTTAGACTCAAGAAGAGAAACCCTTTTTCACTTGGAGGAGACATTACAGAAACCAGAATCTCTACCACCCCTTAAAGAAGAGAGAACACAATCACTATAATGAGTTACAAGGACATCCATCTAAAAATCAAAGGCACTCAAAATAAGGCACCACCTATACTTAGCCAAAATAGTTAAGTTTACCATAAGCAGATCTCTAACATCAAACCACTTTATTCTTAGGTATGTACACATAAGGCCAACTAACCCAAAAGATTTTAAATCTCCCTTGACACCTCCTCCACATGAACCTTCTTTGAATTTGAACAATTTTCCTCCATACTTTTACAAGCATTTAAGATAAGAAAAAGATATGGAAGACATTAAGCACAAAATAAAAATAAAAAACAATCGGCCACCCAAACTAACAAACACGTGCTTCCAAGAATTAAGCTTCTTAGCAAGCAGGTTAACAAGGGGTCCCAAGTGACTTCTCTGCTAGGAATAGCTTCAACATGAAATTCCATAAACTTAAAAGGAAGAGTTTTAATTCTTCAGTGAAAAAGTCATAAGTGGTGTCTAAAAAGACGAGATCCACATTAACACATATCAGGTCACTCTTAACAAAATTGACCCGAAGTCCAGAAGCAAACTCAAAACCTCTAAGAAAAAAATGTAAATTGACAATATAAACTATTTTTTAAAAAAAATCATAGAAAAATGCTGGAAGAAAATTAGTGTATTAAATTTTGAATAATAATATATTAACTTTTTATATTTAATATTTCATTATATTTAAAAAATAAATTAAAGCATATTTCATTAAGTTTATTTAGTTGGTAGATATGTAAGAAGTAAATAACTAATTAGTAGTTATCAACTAAGCTAACTTAATGAGACATGCTTTAATTATTTTTAAAATATAATAAAATATTATATATAACAAATTGACTTCATTACGATTTTGTTTTGTATAATTAATTTTTAATTTTAATAATAATATAAATTATTATATTTATTTAAAAAATAAAAACAAAAGTTAAATTAAATTATCATGATTTTGACTTTTGGTCCCCCTTATTTGAGTGTTTTAAATAATTGATCTCCATATTACAAAACCTACGATTTTGGTCCCTTAACTTTGATTGTGTTTGGATTTGTATGATCCCTATCCAATTTTGATTATGTGTCAATTCATTAATGATGTGACAGGTACTATTTGGATCCATGTCAGTATTTCCTAATATTTTAATTCCCAGTTGAATATTTTAATGTAGGAAATATTAAAAAACATTTTGGAAATTAAAAAACAATTTATAAAATGGAAATTTAAATTATCCATGCACTAGATGTTGAACTAGATGCTGAAGATGATGTACAATGCATTGGGTTTAAAAGTGCAGATGTTACTGAGGAAGTCACTATTGATCCTAATGTTGTTGCTGAAGAAGTCACTACTGATCCTAATGGTGTTACTGAAGAAGTCACTACTAATCATAATGTTGTTGTTGAAGAATTTACTATTGATCCTAATGGTGTTACTGAAGAAGTCACTACTGATCCTAATGTTGTTGTTGAGGAATTTACTACTGATCCTAATGGTGTTGCTGAAGAAGACACTATTGATCCTAATATTTTTACTGAAGAATTTACTACTGATATTGATGAGGATTATGTTGCAAGTGAGGGTAGTTTTGAGGATAGTGAATTTCAATTTAGTGAAGAATTTGAGGAGAGTGAGATGGACTGGACTAAGGTACTTCCCCAAGAGACTTTATGTGAGGTTTCTAGCTGCCAAAACAAGAAAGACCAGGCTGAGATGGTTCATGATGAGAGTGATGATTCAGACCATTTATATACACCTCCAGGGAGTGATGATGAAGATGATAGAATGAAGTACCCTACCTACAAGTATGTTTAGGGAGTGAGGTTTCATCTAGGGATGATGTTTACTAACAAAGAAATGATAAGGGATGCTGTCAATAACTATGCCATAGAAAATCAGAAGAAAGTATTCATTAAGAAGAATGATTCCAAAAGGATTGTAGTTAAATGTACTGATGGTTATAAATTAAACATGAGATTTAGCAAGAGATTTTGCAACCATTTTTGGCAAGTTGTGACTTTAATTGAAGATCATACATGCCATAGAACTGCTGACAACAGGAGTGCAAAGACAAAGTGGCTTGCCAACAAGTTTGCAAGCATACTTAGACATAATCCTCATATGAAACCATCATGCCTCAGAGTTGAAGTTGTTGAGAGATGGGGAGTGAAACTATCACATGATCAAGCATACAGGGAAAAGAGGAAAGCAATGAAGTTAGTTCAAGGGGATGGTATTGAGCAATTCACTCATTTGAGAAGTTATGAACAAGAGTTATTGAAATCAAATCCTAATAGTACTATTGTAATGCATCAAGCATTAAGTATTACATCACCAAGAGGATGACAAATCAAAAGGAGTTATTACATGGCTACACTGGATCCATATGTCCTAAAATTCAGTTGGTTATTGAGAAGAATAAGAAGCAAGCACAAGGGTGGAGTCTCACATGGCATGGTGATGATTACCTATCAATATTTGGTGTCACCAATGGCATTGAAAATTATTGTGTTGATCTAAAAAAGGAAGCTTGCTCATGCAAAAAATGGGACTTGTCTGGTATACCTGGCTTTCATGTAATTGCCTGCATATGGAACATCAAGAAACAACATGAGGATCATGTTGATGCATGCTATATGTCTGTTTTGTTTATGTATACTTGTTCTGTTTTGTTTTTGTATACTTGGTATGTTTTGTTTATGGACATTTGCTCTGTTTTGTTTAGGAAATCTACATTTATGGACACTTACTCAAACATTGTGTATCCAACCAATGTACCATAATTGTGGCCTATAGATTATCTAAATACAACGGCACCACCAGTGATGAGGAGAGCCATAGGCAGACCAAAAAAACAGAGGAATACGATGAATGATGAACCTAAGTAGTTTATGACTTAAGTAGTTTATGACTTAAGTAGTTTCATTTTGACTCAAGTAATGTCTTGGGTTTTATTTTGGATGTTCACATATTAATGTTCAAACAAGGTAAAGTTTAAGTATATTGGTTTTATTTTAAGTTCAAATTATATCAATTAATATATCAGAGTGACAATATTTTCAATATATCAGACAACATATCCTCATAACATAACATTAGAAGAACATAACATTATCCTCATAACATTATAACATTATCAGTACTTTCATGATAACATATCCTCATAACATTATAACATTATCATGACAACATAAGAACATAACCAATACTTTCATTCAAATTGTACTACAACATATCCTCATAACAACCTAACAACATAACCATTGTATTAGACAACATAAGAACATAACCAGTACTTTCATTCAAATTGTATTACAATATTATATCAGACAACATAAGAACATAACCTACAACCTAATTAACCTACAACCTATTTCATCAATGTTGTCTCAACAAATGCAAACAACATAACAAACAATAACATCCAGTTAATCTTCAATTGTTTCTTCAACATCTTTTGTTTCATCTTCAATTCTTCCTCTTTTGCTTTGTAAGATTTAGCTGTTTCTTTCTCTTCATTTATGTTCTTTAATAATGTAGAGATTAACTCTTTTTCCCTAGGATTCATCTCCCCATCCAACCAAACAAAGTGACTGCATTTCTTGAAACCTTGAATCTGTAAGCATCATTAGAGGTGAAGTTGTAAACATCAACATACCAGACCATTAACATTGAATTTGTAAATATCAATGGAGATCCTTATACATCCCACATCCATAGAAATAACGACCTGGGTTAGCATCTGTCTATGCTGTCATCAACGGAACATCCAAACCACACTTGCATACATACCTAAAACGATTTGAAGATCTACTTCCATGGTTGAAACTAGAATGTTGCACATCATCAATAGAAACGACGAACTGAGCTTTTAACAATTTTGTTTTAGATCTGGAATGAAGAGAAACATTTTTGCAGGTACACAATGAAGGAAATCTGAGGTTGAAGAAAAACGATGAAGGATACAAACAAAATGAAACACGATGCTTTTATTTTCTATTTTCAGTAATTTATAAATTGTTTTTTTAATTTCAAAAATGTTTTTTAATATTTTCTACATTAAAATATCCAGCTGGGAATTAAAATATTAGGAAATGCTGACATGGATCCAAATAGTATCTGTCACGTCATTAATGAATTGACACATAATCAAAATTGGATAGGGGACCATGCAAAGCCAAATGCGATCAAAGTTAAGGGACCAAAATCGTAAGTTTTGTAATATGGGGACCAATTGTTTAAAACGTCCGAACTAGGAGGACCAAAAGTGCATTTAAGCCTTGATTTTTTAAAGAATAAATAATTATTTTTATTCAAATGTTCATCCTTTCTTATTCATCTTCATCCCCTTCAATACATTCCTACATCCAAGTTCATAAAATTCAATCAACACATCCAAAAAAATAAAATAACCTAACTTACATTAATGGAAAATTTCAAACAAAAAAAATCATCCAACTCAAAAAGTCCGATAACTTGTACACAAAAACATTGATTCCAAATAACAACAACCATTTATCTCTCGGGAACACGTTCATCTACATATTCAAATATGAATTCGAAGCAATGAAAAACTAAATACCAATACAAAAGTTTTACAAATTATCGTATTCTTCCAAATTCTAGTTTAACAAACAAATGAAGAAAAAAACATATTAAAGTACTTGCCAACGCTATAAATCGTGAAAATGACTCCATTGTTGTTCACAAACTCCTACAACATCATATAATCATTATTCAATGAGTTAACACCCTCACATTCGAAAACCAAAACAGATTGTAAGAGTCAACAATGATGTTAGCCTCTGACAATTTCATTATGAAAGGAAATCTCAAACCTTGTTCCTCAATCGCACCGAAACCAAAGGATTTTAGTTCGTTGACGACAACTTGGTTGGGAATTTTGAAAATAGCATTTTCATTTTCAATATAAAATTGTGAAGAATATCTATTAACTTTTGGGGATCGATAATATTGAGAAACTGTTGGAACATTCTGTCAATATTTAAATATAGGAAGATGAATTTAAAAAAGTTCCTTAAGTCAAGTCCCACATTGTGTGTTAGTTGAAAAAAATTCTTAGTTCCACATTTCTTAGGTGAGACATATTTCCTTCTTCACTTTATTATATAATGAAAATCCTTGTTTCATTCCAAAATACACCAAAACTTTTTTTGAGTTTTTCTTTCCTCACTCTCATAACTCTGCGTCTTTCGAGTTGTCGAAGCCCCCACTTCTCCCAATTTCTTTCTACTCGTTGAATTTTCTGAGTATTTTCTTGAATTCTCTTTAGAGAATTATGTTAAATTCTCCTTGTTTGAGCTGAGAAATGATGAAGTATAATTTTTGGATTCTATTTAGTGAATTATTCGAATTTCTCTTTATTTGAGAAATCATTTTTGAGTGGTCAAATGACCATTATTGAATTCTCTTTGGAAAACTATTGGAATTTCTCTTGGTTTGAAAGATTATTACGACTAATCATTTTACCAGATACGAAGAGTGATATTTATACCATATTTGAATGGTCTTTGTACCATCGTAAGGTGTATTTCTAGACCGATTATCTACCATGCAAGTAGTAATCATACAGTATAGAACTGGGTTGTTTTATCCTAGAGGTGGCACGGTAGTTCGAATGCTTTGCATAACTTTGGGTAGTGCCCCAAAACGTCTTAAAGAGAGCGACCTAGTCCGCGACTCGACCCGGTAATTTCTTCTGTGGCTAATTTTCAAAACTGTGAAACAATAATTTTAAGACGTTTAAAAAACTGCCATGGCTACCGAAGAAATTATTGGTAATATTGTGGCTGATATCTCTAACAAACGATTCAAGTTTGAGGGTCTTCACTTCAAACGTTGGTAAGGTAAAATGAAATTTCTTATAACCTTAAAGAAGGTTGCCAACGTTCTAACTGAGGATATTCCTGTTGCTTCTTCTGGATCAACCGAACAAACTAATGGTAAGAACTATGTGGGTTCAGATGGAAATGCTAAAACTGATGAATCTACTGCGAGTGAATTATAGCTCACGAAAGAAATCTCCCTTTGGCATGAGAATGACTATCTCAAAAATCAATTTCTGAACGGTCTTGCTGATGATTTGTATGATTAGTACAATAACTACGAGACTGCTAAACAGACACGTGAAGCTTTGCAAAAGAAATATGATATTAAAGAAGCTGAAACAAAGAAGTATGTCGTTAGTCGCTACCTAAAGTATCAGGTGGTATAAATGAAAAGTTTCTGGAGGCTCAATGTTACAAACTTCAAAAGATTTCTTATAAGATCATCTCAAAAGGTATGTGTTTATATGAACAATTTCAAATAGTTTTTATTATTGACAAATTTCCCCATAGTTTGAATGTTTTTAAAATTTTAGCTTCACCACAAGACAAACGAATTTTTAATTGAGAGTCTGATTAGTCGCCTTCGAGTTGAAGAAGAATCTCAAAGACAATATCAAAAATAAAAGTATTGGTTGTTTCAAACAACAAAAAGAAATTCGGTGTAGTTCTGAATCCATTTGGAAAATGATTAAAGAATCAGAACTGCAATATTATGAACCGAATTAAGAATGGGAATGCCTCTAGGGCTCCATCTGCTCCGATTACTAGGCAGCAACCACCACCTCAAAGAAATGACCCTCAGGTGTTCATTTGTTTTTAATTGTGAAAAGTCGGTCATATGGATAAGAGATGTAAGAGCAGGCCTAAACTTGCAGTTGGCTCTAATGCACAGGTTAACCTGACTGATCAGGAATTTTTGTTATGATAACTAAAATCAAAATGGTTGGTAGATTTGATGGTTGGTCGATAAACATTGTATGTTCTTGTCATGTCTGTTATGATCGAGCATTGATCAAAACATACACGAATAAGAAAGTGTTACTGGGAGTTGCTCACACCACTAATGTTATTGATATTGGAGAAGTGAAGCTGAACACCTCCGGAAAGACTTTAATCTTGAAGGATCTCATGCATACTCCTGATATTATAAAGAATATTATTTTTGGTTTTCTTCTGAATAAGGCATGGTTTAGTCAGTCTATTGGGGTAAATTTGTACACAATCACTAAAAATGATAAAATTCAATTCAGTAACAAGGTTGAGAGAATTCGTAGTGATAAGGGAACTGTATATTATTTCAGTTTATTTAATGAATTTTATAAACAACATTGAATTATACATGAAACAACTGCACCATATTCTCCTGAAATGAGTGGTAACGTAGATAGAAAGAATATAACTTTTATTGAACTAGTTGTTGCTATTATGTTGAATTCTAGTGTTGCATCTCACCGGTAGGGGAAATTTTGTTAACTGTTTGATATGTCCTGAATAGAGTTCCAAAGTCAAAAAGTAAGATCTCTCCTTATGAGATATTAAAGAAAAAACAACCAACCTTGTCTTATTTACAAACTTAGGATTGTCTGGCTTATGTCAGAATTCTGGATTCGAAGCGAGTCAAACTCGTTAATAGAGCCTATGAATGTTTATTCATTGGGTATGCAGCAAATAGTAAAGCATATAACTGTTATGACCTAAATGCTAAAGTGATCATAAAATCAAATGATGTTGAATTCTGTGAAGACAAATTTCCTTTCAAATTGAGAAATAGTGGGGGCACTGAATCAAATCACATTCTTGTGATGAGAAGCACTGAAAGTAACAACGAAGTAGAAACATAACTTCGACGAAGTAAACGAGTAACAGTTGCTAAAGGCTATGGGTTCAATTATGCATTCTATATAGTAGAAGAAGATCCAATAAATTTTCAAGAAGCCTTGTCATCTCTAGATGCAGATATGTGGCAAGATGCTAGTAATGATGAGATAGATTGTCTAAAATCTAACAGGATTTGGCACTTAGTAGACTTGCCTCCTGGTTGCAAATCAATCAGTTGTAAATGGGTTTTGAAAGAGAAACTAAAACCTGATGGAACAATTGATAAGTACTAGGCTTTCCTTGTAGCCCAAGGTTTTAGGCAAAAATAAAATATAGATTTCTTTGATACTTTTCTCCAGTCACTAGAATTACATCCATTAGGATACTTATTTCAATAGTTTCTATTTATAACTTAATAGTATACCAAATGGATGTTAAAATAAATTTTTTAGATGGTGACTTAGAAGAAGAAATTTATATGGAACAACCATAAGGGTTGTGATCCATGGACAAGAAAACAAGGCATGTAAGTTAGACAAGTCTCTGTATGGACTAAAACAAGCTTCTAAGCAGTGGCATGACAAGTTTGAAAACTTAATAATATCGAATGGATACAAAGTGAATGAAAGTGACAAAATGAGTTTATTACAAATCTAAGAATCACATACGCGCTATCATATGTCTCTTTGTAGATAGTCTACTCATATTTGGATTAAACATTCAGACCATTAATGATGTGAAATCATTGTTGTGCAACAACTATGATATGAAAGACCTCAGAGAAACAGGCGACATCCTTGGTATCAAGATCACGAGATCCGAACAAGGAAGGAATTTATTTGGATCAATCACACTATATATGTGGAGAAGATCTTAAAGGAATATAAATACTTTGACTATAAACCTGTGTGCACACCATATGATCCAAGTGTGAAACTGTTTAAGAACACTGGTGAAAATGTCAGACAAATAGGATATGTGAGCATCATTGGCATTCTTCGGTATGCCTCTGATTGCACTAGACTCGACATTGTATATGTCATAGGATTGTTGTGTAGGTTTACTAGTAGACCGAGTAATGAGCATTGACAAGCTATTTAGCGAGTGATGCAATATCTTAAAAAGACTGTGAATCTTGGTTTGCATTATCAGAGATTTCCTATTGTACTTGAAGGATACAATGATGCAGATTGGAATATCTAATCAGATGATTAGAAAGTAATTAGTGGCTATATATTCAATATAGTTGGAGGAGTTGTATCTTGGAAATAAAAGAAACAGACTATCCTGGATCAGTCCATGGTGGAGTATGAGATGATAGCATTAGTGACTGCTAATGAAGAAATAAGTTGGTTAAAATGCTTGCTAGCTGAGATCCCTTTGTTAGAAAAACCTATGTCAACTGTGTTGATCCACTACGATAGTACCGCGACTATTGTAAAAATTAAGAACCGTTATTATAATGGTAAAAGACGTCAAATTAGAAGAAAGCACAACATTTTTAGAGATTGTATCTCAAACATGGTTGTAAGAGTGGATCATGTAAGCAGTGATGTAAATTTAGCAGATCCTTTGGCGAAATGATTATCTATAGAGAAAGTCCATAATATATCAAAGAAGATGTGACTAATGCCTATAGAGAAATGAGTTGCTCATGATGGTAACCCGACCTAAATGATTGGAGATCCCAAGAAATAGGTTCAATGGGTAATAACAAGTCATGAGTAATATGAGATGATCATGCGAGTATAAATAAGTAAAACATGAATCCTGAAGCAATAAGAGGATGAGATAATTGAAACTATTAATGAGATCTATACTCTATACGAGGGAGTACCGATGCTACAAGAGTACTCTTGATAGATTCACCTATCTGATTGTGGAACTTAGTCCAGTTCCTATGGAATTTTGGGGCAGAATTCCTAGAGCCTTCGTTAAACCGAGATACATGTGTAGGGTCATTAAAGTACGAGATAATAGAATACACCTTAAGAAAAGGTTGTGTGCGAGTTTGATGTCTGAGATAGAGTTTAAGACAATTGTGTCACTCTTGTTGAATCAGAATCCTACGTGCTACACAAATTTTCAAGTCGTAGACACCTTTGATGTTACTTATGATTTTTTTTTAAAATTCAAGTGAGGGATTGTTGGAACATTATGCCAATATTCAAATATAGGGAGATGAATTTGAAAAAGTTCCTTAAGTCAAGTCCCATATTGTGTGTTAGTTGAAAAAATTTCTTAGTCTCACATTGCTTAGGTGAGATATATTTCCTTCCTTACTCCAATATATAAGAAAATATCTTGTTTCATTCCAAAACACACCAAAAAATTATTTTGAATTTTTCCTTCATAACTCTGCATCTTTCGAATTGTCGAAGCGCCAACTTCTCCCCATTTCTTTCTACTCGTTGAATTTTCCGAGTATATTATTGAATAGAGAATTATGTTAATTTCTCCTCGTTTGAGTTGAGAAAGTATCAAGTTTAATTTTAGGATTTTCTTTAGAGAATTATTTGAATTTCTCTTGGTTTGAGTGGTCAAATGACCATTATTGAATTCTCTTTGGAGAATTATTGGAATTTATCTTGGTTTGAGAGATTATTACGACTGATCGTTATACCAGATACTACGAGTGGTATTTATATCATATTTGAATAGTCTTTGTACCATCAGAGAATGTATTTCTAGACCGATTATCTACCGTGCAAGTAGTATTCGTATAATATAAAACTGAACTATTTTATCCCGGAGGCGACGCGGTAGTTCGACTGCTTTGCATAACTTTGGACAGTATCGCGAAACGTCTTAAAAAGAGCGACCCAGTTCGCGACTCGACACGATAATTTCTTCTGTGGCTATTTTTCAAAACCGTGAAACAACAATAAACAACTGTGAGTTGTTAGTTCCACATTGTTTGGAAAAGTGGTGGTTTAACACTTAATAAGTAAGATGACCTATATACATACCACTTTAAGGTTTTGAGTGAATATGTGGTGTCTCACACACTTGTTTTTAAGAGTTTTAACCTTTATAAGAGTGTTTGGTCTAATGTGAATGTTTTTCCTTTATGATGACCCATTAGTGGTATCAGAGCCTGATTCAAGTAAAAGACTAACCCCTTGTATCGAAAGTCTTCCTAATATGATAGTGGTAAGATGATGTCTTCCATTGTAGTGCCATGACGAGTAAGGGCATCTGTCAACGACGGTACAAACATGTGAGTGAAAGAGCTCCCACTTAAAGGAGAGTATAGTGGATGAACTCACACTTGAGAGAGAGATTGTTGAGAAATAAGTGTGAGTTGTTAGTTCCAACTTTATAAGTAAAATGACCCATATATCTATCACCTTAATTTTTTTTAATAAATATGTGGTGTCTCTAACTTATTTGAGTAAACAATAAGTCTTTAATTTTTAGATGAGAGTTTGATCTAATATAAATGTTTTTTGTTCACGATGATTCATCATATATGCATTTGATTGAAAAATCTTGTAATTGTTTCTTCCCGTTTTAAACGTGGAGTTTGTGGATGATTAATTGCTTAAAGTTATTCATAGACCGAAAACCTATGCAAATTTCAAAAGTTATTCACACAAAAAAAATTGTGTTAATCGATTGAAAAGCTATGCTAATTTCAATGTTTAATTTCAAAATTTATATCCATTTAGTTTTTCTAGATATGGATTGGAGGTATAAAGATGAACTTGCTTTTAAGAGAGAAGTGGTGGTTGTTGTTTGGTTATTTTAAAGTTAATTAGTAGAGTGATTTTAGATTTTTAAAAGAGTATTTTTTTAAGTTAGGGGAATTTTTTTAGGTGGGAGTGATTGAGTTTTCGGGAATTTGAATGAAAGTACGTATTGAAGGGGATGAAGATGAATAAAAAACATTAAAATAAAAAATAATTATTTATTTTTACAATTTTTTTTTCTAAAATTATGATTTTTTTCTAAAGAAATATAATAATTTATGTTGTTGTTGAAATAAAAAAAATTACAAATATAAAATTTCAATTGTGGCACATAATTTCTGCCACATTATTAAAATGGGAGAGTAAAATTCCGAAAAATTGAAATAGAGAAATAAATATACCAAATTTTAAAGTAGGGGTTTAAAATTTAAAATAATAAAAATAGAGACTAAAATTACAATTTAAATTATTAATATATCAAAGTATATGATAAGTTTATTATAAATTACATATTCAATGCCATTTAAAAAACATTTGATAATCAATATTTTTTTATATGATTTTTACTACCAGTATTTGATTTATCAAAACTGACTAATTCAATTCTATGATGACTTTAGTATCAAGTGTTTCCCATCCTCATCCAACCTCAATCACCGTTAAATTAATTAATATTTAATTATTAATATTAAATATTGAGAAGTAAATTTTTTTTAAAATAGTTTTAATTAAATTGTAAAAAAAAATTAAAATCAATCAAAACATTTCTAAATATAAAAATTAATTTACAAGTGCATAAAGATTACACAATAATTTAAATCTTATACGGATAAAAATAAGTACCAACATCTATGAGAGAGACAAATTTAGGGTTCCTTGTGCAGACATATCACGTGATGTATGCAAAAATTTCATCTGTCGTGTATTGGCCTTTGGCCTTTGGCATCGATCCAAGTTTCTCAAAAATCGTAAAATTTGGCTAATGAATTCTAATTTTGTATTTTGTTAAACAAGAGGGAGAATTGACTATTATTTCTGGCTTGATATAATTTACAGTGTTCGAGAAGTTGGAGATTAAGCAATATTTAAATAAGATCACTCATAAATCTAATATCTTAAAGAAGTTTAAAAGAAGTTTAAAGCCACCTTCTAGATATAAACACAGATTAAATATGAACATTTGACAATTAGTAAAAAATGACAAGAATGCCAAAGTTGAATTATCATAGGAAACTTGAATATAATAAACAACAACAGAAACGAGAAAAGAAAATTGGACATGGAGTGCATGGACAGAGATTCTTTGTCAGAAGAGTGAGGTTAACGGTGGAGCCTACTACAAAAGCCTGTCACACAAATGGAACAAATAATGCCATATTTTATAATACAAACTCAAACTTCAAGTCACAATAAAGCCAAGATTATCATAGAAATTAAGGGGCTAACCATGTTATAAAAATCACTTTGACAGCTTAAATTGTCTGTATTAATTAAATTATTATTGCTTGCTGATTCAGAAAGTTACTTGACATGCATATACAAATACAAGAACCACACATTTAGTATCGTATTCTTTCGTAATAATTGACAACTTTGTTCCAATGCAAAGTTGACAAAAATATTTTTTAATTATACGACTAATTAACAATGTCAGATTGCTTTCACAATAGACAGATCCAGATCAACCAGAAGTCTTTGATTTGATTCCAATTTTAAGAATACAACAGTGTTAGTAAATCTATTGAAAAAGAGTTTTATGTAGTTGTAGTTCGGATTTGTTCAAATAATTAGTTTCTGCAAATGTAGATACAAAATTATCTATTCATACATTAAATCTATTAAGAATAGTTGATCTACTACCACTAACTATTACTTAGTGACATGAGTTATTATTATTATATATTTTTTTTGGAAACAAATATATATAATGGAGATGTCACCATGCAATTGCACTTTAGGCACAGTGCAGATAAACTAACTTAGGATTGGCACTTAAAGAGCTATAGTTCCAGTGAGTGGCTTTCCTTTTCACACATGATTCTGTTTATGAAAAGCAAATCATAAATCAGAAGTAGTTTTAAAAAACCGGGTTCTTTTGCTTTAGTTGGGTTTACATTATTCTGTTTATGTCATTGGATGTTATGAAAAACAAATCATAATTCAGATATAAAATTATACTAGGGTTTTGTGAGTTATTTTATTATAATAGGTTGATCTTTTAAGTTTTCTTTTTGTGATAACTTGATCATTTAAGTTATCAAATATGTGCACACCGTTAACTTTTAAAAAAAATTCCATTTCAAAAATAAATATGTAGCATTAACGTGAATGAAGTGTTACTAACGGTGATGACATATAATTTTATATTTTTTTCGTTAACTAATTACCAAAAAGCACATTTTTTCTTCGTTTAATGAAAAATTCAGATCAAATCCCTAGTTTTATATTCTTCTTCTCCATTTAAATCTTTCCCCCCTTCTCTATCAACGGGTTCATACGGTATCAATGAGTCAAATCCACGAAGTCAGAACTCTCAATCGTTCATTTCGAATGCAAGTCATGGTGAAGTCGCATCAAGATGTCCTTGTGGAGTCAAAGCAATGATACGAACAGTTAGGAAGAAAGGACAAAATTTTGGGAAGCTCTTTTGGGACTGCAGATACTTTGTGGTACGTTTATTGCTATATTTTTCTCCATCTTTTGTGATTTCACAAAAATTAGCTGATGTTATATGTTAACACATTGAATGTGCTAATTGTAGATGCAATTATTTTGAGTGGTATAAAAAAGAATGCAATGATGAAATGCAACCAGAAATACAAGAGTTATAAATCTCTAGATGTTCAAAATTTGAGAAAAAGGATGTAGAAATCAATACACTTAGAAGGACCATTAAGAAGATCCATGGAGATGACAACTACACCATGGAGATGATGAAGAATATGTTGAAGATCCTAATTTTTGTCATAATATTTTTAGTTTTGATTTTTGTAGTGTTGATGTGTATTTTGGTCAAGAAGGGGCGATTATGGTTAATTTTTATGTTAGTGTTGTAAGACATGTTGTTATTGTTATGCAATAATGACTTTGTTAATGTGGAATTTTGTCTTTATTCAATGTTGATGTTAGTGTTATAAGACATGTTGTTATTGTTATGTAGTAATGACTCTGTTAATTTGAAATTTTTACTTTCTTCAATGTTGATGTTAGTGTTGTAAGGCATGTTGTTATTGTTATGCAATAATGACTTTGTTAATGTGGAACTTTTCCTTTATTCAATGTTGATGTTAGTGTTGTAAGATATGTTGTTATTGTCATGTAATAATGACTTTGTTAATTTGGAATTTTTACCTTCTTCAATGTTGATGTTAGTGTTGTAATACATGTTATTGTTATGCAATAATGACTTTGTTAATGTGGAATTTTATCCAATTTTATGTTGCAGTAAGGAGATATTTATCACACTAAATAAAATATAAAAAATGTGTTTGTTACACTAAATGAAACAACAAGGACATGTGTGTTACAATATGATAGACTTTAAAATGACACGTGGAATACTCATTTAACTAAAATATGTTAACTGTAAAAACAATTGACAAGAAAATTGCATAGAATATCATAAGATTCCTTGATTAAAAAGAAAATGCCACAAATTAACCAAAATAGTGATACGTTCATAATATCATTCATTAAGCCAAACACCCAAAATACATAAATTTGACACCAAAATACGTAAAATAACATCATAAATACATAAACATCATCCAAAATACACAAAATGGTATCAACATGTATAAAGTGGCATCCTAAATACAACAACAACGTAATTGTATTTTCTCCTTATGATTCTTCTTGGTGATTGCCTTGTTTGGACTTTTGGGATTGGTTGTGTTTGAGCTTGTGCAATTTAGTTTTGGGTTCTTCTTGGTGATTGTCTTGTTTGTGAAGGTGAGAAAAACAAGAAAGGGGGGGTTTGAATTGTTTGGAAAAATAAGCGCTTTTCAAAATGAAAATCACACAAGGATTTTATACTGGTTCGCTTATAACACAAAGCTACTCCAGTCCACCCGGCCAAGGTGATTTCGCCTTCAACAAGGACTTAATCCACTAATCTTGAAAGATTACAAACAACGCCTAAGAGAAAAATCTCTTAGTCCTCTCAAGTTTACAGACTACACTAAGTCACTTGAGGAAATCAACAAACAATAAATGAAGGATTTATGTAATCTAGAGTGCTTCTAAGAAAGCAAATATTACAGTGTTAAGAACAAGAGTTTTTCACGTTATAAGCAAAAGCTTCGTGAATATCTTAGAGAGAAAGAATGTTTTTCTTGTGTTGATGTTTCAGTATATTTTTCCTTGCATGTGTAGTCGTGCTGAATGTTGATTTGCAATCCTTTATATAGATCAGTGAGGTAGTAGTTGAAACTGGTGGATATTGAGATGAAGTTACGCCATCACATAAATAGCTTCTGCAGGATGACTTTTTCTTCTTGAAATGACTACTTACCACAAGTAGTATTTTCTTTATTGAGATTGGAGATTAACGTCTCTTTCTCAATTAGGAAATCCATTTGCAAATCTTTTCTTGACTTAAACGTTACTCTTTCATGATTAGCAATTCCATGCTCAGAGTATTTGTGTATCTGGAGAATCTTGGAATCTTGCTTCTGATGTTTAATCTCTTGTGAGTTCTGATGGATTCTTCAGATAGTGCCAAGAGCTTCTGAGGTTAGACAAAACTTTGTTCAGAGTCAAAACTTCTAGAGCTTACTACTTGTCCAGATGCTTCTGATACTTTGATGTTTTGCTCAGAGTTAGAACTTCTTGACATTGTTTCCACTTCAGATGCTTCTGATCATTTGATATTTTGTATCTGATCTTGTTTTGTATCTGATGACATCATCAGATTTCTTCCTTCTTTCTTTAGAATCCTGCACACTTAGAAACTTTTCGTTAGGGTGCCATTTTTGGTTTCATCCTTTGTTATCATCAAAATCAAGGAATCTGTTGTAGAACAATTTTTGTTCTTACAGTTTGGACTCTTGGGGTTGGTTGTGTTTAGGCTTGTGCAGTTTGACTTTGAGATTTGTGATTGCCTTGTTTGTACTCTTGGGGTTGGTTGTGTTTGAGCTTGTGTTGATTGGGTTTGTAGTATTCCATATCTTCGTAAATACTCTATTTGTTGTCAGTTGAGACCAACTGAGTTCCTATATGCTATATTTCTTGTCAGTTGAGACAAATAGAGTAATTAGCAAACTTAGATGAGCTTAATTCTTATTCATTTAATTTATATTTGTTAATTTATAAAAGAAAATAACCTTTTTGGTAACATTAATGAATGATCAATTACTCTATAACAAAAATATCTCTTCATAAGATATTTTCTTATATCCTTCTTTTCCAACTTTATCCTTGTTGGAAAAATATAAAAAAAAGATATTTTTCTTCTTCTATCATGCCAACCGCACATTCGTCATTGGCTAGTAAGAGAATAGGAGAAAAATGTGGAAAGAGAAAGAAGAGGAGAAGAAGAGAAGAAAGGGGAAGAAGCTTGGAAGTGGAATCAAGAAATTGGATCATCGTCATCATCATTTCATCTCAAATATATATTCATCTTCATCTTCTAATGTGGGTTTTAGATAGTTTAGCTTTTGGGGAAGGAATTTCATGGTTGGGGAAGCTTAGGGTTTTTGTGTTTTGCTCTAATCATATAAATAGATGATGGTATATGTTTTTACTTGTTCTTATACGCTTACTTGTGATGATTCATGTTGGTTCATGTTGTTTGGTGTAAAATATTATCATGATTAGTGTTGTTGTGATAAACCATGATATTATGTTGTGTTATGTTCCTATTTCTTGAAGTTATGGCTCATAATTACATGAATTTGAGTTGGTGTATGAATTGGAATGGTTTAGGATTGTTAAAGTTGAAAGAGGATATGTTTAAAAGTGGTATTTTTAAAGAAAAAGCATGAACAAATCGATTGACGTCCAGAGAAACCCAGGAACAATCAATTGATTCCGTGAATGTGTGAAAATATGGAAAACTTGCAGGTGTCAATCGATTAACACCCCTGACCAATCGATTGGTCCTATGCCAAACTTTGGACCGAAAGTTCATGAAAATCTATTGGCCCTTCCCAGCAATTGATTGGTCAGATTGTTTATAGAGAAAAATTTGATGGAATATTATGACCAATCGACTTGTCCTCCTAAGCAATCGACTGGTTCCTTTGTGTCTTTCCAAAAACCACTTGTTTGATGATTCTAAGCTATCATAGGTGTCTTATAACTTATATTATGATATGTATGCATTGAATTAACAATAATTGATCAAAATCCATGAAAATGAATGTGCTTTAACCTAGGATCTTGAATAGGTTAGAATGTTAGAAAGATAACTTAGGGTATAAACATGATTTAGATGGAGATGCTTGGACACGAAGGTACCTCGATGTGTACCATAGACGAGTAGTCGCTTGAATTGTGAATTAATAGACTTTGTATGGAACATGTTGTGATGATATGAGAATTTGGTGAATGTGATCACCTAGTGATTGATGAATGCAATCATGACGATGTTGGAACCTAATCACGTATTCAAAAATAACCCTTGATCGTGCACATCCCAATTGACATGCTTATGTAAAGTAGAATTTGGATGTAGGCACCGATGATTCATGCCTCACAATGGGTTTGAGTCCCAACTATGGATTGAATTCATAGAGGAGAGGTGAACCTCTAAGTGAGTTCGAGTCTCATACGAGGAAAGATATCCTAAGTGGGTTCGAGTCCCATACGGGTGACGGTTCTTGAAGTGGGTTCGAGTCCCATGTGTAAGACCCTAATTTTGACCCTAAGATCCCTCATGGCATCATATCATTGCTCATTGCATTGTCTCAAGGATCATAGCATGTGCGGCTCCTTAACCCTTGGGTTGGGACTTGTGTGATTTGGTTTGAGACCACCAAGCATGCTTGTATTGTATATTATTTCTTTTCTTATTTTGTTTACTAACCAAAAGCACAAAAATATGTCACTAACTCTTCTTGTTTTGAAGCTTAAGCAATCATGAGTGCCCTTGCTCCTAGAGGCTCCTAAACTCAATAAAGTGGCCAGATAAAGATGAGAACAAGCATGACAATGGTCCACAAAGATCCTAATCATCATATATGTCTCCCAAGGATCTCAATTTTCCAATTTTATCAAGATAACCCAAAGGGCTTGAGGATTGTTTCCCAAGGAAACCCTAATTCAACCGTGCATTGACTATGCCTTGCTCAAGAAGCAACCTCAACCTATGATCAAATTCAATCAAGGGAATTTCTTTCATTCATTATTTTATGCATATATGAGCCTATGTGAGTGTCCTCAATCATTCATTCATCAAGATTTGAAGTTTGACCTTGAGAAGTTGACCAGTCAAGTCATCTGACTAAACTGAGGATCCTTGAGACACAACTTGTGATGTGTTTGTCAAATGAAGATGACCTCAAGAGAAAAAATGTTATTAAGAACCATATTAACAACTTTAATTTTCATCAAAAATCCATTTTAAACTTAGAAAGTCATCATTCATTTCAAAACATTATAGGTCATTTTGACTGAAACCCTAATTTTGGGTCAACTTCCCAAGGACCTAACTTCCTTATTTTTTATGATTTTGAGGTGAGACCAATTTCATTGAAAATATTAAGATGTCTACTTCAAATGTTATGTTGGAAAAAATTTCTTAATCCTAAAAGAAACACATGTGATAATACAAAGCATTATAGGTCACTTTGGACCAAAGCCATTGAATTTTGAAAATGTCCAACTTCAAGTGCTCATAACATTCTTATTAAAAATCCAAATGATGCAAAATGTAAGTCCAAATTGATCATATTGAAAAGATATACAAATTTTATGTTGGAGGTTTTTCCATTTGAGACTTGCATCACTAAAACAGAAGGGCTTGAAGTTGATCACTTTTGGCAAAAAAATTCAAAGGGAACCTAGACATGTTTTGTACCTCAAGCTTCAAAGCCAGTTTTCATAAATTTTCGAACTCCAAATGGATTTTTTACCAACATAGCTTTTGTTCCTTATGTCAAGATCTTTCCAACTGTTACTCACATGACCATGTTTGGATTTTCCATGTGTGACTTTCGAAGAGCTCAATGTTTAGGTTCAATTATGCAATTCACATTGAAACTTGAAATGCAAGCAATTGCCAGACCTTGTGCACGTCCAAACCATCTGCAAATGATATCAACTTGCAATTCCATTCAATTTTGGGCCTCACATGCGCCTGTACAGGCCCATGCATGGAGGGCCCAAAGTTCATGCACACGAGCATTTCATTGCCTTGCTTCATCTCCAGCTATAAATACATGACCTTGCTTATTCAAATTTCAACCTCAAGGTGATCTGAAACTCTGCTGGATTCAAAACCTAACCTCACTCAAAGGAATTCCAATTTTCATTTCTCAATTTCAAGCTTGAATTTCAACATCCTTAGT
This sequence comes from Lathyrus oleraceus, assembly GCF_024323335.1. Classification (NCBI taxonomy): domain Eukaryota; kingdom Viridiplantae; phylum Streptophyta; class Magnoliopsida; order Fabales; family Fabaceae; genus Lathyrus; species Lathyrus oleraceus. Next base: position 107,708,051 of record NC_066585.1, read on the forward strand.
TGATCTTCAAGTCTTAATTCCTTAGCCTTGCATCCTCATCACATCTCCAGATCAAATTGGGATCAAGAACTTGAGCAGATCGTGCTGTTTAAAGTTGCACTTCAAAGGTATAACACCAAACTGTTTTGATCTAAAGCTTGCTATACAATGTGAATTTCTCTAGTTTGAACTGTTTTCTGAAGTCCTCAAGCAAGAGGCAGGCCAATGGTGGTCTTAATTTCATGATTTGAGACATTTCAGTTTGTGCACCTTGATCTTCAACCTCAGATTTCTCACTAAATAGAAATATTGAGGAAGATCCAAGGTTACAGGGGTGATGTACATCACCCCAGCTTCATTTTGGTACCACGTTTGTTTATTTTTATTAACTTTCAAAAACCTGCGCGTGGTGGCCAGAATTTGTTCTCTGGCCGGAGAAGATGGTGGTTTCCACCACCATCCCCACGTGGATGCATCAGATCCCTTGGATCTCTTTCAAATGTTCTAATCCTAGCCACTGGTTCATTTGACTTATTTTAATTCATTGTGCAACGCGCTTGACCAAGGCCTATGGTATGACAACGCTTCTGGACCGTGTGATGGAGCCACGTCATTTAATGAAACTCATCCAAGCGCTCTTGTTTTTTTTTCTATTTTCTATTTTCTGTTTTAATTTCTTTTATTTTCAAAAATTCATAACTATTTTATTTGAAGTCACAAAAATATGAGACCAATGGCAAAAAATTTCTTGAAAAATCTAGTTTCATAATCTGATTTTTAATTATTTTTGTGACTTCATTTAATATTTCTTGTGAATTATTTTGTTTTGAATAGTTTTTAATTCATTTTAAATACTTTTTGATATCTGAAAATTCCAAAAAATATTTTCTTAACACATATGGATCATGATAAGTCAATGAAAAATAGTCTCATCAATTTCTTAATTGATTTGAGATTTTAATTCATTTGTGTTATTTTTCATTGTTTTTAATTGATTTTAAATAGTTTATGATTTCAAAAATTGTTGAGAAAATTTGTCAAACCTTGTTTGACCATGTTAGACCTATGATGATTCAATTGGATTTGTTGAAGTTGATTTGAATTGAATTTGAGGTTTGACCATATTTTATCCCTTTTAATTTTGCATTTATTTTAATTCCAAAAATACCAAAAAAATATATTTGACTTGTTGACCTCTAATCTTCATTTCTCTTATGTTTTACATTGGTTGATGATGATTTGATTCACATTTGATCATTGTGTTTTGATATTTCATTTGAATTCTCCCTTTATTCATTTCATCTTCATCTCATTTCTTCTTTTTATTTTGGCCAATGAGTTAATGATTTGTGGTTGGTCTTGACATATGAGAGGTTTAACCTTCTTTGATCCAAATCAAACTCAACTTGATCCATGATCAAGTGAGTTGCTTTGTGTCCAAGATAGGTTGCTTCTTGGTAAAGCAAAAAACCTAAAGTCCATACAAGGATTTCCTCTTTTCTTTTGGCATGGCAAGTTGTAGGAGCTTGGCTTACTAGTCATGATCTCTAACTTGTGTTTATTTGCCTATAGTTTTATTAACCGACCTCAGATAGGTGTGACTAATACATTAGTCCACTTACGATTGCTTAACATAGCGCTAAATTGTCTTATAAAACACTAACATTAACTACTAACTACTAACTTTAATTTGAGCATTTAATTTCTTGCAATTTACTTTAATGTAATTTACTTTCTTGCTCATTTATTCATATTGCCTTTTCACTTTGCTCACTTGAGCTCATATTTTATATTTATGCCATTTTCCTTTTGCTCATTTGAGCTCATTATTGTATATAAATATATTGTTGCTTTGTGATAGTTTTGTCTTTGTTTGTGTGAACCCAATGCAAAAAGGAGAAAGGACTTAGAATTAGGACCTTACTTATGCTTAAAGGAGTTCAAGAGCAACTAGGCCTCATGCCTTTATAATGCTAAATTTGTTGAAGAGCAACTAGGCCTCATGCCTTTAGAATGCTAAATCTTAAAGTTGACTTCAAAGGACCCCTAATCTAAACTCATTCTTTGTCCATTCCTCTTATTGTGTTGTGAACTTTTTGATGTTTTCTCTTGTGTGATATGGATTCCATCTTGTGATAGTAAGAAGGACCATTGTCATGAATAGCCAAGTTAAGAGAGACAAGCCAAATGGAGATCCTAGGAGCTTGAATATAATATTTGTTTGGTTGTTTGAGTGATTGCTAAGTACAAAGGAAAGGAGCATCTTGAATCATCTTTATGATCTCAAGAAAAGGAACTCCAAGGGTTTTATCTCTTCTCTTATCTTTGTGTGTTTAGGACTAGCCCTTCTCTTCTTCTCTCCACTCCAACCCAAGCCAAACTCATTTATGTGCAAACCTTGACTTTGTTTCAAACTAGAAACCTAGGCCTTATGCCTTTGATTTTTCAAACTCTTTTCATTAATACTCATTGTGAATAAACATTAATTCAACTTTGACCTCATTTTGTAAATACACTTAACTTGTAAATACACTTAACTTGTAAATACACTTAACTTGTAAATACAACTCATTTCAAGTTGTTTTTTTGGTTCCAATGACCACCTTTGTTAAAACCTTTTTCATAAACATTAGTCATAGGTTTGAGTTATCATAGTGGTTGATGTAAACCTCACCTTATCCTTGGTGATTGGACTATAAGTCTTCCATACTTATTATCGGGTTAACCCCTCACTAGTATGTTGAAGCTCTCCTCACATGGTGGATTGTTGGTTTAGGTTGAGTTTTCTCCCTTTGATAACAGAAGACCTTAAGGCTTTTGATCAATCAATTCACCAATCTTTGAGATTTTTACCCCGAACTACGAGGTTTTGATCCTACCTTTGTGATGGTACGTAGGCAATGGGTTCATCCATTCAAACAACAAAATTGTAAATATAATATTCTCTTCTCACCCCCCCAATCTGTTTGCACATATTTTCACAAATACCAACCTACAATACACATGTTTTAAAAAGGATTCCCTTAGAGTACTAAGGATGTTTTGGGTGCTTAAAACCTTCCCATTTCATAAGCAACCCCCTTACACAGATCTCTGACATTTTTATTAGTTTTTGATTTGATAAAACTTCTTACTTGGTTTTTGTTCGCTTTTTAACCTTTCCTTTGGATAAATAAAAGTACGGTGGCGACTCGAATTGTATGTTTACTTTTGGTTTAGTCAATAAACCATAAGGTAACGAATACCCCGTTACAGAAAAGTGGCGACTCTACTGGGGAAATAGTCTCTGTAGCGGGGTATTCGTTACCATTGGAGATTTGACTAAATCCAAGGTAAATCATACAAAGTCGAGTCGCCACCGCACTTCTATTTATCCAAAGGAATGATTAGAAAACGAACAAAAACCTAATAGTTTTACAAACAAAACTAGTAAAAGAAACAAAGATCTGGGTAAGGGGGTTGGTTATGCAATGGGAAGGTGTTAGGCACCCAAAACATCCTAGGTATTCCTAGGGAGCCCTTTTCACACTTGTTGCAAAGGTTATTGTTTTTTGTGAAAAATTTATTTGTGCAAACATGATTGAAGAGATGAGAGGAGAATATACAAGTTATTTACATTTTTGTGTTTGGATGGATGAACCCATTGCCTACGTACCCTCTTATAAAAAGATTAGGATCAAAACCTCGTAGTTCGGGGTAAAAATCTCAAAAACAAATTGGTGAATTGATTGGTCCAAAAGCCTTAAGGTCTTTTGTTATCAAAGGGAGAAAACTTAACCTAAAACCACAAGTCCACCATGTGAGGATAACTTCAACACGCTAGTGAGGGGTTAACCCTATAATAAGCATGGAAGGCTCATTGTCCATCACTAAGGACAAAGGTGAGTATTACATCTACCACAAAGATAACTCAAACCTAATAGCTAAAGGTTATGGAAAATTTGATTAAGAAGTGGACATTGAAACCACAAAAGAAATTTGAATGGGTTATATTTACCAATTAGAAGTATATACAAAAATGGTCAAAGTTGACTTAAAGATTCAATTCAAAATAAGTGTTATGAAAAGAAAGTTTGAAAATCAAAAGCATAAGGCTTAGGTTTCTAATGTCGAAAACAAAAGTCAAATGTTTGCACAAAAAGGGTTTTGGCTTGGGTTAGGGTGGAGAAATGAAGAAGAAGGGCTAAGTCCTAAAGAGAACAAAAAAATGATGGTTAAGAAAAGAAACCACACTAGGAGTTCCTCTCTTGAGATCATATTGATGATCCAAGTGGCTCCCATCCTTTGGAATAAGCAAGCACAAAGTATAAGCAATCAAATAAGTCTCATAAGAGAACCTCAAGGTATCTTGCATCTTCCACTTAGATGAACATGGTAATGATCCTTCAATTAAGCTCAAATGGAAACTCCTAGTTCAAGAACACACACATTAAAAGTTCCACAAGTAAACAAACATCACACAATATATCCATACAAGAGGCTCAAACAATGGGTGGGCTTTAGTCAAGAGGGGTCATGTCAACCTCGACAAACAAGCCAAACTGTAAAAGGGTAATCTGTAGCTCTTAACCACTAACATTGAACGTTAGGGTGAAGCTGATCAAAATGGTAATGAGGATGAGACCTCATGCTCTTAACCCTGGCCAGGGTGAGCTCATGACAAAGAAGGCGTGGGGATCTAGAAAGTGGGATCCTATTCCACTTGACAGACACTGGACAAGGATCTTGGGCACATGTTCAGAAGCATCAGCACGTAGTGCGAGCATAAAGAACGACACACTGAATAACAGGGGATTGGCTACTAATACCTTTTATCCGTCAATTGCCTCTTCTCTTGGAGGTCTTAACAAATATCACATGCCTCTTCTTGGAGGTGTTTGAGCATAATTTTAAAGAAACACAAACAGAGCCTCTAAAGGAGGACTTGCCAGCAAAATGCCTGCCAAAAAGGTGACAGGACTTCAGACTACATGAAGTAAGAAGCTAACTACCTGAGTGGTGTATCAACCATAGTTCAATGCTCAAGCAAGAGCTAAAGAAAGCAAGCAACTAAGGTACATGTACAAAGACTAAACAGTCAGTACTTCAGTTATTAAACCAACAGACAAACAGTGAAACCACCTAACAGTTACACAATTCAGTGCATAAGTGCCTTAGCACTTAAATAACCTCATGAGTTCACCACATCAATTAAAAACCTACAAAACAAACATAAGTCAGAACTCAAATGCATTTGCATCTCACAAAGTGAGAACAAATCAACCATCAATGCTAAATGTCCAAACCTGAAACACAAGACAAAGTTAGTTTATGTACAAAACACTAGTGCAAAGACTAGATTGAAAACCAAATCAAATGACAAAAACAGAATCCAATCTTTTGCACAATGCACATTCAAGCAATCCATCTAATGTCCTCAAAAGTACCAGCATCAAATTAATAAGCAAGTATCTCAAATGATCTATGTCATGCAAGGACAAAAAATATGCACAAAATGAACTTCCAACTTAGAAAATTCATATCAAATTAGAAATGCATGCAAAGGCTTTGAGATTTTTTGTACAAGTTCCTCATGTCATGAACAATCAATATGCAAAAGATCAAATCCAGAAAGGTTCAAATGATATATGAACAAAAATGCAACAATTCAATGTCAAAAATGTGACACAAATTGTCACACTTTTCTCTATGTGTCAAAAGTGATGATAACCTATGAGAAAAATTCCAAACCAGTGACCAAAAATTCATATCATGTGTGAATGTCAAGCATGCAAAAGATTGGATCAGATGGCTCAAAGATGAGGATTTCACAATACATTGAATGCACCATATCAAATTAGCACCACATAGATTCAAAAATTCACACATCAAAAACCAGACATCAACAATTCATGAAATTAACACTAAAAATAAATAGACATCAATACAAAACTAGGAAAAAAAATTGGGACTCATTTGGATCATTTTTGAATTTTTTATGAATTTAACAAAACAAGCAAAATAAATGAAATATGCACATTAAATTGGAGGGAAAGGCAAGATTCAAATAAATCCAGAAGAAATCACAACCACAAGATCTGGCGCGCAATCAAGATCAACGACTCAGGTTTAAAAGAATGAAACGCTGCGTTTCGTTAATGCGTTGGCATGCTCAATCATCAGTCAAAGTGCACGTATGGCCTGGTCAATGCATTCTCAACCAATCGCTCGTCCACGCAGCATCACACATGGCAGTCTACATCAACAAACCCTAAAATGATACAGACGCCGGAGCTACAGCTCCGATCGTCTTCTCCGGCGAGACACGCGGTGGCGCCACCGTGAGATTTTCCAGAAATTCAAAAGGCCTATATCAATCAACTCAGTTTTCAATGTAGAATCCAAATATGCTATCAATTCTTCCTGATTCTACCTAGATTCTTCAGATCAAAGAGAAACATATTTGAGATCCAAACTTTCAGTTCATACCAAATCCTCAATACTCAGCGAAATTCAATTCTAAACACATGTACATGCTCTATTCAATGAGATCTACACATCTATGATAAAAAAACAGCAAAAGGAGAGGATGAAATTTGCATCACCTGGAAATGGAGGTTGCTGTACACGCGTTCTCACAGGCTATGAAGCTCCAGATCAACTCCACTGCACTTCCTATGAAGCTTTAAGCAAGAAGCAATGGTTGAAAACACTTGAATCTACTTCAATTTCCAATTTCCATTAACATGATAATGCTCTTGAACTGCACGAAATCTTGATGAATTGCTTCAAGTAATGGATGAATCTTGCTCAGTGAAGCACCAGGAACAAGAATATGCAAAGATCTTTGAGAGTTATGTGAAGAAAAATCAAATTCGAAGAGAGAGAAAATTTGGAGAGTTTCTTGAATTTTGATCTCAAATGGTTCTATTATGCAGTTAGGATTAGGGTTTCAGTGTTTATATGTCTTGCTAATGACCATGCTAATGTTGGTGTAAGCCCTAGAGGCCAATACTTTTTGGTACTTGTATCGAATTATTTATTAATAATAAAAGGCATTTTCTTTATTATGGTTGATTAATAAAGTCCCTGGAGTAGATAGTCCATTTGATGTATTAAGTGTGACTTAATCATGAGAATACATTAAACATAAGGACACTATTCCTAAAGTATCCGTAGTCGAGCTTTAGTATGAAGTGGGATAACATTAAAGCATTAAGACTATTATGTTTGTAGACTGATGATCACATCTCATGGATCATGGATAAAGAGTTATCAAGTCTTAAACATATGTATGAATATTAGGAGTAATATTTATACCGGATTGACCCGCTATGAGAATACTATATAGAAAGTTATGCAAGGTGTCATAAGTTATTCTCATGGCGATAATAGTGTATTCCACTCTTCGACCTGAAACCACTATGGATCCTAGATGTAGAGTCGAGTGCTTTATTGCTGATCCAACGTTGTCCGTAACTGGATAACCATAAAGACAGTTGATGGGTACTCCACGAAGCATGCTGAGGGACATGAGTGACCTAGATGGAATTTGCCCATCCTGCATAACAGGATAAGTGTCTATGGGCCCAATATTGAACTGGACAAGGATGACACAGTCTATGCCTTGTGTTCAATATAGACATAAGGGAAAAAAGAATAATTATACACATAATTATTATCACAGATGGTTTTGTCAGATCACATGACATTTTCGTGTCTTGGGTAGCAGTGATGTGTTGCTAGATACCGCTCACTGTTTATTATATTAAATGCGTGATTTAATATAATTGCCAACGTCACGAAAACCTACAGGGTCACACACAAAGGACAGATTGATGAGAGATAGAGTAACTAAGGAATACCGTAAGGTACGGTGCCCTTAAGTGGATTATAGAACATCGTAAGGTACGGTGTACTTGAGTAGAATACGAAATATGGTAAGGTACCATGGGCTTAAGTGATTTTGGGCATATTATAAGATATGGGCCAAAATACACTTAAGTGGGCTTTTAGCTTGAAGCCCACACAAGTGGTTCTATAAATAGAACCCTTGTGCAGAAGCAAAAATTGGCGGTTGCATTCTTTTCGTTTTCACTCTCTCTCTCTCTCACTCAAAGCCTTCATTCGTACCAGCTAGCACTGAGATTGAAGGAATCTGTTCGTGTGGACTGAGTAGAGACGTTGTCATCGTTCAACGTTCGTGATCGCTTCGTGGATTTGCATCAAAGGTTTTGATCGTCACAAGAGATCTGCACCAAAGATTTCAACCGTCACAAGAGGTAAATATTCTATCACTGATCATGACCATTCGTAAGGATCTCTAAAGGAGAAATTTTATTTCCGCTGCGTTTTGGACCGCAATTCTCCTTCAGCTAATCCTCTTTTCCATTGGTTAATCATGATTAATGAGTATTGAAGCATCTTGCAAAAATGCACATTAAGCTAGCATGGCCATAATGCACGTGTTCTTTCCCATGTTAAGCTTCTAATCCACTCAAAATTATCCAATGGTCATGATTGGAGTGTTAATTTGCTTGCATCTTAAGCCAAAAATGAATAATGAAGTATTGCTTCAATTTTGCACATGTGTGAACTAGTGAACTCTTGGCCATGATTCCTTTGCATAATTGAGCCAAATGAGGTCATTTTGAGATGCCTTGGACATGAGGAGCATTTTGCAAAAAGAATGAACCAATTTGGAGCATTGTATCAAAAGTTATGCCATTTTGAATTTCCATGCACACCTTGTGATCAAATGACCATAACGTCTCAACCATTCATCATATGGACATGAATTAGGACTTTTTGGAAAGGGAAGACAAACATCTACAACTTTCATGTTCACCAAAAATCCATTTGAAACTTCTTTGACATTGATAAGTCAAGTTGAATGTGGACCAGAAACTTGCCAAATTTGGAAACTTTGAATTATAGGTCATTTTCCATTTTTAGTAACTTTTGCCATGACCTTTGAATCTTCAAGATGGATGTTTAGAATGATGAATAGACCCTATTTGAACATTATTGAGGTGTCTCAACTCATTTCCCCCACCTCATAGCCCTTAGTTGACTACACAGTTGACTTTTGGTCCTCAAATGACCTTGAAATGTCCTGATTAACTTGAGCTTCTACCACTTGGTGAAATTGCTTCAAAATGAAACCCTAGCTCATGTAAGCTCCTTATAATAGTCATGTGGTTCTCAACCCAAGAAAATACCTCATCTCTTGCACAAAGGATCTTCTTGAAACTCTTTACCTGGTGATTGCTTAAGCTACAACAAAAGATGTTAGTGACATATTTTTGTGCTTTTGGTTAGTGAACAAAACAAGAAAAGCAATGATATACAATTGAAGCATGCTTGGTGATCTCAAACCACTCACAAGAGATCCCTACCCAAAGGGAAAGGGAGCCAAGATGCTCAATGATCCTTGAGGCTATGCAATGCAATGTTATGATGCCATGAGGGATCTTAGGGACAAAATTGGGGTCTTACAGATGCCCCTATTTAAGGTCATTCTAGCCAGAGAAGTGAAGGTTAAAATCTTCGTCTCGACGAGGTAGAATGGGCTTAAATAATAACAAAGAGACAAATTTTGGTCCCTAAGAGACCTCATAATGCAAATGTATGTATGCAAAACAAACAAACTCTGTGGGGATATGTGTCCACAAAGAAGAAAAGACATCCGGAGAAATTGACAATCCATTGGAGTAATACACTCACTAGGGAACAGAGACTCTACAGGGGACTCTCATTGGGATAAGAAAGAAATGCGTGAGCAGGTCACAACTCAAAGCTGGGGAAAAGAGTTCCAAAGGGAGTAAATCCAATGGAAAGACTCGAGCTGACTCAAAGATGCATGTATTGGGGAATACGCCAACACAGCAAAACTATCCGCAATGGATACTTCGGAAAAAAAATCCGGACAAAAACAATCCACTAAGGGACTTCGCTGGGGATGTCTAAAAAGGACTCTCTTGGGGAAGCAGCGGGATGAGGTGTTACCGGTTACTGGGTAACAAGCTCAATGAGACATGTGATCTGATCACCGGTATAAGGGTGAGAGAACAACAAGCTCGGGAAGAATGAATATCTAAGACCGGTATAAGGGTGAGAGATATTAATCAACCAAATCATCTGAGGAAGACCTAAAAGGTAAATTTCAATTCAGGAAAATCTGACTCCACAGGGGACCAAAGTCATAATAGGGAGCAGAAGGAAGGAACACCAGGGATACCGGTTACTGGGTATATAATAGGTGACCAACCAAAGCATGAATTGGGGAATATTCCCAAAACACTCATCATCCAAAAAAGAGGGCAGAACGCAAACTCGATTATGGGATGGACATTCGATTCCAAAACATGGATACGAATCTTACTCGACTGGGGAAGAATAAAAGGCTTCGACCAAAGAGTGCATGGGATATATTATCTATTACCGTCGGAACGTAGATAATATAATCGCATGGAAGATTATCCACAACTGTAAGAACAAAAATTGTTCTACAACAGATTCCTTGATTTTGATGATAACAAAGGATGAAACCAAAAATGGCACCCTAACGAAAAGTTTCTAAGTGTGCAGGGTTCTAAAGAAAGAAGAAATAAATCTGATGATGTCATCAGATGCACAACAAGATCAGATGCAAAATCTCAAGTATCAGAAGCATCTAAAGTGGAATCTCGTTTCAAGAAGCTCTGACTCTGGACAAAACTACAAAGTATCAGAAGCATCTGAACATGAAGTAAAGTCTAGAAGCTCTGACTCTGAACAAATGCCTTCTGTAAATTCTGAAGTTATCAGCGCCATCTGAACTTTCAAGAGATAACATCAGAAGCCAGTTTCTCCAGATACACAAAGACTCTAATCAGAATTGTTAATCATGATGAAGTAACGTTTAAGCCAAGTTAAAGTTCTGCAAATGGATTTCCTCAATTAGAAAGAGACGTTAATCTCCACTTCCAAGAGAGAAGATACTACTTGTGGTAAGTAGTCACTTCTAAAAGAAAAAGTCTACTGCAGAAGCTATTAATGGAATGGCGTAACTACATCTCAATATCCAACAGATTCAACGCTACTTCAACTCTACTTCAACTCCTATAAATAGAGAAGAAATTTCATTCAGCAAAAACAAGAAATCACTAGCCAAAACTATACTGAAATTATATCACGCTCAAGAAAAACATCTTTGTTCTTCAAAGAATTTTCACTAAGCTTTTGCTTATCAAAGTGAAAAATTTGTTCTTAAGTTTGTAATATTTGCTTTCTTAGAAGCACTCTAGATTACACATCTTGTATCTAATTTTTATTTGATTTCCTCAAGTGACTCTTTGTAGTCTGTAGACTTGAGAGGACTAAGAGATTTTCTTCTCTCTTAGGGGTTGTTTGTAATCTTTCAAGATTAGTGGATTAAGTCCTTGTTGAAGGCGAAATCACCTTGGCCGGGTGGACTGGAGTAGCTTTGTGTTATAAGCGAACCAGTATAAAATCATTGTGTGATTTCATTTTGCAAAAGCGCTTATTTTTCAAACAATTCAAACCCCCCTTTCTTGTTTTTCTCACCTTCAATTGGTATCAGAGCTCCGGCTCTGTTATTGATTTTCAAATCAAACACTTAACCGTGTAGAGAGATCCAGTGCGAGAAAAACAAATGGCCCACTCAAATGAGAAAGATTCTTACAATGCCAAGCCTCCTGTTTTTGATGGAGAAAAGTTTGATTACTGGAAAGACAGAATCGAAAGTTTCTTTCTGGGTTATGATGCTGACCTCTGGGACATTGTCACAGATGGATACAAACCTCCAGTCTCAAATGGAGCTGAAGTTCCCAGAAGCAAAATGTCAGAAGATCAGAAACGTGAGTTCAAAAATCATCACAAGGCCAGAACAATACTTCTAAATGCTATATCATACAACGAATACGAAAAGATCACCAACAGAGAAACGGCTAAAGATATACTTGACTCTCTGAAGATGACCCATGAAGGAAACTTCCAAGTCAAGGAGACGAAGGCTCTGGCGCTGATCCAGAAATATGAAGCCTTCAAGATGGAAGATGACGAAGCTATAGAAGCTATGTTTTCCAGATTCCAAACTCTTATTGCAGGTCTTAAAGTGCTAGACAAAGGATACACGACTGCAGATCATGTTAAGAAGATTATCAGAAGTCTGCCAAAGAAATGGAGACCAATGGTTACTGCTCTGAAGTTATCAAAGGATCTGAACAGTATCAGCCTTGAAGAACTTGTTAGTTCTCTCAGAAGCCATGAGATAGAACTAGAGGAGGCTGAGCCTCAGAAAAGGAACAAGTCAGTGGCGCTGAAGTCCAGACCTGAAAGACGGAAGTCAGACAGAACCAAAGCTCTCCAGGCAGAAACTGCAGATACTGACGATTCTGAACCTGAAGACTCTGATGATGAGGAAGAACTGTCCTTACTAACCAGAAGAGTTAAGCAACTCTGGAAAAGAAGGAACAACAACAACTTCAGAAGATCAAGACCCAGAGGGGATCGATCAGAGTCAACTTCAAAAGGTAAACCTAACAAAGATATTACCTGTTTTGAATGTAAAGAAACAGGTCATTATAGAAATGAATGCCCCAAGCTGAAGAAAGATAACTCTAAGAAAGAAAGCTTCAAGAAAAATGCCTTCAGAACAAAGAAGGGATTAATGGCCACCTGGGACGATAGTGAATCCGAATCATCAGAATCTGACTCTGATGAACAGGCCAACGTAGCTCTTATGGCTATCACATCTAGCAGCTCAGATGAAGAATCTGAAGAGGTATTTTCTGAACTTTCTAGATCTGACTTAGAATCATGTTTATCAGAAACTCTTACCTCTCTTCAGAAATTAAACCCCAGAAGTCACGTACATTTATCAAAGCAAGTACATTAAAGACGTTCTGAAGAAGTTTGACATGACTGAATGCAAGTCTGCAAAGACTCCCATGCATCCAACTTGCATTCTGGAGAAGGAAGAGGTAAGCAACAAGGTTTGTCAGAAGCTCTATCGAGGTATGATAGGCTCTCTTCTCTATCTGACTGCTACTCGTCCTGATATTCTCTTTAGTGTCTGTCTTTGTGCCAGATTCCAATCAGATCCTAGAGAATCTCATTTAACAGCTGTTAAAAGAATTCTTAAGTATCTGAAAGGAACTCCTAACCTGGGCCTGATGTATGAGAAAACATCAGAGTATAGGCTTTCTGGTTATTGTGATGCAGATTATGCAGGAGATAGAATAGAACGAAAAAGTACTTCTGGAAATTGTCAGCTTCTGGGAAACAACTTAATCTCCTGGGCTAGCAAAAGACAGTCAACAATTGCTCTATCAACTGCAGAAGCAGAATACATCTCAGCATCACTGTGCACAACTCAGATGCTCTGGATGAAGCATCAGCTAGAAGATCTTCAGATATTTGAGAGTAACATTCCTATCCTTTGTGATAATACTGCTGCTATTTGTTTGAGTAAGAATCCCATTTTGCATTCCAGAGCCAAACACATAGAAATAAAACATCATTTTATTAGAGACTATGTTCAGAAAGGGATAGTAACGCTGAAGTTCATTGATACAGAACATCAATGGGCAGATATCTTTACTAAGCCTCTAGCTGAAGATAGATTTCTTTTTATCTTAGAAAATCTAAACATTAAAAATTGTCCTGAGTAAAATTTGGCTCTGAACATGTAAAATGAGACTCTGATAAAAACAAATACACTTCTGCCTCTGACTCTGATACTTCTACCAAGTTAAGAAGATATCTGAGTTAGAAATCTTCAGAAATCCTTTGGTATTCCTGAAGATCAGATACATCAACACGTGGGGAACATGCGTCTAACCCTAGAACTTCTAGACAGCTGTCAAAAGAAATCAAAGGTCAGAACGCTTGAAATCTCCTCGAGCAGTGTGCTTACTGTTGGGATTAGACATTCATTTATTAGCTATAATCATTTTTCCCCCCTAGCGTGCAAATCTTGTGTTCTGTTCCAACGCAATTAAATGTGTCGTTTTGCATGTGTTTTTACCCTTAGGTATATAAACACTTTTCTCACATTTCACACACTTATCACTCTCACTCACTCTTAAACCCTAAACCCTCTCTCGAAGTTTTCTCTGCAACTCCTTCAGTTCTTCATCTTCTTCATCAATTTTCTTCATGAATCCTCAAGAGCAAGCAGTTTTTAACTTCTCCCAACAAATGGAAGCCGCTTCTAATCCCCAAACCTCAAACACTCAAACACCCATGGTTGTAGACGTTAGCACAACCCCAGTCTACAAAGAACCTCACATTCTTGAACGTGAACAACACATAAACCTTTCAACTCCCTTTGAAGGTTTAGATGTACTGTGTGAATCGCTGGTGGATTTTGAGAACTTAAGAAGAAACGGTGTTGATCTTACTGAAGATCTTCACAAGCAAGGTTGGGAAACCTACTTCAATAGATTGTATGGTCCAATCTATCCTCTTCTGGTGAAAGAGTTCTGGAGATGTGCAGATGCTGATGACCAGTTCATTGTCTCGTTTGTTCTGGGTGTGAAGATTGTCATCACTGAAGCGTCTATTGCTTCCTTGCTAAACATGGAGAAAGCTGGAGGTAAAAGGATTTACAACATTCCTCCAAGGTCCAAGCGCATCACAGAAGTCATTAACCCTACAATCTTCAAAGCAAATGTTGAAGGAAACCCATCTAAGAATAAGGAGCTTCATCAGAACCTCCGAGTTTGGCTGAAGATTATTCTGGGAACAATCCATCATCGTCCAGCCTCCAACTCTTCAGATTACATAAATGCTGATCAGAAATGCATCCTCTACTGTATTCAGAAGGGTATCCCGATCAACCTCCCTGTTCTTCTCTTCAGATATCTGAGGGATTCAGTCAGAGAAACCAGGAATAACATGAAGCCCAGATCCTACATTCCTCTGGGTAGATTGCTCTCTGACATCTTCATTGAGCATGGGCTGGTAGATGCTCTGGAGAAGACCAGATGTATGGATGATCTGGCAATTGACGTTGGAAAGCCTCTGAATGCCAAAAATCTGAGGAGTATGGGAATCATCAAAGACATCAGAGTCAAGCCCACTATGGAAGTAACCTGGGAAGCTCTGAAGGATCAGAGGAAGATGCCTCATGGCCTTGAAAGGTTCTTCAAGAATGAACCCAGAGATGCCATTGTTATCTACCTTCAGGATCGTCTGGATGAAGGCATTGATATTTCTGATTTCCGCCTTGAAGACTGTCTGGACTCTGTAGAAGATCTGGTCAGATACAAAAGAGGTCTTTCTGAGAAGAAGATAGCTGAGGAAGCAAGGAAGGCAAAGAAAGCCAGACTTGGAGAAACCTCTGGCACCAAAGATTCAGCACCTCTGAATGTCTCTTCTGGTAAGTCTATTCCTCCTGTCTCTTCTGAATCTATAATGGCTTCCTCTAACCCTCTCTCCTCTCAACCAATATATACCACCTCTGAAATACCACCCTCAATCACCAGAACCTCTCAACCTCCACCTGTTCTAAAAATTGCTCGTAATTTCACAACAACCTCTGACCCTAATCAACTATATCACCACAGCTCTTCATCATCCTCTGAATATGAATCACCCCCTTACCTTTCCCCTTCTTCTGACCAAGAGTTATCTGATCATGAGTCCTCTGATCAAGAACACTCTGACCCAAACTCCCCAACAATAGCTGAAATCTATGCTAAAAATTTCGCTCCACAACCCTCAACCCAATCTGAAGTAACCTCTCCCCTCCAAACTTCACTTCCACCACAACAAACAACAACCTTACCCTCTGAAACTCAACCATCTGATCCCTTCACCTCTAATATCACTCCACCAATTATTCCCGCTGTACCTGGACCAGACTCTGACCCTTTAGACCTAAATCCACTATATGCTTCATCCCCTAGTCTTCAACCAGACGCAGATTCTGAACTTCAAGCAGAATCTGAACCTCAACAAACTGAACCTCAACAATCTGAACCTCAACAAACTGAACCTCAACCTCTAAATCTCAGCCCTCAAAACTCTCCACCTCATTCACCTGAACCTGAACCTGAACTTACCATACCTACCCTTGAGGAGGCCATTATACAGGTTGCAGAAGCCTCAGTCCAGAAGATCAAGTCTCTGGCTAAAAACTCTGAAGTAAGTGATGATCCTAAATCTGTTAGGACACACTGGAACAGAGTCATTAGTTGGATGACCTCTGAGTCTTATAGGCTGAAGAGTATCTCTGAACAAGTCAGAAATGGCTACATCAGAGACTCTGAGGAAAGACTCCAAGAGAGACTGGCTAGAGAAGCTGAGGCCAAGAGATTAGAGGAAGAAAGATTGGCTAGGGAAGCTGAAGAAGAAGCTAAGAGGTTAGAAGAAGAACGCCTGGCAAAGGAAGCAGAACTTCTAAAGATTCAGGAAGCTGAAGCCAAGGCTAAGGCAGATGCAGAAGCCCAAGCTGCTGCTGAAGCTGAAGCTCAGCAGGCTCTGATTCAGGGGGAGTCTTCCTCTGCGATCCCTCTGATTCTTAACACTCTGAAGGAGATCAAGCAAGATCAGCAAGAGATCAAGAAAGATCAGAATGAGCTTCGTGCCAGGATGGACAAGCAAGATGCTCTGAACGAAAACATCCAGAACATGTTTGCCATGTTGCTTCAGAGACTTCCTCAACCTCCAAACCCTTAGGCACTTAGGATTTATTTTTTGTTTGTTTGCCTAAGTGTTTTTGCTTCTGTCTTTCTTTTTAGCTCTGATATTCTGTTGAATCTAATGTTTTGACTGCTGTTTGCCTTTGTGCTTTTCAATGAAGTGTTTTTCTCTTTATTATTCTTTTCATTTTTTTTATGCCTTTTTGATTATGCCAAAAAGGGGGAGAAATTATTAAATAGCTCTGATGAAAATTATGTCTAAAACCTTAAGCATTCTGCAACAATTATAGAAATAGTTCTGATATAAATAGCTCTGATTAGATAATAGCTCTGATTAAATAACTCTAACATTAAAATTAAGAAATTGCAGAAAGTTTTCAGAAATCTCATTGCTTGGAAAGCTCTGGTAAGAACTTCTGAACTCCCTAGCGCTAACTCAGGGGGAGCTTTTGTCTATCTGATCTAATATTTTTCAAGTTTCATCTGATAATTTTATTTGTTTTGTCATCATCAAAAAGGGGGAGATTGTAAGAACAAAAATTGTTCTACAACAGATTCCTTGATTTTGATGATAACAAAGGATGAAACCAAAAATGGCACCCTAACGAAAAGTTTCTAAGTGTGCAGGGTTCTAAAGAAAGAAGAAATAAATCTGATGATGTCATCAGATGCACAACAAGATCAGATGCAAAATCTCAAGTATCAGAAGCATCTAAAGTGGAATCTCGTTTCAAGAAGCTCTGACTCTGGACAAAACTACAAAGTATCAGAAGCATCTGAACATGAAGTAAAGTCTAGAAGCTCTGACTCTGAACAAATGCCTTCTGTAAATTCTGAAGTTATCAGCGCCATCTGAACTTTCAAGAGATAACATCAGAAGCCAGTTTCTCCAGATACACAAAGACTCTAATCAGAATTGTTAATCATGATGAAGTAACGTTTAAGCCAAGTTAAAGTTCTGCAAATGGATTTCCTCAATTAGAAAGAGACGTTAATCTCCACTTCCAAGAGAGAAGATACTACTTGTGGTAAGTAGTCACTTCTAAAAGAAAAAGTCTACTGCAGAAGCTATTAATGGAATGGCGTAACTACATCTCAATATCCAACAGATTCAACGCTACTTCAACTCTACTTCAACTCCTATAAATAGAGAAGAAATTTCATTCAGCAAAAACAAGAAATCACTAGCCAAAACTATACTGAAATTATATCACGCTCAAGAAAAACATCTTTGTTCTTCAAAGAATTTTCACTAAGCTTTTGCTTATCAAAGTGAAAAATTTGTTCTTAAGTTTGTAATATTTGCTTTCTTAGAAGCACTCTAGATTACACATCTTGTATCTAATTTTTATTTGATTTCCTCAAGTGACTCTTTGTAGTCTGTAGACTTGAGAGGACTAAGAGATTTTCTTCTCTCTTAGGGGTTGTTTGTAATCTTTCAAGATTAGTGGATTAAGTCCTTGTTGAAGGCGAAATCACCTTGGCCGGGTGGACTGGAGTAGCTTTGTGTTATAAGCGAACCAGTATAAAATCATTGTGTGATTTCATTTTGCAAAAGCGCTTATTTTTCAAACAATTCAAACCCCCCTTTCTTGTTTTTCTCACCTTCAACAACCGGTTACTGGGTTAATAAAGGATAAATCAACCGACAGAGAAAGGCATCGGGATACCAAAACTAGGTATATAATAATGACCAATCAAGAGGAGCAACAAACATCACCGGCAAACGGTAAATGAAAGAGGACCCACTGGGGATAAAATTGATTAATCAGAGCAATTATCCGAAAGAAGGAGGGAATATCAATACCGAATATTGGGTAATGATAACCGTCAAAGAGGGGATTACATCTACTGGATACTGGGTAGAAAACCACGGAAGAGTAACTGTCATCAACTAGGATGAACAACAATGGTTAACTCTGCAAAGGGGGAATGAATCTTACTCAACTGGGGAAGAACAAAAGGCTTCGACCAAAGAGTGCATGAGATATACTATCTATTACCGTCGGAACGTAGATAATATACTCGCATTGAAGATTATCCACAACCGGTTACTGGGTTAATAAAGGATAAATCGACCGACAGAGAAAGGCATCAGGATACCAAAACTAGGTATATAATGATGACCAAACAAGGGGGAGAAACAATCGTTACCAACAACAACAGGGTAGACGAAAGATGACTCGCTGGGGATAAATTGCGAGCGCAAGGCAATTATCCAGGAAAAAGAGGGAATATCAACATCGGATACTGGATGAAGATAACCATCAAGGAGGGTATTACATCTACCGGATACTGGGTAGAAAACTACAAACTCCGCTGAGGATAAGGTGAATAATTATTGATTACTGAGCAATTATTCATTTACCACAGGAAGACACCAGAGACAGTCACAAGAGGCCAATTTAGGATCAAACCAAAAAGGCAAACTGAATCGAGACTCATCCTAATGAGGATATAACTCAATTGGGGAAACCATCCCAATATATGTGTTGGGAGGATGCAGAAACAACCGTCGTCCACGAGGATATAACTCAGTGGGGAATGCGGAAGGAGAGATAAACACTTTCTACTTAAAGGGGCTGACTCTATATGGAGAGATCAGACACACAATCTGCTTGGGGAAATATATATATCACCAAATAGCAGGAGATAACAAACAACGATATATGGCAAAGAATGCAACATGAATATCTGAATGTTATAATTATGCATGTATATGTGTGATTTATGTTTGATGAATGCTGACAAACAGACATATCTAACACAAACAGGTCCAGGAAAAGGCACATAGCCGTCCGGTACTACATCTTCAAGAGAAGGAGCCAGGATCACCGGAGAATATCCAATCTGCCGGGGAATCAGAGATATCAGGAAATCACAAAATCTCTGCAGGGATGAATCATCAGTCAATCCGGCTGGGGAAAAAAGTTCATTGCACAGGCAGAAACTGCCACAAAAGCAACTCTACTGGAGATTTTATCTGAGGGAGATAAGGGGAACTGGTGATCCAACACCAAGTACCAAACTCACCAAGGAAATCACACCTGCTGAGGAGAAAAGATCGCTCTTCCGCTGAAGGGGAGAGTAGTGAACATCTTAACAAGCATACCATCCGGGGATGAACCAATACAGACAAAATCCACCACACCAACAACTCTACTGGGGATTTATCTGAGGAAGTGAAGGAATACTGGGGATCAACCACCAAACACCGAACCTTCCAAAGAGGACACATCTGCTGAGGAGGGAAGACCACTGCTCTGCTGAAGGGAGGGGAGGTGAATAACATTAATAAGCACTCCACTCGGTAGGATAAACCACAACACATATTCTGGGAGAAGAGGATACAGTCATGCCAGGAACATGAACAAATGTCTTACCCTGTTGGAAATCATGCCAGCCTTGGGAGAGCACTGAGGATCCCTTAAGTATCCTTTCATCATTGTGAATGTTCACTTTGTTTAAAAACAATTTGTGAAAAATTTGTTTCTTTATGACAATGATATTTTCTTAATTAAAACATGCAAAACATTTGTTGAATAGAAACAAATAAGAGTGAAAATAATTGGATAAAAGGCTCAAATTTATTTGATGGAATGGTAGCCTGTAAATGGCAAGACCCCATAGATCTTTTACAAGTTTGAAATTGATGATATATATTGGAAAATGGCTACATTGAACATAATGACCATTTCTCCACCAATTCTGAATTCGATGTATTCGAAGCTTTGGTTGACGACGAATGAACAAGAATCTCTGATGGACGATAGTTGTAGAACACAGTCTTGTCAGGATGCAGTTACTTGCCAAATCCCTAATTTTTGCCTAGATTGCCCCAGGATGAGGTACTCAATCTAGCGGGATGCATATATTCATTTTTTATGTCTCTAACTTTTGCCTGGATCGCCCTTTCGGGTTTTCAATCCACCGAGACGCTCATATTTACCTAAGCCACCCTTTCGGGTTTTCAACTTAGCGAGCTATTCTGTTTTTATTTTTAGGCGAAGTATTTCTTGACTGCATATGAATTCACAGGACGAGTGAAATCCTCCCCATCCATAGTTGTAAGTATCAAAGCACCGCCTGAAAAGGCTCTCTTAACAACATATGGACCTTCATAGTTTGGAGTCCACTTGCCCCTGGAATCGGGCGCGAAAGACAAGACTTTCTTGAGCACAAGGTCACCTTCTCGGAACACACAAGGCTTGACCTTCTTATCAAAAGCTTACTTCATTCTCTGCTGATACAACTGACCATGACACATGGCAGTCAATCTTTTCTCTTCAATCAAATTCAGCTGGTCATAGCGACTCTGAACCCATTCAACATCAGTCAACTTGGCCTCCATCAAGACTCTCATTGATAGGATCTCCACCTCTACTGGGAGTACGACCTCCATGCCATAAACAAGAGAGAAAGGGGTTGCCCCTGTTGAAGTGCGGACAGATGTACGATATCCATGCAAAGCAAATTGCAGCATCTCATGCCAATCTTTGTACTTAACAACCATCTTCTGGATAATCTTCTTGATATTCTTATTAGTAGCTTCAACAACCCCATTCATCTTGGGTCTATAAGGAGAAGAATTATGGTGTGCAATCTTGAACTCACTACACAACTCTTTCATCATCTTGTTATTCAAGTTAGATCCATTATCAGTAATGATCTTATCTGGCACACCATAACGGCATATGAGTTGATTCTTGATAAACTTCACGACCACCTGCCTGGTTACATTTGCGTATGACGCCGCTTCAACCCACTTAGTGAAGTAATCAATTGCTACGAGAATAAACCTGTGTCCATTGGACGCTTTCGGCTCAATCATGCCAATCATGTCAATTCCCCACATAGAGAAAGGTCATGGTGATGAAATTACATTCAGAAGTGTCGGGGGAATATGAATCTTATCCGCATAAATCTGAAACTTATGGCATTTCTTCACATACTTGCAGCAGTCAGACTCCATTGTCAGCCAATAGTAGCCTGCTCTCAACATCTTTCTAGCCATGGCATGTCCATTGGAATGGGTACCAAATGAACCTTCATGAACTTCAGTCATCAACAGGCCTGCTTCGTGTCTATCCACGCATCTGAGCAGAACCATGTCAAAATTTCTCTTATAAAGCACTTCGCCATTGAGGTAGAAACTGCCTGACAATCTTCTCAAAGTTTTCCTATCTTTCACAGATGCCCCATGCGGGTAAACCTGGTTCTGGAGGAAACACTTAATGTCATAATACCATGGCTTATCATCTTTTACTTCTTCGACTGCAAATACATGAGTTGGTCTATCCAAGCGCATCACAGTGATATTGGGAACTTCATTCCAATATTTAACCACAATCATTGAAGCAAGCATAGTGAGAGCATCTGCCATCCGATTCTCATCTCGAGGAATATGATGGAAGTCAACTTCAGTAAAGAACGTTGAAATCCTCCTCGCATAATCTCTATGTGGAATGAGACCAGGCTGATTCGTTTCCCATTCACCCTTGATCCGATTGACAACGAGGGCCGAATCACCATAAACATCAAGATGCTTGATCCTTAGATCAATGCATTCTTCCAACCCCATAATACAGGCCTCGTACTCAGCCATATTATTCGTGCATTTGAAAGTTAGCCTTGCTGTAAAAGGAATATGTGTGTCCTGAGGAGTAATGATTACTTCCCCAATACCATTTCCGTACTGATTTACAGCGCCATCAAACACCATACTCCATCTGGAACCAGGTTCTGGCCCTTCATCGAGTGTAGGCTCATCACAATCTTTCATCTTCAAATATAGAATCTCCTCATCTGGGAAGTCATACTGAACTGACTGATAATCCTCAATAGGCTGATGTGCCAAGTGGTCAGCCAAGATACTACCTTTAATAGCCTTCTGAGCTTGATACTCAATATCATACTCAGATAACAACGTCTGCCAACGGGCAATCCTCCCGGTTAAAGCAGGCTTCTCAAATATATACTTGATTGGATCCATTCTGGATATCAACCAAGTTTTATGGTTTATCATATACTGGCGTAAACGCTTAGCGGCCCAAGCCAAAGCACAACATGTCTTCTCAAGCATTGAGTATCGAGACTCACAATTAGTGAACTTCTTACTCAGGTAGTAAATAGCATACTCTTTCTTTCCTGATTCGTCTTGCTGACCAAGGACACAACCCATCGAGTCTTCAAGAACTGTCAGATACATGATCAAAGGTCTTCCTTCCACAGGTGGAGACAGGACCGGAGGTTCAGACAGATACTCTTTGATACTATCGAAAGCTTTCTGGCAATCCTCGGTCCAATCATGAGACTGATCTTTCTGGAGGAGCTTGAATATCGGGGCACATGTGGCAGTCATGTGGGATATGAATCTGGAAATATAATTCAAGTGACCAAGAAAACCTCGGACTTGCTTCTCAGTTTTGGGCGCAGGCATCTCTTGTATTGCTTTGACCTTTGCAGGATCAACCTCGATACCTCTTTCACTGACAATAAAGCCCAATAACTTGCCAGAACGGACTCCAAATGTACACTTGTTGGGATTCAGAGGAAGCTTATACCTCCTCAAACGCTGAAAAAGCTTCAACAAGTGCTCTACATGTTCAACTTCCGTTCTCGACTTTGCAATCATATCATCAACATAGACCTCAATCTCCTTGTGCATCATATCATGAAACAAGGTGGTCATAGCTCGTTGATACGTGGCTCCGGCGTTCTTCAAACCGAAGGGCATCACTCAATAACAGAATGTTCCCCTAGGTGTGATGAATGATGTCTTCTCCATATCCTCGGGTGCCATCTTAATCTGGTTATATCCGGAAAATCCATCCATAAATGAGAAGACATTGAATTTAGCTGTATTATCTACCAACATATCAGTATGTGGTAGAGGGAAATTATCTTTCGGACTAGCTTTATTCAGGTCTCTATAATCCACACACATCCGAACTTTTCCGTCTTTCTTAGGCACGGGCACAATATTGGCCACCCATTGAGGATATGTAGAAGTCACCAGAAACCCCGCATCAATTTGCTTCTGAACTTCCTCTTTGATCTTCACTGCCATATCAGGATGAGTTCTTCTGAGCTTCTGCTTCACAGGCACGCACTCAGGTTTCAAGGGTAGGAAATGTTGCACAATATCTGTATCTAGACCAGGCATGTCTTCATATGACCAGGCGAAGATATCGACATATTCTCAAAGCAATTCAATCAACCCCTTCTTAACAGATTCTTCCAGGAGTGCCCCAATCTTCACTTCTTGCACACAATCCTCAGACCCCAAGTTGACTGTTTCCAGATTCTCAAGATGCGGCTGAATGATCTTCTCTTCATGCTTAAGTAGACGGGTAATCCCATCAGGAATCTCTTCAACATCATCTTCCTCTGCCTCAAATACAGGGAATTCAAAATTGGGAGATGGTGTCGGATCATTATGTTCAATGGGTTTAGAAATCAACCTGCATAATGATTTTGGATATGAAAAGCTTTTAGAAATCAAACAAGGCAAATCATTATGAAGATGAAAAGATTGATTTTATTCTATTTTTTAGGGTTTTATGTGATCACCAATTTCACGCAAAAAGCAAAAAGGGAAAATAATTGGAAAAACAAACATTTAACATGAATTTATTGAATGAAAATATCATTGTATTTATGTTGCCAACGATGTCATCACTTCTCCTTTTGGCATGGGAGAAGGGTTTTTAAATAAAGTGATCATTACGTTGACTTGTGGACAACTGTAGGAACATCCACAACGACCCAATTGTTGCAGACCCCTCCAGGGATGACAAAATTGTCAGAATCCTCTACATCCTCTTCCAAGACAGCAGCAACCTCTTCCTCCTGACCGGTGTGGATAAAACCTCCACTCTTGAACAATCCTTTCTCGTTGAAAACCCCAGAAGAAAAGCCAATGCCAGCCCGGGACTTGTTGTCTTCCAGCTCAATCATTTTTCCTAGACCAACAATTGCACCACACTTAATGGCCAACTTCGCATCTTTATAGGAAGCAAATGAAGGAGTTCTCTTCTCAGCAGGCTCAGCTATAGATAAAGCTTGGAAAGGAGTTCCAACTTCATATTCAGCATCTATGTATGAGAAGGAAGACAAGTGGCTAACCAGGAGAGCCCTTTCTCCCCCTACCACTACCAGTTTCTTGTTCTTCACAAATTTTAGCTTCTGGTGTAGGGTGGATGTCACGGCACCAGCCTCGTGAATCCATGGTCTGCCTAGGAGACAACTGTACGATGGGTGAATATCCATAACCTGGAAGGTAATTTGGAAATCACTTGGTCCAATCTTGATAGGGAGATCAACTTCCCCAATCACAGTCTTACGCGACCCATCGAAAGCTTTCATAACTACCCCACTCTGCCTCATAGGAGGCCCTTGATAAGACAATTTTGAGAGAGTGGTTTTTGGCAATACATTCAGGGATGACCCAGTGTCCACCAACACATTGGACATGGCGTCGTTTTTACAATTCATGGATATGTGTAAAGCCAAGTTGTGGTCTCTTCCCTCCTCAGAAAGATCAGAGTCACAAAAACTCAAATTGTTACAAGCAGTGATGTTCACAACAATGCTATCGAACTATTCTATAGTGACATCATGATCTACATATGCCACATCCAAAACTTTCTGCAGAGCCTCTCTATGTGGTTCCGAATTCAGAAGTAATGATAACACGGATATCTTGGATGGCGTTTGTAGAAGTTGGTCTACAACATTGTACTCACTCTTCTTGATGAGCCTTAGCATCTCATCACAGTCTTCTTTCACATTGCCGCTAGGGCCAACAGAAGCAGGAGTTTTTAATACAGAGGGGGGCTTAACAACAGGTGCCGGATTCGGGGTGCTTACAACATTCCCAATCGGTCGTTCAACAAAATTAGCATTAGCCTGAGGCTTCGGTGGTGCCGAAAATACACGACCACTGCGGGTCAAACCACTTACGTCAGCAATATTCACAACAGAGGAGGATGGCAAAGGCATCTCTTTCCCATCTTCTATAGCAACAACGTTGTAACGAAAGGGAATTGCCTTTTCAGAAGAATACGGTACTGGACCGGCAGGCTTAATGACCAGGGTAGGAGAAACCTTCTGCTTGCTACCATCATACTTGATGATAACAGGTTCAGGTATCCGGAACACTAGGGAAATTACGTTGACCTCTGGCTCATCTTCGTCAACATTCCTATTCTGAAGGATCTCAATAACTCCTTCGTCCAGCATTTCCTGAAGATCTTTGCGCACCTGGCGACAACCCAATCGGTTAACAGAGTAGATTCAGCATCTATCGTGGTCGTGCTCATAGTGACTATACTCACACAGCAAACGGTGTAACTCGACCAACGACTGTCGGATATGACTGACATATTTGACCTTTTACTTGCCAGGGCAACCCTGGACCATGTTGACAGATTTCCCATGCTCGGGCAATGGGTTCTTCTTCACATTAGGACCTACGTCCTTAAAACACAAGATCCCACACCTCACAAGGTCTTGAACCTTGGTCTTCAAAGGATAGCAATTCTCCACGTCGTGGCGGGGAGCACCAGAATGGTATACACAATGCAATTCAGGCTTATACCACCACTGAGGGTTAGCAGGTATAGCTGGTGGGTCTCTCGGAGTAATCAACTTCCTCTCTATCAAAGAGGGATATAGTTCTGCATATGTCATCGGAATCGGATCAAAAGTAATCTTCTTCCTCTCATAACTTGTGCTGGTTTGATTACTGTTCCGAGGCTGATAGGCCTGCTATTGCGGACGGTGCTGTTGTTGCTGATATTGCTGAGGTGATTGCTGATTGTTGCTATGTTGCTGATACTGTTGATTGTCTCTGAAAACAGGTGCTATATGAGCCACCTGGTGATGGTTAATGGCGGGACACACAATCTTCTTCCTCACAGAGGGTCTTCTAGGTTTCACATGGGAGGTCACGGCATGTGCCTCTCCATCTTTCTTTTTCGCAAATGCCCCATAACATTTGGCAGAAGAGCCTTCTTCTCGGGTTAGACGTCCTTCTCTGACCCCTTCTTCTAACCGCATCCCCATATTCACCATCTCGGTGAAGTTAGAAGGAGCGCTAGCAATCATCTGCTCGTAATAGAATGAACTCAAGGTCTTCAGAAAGATCTTGGTCATTTCCTTCTCTTCTAGGCATGATCTGTGCTGCCAACTCTCGCCACCTCTGGGCGTACTCTTTAAATGTTTCTTTGTCCTTCTGGGACATGGCCCTTAGCTGATCTCTATCGGGAGCCATATCCATATTATACTTGTACTGCTTGACGAAGGCCTCACCAAGGTCATTGAAGGATCGGATGTTCGCACTGTCCAGCCCCATATACCAACGCAGAGCTGCACCGGACAGACTGTCCTGAAAGTAGTGGGTGAGCAACTGGTCATTATCAGTCTGAGTTGACATCTTCCTGGCA
Source organism: Lathyrus oleraceus (assembly GCF_024323335.1). NCBI lineage: Eukaryota > Viridiplantae > Streptophyta > Magnoliopsida > Fabales > Fabaceae > Lathyrus > Lathyrus oleraceus. Next base: position 107,735,109 of record NC_066585.1, read on the forward strand.
TACATGACTAGGTGGCTGAGAGGACAGGTGTTCCCATTGTATTTTTCAAAGCCAGGGACCTTGAACTTCACAGGAATCTTCACATTGGGAACCAAGCATAATTCGGCAGCAGACTTGCCAAAGAGATCCTTTCCTCTAAGAGTCTTCAATTCCTTGTGAAGCTCAAGAAATTGATCATTCATAGCATCCAACTTCTCATGGACATCCGGGCCTTCAGACGGCTCAGAATGATAGATGGTGTCGTCTACCCTAGGCATGGCATGCACGACAGGAGGAGTGTTAATACCTTAGGATTGGCATTAATTTTGTAAAACAAATAATGTAATCATCTCTGTTGTTTTAATATGTTGGGTTGAAGAAGTTCAACATCTGGACCAACATGTCATGTACGATGTCACGACATCATGCCTGTGACATCGTACATGTGTAGAAAACTGAATTAATTAATTCAGTATATATTCTAGGATTAGTGAGGATATTTGGTGAATATCCTAACTCCCATGTGGAGGTCTTAAAGACTCAATCAAAATATATAGGCTCTAAATATGGAGATATATATAGAGAGATTTTAGGAACTAAAAGATTGAAGACCTTATTTGTAGCAGAAAGTTTCTGCTGAGTTTGTAACAGCAAAGAAGAAGTTTGCTGCGATTTCTGAAGGCCCAAATCCAGTTGGGTGATTAGGTTATAAATAGCATATTGTAACCTAGTTTTTGTAAGCCTCTTAGAATGAAAAATTAGGGGTGTGTGTGAGGTAAACCTCCCAACCTGTGGGAAGGTTACCATGTGTTTCTCAGTGCTCAAAACTGAGAGTATTTGTAACTCAAAGCCTGTAGGTAAGAGTTGTTTGTTCTTGAATGAAGCTGCGAAGCAAGTTCAAGTTGTTGAACATTACATTGTACTTGTAGTGATAGGAATGGAAACTGGAGGTTTCTATCTAGGAGTTCCTAGGTATAGATTGCATTGGGTAGGGATTAAGTGAAGAGTTGTAAACGGGGGAGGTTAACTCTGAATTAATACTGCTGATAGTGGATCTTCTTCCTGGCTTGGTATGCCCCCAGAGTAGGTGATGTTGCACCGAACTGGGTTAACAATTTCCTGTGTTTGTTTACCTTATGCATGTTATACTCCTGTCTGCCATAACTCAGCTTGTATTTCAGTCTGCTTATCAAGATAATAACAGACCTGATACATAGCCTTCTGTTTGAATGTCAATCAGAATGTTTTGACATTCATCATTAACAACATATACTGAATAATAGGCAGGTTGGTTTTTCTGCTTCAGTTCAGTATTTATTTCAGTCTGGCTATCAAGAGGATAACAGACCTGGGCAAAGGATCATTGTGAAACTGTCAAACTGGATGTCTTGACAGTTAGTCATGTATGCTGATACTGAAGTAGAGACTGGTTAGTCTATTGCAGTACAGCAAATTTAGCACAGTCGGTTTTCAGGGACATAACTGAATCAGCATGAGGTTTATGTTCTGGTTGTCAAACTGAATGTTGTAACATTCATTCCTGACAGCATGTGCTGAATTGTAGGATGATTAGTTTTTCTGTTTTAGCAATTTTCTCAGGCTAAAATCCAGGAAACTAACAACTGATCTACATGTAATGAACCTAACAAATAACCTATTTGTTAGTACCCTAATAAGTGGAAATTAGATTCACTTGTTCAACCTTTATTTTAGGAAATACAAGTACAAGGCCAACAAACTGGATTAATGTAACAGATGATGTCCAAATCACTATTGAGACATCTTGCTGATAACTGTGTAGGAAAATAACAAAAGTTAGAGCTATGGTTGATCTCTGCTGAGTTTTTCTACCAGATGCACAGAACTAGGTGTTCCTCCATTCTAGGGTGACATAGAAGCAGATGTCATGACATATGTGTACATGTGTATATTAGTACAGGGTTTAAATTGTATAACTGTCTTGCTGTATTAGTGACAATGTTGGATCAGATGTCATGACTTGGAGTAGAACATCTGAATTCTGACTATGCCAGAATTTCAAGGAGGAACAGCAAGGACCAGGCTAGATGCCGGCATAGAAGCAAAAGTTGGAGCAGGGCCCTCAGGCATGAAATTAGGAGGCATCCCCCACGGAAACCCGGCTGGCATGGCTGTCGGCACAAAGTGTGCACTGGCTGCAGGCACAATTGAGGAAACAATCTCAGAGATGACTGTCCTCTGGGGAGTGTAACACCTCAAAATTTGCCCTCCTCTTCTTGGGACTAGCTTAACATATTGCATTTCATTTTTAGGGCATTAGTCATTGCATATTGCATATCATGTGAAATAAACAAGTCATCCTCCTAAGTCTTTCTCAGAAGATAGAGAGGTTAAGAGATTCAAGCTTGAGGGTCTCATAAATTGATCACCAGCCATCTGAGGGTTTGTGCTTCAATTAGGGTTTTTTTGGTCCCTCAAGGAGTTTGACCATTATCTTGATTGCAAGGGTACATCATCATCATCATGGTTATGTCATCCTCAAGGGGCTCTTTGTTCAGGCTCAGATTCTTTGGGTTTAGGGTTTTGACCTCTGGTCAACCCTGATCAGTTGCATTCTATCAGTCAGGGTTCCTCAAGGAAATGGGGTTTATTTGCTTGGAAGGAGATCATCATATGATTTTATTGAGCTTGTACAAGCTAGAGTTTCATTTTGGAGCCATTTCATCAAGTGGTTGAGGCTCAAAATCATCTGTGCATGTTCAAATCATCTGTCAACCAGGAAAGTCAACTGTGCAAGAACTGAGGGCTAGGAGGTGGAGAAATGAGTTTCAACATCTCATTCATGTTCAAAGGAGGCTTATTCATCATGTCAAATGCATATCTTGAAGAATTTGAGGTCAGATCAAAACTTTCCAAAAATGGAAAGTGACCTATAATTGAAAGTTTCCCAAAATGGAAAGTTTTTGATTCAAATTCAACTTGATCTTGCATCATCAAAGAAGCTTCAAATGAATTTTTTTCCCAACATGAAAGTTTAAGATCTATCTCTCCCATTTCCAAAAAGTCCAAGATCATGAATTTATGATGAATGGTTGAGGAGATATGATCAAATCATTGCCAAGGATGCATGGAACTTCAAAAGGGCATAACTTTTGATTCATAACTCCAAATTTGGTGGTTCTTTTTGCACTTTGCTTCTCATGACATGTAGTTTCCAAAACATCCATCACATTGCATGAAATTTGAATATATGATCACTTGCTTATTCATGAAGATTTTGGAGGGAAATTCATAAATTTAAAAATGGTGCATTATGAGAACTTTCTACCATTGCTAATATGTGCATGAAGTGTTTTTGAGTGCATTTGATCATTGGTTTGGTACTGTTCACGTTTGGAATTACCATGCACCACCAAATTTCCAATTTTTACCATGCACCCTTATTTTGCTTAATCTCTAATTAACTTTGCTTAATTTTAATTAAAATAGGATTAACACATGGTATATATACATAATTATAACAGAATTTGGAGAGCTTAATCATTTTCACCATTTTTTAGATCTAGAAGTTTTTCCCTCCATTTTTTTCTCTCAACCAAAACTTGAATTTTCTTCAAAGAACCTTGCATTTTTATTCCATATTCTTGTTCTCTGGTGTGGATTGAGTACAGATCAAGCCTTGAATTGTGGAATTCGTGTGAAAATCAAGTGTGCAAGTTCAAGAACTCAAAGATGGCAAATGCAAATTAAGCAAGATCTACACGTTTCCAAGCCTCAATTTCATCATCAAACATCATCACAAGTATTCTGGATTGGATTTGGATCATTGCAAGCCTTGGATCGTGCGTTTTCAAGGAGCTGTTCTTCAAGAGGTCACTTTTTCGATCCTCTTAATTCACTGTTTTATGTACATAATCTTGTAGATCTTGTTGTGGTGAGAATTCTGATATAAATTTTGTGGATTTTGGATGAAAATTGAGTGAGATATGATGATTTCAAGTTTAGATCTAGAAACTTCTTTGCTTCGATTCAGAAAAACCATGGAGATTTAGGCTTAGATAATATGATATTTGAATTCTACATTGAAAGAGCTTTCCAACGATATATAATTTGTAAAATTCTGGAAACTTTTGAAAATTCTGGAAATTCTGCCATGAACATTCATGTTGTTCTTCATCATCTTCATGAGGAAGATGAAGATTCTTCCCTTGCGTCCGTCACAGGCCGACGCTAGTTCGTAACCAGGGTTTCAGCGCCAGGCGCGCCTCTTTTGAAATGCTACCAGGTTCGATTCCTGGTAGCAGCGTTTTTTCAAATTTATTTTCATTATGCCATTTCCCTCCTTATTTGCCATGCTATGTTCATGTTTGATTTTTATTTTTTCTTCCAACTTTAAAAATCCATAACAAATTGAAAATCGCTCCAAAAAATGCCTGGTTTTTTTCTACTTGTTCCTTAGAATGTCTAGTTGTTTATGATCATGAGTTTGAAAGTTGTGCATGGCTGGATTTTTGCTGATGTTATAATCTTTGACCATAGGTGCATTTGTGACCTTGCCTTACTCTTTCCTATGTGAAATGCTTGATTTTAATCCAATGGACTTGAAATTTTACATGCTGATTCTAGACACATTGATGGATGTTTTAGGCTTAGTTTGGTATTTTTCCCATTTACCATTTCTGTTTTATGCTTGTGTTAACATGGTGTGACAATTTGTATCACACATTTGGTTATTCAACTTGTACCATTTAATTTCTATGCTAAATGATCTTGGATGCTTCTGATGTTTTGTATGTTGATCATGTTGGATGTGTTGAATGTTCATGAATTTTTCCAGAATTATTTGAATCATTTCTGTTTTGATTTGAAAGTTTCATTCATGATGTCCATATATGAGCCTTGAAATTGCCTTTGACTTCTTTTGATCATGAAATGCATTTGATGATTGATTTTGATGTGAGCCTTTTTAGGACATGTTAATATATGTTTGAAGTTACATTGTGTTGAATTTCAGCTCCTGTTTTGAATTTTTTCTTCACCTTTGACCCTAGGCTTTGACCTAGTGGTTTGTTGCTTACATGTGAGCTTTGAATTTCAGGTTTAAGCATCCAAGTTCCATGATTGATGATGCTTCATCATTTGGATGTTGATATTTGCTTTTGATTGCTGACACTTTCTGTTTTGTAGGTTGATGATAACTCATTTGAGTTTGCCTTATGGCTTATGTTTTGTACATTGGGATTGTCTGTTGGTTATTAACTGTTGTCTGTTTGTCTGAATTGTGTACTGACTGGTTTTGCTGTTTCCACAGGTACTTAAGTTGCTTTAAGTTCATTTGAACTTTGCTTTGCTTGCTTGTGGTTGACATACCACTGAGGTATAATTCCTTGATCTTCATGTAGTCTGGAAGACCTGTCATGTTACTTTGGCAGGCACCTGTCTGAAGCCCTCCTTAAGAGGCAATGCTTGTGTTTGTTTAATTTTGTGCCAAGCAGGTAAAGAACTCTTAAGAGGCAATTGGCAGATAAAAGGGATGTGCAATCCATCCCCTGCTATTCAGTTGTGTCAGTCACTTTGCTCACACACCCTGTGTTGATGCATTGTGAATAAGAACCCAAGATCTTGTTGTGTCAGTCACGTGGAGAAGAGTTCCTTCATTCTGAACTCCCACACTTTCTATTTGATTCGAGCTCTCCCAGGCCAGGGATAAGAGCTATGAGGCATAACCCTCATCTCCATTTCATATGCTTCATCCTAACTCTCAATGTTAGGGTTAAGAGCTAAAAACACCCCATTCCAGTTGGCTTGTTTCTACAGCCTAGCCTTGTATGAGCCAATTGTTTGCATATAGTGTGTGTGCTTGCTTTATTGTGCTTGTGTTTGCTTTTGTGCTGCTTAGGCTAGCTTGCTTCCTGTGCAAGTTAGGATAGAGACCTCAACATAGGGATCGTATGCATGACAACTTCTAGGCTCGAGTCGTAGTCTCCCTAGTAGCTTGTTATCTCCCTTGTCTCTGGTTAGGTTAGAAGTTCTTTCCCTGTTAAGGGGAACTACGTTTCCCTGATTGTCATACCAGATGAGGTACGTAGGCAGGAGATCGTGCGAGATCTCTCCGGGCACCCTTTTTCTTTTTTGTGTGTGTTTGCTTGACAGCTAGCAGGCTCGAGTACCAGACTCCCTGTTAGCTTATTTGTCCAACCTTTGTGTTTCTTTTGACGACTCAGCGTCCGGTTAGCGTTTATTTGCTTGGAGTCTGATGTAAGTCCAGCGATTGGCATTCGGTTTCCTTGTTTGTCGGTTGTGTGCTTGGAGTCTGACGTAAGTCCAGCGATTGGCAGTTAGTTTCCTGTGGGTTGTGTGTGTGGAGTCTGATGTAAGTCCAGCGATTGGAATTCGGTTTCCTTGTTTGTGTTTGTTGTTTGGAGTCAGACGTAAGACCAACCATTGGCAGTCTGTTTCCATTTGCGTGTTTGTTTTGACGTCTCAGCGTCTGTGCGTGTGTTTTGTTTCGGCGTGCGTTAGCCGAACTACGGTAGCTCTGATTCTCATTCCAGATGAGATACGTAGGCATAGGATGCGATATCCTAGCGAGCCCGTTCCCCATTTCCCCGAACTACGTCGACTCTGATGTTTGTGTCTGACAAACTACGTAGGCCCAGGATGCGATATCCTGCCGAGTCACCTTCTTCCGTCTTCTTCCGCCTGTCTTGTTATTCCAGTGTGTGTGCGTGTTTTGAGAAGTTTCTTTTAGCAACCTTATTCTATTCTTTTTGAGCGTGGATCCCGTCGAGTACGACAGATGTGAGGGGGTGTTAATACCTTCCCCTTGCGTAACCGACTCCCGATCCCTGTAATCTCCGGTCGTATGACCATTTCCTTTCCAGGTTTACTTCGAGCATTTCCTTTCCCTCCTTTGGGATAAATAACGCACGGTGGCGGCTCTGTCTGTTTTGTTTTTCCCGCCGGTTGTTTTTCGCGGATGCGACAGCTGGCGACTCTGCTGGGGACTTAGAAGTTGACCTCTTGCTGGTCCATCTTCCCTAAGCGAGTCTCTCCTAGCGCTCTCTAGGATAGTTTAGGTTGCTTGTATTGCTCTATTTATTGCATTTATGATTATTATGTTGTGATTGTATATATTTGCATAAATGTTTGCATGCATCATACTATCATTGTGTTGTCTTCTGTACAGGTGGTTCCTCTGATTTGGGGTGGGTGTTCTGAGTGGGGCTAAAACCCAGGCCCGAGTATACACCTAGGATTAGTGTGGTCTCACGTTTCCTCACATGTTGGATCAGCATGTTGTTGCGACGTGACATACCACAAGCCGGACGAGGTTCTTCTGAGTGAGCTCTTCCTTTGTGGGGTATTCCACTTTGGTTGGGTTATCTCTTTAGGGTTGTTGACTTCGGTGACCGATCTTTCCCGGATCTTTGGTTTAGATGATCTTATGAGAACTGCAACGGCACACCCGAAAGAGCAAACCCGTTGAGTATCTTTACCCGATTGTCGAGACCATTATCCGCCTTAGGATGACCTGATTAGAATTCACCTGTGAGGGGAGGGTTGATTCTTACAGATGCATGTTCTAATGGTGACTTTGATGGTGACTAATGATTCAGCCGTTGGTCAGAGTCTTATTTATAAGTCGGATTTATGGATATTTATTTCTGAGACGCCGGAATGCTGTCCGCTGTATTTATCAGTGGGGATCCGTTTATTTCAGGATTCCCTGGGCTGGTTCAGAGGATCTGGTGGTTATCTGTTCAGAGGACTTTCTGGTGATGATGGTGATGTATTCTCCGGTTCCGTTTATTTCGGAACTCCCGAGTTGGATTTATGGTTGTTCAGTACCTCAGATGGTTGAGATCAATTCAGAAACCGGAATCCAGTATAAGGGTTGTTCAGATGACTTGGAGGATGGCACAGTGCATTGCATTCATGCATCAACATCATTCACATTTTGCATTTATCTGCATCTAACTCATGTTTATCCATATGTAAGGGACATTCTTGATCGAGATCCTGGTTGAGAGACTTCTTTGTTCCAGACATGAGGCCCGGCTTGAAAGATGACGTCGTCTACAGTTTCTTCAATCCAGAGATTGATGTGTTGAGGGATATGATAGCATTGATTACACCCGACCATGTGGGGCTGTTCCGTGAGTATTATGGTGGTATTCTGAAGGTGGTTTTCAGGCTTATTGATACAGATAAGAGTGCCGTCCACACTTTTCTCCAGTTTTATGACCCGGGTTTGAGATGCTTCGTTTTCCCGGATTACTTGTTGGGACCTTTGATGGAGGACTACGCCAGCATCCTGGGTCTCCCGACCAGGGACCAGATTCCGTTCTACGTCACTAAGGAGGAACCTGATGTTGCCGAGATTTCTCGTGCTCTTTATTTGAGCCCAGAGGTGACCAAGGGGGGTTTGAAGGAGAAAGGGAAGTTGCCCGGTTTTCATCTGAGTTTCTTAGAGACTAAAGCCAAGGATCATGCTGTTGTGGGTAATTGGAGGGCCGTTTGTGCTTTGATTGCTGTGAGCATCTATGGGATCATCCTATTTCCTAATCAGAAGAACTTTGTGGACATTAATGCCATCCGGGTGTTTATGCAGAGGAATCCTATTCCTACCTTGGTTAGGGATGTTTATTACTCAGTCCATAATCGGAACGAGAAGCGGCGTGGGGGGGTTGATCAGATGTTGTGCTCAACTGTTGCACAAATGGTTTATGGGGTATCTGCCTTCCAGAGGTGCTTTTGTTTCTCTTGATCCTACGGTTAATTGGGCGACCAGGTTGATGGGTTTGCGGGCCAAGGACATAGCTTGGACTCACAATGGTATGGCTGGACGAAACTTCATTTATAGTTGTGGGAGCTTTCCCAATGTGCCTCTTATAGGAGTTCAGGGTTGCATTAATTAAAACCCGACGCTTCTTAGGAGACAAATGGGGTTTGCTATGGAGGTTCCTCCTCTCGAGTGTGAGATTCAGGAGTCTTTCTACTTCCCAGCTGAGGGTAATCTGTCCCAGTTGAGGCAAGTGTCCGGGGCATGGTGTAACATTCAGAGGAAGGGCAAGGTTCCTTTTGGTAAGGTTAATAGCAGGTCTCTTCCTCCATTTGATGATTGGCTTAGGAAGAGGATTGAGCTCACACATCTACCATTTCCTGGAGGTGATCCTTGGTGTCCATTGATTGAGGGGCCACGTTCTTCTGTCAGCATGGAAGAGTTCCTTGAGATGAAGAAAGCCAGAGATCAACTGCAAGCAGAGAGGACTGAGTTGGAGATGAGTGTTGCTAGGATTCAGATGGCTAATCAGGAAATCAAAGGGAGAATAGAAGACCAGGATAAGAGACATGCCATGGAGGTGAAGCGCTTTGAGATAGATACTGCCTATTACCGCAAGATCAGCCAAGCGTTGGAGTCGTCTACAAAGGAGCATGACCTTACCAAGGAGAAACTAGCTAGGGCCTTGAGGGATATTGAAGATGAGAAGAGGAGACAAATCCTTGTGAAGAATCAGAGAGATGCCAGAGCTAAAGTCCTTGCCACAGAATGGGAAACTGAGAAAGCAAAGATTATTGTTGAGAGAGATCATTATCTTGCTGAGAGGGATCATTATTTCTGACAGATGAAGATTCACCAGAAGGAGATAGGAAGATTGCAGCAGGAGAACACCGAGCTTAGGTTCGCTGTGAAGTTTACCAGGATGGTTGATGATGCAGAGCCCTCTGGGGGACCTCATTCAGTGTAGACTTTTGTTATCATGTGTTGGATTACCGTCAGGCCTGTTGACGGAATTCACTTGCTTGAATTTTCTTTATGATTCTGGAGAATTGTATTAGATTTGTATCAGCCTGATGTATGACTTTTGCACGTGTAGTGCACTTTTGATATACAGTGGTTATTTTCATTCAATGATCGATCTTCGAGCTTTATTTGCTTTCCTGTGCACACTCACATCGCACACACATGGTTGGGGGGTATCTTTGCTAAATAATATATCTCTGATCTGTATGGTGAAACCAGATGATTGATATCAGGATATTGCTGTCAAATTATTATCTGTCTCGATGAAACCAGGATCGAAAGACAGAGTGTTCCTCATATGGATAGACATTGTATTCATGCATGAATCATAATAACTTGTCTTCTATTTTGCAGGTGTCAGTTTCTAACGTGTTTGATTGTTTCAGGAATCATTGCTCACGCACGTAGAATCATTCCTTTGCACGCAGCACGTCCGCACAGATATCCTACTAGACGCAACACATCCAGGCTGATGGATCTACCCAACACAGATTTTCTCGAGCTGAAGGAGAAAATGAACGAACTGATCAATGTCATGCAAGGGTTTGCCGTGGGGCAAAAAGCACTTGCTGATAAAGTGGAGAAGCTCGAGCGGGCTTCAGCTGCTAACAGTGGTATCAATTTAGAGGGTGTCTCCAATCATGGCCTTGGTGGTTCCAGGGATGGAGGAGATCTCGGAAAGAAGACAACCGCTGGTGTGGTGACGAATAATGGGGGTGGTTTTGGTGTTGCCACAAGCGGTAGACCAGGTCCGATGGGCAATAACCTGAAGGACAGTCTGTTTCCTTCTTTCTTTGGGGCTGAGGAGGATAGAGAGGAAGACAGAGAAGCAGATCAATTCTCCATGTTGAATGAACAGTTCGGGCAATACGGTGTCCAACCACCAAATAGAGAGATCCAGGTGCTGACGGAGAAAATCAGGGCTCTTGAAAGTCATGCTACTCCGGGGGTTGTTAACATGTCGAATATGGGGCTTGTTGAGGGAATTGTGATTCCACAAAAGTTTAAGGCGCCGGTGTTTGACAAATACAATGGGAGTTCTTGCCCGGAAACTCATCTCCAAGCTTTTGTCCGTAAGATTTTTGCTTATACCATGGACCAAAAGCTTTGGATGTACTTCTTCCAGGACAGTCTGTCTGGGGGTCTTTGGAATGGTACACCAAGCTGAGGTCGTCTGATATCAAGAGCTGGCAGGATCTTGGTGATACATTCTTTAAACAATACCAATTCAATGCTGATATGGCGCCTAGCCGTACCCAATTGCAGGGTATGTCTCAGAAGCCTAATGAGGGGTTTAAAGAATATGCACAGAGGTGGAGGGAGTTGGCTGCCCGAGTCCAACCTCCGTTGGTGGATAGAGAAATGTCAGACCTGTTTATGGGTACCCTTCAGGGGACATTTGCAGAGAGGATGGTTGGATGCCCGGTTACCAACTTTGCTGATATTGTGGTGGCTGGAGAGAGAATTGAAAGTTGGTTGAAGATGGGAAAGATTCAGGGTAGTGCTTCGTCGTCTGGATCGAAGAAGCCCTTTGGGAATGGCCAACGTAAAAAGGAGGGTGACACCAGTGCAGTGTATGCTCAGAGGGGGCAGAGCAGGGATCGTTACTACCAGCACACTGCTGCGGTAACCATTCCTGCTGATAATCAACAACCTGCACAACAACAACAACCACAACAGCAATGACAGCCATTTCAACAGAGACCGCAGAGGGTCGGGTATCAGGTGAGGGGGCGAATGAATGATCGTCAATTTGATAGGCCACCTGTGACGTATTCATTCTTGTTGAAAAAGTTAAAGGACTTGGGGTTGGTTCAGTTGAGGACTTTGGCTCCTTTGAGACCTGATCAGAGGCCTCCCAACTATGATGAGAACGCCAAGTGCGAATTCCACTCTGGTGCCCCTGGACACAATGTAGAAAATTGTAAAGCTTTTAAGCATGTGGTCCAGGATTTGGTGGATTCTAAGGCAATCAATTTTGCTCCATCTCCAAATGTGAATGCTAATCCCATGCCCGCGCATGGTCAAATGGGGGTGATTGCAATTTCAGAGGGTGGAAGAACAGTTGGGCTGATGAGTATAGACCAGTTGAAGACTCCGTTGGCTGAGGTCAAAAGACAATTGTTGAAGAATGGGGTCTTCACGGGTTGTGGTGACTGTTGTCCTGCTGCACTGTTGCTATCAATGGGTGTGTTTTCTTGAGGGAGGCTGTCCAGAAGATGATGAATGAGGGAAGCCTCAGATTTGAAAAGACTGATTCGGGGAAGGAAGATGTCTCCACCATAACCATTTACTTCGACCCGGTTGATTTGTCAACGCTGGCAGATGCGCCTCCAGTTACTATCACGGTACCTGGGCCAATTCCTTACGACAAAGATGACGCCGTGCCGTGGCATTATGGTGGAGAGGTCTATTGTAATGGGGAAAAGTTGGATGATCAGACTGCGGATGAAACCACCGTTTCAAAGGTGGATAATGCCGGACCTAGTGGTTTCACTCGCAGTGGAAGGTTGTTTGCCCCTGATGCTTTGAGAAGTGGGGAAGGAGAAAAAGAAAAGAAAGAAAAGGCCGAGGCTTTAGCCAGGGAAAGAGGAAAGCATGTGGTAAATGAGGGTACTCCTGTGGTGACACCGGCGCCTGGTGGATCGGAAAAAGAACTTGATGATGAAGCTGAAGAATTTCTTAGGATCATTAAGAAGTCAGAGTACAAGCTTGTTGACCATCTGCAGTAGACCCCATCCAAGATCTCAATCTTGTCATTGTTGCTGAGCTCTGAGGGGCATAGGGAGGCTTTGCTGAAAATACTGAAAAGAGCCTATGTTCCCCAGGAGATAACAATCAATCAGTTGGAGACGGTGGTGTCAAACGTCAATGCCAGTCATGGGCTGGGTTTCACTGATATGGATCTGACGGTGGATGGGCGTAATCATAATTGGGCTTTACACATTGCTATGGAGTGTAAAGGAGCCGTGCTTTCGCACGTGTTGGTTGACACCGGCTCCTCTTTAAATGTGTTGCCAAAGAAAGCCCTGGCGAAGCTGGACTGTGAAGGGTTAATCTTGACGCCCACTGACCTGATAGTGAGAGCTTTTGACGGTTCGAAGTGGGCTGTGTTTGGGGAAGTGGAGCTCCCCGTGAAGATTGGGCCCGAGGTGTTTAAGTCCGTATTCTATGTCATGGATATTCAGCCGGCATACAGTTGCCTGTTGGGTCGCCCATGGATCCATGTTGTTGGGGCAGTGACTTCGAATTTGCACCAGAAGCTGAAGTATATCTGGGACGGGCAGGTCGTCACAGTCTCTGGAGAGGAAGACATCTTCGTCAGCCACCTATCATCGTTCAAATACGTGGAAATGGACGGTGAAATTGTTGAAACGCCAAGTCAAGCATTCGAAACCGTCAAGGTGGAGAATGCTCTTTTTGCCAAAGAAGAGGAGAAGCCGTCCATTTCTTCATACAAGCAGGCTGTCGAGGTGGTGAAGAATGGAGAAGCTCTAGGTTGGGGAAAGATGATGGACATCGCCGCCAAGAAAGACCGATTTGGAGTTGGTTATCAGCCAGGCCGAGGCTTGTCTGGACAGGGCAGAGGACGTCGTCCGTCATTCACATTCACCAGTGCTGGAATGCTGGATCCAGATAACATCTGTATGATGGGTGAAGAGGTCGACAGTGACTGCGAGATGGATCAATGGATAAAGCTGTGCGTACCAGGGATGGGAGTCCAGAACTGGAAGGCCGAAGAGATCATCACTGTCACTCTACTCGAAGAGTAATATTTTCTGTTTTTCAATTTTGTCTGCATGAAAGCCATGCGTTTTGCCCGAAACGTAATGGTTCATTGTAAGGGCCACCTCATGTCTCATTTTGCAATATTTGCATCATAAATAAAAGGATGTTTTTCAATTAAAAGCGGTGTTCCCTGTTTTTCATTTATTTTTGCAGTTTAAAACAAAAATAAAAATGGCAATGTTTTCATTTTCCTTTTTCAATTTGTTTCGCTCCGGTTCTAAAGCAATGCATGAATCAACATTCATGCAGATGCGATCTTTCTCCGGATCTCATTGATAACAATCCTGTTACACCCTCATATGACTTCGACAATCCGATCTATCATGCCGAAGAAGAAGGCGAAGAAGATTGTGAACTGCCGGAGGAATTAGCCAGATTGTTAAAACAAGAGGAGAAGGTGATTCAGCCGCACGAGGAACAGGTAGAGGTTGTGAATCTGGGTACCGAGGAGGTCATGAAAGAAGTAAAGATCGGGGCCGCTTTGGAGGAAAATGTCAAGAGCAGAATGGTAGCCTTGTTGAAAGAGTATGTCGACATCTTTGCCTGGTCTTATCAGGATATGCCAGGGTTGGATACCGATATTGTTGTGCACAAGCTACCGTTGAAAGCAGATTGTCCTCCAGTGAAGCAGAAGTTGCACAGAACTCGACCTGAGATGGCCATGAAAATTAAAGAGGAGGTTCAGAAGCAGTTGGATGCTGGTTTCCTCGTCGTCACTAATTATCCGCCTTGGGTCGCAAACATTGTGTCGGTGCCAAAGAAAGATGGGAAGGTGAGAATGTGTGTGGACTATCGGGATCTGAACAGAGCTAGTCCGAAGGATGATTTCCCACTACCTCACATTGATGTGTTGGTAGATAATACAACTCAACTCTCGGTGTTTTCCTTCATGGATGGCTTTTCTGGCTATAATCAGATCAAAATGTCGCCAGATGATATGGAGAAAACAACGTTCATCACACCGTGGGGCACTTTTTGCTATAAGGTGATGCCATTTGGTCTCAAGAACGCCGGTGCTACTTATCAGAGGGCCATGGTGACTTTGTTTCATGATATGATTCATCATGAAATCGAATATTATGTTGATGACATGATAGCAAAGTCCTAAACAGAGGAGGGGCATTTGGTAGATCTGGCCAAGTTGTTTGACCGGCTGAGACAATTCAGACTGAGGTTGAATCCGAATAAGTGCACTTTCGGGGTGTGGTCCGGTAAATTACTGGGGTTTATAGTAAGCGAAAGAGGAATCGAGGTTGATCCTGCTAAAGTAAAAGCAATAAGAGAAATGCCTGAACCGAGAACAGAGAAAGAGGTTCGTGGTTTCTTAGGTAGATTGAACTACATTTCACGGTTCATATCTCATCTAACAGCCACGTGTGAACCAATATTCAAGTTATTGAGAAAAGATCAAACGGTCAGGTGGAATAATGATTGCCAAGCGGCATTTGAAAAAATAAAAGAGTATTTGCAGGAGCCTCCGATTCTGATGCCTCCTGTGGAGGGACGACCGTTAATCCTGTACTTGACGGTCCTCGAGGGGTCTATGGGGTGTGTATTGGGGCAGCATGACGAGTCTGGTCGAAAAGAGCATGCCATATACTACCTTAGCAAAAAGTTTACCGACTGTGAAACGAGATATTCACTGCTCGAGAAAACTTGCTGTGCTTTGGTCTGGGCTGCTCGCCGACTGAGGCAGTATATGCTGGTTCATACCACTTTATTGATTTCCAAGATGGATCCAATCAAGTATATTTTTGAAAAGCCAACATTGACCGGAAGGGTTGCGAGGTGGCAAATGATTTTGACCGAATATGATATACAATATACTTCTCAGAAAGCAATCAAGGGGAGTGTATTGTCTGATTACCTCGCCCAGCAACCCATTGAGGATTATCAACCGATGAAGTTTGAATTCCCTGATGAGGACATCATGTTTCTCAAATTGAAAGATTGCGAGGAACCAATCTCGGAGGAAGGGCCTGACCCTGAATCCGAATGGATTCTGATGTTTGATGGGGCCGTTAACGTGAATGGTAGCGGTGTTAGTGCTGTTTTGGTTACGCCGAAAGGATCCCACATTCCTTTTGCTGCCCGGCTAACATTTGAATGCACCAACAACGTGGCTGAATACGAAGCTTGCATATTGGGGATTGAAGAGGCGATTGATTTGAGAGTCAAGAACCTTGTCATATATGGAGATTCAGCTTTGGTTGTGAATCAGGTTAACGGAAAATGGTATATGCATCAATCTCATTTGATTCCATACCGGGACTATACGAGGAGACTGTTGACGTTCTTCACCAAGGTGAAATTGCATCATGTGCCGAGAGAAGAGAATCCGTTGGCAGATGCTTTGGCTACTCTGGCTGCCTTGATTAAGGTGCAGTGGTGGAACCAGTTCCCAAGTGTGGAGGTGGGGCGTCTGGATAGACCGGCTTATGTGTTTGCTGTTGACACAGCGCCTGACGATGAGAAGCCGTGGTATTACGATATCAAGCGCTATTTGGAAACCCAAGAATATCCTAAGGGAGCATCCAAAAAGGACCGAAAGACTCTGAGGAGGTTGGCCATGGTGTTCTATTTAAACAAGGATGGGGTTTTGTACAAGCGGAATTTCGATTGGGTCTTGCTCAGATCCGTCGATGACAAAGAAGCAAGCCAATTGATGAAAGAGGTCCACGAGGGGTCGTTTGGTACCCATGCAAGTGGGAATGCAATGGTGAAGAAGCTGTTAAGAGCTGGGTATTATTGGATGACCATGGAGGCCCAATGTTTCAATTTCGTGCGGAAGTGTCATAAATGCCAGATTTATGCTGATAAGGTGCACGTGCCTCCAAATCCGTTGAGTTTGATGTCATCTTCATGGCCGTTTGCAATGTGGGGCATTGATATGATTGGGAAGACTGAGCCTACGGCTTCGAATGGGCACCGATTCATATTAGTGGCTATTGATTACTTCACCAAGTGGGTGGAAGCAGCCTCCTATGCAAACGTGACAAAGCAGGTCGTCGCCAGATTCTTGAAGAGAGACATCATTTGCAGATATGGGGTTCCCGAGAGAATCATTACTGATAATGGTTCTAATTTGAATAATAAGATGATGGCAGACTGTGCAGGGAATTCAAAATCGAGCATCATAATTCTTCTCCTTATCGTCCGAAGATGAATGGGGCGGTTGAGGCAGCTAATAAGAATATTAAGAAGATTGTGCAAAAGATGGTCGTGGCCTATAAGGATTGGCACGAGATGTTGCCGTTTGCATTGCATGGGTACCGAACCTCGGTGCGTACGTCTACTGGGGCAACGCCATTCTCACTTGTGTATGGGATGGAAGCGGTGCTACCGGTTGAGGTTCAAATTCCTTCTTTGAGAGTCCTGATGGACGTAAAATTGCAAGAGGCTGAATGGGTAAGGACTCGGTATGAAGAATTGAGCCTGATTGAGGAAAAGAGGCTGGCAGCCATCTATCATGGGCAGTTGTACCAACAGAGAATGAAGCGCGCTTTTGACCGAAAGGTGCGGCCTCAGGTATATCACGTGG
Organism: Lathyrus oleraceus; assembly: GCF_024323335.1. Taxonomy (NCBI): domain Eukaryota; kingdom Viridiplantae; phylum Streptophyta; class Magnoliopsida; order Fabales; family Fabaceae; genus Lathyrus; species Lathyrus oleraceus. The sequence goes on from NC_066585.1 coordinate 107,752,205, forward strand.
GAGACATGGTGTTGAAAAGGATCCTTCCTCCTCAAAACGATCGAAGGGGCAAGTGGACACCCAACTATGAAGGTCCATTCGTGGTCAAGAAGGTTTTCTCTGGCGGAGCCTTGTTGTTAACGACCATGGATGGTGAGGATTTTCCTTCCCTGTGAATGCGGACGCAGTTAAAAAATACTTCGTATAAAGAGACCCGCTGGACGAAAAGAATAAAATAGTCCAGGCAAAAATGGGCATCCCAACGAACCGAAAAAAATGGAAAAGGTTCGGGCAAAAATTAGGGATAAAAGAAAAAATTGTACACCCGGCAAGTCGAAAACCTGAAAAGGCGGCTTGGGCAAAAAAGGGTATCCCGGTGGACTGAAAACCCGAAAGGGCGGTCCAGGCAAAAAAGGGATTGAAGCGAACAACTGCGTCCAGCATGATCGTTTAGGCTTTGGTTAAGGCATCTGGATAATCCCCAGTAGGGATCGATTGGAAGCGTCTTGTTCAGAAGGCAGAAGGTGCGGAGAGTCTGAGGACATATGGGGTGTAACCGAGTTGGAACTCGATGAGATCGCGGTTTCCCATTGCCATTAGGATAGATTTTTCCTTTTGTGCACAATTACCTCTTTTCAGGAATTGCTTCCTTTGTATTGCTCTGTTACGAGCCACACCTTGTTCAATCAATAAAATGCATATTCAGTCAAATAATTTTGTTTTTGTTTTTCATTACCGCTTTGATTGCAAAAACATCTAGTTTTTTTTTATAAAGAATCTTTGCATTTTTAGACATACAGGTTCCTTCCAATGCATGTTTATAAGATTGAAAGCCTGAAATCTTATTCGGAAAGTTGAGTGACCCAAGTGTTGAAACTTTGGCACGCCTGGGGCACGTTTTTATCTAACGATCTCTTTTGCAGGTGCTGTTAGGTACTTTCACTCACTTGCAGGTTGTGATGTGAAGCCTTTTTGACAAGAGATCCCCGTGGAGTCCAGTCAGGGACAAGAGGATTGAAGAATGGTGAAAAGACAACGAAAGATGTGCGGCGATCCTTGAGAATTAATCAAGAAGACTCTTCAAAGTCTGAAGACTGGAAAGTTTGTATGAATCCAGGGAGTGCGATCTCTGTGGAGTACGGAGAAGTCGAGAATACAAGGTGATGAATCAGAAAAGTCCAGACGAGTCTGGGAGCTCTCAAAAGTGGAAAGCTGATACTGGATTTAGATGTTGAATACCAGGGTTCGACGAGTCGACGGGTGTTCTGTGCCAGACTTTCCTTGTTTCCCCAAGCAGAGTTGGGATTGTTACCTCCCCAGCATATTCAAGATCTATGACTTCCCTAGCAGGGTCGGGATGGTTATCTCCCCAGCATGTTTGAGATCGGTGTTTCCTCAGCAGCCAGGCCTGAAGGTTGCTGTTTCCCCAGCGGAGGTGTCCGTTGCTGGCTTTTCCCCAGCATGTCAAAGATTGTTGTTTTCCCCGCAGAATGCGTGGGTGGTTTCTTCCCCAGCGAAGTCCCCAAGTGGATCGGGTTCAGTGGAGGTCATCCTTGGTAAGGGTGGTCCTTTCCCCAGCGGCAGTGCTATTCCCCAGCAGGGTGGAGGTTGGAGTGTTGTTGAGTTCCTCAGCAGAGTGCCTCGAACTCCCCAGAAGAGTCCCTTGAGGGGGATACTTTTTATGCATTCATCATTTAGATAAGCATAGCATATTGCATAATAAATTGCATAGCATTTCCATGATTATGGAGCATTACGCTGAAAAAAATCATGCATCATCATTGCAAGCATAAGCTAGTCTCAAGCCGTGGTTACCGTTTGAGATTTGGTTTTGCCAGTGGGTGAAGATGCTACTCAAGCCGTGGTTACCATTTGAGAAGTGGTTTCGCTAGTTGGAAGATCAACATCAGCATTGCAAGCATCAGTTACTCAAGTCGTGGTTACCGCTTGGGAGTTGGTTTTGCCGGATGGTGAAGATGTTACTCCGAGGAGTTTAGCATCGTGGTGTTGGGTCAACCATATTCCCCAGTAGTGCGATACTGGAGGAGATTTCTGTCGTGCGAGATAGAGGTTGGAAGATGTTACTCTGAGGAGTTTAGCATCATGACGTTGGAGTAACAATGTTCCCCAGTAGTGCGATATTGGAGGAAATTTTTCTATCGGGCGGAGATGGAAATAAAATCAAAGAACGTTACGCGATCAGCGCGAAAATACATTTCAATTGGAGAAAGGGAAGTGTTGCGGCATTTTCTGGAGAACAGGGTTCAAATAGAGATTGGAGTTGAAGATTATATCCGGGATGAGGTCCTCAGGATTGTCTTCTGATCATGTGTCACTTTAGACTTTGGCTGAGGCCAACAGAGGTCGTTATGGGTGTCTTATGAGGAAGAAATGCACATGTTATCTTCCTGTTGTGAAGGTGTACCCTTTGATATGTCGCCATTAGAGTGGTGTTTTGGTGTTATTTCCGGCGTTGCCAGCGGAATTATCACAAGAAAATGGAGAACAGGGTTCAAATGGAGAGAAGGAGATGCTGGGCATTTTCTAGAGAAGGAGGTTCAAATGGAGAAAGGGAGACACGGGGTGTTTTCTGGAGAGCGGGGTTCACAATGGCGATCGCGAGTTATCGTCAGGCGACTGGGGTTCAATTGGAGAGCGGGGTTCATTGTTTGGCAAACCAGACTACTATGAAGATGTCGGGATTCAACTGCGGTGATCCGAGATCATTCGCGCGAAAGAAAATATTTGTTCGGGGTTCAGGAAAAGCAAAAAAAAAAACCATCAATCAAAAAAAAGTTTCGGGGTTAAAAAAAAAATGAATAATAAAATAATAATAATAAAAAATAATAATAATAATAATCCCCAGCGGATGCGGCGTTCAGGCCATGGTGGTTCCTGTGTTGCCATTTATTTTGGTATCCAGGTCAACATTCTGTTTCGGTGTTCAGGCCGACTTTCTCCGTACCAGACGAATTCTTCTTTTGAGATTGCTTCTTTGCCGATTCTGACAGGCATGGTTAATTATTTCCCAGTGGAGCGCAAATTGTTCGTCTGTTCTTGGTATTCAATCACTCTTCACCCTGATCATCTGAAAGCCGAGGCTGTTCATATCGACAGGTTCACAGTGGATTGAATAGGGGCAGCTGTAACACCTCAAAATTTGCCCTCCTCTTCTTGGGACTAGCTTAACATATTGCATTTCATTTTTAGGGCATTAGTCATTGCATATTGCATATCATGTGAAATAAACAAGTCATCCTCCTAAGTCTTTCTCAGAAGATAGAGAGGTTAAGAGATTCAAGCTTGAGGGTCTCATAAATTGATCACCAGCCATCTGAGGGTTTGTGCTTCAATTAGGGTTTTTTTTGGTCCCTCAAGGAGTTTGACCATTATCTTGATTGCAAGGGTACATCATCATCATCATGGTTATGTCATCCTCAAGGGGCTCATTGTTCAGGCTCAGATTCTTTGGGATTAGGGTTTTGACCTCTGGTCAACCCTGATCAGTTGCATTCTATCAGTCAGGGTTCCTCAAGGAAATGGGGTTTATTTACTTGGAAGGAGATCATCATATGATTTTATTGAGCTTGTACAAGCTAGAGTTTCACTTTGGAGCCATTTCATCAAGTGGTTGAGGCTCAAAATCATCTGTGCATGTTCAAATCATCTGTCAACTAGGAAAGTCAACTGTGCAAGAACTGAGGGCTAGGAGGTGGAGAAATGAGTTTCAACATCTCATTCATGTTCAAAGGAGGCTTATTCATCATGTCAAATACATATCTTGAAGAATTTGAGGTCAGATCAAAACTTTCCAAAAATGGAAAGTGACCTATATTTGAAAGTTTCCCAAAATGGAAAGTTTTTGATTCAAATTCAACTTGATCTTGCATCATCAAAGAAGATTCAAATGAATTTTTTCCCAACATGAAAGTTTAAGATCTATCTCTCCCATTTCCAAAAAGTCCAAGATCATGAATTTATGATGAATGGTTGAGGAGATATGATCAAATCATTGCCAAGGATGCATGGAACTTCAAAAGGGCATAACTTTTGATTCATAACTCCAAATTTGGTGGTTCTTTTTGCACTTTGCTTCTCATGACATGTAGTTTCCAAAACATCCATCACATTGCATGAAATTTGAATATATGATCACTTGCTTATTCATGAAGATTTTGGAGGGAAATTCATAAATTTAAAAATGGTGCATTATGAGAACTTTCTACCATTGCTAATATGTGCATGAAGTGTTTTTAAGTGCATTTGATCATTGGTTTGGTACTGTTCACGTTTGGAATTACCATGCACCACCAAATTTCCAATTTTTGCCATGCACCCTTATTTTGCTTAATCTCTAATTAACTTTGCTTAATTTTAATTAAAATAGGATTAGCACATGGTATATATACATAATTATAACAGAATTTGGAGAGCTTAATCATTTTCACCATTTTTTAGATCTAGAAGTTTTTCCCTCCATTTTTTTCTCTCAACCAAAACTTGAATTTTCTTCAAAGAACCTTGCATTTTTATTCCATATTCTTGTTCTCTGGTGTGGATTGGGTACAGATCAAGCCTTGAATTGTGGAATTCGTGTGAAAATCAAGTGTGCAAGTTCAAGAACTCAAAGATGGCAAATGCAAATTAAGCAAGATCTACATGTTTCCAAGCCTCAATTTCATCATCAAACATCATCACAAGTATTCTGGATTGGATTTGGACCATTGCAAACCTTGGATCGTGCGTTTTCAAGGAGCTGTTCTTCAAGAGGTCACTTTTTCGATCCTCTTAATTCACTGTTTTATGTACATAATCTTGTAGATCTTGTTGTGGTGAGAATTCTGATATGAATTTTGTGGAATTTGGATGAAAATTGAGTGAGATATGATGATTTCAAGTTTAGATCTAGAAACTTCTTTGCTTCGATTCAGAAAATCCATGGAGATTTAGGCTTATATAATATGATATTTGAATTCTACATTGAAAGAGCTTTCCAACGATATATAATTTATAAAATTCTGGAAACTTTTGAAAATTCTGGAAATTCTGCCATGAACATTCATGTTGTTCTTCATCATCTTCATGAGGAAGATGAAGATTCTTCCCTTGCGTCCGTCACAGGCCGACGCTAGTTCGTAGCTAGGGTTTCAGCGCCAGGCGCGCCTCTTTTGAAATGCTACCAGGTTCGATTCCTGGTAGCAGCGTTTTTTCAAATTTATTTTCATTATGCCATTTCCCTCCTTATTTGCCATGCTATGTGAAGGTGAGAAAAACAAGAAAGGGGGGGTTTGAATTGTTTGAAAAATAAGCGCTTTTCCAAAATGAAAATCACACAATGATTTTATACTGGTTCGCTTATAACACAAAGCTACTCCAGTCCACCCGGCCAAGGTGATTTCGCCTTCAACAAGGACTTAATCCACTAATCTTGAAAGATTACAAACAACACCTAAGAGAGAAGAAAATCTCTTAGTCTTCTCAAGTCTACAGACTACACAGAGTCACTTGAGGAAATCAAACAAATAAAAGATACAAGATATGTAATCTAGAGTGCTTCTAAGAAAGCAAGTATTACAAACTTAAGAACAGATTTTTCACTTAATAAGCAAAAGCTTAGTGAAATTCTTTGAGAGCAAAGATGATTTTCTTGAGCGTGAAATAATTCAGTATAGTTTTGGCTAGTTGATTTCTTGTTACTGAATGTTGATTGCATCTCTATTTATATATGAGTTGGAGTAGAGTTGAATCTGGTGGATATTAAACTGAGTTTACTCCATCACTTAAATAGCTTCTGCAGTTTAACTTTTCATCTTTGAAGTGACTACTTACCACAAGTAGTATCTTTTCTCTTGGAAGCGGAGATTAACGTCTCTTTCTTAATCAGGAAATCCAATTGAAAATCTTTACTTGTCTTCAACGTTACTCTTTCATGATTAGCAAATCCATAATCAGAGTATTTGTGTTTCTGGAGAATCTTGGAATCTTGCTTCTGATGTTGATCTCTTGAGAGTTCAGATGGCGCTGATAACGTTTCTCCAGAATCAGAGCTTCTAGACTTTACTTCATGTTCAGATGCTTCTGATACTTTGCAGTTTTGTCCAGAGTCAGACTTTCTTGAATGAGATTCCACTTCAGATGCTTCTGATACTTGAAAATTTGTATCTGATCTTGTTGTGCATCTGATGACATCATCAGATTTATTTCTTCTTTCTTTAGAACCCTGCACACTTAGAAACTTTTCGTTAGGGTGCCATTTTTGGTTTCATCCTTTGTTATCATCAAAATCAAGGAATCTGTTGTAGAACAATTTTTGTTCTTACAATCTCCCCCTTTTTGATGATGACAAAACAACTTAAAATAGCAGATGAAACATGAATGAAATAAGATCAGATAGACAGAAGCTCCCCCTGAGTTAGTGCTAGGGAGTTCAGAAGTTCTTACCAGAGCTTTCCAAGTAATGAGATTTCTGAAAACTTTCTGCAATTTCTTAAATTTGATGTTAGAGCTATTTAATCAGAGCTATTTAATCAGAGCTGTTTTTATCAGAGCTATTTCTACAATTGTTGCAGAGTGCTTAAGGTTTTTAGACAATTTTCATCAGAGCTATTTAATGATTTCTCCCCCTTTTTGTCAGAATCAAAAAGACATAGAAAATAAATGATTGAAGAGAAAAACAAAACATTGTATTAAAATATAACAGAAACGAAAACCAAGAGAACACAAGACATCAGAGTCAGCAAAACAAGAAAGCAAAAACAAGAAGGCAAGCAAAACATAAAATCCTAAGTGCCTAAGGGTTCTGAGGCAATTTCTGCAAGATCATGGCAAACATCTTCTGGATATTTTCATTGACCGTATCTTGCTTGTCCATTCTGTCTCGGAGGATATTCTGATCTTCCTTAAGGTCCTTCAGAGTCTGAAGAATCATGGGAACAGCAGTTGAAGACTCCCCCTGAGTCAGAGCCTGCTGGGCTTCAGCTTCTGCAGCAGCTTGAGCTTCTGCATCTGCCAGAGCCTTAGCTTCAGCTTCTTGTTGCCTTAGGATTTCTGCTTCTTTTGCCAGTCTTTCTTCCTCTAGTCTCTTTGCTTCTTCTTCAGCTTCCTTAGCCAACCTTTCTTCCTCAAGCCTTCTGGCTTCAGCCTCTCTAGCTAATCTCTCCTGGAGTCTTTCCTCAGCATCTCTGATGTAGCCATTTCTGACTTGTTCAGAGACACTCTTCAGCCTATAAGACTCAGAGGTCATCCAACTAATGACTCTGTTCCAGTGTGTCCTAACAGATTTAGGATCATCACTGACTTCAGAGTTGTTAGCCAGAGACTTGATCTTCTGGATTGAAGCTTCTGCTACCTGCCTGATGGCTTCCTCAAGGGTAGGTATGGTAAGTTCAGGTTCAGGTTCAGGTGAAGGAGGTGGAGAGTTTGGAGGGCTAAGATTTAGAGTTTGAGGTTCAGATTCTGCTTCTGGTTGAAGTTCAGAATCTGCTTCTGGTTGAAGACTGGGGGATGAAGCATAGAGTGGGTTTAGGTCTAATGGGTCAGAGTCTGGTCCAGGTACAGCGGGAATAATTGGTGGAGTGATATTAGAGGTGAAGGGATCAGATGGTTGAGTTTCAGAGGGGAGAGTTGTTGTTTGTTGTGGTGGAAGTGAAGTTTGGAGTGGTGAGGTTACTTCAGATTGTGTTAGAGTTTGTTGTTGAGAGGCAAGTCTATGAGCATATAGAGTGGCTATTGTTGGGGAGTCAGGATCAGAAGGTTCAGGGTCAGAGGAAACAGTAACATAAGGTGGTGATTCTGGTATAGAGGATGATGAAGAAGAAGAAGTGCTTTGGTGAGTTTGTGCAGGTATAGAGGGAGGAATGAAGGTTCTAGCTATGTTTAGAACTGGTGTAGGTTGGGAGGTTCTGGTGATTGAGGGTGGGATTTCAGAGGTAGTATATAAGGGAGGTGTTGGATGAGAAGAAGCCATCATAGGAACAAAAGTAGCAAGAGGAATAGACATACCAGAAGAAGAAGTTTGCAAAGGAGCAGGAGATTTGGTTCCAGAAGATTCTCCAAGTCTGGCTTTCTTTGCTTTCCTTGCCTCAGCAGCTATCTGTTTCTCAGAGACACCTCTCTTGTATCTGACTAGATCTTCTTCTGAGTCCAGACAGTCATCGATGCTGAAATCAGAGACATCAACACCTTCTTCCAGCAGACGATGAAGATAGAGGGCAACAGCGTCTCTGGGCTCATTCTTGAAGAATCTGGCCAGGCCATGAGGCATCTTCCTCTGATCTTTTAGAGATTCCCAGGATACATCCAGAGTGGGCTTGACTCTAATCTCTTTGATGATTCCCATGCTCTTGAGGTTTCTGGCATTCAGAGGCTTCCCTACATCAATTGCCAGATCATCCATACATCTGGTCTTTTCCAGAGCGTCTACCAGTCCATGCTCAATGAAGATGTCAGAGAGCAATCTACCCAGAGGAATGTAGGATCTGGGCTTCATGTTATTCCTGGTTTCTCTGACTGAATCCCTCAGATATATGAACAGGAGAGTAGGGAGGTTGATCTTGATACCCTTCTGAATGCAGTACAGAATGCATTTCTGGTCTGCATTGATATAATCTGAAGAGTTAGAGGCTGGACGGTGATGGATTGTTCCCAGAATTATCTTCAGCCACACTCGGAGGTTCTGATGTAGCTCCTTGTTCTTAGAGGGGTTTCCTTCAACATTAGGTTTGAAGATAGTTGGGTTGATAACTTCAGTGATGCGCTTAGACCTGGGAGGAATGTTGTAAATCCTTTTTCCTCCACTTTCCTCCATATTCAGCAAGGAGGCTATTGACGCTTCAGTGATGACAATTTTTACCCCTAGAACAAAAGAGACAATGAATTGGTCATCTGCATCAGCATGTCTCCAGAATTCCTTGACCAGAAGAGGGTAGATTGGACCATAAAGCCGGTTGAAGTAGGTTTCCCATCCTTGTTGACGAAGTTCCTTGGTAAGATCAACGCCATTTCTACTTAAGTTGTCAAAATCAACCAAAGATTCACACAAAACATCCAAACCTTCAAAGGGAGTTGAAAGGTTTATGTGGCTTTCTCGGTCAAGAATGTGGGGTTCTTGATAAACAGGGGTTATGGTGACGCCTGTAACAGTTGGTGTTTGAGTGTTTGAGGTTTGGGGATTAGAACTGGATTCCATCTGTTGGGAGAAGTTAAAAACTTCTTGCTGTTGAGCATCCATGAAGAAGATTGATGAAGAAGGTGAAGAACTTGCAGAGAACTTGCAGAGAAGGGTTTAGGGTTTTAGAGTGAGTGAGAGTGATAAATGTGTGAAATGTGAGAAAAGTGTTTATATACCCTAAGTAAAACACATGCAAAACGACACCTCAGAATGCGTTAAACACAATACTCAAAATAGCACGCTTGGGGGGAAAATGATTACAGCTAATAAATGAATGTCTAATCCCACAGTTTGCACACTGCTCGAGGAAAACTCAAACGTCTGCCTTTTGAATTTCTTGACAGCTGTCTAGAAGTTCTAAGGTTTGACGCTCAGAGCTCCACGTGTTTAATGTATCTGATCTTCAGGAATACCAAGAGATTGGTTTCTGAAGATTTCTGATTCAGATATCTTCTAAACTTGTAGAAGTATCAGAGTCAGAGGCAGAAGTGTATTTGTTTTTATCAGAGTCTCATTTTACATGTTCAGAGCCAAATTTTACTCAGGACAATTTTTAATGTTCAGATTCTCTAATATAAAAAGAAATCTATCTTCAGCTAGAGGCTTAGTAAAGATATCTGCCCATTGATGTTCTGTATCAATGAACTTCAATGTTACTATCCCTTTCTGAACATAGTCTCTGATAAAATGATGTTTTATTTCTATGTGTTTGGCTCTGGAATGTAGAATAGGATTCTTACTTAAACAAATAGCAGCAGTATTATCACAAAAGATAGGAATGTTACTCTCAAATATCTGAAGATCTTCTAGCTGATGCTTCATCCAGAGCATCTGAGTTGTGCACAGTGATGCTGAGATGTATTCTGCTTCTGCAGTTGATAGAGCGATAGTTGACTGTCTTTTGCTAGCCCAGGAGATTAGATTGTTTCCCAGAAGCTGGCAATTTCCAGATGTGCTTTTTCGTTCTATTCTATCTCCTGCATAATCTGCATCACAATAACCAGAAAGCCTATACTCTGATGTTTTCTCATACATCAGGCCCAGGTTAGGAGTTCCTTTCAGATACTTAAGAATTCTCTTAACAGCTGTTAAATGAGATTCTCTAGGATCTGATTTGAATCTGGCACAAAGACAGACACTAAAGAGAATATCAGGACGAGTAGCAGTCAGATAGAGAAGAGAGCCTATCATACCTCGATAGAGCTTCTGACAAACCTTATTGCTTACCTCTTCCTTTTCCAGAATGCAAGTTGGATGCAAGGGAGTCTTTGCAGAGTTGCATTCAGTCATGTCAAACTTCTTCAGAACGTCTTTAATGTACTTGCTTTGATGAATGTACGTGACTTCTGGAGTTTGATTGATTTGAATTCCCAGAAAGAACTTTAGTTCTTGCATCAAACTCATTTCAAACTCAGCCTGCATCAACTTAGAAAATTCTTTGCAAACAGAGATATTAGCAGAACCAAAAATAATATCATCAACATAAATCTGGCACTTTTCAATCTGTTTTATGCTTGTGTTAACATGGTGTGACAATTTGTATCACACATTTGGTTATTCAACTTGTACCATTTAATTTCTATGCTAAATGATCTTGGATGCTTCTGATGTTTTGTATGTTGATCATGTTGGATGTGTTGAATGTTCATGAATTTTTCCAGAATTATTTGAATCATTTCTGTTTTGATTTGAAATTTTCATTCATGATGTCCATATATGAGCCTTGAAATTGCCTTTGACTTCTTTTGATCATGAAATGCATTTGATGATTGATTTTGATGTGAGCCTTTTTAGGACATGTTAATATATGTTTGAAGTTACATTGTGTTGAATTTCAGCTCCTGTTTTGAATTTTTTCTTAACCTTTGACCCTAGGCTTTGACCTAGTGGTTTGTTGCTTACATGTGAGCTTTGAATTTCAGGTTTAAGCATCTAAGTTCCATGATTGATGATGCTTCATCATTTGGATGTTGATATTTGCTTTTGATTGCTGACACTTGCTGTTTTGTAGGTTGATGATAACTCATTTGAGTTTGCCTTATGGCTTATGTTTTGTACATTGGGATTGTCTATTGGTTATTAACTGTTGTCTGTTTGTCTGAATTGTGTACTGACTGGTTTAGCTGTTTCCATAGGTACTTAAGTTGCTTTAAGTTCATTTGAACTTTGCTTTGCTTGCTTGTGGTTGACATACCACTGAGGTATAATTCCTTGATCTTCATGTAGTCTGGAAGACCTGTCATGTTACTTTGGCAGGCACCTGTCTGAAGCCCTCCTTAAGAGGAAATGCTTGTGTTTGTTTAATTTTGTGCCAAGCAGGTAAAGACCTCTTAAGAGGCAATTGGCAGATAAAAGGGATGTGCAATCCATCCCCTGCTATTCAGTTGTGTCAGTCACTTTGCTCACACGCCCTGTGTTGATGCATTGTGAATAAGAACCCAAGATCTTGTTGTGTCAGTCACGTGGAGAAGAGTTCCTTCATTCTGAACTCCCACACTTTCTATTTGATTCGAGCTCTCCCAGGCCAGGGATAAGAGCTATGAGGCATAACCCTCATCTCCATTTCATCTGCTTCATCCTAACTCTCAATGTTAGGGTTAAGAGCTAAAAACACCCCATTCCAGTTGGCTTGTTTCTACAACCTAGCCTTGTATGAGCCAATTGTTTGCATATAGTGTGTGTGCTTGCTTTATTGTGCTTGTGTTTGCTTTTGTGCTGCTTAGGCTAGCTTGCTTCCTGTGCAAGTTAGGATAGAGACCTCAACATAGGGATCGTATGCATGACAACTTCTAGGCTCAAGTCGTAGTATCCCTAGTAGCTTGTTATCTCCCTTGTCTCTGGTTAGGTTAGAAGTTCTTTCCCTGTTAAGGGGAACTACGTTGCCCTGATTGTCATACCAGATGAGGTACGTAGGCAGGAGATCGTGCGAGATCTCTCCGGGCACCCTTTTTCTTTTTTGTGTGTGTTTGCTTGACAGCTAGCAGGCTCGAGTACCAGACTCCCTGTTAGCTTATTTGTCCAACCTTTGTGTTTCTTTTGACGACTCAGCGTCCGGTTAGCGTTTATTTGCTTGGAGTCTGATGTAAGTCCAACGATTGGCATTCAGTTTCCTTGTTTGTCGGTTGTGTGCTTGGAGTCTGACGTAAGTCCAGCGATTGGCAGTTAGTTTCCTGTGGGTTGTGTGTGTGGAGTCTGATGTAAGTCCAGCGATTGGAATTCGGTTTCCTTGTTTGTGTTTGTTGTTTGGAGTCAGACGTAAGACCAACCATTGGCAGTCTGTTTCCATTTGCGTGTTTGTTTTGACGTCTCAGCGTCTGTGCGTGTGTTTTGTTTCGGCGTGCGTTAGCCGAACTACGGTAGCTCTGATTCTCATTCCAGATGAGATACGTAGGCATAGGATGCGATATCCTAGCGAGCCTGTTCCCCATTTCCCCGAACTACGTCGACTCTGATGTTTGTGTCTGACAAACTACGTAGGCCCAAGATGCGATATCCTGCCGAGTCACCTTCTTCCGTCTTCTTCCGCCTGTCTTGTTATTCCAGTGTGTGTGCGTGTTTTGAGAAGTTTCTTTTAGCAACCTTATTCTATTCTTTTTGAGCGTGGATCCCGTCGAGTACGACGGACGTGAGGGGGTGCTAATACCTTCCCCTTGCGTAACCGACTCCCGGTCCCTGTAATCTCCGGTCATATGACCATTTTCTTTCCAGGTTTACTTCGAGCGTTTCCTTTCCCTCCTTTGGGATAAATAACGCACGGTGGCGGCTCTGTCTATTTTGTTTTTCCCGCCGGTTGTTTTTCGCGGATGCGACAGGGAGGAGTTGAAGGTGTTGGAGAAGACTGGCTCTGGGCAGCCAGGAACGATTCCATCAAAGCACTCAGTCTGGCGACTTCTTCTTTGAGTTCACGGTTCTCTTGCTCTAGATGATCCATCAGTCTTGCAGAGTTGGCTCTAGTGTAGTACCTGTGAGTCAACTTGTCTTTAAAATAAATGAAGAGCACAAAGTTAGACCACAGGACCAGAAGCTGGGAACAAAACCTGCTTATGCATATGATGCATGCAATGCTTGTGCATATGATTTGTTTTTATTTCAAAGGAACTCTAGGGTTTTATTTGCAAATTTTGGAAATATTAACTGTTTATCACATATGGAAATATCTCATCAAATAATATCAGGGAAAAGAAGTACAACATTTGTCAATCATATACAAGAGGAAAGGAAAATAATCATCCTATGGATCCCTAGAAACAATCATCTAATGCTCGGGACACAGGAAGAAAAGATGCGCAAAGCCTCTTCACCTCCTTCTCATACACTGCCTCCATATCTGCCTTCTCTTTGGCGAGTCAGTCATACTTCCTCTTCCAAAACTTGGAAGACTGAGGAAGTAGAGAAGTCCATGCATCATTAGGATCATCAATAACCTGATGCTCAAGGAACTCTATCAAAGCATCTTTCTCCTTAATCTGCTGAAGCAACTCTTCCCTTTCACGGATCCAGGCACGTGATAGATCTTCGTCTCTCAACTCCTTTACTCCTTGGTTAGGGAGGGTTGAAGGCCCAGCCACAACCAAAGGTGTAGGTCTCGGATATTCGTAAGGCATGAGATACTCAGATGCTCTCTTCCTTACCCAAGCGGTGTAAGGCTCCAAAGAAATGCAATTCTTAGGGCCTAACTCCTTCCTTCCTTTCTTATGAACCTTGCGCCAAGTGCGAACCATTCTGGCTTTCAAGCCTTGGGGATCTTTACCCTCCTGAAAGAACACACCCTCTAACAGAATGTTATTAGGTTTATCCTTTAGGGGGAACCCAAGCTGACGACGTGCTAAAACAGGGTTGTAGTTAATCCCACCACATGTACCAAGAAGAGGTACATTGGAGAATTCACCACAAGAGTCGATAATCTGCACACCATCATATACACGGTTATACCAAGAGATATCATCATTAGTGAGAGACATGAGTCTCGTGGACCACCGTAGACATCCCTTGTTCTCCTTGAAAGCGACCGTCTGAGGTAAGTGAGAAATAAACCACTTATACAACAGAGGAAAACAGCACACAATGGCACCACCACCCTTTGCATTCCTCATATGCAAAGAGAAATAGGTATCACCCAACAGAGTCGGAACGGGATTAAGAGCGGAGAAGATCCTAATAGCATTCACATCCACAAACTTGTCGATGTTGGGGAACAATACCAACCCATAGATGAGAAGTACAAATATGGCTTCAAAGGCATCCTCACTCATGGCCTTCCCATAAACAGTAGCTTGAGAAATGAGGAACTCAAAAGGGAGACCTTGAATTCCACCTTTGGTAGTCATATGAGCACCAACCAGGGATTCATCTATGTGTAACATGTTAGCTATCTCTCGAGAAGTAGGAATACTCTCTAAGCCACTGAACGGCACCTGATCCAGAATAGGTATACCCACAAGATAAGCATACTCCTCAAGGGTAGGCAAAAGCTGGAAGTCCGGAAACGTGAAGCAACGGTACAAGGGATTATAAAACTGCACCAACACTCATCAACCCTTCATCCACCTGAGTAGTCAGAAGAGGAAGAAGCTTCCCAAAGCGAGCTTTAAAACCCAAGGGATCTAGTACATAGGATGTCAGATTCCTTAACTCTTTCAGATCTGGCTGTCTAAAGCTGTACTTCTTTGTATTCCTTCTTTGTCTTTCCATGTCTGAAATTTTTGCAAATAAACCCCTTAAGTTCCTTGAAAATTTCTTTTATTATTGATGATATGGATGTAAATGAGTGCATGAATGCATGAATGCAACAATCACACTCAAGGATCACGCAAAGCACACCAAACAAAGGTCATGGGATGGATCATATTATCCTTAATATCAATAATCCATTTTGGTGGATTATGGTTTACACCTTATCAACACCCAAGTTCCATTGATATTAAGGATGTATGAACGGATCAACCATGAATCAAGGGTTTGTTGCAAGTCACGAGCATGGAGTTTCGGTTAAGAACCACCCAAAGGGAGTGTACTAGGGTTTAAACCTGCCAAACATGTTCTACAAGAGGTTCCCATAGTCATCATCCCATCTTTCGGATATTATCGGAGAAACGACTACTCGTATTCCAAAAATATTCTCAAGAGAGACTCTTATGAGTGTAGTATCGCGTAACAATCGTATCAAATCTTACTTTTGAACGACCTTCGCACTACATCCTAAAAATAGGCCAAGATGGGTTTGGTAAACTAAGATCCTTGGCTTCTAAGGTCTATATTGGAAAGAGTAATGTCTAACCACAACTTACTTGTGTGACATTATTGATCCCAACATGACCTCCACAAAGTGAATGGACTTGCAAGTCAACTTCCTAAGGAATAACTCCACACAAGTCGACAAGACTACGCCATTCTCCTATCCTAAGTGCACTCGAGTCCGGGTATAGAACTCATCTCACAAAGATCACCAAGCATACAAGGAATTAATATCAAGCAAATCAATCATTACATACAATACAGTAATCCCAAATTGCACAAAAATATGTCACAAAACAATACAGTACAACAAGCATGAAAAGTTGGCAAAACCCACTAGGGATGATCTATTCCCCAACAGAGTCGCCACTTTTCTATAGCGGGGTATTCGTTACCATTGGAGATATTGACTAAATCCAAGGTAAATCATACAAAGTCGAGTCGCCACCGCACTTCTATTTATCCAAAGGAATGGTTAGAAAGCGAACAAAAACCTAATAGTTTTACAAATAAAACTAGTAAAAGAAACAGAGATCTGGGTAAGGGGGTTGGTTATACAATGGGAAGGTGTTAGACACCCAAAACATCCTAGGTACTCCTAGGGAGCCCTTTTCACACTTGTTGCAAAGGTTATTGTTTTTTGTGAAAAATTTATTTGTGCAAACATGATTGAAGAGATGAGAGGAGAATATACAAGTTATTTACATTTTTGTGTTTGGATGGATGAACCCATTGCCTACGTACCCTCTTATAAAAAGATTAGGATCAAAACCTCGTAGTTCGGGGTAAAAATCTCAAAAACAAATTAGTGAATTGATTGGTCCAAAAGCCTTAAGGTCTTTTGTTATCAAAGGGAGAAAACTCAACCTAAAACCACAAGTCCACCATGTGAGGATAGCTTCAACACGCTAGTGAGGGGTTAACCCTATAATAAGCATGGAAGGCTCATTGTCCATCACTAAGGACAAAGGTGAGTATTACATCTACCACAAAGATAACTCAAACCTAATAGCTAAAGGTTATGGAAAATTTGATTAAGAAGTGGACATTGAAACCACAAAAGAAATTTGAATGGGTTATATTTACCAATTAGAAGTATATACAAAAATGGTCAAAGTTGACTTAAAGATTCAATTCAAAATAAGTGTTATGAAAAGAAAGTTTGAAAATCAAAAGCATAAGGCTTAGGTTTCTAATGTCGAAAACAAAAGTCAAATGTTTGCACAAAAAGGGTTTTGGCTTGGGTTAGGGTGGAGAAATGAAGAAGAAGGGCTAAGTCCTAAAGAGAACAAAAAAATGATGGTTAAGAAAAGAAACCACACTAGGAGTTCCTCTCTTGAGATCATATTGATGATCCAAGTGGCTCCCATCCTTTGGAATAAGCAAGCACAAAGTATAAGCAATCAAAAAAGGCGTGGGGATCTAGAAAGTGGGATCCTATTCCACTTGACAGACACTGGACAAGGATCTTGGGCACATGTTCAGAAGCATCAGCACGTAGTGCGAGCATAAAGAACGACACACTGAATAACGGGGGATTGGCTACTAATCCCTTTTATCCGTCAATTGCCTCTTCTCTTGGAGGTCTTAACAAATATCACATGCCTCTTCTTGGAGGTCTTTGAGCATAATTTTAAAGAAACACAAACAGAGCCTCTGAAGGAGGACTTGCCAGCAAAATGCCTGCCAAAAAGGTGACAGGACTTCAGACTACATGAAGTAAGAAGCTAACTACCTGAGTGGTGTATCAACCATAATCCAATGCTCAAGCAAGAGCTAAAGCAAGCAAGCAACTAAGGTACATGTACAAAGACTAAACAGTCAGTACTTCAGTTATTAAACCAACAGACAAACAGTGAAACCACCTAACAGTTACACAATTCAGTGCATAAGTGCCTTAGCACTTAAATAAGCTCATGAGTTCACCACATCAATTAAAAACCTACAAAACAAACATAAGTCAGAACTCAAATGCATTTGCATCTCACAAAGTGAGAACAAATCAACCATCAATGCTAAATGTCCAAACCTGAAACACAAGACAAAGTTAGTTTATGTACAAAACACTAGTGCAAACACTAGATTCAAAACCAAATCAAATGACCAAAACAGAATCCAATCTTTTGCACAATGCACATTCAAACAATCCATCTAATATCCTCAAAAGGACCAGCATCAAATCAATAAGCAAGTATCTCAAATGATCTATGTCATGCAAGGACAAAAAATATGCACAAAATGAACTTCCAACTTAGAAAATTCATATCAAATCAGGTTCATATCAAATCAGAAATGCATGCAAAGGCTTTGAGATTTTTTGTACAAGTTCCTCATGTCATGAACAATCAATATGCAAAAGATCAAATCCAGAAAGGTTCAAATGATATATGAACAAAAATGCAACAATTCAATGTCAAAAATGTGACACAAATTGTCACACTTTTCTCTATGTGTCAAAAGTGATGATAACCTATGAGAAAAATTCCAAACTAGTGACCAAAAATTCATATCATGTGTGAATGTCAAGCATGCAAAAGATTGGATCAGATGACTCAAAGATGAGGATTTCACAATACATTGAATGCACCATATCAAATTAGCACCACATAGATTCAAAAATTCACACATCAAAAACCAGACATCAACAATTCATGAAATTAACACTAAAAATAAATAGACATCAATACAAAACTAGGAAAAAAAATTGGGACTCATTTGGATCATTTTTGAATTTTTTATGAATTTAACAAAACAAGCAAAATAAATGAAATATGCAAATTAAATTGGAGGGAAAGGCAAGATTCAAATAAATCCAGAAGAAATCACAACCACAAGATCTGGCGCGCAATCAAGATCAATGGCTCAGGTTTAAAAGAATCAAACACTGCATTTCGTTAATGCGTTGGCATGCTCAATCATCAGTCAAAGTGCACGCGTGGCCTGGTCAATTCATTCTCAACCAATCGCTCGTCCACGCAGCATCACACATGGCAGTCCACATCAACAAACCCTAAAATGATACAGACGCCGGAGCTACAGCTCCGGTCGTCTTCTCCGGCGAGACGCGCGGTGGCGCCACCGTGAGATTTTCCAGAAATTCAAAAGGCCTATATCAATCAACTCAGTTTTCAATGTAGAATCCAAATATGCTATCAATTCTTCCTGATTCTACCTAGATTCTTCAGATTGAAGAGAAACATATTTGAGATCCAAACTTTCAGTTCATACCAAATCCTCAATACTCAGCCAAATTCAATTCTAAACACATGTACATGCTCTATTAAATGAGATCTACACATATATGATTAAAAAACAGCAAAAGGAGAGGATGAAATTTGCATCACCTGGAAATGGAGGTTGCTGTACACGCATTCTCACAGGCTATGAAGCTCCAGATCAACTCCACTGCACTTCCTATGAAGCTTTAAGTAAGAAGCAATGGTTGAAAACACTTGAATCTACTTCAATTTCCAATTTCTATTAACATGATAATGCTCTTGAACTGCACGAAATCTTGATGAATTGCTTCAAGTAATGGATGAATCTTGCTCAGTGAAGCACCAGGAACAAGAATATGCAAAGATCTTTGAGAGTTATGTGAAGAAAAATCAAATTCGAAGAGAGAGAAAATTTGGAGAGTTTCTTGAATTTTGATCTCAAATGGTTCTGTTATGCAGTTAGGATTAGGGTTTCAATATTTATATGCCTTGCTAATGACCATGCTAATCCTCTTTTCCATTGGTTAATCATGATTAATGAGTATTGAAGCATCTTGCAAAAATGCACATTAAGTTAGCATGGCCATAATACACGTGTTCTTTCCCATGTTAAGCTTCTAATCCACTCAAAATTATCCAATGGTCATGATTGAAGTGTTAATTTGCTTGCATCTTAAGCCAAAAATGAATAATGAAGTATTGCTTCAATTTTGCACATGTGTGAACTAGTGAACTCTTGGCCATGATTCCTTTGCACAATTGAGCCAAATGAGGTCATTTTGAGATTCCTTGGACATGAGGAGCATTTTGCAAAAAGAATGAACCAATTTGGAGCATTGTATCAAAAGTTATGCCATTTTAAATTTCCATGCACACCTTGTGATCAAATGACCATAACTTCTCAACCATTCATCATATGGACATGAATTAGGACTTTTTGGGAAGGGGAGACAAAAATATACAACTTTCATGTTCACCAAAAATCCATTTGAAACTTCTTTGACATTGACAAGTCAAGTTGAATGTGGACCAGAAACTTACCAAATTTGGAAACTTTGAATTATAGGTCATTTTCCATTTTTAGTAACTTTTTCCATGACCTTTGAATCTTCAAGATGGATGTTTAGAATGATTAATAGACCCTATTTGAACATGATTGAGGTGTCTCAACTCATTTCCCCCACCTCATAGCCCTTAGTTGACTGCACAGTTGACTTTTGGTCCTCAGATGACCTTGAAATGTCCTGATTAACTTGAGCTTCTACCACTTGGTGAAATTGCTTCAAAATGAAACCCTAGATCATGTAAGCTCCTTATAATAGTCATGTGGTTCTCAACCCAAGAAAATACCTCATCTCTTGCACAAAGGATCTTCTTGAAACTCTTGACCTAGTGATTGCTTAAGCTACAACAAAAGATGTTAGTGACATATTTTTGTGCTTTTGGTTAGTGAACAAAACAAGAAAAACAATGATATACAATTCAAGCATGCTTGGTGATCTCAAACCACTCACAAGAGATCCCTACCCAAAGGGAAAGGGAGCCAAGATGCTCAATGATCCTTGAGGCTATGCAATGCAATGTTATGATGCCATGAGGGATCTTAGGGACAAAATTGGGGTCTTACAGTCTCAAGTGGGTTTAGCCTGCTTTTTGCTTGTTGTATTGTATGTTTATATTTATTTGTGACATATTTTTGTGCAAATTTGGGATGGCTGTATTGTTTGTAATGTATGAATTGCTTGATATATTCAATTGCTTGTGTGCTTGGTGGTCTCTTGTGAGATGAGTTCTATACCCGAACTCGAGTGCACTTATGATAGGATAATGGCATATACTTGTTGACTTCTGTGGAGTTATTACTTAGCAAGTTGACTTGCAAGCCCATTCACTTGGTGGAGGTCTTGTTGGGATCAATAATGTAACACGAGTAGTCGTGGTTTGGCATTACTCTTTCCAATATAAACCTTAGAAGACAAGGACCTTAGATTACCTAGCCCATCTTGGCCTATTTTAGGACGTAGTGTGAAGGTCGTTCAAGTGTAAGATTTGATACGATTGTTACGCGATACTACACTCATAAGAGTCTCTCTTGAGAATATTTTTGGAATACGAGTAGTCGTTTTATCCGATAATATCCAAAAGATGAGATGATGACTATGGGGACCTTTTTAGAACATGATTGTCAGGTTTAACCATAGTACACTCCCTTTGGGTGGATCTTAACCGAGACTCCATGCTCGTGACTTACAACAAGCCCTTGATTCGCGGTTGATCCGTTCTCGTATATCCTCAATATCAATGGAACTTGGGTGTTGATAAGGTGTAAACCATAATCCACCAAAATGGATGATTGATATTGAGGATGACTTGAGCCATCCCGTGACCTTTGTGTGGTGTGACTTGCTTGATCCTTGAGTGTGATTGTTGCATCCATGCATTCATGCATTCATTTGCATCCATATCATCAACAAGAAAATTTCAAGGAACTTAAGAGGTCTATTTGCAAATTTTCAGACATGGATAAGCAAAGAAGGAATACGAAGAAGTACAGTTTCAGACAACCCGACTTGAAAGAGTTAAGGAGTTTGACATCTTATGTATTAGAGCCTTTGGAGTTCAAAGCTCACCATGGGAAGCTTCTATCTATTCTTTCTACTCAGGTGGATGAAGGTCTGATGAGTGTGTTGGTACAGTTCTACGATCCCCTGTATTGTTGCTTTACTTTTTCAGATTTCCAGCTTTTGCCTACACTTGAGGAGTATGCCTATCTTGGATCAGTTGTCGTTCAGTGGTTTGGAGAGGATTCCTTCTTCCCAAGAGATTGCTGACATGCTTCATGTAGTTGCATCTGAGATTGTTGCCCATATGACTACCAAAGGTGGAATTCAAGGTCTCCCATCTGATTTTCTCATTGCCCAAGCTACTCTGTTTGGGAAGGCCATGAGTGAGGACGCCTTTGAAGCCATATTTGTACTTCTCATCTATGGGCTAGTGTTATTTCCCAACATCGACAACTTTGTGGATGTGAACGCTATTAGGATTTTTTATACTCTTAATCTCGTTCCTACTCTGTTGGGTGACACTTATTTCTCTTTGCATATGAGGAATGCAAAGGGTGGTGGATCCATTGTGTGTTGTTTGCTTATGTTGTACAAGTGGTTTATTTCACACTTGCCACAGACGCTTGCCTTCAAGGAGAACAAGGGATGTCTATGGTGGTCTACGAGACTTATGTCTCTCACTAATGATGATATCTCTTGGTATAACCGTGTGTATGATGGTGTTCAGATAATTGATTCTTGTGGTGAATTCTCCAATGTACCTCTTCTTGGTACATGTGGTGGGATTAACTACAACCCTATTTTAGCTCGCCGTCAGCTTGGGTTCCCCTTAAAGGATAAACCTAATAACATTCTGTTGGAAGGTGTGTTCTCTCAAGAGGGTAAAGATCCCCAAAACTTGAAGGAGAGGATGGTTCGCGCATGGCGCAAGGTGCATAGGAAGGGAAGGAAGGAGCTTGGTCCAAAGAATTGCATTGCTTTGGAACCCTACACCGCTTGGGTGAGGAAGAGAGCTCTTGAGTACCACATGCCCTATGATTATCCGAGACCTACCCCTATGGTTATGGTTGGGCCTTCAGCCCTCCCTAACCAAGGAGTAAAGGAGTTGAGAGATGAAAACCGGTCGCGTGCTTGGGTTCGTGAGCGAGAAGAACTTCTTCAGCAGCTTAGAGATAAGGATGCAGTGATAGAGTTTCTAGAGCATCAGGTTATTGATGAGCCTGATGATGTGGTTACTTCTCTTCTTCCTCAGTCATCCAGGTTTTGGAAGAGGAAGTATGATCGACTCGCCAAGGAGAAGGATGATATGGAAGCAGCTTATGAGAGAGAGGTGAAGAGGCTTCGTGCAGCTTATCTTCCGGTCTCGAGAGCTTTGGACGATTGTTTCTAGGGCTCCATAGGATGTTCATTCTCCTTTTCTCTTGTATTGTATTTGGTTACCAAAACTGTACTCATTCTTTGGTGTAAAAAGTTTTCCAAATATTATTGCTATGAATATTCCATATATGTCTTAAAAGATTAATATTTCCAAATATTTCCAAATAGATCTCTATAAAGTTCCTCAAATAAAAAACAAATCATGTACACAAACATTGCATGCATCATATGCATAAGCATGTTTTGTTCAACTCAGTGGTCTAACTCTTTGCTCTTCATTTATTTTGAAGACAAGCTGATGCACCGGTATAATACCAGGGTCAATCTTCCAAGACTAATGGAGAACTTAGAACAAGAGAACCGGGAACTGAAGGAGGAGATAGCTAGGCTGACTGCCATGATGGAGTCAGTGCTGGCTACCCAGAGCCAATCGTCACCTACTCCTGCAACTCCTCCCGCGAGGACGGTTATTTCTGAGGCCGCTTCTTCAACTGTGCCTGCTGCAACGGCCCATTTTGCGCCTACTATGCTAGTTGGGTTCCCCTGGGGGATGCCCGCCAACTTTGTGCCCGAGGGTTTTGCTCCTACTCTCGCTTCTCTGTCGGCATCTAGCCCGGTTCTTTCTGTGCCACCTCCCATTGCTTACACCTTACCAAGAGTCGAAGACACCATCTATCATTCTGAGCCATCCAAGGGCCCAGATGTTTATGAAAAGATGGATGAAATGAAAGACCAATTCCTTGAGCCGCGCAAGGAACTGAAGACTCTGAGGGGTAAAGACCTTTTCGGTAAGAGTGATGCTGAGTTGTGCCTTGTGACCAACGTGAAGATCCCTATTAAATTCAAAGTACCTGACTTTGAAAAGTATAAGGGAAACACATGCCCTCTCAGCCATCTTGTGATGTATGCTCGCAAGATGTCAACGCAAACAGATAATTATCAACTGCTTATCCACTACTTCCAGGACAGCCTGTCTGGTGCTGCTCTCCGGTGGTACATGGGTTTGGAGAGTTCGAACATCCGCTCCTTCAACGATCTTGGCGAGGCCTTCGTCAAGCAATACAAATACAATATGGATATGGCTCCCGATAGGGACCCGTTGAGGGCAATGTCCCAGAAAGAGAAAGAGACTTTCAAAGAGTACGCCCAGAGATGGCGCGAGTTGGCAGCTCAGATAGTGCCACCCCTTGAAGAGAAAGAAATGACAAAGATCTTTTTGAAGACTTTGAGTTCTTTCTATTATGAAAGGATGATAGCCAGTGCTCCCTCAGACTTCATCGAAATGGTGAATATGGGAATGAGACTGGAAGAAGGGGTTCGAGAGGGACATTTATCCAAGGATGAAAGCTCTTCAGCAAAGAGATATGGGAGCTTTGCGAAGAAGAAGGAGGGAGAGACCACATGCTGTGTCCTCCCATATTAAGAGAAGACCCTCTGTGAAGAGGAAGAACGTGCGCCCTGCCGTTAGCCAACACCAGGTGGCTCATATAGCACATGCCTTTCGAGAAGTTCAACATCATCAACAACAACAACAATACCAACAACAACATCGTCCACAACAACAGACCTACCAGCCTCGAAACAACAATAACACCAGCACCAGCTACGAGAGGAAGAGGGTCACTTTTGATCTGATTCCAATGACTTATGCTGAACTCTATCCTTCTCTGATTGATAGAAAATTGATTACTCCACGAGACCCTCCCGCTGTACCAACCAACCCTCAGTGGTGGTATAATCCAGAACTACATTATGTATATCATTCCGGTGCTCCCGGACATGATGTGGTGAATTGTTATCCCTTGAAGACCAAGGTGCAAGACCTTTTGAGAAGTGAGATTTTGTTTTTCGAGGACGTAGGTCCTAATGTCAAGAAGAACCCATTGCCCGAGCATGGGAAAGTTGTTGTGAATATGGTCCAGGGTTGCCCTGGCAAATATAAAGTCCTGTATGTTAATGATATCAGACAATCTTTGGTCGAGATGTATAAACTGTTGTATGGATACAATCACTATGAACATGACCATGATAGGTGCCAGGTGTGCGATATCAACGAAAGAGGATGCCGACAAGTTAGAAAGGACATCCAAGAGATGCTGGATCAGAGAATGATCGAGATACTTCAGAATCGTAATGAGGACGAAGTGGATGTTATCACCATGGTGTTCAAAATTCCAGAGCCTGTTGTCGTCAAGTATGATGGCAGCAAGAAGAAGGTTTCTCTAGCTCTTGTAATCAAGCCAGCGGGTCCTGTCCCGTATTCATCAGACAAGGTTGTTCCCTATAGATACAACGCAGTTATGTTATAAGATGGGAAGGAGGTGCCATTGCCCTCCACCTCCGTAGTGAGCATTTCTGACGTCAGTGGTGTGACCCGTAGCGGTCGTGTTTTCTCGGCGCAGCCGAAACCCCACAAAGATGTATTGAAGAAGACTATTGTTAATCTTGCTGGTCCTGTGGAGACTTCTTCTGCTAATCCTACTATGAAGGGTATTGACCCTGTTGTTGTTCAAAATAAAGAAACTCCTGTCCTGGTTGGCCAGCATGGCATATTGAGAGAGGATGGTGATGAGATCCTGAGGCTCATCAAAAGGAGTGAGTATAATGTTATTGATCAGCTGCTACAAACTCCATCAAAGATATCAGTGTTATCTTTGTTGATGAATTCTGAGCCACATCGTGAAGCTTTGCAGAGGGTGTTGGACGTGGCATACGTGGATCACGATGTCACAATTGAACAATTTGATAGCATTGTTGCAAACATACCTGCTTGTAACAATTTGAGCTTCTGTGATGTTGATCTTCCCGAGGAGGGAAAAGACCACAATTTGGCTCTACACATTTCCATGAACTGCAAGGATGATGCCTTGTCCAATATGTTGGTAGACACATGATCATTTCTTAATGTGTTGCCAAAATCCACTCTCGCTAAACTTTCTTACCAAGGGCCTCCCATGAGGCAGAATGGAGTGGTAGTGAAAGCTTTTGATGGATCGTGGAAAAATGTGATTGGTGAAGTAGAACTCCCGATCAAGATTGGACCTAGTGACTTCCAGATCACTTTCCAGGTCATGGATATCCATCCATCATATAGTTGTTTGCTTGGCAGGCCATGGATTCACGAGGCAGACGCCGTGACATCCACCCTACACCAAAAGTTAAAGTTCGTGAAAAACAAAAAGTTGGTGGTGATAGGGGGAGAGAAGGCTCTCTTGGTTAGCCATTTGTCTTACTTTTCCTATATTTATGTTGAGGATGAGGTTGAGACTCTGTTCCAAGACTTGTCTATTGCTGAGCCTTCAAGGAAAGGACCTTCTTCATTTGCTTCCTACAACGATGCAAAGTTGGCCATTGAGCATGGTGCAACTACTGGTTTGAGGAAAATGATCAAGCTGGAAGATGATAAATACCGAGATGGCATAGGGTATTCTTCAGGTATTTCCAATGAGCGTGGGTTGTTCCAGAGTGGTGGTTTCATCCATACTGTTGAAGATCAGGAGGCTGCTGCCATTGTGGAAGATGATGAAGAGGAGGACCTGGGCAACTTTGTCATTCCGGGTGGAATCTGCAATAATTGGGTCGATGTTGATGTTCCAACAGTTATCCATAAGTCCATGTAATGTGTTCATTTTGTTTGAAAACCCTTCTCCCATGCCAAAAGGAGAAGTGATGACATTGTTGGCACATTTTGATTAATACAATGATATTCATTCAATAATCACATGTTAAATGTTTGTTTTTCCAAATTATTTTTCCTTTTTGCTTTTTGCATGAAATTGGTGATCACCATAAAACCCTAAAAAGAGAATAAAATCAATCTTTTCATCTGCATACTGATTTGCCTTGTTTGAATTCTGAAATCTCTTTTATACTCAAAATCATTATGCAGGTTGATCAAACCCATTGAACATAATGATCCAACACCATCTCCCAACTTTGAGTTCCCTCTATTTGAGGCAGAAGAAGATGATGTTGAAGAGATTCCTAATGAGATTACCCGTCTGCTTGAGCACGAGGAGAAGATCATTAAGCCGCATCTTGAGAATCTGGAAACAGTCAACTTGGGGTCTGAAGAATGCGTTCGTAAAGTAAAGATTGGGGCACTCCTTGAAGAGTCTGTGAAGAAGAGGTTGATTGAGTTGCTACGAGAATATGTTGACATCTTTGCCTGGTCATATGAAGACATGCCTGGTCTAGATCCTGATATTGTGCAACATTTCTTGCCGTTGAAGCCTGAGTGTGTGCCTGTGAAGCAAAAGCTCAGAAGAACTCATCCTGATATGGCAGTGAAGATTAAAGAAGAAGTTTAGAAGAAAATTGATGCGGGGTTTCTGGTGACTTCTACATATCCTCAATGGGTGGCCAATATTGTGCATGTGCCTAAGAAAGATGGAAAAGTCCGAATGTGTGTGGATTATCGAGACTTGAATAAAGCTAGTCCGAAAGATGATTTTCCTCTACCACACATTGATATGTTGGTAGACAATACAACTAAACTCAATGTCTTCTCATTTATGGACGGATTTTCCGATTATAATCAGTTTAAAATGGCACCTGAGGAAATGGAGAAGACAACATTCATCACACCTTGGGGAACATTCTGTTATTGAGTGATGCCCTTCGGTTTGAAGAACGCCGGAACCACGTATCAACGAGCTATGACTACCATGTTTCATGATATGATGCACAAGGAGATCGAGGTGTATGTTGATGATATGATTGCAAAATCGAAAACGGAAGTTGAACATGTAGAACACTTGTTGAAGCTTTTTCAGCGTTTGAGGAAGTACAAACTCCGTCTGAATCCGAACAAGTGTACATTTGGAGTCCGTTCCGGCAAGTTATTGGGATTTATTGTCAGTGAAAGAGGTATTGAAGTTGATCCTGCCAAGGTCAAAGCAATACAAGAGATGCCTGCGCCCAAAACTGAGAAGCAAGTCTGAGGTTTTCTTGGCCGCTTGAATTACATTTCCAGATTTATATCCCACATGACTGCCACATGTGCGCCTATATTCAAGCTCCTCCATAAAGATCAGCGTCATGATTGGACCTAGGATTGCCAAAAAGGCCTTTGACAATATCAAAGAGTATCTGTTCGAGCCTCCGATTTTGTCCCCACCTGTGGAAGGGAGACCCTTGATTATGTACTTGACTGTGCTTGATGACTCTATGTGCTGTGTATTGGGTCAGCAAGATGAATCAAGAAAGAAAGAGTATTCTATCTACTACTTGAGTAAGAAGTTCACTGATTGTGAGTCTCGGTACTCAATGCTTGAGAAGACATGCTGTGCTTTGGCTTGGGCTGCTAAGCGCTTACGCCAGTATATGTTGAATCATACGACTTGGTTGATATCCAAAATGGATCCAATCAAGTATATCTTTGAGAAGCCTGCTTTAACTGGGAGGATTTCCCGTTGGCAGATGTTGTTATCTGAGTATGATATTGAGTATCGAGCTCAGAAAGCTATTAAAGGTAGTATCTTGGCTGACCACTTGACACATCAACCAATTGAGGATTATCAGTCTGTGCAGTATGACTTCCCTAATGAGGAGATTCTGTATTTGAAGATGAAAGATTGCGATGAGCCTACACTTGATGAAGGGCCAGAGCCTGGTTCCCGATGGGGTATGGTGTTCGATGGCGCTGTTAATCAGTATGCAAATGGTATTGGGGCATTGATTATTACTCCTCAAGGCACACATTTTCCTTTTACAGCAAGGCTAACTTTCAAATGCAAGAATAATATGGCGGAGTATGAGGCCTGTATTATGGGTTTAGAAGAGTGTATTGATGTTAGGATCAAACATCTTGATGTTTATGGTGATTCGGCCCTTGTTGTTAATCATATTATGGGTGAATGGGAGACGAATCAGCCTGGCCTCATCCCATATAGAGATTATGCGAGGAGGATTTCAACTTTATTTACTAAGGTTGACTTCCATCATATTCCTCGAGGTGAGAATCGTATGGCAGATGCTCTTGCTACGCTTGCTTCAATGATTGTGGTGAAGTATTGGAATGAAGCCCCCAATATCACTGTGATGCGCTTGGACAGACCAGCTCATGTATTTACAGTTGAAGAGGTGAAAGATGATAAGCCATGGTATTATGACATCAAACATTTTCTTCAGAGTCAGATTTACCCGCCTGGGGAATCTGTTAAAGATAGGAAGACTTTGAGGAGATTATCTGGCAGTTTCTACCTCAATGGTGATGTGCTTTATAAGAGGAATTTTGACATGGTTCTGCTCATATGCGTGGATAGACACGAAGCAGACCTGTTGATGACTGAAGTCCATGAGGGTTCATTTGGTACTCATTCCAATGGACATGCCATGGCAAAGAAGATGTTGAGAGCAGGCTACTACTTGCTGACAATGGAGTCTGTCTGCTGCAAATATGTGAAGAAATGCCACAAGTGTCAGATTTATGCGGATAAGATTCATATTCCCCTGACACTTCTAAATGTTATTTCCTCACCATGGCCTTTCTCCATGTGGGGAATTGACATGATTGGCATGATAGAGCCTAAGGCGTCGAACGATCATTGTTTTATTCTCGTAGCAATTGATTACTTCACCAAGTGGGTTGAAGCGGCATCATATGCAAATGTGACCAGGCAGGTGGTTGTGAAGTTTATCAAGAATCAACTCTTATGCCGATATGGTGTGCCAGAAAAGATCATTACTGATAAGGGATCTAACTTGAACAACAAGATAATGAAAGAGTTATGTAGCGAGTTCAAGATTGCGCATCATAATTCTTCTCCCTATAGACCCAAGATGAATGAGGCTGTTGAAGCTGCTAACAAGAACATCAAGAAGATTATCCAGAAGATGGTTGTTACGTACAAAGATTGGCATGAAATGTTGCCATTTGCCTTGCATGGCTATCGTTCATCCATTCGCACTTCAATAGGGGCAACCCCTTTCTCCCTTGTATATGGCATGGAGGTTGTGCTCCCCGTGGAGGTTGAGATCCCATCAATGAGAGTCTTAATGGAAGCCAAGTTGATTGAGGCTGAATGGATTCAGAGTCGTTATGACCAACTGGATTTGATTGAAGAGAAGACATTAACTGCCATGTGTCATGGTCAGTTATATCAGTAAAGGATGAAGAAAGCCTTTGATAAGAAGGTCAAGCCTCGCGTGTTCCGAGAAGGTGACCTCGTGCTCAAGAAAGTCTTGTCTTTCGCGCCCGATTCCAGGGGCAAGTGGACTCCAAACTATGAGGGTTCATACGTTGCTAAGAGAGCCTTTTCAGGCGGTGCTTTGATACTTACAACTATGGATGGGGAGGATTTCACTCGTCCTGTGAATTCAAATGCAGTCAAGAAATACTTCGCCTAAAATAAAAACAGAATAGCTCGCTAAGTTAAAAACCCTAAAGGGCGACTTAGGAAAAAATGAGCGTCTCGGTGGATTGAAAACTCGAAAGGGCAGTCTAGGAAAAAGTTAGAGACATGAAAAAAATGAATATATATCCCGCTAGATTGAGTACCTCACCCTGGGGCAATCTAGGCAAAAAATTAGGGATTTGGCAAGTAACTGCATCATGACAAGACTTCGTTCTTCAATTGTCTTCTGTCAAAGAGTCTCGCTCAGTCATCGTCAACTGAAGCTTCAAATACATTGGATTCATAGTTGGTGGAGAAATGGTCATTATGTTCAACGTAGCCCTTTTTCCAATATATATCACCAATTTCAAATTTGTAAAGATCCATGGAGTCTCGCCATTTGCGGACTATCATTCTATCAAATAAATTTGAGCCTTTATCCAATTCTTTGCACTCTTATTTGTTTATGTTTAACAAATGTTTGCATGTTTTAATTGATAAATATCACTGTTTTAAACGAATGAAGTTTTCATAAACTATTTTAAACAAAGTGAACATTCACAATGACTAAAAGGATAGTTGGAATGTCTTCAGTGCTCTCCCAAGGATAGTATGATCTCCAAAAGGTAAGACATTTGTTCATATTCTGGCATGTTTGTATCCTCTTCATCATCTTTCAGGTTGTCTCCCCAGCTAGCGCAGAGAAGAGTGATGCATCTTCAACTCCCTAGAGAATCTGAAGTTTTGGCCTCGATCTTTTAGAGATGTGTATACCTCTATATCAGGCACTAACATTTATGTTTTATGAATTATATGGTTGTCATCCCTTGTGCGGACTGACCTAAAATCCCTTATAGATTGATAAAAGTTGATATGCTATCTATTCATGAGGAAGTTTGTCTTTCCCCAGTGAGCAGAAATTCCCAGCATGAGTGGAAATCCTCGGTGGAGTAAGCATGAGCTCTCTGCAAAGTTATCTTTCAGATATCTCCTCAGCAGTTAGTTGCCTAAAGCAGTTGGTGAAAGGTTTGTTCCCTTTTCATCCCCAGCGTGGCACGTGTTGATGAAGGATTCGTTTTCGATTCCCTCAGCCAAGACAGCTCCTCCGGAGGTACCTCTAGTTTCTCCAGCAGGTTTTCTTACAGCTCATCCCCAGTAGGGTTGTCAGGAGACTATCCCCAGTTGGATCGCCTACAATCCATCCCCAGTGGAGTTGCTTGATCCTAGCTTGACGTTTGTATCCTCTCCGTGGTTAAAGATTTTTTTCCAGTATTGGACGACGATGAGGAAGATATGTTATTTCCTTCCCCAACAGAGCATTGGTTCTCTCTCCCCTAGCAGAGATGTCCCTCCAGCAGTTAGAAGGGAGTGTTTGATTGATGTGTATTTGTCTGGTGGTTGTTCCCCACAGAAATTCACATCATCCCCTGATAAGATCCCCAATAGAGTTCTTCTATGACAGATCTTATTGATATCTCTGCATGTTCCCCAGCTGAGACTTTGCCTATCCCCGACAGTTGATAGCTGTGGCCTTTGCTTATCCCCAGCAGTGGTCTTTGTCCCCAGCGGTGATTGGTGTCTCCTGGTATTGGATGCTCCCCACCAGATTTGATTTCTCCTATGGGCCTGGCCTTTCTCTTTTGAGATGTTATACCGAATGTCTGTCCATCGATTCTTGGACCTGTTTGTGTTAGATATGTCTGTTTGTCAGCATTAATCATACATAAACCACGCATATACATGCATAATTATAGCATTCAGATATTCATGTCACATTCTTTGCCATATATCTTTTCTTGTTATCTCCTGCTATTGGTGAAACATTTTTTCCCCCAAGCAGATGTTTGTGTCTGATCTCTCCATATAGAGTCAGCCCTATAAGCAGAAAGTGTCTATCTTTCCTTCTATATTCCCCACTGAGTTATGTCCTCGTGGATGATTATTGTTTCAGTTTCCTCCCCAACTATATATAGGGATGGAATTACTCCTCTGAGTTATATCCTCATTGGGTTGAGTCTTGTTAATTGTGTCTCTCTAGTTTGTTCCTAGATTGACTCTTTTTTGTTATTCCCCTGCAGTTCCCTGTGGTTTAGTTGTTCAATTGCTCAGTAACCAGTAATTGTCCATCTTATCCCCAGTGGATTTTTGTGGCCTTCTACCCAGTAACCAGTAGTTGTAAGTCCTATTTCTGTGGTTTTCTACCCAGTAACCGGTAGATGTAATCCCCTCCTTGTTGGTTATCTTTATCCAATGTTCGGTATTGATATTCCTTCTTTTTGAGTATACCACCCTGTAACCGGTGATATATCTCTTGGATGATTGCTTTTGTCAAGCAATTTATCCCCTGCGAGTCATCTTTCATTTACCCTTGTTTGGTAATGATTGTCTCTCTTGATGATCGGTCATCATTTTATACCCAGTAACCGGTATCCCGATGTCCTCTCTTTTCGGTCGATTTATCCTTTATTAACCCAGTAACCGGTTGTGGATAATCTTCCATGCGAGTATGTTATCTATGTTATGACGGTAATAGATAATATATCTCATGCACTCTTCAGTTCAAGTCTTTTTCTTCCCCAGTTGAGTAAGATTCGTATTTCCTTGTGGAATCGAATATCCATCCTGTAAGTCGAGTTTGCTTTTTCAGCCCTCCTTTTGGATGATGAGTGTCTTGGATATGTTCCCAATTCACGCCTGATTGGTCACCTATTATATGCCCAGTAACCGATATCCCTGGTGTTCCTTCCTTCTGCTCCCTATTATGACTTTTTGTCCCCCGTGGAGTCAGATTTTCCTGAGTTGAGATATTCCTTTTGGGTCCTCCTCGAATGTTTTGGATGATTGATATCTCTCACCCTTATACCGATCTTAGATATTCTTTCTCCCTGAGCGTGTTATTCTCTCACCCTTATACCGGTGTTTCGACAACATGTCTCCCTTTTGAGATTATTACCCAGTAGCCGGTAATATCTCGTTGTTTCTTCCTCAGCTGGTTCCTTCATGGATTTCCCCACCCGAGTCCGGATTTTTATCCGAAGTATCCTTTGTGGATAGTTTTGCTGTATTGGCATATTCCCCAATACATGCATCTTTGCGTTAGCCCGAGTCTTTCCATCGATTTATTTTCGTGGAATCCCTTCGTGTCTCCCAGCAAGTTTTCAAGTCGTGACCTGCTCACGCATTTTACCCTATTTTCCCCAAAGTCTCTGTCTCCTTAGTGAGTGTGCTACTCCTATGGAATTTCAGTCTTTCTCTGATTTCTTTTTCCTTTGTGGCCATATTTCCCCACAGAGTATTAACTTTTGCATGCATACATCTGCATCATGAGGTCTCTTAGGGACCAAAATTCGTCTCTTTGTTATTATTTAAGCCCATTCTACCTCGTCGAGACGAAGATTTTAACCTTCATATATCCGACTAGAATGACCTTAAATAGGGGCATATGTAAGACCCTAATTTTGAGATCCCTCATGGCATCATATCATTGCTCATTGCATTGTCTCAAGGATCATAACATGTGTGGCTCCTTAACCCTTGGGTTGGGACTTGTGTGAGTTGGTTTGAGACCACCAAGCAGGCTTGTATTGTATATTATTGCTTTTATTATTTTGTTTACTAACCAAAAGCAGAAAAATATGTCACTAACTCTTCTTGTTTTGAAGCTTAAGCAATCATGAGTGCCCTTGCTCCAAGGAGGCTCCTAAGCTCAATCAAGTGGCTAGATAAAGATGAGAACAAGCATGACAATGGTCCACAAAGATCCTAATCATCATATATGTCTCCCAAGGATCTAAATTTTCCAATTTGATCAAGATAACCCAAAGGGCTTGAGGATTGTTTCCCAAGGAAACCCTAATTCAATTGTGCATTGACTGTGCCTTGCTCAAGAAGCAACCTCAACCTATGATTAAATTCAATCAAGGTAAGTTCTTTCATTCATTATTTTATTCATATATGAGCCTATGTGAGTGTCCTCAATCATTCATTCATCAAGATTTGAAGTTTGGCCTTGAGAAGTTGACCAGTTAAGTCATCTGACTAAACTGAGGATCCCTGAGACACAACTTGTGATGTGTTTGTCAAATGAAGATAACCCCAAGAGAAACAATGTTCTTAAGAACCATATGAAAAACTTTCATGTTCATAAAAAATACATTTGAAACTTGGAAGGTCATCATTCATTTCAAAACAGTATAGGTCATTTTGACTGAAACCCTAATTTTGAGTCAACTTCCCAAGGACCTAACTTCCTTATTTTTTATGATTTTGAGGTGAGACAAATTGAATTGGAAAGCTTAAGATGTCTACTTAAAATGTTATGTTGGACAAAATTTCATAGTCCTAAAAGAAACACATTTGATAATACAAAACATTATAGGTCACTTTGGACCAAAGCCATTGAATTTTGAAAATGTCCAACTTCAAGTGCCCATAACTTTCTCATTAAAATTCCAAATGATGCAAAATTTAAGTCCAAATTGATCATCTTGAAGTTGATCAATTTTGGCAAAAAATTTCAAAGGGAACCTAGACATGGTTCATTTGACTTATTTTAATTCATTGTGCAACGCGCTTGACCAAGGCCTATGGTATGACAGTGCTTCTGGACCGTGTGATGGAGCCACGTCATTTAATGAAACTCATCCAAGCGCTCTTGTTTTTTTCTATTTTCTATTTTTTGTTTTAATTTCTTTTAATTTCTTTTATTTTCAAAAATTCATAACTATTTTATTTGAAGTCACAAAAAAATGAGACCAATGGCAAAAATTTTTTTGAAAAATCTAGTTTCATAGTCAAATTTTTAATTATTTTTGTGACTTCATTTAATATTTCTTGTGAATTATTTTGTTTTGAATAGTTTTTAATTCATTTTAAATACTTTTTGATATCTGAAAATTCCAAAAAATATTTTCTTAACACATATGGATCATGATAAGTCTATGAAAAATAGTCTCATCAATTTCTTAATTGATTTGAGATTTATTTGAGATTTTAATTCATTTGTGTTATTTTTCATTGTTTTTAATTGATTTTAAATAGTTTATGTTTTCAAAAATTGTTGAGAAAATTTATCAAACCTTGTTTGACCATGTTAGACCTATGATGATTCAATTGGACTTGTTGAAGTTGATTTGAATTGAATTTGAGGTTTGACCATATTTTGTCCATTTTGATTTTGCATTTATTTTAATTCGAAAAATACCAAAAAAATATATTTGACTTGTTGACCTCTAATCTTCATTTCTCTTCTGTTTTACATTGGTTGATGATGATTTGATTCACATTTGATCATTGTGTTTTGATATTTCATTTGAATGCTCCCATTATTCATTTCATCTTCATCTCATTTCTTCTTTTTATTTTGACCAATGAGTTAATGTTTTGTGGTTGGTCTTGACATATGAGAGGTTTAACCTTCTTTGATCTAAATCAAACTCAACTTGATCCATGATCAAGTGAGTTGCTTTGTGTCCAAGATAGGTTGCTTTTTGGTCAAGCAAAAAACCTAAAGTCCATACAAGGCTTTCCTCTTTTCTTTTGGCATGGCAAGTTGTAGGAGCTTGGCTTACTAGTCATGATCTCTAACTTGTGTTTATTTGCCTATAGTTTTATTGACCGGCCTCAGATAGGTGCGACTACTATATTAGTCCACTTACGATTGCTTAACATAGCGTTAAATTGTCTTATGACACACTAACATTAACTACTAACTACTAACTTTAATTTGAGCATTTAATTTCTTGCAATTTACTTTAATTCAATTTACTTTCTTGCTCATTTATTCATATTGCCTTTTCACTTTGCTCACTTGAGATCATATTTTATGTTTATGTCATTTTCCTTTTGCTCATTTGAGCTCATTATTGTATATAAATATATTGTTGCTTTGTGATTGTTTTGTCTTTGTTTGTGTGAACCCAATGCAAAAAGGAGAAAGGACTTAGAATTAGGACCTTACCTATGCTTAAAGGAGTTCAAGAGCAACTAGGCCTCATGCCTTTAGAATGCTAAATTTGTTGAAGAGCAACTAGGCCTCATGCCTTTAGAATGCTAAATCTTAAAGTTGACTTCAAAGGACCCCTAATCTAAACTCATTCTTTGTCCATTCCTCTTATTGTGTTGTGAACTTTTTGATGTTTTCTCTTGTGTGATATGGATTCCATCTTGTGATAGTAAGAAGGACCATTGTCATGAATAGCCAAGTTAAGAGAGACAAGCCAAATGGAGATCCTAGGAGCTTGAATATAATATTTGTTTGGTTGTTTGAGTGATTGCTAAGTACAAAGGAAAGGAACATCTTGAATCATCTTTATGATCTCAAGAAAAGGAACTCCAAGGGTTTTATCTCTTCTCTTATCTTTGCGTGTTTAGGACTAGCCCTTCTCTTCTTCTCTCCACTCCAACCCAAGCCAAACTCATTTATGTGCAAACCTTGACTTTGTTTCAAACTAGAAACCTAGGCCTTATGCCTTTGATTTTTCAAACTCTTTTCGTTAATACTCATTGTGAATAAACATTAATTCAACTTTGACCTTATTTTGCAAATACACTTAACTTGTAAATACAACTCATTTCAAGTTGTTTTTGTGGTTCCAATGGCCACCTTTGTTAAAACCTTTTTCATAAACATTAGTCATATGTTTGAGTTATCATAGTGGTTGATGTAAACCTCACCTTATCCTTAGTGATTGGACTATAAGTCTTCCATACTTATTATAGGGTTAACCCTTCACTAGTATGTTGAAGCTCTCCTCACATGGTGGATTGTTGGTTTAGGTTGAGTTTTCTCCCTTTGATAACAAAAGACCTTAAGGCTTTTGATCAATCAATTCACCAATCTTTGAGATTTTTACCCCGAACTACGAGGTTTTGATCCTACCTTTGTGATGGTACGTAGGCAATGGGTTCATCCATTCAAACAACAAAATTATAAATATAATATTCTCTTCTCATCCCCCCAATCTGTTTGCACATATTTTCACAAATACCAACCTACAATACACATTTTTTAAAAAGGATTCCCTTAGAGTACTAAGGATGTTTTGGGTGCTTAAAACCTTCACATTTCATAACCAACCCCCTTACCCAGATCTCTTACATTTTTATTAGTTTTTGATTTGATAAAACTTCTTACTTGGTTTTTGTTCGCTTTTTAACCTTTCCTTTGGATAAATAAAAGTGCGGTGGCGACTCGAATTGTATGTTTACTTTTGGTTTAGTCAATAAACCATAAGGTAACGAATACCCCGCTACACCATGGAGAACTTGAATCCACACGAAAGTCAAATCATACAAACATCCATGACCCAAGTGTTGCCCTAGATGTAACACCTCGAGTTTAATTATTTGATTTAATCGAATTGTTTAAGATTTTATTCGAATTGATTGTCCTGTTAAATTGTTTATGATGTAGTTGTGGGGTAAGTATCCTTGATATAGAGGTATAGAGAGAGTATGAGTTGGACATTGGTGTTTAGAATTATTAAGAGTTTTAATGAATTTTTAGAATAATATTTATATTTATTTAATAATTAAATAATGAGGAAAATTATATGTGTATAAGAAGTGGAGGCAAGGTTGAGAATAATGAAGATATGGAGGATATGATGGGCAATACAATGGTAAGTTGGAAGGTATTATAGAAAGAGTTTATTTTGAAAGGAAAGAAGTCTTGGAACAAAATAGAGAATTGGGAACCTAGAGAGCCATAACATGTTTTTGGGAATGTCATACCCTAATTTTTAACCCTAATATTCCACATATCATTTTCACCCTTGCATACAAACAAGGTCACATCTTGGTCCTCTCCCTCTCATCTCTGAGTTTGCCTTTTTGAAGGGATAATCAAGCACCTCATTGTTGATGTTTTACCTTTGTGATTATATGTTCATTACTTATCTAACCACTAACCAAAATAGCAAAAATATGTCTTGTTTTCTTTAAGTTTATTAAGATAGAGCTTTTCATCAAGAGCATCAAGCATGGCTCCTCATCTAGGATTTTGTTGATTCCTCAAGTCAAAGTTTGTTCAACCATTGATTCTCAAGGGTATTATATCTCAATACATGATCTCTAAGGTTCTCAAGCACTTTTGAATTTCATTTTGATCAAGAGTATCTCAAAGTTTTGTTGCTAATTTCTCAAGAAAAGTCAAAGGTTCATGTGTTTATTTTCATGCCTTATTCAATAAGTTGCCTCAAACTTTGAGAAAATTAATCAAAAGGCATTCAATGACACCTTATTTTAGTTCATATGATTATCCATGTGCTGTAAAATGCAAGGAAAGTTCAAGTACACAAGCTTATTCCAAAAGCTTTGGCCAAAAAGTCAACATTTAAAGTCAAAGTTTAAAGGATTATAACTCATTCAATTCTCAACATTTTTTAATACTTATTTTTGCATATGACTCTTCTCAATATCCTATAAAAAATTCTCTTTACATGAAAAGAGCCAATTATGCTTGGAGAATCATCAAAAGTTTGGAGACATTATAAGTCATTTGTGGACTTAGTGAAATTTGACCTATTTTCAAGTGACTTTTTCTCAACTTTCAAGATTCTAAACTTCTTCAATTTTCAACATTTGAGGCTAATTATTTTTGAAAAATATCATTTGTGATTCCCTATACAAGTTTTCTTCAAGGATCAAAGTCAAATTATGCTTGGAAGGCCGTGGAATTCTTTTAGACATTACATGTCATTTTCAGCCATTTGGGACTTAGAATATTCTAAGTCACATGGCCTGATTTTCGTGCCAACTTCGACACGTCATAACTTTGTGCTCAAGCATCCAAATGCAACCTTTCTTGGCATATTATGATCTTTGATATGATGTCAACACATTTCAAGAAGAATGAGATCAAAAAGCCTCCTGAGCAAGATACCCCATTGAGTTGAACATGGTGACTTAGAACTGAAGAAATCACCATGATCCGAAATTTGAACTTCACTAATCTCAATTGCAAGCCAAATTACCACATGTTTTGGACTTAAACATGATTAATCAAGTCTCTAGAAGTTAATTGACTCTTAAAGCGCATGATTTGGCTGAGTTTTGATCAATTGCAACTCACACTTTCCACACATTCTGATGAAATTCATTTTGCATGAATTGAGCTTGATTCCACACGTATTTGGATACCAACACATGCCCTATAAATAGAGGAAATTCATTTTTCATTTGAAAGCTTTTGAGAGCCAAGAAACCCCTGCTTCAATCTGAAATTTTCCAGAAAAATTCAACTATCGTATTTTGAATTTCAGCTTGTTTCAATCCAATTTCTTGATTCCATTAGCACCTTCGGTCTACTCTGAAGCTTTTGTAATAATTCCCAAGCTTTAGGACCTTTTGAATTGCTTTTACCAGATCGAGCTTCATCAACTTCTGATCATCATTTGGACAAGGTAGTCATGAGCATCATTTGAACTCAAACAAGTTACCACAATGTAGTCTTTCATTCTCTGATGCTTTCGTCCAACTTATCTGGTGTTGATTGATCGTGTTCATCATTTAATTTAATTTTTCGTGGCTTGCTTGCTCCTGAAACTTCTCTGAAATTCCCCATGCTTAGTTTAGATAAATGAATTTAGAGCATGAGGTCGAATTCATGACGAGGAGGCGATCACATTGGTGGTAGTTGTTGGTGTAAGCCCTAGAGGCCAATACTTTTGGTACTTGTATCGAATTATTTATTATTAATAAAAGGCTTTTTGTTTATTATGTTTGTTTAATAAAGTCCCTAGAATAGATAGTCCGTTTAATGTATCAAGTGTGACTTAATCATGAGATCACATTAAACATAAAGACACTATTCTTAAAGTATCCGTAGTCGAGCTTTATTGTGAAGTGGGATAACACTAAAGCATTAAGACTATTATGTATATAGACTGATGATCACGTCTCATGGATCATCGATAAGGAGTTATCAAGTCTTAAACATATGTATGAATATTAAGAGTAATATTTATACTGGATTGATCCGCTATGAGAATACTATATAAAATGTTATGCAAAGTGTCATAAGTTATTCTCATGGTGATAATGGTGTATACCACCCTTCGATCTGAAACCACTATGGACCCTAGATGTAGAGTCAAGTGCTTTATTGCTGATCAAACATTGTCCGTAACTGGATGGCCATAAAGACAGTTGATGGGCACTCCACGAAGCATGCTAAGGGACATGATTGACCTAGATGATATTTGCCCATCCTATGTAACAAGATAAATGTCTATGGGCCCAATATTGAACTGGATAAGGATGACACGGTCTATGCCTTGTGTTCAATATAGACATAAGGGCAAAAGGGTAATTATACACATAATTATTATCACAGAAGGATTTGTCAGGTCACATGACATTTTCGTGTCTTGGGTAGCAGTGATGTGTTTCTAGATACCGCTCACTGTTTATTATGTTAAATACGTGATTTAATATAATTGCCAATGTCGCGAAAACCTATAGGGTCACACACAAAGGACGGATTGATGAGAGATAGAGTAACTAAGGAATACCGTAGTGTACGGTGCCCTTAAGTGAATTGTAGAACATCGTAAGGTACGGTGTACTTAAGTAGAATACGAAATATGGTAAGGTACCACGCGCTTAAGTGATTTTGGCATATTATAAGATATGAGCCATATACACTTGAGTGGGCTTTTTAGCTTGCAGCCCACGGAAGTGGTTAATAAATAGAACCCTTGTGTAGAAACATTAGAGCAGTTGCAATTTCGTTTCTCTATCTCTCTCTCTCACTCAAAGCCTTCATTTGTAGCAGCTAGCACTGAGATTGAAGGAATCCGTTCGTGTGGACTGAGTAGAGGCGTTGTCATTGTTCAATGTTCGTGATCGCTCCGTAGATATGCATCAAAGGTTACAATCGCCACAAGAGGTAATGATTCTATCGCTGGTCATGCCCATTCGTAAGGATCATTAAAGGAGAAATTTTAAATTCCGATGCGTTTTAGATCACCCTTCTCCTTCAGTGGTATCAGAGCCACTTACGAAACCATGCATCTGATAGCTGTTTATTTTCTGTATTTTCTGTATTAATACGATTAAAAGACAGAATGAATCAAAGAATAAACGAGTAATTAAATTGAGATCGATCAAGTTATATATATGATATAAGTAATCCTAATGCAAAATACGGTATATATGATATACTGTTTCTGTTTCGTTCATTCAAACACTTAATGGTTGTTTTCCTTTGAGAGATCAATGGTCGTTTGCTTCTTGATCCGACATTAGTATGATGAAGCAATGGCGTGTTGATCAATCATACTGAATAAACAATCGAGATGTGTTTGACGGTCTGAAATTGGTGCATTAGGGTTAATGACCGGGCAGCGGAACACCTGTTCTCGCTGACCGGGCAGCGGACCCCTGGCTAACTCTACGTAGTATGATCGGTCGCCGAAATTTAATTTGGTTTTAATAAATTAAAAGAATTAAAATTAATAATAATAATGTGTATTATTATTGTCTTGTGGTGGTCGGTTATGGCCTTAGTTTTCCTTTATTTTGTTTTGGGTTTTTAAAATACGACCTGCGTGTCGTGCCTCTCTTTTAATCTCATAATGTAACTTCTTTTCTCATCTCACTCCCTCGTATGTAAAACGAGTTTCTTTTATGTAATGTAATGTTATGAAGAAAGAGAAGAATTCAATATCAAAGGAGGACAACCTTGAAGATCTTGCTTGGAGAAGCTTAGATCGTTATTAGGTTAGCTTAGGTTCTCTCATTGGCTTGGGAGAACAATTGCGCTAGAGGCGATAACTGTTTCATTATGTATGTATGTTGATGCATGTGAATGTATGTTGATGCATGTGAGAGACGATTTATATGATAAATAAGCCGGTGAGATCAGAATAATTGCAAATTCCCTCAAATTAAATATTAAGCTTATGCTTTCCAAGTTTTAGCACTCATTAAGACTAGTATCGAATAATGTAGGTTTCGCCTATGCGAGGTGCATGTTCTATATTAGTAAGGTGCAATGGGATAATTGTAATATCCAATTGTTAAAACAATGGGTCAAACTTAACTACACAAATTATAATAAGATTATATATGTTTAGAAGCAAGAGTTGGAAATGATCCATGTGATGGATTGGAATAAGGAGTTATTCACCCAACTAAAATATTCGAGAGTTGTATTAGATACAATTGGAAGGAGTTCCTACCTAAATAACCTAGTTTTGTGTAATCCGCCTACGCGGACTTAAAACAAAGTGAAATATGGATCTCGACCCACTAGAAAATCTTCCAACGGGATTTTCCGAATCAAATGGTGAGGGTCATTTGTTTTGAGTAAAATAGTGGGAGCATATTTAATTAAATGCCTAAATAAATATGTTATTGATACTTATATTTTCATTATTTTCATGTAGATTACCATGACAACAAACATCTCTAACAACATTTTGCGATCAATCCTTGACAAGGAAAAATTGTTTGGGACAAATTTTCTGGATTGACACCGAAATCTGAGGATTGTCCTCAAACATGATAGAAAGCTGTATGTCTTGGAGAAACCTGTTCCTGAAGAGGAACCTCCTGGTTCTGCACCTAAGGCAGAAAGAGATGCTTATGAGAAGCATGTCGATGATGCCAATGAAACTGCTTGTCTCATGCTAGCTACCATGAACTCAGAATTGCAAAAGCAACATGAGAACATGGCAGCACTCGATATGATCAAACACCTCAAGATGCTCTATCAAGAGCAAGCAAGGCATGAAAGGTTTGAAGTTTCAAAAGCCCTTTTTCAAGGCAAGTTAGCTGAGGGAGCCCCTGTAGGTCCCCATGTGCTCAAGATGATTGGGTATGTGGAAAACCTTGAGAGATTGGGTTTTCCCCTCGGAAAGGAACTTGCGACTGATTTAATCTTGCAATCGTTGCCA
Organism: Lathyrus oleraceus; assembly: GCF_024323335.1. Classification (NCBI taxonomy): domain Eukaryota; kingdom Viridiplantae; phylum Streptophyta; class Magnoliopsida; order Fabales; family Fabaceae; genus Lathyrus; species Lathyrus oleraceus. The sequence continues at coordinate 107,794,985 of NC_066585.1, forward strand.
GATAGATTCAGTCAATTTGTCCTAAATTTCAATATGAATGATATGGACAAATCTCTTCCTGAACTGCTAGCCATGTTAAGAACTGCTAAGCAGAATCTGAAGTCAAAAGGGAAGTCTATTCTGATGATCGAAAATGGAAAGAGACAGAACAAAAGGCCCACCAAATAGGGTGATAAGGGGAAAGGTAAGGAAGTTGCCAAACCCAAACCCACTGTTGCTGCTTTGAAGCCTAGTGGAGGCGTAGCAAAAGAAGGCACCTGCTTCCATTGCGGTAAGACCGAACACTGGAAGAGAAACTGCCCAAAGTACCTGGAAGATAAGAAGAATGAAGTAGAGACTTCAACTTCAGGTATTTTTGTTATTGAAATTAATTTATCTACTTCTGCATCATGAGTATTAGATACTGGATGCGGTTCTCACATTTGTACCAATGTGCAGGGACTAAAAAGGAGTAGAGATTTGGCAAAAGGTGAAGTCGACCTACGAGTTGGCAATGGGGCAAAGGTTGCTGCTTTAGCCGTAGGAACTTATGTATTAACTTTACCTAGTGGTTTAATAATTTAGTTAGAGAACTGTTATTATGTACCTGCAATTAGCAGGAATATTATTTCCGTTTCTTGTTTGGACAAGTTTGGTTTTTCATTTATAATAAAGAACAATTGTTGCTCAATTTATTTGAATGATATATTCTATGCTACTGCACAAATGAACAATGGACTATATGTCCTTGATCTTGAAATGCCTATTTATAACATTAATACTAAAAGGATGAAACCTAATGAGTTAAATCCAACTTACCTTTGGCATTGTTGATTAGGCCACATAAATGAGAAACGCATTTCCAAACTCCATAAAGATGGACTGTTGGACTCTTTTGATTATGAATCATATGAGACATGCAAATCTTGTTTAATTGGAAAGATGACAAAGTCTCCATTCACAGGAAAAGGTGAAAGAGCTAATGACCTTTTGGCCCTCATACATACTGATGTATGTGGACCACTGAACATACCAGCCAGATGAGGTTTTCAGTACTTCATCACATTTACTGATGATTTCAGTAGATATGGTTATGTGTATTTAATGAAACACAAATCAGAGTCCTTTGAAAAGTTCAAGGAATTCAAGAATGAAGTACAAAACCAACTAGGTAAGAATATTAAAACTCTTCGATCAGATCGAGGTGGTGAGTATTTAAGCCTAGAGTTTGATGACCATCTGAAAGAGTGTAGGATCCTATCCCAACTTACTCCTCCTGGAACACCCCACTGGAATGGTGTATCTGAGAGAAGAAATCAAACCCTGATAGACATGGTCTGATCCATGATGAGTCACGCCGATCTTCCAAACTCCTTTTGGGGACATGCACTATTAACAGCATCTTACACACTTAATCGTGTTCCATCCAAAAAGGTTGAGAAGACACCATATGAGATATGGAGTGGTAAGAAACCACATATGTCTTACATGAAGATTTAGGGTTGCGAAGTTTATGTGAAACGACAAATTTCAACTAAGCTTGAGCCCAACTCTGACAAATGCTTATTTGTGGGGTATCCTAAAGAAACAAGAGGGTATTACTTCTACAATCCTTCTGAGGGCAAAGTGTTTGTCACTTGAACTGGAGTTTTCCTAGAAAAGGATTTTATTTCCAAAGGAATAAGTGGGAGGAAAGTAGAGCTTGAAGAAATTCAAGAATCGCAAAGCATCGATACACCTATGGAGGAATTAGAGCAGGAAACACAAGTAGTTATGGAAGAGCAACCTGCTCAAGTAGAACAAGACCAGCGTAGGTCAAGTAGGATACGTCACATACCTGAGAGATATGGATATCTCATAACTGATCAAGGTGATGTATTACTCATGGATCAATATGAACCTGTGACCTACCAAGAGGCCAAAACTGGTCCCGAGTCTGAGAAGTGGCTAGAAGCCATGAAATCTGAAATGGATTCCATGTACACAAACCAAGTTTGGACCTTGGTAGAGCCTCATGTAGGAGTTAACCCTATAGGATGCAAGTGGGTCTTCAAAAAGAAGACTGACATGGATGGTAAGGTACATACCTATAAGGCAAGACTGGTTGCAAAAGGATATAAACAAATTCATGGGGTTAACTATGATGAAACCTTTTCACCAGTTGCAATGCTTAAATCTGTTCGGATTTTACTTGCTATCGCTGCATATCATGATTATGAAATATGGCAGATGGATGTCAAAACTGCTTTCCTTAATGGGAATCTTCTTGAGGATGTGTACATGACACAACCTGAAGGATTTGACATACCAGAAGAAGCCCAAAAGATATGTAAGTTACAAAGATCAATTTATGGATTGAAGCAAGCTTCCAGAAGCTGGAATCTTCGTTTTGATGAAACGGTTAAATAATATGGATTCATCAAGAACGAAGGTGAGCCTTGTGTCTACAAGAAGGTTAGTGAGAGCATGATCGTTTTCCTGGTATTATATGTAGATGACATATTACTCATTGGAAACGATGTCCCTACCATGCTACAAGTAAAGTCTTGGTTGGGGAAATGCTTTTCTATGAAGGACCTAGGTGAAGCAGCCTATATATTAGGAATCAGAATCTATAGAGATAGATCACAAAAACTGCTTGGCCTAAGTCAGAGTACATACGTAGACAAAGTGCTAAGACGCTTTAATATGCATGATTCCAAGAAAGGATTCATACCTATGCAACATGGCATGTGTCTATCAAAAACACAATCCCCTTCAACTAAGGAAGAAAGGGATCACATGAATAAGATTCCATATGTATCTGCAATAGGATCTATCATGTATGCCATGTTATATACTCAACCAGATGTCTCGTATGCTTTAAGTTCAACGAGTAGGTACCAATCTGATCCTGGTGATGCTCATTGGGTAGCTGTCAAGAATATCCTTAAGTATTTGAGAAGGACTAAGGACTCATTCTTGATATATGGAGGTCAGGAAGAGTTGGTTTTAATTGGATACACCGATGATATCTTCCAGACAGATAAGGATGACTTTAGATCGTAATCTGGTTATGTGTTTTGCTTAAACGGTGGCGCTGTGAGCTGGAAAAGTTCAAAGCAAGATACAGTTGCTGATTCTACAACCAAGGCCGAGTATATTGCTGCCTGAAGTGCAGCAAAGGAAGTTGTTTGGATCAAAAACTTCATTAGTGAACTTGGCATAGTTCCTAGCATTGTGGATACCATTGGTCTCTATTGTGATAACAATGGTGCTATCGCACAAGCTAAGGAGCCTAGATCTCACCAACGATCCAAACACATACTTAGGCATTATTACCTCATTCAAGAGATAATAGATAGAGGAGATGTGAAAATATGTAGAGTACCCACACTTGACAATATTGCTGACCCACTGACAAAGCCTTTTGCGCAGCAGAAGCATGATGGCCATACTAGATCTATGGGCATTAGGGGTATGCCTGATTGGCTCTAATGCTAGTGGGAGATTGTTGGTGTAAGCCCTAGAGGCCAATACTTTTGGTACTTGTATCGAATTATTTATTAATAATAAAAGGCTTTTTCTTTATTATGTTTGTTTAATAAAGTCTCTAGAATAGATAGTCCGTTTAATGTATCAAGTGTGACTTAATCATGAGATCACATTAAACATAAGGACACTATTCTTAAAGTATCCGTAGTTGGGCTTTATTGTGAAGTGGGATAACATTAAAGCATTAAGACTATTATGTATATAGACTGATGATCACATCTCATGGATCATGGATAAGGAGTTATCAAGTCTTAAACATAGGTATGAATATTAAGAGTAATATTTATACTGGATTGACCCGCTATGAGAATACTATATAGAATGTTATGCAAAGTGTCATAAGTTATTCTCATGGTGATAATGGTGTATACCACCCTTCGACCTGAAACCACTATGGACCCTAGATGTAGAGTCAAGTGCTTTATTACTGATCAAACGTTGTCCGTAACTGGATGACCATAAAGACAGTTGATGGGTACTGCACGAAGCATGCTAAGGGACATGAGTGACCTAGATGGAATTTGCCCATCCTGCGTAACAGGATAAATGTCTATGGGCCCAATATTGAATTGGACAAGGATGACACGGTCTATGCCTTGTGTTCAATATAGACATAAGGGCAAAAGGGTAATTATACACATAATTATTATCACAAAAGGATTTGTCAGGTCACATGACATTTTCGTGTCTTGGGTAGCAGTGATGTGTTGCTAGATACCGCTCACTGTTTATTATGTTAAATACGTGATTTAATATAATTGCCAATGTCGCGAAAACCTATAGGGTCACACACAAAGGACGGATTGATGAGAGATAGAGTAACTAAGGAATACCGTAGTGTACGGTGCCCTTAAGTGAATTGTAGAACATCGTAAGGTACAATGTACTTAAGTGGAATACGAAATATGGTAAGGTACCACGCGCTTAAGTGATTTTGGCATATTATAAGTTATGGGCCATATACGCTTGAGTGGGCTTTTTAGCTTGCAGCCCACATAAGTGGTTCTATAAATAGAACCCTTGTGTAGAAACATTAGAGTAGTTGCAATTTCGTTTCTCTCTCTCTCTCTCTCTCTCTCTCTCTCTCTCTCTCATTCAAAGCCTTCATTCGTAGCATCTAGCACTGAGATTGAAGGAATCCATTCGTGTGGGTTGAGTAGAGGTGTTGTCATTGTTCAACGTTCGTGATCGCTCCGTAAATCTGCATCAAAGGTTACAATCGCCACAAGAGGTAACGATTCTATCGTTGATCATGCCCATTCGTAAGGATCATTAAAGGAGAAATTTTAAATTCCGCTGCGTTTTGGATCGCCCTTCTCCTTCAGTAGTCTCGTGTTCTAAATTTACCAAACGATGAAACTTCGGTGAGAGATCATCGGGGAAGATGACCTAAGTTTATCTCAGGTCATCTGAGTTTGCTTACACGTTGGACATTTGAAATGTTATGATTGGTCAAATTTCAATGCAATTCCGTGTTTCATTTTTGCTAATTTCTATCGTGTGCCCCAACTTGAGGATTGTTAGATCTGCCACTTCAATTAATGAGGCCAAATCCAACGCTCCGTTTTTTTCTGATTTTATTTCTTTTTCTTTTTTATTTTAAATTGCATTTTCTTTTAAAATTCATAGTAAATTCATTTTTCATCCAAAAAATCCCAAAATAATTTCTAAAATTCTCTTTTATTTTTCTTCGTCTAATTTTTATTATTTCATGTTTTATTTTCTTGATTTTCTACTTTTCCTTGAATTTCTTCTTTTTTCCGTTGTTTTAATTAGTTTAAATATACTTTTATGCATTTTTAAATTCTGAAAATTTTATTCTATGTCTCTTATTTTATTTCCAAACTTCCATAATTTTCTTGGCCACTTATTTGGTTTTTTTAAGGGCTTTATGGATTTTCTCTTTGATTTCCATTTTAAAATTCATTTTAAAAATATTTTTTGATGCATTTTATTTTACCTTTTTGCATTTTATATTTGTTTGACCTTTGTTGACTTTTGTTGGCCTCGGATCTTAGTTGATTTGATCATAGGTCTCATCAAACTCAATGGATCTTGGGTGTTGATGAGGTGAAAACCCTAATCCACCAAAACGGATGATTGATTTTGATGATGACTTGATCAAGCCTTTGATCCAATTTGGATTTGGTTTCTCTTGTCCTCTTATTCATCATCCCTTTATTTTCTTTCTTCCTCTTGACCAATTTGATGGCTTGTGTCCATCTTGTTCATGATGTGTGGATTGATGCTTGATGAACTTTCATCATTTTAAATCTACCTCCTAATTGATCATGGATCATTTAAGGTACTTTGGATTGACGCATAAGTTTGTCCTAAGTATCATGAAGTATGGATTGAAGTAATAAATCATCCTCTTAGCCTTTGTGCTTGATCCATCCTCTTTTTTTGTGGCATAACTTTAGGAGAATGATTTACATATCATTTCTCTAGCATGTATTAACACAAACATTATTATTTCCCGGCCTCAGATAGTTCTGACTTTTACATAAGTCCAATTACGATTGCTAAACGTAGCGCTAAATTTGTCCAGAAAGCAAGTCATTTTCATAAGTGAGACGGTAAGTCTCCTACTCCTCATGGTATTGTGTGAAGAATATTGTCCCTTTTCACTTATGAGAGCTAGTGGCATACTTTTTGATTTTATCCAAGTTGGAGCCCTTCTCATAGGTGATGAAGAGGTCCATATTTTCATACTTATGGGTGAATAGTTGAGTGTTCTCGAAAAAATGACCAAATCATCTTTCATTTTTTATTACTAACACAACTTACTAACATATTATTATATTAACTTTACTTTAATGCCATTTATTTTATGCTTTTATTTCTTGCTATTTACTTTATGCTCTTATTTTAGCATCTCATACAATATTGTTTGTGCTTTTGCTATTTGCTCTTTGTCCATTTGGACTCCTTTTTTTCTTGAAGACATTAATAAAGGAAAAACCTAAAGAAAATTGGTTCTTTTAACTCATGGACTTAAAGTTACTATCATTGGCATGATTGTGGAGCTATGGGCTTAGAATTAGGACCTTGACCTTTGCTTTAGGAGTTTGTGACTTGAGACCATGGAATTCATCTGGTACCTTTGACTTTGGGTTACTTTTGAAGACTTAGCTTGGTTACTTTGATTTCATATGATACATGAACTATTCTTTGCTTATTTGGCTTGCTTCAGGCTTAATCCAAATGAGGGAATTCTTGCTTGACTTATGTCATAAAGATTGCTATCTCTTAGTTAGATCTTTCCTCCCTAAATTTTACTTTATGTTCTAGGATAGTCTATTCTTCTCCCCTTCTTTAATTTTCAAAATCTTCTCCCCTTTTTTCAAAACCTTTCTGTTTTCAAACTTGAACCACTTTCTTAATAAACCTTTTGACTTATGTCAAGTGATTTTCAAAATCTTTTCTTAAAAGATTCTAACGCATTCTAAGCATATTCAAAATAAATTTCAAAAGACTTAAAAACGGAATAACTCATTCAAACCATTTTGTACCCTTTGTGTACTTTTTCTTTTAAAACTTTTTCTCAAGGGCTTAGACATGAGTCATCTCCATAGTTGAGATATAATTATCCTATCCCCATTGTATTGATGATAATCCTTTTTCCATCTAAGAGAGCTAGTGGCATACTTGTTGATCTTTATCCAAGTTAGATCCTTTCTCTTTGGTGATGCAAAGTTCTCATAATTGTGGGTGGTTAGTTGATTTTTCTCCTAAAAATGAAGAAATGTCTTTTCATTAAAAAGAATCAAAATGAACATTTTTGTTACTTTTACCACAACCTACGAGGTTTTGATCCTCCATTGCACTTTGTTGGTACGTGGGCATGAGACTCAGAAAGTCTTGGCAAACACAAAAATTATAAAGAAACATTTCCCATCTCATCTCCCCAATCATTTACAAACAACACCATTTTAAAGCTAAGTACACATATTTTCCAAGAGGTTCCTATAGAGTACTATAGATGTTTAGGGTGTTAATACCTTCCTTTGGCATAACTAACCCCCAAACCCTTATACGTAAACGACCCAAATGGTTCCCATGAAGTACCATGGACGTGAGGGGTGCTAATACCTTCCCCTTGCATAACTGACTTCTGAACCCAAGTCTCGGTTGCGAGACGGATTCTTTATCCTTGCACTTCATGTGTGCACCTTTTCTTTTTGAGGGTTTTATTGATTATTTCCCCTCGCCTCTCCAATAGAGGCATATAAATAAAATTCGGTGGCGACTCTTCTGATTTTTACATCTCTTTGCCAATTCTTTAGTTCAAATCCCAGTTTCCTAGCTCCGAAACCCCGGTGGCGATAGTGACCTAAAATCTATTTTGCACCGTGACCTATAATATGAAATCATGCCAAATTCAACTTGGGACCACTTCTCAAACACACCAACTCATTTCTAATGACCAAACGCATCTCACCATAACACAAAATGACTTGAAGAGCGCAAAAATCACAAGTTTCGTGCCAATTTTTCACACAGTTTGGATCTCAGGTTTTCTAATTTGGTTCACACGTTTGCAGTCCAATTTCACACGAACCTTAACATCACTCTCATCCCTATAAATATAGAAACATTTTGCCTCATTCATCAAGCTTCAATAGCCAAGAAATCCTTGTCTCACTGAAACTCGAAAGCACCAAAAAACCAGCTAACGGTTCCATAGACCCAAGCCATTACCTTCAAGTTTCTTTGCCCAGAAAGCTTCACTGGCGTCCTCTGAACCTTCTCCCACTGGAACAAAGCTTTGAGATTGCATGAATTGCTCTGGCCATTTTCACCATCTTCAACCTTCGACCTCGATTTGGACAAGGTAGTTACGAGTGAAATTACACTTCAAACAAGTTATCATTCTCTTCGTGTTGTTCCATTGATCAAAAACCCTCATCTACCTTTGATTTATCTTTTGATCTGGTCATTTAATTTAACTTTGAAGAACTAGGGTTCTTCATGTGTTTGAAAAATTTCTCTCTGCTCAGAGCAAATCAATTGCTCTAATGCAGAAGGACATGAACAATGAATGAAGTAGACGCTTGCACGTTTGGTGATCATGAATCATCTTTAATACTTTGCATCAATGATAGATAATCTGTTGATAGATGATCATGAATCATCTTCAATACTTTGCATCAATGATAGGTAATCCCTTGATGCGCCATATTTTGAGTCCTTCGATTTGTGGATAGATTGATCCCTATGTGATTGCCTTAGCTCTCCTATTCACTCTTTCTATCTTCATCTCTTATTTTTCTTTGGTCATTGTATTACATGTTGTAGGAGATTAACTTTGTGTTAACTCTCTAACATGTTTAACACATACGTTGTTATTAACCGACCTCAGATAGGTATGGCTTCTATATAAGTATACTTACAATTGCTTAACATATCGCTGAATTGTGTGACACAATTAATTGATCACTAACTCCTAACATTACTTCTTGCACTTTACTTTATTACCATTTGATTCTTGCCCTTTTATTCAAGTCATTTAGTTTATGTCATTTACTTTTATGCCATTTACTTAATGCCATTTACTTTTATGTCTCATCATCTCACTTCATACTCTATTCATCTTGCCTTATTCATTTGTTGCTTCTTATGTTGTTTGATCGATCTTCTTGTTAATCTCAATGAAGCAAAAGATGATAAAGTGACTTTGACTTGATCTTAAATCTATGCTTGACTTGGAGTGTTTATGACCTCTTTGGACTCTAGACTTTGGACTTCGACCGTTTGCTTGAATTGGAGTGACCTTGGACCCATGTACCTTATGGACACTTTGAATTTCCTTTGTTCATATTAAACTTTTGAGCTTGTGGTTTTGTTCATCTGTTTTATGCCTCTTGCTTATTGCATTCATCTTCTTAGGCTTATCACGCATTTGCACACTGTCGCTATCGGGATTTCACGATAACGAAACCGGGAATAAAGAGATGCCAAAGAGAGGCAAAGTCAAAAGAGTCTCCACCGAGTTTTATTTAGTTTACCTCTATCGGAGAAGAGAGGGGAAATAGCCAATAAAACCCTCAAAAAAGAGACGCGCACGGGAAGCGCTAAAAGAGAATAAGGAATCGGTCTCGCAACCGAGATTTGGGTTCGGAAGTCGGTTACGTAAGGGGAAGGTATTAGCACCCCTTACATCCATGGTACTCCATGGGAACCATTTGGGTTGTTTTACATACACGGGATTTATCTATTATTGTTTTATTTTCAAAAGAATGTGTGAAAAGAAGGGGATGTTTTTGTTATTATAGTGCTCGCCAAGGATTGAGGCCCTTGTGCCTACGTATCACTCATTCGGGGATGAGGAATCAGAGCTCCGTAGTTCGGAGTAGAAAATGTTTGTGTGTTGGTTGATTTTACCTTTGAGAAAAGGGTTTTCAGGATGACGCCCTAAGGCACAAAAATGAGTTTGATGAGTTGTATTATTTTTACCTTGAATAAGGGTTTTATGAAAGAACGTTTGTGATTATTTTGTACTAAAGTCTATGGGCGGAGGTGATTATTCTAGACAACAAGCCAAGTGTCTTGCGTCCAAAATAATCAGAGTACGGGTAGGAATGCTCCATTCTCACTCATTCTCCACCACTTAAGGCTCGTGGCGCACAACAATAATCGTAATTATTAAGTGTTTTGAATTTGATTATAAAAATTCCACTTGACGTTGAATCAAGGGTTTATTTTATTTTGATTATGAAATTTGGCTTATGCAACATGAATGCAAAGTAACCAATAAGAAATTAAAGAGTCTCATTGTAAGGTAGCCCAAGAGAAAGCCTTTTGTGTGCAAAAGTGACCTAAGCTAAACAAAGGATAATGGTCTTACAAACATGTCCCCCTAAGGTGGTGCCATGATGCCATTCTTACAACATGCATGTAAGTTACGGATGAAAATCCAAGTGTTTATAAAGTATCACAAAGAGTAAAGGAAGGCCTCCAAGCAAAGGTCCTAAGATGAAATCCTCTAAGTCCAAGTTGATTAAGAGTGGAGTGAATATTTTTGGTCTTACCATTTTATCATGTTTTTGTTATTTTTAATGTATGATGAGAATAAAATAAATAACAAGTAAGTAAACATGCATGATGAGTTTGTACAATGATGATGATAATGAGTACTTGAATGTAAATTACAAGGTAATGGCATAAAAGTAAATCACAAGATAAAGAATGACAATATCACAATAATAATGGTTAGTGAATGTAAATGAACAATAAATTAAATTGCAAGGAAGTAAAGTGCAATAATGTAAATGTTAGGAGTTAGTAGTTAGTAGTTAGTGGTTAGTAGAATAAGAATAAGCAAATAGAATAACAAGTTAATGTAAAGAAAATGGTTTCATCTATGTATCAAATGACCCAAACATGGTTGAAATAGAGGTAACCTATCAATGTCTCAAAGTATCATGAATGATCTATTGATCAATCATTAATAGGTTTGAAACATTGAAGGTTTTATCAACTCTAAACAACCATAGCCATGATCTAATAGATCTCATCAACCAAATAAATTTGAACAACAAGTCAACAATAAATATTAAATGATAACAAAAACAAGGTTTGATTGATAATGGTAGATAAAAAGTAGTAAGAGCAAAAAATCCCCAAAAGGGTGTAAACAAAACAAAAACCACTTGTCTCAAAGTTGACTGAAATCTATCTCAAAACACAACCCAAGAGTAAAAACCCATTTCCAAACACAAAACAAAACCAAAAAAATGTCAAGGAGTTTGAGACTAAAATATTACTAAGATTGTGGTGTCAAAACTAGGTTGTTGTTGTGTTTGGGTTTGAGAATGAATCAAAAAGCTTGGAAGAGGGTGGCTATGGTTGTTATGGTAGAAAAATGGAAGGGAAGGAAGTTGTATGTTTATGTGGTGGTGGTGAATGATTATGTAAGTTAAGGTCACAAGTTTGCTACTGTTTTTGTTGTGTGGAGATTGTGGATTTTTACATGGTGGTTGGGTGGTTCGAAGAAGAAAAAAGGGTTGGGTGAGTTAGGGTTTAGGTTGAAAAGAGGGAGCTTGAATGTGATTTGGGAAGAGGTTTTATGGCTTTCAAGCTTGAAAAATGAGTGGGGATAGTGCTTTATTTATAGAGGAAGCAAAGGGGTTGAAGTGGGTGAACCAAAAGGTACTATGGGTAAAAAAACAGAGCTAATAATGTTGTATGCGCAGGTGTAATCGATTACCATGATTAGGGTAATTGATTACACAGTCCAAAATGGCCAAAAAATCAACTTTTGGTCTGTGTAATCGATTACCATGATTAGGGTAATCGATTACACAGTCCAAAATGGCCAAAAAATCAATTTTTGGTCTGGGTAATCGATTACCATGATTAGGGTAATCGATTACCCAGTCCATTTTTTTTCCAGAACTTTAACCGGATAACCCCAGTTTTTCTCGGGTGTAAACACCATGCCTTGAGTCCATGTAATATGTATTTGGTTATGGTAGTTCAATGAAATTATGACAATGAAATACTGAAAGCATGCATGTGCAGTAAGGCCATGGATCAGATTAAAGTTGTATCGAGATAGGGTGAATTTTGGGGTATGACAACTGCCCCTATTTAATCTTCTCGAACATGAATGTTTAGATAACAACGACTTCCACACATCCAAGGTAAGAGATGATTAAATAAATAAAAATATCCAAAAATTCACCCTACTGGGAATGAAATGAATGTGATATGAAGTGATGGGTATTTGTGAAGGTTGTTCATGGGATGAAAAATAAATTTGATATGAAATCATCTGTTGAGGATAGTTTATGGTATTATGTGGGGAGGACATGAGTCAGCTGTATGATGGTTATGTCATGATGTGTATGATATGCAATGCATGTTATGGTGTGTAACATAAGTATCTCTTCAAATGGAAAACAAAGAGAAAAACTTCATGACAAAAGGTCAAGAAGAAAGATGAGGGGGAATATGACTTCGTTGGGGATAAGTTTCTTATGCAAAAGATAGTGAAATCCCTAGAAACGGTTGGGAAGATTTTAGTTCAGTGACGCTTCCTAGCAATTGCTGGAAAACCTGAAATCTAAAGATGTAAACCCCTAGCAACGACCGAGGAGGTTTTAGTTCAGTGACGCTTCCTAGCAATGGCTGGAATACCTGAAATCTAAAGATGTAGATCCCTAGCAACGACTAGGGAGGTTTTAGTTCAGTGACGCTTCCTAGCAATGGCTGTAATACCTGAAATCTAAAGATGTAGATCCCTAACAACGACTAGGGAGGTTTTAGTTCAGTGACGCTTCCTAGCAATGACTGGAATACATGAAACCTAAAGATATAAGTCCCTAGCAATGACTAGGGAGGTTTTAATTCAGTGACACTTCCTAGCAATGGCTGGAATACCTGAAATCTAAAGATACAAATCCCTAGCAATGACTAGGGAGGTTTTAGTTCAGTGACGCTTCCTAGAAACAACTGCGAATACCTGAAATATAAAGATGTAGATCCCTAGCAACAACTAGGGAGGTTTTAGTTCAGTGACACTTCCTAGCAACAACTGGAATACCTGAAATCTAAATGTAGATCCCTCGCAACAATTAGGGAATCTTAGTTCAGTGACGCTTCCTAGCAATGGCTGGAATACCTGAAATTTAAAGATGTAAATCCCTAACAACGATTGGGGAGATTTTAGCTCAGTGACGCTTCCTAGCAATGGCTGGAATACCTGAAATCTAAAGATGTAGATCCCTAGCAACGACTAGGGAGGTTTGAAGTTTGAAATTGTCAATCCCTAGCAACGTTTGGGAAGGTTTGAATTTTGAAATTGTCAATCCCTAGCAACGGCTGGGAAGGTTTGATTTCGAAATTGTCAATCCCTAGCAACGACTGGGAAGGTTTGATTTTGAAATTGTCAATTCCTAGCAACGGTTGGGAAGGTTTGAATTTACAGTAGGCACATGGGTACTTTCAAAAGGCACATGGGTACTTTCAAAAGGCATGTGAATAGATATGGTGGTTATCATACACAAGGTAGAGGAAAATTTACAGTAGGCACGAAAAACTCATTGTATCCCTCAGGCATAACAACGGGGATGAAATTTTCGAAATATGGCTACCACTCGGGACTTGCCAAACCTACATCAGGTGTTTTAAGACGATAAGAGAATAGGTCAATCGTCCAATCTCTCATTTTTGCTTAACATGCAAAGTTGATAAAGGTAAACTCTCTCGTGCAAAAGGCAACAAGGAGGCTTGCAAAAAGGAAAACCAGGGGTTTCCCTTGCAAAAAGCAGAGGGGTCTCGCAAAAGGCGAGGTACTGACAAAAGGCCAACAATATTTGCAAAAGGCAAATAAAAAGAGATACTTTGGGGAAACCTGTTTGGGTTATTCACGGGGATCCTTGCACTTTCGAGAAAAGCTTGAATCCAACTTATACTAAACATGCATGCTCCATTATGAAGAGTATACTATGATGCAATATTATGTATGCAATGTGTCGATGTATGCAGAGTGCCGAAGTATGCTCGGGCTGTTGGGGTTATGTAAATGCGTGGTATATGGATTGTGCCAAGTATGGTTGGGCTTAGGAACTTCCTGTTTCAGCGAGAAAAATATGCATGAAGTGATGCATGCAATGCATGTGGGACTGCAACTGGGTATTTGGATTTTTGTAGGGATTTATTTTTGTTTTCAACGAGAGATTGTTGGTGAATTTCATCATCAAAGGGTTGATGGAAAAGGGTGTCCTCATCAAAGGGTTGATGGAAAAGGGTGTCATCATCAAAGGGCTGATGGAAAAGACTATGTCATCGTCAAAGGGTTGACGGAAAGAAGTAAAGGATGGCGTCACCAAAGGGTTGGTGGGAAGGATCATCATCAGAGGGCTGATGGAAAGGTAAATGTCATTGTCAAAGGGTTGACGGAAAGGTAATTTGTCATCATCAAAGGGTTGACGGAAAAGAATTTGTCATCGTCAAAGGGTTGACGAAAAAGAATTTGTCATCGTCAAAGGGTTGACGAAAAAGAATTTGTCATCGTCAAAGGGTTGACGGAAAGGTAATTTGTCATCATCAAAGGGTTGACGGAAAAGAATTTGTCATCGTCAAAGGGTTGAAGAAAAAGAATTTGTCATCGTCAAAGGGTTGACGGAAAGGTAATTTGTCATCATCAAAGGGTTGACGGAAAAGAATTTGTCATCGTCAAAGGGTTGACGGAAAGAAGTAAAGGATGGCGTCACCAAAGGGTTGGTGGGAAGGATCATCATCAGAGGGCTGATGGAAAGGTAAATGTCATCGTCAAAGGGTTGACGGAAAGGTAATTTGTCATCGTCAAAGGGTTGACGGAAAAGAATTTGTCATCGTCAAAGGTTTGAAGGAATGAAGTAAAGGATGGCGTCACCAAAGGGTTGGTGGGAAGGATCATCATCAGAGGGCTGATGGAAAGGTAAATGTCATCGTCAAAGGGTTGACGGAAAGGTAATTTGTCATCGTCAAAGGGTTGACGGAAAGAACTAAGGCAGGTTATGTCCTCATCAAAGGGTTGATGGGAAGGGTTTATTATGTTATGTATGCATGTGGTGCATGTTAATGAGAATTTCTCATTTTTGTGAGAGAGCTTTTTGATATGCGACTTCCTTATTTTGAAAGAAGGTCATGTGTATTTATTGTATGTAGTGCATGTGGTAATGCAAGAGGAATATTGATTGTCTTTGGATTGATCTCCCTTTTGGGAGGTGAGACTTTTTGGGTACCAATGTTGATTGGATTTGAGTTTATGAAGATGCCAGTGAAATAGGCTTTTATTTCTAGTGATGGCTAATATGGATTGGGCTTTCAGTTTTGGAGATGCCAATAGCGATTGGGCTTTAGGGTTAATGATAGAGATTTATTTTGGGAGGTGCCAATAACGATTGGGCTTTATTGTTAATGATAGAGATTTGTTTTGGGAGATGCCAATAACGATTGGGCTTTTTGGATTTTGATAGAGATTTGTTTTGGGAGGTGCCAATAACGATTGGGCTTTATGGTTAATGATAGAGATTTGTTTTGGGAGGTGCCAATAATGATTAGGCTTTTTGGATTTTGGTTTGGACGGGATCAGGCTGGATCTAATGATGATTAGATTTTTTGGTTTTTCTAAGTAGGCTTTAATTTTGGAAGGTATCAAGCGTGGGTCGGCTTCATTATTCTTGTTGGGGAAGGGCTTCATGTTATGCATGATGCATGATATGTATGAGTGAAGCAACATGGTTGGTGCGTAATGATTAATGCAATTGTTTTGGATAGTTCAACAAATGTCCTTGAGGTGGGTCAAGAATGGTTGGAACTGTGAAATATTTTTGCTTGGCTTCAAGGCTCATTGTTGACAAATTATGGGATGATGTGTTTAGCATGACTTCCCTACATTTGCTTTGAACCGGGCTGACGTAGTGAGCTTGGTCTGGATATTCTGATGCCCCATGCTTGATCTGAGCAAGAAAGTCCAAAATATAAGGAAATGCTTCCTCTCAATGGCTAGTTTTGCCTCAATCTGTTAGGTATCTACATGGACTGCCCCAGTTACAAGTTATGAAGCAAACCATGGGTAAAGTGATCTTGATCTGATATGCCCCAACGTCTTGGGTCTGCCTACCCCTATTCATCCATATCTTGGAGTCTTTTGACTTTCTCATGCTTTTGAGGTGGTCTTCTCTGGTATGAAACCTTGAATGGATTTTCCCCTGACTGGTTGATCTTTGAGGGGATTCCCTTTGCCAACTGCCTTTGGAGAGATTTTCCTAATATCGACGTGATTGTCCCAGACTGACTGGATCTTGAAGTGGCTTGTTCAACGGAGTTCTCAGATACCTTGCCCTCCTTGGTGAGATCAATCTAAGGGGATGACCTTTGCTCATCGGAGTCCTCATGAAATTTTCCTCTTTTGGGTGACCCAAAACTTCTCGAGTCATGTTCATTGTGAAAACGCTCTTGATGTCAATGCTCGTTCACAATTAAAACTATTTATGCTAATGTTATGTTTATGGTAGTTTTAGAAATCCATGTCCACTGAAAAGATGACATATAGTGAATGGATCACTAGTTACAAAAGTCATACTGATATTTAGCAAAACAAATAGGAGTCAGTTTTGACACAAGCTCTAATGTAATATGCTTTCAAAATAGACCTTGCTTAAATTAGGTCTTTTGAGGGTTGTAATGTGGGATGGTTCACGGTTTAAGAAACAAAGGATTTATGGCTCAAAAATTTATTTAGCCCACCCATTCTTCTTGATACCCTTCAGTCCTACGTTCAACTAGTTTGACACAGACGTTCGTCTCTTAGAATGATGGGAGTGGTAGTAAGAGAACCCATAAGGTTTGGGGAGTGACAGTCACTTGCCTTCCTATTTTTGTGTTTGCAGTCACACGACTTTGTTCTTGCTGAGGACTTTTGTCTTTGATTCCTCTTCTGCTTTTTTTGTTTTTCGACTTCCCTAATTTTGCCTGGACTGATATTTTTTTGCTTACAGTCCAACGGGATACCCTAATTTTTTCCTAAGCCACTTGCTTTCAAGTTTCGACTTAGCGGGCTTCTTCTCTCTCTTTTTTTTGGAGTTTTTTTTTGTGGAACAAATCGTGTGACGTTTGTTGATTTGGTTTGAAAGGATTTGTGACTATCTCACTTTTTTGTTGGCGAGGGATAACCACTAGATTTGTGATTTTGACCTCTTGTGGGGGAAATGATGTGGTTGTCCTTTAGACAAGACATTCCCTAGAATATGGTTGATTCTCAAATGGGACACTCCCTACTTTTTATTTTAGGAATTGAGCGTGTGGTCAAATTTGCTGAAGAATACCCTGCCCCGGGTTTAAGATGTGAGGGTTTCTCTGCTTGGAAGAAAACTCCTACTTCTATGCTCAAAGGGGTTGACTAGGGATTATCATCCTTATACCTCCAGTGTTTGGGGATTTGAAGCAATGCCTTACATCATCAGCAAGGTGTTTATTCAAAAGCATACATGCAATGAGCTATTGTACCTTATATTCATCATTCTCCTTCTAAGTTTCGTTTTTAAACAAAAGTAAGATAAGAGTGAACACGATTGGATTGACCTAAAACATGCATATTCATTTCATTGTTGCAAAAACAAGTTTTTAAGAGTGAATATTATAATGACAAGCAAGAAAGTTACACATGAAAACAAACGAATGATAATATAATTGCTGGCGTGATTAGCCTTGTTTCAACCGTAGACCGGTGTCATCATGCTTGTAGGAACTTATGTATGATAGTCCCCAAGGAGGCTCTTATTGAGCTATGTGTTCCTCATCCATTGGCACTGGTTGTGGTATTGCAGAAGTGCCTTCATGTGACAGCATGAGGTTGCTCAGTATATCCAGGCCATTTGGTGTGAACGCGATAACCTTTAAATCAATCAGTTCCTGGACCTTGTATTTGAAGGCCTTACAACTCTCGATCGAGTGTCCGGGTGCTCCCGAGTGGAACTCACACCTAGCATTGATGTCGTAGTTCAAGGGAAGAGGTGTTGTAGGAGGTCCTAGTACCCTTAACTTCACCAATGATCTGTTGAGCAAAAGAGGGAGAATTCGACCATATGACATGGGAATCAGGTCAAACTATTTTTCCAACCTCTTTGATTTTTTTGGCCTTTTTGAGCATAAGAGTTTTACCTCCGACTTGAGTACCAATTCTGATTCCGCATTTGGTTCCTCGGAGCTAACTGAGGAACGAACAATGGTCGTTGATTAAGAAACCTCAGCAGTTTGGGTTGGGGATGGTATCCCTGAGGCAACTCATGATGTAAGGTGGAGCCGGACATAGGCATATGGGAGACCATTGCCATCTTGAAGGTTGGTGTGGGATTTCCTTCCTTTTTCAACAGTGTTTGCAAGATTTCCATAACCAAGCTCATCTGAGTCTTTAGTTGGCTGATCTCTTCTTTCAATGCAGCTTGGCCTTGTTGGAGTTCTTCCATAGTGGCTTGAGACATGCTTCTAGTTTTGGGCATACGTCGGGAAATCAGCAAGGTGTAAAAACAGAAGGTGGTATAAGGTTTTGCTTATGAGATATGAATGCATGAATGTGATGTTTTTTATGAATGAATTATTGACTTATTATTTCCCCAGGGTTTTTAGGCATGGGTTCATGGTTTTGGACCATCGTGGCGAAGCATGGAGTTAATAATGACTGCTTAGTAAACCAAGGTTCTCGCTTTGTGTGATCTAATACTTTTGGAAAATTGGGTGTAAGACACTACCCCTAGAGTCATGGACTTCCTTGACTGTCAGCCGCTTATGTCAATTTACTTGCCAGGCGACTGCTCCATCAAAGTCATCTACTCTAAGTGAGATCTTCGTATCGACCCTTACGAAGAAGGCACCTCGGTGGCCTATACTACGCGACCATCGGTCTAGGCTAACCATAGTTTTAAAGGTTCTAAAAGGGGTCTTAGGATCATTGACTCTAGTAAAAGAAAAGATGCTTACGCCGAAAGCACGACGGTCATCAATCCCCTTAAGATAATCTACCACTAAGTGAGGTTCTCGTACGACCCTAACGAGGAAGACACCTCGCGGATCAATACTACTCAACCTCTCCTATATCAAGAAAACTCTCAGACTCGGGTTGGAAGTCCTTCACACAAGGTTTTTTCCTTTGCAATCATTATTGCTTCCAAAAATTCTTCGTCACAGAACCAAAGTTTCGGACCAACAGGCAAACAAAGAAAATATGTACAGGTTAGCATCAAAAGCGACATATAAAAAAATAGATAATGAATAAAATCTCCACGTACGTAAAAGAGAAACAACCCAAACTAGGCTAGACTTACTTAGTGAATTTTGGTGTCCCCAGCAGAGTCGCCAGCTATCGCTACCAGGATTTCACGATAACGAAACCGGGACTAAAGATATGCCAAAGAGAAGCAAAGTCAGAAGAGTCGCCACCGAATTTTATTTAGTTTACCTCTATCGAAGAGGAGAGGGGAAATAGTCGATAAAACCCTCGGAAAAGAGACGTGTACGGGAAGCGCTAAAAGAGAATAAGGAATCGGTCTCGCAACCGAGATTTGGGTTCGGAAGTCGGTTACGTAAGGGGAAGGCATTAGCACCCCTTACGTCCATGGTACTCCATGGGAACCATTTGGGTTGTTTTACATACACGGGATTTATCTATTATTGTTTTATTTTCAAAAGAATGTGTGAAAAGAAGGGGGTGTGTTTGTTATTATAGTGCTCGCCAAGGATTGAGGCCCTTGTGCCTACGTATCACTCATTCGGGGATGAGGAATCAGGGCTCTGTAGTTCGGAGTAGAAAATATTTGTGTGTTGGTTGATTTTACCTTTGAGAAAAGGGTTTTCAGGATGACGCCCTAAGGCACAAAAATGAGTTTGATGAGTTGTATTGTTTTTACCTTGAATAAGGGTTTTATTAAAGAATGTTTGTGATTATTTTGTACTAAAGTCTATGGGCGGAGGTGATTATTCTAGACAACAAGCCAAGCGTATTGCATCCAAAATAATCAGAGTAAGGGTAGGAATGCTCCATTCTCACTCATTCTCCACCACTTAAGGCTCGTGGTGCACAATAATAATCGTAATTATTAAGTGTTTTGAATTTGATTATAAAATTCCACTTGAGGTTGAATCAAGGGTTTATTTTATTTTGATTATGAAATTTGGCTTATGCAACATGAATGCAAAGTAACCAACAAGAAATTAAAGAGTCTCATTGTAAGGTAGCCCAAGAGAAAGCCTTTTGTGTGCAAAAGTGACCTAAGCTAAACAAAGGATAATGGTCTTACAAACATGTCCCCCTAAGGTGGTGCCATGATGCCATTCTTACAACATTCATGTAAGTTACGGATGAAAATCCAAGTGTTTACAAAGTATCACAAAGAGTAAAGGAAGGCCTCCAAGCAAAGGTCCTAAGATGAAATCCTCTAAGTCCAAGTTGATTAACAGTGGAGTGAATATTTTTGGTCTTACCATTTTATCATGTATTTGTTATTTTTAATGTATGATGAGAATAAAATAAATAACAAGTAAGTAAACATGCATGATGAGTTTGTACAATGATGATGATAATGAGTACATGAATGTAAATTACAAGGTAATGACATAAAGGTAAATCACAAGATAAAGAATGACAATATCACAATAATAATGGTTAGTGAATGTAAATGAACAATAAAATAAATTGCAAGGAAGTAAAGTGCAATAATGTAAATGTTAGGAGTTAGTAGTTAGTAGTTAGTGGTTAGTAGTTAGTAGAATAACAATAAGCAAATAGAATAACAAGTTAATATAAAGAAAATGGTTTCATCTATGTATCAAATGACCCAAACATGGTTGAAATAGAGGTAACCTATCAATGCCTCAAAGTATCATGAAGGATCTATTGATCAATCATTAATAGGTTTGAAACATTGAAGGTTTTATCAACTCTAAACAAACATAGCCATGATCTAATAGATCTCATCAACAAAATAAATGTGAACAACAAGTCAACAATAAATATTAGATGACAACAAGAAACAAGGTTTGATTGAAAATGGTAGATAAAAAGTAGTAAGAGCAAAAAATCCCCAAAAGGGTGTAAACACAACAAAAACCACTTGTCTCAAAGTTGACTCAAATCTCTCTCAAAACACAACCCAAGAGTAAAAACCCATTTCCAAACACAAAACAAAACCAAAAAAATGTCAAGGAGTTTGAGTCCAAAATATTACCAAGATTTTGGTGTCAAAACTAGGTTGTTGTTGTGTTTGGGTTTGAGAATGAATCAAAAAGCTTGGAAGAGGGTGGCTATGGTTGTTATGGTAGAAAAATGGAAGGGAAGGAAGTTGTATGTTTATGTTGTGGTTGTGAATGATTATGTAAGTGAAGGTCACAAGTTTGCTATTGTTTTTGTTGTGTGGAGATTGTGGATTTTTACATGGTGGTTGGATGGTTCAAACAAGAAAAGAGGGTTTGGGTGAGTTAGGGTTTAGGTTGAAAAGAGGGAGCTTGAATGTGATTTGGACAGAGGTTTTATGGATTTCAAGCTTGAAAAATGAGTGGGGATAGTGCTCTATTTATAGAGGAAGCAAAGGGGTTGAAGTGGGTGAACCAAAAGGTACTCTGGGTAAAAAAACAGAGCTAATACTGCTATCTGCGCAGGTGTAATCGATTACCATGATTAGGGTAATCGATTACACAGTCCAAAATGGCCAAAAAATCAACTTTTGGTCTGTGTAATCGATTACCATGATTAGGGTAATCGATTACACAGTCCAAAATGGCCAAAATATCAATTTTTGGTGTGGGTAATCGATTACCCAGTCCAATTTTTTTTCTTCAGAACTTTAACTGGATAACCCCAGTTTTCCCCGGGTGTAAACACCATGCCTTGAGTCCGTGTAATATGTATTTCATTATGAAAGTTCAATGAAATTATGACAATGAAATACTGAAAGCATGCATGTGCAGTAGGGCCATAGATCAGATTAAAGTTGTATCGGGATAGGGTGAATTTTGGGGTATGACACACGCACATGAATTTCTCTTGGGCTACTTCACAATGAGACATAGGACAATACACTTTGCACTCACATCGCTTTCTCTTGGGCTACCTAACAATGAGACCTTAGGCTAGATTTTGTATGATCATGCATATTGTTTGTTCATTAATTTCACTCCCTTGATTTGGTGAGATCAAATTTCACTTTGACCAACTAGATTCTTTCATTTATTCCACTTGACCTTTTTTCTTTGTCAAGTGACCATAAGTCTCTTGGTCACTTGATGGGACTTGTCTCTGTTACTTTGAAGCTTTAGTCTCTCAACAAGTACAAGACTCCCCATGGACTACACTTTCCTCAGCAGATCTCAGTCATCGGACTCATTCCCAAAAGCATCTTTGAGAACCTGCTTCAACAACTTGTCATTCATTGATTAGGCTTGCATGCCATGAGCCTTAAGCAATAGAGAATGATAAGAGGGGATCTTTCCTACACTTTTCTAGAATATCTCTGAGTACGGGATGAATGACCCAGATGCTTAAAGTATTTGTCTCTACTCATAGACTTTAATGAAATTCCAGTAAATTCACTATCAAGTTTACAACTAGCCGTGTGGCTCCTTTTATCTTTTATTTTGGTTTAAACACCATTGCAATCATCTTTTCAGGGACACACCTTTCATGGTTAACCCCCTTTCTTGGTTTTGACACCATTTTTCTCTTTTTGTTCTTGGTTATGACACCACAATTCAGGGACACGCCTTTCATGGTTAACCCTTTTTCTTGGTTTTGATACCACTTTTATCTTTCCATTTCTTGGTTATGACACCACAATTCAGGGACACGCCTATATGGTTATACCCCTACATTTTTCTTTAGGACACGCCTTTCATGGTTAACCCCCTTTCTTGGTTTTAACACCATTTTTATCTTCCCATCTTTCTTGGTTATGACACCACAATTCAGGAACACACCTTTATGGTTAACCCCCTACCTTTTTCTTCGGGACACACCTTCATGGTTAACCCTTGTTTCTTTGTTTTGACACCACTTTTATCTTTTTGTTCTTGGTTATGACACCACAATTCAGGGACACACCTTTCATGGTTAGCCCCTGTCCTTTCTTGGTTATGACACCAATTCCTATTTTTCTCTCTTATCATGTTGGTCCTAGTGCTTTGGTAATACCTTTGTCATGTGAGTATATATGCTTTGACAAGTTCCTCCTTTCCTTACTTACCATGTCAATCATATTGCTTTGGTAAGCCTTTTCTTTTCGGTTTAAACACCACCCCAATCATCATCTTTTTCTCAGTTTTTATCCTCCGAACTACGGAGTTATGATTTCCTTATTTCACTATAAGGATACGTAGGCACAAGGATGTGAATCCTTGGCAAGAACTTTCTCATTTTTCTTTTCTTTCCCTCTTTTCTTTCTCTGGTTCCATGAACTACGAGGCACTAACTTTCTCATTGCACAATAAGAATGCGTATGCATGAGGGCCACAATCCTCCTCAGGCATTATTTTTCTAACTCTTTTTCTATTTTGCAAGTACATGAAGATAGTAACACCCATCCAAGCATGAGCATTCAAAACGGTTCCCATAGAGTACGATGTATGTGAGGGGTGCTAATCCCTTCCCCTTGCATAACCGACTTCCTTACTTGTTTCTCTTTTCCCTTGAGTTTTATCGATACTTTCCCTTCCCTCTTTTGGGATAAGTAAAGTTCGGTGACGACTCTGTTGTATCTTCGAGCGTGTGATGCGTTCAGTGCATATTTCGTGTAGCTTCAACCTTGTCTTGGAGAATCCAATTTCTTAGCGTGTTGAAAGGAGAGATGCAAAAGAAATACAAGAAAGAACAAGGTTACCTTTAAATTTTCTGCATCTAGGCTAGAATTGGCAGTCTCGTTAGAAGCCAATTTCCTCACAGTGCCAGTTGTCTTCCCTGAGGGAACCTTCTTCTCCTTTCTCGCCTTAGGAGTCAGAGAAACTTTAGGACTGTCTGGGATTTTCCTAGCGTATTACCAGGGTTCCTTGGTTTTTTCTTCATAGGGGAAGGCTCAGGTGATGAGTACTTGACATGGATAGGCTCAGAAATTACTTCGACAACATTACCCTTGTTGCCTGTATCATCAGCCTGCACAAAATAGAAAAGTTTAAGTGACAAAAAATGATCTAAATTTTAGAATGTTGGGTTATTTAAAATATACTTGAACAAAGTTGGAGGAGGTTCCTTTGATGGTGGATTTCTTGAGAGATACCTTAGCATTGCCATCGTCCCTCGTTCTATTCCTATGGTCGACAGTTGTGAATAAATAAAGCGGCTATGAGTACAAAGAAAGAATGTCACATGATGTAAAAGACGGAGACAAGATCTTTCCTTTCCCTCACCTTCATGTATAGGGGTTTCGACCCTGACATGCTTTATGTCGACATGAAGGTGGCCTTTGAAACTATATATGTTGTGCTTAGTCGGAGTCACTCGCTTAACAGGTTTCAAGCATTCATTCTTATGCACCTTCAGAAATTCCTCACAAACTAACCACCATGGAAATAGAGGGGCAAAAGGAAGGGCTATTTCGTTGGTGGGCAATGGGAAAAATTTAAGAGGATGTAATTCTAGAGCGAACGAATACTTGTCCTTTATGTAATCAGGATTGCATAAAATTATAAGCTTTTACGACATTTTGTCTTTTAAAGTGAGAGCTTCTTCGCGGATCGTCCGATTAAGATCGTCAGGATCATACACAATTTCAAAATAATTCTGGAAATCTTGGATCTCCTTGATGTGTCGATCTCTACCTTTGTTGAACTTTTGCTGCAAGGAAGAATAAGCATCAGTTAGATGTTGATTTAATGATGCAACAATCATGAACTCCTTAGCATGATATGCTTTCCACCAAGTATCAAATTCTTGAGTGTAGTAGAAGGATGGTTGAAAGGGGAAGGGAGTCAATTTGGGGAGATCATTGGCATGTCGAGTTATCTATTGAAGGTAGTCGTCCTCAGATTAGTCGATTGTACAAGGGCATGTTAGCTCCCAATTTCGACGCCTAATATGGATAAAGGGAATTAATTAAGGAAATAATGTATCCTGTGAAGAAATTGAATGTTTCGACAAAACTATACATTTTGAAATTCCAGTCGAAGATACCTTGATGCAAGAGTAAAGATACTATGTGGACTTAGAAATGTTTCTAGCAGTTTGGAGATGTTTTCGACAGAAGCGTCACTGGTGATAACTCGACATAGGATTTGAATTTAAATGAGGGAGGGAATTCTTTGTTCTTATCTAACTGCTAAGGATATACGTGGGGCATTGTGGGCAGTTACATACATGCAGAGCTCCATTTATCTCAATCTGGTGAATAGGACGTTGGAAGCGGCTATTTTGATTGGTATAAATAGGAGGTCTTAATGTTAGGATGGCTGTATGTTCAAGTGTGTACAAATTTATCAACTTGCCCAAAGTATCTGTCTGTGGAGAAAGTGTAAATTGAGAAAAATGTACGTTTGATATTGCACCATGTTTTTATTTAGAGCAATTTAATCAAACCTTTCTTTTTAGAAATTTATCTTCATCGCCATTTACTTTCCAGCACTTTCCTTTCCTTCTTTGGTTTATTTTTGCTTTACATTCTTGAACAAGTTATTTTAAGTATGAACATTGTCGAAGTGTTTATCATTCATCAGACTTCACCCTAAAAACAATTAGCACATGTCCTAGGATCATTCTGATCGATCATGTAAGTAACCAAAATATTTTAATTGGGAAGATCAACAATTGTTTACCAATTTTCACGGTAAACAAATTGGCACGCCCAATGGGACAGTGCTAACTATTTTGAAAAAAAAAAGTAAGTTTTCTTCATTTTATTAGTTCTTGTCGTTCAATCATTTCCCTCCTTTTTGAGAAGTTCGTTGTATGTTATTAAGAACTGGTAAAGTAACCACCACCAACGAAGATAGACAAGGACGAAGATACACAAGGGGAATGGCAAATTCAAACCAGCCAAATAGTGCGAACCCTCAGAATATGTCAACTAATAATGGAGAACCACCCCCAGTTCCTTCGACAGGGGAACCAACGATTCTAGAAACCGTTTCTGAATTTATAGCGTCAATGGAAAGTTCGATGCCTACGCATTCGATTGCCCACACT
The DNA here is from genome assembly GCF_024323335.1 of Lathyrus oleraceus. Lineage (NCBI taxonomy): Eukaryota > Viridiplantae > Streptophyta > Magnoliopsida > Fabales > Fabaceae > Lathyrus > Lathyrus oleraceus. Next base: position 107,821,149 of record NC_066585.1, read on the forward strand.
GAGCCTATCCTGAATTTTACTAGCCCACGGGGCCCTCCACAAACTCCCCCACTAATAGGGACTTATGTGTTTAGACCTTTTATGCCTCCTGGTTTTTCGATGTCGTTAAGTGGTCGAGATCAACCCTACGGAATGCCAACTTCGATGATGGAAAACTTACAAAGTGCCTATCCAGTATTTTCATAACCTGTGATGAGTTCGCCGTAACAGGGATCGGGTTTTGGGGTAAACATGGGTCAAAATAGCCAGCCTTTAAGAATGGGATATTCTACCCACATGCCAAACTTGACGAATAACTCTGCAACAGTCATTAGACAACAAATGGATGAAAGTAACCATGACATGGTCCTTATGTTGGCCTATACTATAGAGACAATCCTTAATCCTCTAATCCAAAATACTAACCAGACCAATCAACAAATGGCAGCGCAGATGACACGCCTGGCGAACTTCTTTGGTGTGCCTCAGCCTCCTCGACATCCATAGAGAGAGTATATGGTAGAAAACCAAGGGGTAACCTTCGAGGAGGATCTTACCATTAACCAAGTTCAACAAAACCAAAGAAACACACCTAGGGAGAACGTGGCAAACCTGGGAGGAGAGGTCGAACAACATAGGGTCGAACCCCCTAGAAACCAACCACGAGTCCCAGTAGAGGAAGAACCAAGGGTAGCATTGGTAAATAGGAATCATAATGCTGATAACATCATACAAAAAATTCGACACAATGATATAGCAACAAATGATAATCTAGCAGCCATGGTTGAAAGAATCATGGCTCGAAACAGAGTAAACTTTGGCCTTTGAAGGCCAAACTATATGTCACCACTCTCATTGTATATCCTCTAGTCGGATTCACTAAGTTTTCCGGGGATACTACTGAATCCACTGTCGAACATGTGGCTAGGCATTTAATAGAGGCAGGAGAAATTTCGAACAACGAAAACCTTAGGATAAAGTACTTTCCAAGTTCTCTCATAAAGAATGCCTTCACGTGGTTTACAACCTTGCCACAAAATTCGAATCACACTTGGACTCAGTTGGAAAGAATGTTCCATGAGCAGTTTTACATGGGGCAGACGAAGATTAGTCTAAAAGAGTTGGCTAGTATCAAACGAAAGTTTACTGAGCCTATTGATGACCATCTGAAGAGATTTCGCTTACTAAAATCCAAATGTTTTACGCAAGTTCCAAAACACGAGTTGGTCGAAATGGCCGTTGGGGGCCTTGATTATTCCATTAGGAAGAACTTGGACACCTAATACTTGAGGGATATGACCCAACTGGCTGATAGGGTTCGACAACTTGAGCATTTGAAGGAAGAAAAAGCTAGAGCAAATAGGAATAAGAGAGTAGCCTACGTCGAATTTAATGAAGATAATGAAGGACCATATGATGAGCCTTCGAGCTTCGACAAAAGTGAGATCGACCTTGCTGAACTAAAAACCCTATCGAACCAGAAAAGAATGATAAATTTCCTTAGAAAAATTAGACGTTCGACGTTACAAAATGTGACGCAATCTTCGATTTGTTAGTTAAGGATGGCCAAATGATAATGCCTCCTGGTGATAAAATGCCTCTTTTAGAACAAAGAAAGAAAATAGGTTTTTGTAAGTACCATAATTTTCTGGGTCATAAAACGTCTCAATGTTTTCTTTTCAGGTATCTTATCCAAAATGCTATTTAGGAGGGAATACTCAAATTCAGAGAGAAACCCAGAAGCCATATGAAGATTGACTCGACCCTCTGTAAGTAGCTGATGCTCACTACACAGAGCCAGATGATGTAAATATGGTTGAAGTAACTGATGATTTCAACAACACCATCAACATGGCCGGAGTTATTGAGGACTTCATTAATAAGGTTGTCATGGTCAGGGTCTCTGAGTACCTCGACCATGAGTTCCTCAAGAATTTTATTCAGGAGGCTGCTGAAAGCTTCCCCAACGGATCAACTGATGGTTTCGACCCTGGTGTCACTGAAGATTCCAGTTTGATGATGGTGAGCAAAAAGTCTACTGATAGTTTCATACAAATGGATAAGGCAGATGAGGGTCTTCAAATGAAATTCCATAATCTGGGCATCATTGAAGAAATCGAATTAGGAGAGGGGTTGACAAAAATGCCAACTTACATCAGCGCCTATATCATCCCTCAACTCAAAGTCGATGTGATCCAACCGCTGAAGGAGTTTAAGGACTGTTTCACATGGGATTGTGATGAGATGCCTGGTTTGAGCAGAGATCTGGTCGAAATGAGGTTGACAATCAAGCCTGGGAAGAAGCCCATCAAGTAGAATCCATGGAGATTTGCACCTGCAATTCTCTCAAAGATCAAAGAGGAGGTCAAAAGGCTTCTTCTTGTAAATTCATCCACACGGCCAGGTACATCCGTACGTCGAATGGTTGGCAAATATTGTACATGTCATTAAGAAAAATGGTACTTTGATGGTTTGCATAAATTTTAGAAACTTAAATACTACAACCCCAAAGGATGAATATTCAATGCCTGTGGCGGAGATGTTAGTCGATTTTGCCGCAGGCCATGAGTATCTTAGCATGCTTGATGGATATTCTGGATATAATCAGATATTCATTGCTGAAGAGGATGTCCCAAAGACAGTGTTTCGATGCCCTGGAGCCTTTGGCATCGATGAATGGCTAGTGATGCCTTTTGGTCTAAAAAATGCTAGGGCAACATACCAAAGAGCGATGAATTCGATCTTCCATGATTTCATAGAGACTTTTATGCAAATTTACATTGGTGATATTGTTGTTAAGTATGTTTCAGGGAAGAGCCATATAGACCATCTTCGACTGTATTTTAAAAGGATAAGAAGACATGGTCTAAAAATGAACCCTCTTAAATGTTCTTTATGTGTATAGGTGGGAGACTTCTTAGGCTTTTTGGTCCACAAAAAAGGAATCAAAATAAACCAAAACAAGACCAAGGCCACAATGGAGGCGAAAGCGACATCAACTAAGAAGGAATTGCAGTCACTGCTAGGAAAGATCAATTTCTTGAGATGATTTATCTCAAACCTCAGCGGAAAAATGCAAGCCTTCTCACCTCTGCTTCAACTCAACAAGGAAGGATTCGAATGAGGGCAAGCTTAGCAAGAAGCTTTCGACAAAATCAAAGAATACCTGAGTCATCCGCCAATTCTGATACTGCCTTGCAGGAATAGGAGTATGAGGTTGTACATATCTGCATCTGACAAGACTTTAGAGAGTATGTTGGCTCAGGAGGATGATAATGGTATCGAAAGAGCCATTTACTACCGCAGTAGGGTCTTAAATAATGCAGAAACTAGGTATAACATAGTTGAAAAATTATGTTTATGCGTGTATTTTTCTTGTACGAAATTGAAGCATTATATAAAACCTGTTGATGTTTATGTTTCATCTCATTTTGATGTTATTAAACATATGTTGTCTAAGCCAATTTTGCACAGCCGAATTGAAAAATGGGCACTAGCTTTAACTGAATATTCCCTAACTTATATGCCATTAAAAGATGTTAAGGGACAAGTGGTAGCAGACTTTATAGTCGACCACTCCATAACTAAAAACACATTGAACTATCTCGAATTAGAGCCCTGGAAGTTGTACTTCGATGGGTCTAGTCACAAAGATGGAACATGTATAAGAGTTCTAATTATTTCTACTAATAAAATTCCAAAAAAAAATTCAAGTATAAAGTGGAAGGCTTTTTCTCGAACAACAAGGCTAAATATGAAGCTTTAATAGCCAGACTTGAGATATTGTTGGAATTGGGGGCAACTCAAGTCGAAATAATGGGTGACTCGGAGTTAGTTATAAAGCAGATCATAGAGGAGTACAAATAGGTTAAAGAGAATCTCATCATGTACTTCATAATGGTCAATTAATTATTAAGAAGATTCGAGATGGTTAGTATTCGGCACATACCTCGATTGGAAAATCAAGTGGCTAACGACTTGGCTCAAATTGCATTTGGGTATAAAATTTCAAAAGAGAAATTGCAAAAGGTAATCGAAGTCAGAGGAAGAGTTGTGTCGACCAGATTAGCCCCATCAGACTTGGAAATGATAAAGCTTGGATACATCGACAAAGAAAGCTTCGTAATATTGGCAGTAGATAGCCTGACATACGAGGATTGGAGAAAACCAATAGTGGAGTATTTTCAGAATCCGACGGCGTCTACCGAATGGAAAACCAGGTATCGAGCTTTAAGTTATGTTCTTTTGGGTATTGAAATATTCAAAAAGACTCCTGATGGAGTTTTACTCAAATGTCTTAGTGAATCAGAGGCATGTCTAGCCCTTTCGACTGTCCATAGCGGGGAAGGTGGGGCACACCAGGTTGGCCATAAGATGAAATGGTTATTATTTCGCCAAGGGATATACTGGCCTACCATGTTAAAAGACTGCATTAAATTCGCCAAAGGGTGCCAGGAGTGTCAGGTACATGCATGCATACAACATGTCCCTGCAAGCGAACTGCATTCTATAGTGAAACCTTGGCCTTTTAGAGGTTAGGCTTTAGATTTTGTTGGGGAAATTTGACCACCATCATCTAAAAGTCAGAGGTATATTTTGGTTGGCATTGATTACTTTACAAAATGGATCGAAGCTATACCCTTGCCAAATGTAGACCAAGAAGATGTGACCGAATTTATCCATGAACACATTATTTATAGATTTGGAATCCCAAAGACCGTCACAATAGATCAAGGATCAGTATTTACTGGTCAAAAAATGCAAGAATTTTCTAAGGAAATGGGCTTCAAATTATTAAATTCTATGCCATATTATGCTCAGGCTAATGGTCAGGTCGAAGCAGCGAATAAGGTGGTAATTAGTTTGATTAAGAAACATGTGGGGAAGAGGCCTAGAAATTGGCACAAGACTTTAGATTAGGTTTTGTGGGCGTGTCGAACCTCCCCCAAGGAAGCCACTAATTGGACCCCATTTCGGCTGACCTTTGGTCATGATGCAGTTTTACCAGTCGAGATTTACCTACAATCAACAAGAAATCAGAGGCATCATGAAATTCCATCAGAATCAAATTCGAACATGATTCTAGATGATTTAGTTGATCTAGATGAGGAGAGACTCAATACCTTGGATTTATTGAAAAGGTAGAAAAAGAGAGTAGAGAAATTTTACAACAAGAAGGCTAAAGTGAAAATGTTTTCACCGGAAGACTTGGTTTGTAAAGTGATCCTTCCAATGGATCGAAAGGATAGGGCATTAGGTAAATGGTCCCCCAAATGGGAAGGTCCTTTTCAAATTGTGCAAGTTTTCACGAATGATGCTTATGAGATTGAGGAGCTTAATAAAGATAAAAGAATCTTAAGAGTGAATGGAAAAAATTTGAAAAAATATAAGCCATCGCTCCAAGAGTTAAAAATAATAAACGAATAATTGCATGCAAATTGGTCGAAGCCAACATGGTAATAAAAATATTGCCAACATGGCTAAATTCATTACAAAGGCCCAAAGGGCTAATAATCAGTACAATTGAAGCTAAAACTCATGAGGAGATAAATGGAAAAGAGACTAAAGCTAAAAAGCGAGACGAGTCTTCATATGGAGATATTTTTCCTTGTGAAGCTCCAGATGTTTCTCACATAGGGATCTTTTTGACCAAAGAGTCTGAGCTCCGCCTCTAATTTTTGCGCCTTTTCGACAAACTCCAGACCAAAATCTAGCTCCTTAGCCATGGAAGTGTCATCAAACTTTAAAATCTAACCTTTGCGCTTTTTGGCTTCATAGATTTTTGCTTGTAGTTCCTTTATTTGCACTTCCCAAGAGGCAATGTCACGGTCATGGATTTCGATCTTCGCCCTGTTTTTGACTTTGGTCTGCTCTAGTTCCATTGCTTTGTTAGTCGATTCGGTAGCCGCATCCCAAGTAGCTGCTTCAGCACCAGCTTTCTTCTTAATTTCCTTGGTGATTTGGGGTAACATCTTATGATCAACAATAACTTGTTCAATCATAGTGCCCAACTCCAAGATGACGTTGGCAACCTCGGGTGAAACTTCCAATAAATTAACCTGGTTAAGGAGAGTTTTAAAGGATAAAGGGGCAGAAGGATCAACCAGCAAGAGTAGGAATAGATTACCCTTAAAGATCTTTTCTTTGATCTTCAAGAGTGCCTCATCCACAGGTTTGCTTGAAGTTTGATCCTCAGATGTTGTAGAGGTGCTAAGACTTCTTTTAGACGACTCTCTCTTATACTAAACATAGCCTTCAGATACTCGAAATGTTGACTTTGCTTTAGGGCTTCTAGTTTTTCTGAAGAGAGACCCCTAAATGTTCCTTTCGAAGCTTTGATGCCGTCAGGAATATCATCAGTTGTTGGAGTGGAAATAGTTGGGCCCTAAGGCTTTCCTTCATTTGGCTCGTCGTTATCATCCTTGTTCCCCTCACCATTGTTATTCGCATCCTCAAGATAATCATCATCGTCACCACCAGGTCCATTATGGAATAGCGACTGGTATTCTTTTTCTTCCCTCATCTCCTCATCTTGGTCGTCATTACCTCCCGAAGCAGCATTTTGTGTACCTTAGACATTAGGCGAGCCACCGTCAGAGTCATCTCCAGCATGGACTTCTCCGTCCACCACCATATCATCTTTGTTCACTTCAGCTTGGGTTTCTTTACCTGAGTCATTTTCATGATCAGAACCATTGGTATGGGAGTATTGGGTGGGGATTTTGAGTGGCGAAGTCTCACGCTCCTCAGTAATAGGTTGGTTAGTTTCACTCATTGATAATTTCTCGAATCCCTTGCAGATGTTGGATGGTAGGTGGGTTCGCCAACACTATTGAGAAGGACTGGTACAGAAGAAAATTTGGCTATTGTTTGTGCTGCAGCGCCTGCACCACCCTGAAAGCCAAAATCGAGAGATAAATTAGTCAAAGTGATAAAAGACAATCAATCGAAAGAACAAAGTAATTTATGCTTTTACCTTGTCCCCTTCGACTCTAGGTCTAGAGTTGTCGCTTTCAACCTCCGCTGCTGCTATCTTCGATATCTCTTCAGGATTAGGCTCCAGAATGGTAAGAGCAGTAGGTCGTTTCACAACTCTGGAAATTTTTGCCCGAGGATGGCTCAAGGCTTCATCAATTTTTTATTACTTCTTCCTCTTCCTGAGAGTTAGATCTAGAACATGAGACAACTCATCTTCGTCTGACTCTATCACGACGTGGACTCCAACTTCTTTAGTTTTGATTTTTTGAGGGGGAGGGGGAGGTTTTCGAGCGACCTGAATAAAAATATTGAAGTGTTAGAAATTCCATTATACATAAAAAAAAAGTAATGGGCAAAGTAAAGATGTACCTTTATGGTCATGCTACCTCCCTCACCCTTTGCTACGACCAAATTCTTGGCCGTTGGTTTTTTGAGTGGAACTTTGTTAGCTAATGTAAGACCCCAATTTTGATCCTATGATCTCTAATGTTATCTTATCATATGCATTCGCTTTGGGATCACACCTTGGCATCCTCCTTACCCTTAATTCATTGGGTTTACATGGGGAGAGATCACCAAGCACATTTTATTGTATCATACTTTGTTTTCCATTATTTACTAACCAAAATACCAAAAATATGTCAATGTATAGTTTGTTTCTTTTATAGGTAGTGTGTACATCCACCAATGCCTCATCAAGCTCATATCTAGGGTTTGAGACCCCCAATGCAAGGAGACTAATCAAGAGATGGTTCACATTGTCTCTAAACATCATATATTGATCCCCATGGTCTTCACATATCATTTTGATCAAGAATTCATCAAGAGTTTGAAGCTTGTTTGACTTGGAAGCCCTAGTTCATCTAGGTATCTTGTGTGACATCCTCATTAAGTTTCTTCATCATTGGATTAAATATTTTAAGGGATACTTCATATTAAATAATCTTACACATATATGATCCTACATGAGTCCCAATTATCAATAGAATATCAAGTTTGCAAGTTGGTTCATGGTGGTTGACCAGAGAAAGTCAATTGGTCAAAACTGGGGTTCCCTAGACCCTATCTCCTACAATTTTTGTCATATACAAATTATTACAGGAGAAAATTTTCTCCTTATGACATTCCAAACAACTTTCATGTTGAAGTCAAGAGCTATTTTTGCATGGAAAGTCATTTTTTATGGTGAAAGATTATATGTCATTTTGTTTAAACCCTAGTTAGGAGGTCAACTTCCAAGGACCATAACTTGCTCCATTTTTATAATATGAAGGCCATTCAAGTTTCATGATTAAATTAAAGGTGTCCTCTACAACTTTTATGTTTGTAAGAACTTAAAATTCAACTTGAAAATGCATGTGCCAAGAGGAAACATTATAGGTCATTTTGGGCCATTCCCATTGAACAAGTGATTTTCCTCAACTTCTAAAATGCATAACTCCTTCATTACAAATCCAAATAAGGTCAAATTTGTGACCAAATTTAAGAAGTTTGAAAGAGCAACAACTTTTATGAAGGAACTGTTTTCATTTGAAGCCCATAGCAAAAGTTATTCAAGACGGAAGAGGTGAACATTTGACTTGGTACTTATAGCGGTAAATTCATGATCATCAAGCTATGGATAAGCTAGAGATCAAATAACAAGAGTCACCACCACGCTTTTATTGTTTCTAAGGGATAACGGAAAAAGTATGAACAAAACCCAAAAGTAAGAAGTTTTCAAATCAAAACTAATAAAATGTCAGAGATTACAGGTAAGGGGGTTGGTTACGCAGAGGGAAGGTGTTAGCACCCAAAGTGTCCTAGGTACTCCTAGGGAGCCCTTTTTGTGTGCATATGTATTTGGTATGAAAATGATGTTTGCAAACAAATAGAATGGGGGGATGAGAAAAGAATTCATTAATTATATTTTTGTGTTTGGCAAGACCTTCGGTCTTGTGCCTACGTACCAACTTAAAAATGAGGGATCAAAACCTCGTAGTTCGTGATACAAATTTCAAAGTGGATGCATTGCTTTTTACAAAAATTAAGTTTGAAAGGCACAAAGGCCCAAAAATGTTTTGAATGAGTTAGTTCTTTTTTGGATTTTTGAAAGTTTAAGTCAAGTATAGTTAAGTTTATTTACAAGTTTGATTTAAGAAAAGAAGTTTGAAAATGCAATGGCATAAGGCCAAAGTTTCTATCTTTTTACAAAGTGGTCAAAGTTTAGAACAAAACAAGTTCAAACAGAGAATATTTTTTTAAAGGGAGGGAGAGATTTTGAAATTTAAGAAATGGGGAGAAGATGAAGAGACTAATCCTATGCACAAAATTATAAGTTGAGAGTTGAAAAGATCTGACCAAATGGGTAGCAATCCAATAGACAAGAATGTCAATAGAAACCCAGAATTCCCTTGGACATTTAGAATCAAGCAACACACAAATGCACAATTATATTATCTTGAAGAGTAAAGGCATCAAATAAAGATAGCCACTTCCAAGCTTTAGCCATTCCATGATCTTCTTCAAACTTAGCCCATGTAGCAGATGAATTCCACAAGTCACAGGTTCAAAATGACAGCTACACAATGATCGTGTTGTAGATGAACTCATGGGGATCTTGAATGATGTATCAGATGAAGTTTCAAATTGCAAGCACTTTGTTTCTCAATAAGTTTGCTTTGGCCAAGTCCTTTAGCATAAGAATGTTGCCTAAATTTTAAGTCCATTTGTCCAAGATCAAGCCAACAGTCCACACAAAAGCTTTTTAGGGTTTTTGTTGTTATTATGTACATTAATGGTCAAAGACCACACAAACAAGCAAAATATACACAAAAAAGATATATCACATTATCGCACCTCGAAAATGATAATGCGATCCCTCGCGATGGAACCCGAAAAAATGTTGTTCGAACAGAGTCGCCACCGAACTTTATTTATTCCAATGAAGGAATAGGAAAATATCGAGAAAACCTTTAGAAATAAGAATAATGGTCGTCGCAACCATATTCGGGTTCGGGAGTCGATTACGCAAGGGGAAGGTATTAGCACCCCTCACGTCCGTTGTACTCAACGGGAACCTTTTAGTCTGATTTAGCTATTTGACTGTTAATTGACTGTTATTTGCTTGCTTTGAGTGATTAGAATTGATGATAGATATGGATGAAGAACTCAGGAGGGGAAATGAGAGGTTTTTTATTAGTGTGCTCGCGAAGATACAACAATCTCCTGCCTACGTATCCTTATGGTGCAATAAGGAAATCAGAGCATTCGTAGTTCGGGCTACTACGAATATTTGGTGTGTTTTGTTTGATGAACGACTATGTAGGTTGGCGTTCTAACGGCTAAACGCTGGCTTGTCTACTCTCGGTGGAGGCTCTAGCACTGGTTTGTTGTGCGCATTAGAAAGGATTGATAGTGTTCTTTTGAAAGGAGTTTTGGTCACGCGGTGGTGACGAGTTGAATTGATATGTTTGGGTGTTTGGTTTCGATCGTGCGGGGGCGAGAAGTTAGGTTTAATGTTGGAAATGTTTTTTGAAGAACGACGAAAGATTGAGCAATATGGTGCACACCAATCGTCCAATTCTTTCGAGGAATAATAAGGCGACCGCCTTCTACTCCTTTTTCGTTCGAATTATTTTGAAAGTTTGTTTGTGGATGTTGAATATGCACGGTAGTGAGGCGTACACCTCCTACTTTCTTATTCAAAGAATAATGAGGCGAGCGCCACCTATTCCCTTATCCAAGTTTATTTAGCGTGTTTTAGTCGGAAGTTGATAACTTGAGCAATATGGCGAACGCCAATTATTCAAATAATCGAGAGATGGCGAGGCGAACGCCTCCCATCTCTTATCACCCAAGGTTTAAATTGTAAAAGATATGTTTTTAGATGTTGTATTCGATTTGCGAAGATAGTTTGAATTTTGGATTTTGATAAGTCGATGATTTGAGCAATGTGGCATACGCCAATTATTCAAATAATCAAGGAATGGTGAGGCGAACGCCTCCCATTCTCTATTGAAGTTTAAGTTAAAGTTTATTTTTGTGAAATTGTAGTTTGATCTAAAATATGATTTGAATTTATTCTATTGCGTTTTGATTTTGACGACGAAAACTCGAGCAATGTGGCGTACGCCAATTATTCGAATAATCAAAAGATAATGAGGCGAACGCCTCCTATCCTTATATTATCGGAAATTTAGAATTAAAAAGGTTTAGGATTTGTAGTTGATTTAGAAGATGTGATTTGAAATTGTATGATTAAGGTTTAATCGGGTGACAAGAACTCGTGCAATATGGCGTACGCCAATCATTCGAGTAATTGAGAAATAGTGAAGCGAACGCTTCCTATATCTTTTTCATCCCAAAATTTAAGAGAAAATTCTTTTGAAGTTAAATGGTTTGGAAAAAGGTTTGAATTCGTGTTTATGAATGAAATGAATTTTACCAACTTCTCCGGCATCAAAATCCAGCATAAGTATCGGACCGGAATATATCAATACTATAAAAGGAACCGAGTTTATTTAACCACTAGTTCTAACAACTATAATACAAACATATAATGACTCAATCCTAGTTAATATTGGAACAACTTAAAAAACTACTTATTGAAACAAACCAAATCATATGGTGATGCTTTACCATCAGTAATAATTAAAACTTAACCAAGATAAACCACAACATATCCAATTGATAGCCTATGTACAGAGTTCAGTATTTCAAGAATCATACCCAACAACAATAAAACAACACCGACTCAAATTCACAAGTCCAACAAACTATAATTTAAACATACACTCAAGCAGACACTCGATCCAGACCCGCAACTCAGCAGATGCACAACCAAAATTGAAATAATCATAAACACACAACCATAATCAACGTACTAGTTTCAACCTACTATTTCATCAAAATTGTAAATGAAATGAGAATATGATTGTCACAACAGCACAAAACAACAATACGTTGGAAGAAACTTGAAGTTGTTACCGAAACGTGAATCTTTGTTGCTACAAGTTGTTGATGTGTTCGCCGGTATTGCCGCTGAGTCTCTATTGTCTTTGCTGTTAAAGACTTGCCCTATTTGTTGAGTTGTTGTCAAGGTGTTGTTGTCGTTGCCGGAAGAGAGGGCGTGGTGCACGACTTTATAGTCGGTTGTGGCGGCTAACAGCGACGAGCTTGTTGGAAGCGAAGACGAGCTGCTACGGCATAGTGCTTTCGAATTCACGCTTTATTGACGTGTAAGCCGTGTTTGAAGATGCCGATGAAGGTCGAAGGTGATAGATCGTGAAAGAGGGTCGGGTGGATCTGGTTTGTTCGGTGGTTTGGGGTTGTTCGTCGTTGATTTGGTGGTGATGAACGGTTGTTTTGGTTGTGATGGTGTGAAGGAGGTTCGGCGAAAGGGTTTTTATAAAGGTTGAAGGAGAAAATAGCGGTGAGATGAGGGTTGAAGAGGTTGAAGGTGGGTCGCGAGGTTCCGCGACGGAGGAGGTTCGGAGGTTGAAGAAGGAGGCTGTGATTTTAGGGTGGTGGTGATGAAGGGTTTATGGCTTCAACGGAGATCGAGAGAATAAGTGATGTTCGAAGGAGAGAGTGAGTTGCGAGTTTGATGGGTTTTCGTGGTTGTGAGTTTTGACGGTGGCGAGAGGGACTGAAGGAGGAAGATGAAGGTGAATCGTGGTTGGTGGTGGGTGAGTGGTTGTTTTGGAGTGGACGGCGGCGTGGTGTTTTGTGGTGAGTGGAGAAGTGTATCGCGGTGAAGGAGAGATGAAGAGGAAAATCCTCTTCTTGTTTTTTCCTTTTTTGTTCGCAGAGAGAGAGAGAGAAAGAAAAGAGGTGAGTGAGTATTTTGTGAGTGTGAGGGATTGTGAGGAGAGACATGTGATGAGTGAACAGGTGTGTACTAATGATGAAAGTGAGGTGTTGAGAGAAGAGAGGGTGAGGTGGCGTGTTAAAAGAGGAAATCTATTTAATGAGTGAGGAGAGACTGAGGGAAACGAGTGAGTGGAGAGTGAGTGAGAGGATCAATGAGATCTTTTCTTTGATTTCTTTTTTTTTTGTAACCGTTAATATGAGAGAGGATTTCACGTGAGTGTGAGGAGAGAGAGATATGAGAGATTTTTCTTTTTTTGTTTTTAGTGAAATTAGTTGGTTATTGAGTGAGAGAGATTTAAAATAGCTCTCACATTCCCTTAAAAATAATTATTATAAATTATTACTAAAGAAAAATATTTATTAAAATCTTAATCATTTTTAAATAAAACTCTAGTTATTTAATTTGAAAATTTGAGCATAGAAACCCAAAAAAAATAAAACAATTAAATATGCATAAAAGTAAAAGTTAGGCGCTAATTTGCGCGAAATATTAAATCGGACGCTTTAAAATAATTAGCACAAAATATACTTATTGAAAAAATACAACGTTTCTTCAAATTCTGAAATAAATTTGCACCGGTTAAAAGGCTCAGGCGGGTCGAAATGCAACTGAAACAGCTGCTGAAAAATACAACGAGCACACCAGGTTAAACTACATGAACCGTAGATTAATAATACCGGCGCCTGTGATTTTAACTTCGAAACTTTTTACCCACTGATTTAGCATGTTCTTGAGAAACAATTTAACCGATTTGTCTGTATTCTCAATAAATTCATTCTGACTGATATTTTAGGTGTTACTCGTGATGAAATGCATGTCATGCTATACATATGATGCAAAATAAAAAATGAAATCAGATTTACGAAAATTTAAATATGGCCGGACAAAATTGGGGTATGACAGCTGCCCCTATTTAATTATCTTGAACTAGAAAGTAAGAATGACGACAGTCTTCATACATTCATGGTGGAAGGTAATTAAATACGAAAAGACCCAAATTTTGTCCTTTGAAATGCAATGGGATATGCAGTGAGAAAAATGCAATGGATTATAACAGCACCAAGGTAATAGGGGTAGAATGCCCAATCAATGCCAACCCTCGAGTCGACATTCAAATCTTGCACAAGTCGTTATTTGTTGTAAAGACAAATGTGGGACTAAAACTGAACAGGCTTTCTGGCACCAAAAGGATGACAGTAGAGTTAATCGTTATCACCAAAAGGATGACAGGAATTTGCCATGATTTCCAAGATTGTCATCACCAAAAGGATGATGGATAAACCGAGCTTCAAAAGTAGTCGTCACCAAAAGGAAAATGGTTACTGTGGCTACAACAAAGATCTCCATCACCAAAAGGATGATGGTAAGATCAACAACAAATCTCGCTATCACCTAAAGGATGAAAGTTAGACACAATCCATAGATTTCCATCACCAAAAGGATGATGTCCGTCACCAAAAGGATGATGGTTATTCTGATAATGCTTTCCATTACCGAAAGTATAATATCAAGGCTACCACCAAAAGGATGATAGTTAACTCATCAACTTCAAAGATCACCATCACCAAAAGGATGAGGGTAAGATCCAACAACAAAACTTGTTATCACCAAAAGGATGATAATAAGTCAAATAACTTCAATGATCACCATCACCAAAAGGATGAAGGTATAATCACACAACAAACTTGTTATCACCAAAAGGATGATAATAAGTCAAATAACTTCAATGATCACCATCACCAAAAGGATGAAGGTATAGCCACACAACAAACTTGTTATCACCAAAAGGATGATAATAAGTTGAAGCTCAATGATCACCATCACCAAAAGGATGAAGGTAAGTTACAAGACAAAACATGTTACCACCAAAAGGATGATAATAAGTCAAAACAATCACCATCACCAAAAGGATGAAGGTAATGTCAAACGACAAAACTTGTTACCACCAAAAGGATGATAATAAGCACACAACACAATTGGTCACCATCACCAAAAGGATGAAGGTCAAATCAAAAACAAAACTTGTTACCACCAAAAGAATGATAATAAGTCATACAACTCAAAGGATCCCTATCACCAAAAGGATGAAGGTAAGATCAAAACAAAACCTTGTTATCACCAAAAGGATGATAATAAGTCAACAATCACCATCACCAAAAGGATGAAGGTATAATTAAAAAAAACTTGTTACCACCAAAAGGATGATAATAAGCACACAACACAATTGATCACCATCACCAAAAGGATGAAGGTAAGATCAAGACAAAAACTTGTTATCACCAAAAGGATGATAATAAGTCAAAAATCACCATCACCAAAAGGATGAAGGTATAATTAAAAGACAAAACTTGTTATCGCCAAAAGGACGATAATAAGTCGACAATAACCATCACTAAAAGGATGAAGGTAAGGTCAAACGACAAAACTTGCTACCACCAAAAGGATGATAATAAATCAACAATCACCATCACCAAAAGGATGAAGGTGAGATCATAACTTCGAAACTTATTACCACCAAAAGGATGATAATAAGTTATAATAACTGTAAATATTGCTGACACCAAAAGGATGATAGTGGGGTTGGACTTTCCAAATGTCACCATCATCAAAAGGATGATAGCTTAAACGAGACTCCATAACCTCTATCACCAAAAGGATGATATTTAGATTGAACTGGACGTCATCACCAAAAGGATGATGATTGAACCAAAATGACAAGGATTTCCCATCACCATAAGGATCGCCGACACCAAAAGGATGACGGTAGGCTGTAATAATGGTAGAGGTCACCATTCACCAAAAGGATGAAGTTTGGATCAAAACTTCAAGAATCTTCGACACCAAAAGGATGAAAGTAAGATCACAAATGTCAAGGATTTACCACTACCAAAAGGATAACGGTTATCGTAAACAGGGTGATAATCACTATTATTCTTCAATGGACTTTCACCAAAAGGATGATAGTGAGAAAAATATTGGAAAAATAAGGCTACTGTCAAAGTTCAGTAAACCTGACTTGCTGGGTAGTATTGGAACATTACTGGGTAAGACTTGCTTGGGGTATCAACAACAAAAGGTTGCATAATAAATATTCTCTGGGGAGGTGCAGTTCCTATCAACAAAAGGTTGCAGGAAACGACTCATTGAGGGACGCTCAACGTGAAACAAGGTAAGTGTTTAAAGAAACAAGGTTTGACTTAGCTGAGGATAACATCTTATCAACAAAAGGTTGAAGGATGTAAATCAATGGGGAACACCCGATAGTAGGGTAGGAACTCACTTAGAGGAAGTGACAATGACTCAACTGAGGGTTGGCCTGGATGCCTACGACTAAACCTTGGATTTTGATTCGTGTTATATGCATAAATTCCATGTATGCGTTATGCATGAGGTGATGCATGTGATGCATGTTTGAATGCGAAGAATGATTGGTTTGTTTGGGATTGGCCCCCCTTTCAAAGACGATGTATTTTTGGAAACCAATGTTGGTTGTATTTGTTTTTGTGTAGAATGCCAGCAAGGTGGGCTTTGGCTTTTCTGGTAATTGTCAATGTGGATTGGACTAATGATTGGTGAAAGGATCTGACTTCCCAACACTCGGTAGTTGATGGTGTGATGAGCATGCAATAGGTGTGGATACGCTTGGTGCCCCGAGTTTGATTTCTTGCTGATATGTTGTGTATTTGTCTTTGAGAAGATCTCGACCTCTTCTTCTGAGATGTATGGCCAACCTGTAACTGAGCATAGCGACGTGATCAACGCATGATGGTTATGCTTTTGATGTTCCCCTACGATTCTTGTCAACATATGATGTTGTACTAGCGTGAACTTTCGACGTTTTTGGTTGTGAATTCAAGCAATCACTAGTGTCTGACGTAAGTTGCTTGACTGACTTGAAGGTATGGAGGGAATTTTGCCCCTTGCAACTTGTCTTGCCCCAGACTGTAGGGTACCAAATGGCATTCTCCCTGAAAGGAAACCTTGGGAGTGGTTGTCCGATGACGTGGTTTGAGTCTGTTTTTCCCAGCTCCTGAATCTTGCAATGGTCTGCCCCTTATTAGCCTTTGGGGATCTTGCCTTAGACGTACTGAGTATTGAGGTGTTTTTCCTCCCTGATCAACCGATGCTTGGAGATTTGTCTTACCCAGGCTACTTCTTAGGTCAATATTAATCAAAATGATTCCATGCCCCTGATTCATAGGATTATGAGATGGATTTGATTCGTGTCAGCACCAACGATCAATCAAGTGCCTCTTGAATTGCCCCTTGTTGGAATTTTCTCGATGTCAAGTACTGACTGACAATTAAGAATTGTTATCCAAGAAATGGTGATTTTAATGCAACAGTTATGCAAGTTTTGAAAAACAATCATTCATTTGGAGTGTTGTGGTAGTGTGTGGTGAGTGGATCATGAGTCCAAACGCGGTGCTGATTTTAGCTAGTGTCTGAGTGATATAGTGAGAAGAGAATATTAGCAAATCTTTGGGAGTCAATTTACTCAACCTTGCTATAGTATGCTTTCAGAAAAAACCTTACTTCAATTAGGTCTTTTGAAGGTTGTAACGTGGCTTGGTTCACGGTTATTGAAACAAAAGGATATAAGGCTCAAAGTTTATTTTAACCCACCCCTTCTTCATGATGATCTCTAGTCCTATGTTCAGTTAATTCACACACATTCGTCTTTTGCAGGTGTAAGGATAAAGATGGTGATTCAAGGTCTCTTGGAATGGCAGCCACCTTATTTCGTTTTTTGGATGTCGGTGACCCTTTGATTTTGGTATGGTGATCACTGAATCTTGTTTTATTTTGTTTGAGACTTTCATTGTCTCTTTCGACTTTTGTTTTGGTCCCTAACTTTTGCATGGACCGCTTGTTGAAGCTTTTATCCATCGGGATTGCCCCTATTTTTGCCTAAGTCTCCTTTTAGGGTGTTGGACATAGCGAGCTCTTTTTTTTTTAAGACTGTAACTGCCAAGTCCTTAGTCATTGAAGAACAACAGACATAAATATTGGATTTGCATGGTTTCTTCGACACTTCAAGATGTGTGCGGAAAATATCATATGGTTGATCCGCATATGGGATATTTCCTCTTGTAATTTGAATGCATAGTCAAATCAACTGAATACTACCCTACCCCAGGTTAAGCGTAAGGGTTTGTAGATCCGAAAGAAACTCCTACTTCTAGGCTCGAAGTGGTTGACTAGGGATTAACTCCTTATCTCTCCAGTGTTTGGGGATTTGAAACAATGCATGTACATCATTAGCAGGATTTTATCCGAAAGCATACAATCAACAATTATGAGTATTTTGTTTTCGTCATCCTCCTTCCAACATTTACTAACAATAGTGCGATAAAGGAGGTGAGGTGAAAAAGTATGTGTTTGTGATTTGAAAAATGTGATAGATGAGTGAATATGAAAGATTGATTCAAAGCATGCATAACCATCCCATTACTAAAACCAAATACAAATAACAATGTTTAAAGCATACAGTACTTAGACAAACAAGATCAAATTACAAGAATGCAAAATGGTAAAAATGGCATAATGATTGCCTTCATTCAAAGCAACGAGACTTCATCTTCTGATTCACTATCGAGCTGGCTTCATCAGAAACTACTCTGCTTGTTCAGGTTGGTGAGAAGCTTTATCTTCGACCTTCACTCGACTCTGCATGCGCTGGCATGGGATTTGTTGCAACATTTGGCCTCACTGGTGTGAATGTAACTGCCTTACTATCAATCAGGTCCTGGACCTTGTGCTTGAAAGCCTTACAGTTCTCTATTGTGTGCCCTGGAGCACCCATGTGATACTCACAGTGAGCATTGGCGTCGTAGCCTGGAGGATATGGTGGAGTTGCAGGTGTTATCTCCTTCAGAACAACCAATCTATCCTTTAGCAGGTAGGGGAGGATCTTGCTATATGATACTGGCAAAGGATCGAAATGTCTTTCTGGCCTCCTTGCCCTCTGCTGATTGGGTTGACGTTGTTGTGGAGCAAGTTGTTGTTGATTCTGATGTGGCTGCTGGTAAGCCGGATGTTGATAAGGTTGCTGATAGGGTTGCTGATATGGAGGCTGATATGGTGTTGGGATGACCGCGGAAACTTGATGATAAGGCGTATGAGCATACGGAGGTGCCTTATATCCTCCTCCTCTCATTATGGTGTTGGTCTGACCTTCTGGCTTCTTTGGGAGATTAGGATAAGGCTTCTTCATCCCACTTGAAGCATTAGCAACACAAGGTAGCTTCCCCTTCTTGATCTGGCTCTCGATTCGTTCTCCCACAGAGACAACCTCGGCAAAAGTTGGGAAACTAGATCCTACCATTTTCTCCATATATTGGGTGTACAGAGTTCCCATAAACATGTCAATTAGCTCTTTGTCAAGGAGAGGAGGTTGGACACGAGCTGCTAGCTCTCTCCACCACTGGGCATATTCCTTGAATGTCTCGTTGTTGCGTTGAGTCGTGTCTTCCAGCTGGGTGCGGTTGGGTGCTAGATCAGTATTGTACTGATAATGCCTAAGGAAGGCTTCAGCAATGTCTCTCCATGACTGGACCTGAGCTTTCTCCAGTTGCATGTACCACTCCAAGGATGCCCCACTGAGACTATCTTGGAAGTAATGAATCAGGAGTTGACCATTACTGATGTGGGCAACCATTTTGCGACAGTAGGCTCTGAGGCTAGTTCTCGGGCAGCTGATCTCTTTGTATTTGTCAAAGTCTGGGACTTTGAATTTTTGTGGAATCACGAGTCCTGGCACCAAGCACATATCAACGGCGTCCAAACCGGGAGTAGTGTGAACCTCCAAGGACTTGAATTTTTCCTCCAAAGCATGGAGTCTATCAACAGCTGGGTCTTGAATACCTCTAACAACAAGTTTGGCGGGTTGTGGCATGAAGAAAGCATCATATGGATCCTCATCACCCATCATGGATCCATGTCGAGCAGATGTAGCAGAATGATCATGGGGATTCATGTTGGTCATGGGAACAGGAATAGGGATGGGTCCTCCTCCAGGATGGGCAGAATTACCATCAAGGTTAGTTACTCCAGGGATGCTAAGTGATGGCGATCCAAACTGGGCAGCAACTTTCCTGGCTTCGGCGCTAGTCTCTGCATCCTTTTCCTTCTGGGCCAGGAGCAACATTGTCTTAAGCAAGCGATCCATCTTTGCCTGCATGGAGTCAATGTCCGTCCTCATCGAAACCTGGTTTGCTTCCAGTTGTTCAAGTGTCATCTTGTAGTTGCGGTGTGTCTCGTACCGGTGTCGAGTAGTCAGCGTTACTGGACAAAGGGTAGAATATGGTGTGAGTTTTTTGTTTCTGGACAATGCTATGCAATGCATGCTTATGATATGCAAATGCATGAAATTTTGCCATATTATCGCAAAGGAATACAAATACCCAAGATCATTCACACGTCGAGTATATCATTATAACTGGAAGAAGCAAAGGTTTCTCTGATTAGAAATTCCCAAAGGTAGGTTCTAAAGTTATGTTTTCAAGGAAGGAACTTAGACTCGCGGATCAGGTTCAAAACTTCCTCGCAATGGTGGGTTAGCCACATCGTCATGTGAGTTCTGAAATGATCTAATCTAAGTGGGATTCTCGTATTATTTGAACAGGATGTAGACCCTTCAGTTCAATACTACATAATCACCAATCATGAAAACAAAACCTGGGTTTAAGGCGAGGTCCCTAGAGTCAAGGATCGTATCTAGAACCTCCCCACAACGATGGGCTAGCCATATTATGATGAAACTCCAAACAGATCTACTCTAGGTGGAGTCTTCGTATTGTCCCAATGAGGTGTGCACCCCTTGGTTCAATACTACACAACTCCGGGTTCTAAGTTTTTTCTCGAAGCTCGGGTACGGAGCTTATCTCACAGCATACATCAGGGCCCATATTAAAGTATCAAAACATATTACATACAAGCAACATAATAAAATACAGAGAAACAAGCACTGAAGATAAGAACATCTTCTAACAGTCATAGAAAAATCAGACTAAGTTAGGCTAGACTCTCTCTTGCTTGGAGAAGGGTCCCCAGCAGAGTCGTCAGTCTGTCGCACCTCGAAAATGATAATGCGATCCCTCGCGATGGAACGCGGAAAAATGTTGTTCGAACAAAGTCACCACCGAACTTTATTTATTCCAATGAAGGAATAGGAAAATATCGAGAAAACCTTTAGAAATAAGAATAATGGTCGTCGCAACCATATTCGGGATCGGGAGTCGATTACGCAAGGGGAAGGTATTAGCACCCCTCACGTCCGTTGTACTCAACGGGAACCTTTTAGTCTGATTTTGCTATTTGACTGTTAATTGACTGTTATTTGCTTGCTTCGAGTGATTAGAATTGATGATAGATATGGATGAAGACCTCGGGAGGGGAAATGAGAGATTTTTTATTAGTGTGCTCGCGAAGATACAACAATCTCCTGCCTACGTATCCTTATGGTGCAATAAGGAAATCAGAGCATTCGTAGTTCGGGCTACTACGAATATTTGGTGTGTTTTGTTTGATGAACGACTATGTAGGTTGGCGTTCTAACGGCTAAACGCTGGCTTGTCTACTCTCGGTGGAGGCTCTAGCACTGGTTTGTTGTGCGCATTAGAAAGGATTGACAGTGTCCTTTGGAAAGGAGTTTTGGTCACGCGGGGGTGACGAGTTGAATTGATGTGTTTGGGTGTTTGGTTTCGATCGTGCGGGGGCGAGAAGTTAGGTTTAATGTTGGAAATGTTTTTTGAAGAACGACGAAAGATTGAGCAATATGGTGACACCAATGGTCCAATTCTTTCGAGGAATAATAAGGCGACCGCCTTTTACTCCTTTTTCGTTCGAATTATTTTGAAAGTTTGTTTGTGGATGTTGAATATGCATGGTAGTGAGGCGTACGCCTCCTACTTGCTTATTCAATGAATAATGAGGCGAGCGCCACCTATTTCCTTATCCAAGTTTATTTAGCGTGTTTTAGTCGGAAGTTGATAACTTGAGCAATATGGCGAACGACAATTATTCAAATAATCGACAGATGGCGAGGCGAACGCCTCCCATCTCTTATCACCCGAGGTTTTAATTGTAAAAGATATGTTTTTAGATGTTGTATTCGATTTACGAAGATAGTTTGAGTTTTGGATTTTGATAAGTCGATGATTTGAGCAATGTGGCGTACGCCAATTATTCAAATAATCAAGGAATGGTGAGGCGAACACCTCCCATTCTCTATTGAAGTTTAAGTTAAAGTTTATTTTTGTGAAATTGTAGTTTGATCTAAAATATGATTTGAATTTATTCGATTGCGTTTTGATTTTGACGACAAAAACTCGAGCAATGTGGCGTACGCCAATTATTCGAATAATCAAAAGATAATGAGGCGAATGCCTCCTATCCTTATATTGTCGGAAATTTAGAATTAAAAAGGTTTAGGATTTGTAGTTGATTTAGAAGATGTTATTTGAAATTGTATGATTAAGGTTTAATCGGGTGACAAGAACTCGTGCAATATGGCGTACGCCAATCATTCGAGTAATTGAGAAATAGTGAAGCAAACGCTTCCTATATCTTTTTCATCCCAAAATTTAAGAGAAAATTCTTTTGAAGTTAAATGGTTTGGAAAAAGGTTTGAATTCGTGTTTATGAATGAAATGAATTTTATTTAGTGTATTATTCATCTACTCGATTAATCAATAACCAAATAGGTCTCATTGTAAGAAAGCCCAAAAGTAAGCTATGTGAGGTTGATGGCGATGCTAAGAGCAATCGACTTACAAGGGTGTTTAAACATGAGCTCGATGTTTGAATCGAGAATTGGATGATGTATTTTTGAAATTGGTTTAGGTTGATGATGAATTGAAATTGAATTTGTTTAATATGAAAACATGGTGGAAAAGAAAATCCTTTAATTATTAACTCATTAGTATTTTGGTTAAGTTGAATAATTGAATTAGTTAAGATTAATTATCAAAATTATTTAATTATCTCAAATAATTAAGTTAATTAAGATTAATTAATTGAAATGAATTAATCAAACAAAAGTCCAATTAATTAATTTTTTTTAAGAAAACAAATGAAAATAAGTGACAATGTGCTCATAGAACCAACATCTCTGGCATTAAAATCCAGCATAAGTATCGGACCGGAATATGTCAATATTATAAAAGGAACCGAGTTTATTTAACCACTAGTTCTAACAACTATAATACAAACATATAATGACTCAATCCTAGTTAATATTGGAACAACTTTAAAAACTACTTATTGAAACAAACCAAATTATATGGTGATGCTTTACCTTCAGTAATAATTAAAACTTAACCAAGATAAACCACAACATACCCAATTGATAGCCTATATACAGAGTTCATTATTTCAAGAATCATACCCAACGGCAATAAAACAACACCGACTCAAATTCACAAGTCCAACAAACTATAATTTAAACATACACTCAAGCAGACACTCGATCCAGACCCGCAACTCAGCAGATGCACAACCAAAATTGAAATAATCATAAACACACAACCATAATCAACGTACTAGTTTCAACCTACTATTTCATCAAAATTTTAAATGAAATGAGAATATGATTGTCACAACAGCAAAAAACAACAATACATTGGAAGAAACTTGAAGTTGTTACCGAAACGTGCATCTTTGTTGCTACAAGTTGTTGATGCGTTCGCTGGTATTGCCGCTGAGTCTCTGTTGTCTTTGCTGTTAAAGACTTGCCCTATTTGCTGAGTTATTGTCAAGGTGTTGTTGTCGTTACCGGAAGAGAGAGCGTGGTGCACGACTTCACAGTCGGTTGTGGCAGCTAACAACGACGAGCTTGTTGGAAGCGAAGACGAGCCGCTACGGCATAGTGCTTTCGAATTCACGCTTTATTGACGTGTAAGCCGTGTTTGAAGATGCCGATGAAGGTCGAAGGTGATAGATCGTGAAAGGGGGTCGGGTGGATCTGGTTTGTTCGGTGGTTTGGGGTTGTTCGTTGTTGATTTGGTGGTGATGAACGGTTGTTTTGGGTGTGACGGTGTGAAGGAGGTTCAGCGAAAGGGTTTGTGTAAAGGTTGAAGGAGAAAATAGCGGTGAGATGAGGGTTGAAGAGGTTAAAGGTGGGTCGCGAGGTTCCGCGACGGAGGAGGTTCGGAGGTTGAAGAAGGAGGCTGTGATTTTGGGGTGGTGGTGATGAAGGGTTTGTGGCTTCAACGGAGATGGAGAGAACGGAGTGAAGTTCGAAGGAGAGAGTGAGTTGCGAGTTTGATGGGTTTTCGTGGTTGTGAGTTTTGACGGTGACGAGAGGGACTGAAGGAGGAAGATGAAGGTGAATCGTGGTTGGTGGTGAGTGAGTGGTTGTTTTGGAGTGGACGGCGGCGTGGTGTTTTGTGGTGAGTGGAGAAGTGTATCGCGGTGAAGGAGAGATGAAGAGGAAAATCCTCTTCTTGTTTTTTCCTTTTTTTGTTCGTAGAGAGAGAGAAAGAAAAGAGGTGAGTGAGTATTCTGTGAGTGTGAGGGATTGTGAGGAGAGACGTGTGATTAGTGAACAGGTGTGTATTAATGATGAGAGTGAGGTGTTGAGAGAAGAGAGGGTGAGGTGGCGTGTTAAAAGAGGAAATGTATTTAATGAGTGAGGAGAAACTGAGGGAAACAAGTGAGTGGAGAGTGAGTGAGAGGATCAATGAGATATTTTCTTTGATTTCTTTTTTTTTGTAACCGTTAATATGAGAGAGGATTTCACGTGAGTGTGAGGAGAGAGAGATATGAGAGATTTTTCTTTTTTTGTTTTTAGTGAAATTAGTTGGTTATTGAGTGAGAGAGATTTAAAATAGCTGTCACATTCCCTTAAAAATAATTATTATAAATTATTACTAAAGAAAAATATTTATTAAAATCTTAATCAATTTTAAATAAAACTCTAGTTATTTAATTTGAAAATTTGAGCATAGAAACCCAAAAAAAATAAAATAATTAAATATGCATAAAAGTAAAAGTTATGCGCTAATTTGCTCGAAAAATTAAATCGGACGCTTTAAAATAATCAGCACAAAATATACTTATTGAAAAAATACAACGTTTCTTCAAATTCTGAAATAAATTTGCACCGGTTAAAAGGCTCAGGCAGGTCGAAATGCAACCGAAACAGCCGCTGAAAAATACAACGAGCACACCAGGTTAAACTACATGAACCGTAGATTAATAAAACTGGCGCCTGTGATATTAATTTCGAAACTTTTTACCCGCTGATTTAGCATGTTCTTGAGAAATAATTTAACCGATTTGTCTGTATTCTCAATAAATTCATTCTGACTGATATTTTAGGTGTTACTCATGATGAAATGCATGTCATGCTATACATATGATGCAAAATAAAAAATGAAATCAGATTTACGAAAATTTAAATATGGCCGGACAAAATTGGGGTATGACACACACAATATGGTCCAAGTGGACAAAGTGAAAATTACATTAACATAAACAATTAGAATGATATGAACAATGGCAAATGTATAAAAACTAGAATTAAATGACATTAAAGTAAATGACTTGAAATTAAAAGTTAGTTGTTAATAGGTTAAAAGTTAGTATTGTTTTGCTTTTGATTTTCATTTTTAGACATTCTTTGGAGAACACTCAAACCACTTATCACAAGCATGGATCCTTGAACCAAGACATCTTCCAAAGGAAGGAAAAAATGCCAAGTTTCCATACAATACCATGAAAGAGAGGAGACTTACAATCTCACTAACTAGAATGATATACCTTTTATGTCACAAATTTAGTGCTATGTTAAGCAATCGTAATTGAACTTATGTAGAAGTCACAACTATTTGAGGTCGGTCAATAGAATTTTGGTGTTAATGCATGTTAGAGACATAGTATTATGGACTATGCTCATGAAACATACCACATACAAAAAGATTATGCAAAAGTGTGGCCTAATCTCATCCATACTCATGTTAATTTTTCAATCAACTAGTTTTAGGACTTTGAGATATCATAGGCCAAATGAGATGAATGCATAAATAAGGGGAATGAGATGAAGAGGGAGGGGAATGGATCAAAACTCGAATTGATCAAAGAAGGACTTTTACCAAATTAATATCATCCATTCATTTTTGGAGATGGAGTATACATTCCATCAATCCCCTAAATCCAATGATATTAACTTGACAAAGTCAAATCAACCTTGACCAAGACCCAACAACAAGAGTCAAACTCAAACAAGTCATCACAATTGGTCAACAAAATTATTTGGCATTTATTCAAATCAAAAACACTAAAATAATACATTTAAATTAAATATGGTTTGTCAAATTCCTAAAACCTCATCAAAACACCAAATAAATGGCCATGAGATTTATCATAGGTCAAACAAGGTCAAAGGACCTTGGAGAATTTTTTTTAGAATTTTTAAAGACTTAAAAGTATTTTTAAACAATTAAAAACAAATGCAAAATCAATTAAATCATGAAAAATATTAATAATGATCCAAAAAATAATTTTAATTCAGAATATGAAAGAGGAAATTATTTGAAAATTTTTGGTGAAACTCTCATATTTTTTGGATCAATATTAAAATTAATATGAATTAATGAAAATAAAGCAATTAAAATGAAATTCAAATAATCAGAAAAAAATGTGGACCACTTGATGTCCCTCATTAATTGAGGTGGCAGATCAAGTGGCCACCAGCGCGCGTTCCATGGTGGACTTGATTCAATGCGGCATAGGCTTGGTATTTAAAAGCAACGCACAGGATTAAAACAATTTAAAAATGATCAATGTCTCTGAACCATGCCAACACACCACCAGTGTCCAAGGGTCGGTCATCTTCTCCGGTGACCCTGGCCAGACTGGTTCACTCATCACCATTAAAAAAATGAAAAAGGAGGATATGATATGAAAGAAAAAATGACGTATAACACGAATCTGACCTCAATTTTAACTAACTCCACATATATAGAAAGATATGAGGAGTTGAATTTTAAGGTGTGTCAACTGAGTTGCTTCGATTTGACCTCTAAGCAACTCAATCTTCTTGCCTACATTGGTAGGACTTCAGACAACCAAGGATCCAAGAGAATTGAGTGAAATTAAGTGAGAATCGAAGAGATGATTTTTTTTGGAAAATACCTTCAATGTAGGTCTGGATTCAACTGTTTTTGCTTTGGCTTGTGCTTGGTCTTGCTCAGGATGCTTGCAGGAGTAGATTAGAATGCACAAAAGGTCTTGGATCCCTGGAGTTTTGAATCTCAAAACAGTGAGAATTCAACTCAATTTCCAATGGAAATTCTCAGGATTATCCTCTCAAATGGAAGGGTTAGGGGTTTAGGATCAAAGCTGGCGCGGATGTGTGTTGAATTCTGAGCATATGGAGCTCTATTTATAGTTGGATCATGTGATATTTGCACCTTCCAAATGACATTCCAAAATTGGCAATGAGTGATGCATGGGTGCATGGGCGTATACAGGCCCATGAGATCATTCCATTTGATCCACAATTGAGTATGATTAAGTCTGAAACCAACTTGGAATGCAAGGCAAATGTATATGGAAGCTTGAAGTTTGATCTTTGCCAAATGATGATACAATGTTCAAGCCATGCGCAGCCCTAGCAAATCTTTTCCAAAATGGATAAAATTGGACTTTTTGGAAAGGCTAGGTCAAGAGGAACAACTTTAATGTTCATCACTTTTCAATTTGGAGCTTGGAACATGATGAATTTTGAGGTGCAAGTTTGGAAATTTCAACATATTGAAAAAAAATTTAAGTGTCAAGCCATATATCTCAATATTCCACCTTGCTTAACGTTTTATGTGAGCTTCAAATGAGAACAATGTCTTCATCAAAGTTGTAGATCTTGAAAATACCTTTAAAATGGTCACCAATTCCATGTCATTTGGATTTTAAATGATAGAGTTATGCATTTTTGAAGTTTGGAAAAATCACTTGTTCAATGGTATAGGTCAAAAGTGACCTATAATGTAACCTCATATCACATGCTCATAAAAGTTGAATTTTCTCTCACTCCAAACATAAAGGTTGAAGTAGACATCTTGAATGTGATCGTGAAACTTGAAAATCTTTCATATCATAACAATTGAGCAAGTTATGGCCTTGGGAAGTTGACTTTTAAATTAGGGTTTAGACAAAATGACCTATAATGTTTCAACATAGAAAATGATTTTCCAGCAAAACTAGATCTAGGTATCCACACGAAAGTTGTTTGGAATGTAATTTATAGTAACTTTTCTCTTGGAATCATTTTCATATGGTGAAAATTGTAGGAGATAGGGTCTAGGGAGACCCAGTTTTGATCATATGAATTCATCTGGCCAACCGCCATCAACCAACTTGCTAACCTTCAATTCTTTTGACTTTCTTGGATCATCGTAGCCCATATATGCATAATATGATAAATTTTTAAGTGTCCCTTGAGAAAATTTATCAAATGGTAAGATAGTTTGTTGAAGATGTTACTCAAGATACCCAGTCAAACTAGGGTTTCCAAAGCAAATCACCCTCAAACTCTTGAAGAAAACTTGATCAATATAACTTGTAGAAGTAATTGGGACTAATATGTTATGCTCATAACCATTCTTGGATCAATTCATGTTTGTTCTCTTTGTCATGAGGGTCTCAAACCCTAGATATGAACTTGATAGATCAATATGATCATGCCCCACCTACAAAAGAGTTAGGCAAATGCAAAGACATATTTTTGGTATTTTGGTTAGTAAGATGATAAAATATAAGTATGATACAATCACATAGTTGTGGAGACATGACTTCTCAGATATTTTGATGACGACAAACCTTACTACATAGCTAAAGTCGGATTAACAAAAAGATTGATCAAGGTTTAATGCTCGTGTATGAAGTTTCCAACAAATGATCAAGTCTTGGTGAATCACATGAAGATCCGACTTTCACATGGATTAAGGTAACACTTGAACTCTAGATAGTTATACAAGTGTTCACAACATGTTGCATTCATATCATAATCATTGAAAATAGTTTTATGCATCAACAAACCACCACACTTCATTTTTTAAGTTATTTTTCAAAACTGTGTTAGAGTAACCGGTTATCAGTTTTAGAGTAACCGATTACTCTGAGTAATTTTCAAACATTTTTGTAACGTTGGAACCATGTAACCGGTTGTCCATTTTAAGGTAATCGGTTACCTCAAGCAAATTTCAAATTATTTTGTAACGTTAAATGCATGTAACCGGTTACCCTATTTAAGGTAACCGATTACCACTGATCCAGAATGAAAAATATTTGCATCTTTTCATGAAAACTCTTATGGTCTCTTCATCATGAAACATGGAAACCTTTGGATTATTGCATTCATCTGAGGAGGTGTTTTAGACATTATATAAACATCATTTTTCAGAGTTCAAAATAACCTCCTTGCAAAAATTTTAAATCATTTACACACATTCTCTCAATCTTTCTAAGTGTTCATCCACATTTACTTAAGAGTGAAACTTTGCATAAACCTTCATTTTTCAGCATCATAGTTTCATTCCAATTCAAGAACACTTGTATAATTACTGTGAGATTTGAGTGTTACAAAGGAGAAGATCAATTATTTAATTGATATACTTCAGTTTTCATCTATCTCATCTTATACAAATTATTCAGAATTATATTCTTTGATTACAACTTATTCTTAGGATTGTTAAGGATAGGTTTGTAAGGTATTATCCTTGTTATCCGGCGTGTGGATACAAGAGGTCCATTTGTGAGAAATTGAGTCTCGATTGGACTTTAAACATTGTAAATCCAAGAGGATTGTTCTTGGTGTGTTAGAATAGATAGAAAGACCTTAAGGTGTCTTGTCTAGGAATCTAACATTATAGTGAAATTCTCTTTCGTGTTGAAAGGGGAGTGGAATACTCTCCTCTGTGAGGGGAACCACTATACATCGTTGTGTCATTTACTTTCCACACTTTACCGCTTTTCATCACTTAAGCATTTCAGAAAGTAAAAGTCATAAACCGTCAAAAATCCGGAAAATACTCTAAGTGCCTCATTCACCCACCCTCTAAGGCACTCCTTAAACTTACAATAGTGCTTGGTGATCTCTCCCAAAACAAACCCAATGAAAAAGGGGTAAGGAGGATGTGAAGGTATGATCCCAATGCTAATGCTTATGATGGAATTGCATGAGGGATCTTAGGGTCAAAATTGGGGTCTTACAGTTGCCCCTATTTAAGGACATTCTAATTGAGGAGGCGAAGGTTTAAATCTTCATGTCGACTCAATAGAATGGGCTTAAATAACAACACAAAAACAATTTTTGGTCCCTAAGAGACCTCATGATGCAAATGATATGAATGCAAAAGTAAATTCTCTGTGGGGAAATATTGCCACAAGGGAAAAGAAATCAGAGACCGAAAGTCCACAGGAGTATAATATATTCCGTAAGGAAAACTCACTGAGGAGATATAGACTCTGGGGGGAAAAAGGAGTTATGCGTAGGCCAGGCTACGGCTTAAAACTGATGGGGGACTCGAGGAATTCCATATAAACATGGAAAGACTCAGTCGAGCAAACAACAATATCTGTAGGGGATACGAGTAAGTCAGGATAAAACTGAAGTACTTGAATCATGCAGGAAAAAGCGATTTCACTAAGGAAATACGCACTTAACTCGACTAGGGAAGAAATAAACTTCAACACAGGAGGAGCAGAAATCTATTATCTACTACTTGTTACTGGGTAAGGAGATAATAAAGATCTGACAGAGAGGACATCCGTCATCGGTTAGGATGAACATATCAAGGATGACTCACTGAGAACCCACAGAAGGGATTATTCATTACCGGTTACTGGGTAAGAATAGCCTCGCTGGGGAGAACTGCAGAAAAATAGGATTTACAACTACCAGTTACTGAGCAGAAGACCAAAGATGAGAATATACGTCATCGGGTAAGGTGAACATATCAAGGATAAACTCAAAGGAAAGAAAATCCATCATCGGTTAAGATGAACATATCAAGGATAAACTTTCTTGGGAAATGTCAAGGAGGATACCCGTCATCGGTTAAGATGAACATATCAAGGATAAACCAACTGAATAAGAAGTAGGAATTACATCTATCGAGTGCTGGATATAAGACCATCAAAGAGAAAATTTGTCACCGGTTAAGATGAACATATGAAGGATAGACTCTGAGAGGAGAGAAAATAGGAATTACATCTATCAGTTACTGGATAGAATACCATGAGAGAGAATCCATCACTGGTTAAAGTGAACATATCAAGGATTAACTCTGTGGGGGGAACTAAAAGCAGGATTTACAACTACCGGTTACTGGGTAGAAGACCGCAAAGAGAAGGAAACCCGTCATCGATTAAGATGAACATATCAAGGATTAACTCTCTAGGGAACAAGAATAGGGATTACAACTACCTTTTTACTGGGCAGGATACCAAAGACGAGAATATCCGTCACCGGTTAAGGTGAACATACCAAGGATAAACTCAACAGGGAAGGGAAAGATATCCGTCACCGGTTAGGATGAACATATCAAGCATATACTTTCGGAGGAATGGATCCATTGGGGACTCTACTGAGGAGAAAACATGCATACTTTTGCCGGGTATTGGGCAAGAAGTAACAAACTGCAAACTAAGAAGAATATTACCAGTTACTGGGCAATAAACTCTTAGGAGACTCAAAGCATATATCTAGGTAAGAGCTAGAAAGAAACAATCAATCAAGACTCAATCCAATGAGGATATAACTCAAGGGGAGTGATTCCATCCAGATAAACAACTGGAAGGGAAACTGAAATAATAATCGTCCACGAGGAAACAAACTCAGTGGGGAAGAGGAGAAAGGTTAAAGTCTTTCTGCCTAAGGGGCTGATGCTCTACAATTGAGGGAGGACAGACACCGAAATTTGTATGGGGATAAAGTACCGCTATACAGAGAATGAGAATCTCAAATCGACAAGTTAATCAAGATATGCAAACATGCAATTATGAATTTATATGATTGTATATGTATAGATATATGATGATTATGCTGACAAAACGATCACAAAGGATACAAAGGTGTCACAAAGAATTGAATCATTGGTACAATCCACGGTCAATCCACAAAAGAGGGAGACAACTGCTGGAGAACAGAGAGATCAACAAACCAAAGGCTCGAAACCTAGCCGAGGGAGGAGATCTACTGAGGGGAGGCGGAGTTATCGAGTCTGCAAGGAATTTTAGGTCAACACCATATTAAATGGGAGACAACCATGCAGAAGATAAACACAAATAGCTGCTCAGAAACTAGGAGGGAACTCTGACTGGGAGCAATGAGGATGGAGACTGGTGGGGAAACCAATGCGATCTACTAGGGAAAAGGTGTTACTCTACTAAAGATCAACCTTGTTGGGGAAATACAGAAACATTGTCAGGAAAGAACTGTTGGTGTAAGCCCTAGAGGCCAATACTTTTGGTACTTGTATCGAATTATTTATTAATAATAAAAAGGCATTTTTCTTTATTATGTTTGTTTAATAAAGTCCCTGGAATAGATAGTCCATTTAATGTATCAAGTATGACTTAATCATGAGATCACATTAAACATAAGGACACTATTCTTAAAATGTCCGTAGTCAAGCTTTATTATGAAATGGGATAACATTAAAGCATGGAGACTATTATGTTTGTAGACTGATGATCACGTCTCATGGATCATGGATAAAGAGTTATCAAGTCTTAAACATAGGTATGAATATTAAGAGTAATATTCATACTGGATTGACCCGCTATGAGAATACTATATAGAAAGTTATGCAAAGTGTCATAAGTTATTCTCATGGTGATAATAGTGTATACCACTCTTCGACCTGAAACCACTATGGATCCTAGATGTAGAGTCGAGTGCTTTATTGCTGATCCAACGTTGTCCGTAACTGGATAACCATAAAGGCAGTTGATAGGTACTCCACGAAACATGCTGAGGGACATGAGTGTCCTAGATGGAATTTGCCAATCCTGCTTAACAGGATAAATGTCTATGGGCCCAATATTGAACTGGACAAGGGTGACATGGTCTATACCTTGTGTTCAATATAGACATAAGGGCAAAGGGGTAATTATACACATAATTATTATCACAGGAGGTTTTGTCAGATCACATGACATTTTCGTAACTTGGGTAGCAGTGATGTGTTGCTAGATACCGCTCACTGTTTATTATGTTAAATGCATGATTTAATATAATTGCCAACGCCGCGAAAACCTATAGGGTCACACACAAAGGACGGATTGATGAGAGATAGAATAATTAAGGAACATCGTAAGGTACGGTGTACTTAAGAAGAATACGAAATATGGTAAAGTACCAAATACTTAAGTGATTTTGGCATATTCTGAGATATGGGCCAAAATGTACTTAATTGGGCTTTTTGGCTTGAAGCCCACACAAGTGGTTCTATAAATAGAACCCCTTGGGTAGAAGCATTCACACTCCAGACAACACAACTGAAGAGTTGGAATTTCGTATCTCTCTCTCTCACTCAAAGCCTTCACTCACAAACAGCTAGCACTGCGATTGAAGGAATCCGTTCGTGTGGACTGAGTAGAGACGTTGTCATCGTTCAACGTTCGTGATCGCCCCGTGGATCTGTATCAAAGGTTGATCATTGTCAGAGATCTGCACCAAAGGTTTGAATCTCCACAAGAGGTAACGATTCTATCACTGATCATGCTCATTCGTAAGGATCATTAAAGGAGAAATTTTTATATTCCGCTGCGCCATGGATGGCTATTCTCCTACAGTGGTATCAGAGCCACTTACGAAACCATGAATCTGATAACTGTTTTTGTTCTGAAATAATATGATTAAAACAGAATGAATCAAAGGTTAAATTGAGATCGATCAAGTTACATATATGTGATATATGTAACCCTGATGCAAAATACATTATATATGATATAGTGTTATTGTTTCATTCATTCAAAAACCTCGATGATTGTTTTCCTTTGAGCAATCAATGGTCGTTTGCTTCTTGATCCGACATTAGTATGGTGAAGCAATGACGTGTTGATCAATCATACTGAATTAACAATCGAGACGTATTTGACGGTCTGAAATTGGTGCATCAGGGTTAGTGACGACACAAGGGTTGTGTTGTTAGAGAGTTATGCGATTGGGGTTTGATTGCACAAGAGTTGTGCGTCCTAAACACTTTTCCGAACAGTGTTAACCGGTTAACGCGTATGGTTAACCGGTTAACGTAATACGAAATAATTTTTTTTAATTTTTGGAACAGTGTTAACCGGTTAACGCATATGGTTAACCGGTTAACGGAATGCGAAATAAAATTTTTTGAGTTTTTCAAACAGTGTTAACCGGTTAACGCATTTGGTTAACCGGTTAACGCAAGGCAGAAAAGAGTTTTCTAAATGTTTTCAAACAGTGTTAACCGGTTAACGCATATGGTTAACCGGTTAACGCAAGGAAAAATTCACCGGTTCGGCTAGAAAAAGTGCTTTGAAGTATCAAGTGTTGATACGAAAAACGACGTCAATTTTTAAATGAATTGTTCATTAAAATTTTCGAGCGGGGCGCTGCCCCTTAGAACCACCGTCCGCTGACCGGGCAGCGGAACACCCGTTCCCGCTGTCCGGGCAGCGGACCCCCGGCTAACTCTGCGTAGTGTGATCGGTTGTCGAAATTTAATTTGATTAATTAAAGGAATTAATAATAATAATAAATTTTTATTATTGTGGTGATCGGTTATGGCCTTAGTTTTCCTTTGTTTTGTTTTGGATTTTAAAATACGACCTGCGTGTCGTGCCTCTCTCTTAATCTCCCAAATGTAACTTCTTTTCTCATCTCACTCCCTCGTATGTAAAACGAGTTTCTTTCATGTAATGTAATGTAATGATATGAAGAAAGCAAAGAAGTCAGTGCCAAAGGAAGACAACCTTGAAGATCTTGCTTGGAGAAGCTTAGATCGTTATAGGTTAGCTTAGGTTCTCTCATTGGCTTGGGAGAACAATTGCGCTAGGGGCCATAACTGTTTCATTTTGTTTATATGTATGTTGATGCATGTGTATGTATGTTGATGCATGTGAGAGACGGTTTATATGATAAACAAGCCGGTGAGATCAGTAAAATTGCAATTCCCTCAAAACTAAATATTAAGTTTTAAGCTTTCCAAGTTTTAACACTCATCAAGACTAGTAATGGAAATTGTAGGTTTCGCCTACGCGAGGTGCATGATCTATATATTAGTAAGGTGCGATGGGATAATTGTAATATCCAACTGTTAAAACAATGGGTCAAACTTAACTAAACAAATTATAATAAGATTATATATGTTTAGAAGCAAGAGTTGGGAATAATCCATATGATGGATTAGAATAAGGAGTTATTCACCCAATTGAAATTTTCGAGAGTTGTATGAGATACAATTGGAAGGAGTTCCTACCTAAATAACCTAGTTTTGTGTAATCCGCCTACGCGGACTTAGAACGAAGTGAAATATGGATCTCGACCCACTAGAAAATCTACCAACGGGATTTTCCGAATCAGATGATGAGGGTCATTTGTTTTGAGTAAAATAGTGGGAGCATGTTTAATTAAAGGCCTAATTAAATATGTCAATGATACTTATATTTTCATTATTTCTTATGTAGATTACCATGACAACAAACACCTCTAACAACATTTTGCGATCGATCCTTGACAAGGAAAAATTGTCTGGGACAAATTTTCTGGATTGGCACCGAAACCTGAGGATTGTCCTCAAACATGATAAAAAGTTGTATGTCTTGGAGACACCTGTTCCTGAAGAGGAACCTCCTAGTTCTGCACCTAAGGCAGAAAGAGATGCTTATAAGAAGCATGTCGATGATGCCAATGAAACTGCCTGTCTCATGCTAGCTACCATGAACTCAGAATTGCAAAAGCAACATGAGAACATGTCGGCATTCGATATGATCGAACACCTGAAGCTGCTCTATCAAGAGCAAGCAAGGCATGAGAGGTTTGAAATTTCAAAAGCCCTTTTTCAAGGCAAGTTAGCTGAGGGAGCCTCTGTAGGTCCCCATGTACTCAAGATGATTGGGTATGTGGAAAACCTTGACAGACTGGGTTTTCCCCTCGGAAAGGAACTTGCGACTGATTTGATCTTGCAATCGTTGCCAGATAGATTCAGTCAGTTTGTCCTAAATTTCAATATGAATGATATGGACAAATCGCTTCCTGAGCTGCTAGCCATGTTAAGAACGGCTGAGCAGAATCTGAAGTCAAAAGGGAAGTCCATTCTGATGATCGGAAATGGAAAGAGACAGAACAAAAGGCCCACTAAGCATAGTGATAAGGGGAAGGGCAAGGAAGTTGCCAATCCCAGACCCACTGCTGCTTTGAAGCCTAGTGGAGGCATAGCAAAAGAAGGCACCTGCTTCCATTGCGGTAAGACCGGACACTGGAAAAGGAACTGCCCAAAGTACCTGGAAGATAAGAAGAATGGAGTAGAGACTTCAACTTCAGGTATTTTTGTTATTAATTTATCTACTTCTACATCATGAGTATTAGATACTGGATGCGGTTCTTACATTTGTACAAATGTGCAGGAACTAAAAAGGAGTAGAGATTTGGCAAAAGGTGAAGTCGACCTACGAGTTGGCTATGGAGCAAAGGTTGCTGCTTTAGCCGTAGGAACTTTTGTAATGACTTTACCTAGTGGTTTAATAATTCAGTTAGAGAACTGTTATTATGTACCTGCAATTAGCAGGAATATTATTTCCATTTCTTGTTTGGACAAGTTTGGTTTTTCATTTACAATAAAGAACAATTGTTGCTCAATTTATTTGAATGATATATTCTATGCTACTGCACAGATGAACAATGGACTATATGTCCTTGATCTTGAAATGCCTATTAATAACATTAATACAAAAGGGTGAAACCTAACGAGTTAAAACCAACTAGGTAAGAATATTAAAACTCTTCGATCAGATCGAAGTGATGAGTATTTAATCCTAGAGTTTGATGACCATCTGAAAGAGTGTAGGATTCTATCCCAACTTACTCCTCCTGGAACATCCCAATGGAAGGATGTATCTGAGAGAAGAAATCAAACCCTGTTGGACATGGTCCGATTCATGATGAGTCACACCAATCTTCCAAACTCCTTTTGAGGACATACACCATTAACATCAGCTTACACACTTAACCGTGTTCCATCCAAAAGGTTGAAAAGACACCATATGAGATATGGAGTGGTAAGAGACCACATATGTCTTACATGAAGATTTGGGGTTGCGAAGTTTACGTGAAACGACAAATTTCAACTAAGCTTAAGCCCAAATCTGATAAATGCTTATTTGTGGGGTATCCTAAAGAAACAAGAGGATATTATTTCTACAATCCTTCTGAGGGCAAAGTGTTTGTCGCTTGAACTTGAGTTTTCCTAGAAAGGGATTTTATTTCCAAAGGAATCAGTGGGAGGAAAGTAGAACTTGAAGAAATTCAAGAATCACAAAGTATCGATAAACCTATGGAGGAATTAGAGCAGGAAACACAAGTAGTTGTGGAAGAACAACCTGCTCAAGTAGAACAAGACCAGCGTAGGTCAAGCAGGATACGTCACCTACCTGAAAGATATGGATATCTCATAACAGATCAAGGTGATGTATTACTCATGGATCAAGATGAGCCTGTGACCTACCAAGAGGCCATAACTGGTCCCGAGTCTGAGAAGTGGCTAGAGGCCATGAAATCCGAAATAGATTCCATGTACACGAACCAAGTTTGGAACTTGGTAGAACCTCCTGTAGGAGTTAATCCTATAGGATGCAAGTGGGTCTTCAAAAAGAAGACTGACATGGATGGCAAGGTACATACCTATAAGGCAAGACTGGTTGCAAAAGGATATAAACAAATTCATGGCGTTGACTATGATGAAACCTTTTCACCAGTTGCAATGCTTAAATCTATTCGAATTTTACTTGCTATCGCTGCATATCATGATTATGAAATATGGCAAATGGATGTCAAAACTGCTTTCCTTAATGGGAATCTTCTTGAGGATGTGTACATGACACAACCTGAAGGATTTGACATACCAGAAGAAGCCCATAAGATATGTAAGCTACAAAGATCAATCTATGGATTGAAGCAAGCTTCCAGAAGCTGGAATCTTCGTTTTGATGAAACGGTAAAACAATATGGATTCATTAAGAACGAAGATGAGCCTTGTGTCTACAAGAAGGTTAGTGGGAGCATGATCGTGTTCCTGGTATTATATGTAGATGACATATTACTCATTGGAAACGATGTCCCTACCCTGCAACAAGTAAAGACTTGGTTGGGGAAATGCTTTTCTATGAAGGACCTAGGTGAAGCAGCCTATATATTAGGAATCAGAATCTATAGAGATAGATCACAAAAACTGCTTGGCCTAAGTCAGAGTACATACATAGACAAAGTGCTGAGACGCTTTAATATGCATGATTCCAAGAAAGGATTCATACCTATGCAACATGGCCTGTGTCTATCAAAAACACAATCCCCTTCAACTAAGGAAGAAAGGGAACACATGAATAAGATTCCATATGCATCTGCAATAGGATCTATCATGTATGCCATGTTATGTACTCGACCAGATGTCTCGTATGCTTTAAGTACAACGAGTAGGTACCAATCTGATCCTGGTGATGCCCATTGGGTAGCTGTTAAGAATATCCTTAAGTACTTGAGAAGGACTAAGGAATCATTCTTGATATATGGAGGTCAGGAAGAGTTGGCTGTAATTGGTTACACTGATGCTAGCTTCCAGACAGATAAGGATGACTTTAGATCGCAATCTGGTTATGTGTTTTGCTTAAACGGTGGCGCTGTGAGCTGGAAAAGTTCAAAGCAAGATACAGTTGCTGATTCTACAACCGAGGCCGAGTATATTGCTGCCTCAAGTGCAGCAAAGGAAGCTGTTTGGATCAAAAAGTTCGTTAGTGAACTTGACATAGTTCCTAGCATTGTGGATCCCATTGGTCTCTATTGTGATAACAATGGTGCTATCGCACAAGCTAAGGAGCCTAGATCTCACCAACGATCCAAACACATACTTAGGCGTTATCACCTCATTCGAGAGATAATAGATAGAGGAGATGTGAAAATATGTAGAGTACCTACACTCGACAATATTGCTGACCCACTGACAAAGCCTCTTGCGCAGCAGAAGCATGATGGCCATACTAGATCTATGGGCATTAGGGATATGTCTAATTGGCTCTAGTGCTAGTGGGAGATTGTTGGTGTAAGCCCTAGAGGCCAATACTTTTGGTACTTGTATCGAATTATTTATTAATAATAAAAAGGCATTTTTCTTTATTATGTTTGTTTAATAAAGTCCCTGGAATAGATAGTCCATTTAATGTATCAAGTATGACTTAATCATGAGATCACATTAAACATAAGGACACTATTCTTAAAATGTCCGTAGTCAAGCTTTATTATGAAATGGGATAACATTAAAGCATGGAGACTATTATGTTTGTAGACTGATGATCACGTCTCATGGATCATGGATAAAGAGTTATCAAGTCTTAAACATAGGTATGAATATTAAGAGTAATATTCATACTGGATTGACCCGCTATGAGAATACTATATAGAAAGTTATGCAAAGTGTCATAAGTTATTCTCATGGTGATAATAGTGTATACCACTCTTCGACCTGAAACCACTATGGATCCTAGATGTAGAGTCGAGTGCTTTATTGCTGATCCAACGTTGTCCGTAACTGGATAACCATAAAGGCAGTTGATAGGTACTCCACGAAACATGCTGAGGGACATGAGTGTCCTAGATGGAATTTGCCAATCCTGCTTAACAGGATAAATGTCTATGGGCCCAATATTGAACTGGACAAGGGTGACATGGTCTATACCTTGTGTTCAATATAGACATAAGGGCAAAGGGGTAATTATACACATAATTATTATCACAGGAGGTTTTGTCAGATCACATGACATTTTCGTAACTTGGGTAGCAGTGATGTGTTGCTAGATACCGCTCACTGTTTATTATGTTAAATGCATGATTTAATATAATTGCCAACGCCGCGAAAACCTATAGGGTCACACACAAAGGACGGATTGATGAGAGATAGAATAATTAAGGAACATCGTAAGGTACGGTGTACTTAAGAAGAATACGAAATATGGTAAAGTACCAAATACTTAAGTGATTTTGGCATATTCTGAGATATGGGCCAAAATGTACTTAATTGGGCTTTTTGGCTTGAAGCCCACACAAGTGGTTCTATAAATAGAACCCCTTGGGTAGAAGCATTCACACTCCAGACAACACAACTGAAGAGTTGGAATTTCGTATCTCTCTCTCTCACTCAAAGCCTTCACTCACAAACAGCTAGCACTGCGATTGAAGGAATCCGTTCGTGTGGACTGAGTAGAGACGTTGTCATCGTTCAACGTTCGTGATCGCCCCGTGGATCTGTATCAAAGGTTGATCATTGTCAGAGATCTGCACCAAAGGTTTGAATCTCCACAAGAGGTAACGATTCTATCACTGATCATGCTCATTCGTAAGGATCATTAAAGGAGAAATTTTTATATTCCGCTGCGCCATGGATGGCTATTCTCCTACAAGAACACGCCGCAAGGTACTGAATTAACCAACTCAGCTGCGGAAAGGAATCGGAACTCTGCTAGGGGATAAACACTCCGCAGGGGAACTGGATCAACGCAAACAACTAGGGATACCCGAAGGGTCAACTGCTTGGGGAACCTCTGATGCTTAGAACTTAAGGACTCGCTACTCTTTGAAGTGTTGTTGATACTTCTTTTTTAATTTGCTTTGAAAAATTCTTGCTTTTATATGTTTTAAGAAAAAGATTTTGATTAAAAAATTTTAATTTCCAAGATGATCATAATAAAATTTAAACTATTGGCTGAAGTAAATAAGAGTAGAAATAATTGGATAAAAGCTCAACTTTATTTAATGGGATGGTAGTCCGTAAATAACAAGACTCCATAGATTTTTTAAAAATTGAAAATGGTAATTTACATGGAAAAGGGTTACATTGAATACAAATGATCCTTAATCCTTCTACCAACTTTTGATATCCACTATGCTCTTGACCGCTACTGGGATGATGAATTGACGTCAACCCTTGTGCTCAAAGTTCTCCAAAATTTGAAGATCAGCAGAATGCAGTTACTTGCCATAAGTCCCTAATTTTTGCATAAGTTTCCCCAAGGTGGGTACTCAACTTATTGGGAAATTTTTCTGTTTTTATGTCTCTAATTTTTTCCTGGATCGCCCTTTCGGGTTTTCAATCCACCGATACGCTCTTTTTTGCCTAAGCATCCCTTTCGGGTTTTCAACTTAGCGAGATGTTCTTTTCTTTTTAGGGGAAGTATTTCTTGACTGCATCTGCGTTCACAGGACGAGTGAACTCTTCACCATCCATAGTTGTAAGGATCAAAGCATCGCCTGAAAAGGCTCTCTTAACAACATATGGGCCTTCATAATTAGGAGTCCATTTTCCCCTAGCATCTGGTTTGAACGAAAAAATCTTCTTGAGCACAAGGTCACCTTCTCTGAATACCCGAGGTTTGACCTTCTTATCAAAAGCTTTCTTCATCCTCTGCTGATATAATTGACCATGACACATGGCAGTTAATCTTTTCTCTTCAATCATATACAACTGGTCAAACCTAGTCTGGCACCATTCAGCCTCAGTCAACTTGGCTTCCATGATCACACGCAACGAAGGAATCTCAACCTCTATGGGGAGCATTGCTTCCATACCATACACAAGAGAGAAAGGGGTTGCCCCTTTTGAAGTACGGACGGATGTACGATACCCATGCAAAGCAAATGGGAGCATCTCATGCCAATCCTTGTATGT
The DNA here is from genome assembly GCF_024323335.1 of Lathyrus oleraceus. NCBI lineage: Eukaryota > Viridiplantae > Streptophyta > Magnoliopsida > Fabales > Fabaceae > Lathyrus > Lathyrus oleraceus. The sequence continues at coordinate 107,862,870 of NC_066585.1, forward strand.
TACAACCATCTTCTAAATAATCTTCTTAATGTTCTTATTCACAGCTTCAACAACCCCATTCATCTTGTTGTCTGTAGGGAGAAGAATTATGATGTGCAATCTTGAAGTCTTTGCAAAGAGCTTCCACCATATTGTTATACAAGTTTGATCCATTATCCGTAATGATCTTACTTGGCACACCATAACGACATATGATCTTATTTTTAATAAACCTTACAACAACATGCTTGGTTACATTTGCATACGATGCCGCTTCAACCCATTTTATGAAGTAGTCAATTGCCACCAAAATGGAACGATGTCCATTTGAAGCTTTGGGTTCAATCATCCTAATCATATCAATTCCCCACATGGAGAAGGGCCATGGGGAAGAGATAACATTCAAAAGTGTCGGAGGAACATGAATCTTATCAGCATAAATTTGAAACTTGTGGCATTTCTTCACAAATTTGCAACAGTCAGATTCCCTTGTCAGCCAATAGTAACCTGATCGCAACATCTTCTTTGCCATTGCATGTCCATTGGAATGAGTACCAAAGGAACCTTCATGCACTTCGGCCATCAACAAGTTTGTTTCGTGTCTATCCACACATCTGAGCAAAACCATGTCGAAGTTTCTCTTGTACAGTATATCACTATTCAAGTAAAAATTCTTGGCTAATCTTCTCAAAGTCTTCTTATCTTTCAAAGATGCCCCAGGCGGGTAAATATGACTTTGGAGGAAACATTTGATGTCATAATACCACGGCTTCTCGTCTTTGATCTCTTCAAAAGCAAACACATGAGCTGGCCTATCAAGACGCATCACAGACAAATTGGGAACTTCATTCCAATATTTCACTATAATCATTGATGCCAACGTTGCAAGAGCATCTGCCATCTGGTTTTCATCTCGAGGGATATGATGAAACTCAACCTTTGTAAAGAAAGTTGAAATCCTCCTCGCATAATCTCTATATGGTATTAAATCGGGTTGATTTATCTCCCATTCACCTTCGATTTGATTCACAACCACAGTTGAATCTCCAAAGACATCCAAATACTTGATTATGGGATTCATGGCCTCTTCAAGCCCCATAATGCAAGCTTCATATTCTGCCATATTGTTTGTACACTTGAAAGTCAATCTAGCTGTAAAGGGTAGATGCGTACCTTGAGGAGTAATGATCACTGCCCCAATGCCATTTCCATATTGATTAACAGCTCCATCAAATACCATGCCCCAACGCGAACCAGGTTATGGCCCTTCTTCAAGCAATGGTTCATCACAATCTTTCATTTTCAAGTACAAAATCTATTCATCAGGAAAATCATATTGCACTGACTGGTAATCTTCAATTGGTTGGTGATTCAAATGATCAGCCAAGATACTACCTTTGATCGCTTTCTGAGATCGGTATTCAATATCCTACTCTGATAACATCATCTGCCAACGGGCAATCCTCCTAGTTAAAGCAAGCTTCTCAAATATATACTTGATTGGATCCATTTTGGATATCAACCAAGTGGTATGTTTCAACATATTGACACAAACGCTTAGCATCCCAAGCCAATGCGCAACAAGTCTTTTCAAGCATAGAATACCGAATCTCAAAGTCGGTGAACTTCTTACTGAGGTAGTAAATCGCAAATTCTTCCTTTCCAGTCTCATCTTGCTGACCAAGAACACAACCCATACTGTAAGACCCCAATTTTGACCCTAAGATCCCTCATGCAATTTCATCATAAGCATTAGCATTGGGATCATACCTTGGCATCCTCCTTACCCCTCTTTCATTGTGTTTGTTTTGGGAGAGATCACCAAGCACTTTTTGATTATATCATACTTTTATTTTATCATTTTACTAACCAAAATACCAAAAATATGTCTTTGTATTTGCCTAACTCTTTTGTAGGTAGGGCATGATCTCATTGACTCATTGATCACATCTAGGGTTTGAGACCCTCATGAACAAAGAGCACAATCAAGAATTGATTCAAGAATGGTTATGAACATCATATATAGTCCCAATTATCTCTACATGTTATATTGATCAAGTTTTCTTCAAGAGTTTGAGGGTGATTTGCCTTGGAAACCCTAGTTTGACTAGGTATCTTGAGTAACTTCTCCAACAAGCTATCTCACTGATTAATCAAATTTCTCAAGGGACACTTCAAAACTCATCATCTTATGCATATATGATCTACCATGAGCCAAGAAAGTCAAGAGAATTGGAAATTGTCAAGTTGGTTGATGGTGGTTGGCCAGATGAATTCATCTAATCAAAACTGGGTCTCCCTAGACCCTACCTCCTACACTTTTCAACATATGAAAATGATCCCAAGATAAAACTTACTCTAAAAGACATTCTAAATAACTTTCATATTGATACCTAGAGCTAGTTTTTCTTGGAAAATCATTTTCTATGTTGAAACATTATACGTCATTTTGTCTAAACCCTAATTTGAAAGTCAACTTCCCAAGGCCATAACTTGCTCAATTTTTATGAGATGAAATATTTACAAGTTTCACAATCAAATTCAATGTGCCTACTTCAACTTTTGTGTTTGTAGTGACAGATGATTAAACTTATTTGAACATGTGATATGAGTCTACATTATAGGTCACTTTTGACTTATACCATTGATCAAGTGATTTTTCCAAACTTCAAAAATGCATAACTCTATCATTTTAAATCCAAATGACATGAAATTGGTGACTATTTTGAAGGTCTTTGAGATATATACAACTTTGATGAAAACACTTTTCTAATTTGAAACTCCAATAAAAAGTTAAGCAAGGTGGAATATTGAGACATATGGCTTGACACTTAGAAAATTTTTGATATGTCAAATTTTTCCAAACTTCCACCTCAAATATCTCCAATTTCCAAGCTCCAAATGAAAAAGTGTCCAACATCAAACTTGTTCCTCTTGATCTCACCTTTCCAAAGAGATAAAATTCATGCATTTTGGAAGAGAAATGCATAGGCTACATATGGCTTAAACAGGCTGATATCATTTGGCATGGATCAAACTTCAAATGACAATGCTCAATTGCCTTGCAATCCAATCCATCTTCAAAGCATCTGAACTTCATTTTGGAATTTCAAACAATCATTTCATGGGCCTATGCGCGCCCATGCACCATGCTTTCATCATTTGCCAATTTTGGAAAGTGAAAGTGAGTGTGTAAATATCATCCAATTTCTCTATAAATTGAAGCCCTTATGCTCAGAATTAACACACACACACTGCACCATCTTTGAATCTCCTTTGAAAACCCTTCACATTAAGAGGATAACCCTGATAAATTCATTTGAATTTGAGCTTGAATCTCCACTGTTTTGGAATTCAATTCTCCAGGAGTCCATTGATTCTAAGCCTTTCCATTCCTCTTCTGCAAGCAATTGAAGTGAAGCAAAGCAAGATTCAGATCAAGATCTAGCAAGTTTAGACCTCCATTAAAGGTAATTTGCAGAAAATTTGATCTCTTCGATTCTCCTTGATTCTTGCTCAATTCCATTTATTCTTGTGTTGTCTGAAGTCCTACCATTGTAGGCAAGGTGATTGAGTTGCTTTGAGGTCAAATCGAAGCAACTCAGATCATGAACCTCATTTTTCAATTCCACATATCTCTCAATATAGTTGGAATTGGAAGAAATGGAGGTGATATTCGTGCTCAGTGATGTTTTCTCTTTAAAATTATGTCCCTACTTGGAATTTTGGTGATGGTTCATGTTGACCAGTCCGGTGAAGCTCACCGGAGAAGACAACCGGAGCTCTGGCTCCGGTGATGATGTGTCTTTGGTCTAAACTGTGTGATCCAACCTACACGTTTTAATCTTAGTCGTGCATTGTGATTACTCATGTCACAGCGTTGTTGACTAAGGCATTGGTGGAACGCGCGTTGTGGATCATCAGATATTCCACCTCAATTAATGAGGGAGATCTGATGGTCCACGTATTTTAGCATTTTCTGAATTTCCATTTAATTCCATTTTCTTCAATAATTCATAATAAATTTAATATTGATCCAAAAAATATGGGACTTTCACCAAAAAAAATTCAAATACTTTTCTCTTTCATATTCTAAATTTAAATTATTTTTTTGGATCATTATTAATATTTTTCATGAATTAATTGATTTTTCATTTGTTTTTAATTGTTTAAAAATATTTTTAAGTGTCCAAAAATTATGAAATTTTTTATCCAAGGTACTTTGACCTTGTTTGACCTATGATAAATTTCATGGCCATTTATTTGGTGTTTTGATGAGATTTTAGGATTTGGACAAAACATATTTGAATTTAATGCATTATTTTAATATTTTTAATTGAATAAGTGCCATTTAAATTGTGTTGATAATTTGTATTGACTTGTTTGAGTTTGATTGTTTGTTGTTGGGCATTGGTCAAGGTTGATTTGACTTTGTCAAGTTAATATTATTGGATTTAGGGGATTGATGGAATGTACATTCCATCTCCCAAAATGAATGAATAATATTCATTTTGGTAAAATTCCTCCTTTGATCAACTTGTGATCTCATTCATCCCCTCCCCTCTTCATCTAATTCCCCTTCTTCATCCATTCATTTCAATTAGCCAATGACATCTCAAAGTTATAATGCTAGTTGCTTGAAAGATTAACATGAGTATGGATGAGATTAGGCCACACCTTTGCATATTTTTTGTGTGTGGTATGTTTAATGAGCATAATGCATAATACTATGTCTCCAACATGCATTAACACCAAAAGTCCATTGCCCAGCCTCAAATAGTTGTGACTTCTACATAAGTCCAATTAAGATTGCTTAACATAGCGCTAAATTTGTGACATAAAAGGCATAAGCATTCTTGTTAGTGAGATTGTAAGTCTCCCCTCTTCCATGGTATTATGTGGAAACTTGGCCTTCTTTCCTTCCTTTGGAAGATGTTTTGGTTCAAGGATCCATGCTTGTGGCAAGTGGGTTGAGTGTTCTCCAAAGAATGTATTGAAATCAAAAATCAAACCAAAACTAATTATTAACTTACTAACCATTAACTTTTACTTTTAATGCAATTTACTTTTATTGTTCCATTATCATTTGTCATTGTACATATCATTCTAATTGTTTATGTTTATGCAATTTTCACTTTGTCCATTTGGACCATATTGTGTGATATACTTTGTTGCTTTGTTTGTTTGATTGGTATTTGACCATTAATGTACATAATAATAACAAAAACCCTAAAAGACATTTGAGTGAACTGTTGGTTTGATCTTGCCCAATTGGACTTAGAATTTAGGCAACATTCCTTTGCTAATGGACTTGGCCAATGCCAATTTGTTGAAGAACCAAGAACTTGCAAGTGTGAAATTCATATGATACATCATTCTAGATTTCTCCAGATTCATCTGCAACATTGGTCATTGATAAGTTGTTATGTTGAACCTGTGACTTGTGGAATTCATATGTTGCATGGGCTATTTTAAGGAAGATCTTTGAAGTGGATAAGCTTGGATGAGGCCATCTTTATTTGATTCCTTTTCTCTCCAAAGATTGATATAATTGTGCATTTGTGTGTTGCTTGTTTCTAAAAAGTCCAAGGGAATTCTGGGTTTCTATTGACATACATGTCTATTGGATTGCTCCCATTTGGTCAGATCTTTTCAACTTTAAACTTTTAAATTTTTGTACATAGGATAGTCTCTTCATCTTCTCCCCATTTCTTTAATTTCAAAATCTCTCCCTCCATTTTCAAAAAACCTTCTTTGTGTGAACTACTTTTGTTCTAAACTTAGACCACTTTTACAAAAGATAGAAACTTTGGCCTTATGTCATTGCATTTTCAAACTCATTTTCTTAAATCAAACTTGTAAATAAACTTAACTATACTTGACCTAAAATTTCAAAAAGCCCAAAAAGAACTAACTCATTCAAACCATTTTAGGCCTTTGTGCCTTTCAAACTTAAATTTTGTCAAAACCAATACACTCATTTTGAAATTTCTAGCACGAACTACGAGGTTTTGATACCTCATTTTTATGTTGGTACGTAGGCACAAGATCGAAGGTCTTGTCAAACACAAAAACATAATTAATCAATTCTTTTCTCATCTCTCCATTCTATTTGTTTGTAAACATCACTTTGTACAAAATACATATGCACACAAAAAGGGCTCCCTAGGAGTACCTAGGATACTTTGGGTGCTAACACCTTCCCTCTGTGTAACCAACCCCCTTACCTGTGATCTCTGACTTTTATTAGTTTTTATTTGAAAACTTCTTACTATTTGGGTTTTGTTCGTACTTTTTCCCTTTTCCTTGGAAACAATAAAAGCGTGGTGGCGACTCTTGTTAATTGATCTTTAGCTTGTCAATAGCTTAATGATCATGAATTTCACGCTACAGAAATTAAGTGGCGACTCTGCTAGGGAGTAGTCTCCAGTGGGTTTAGCCTACTTTTTGTGTGAATATATTTGTATATATGTGATGTTTGTATATATGTATGTGTGATATAATCTGCTTGTTGTGCTTGGTGATCTCTGAGTTGTGAGATAAGTTCTAACCCGAACTTGAGTGCAATTAAGATAGGAGGATGGTATAGTCATGTTCGACTTGTGTGGAGTAGTCTTTAACAAGTTGGCTTGAGATCCATCTGCTCAGTGGAGACTCCTTTGGATTTGGAAATGTCACACAAGTATTTGTGGTTAGGCATTACTATTTCTAATTGGGTCTGAGAAGGTGAGGACCTTAGAACACCTAACCCATCTTGGCCTATTTAGGACGTAGTGCGGAAACTGTTCAGGTGTGGACTTGATAACAGTTGTTACGCGATACTACACTCAGACGAGTTTCTCTTGAGAATATTATGGGTCGATGAGTCAGTCATCTTCACCTATAATATCCGATAGATGGAATTAAGACTCTGGGAACTTTTTAGAACATGATCTACAGGTTTTTATCCTTAGTTCACTCCTTTGGGATGGTTCTTACCCAGACTCCATGCTCGTGACTTGCAACAAACCCTTGATTCTTGGTTGATCCAATCAAGTCTTGTCAATATCAATGGAACTTGGGTGTTGATAAGGTGTAAACCATAATCCACCAAAATGGATGATGGATCTTGACAATGACCTGATTCATCCCTTAACCTTTGTTTTCCTTGTGTGTGATCCCTTACTTGTGATTGTTGCATCCATGCATTTCATGCGCATCATAACATTCATCACACAAAATTTCAAGGAACTAAGGTATCATTTGCAAATATTTTCAGACCATGGATTGTGGACGAAGGAACACTAAGAAGTACAGTTTTAGATGTCCCGACTTGAAAGAGTTAAGGAAGCTAGCATCTTTTGTATTATATCCCTTGGACTTCAAACAATGTCATGGGAAGCTTCTGTTCATCTTGTCTGTTGATGTAGTGGAAGGATTGTTGAGCGCATTGGTGTTGTTCTATGATCCTCTCTACCATTGTTTCAGTTTCCCAGATTTTCAGCTTGTGCCTACCTTGGAGGAGTATTCTCATCTTTTGGGGATACATGTTTCTAGTAGAGTACCCTTTAGTGGATTGGAGGAGATTCCCCGATCTAGTATTATTGCTGAAGCTCTTCACTTGAAGAAGTATGTGATATAGGCTCATTGGGTGAAGAAAGGAGGGTTATTTGGATTGCCATCTCTTTTCCTCATCAAGGAAGCTACCACTTTTGCTCAAGCTGGTAGTGTGGATGCTTTTGAAGCTATCTTTGTGTTGCTCATCTATGGTTTAGCTTTGTTCCCTAACATTAACGATTTTGTTGATGTTAACGCCATTAGACTTGTCTTGATTGGGAATCCTATTCCTAATTTGTTGGGTGACATGTATTTCTCTTTGCATCTAAGGAATTCTAAGGGTGGTGGAACGATTGTCTGTTGCATTCCTCTTCTGTACAAGTGGTTTATTTCGCACTTGCCTCAGACGCCTGCTTTTGTGGAGAACAAACAATGTCTAAGGTGGTCTCAGAGACTTATGTCTCTCACTAATGATGATATAGTTTGGTATGATCCGTCCTTAAGAAGTTTGGAGATTATTGATAGTTGTGGTGAATTCTCTAATGTGCCTCTCATTGGTACACAAGAGGGAATTAGCTACAACCCTGCTTTGGCTCGTCGCCAACTTGGGTTCCCCTTGAGAGACAAGCCTAATAATACTTCGTTAGAAGGTCTTTTCTATCAAGAGGGTAAAGATCCCCAACATTTGAAGCAGAAGATTGTGCATGCTTGGCATAATGTGAATAGGAAAGGAAGATCCGAGCTTGGTCCGTGCAATTGTGTAGCTTTGGAAGCTTACACTCTTTGGGTGAATAAGAGAGCTTTGGAATTGAAGATGCCTTATCCTTGTAAGAGACCTATGTCTATGGTTGTGGTTGAGCCATTAACTCTCCCTAACCAAGATGTAGAGAATTTGGAAGACGCGTTCATCAAGATGAAGCAAGAGAAGGATATGTGGGAAGAGCGTTTCCATGCTTTGAGCAAGAAGGATGAGGAATTGCAGTTGGAGTGTAAGGAAAAAGATGCACTGATTGAGCTACTTGAAGACCGAGTGACGAAGAGACAGAGAGAGCCATAGGTTTCATCTTCTAGCATGCCTCAGTCTTCTGTTGATTGGAAGAAGATTGTTGACCAGCTTGTCCTCGAGAAGACTCAGATGAAGGCTTCTTTTGAGACCGAGATTCGTCGCATCCGAAGGAAGTACGCGCCTTCAGCCAGATCTGCTGACACTGTTGTTAGGGATCCTTAGGATGATTAGTCTCCTTTTCTCTTGTATCTTTTATTTTGGTTTATGAAATTATACTCAGTGTAATCCTTCCAATTTATATAAATGAAAAGAGATTTTTGGTCATATCAAATTATTACAATTGTGTCGCATCGCGCGAAAAACCGGCGGGAAAAGAAAGAAACAACAGAGCCGCCACCGTGCGTTATTTATCCCAAAAAGAGGGAAAGGAAACGCTCGAAGTAAACCTAGGAAAGAACATGGTCTCGCGACCAAAGAGAAATGGGTTCGGGAGTCGGTTATGCGAAGGGAAGGTGTTAGGCACCCTACGCATCCGTAGTACTCTACGGGATCCACGCACAAAAGGAAGGATAAATGGTTGCTAAACACTGTTCAAACACACACACACTGGCTGAAAGAAACGAAAGAGACTGACTGAAACTGACTCGGCAGGATATCGCATCCTGGGCCTACTTAGTCTATCAGACATAGACATCAGAGTCGAAGTAGTTCGGACTGGGGAAACGACACATGCTCGCTAGGATATCGTATCCTATGCATACGTATCTTCTCGGACGAGAGAAGAATCAGAGCATTCGTAGCTCGGCTGACACGCACACAAACAAACAAGACACAGGCAAACGTGGAGCCCGACTGCCAATCACTGGACTTATGTCAGCATCCGAACCAAACACACGCACACTGGAACCCAAATGCCACTCGATGGACTTACATCGACTTCCAAGCACACAACAACACAACAAGTTAATAGGGAGTCGGGGACTCAGCCTATAACCGTCAAACACACAAACAGACAGACAGCAAATGCTAAGGAGTACGAGGACTCGAGCTTAGCAAAGGTCAGACAACACACACAAAAAGAAAAAGGGCCCGGAGAGATCAGCTCAATCTCCTGCCTACATACTTCATCTGGTATGAAGATCAGGGCGATGTAGTTCCCCTACGCAGGGACAAGGATCTAGCCTAACCAGATAACAGAGGGAGACACAACTCTAGGGAGACTACGACTCGAGCCTAGATGTTGTCATGCAAAGTCAACCTAAGTTAAGGTTTCTAGCTAAATGGCACAAGGGCCAACCTATCCTGAACAGACACAGGAAAAAGCAAAGTCTCGATTGCAACTAGGGCAAGAGAAGGGGGATGTCTCAATCACAACAGGGGTGAGAGAAAAGAGTTAGATGTTAGTGGTTAGTCAAACTCGGCAAGACATCGCGTCTCGTGCCTACGTATCTCATCTGAACATGAGAATCAGAGTTGCCGTAGTTCGGCTGAACAGTTCTAAGCATGGCTCACACAGGAAGCAAGCCACACAGACTTGACTTGCACAGGAAGCAAGTCAAGCACAACCTACCTTGCACAAGGGCAAGTCTAAGCTAAACCTAGAGAGGCAAAGCAAACAGGCAATCACAATCACAAGAAGCACACTCTATATGCATACAAGAGGCTCAAGCAAAAGGTTAGGCACTAGGGCCAACTGGAATAGGGTAAGTGTGCTCTTAACCTTGCCATTGAGAGGCTAAGGTGAAGCAGATGAAAAGGAGATGAGGGGTGTGCCTCATTGCTTCTATCCCTGATTAGGGAGAGCATTAAATAATAGAAAGTGGGGGAGTTCAGAAAGATGGAACTCTTTCCCCATTATTGACTCGATAGATCTTGGGTTTTTATCTCAATGCTTCAACCATGTAATGGGAGCAAAGAGAGGACACACTGAATAGTGGGGGATAGATTGCTTATCCCTACCTTCCACCAATTGCCTCAAATGAGGACTTTTCCTGCTTAGGACAAATATAAACACACACAAGCATTGCCTCTTAAGGAGGACTTCAGACAGTTTGCCCGGTCAAATAACAGACCGGGTCTCCAGACTACATGAAGAAGAAAGGTTTATACCTCAAAGCAAATGCTAAATAGCAAAGCAAGCAACTAAAGCAACTAAAGTGTACCTGAAAAAGTCAAACTTATTAGTAAACAAGTCAACAGTTCAAACCAAAAGGAAATGAATAAACAGTCAACCACAGAAGGTCAACTGTGCAAAGCAAGACTCAAACACATGAGTCAAACCTACAAAACAAAGGTTAGTACATGATATGTAATCAAAACCAATCACATTTGTATGATCTCAATGGCAATGGTGCTCAACCTGAAACAGGAACTCAATAGTAAGCACAGAAGACCACTAGGACTAGCCTAGGGTCAAAGATGAAAGAAAAAGTCAAGGCAGCAAGAAAAAGTCAACCCAAACCAAGTTTAAACATTCAAGAAGCATTCTCAATTGGATTCATAATTATATCATGCATCATGGTCATTTCATATGCAAAAGGATGCAAAGCATGGCAAGAGAAGCATACAAAAGTCAACAGCAAAGACTTCATTCAAAAGTCAATTCAAACATTTTCAAAAATTATGAAATAAATCACACTCAATCCTAACATCTAACATAGAAAGCATGTCAAATTTCATGGTATTTGGATGAGAGGAAGGCAGTCAAGTAAAATCATGAAGTCAAACCAAATTCAAGTAAGCATGGTGAAAGTCAACAAGCATAGGTCAACTTCAAAAAATCATATCAATTTGAAAACAGAAGAGAAATGAATGAGATTAACACCAATGCAAAGCTCAAGGAGTCTAATTATCACATATGAAATTTCAAGGTCATACAATGTGATGTGAGAATTTCACAAAAGATTTGGCAATGTATAGCACAAAAAGTCAACAAATGACCAAGTATGGAAGAAAATTCTCAATCAAATGGAAAACAGCAAGATTAATTCCAAGAAAATTCATACACAAACTAGACATGTAAAGGATCATTCATGCAAAATTTGGGATCAATTGGATGTAAGGAAGTATGTGAACAAAAATTGGGAAAATACATGATCATGGTATAGCACCAAATGTAACACATAACTTCAGAAAATTATAACTCTCAATCCACAAATGATAAATGCACAAACTTTATATGGAAATGAAGGTCAATGTGTCTAGTTTCACCACAAAAAATTTCAAGCTCATTGGATGCAACATGGGTATTTCACAATTGAAATGGCAAAGGGTGTCATTTTGGCATACATGTTGGGAAAACAATTATCATTTAAAATCCAGCCACTGAAAAATTAATTAAAATTCACAATAAAATAGAGGACACATTCATGAACATGAGGAAAAAATTTCAAGATTTTTGGATGAAATGTGAAAGAGAAATAAATTGTGGAAGTTGGATGAAATTATGGATGCAATATGAACAAAATAGCATGAACTAGTGGTCAAACCAAGGTCAACCGTGGCAAATGTGTAATTCTGAGCTCACTAATCAAAGCTGTGCGTTTTGGCAAGGCAAAACGAAATGTTTTCATTGGTCCTCAGCCAATGAAACAGTGATCTTGCCAATCATCTCAAATTTTCTGGTTTTCACATAAACCCTTGGGGTTTCCAACATGGCAAAGGCATTGGCAACAACAGCAGCACACAAACTCAACCAGCAACAACATTCATCAACCAATGTCCATCATCATATCGAAATTTAAACATGGTAAACAGCAGGGGAGTGATACAAACATGTTCATGCATACCTAGCTAGCAACAAACCAACACACATTCATGCAAAATTTGGGCAAATTCATCATAACAGCAGCAGGGCATTCATGATATCTCCAACATTCAACATTAATCATGAAATTCAAAAAACATCAGGCAGAAACAGGGCATTGGTGTAGTAACCTTCATGCAACCTCAAGCAAACAACATGACAGTAGTAATGCTCTTCAATGCAAATATATTATACACAACAAAACCAAGACAAACATGAGAGACTTCTAGGCATGAGTTTAAAGTTTAAACACAACAGCAGGGTATATGCAGCAATGGTATGTCAAATTCAATAGCAGACCAAACACAATGTAATAGCATAGCCATGAAATCAATCACATAATCACAAGCAATAACATCAGCCAAACTTGTGCATACATAAAGTCATGATTTATGGAAAGGACCAGGGTTTCAACTACAGCAGCATGCACCATCATTATTCAAACAGCAATCACCAAATCATGAACAACATCATCCAACAATAAAATATGGCCATGAGCATTTATCATCATGCAATCCTAGCTAACAGCAAGACAACATAAGCATGAGGAATTTTTCTGGACAAATCCATGATTCAAGCATAACAGCAGGGCATTAGCAGCATCAATTTCATGGTTCATCAATCATCATGTCATCATCATTATAACACAAAATTTGAGCAAGCAATCACAACAGCAGGGTATATGAAATACTTCATGCAACATGAGTAACAACAATAGCCAATCCTCATAAGAACAAGATTTCTGTAAAAAGCCAGCATCAATTTCAGTAGCATTCATCAATTCAACTCCATGGTTCAACAATCATCCAATAAGTTTTCGAGCAAAAACACACAAGGGCATGGCATAATGACCATCAAGCAATATCAATCATCAACCAAACAAGCATTAGCCATGAGAAAAATCTGGACAGAATTAGGGTTTCAAGATAACAGCATGATCATCATCTTCATGTAAGCATGAAAAATCAAAATGCTCAGAAATGCAAACTAAACACACTAATAGCTTCAACACACACCAGGCAACAAGAAAATAGCAATGGTCTTCATTGAATCCACCACAAATGAGCAAATCGAAGGAACATAACTTCAAGCATGAAAAAAGAAAACCATGTTTCTCTCAGCATAACCAAATCATTTCAAGCAAATGAACATTCATTAGAATCAGCATCATGTAATCTATCTAAAGCATATCATGGCATGGTAAAAGAAGGAGGTCGAATTGCTTACTTGTTTTTGAAGACAATGTGAAACAGGGTTGTGTTGAGTGATTCAGAGCAAAACAGATGACCACACAACTACTAAATGATGGATGATGGAGCTTTTTCACCTTAAGAATACCTGGAACTCTTCACAGCTCGAAATGCCATTAGTGGTTCTTGAAGGAAACAGAGCAACAGGCCATGCTACAGTTGAGGTTTGGTGGTTCAAAGGGGCTCCAAAGATGGTCCAGATGAAGGAATGATGGAGAAGGGCTCGAGGGTTTTTATTGTTTTGCTCTGAAAATCTCAATCTGCAAAATTGCAAGAAGGAGAGGATATGTATTTTCTGTGTGGTGGCTGTCAAGAACTAGGGTAGAAATGTGACAGAAGAAAGCTTATAAGGGTCTGTTTATCCTCCTTAATCCATGTTGTAAGCTAGTTTAATGTTAATGCTCTCATTTGCAAAGTTGCTAAACTTGAGCATGTGGAAATGGGGGTGTAGTGGCTGCACGATTTTGGGCTTTGGCAAGGCTGGAAACAGACCAAGTTTTGCTGTTTTGGTTGTACACCTGAAAAGCTGTACTGGTTTTGCTTTTTGAAACTTAATGCATTTGCCAAGTTTGTGCAGAAAATGGAAATGGAGGTGTATTTGTCTGCACGAATTTGGGCTTGAAAGGCTGCTAGTGGCTTTTGCTTGTGCTGTTTTATGTTGCTGAAGGTTTGCTGTCCTTGTTGTACTCTCTTAAAGCCAATTGCCATTTTTTCAAGTTTTTGCATTTTGGTCACAATGATGGTGTAATGGTGGTATGGCTATGATTTTAGGCTTGGAGCAAATCACAAATGATATATGGAACATTTCCCAATTGGCCAAATAAAGAATCAAAAAGTCAAAGTTTGGTCAAACTTTGAATTTAAATGAAAAAGGTCCAAAAATGCCATTTTGATTGGCAAGGTTTTAGGTCATGAAATTTATATTTTTGGAAAGAGGATGAAAAATGTGGTTTGTAGGAAAAAACCCCACCAAATTTGGCCTTATGGTTTGGGAGATATGGCCCTTTGAAGTTCAAAAATTGATGAAAATGATTTGATCATATCTTGACAACCACACATGGGATTTGAGAGTTTTTGGACTTTTTGAAAATGGGAGAACAAGATCTTCAACTTTCATGTTGGGCAAAAATTCATTTGAAGCTTGTATCATGATGTAAGTTGAGGATCAAGAAGTTTCTATTTTTGGCAGTTGAAATTACAGGTCCAGTTTCTATTTTGGGAAATTTTCTGATTGGCTTCAAATTCTTCCATGATGTTAATTGCCATGACATATGAGGCCTATTAGGACATGAATAAGCTCCTTCAAATCATTTCTATCCATCAAATCCAAAGAATCAACCACAGTTGACCAACTTTGACTTTCTAGGGTTTTGGACTTGACTGTGCACTTCTGATGAATTCCAAACCCTAGTTCCTTGAGATTTTGACTTCAAATGATGTCCCAAGACATATGAACTCTTGATTATTGACCATGGTGCCCAAATTCCACAAGAATGGCCACCATCCACTGCTTTGACTGATTGTTGACTTTTTAGGGTTTCTGCCTGGCTATGCATTGACTGCTGACCTCTGAGCCTTCCACCCTTGACTTGAACACTTCAAAAAGACCCCCAAGGCATGTGAGCTTGTTGGACAAACCCTAGGGCCTTGATTCCTTGAGAAACAACTTTGCTTGATTGGTTGACTGATCTCCTGATCAGTTTGACCTAGTTCTTGCTTGCTTGCTCTTGAGGCAACTGGGAACAATGCAAATGCTATGCAATGTACCATGATATGCTATGACCTAATATGAAATGGTATGTATAATGATAGGTGCAAATTTGAGGTGCTACAGCTGCCCCTATTCAATCAGCTGGGAACCCGAATGGATGAGAGCAACGGCTGTCAGACTTTCAGGGTAAACAGGGATTGAATACTAAGAACCGTAGAAATTTGCACCGACTGGGATCCACCAATGGAAACGTTCACTGGGATTTGATTCTTATTACTGGTTTTTTTTTTTTTTTTTTTTTTTTTTTTTTTTTTTTTATGTTTTCAAAAGGTACGGCCACATCCAGACATCGCAATGACGATGAATGGGAAAAGAAATCACAACTAGATGCCAACGGACAATCTAGGAAACACTCAACGTTCACCAAGGCCGACGGAGAGGTAAATCCACAGGGGAACAGGTACAACTAGACGTCATAGGACGAATAGGAAGACTCACGTTTATCGACACCAACGGAGAGGAGGAAAACTCAGCCAGACGTCATAGGACGAAAGGGAGACTCACGTTTATCGACACCAACGGAGAGGAGGAAAAACTCAACCAGACGTCATAGGACGAAAGGTAGACTCACGTTTATCGACACCAACGGAGAGGAGGAAAACTTCAACCAGACGTCATAGGACGAAAGGTAGACTCACGTTTATCGACACCAACGGAGAGGAGGAAAACTTCAACCAGACGTCATAGGACGAAAGGTAGACTCACGTTTATCGACACCAACGGAGAGGAGGAAAACTTCAACCAGACGTCATAGGACGAAAGGTAGACTCACGTTTATCGACACCAACGGAGAGGAGGAAAACTTCAACCAGACGTCATAGGACGAAAGGTAGACTCACGTTTATCGACACCAACGGAGAGGAGGAAAACTTCAACCAGACGTCATAGGACGAAAGGTAGACTCACGTTTATCGACACCAACGGAGAGGAGGAAAACTTCACTAGGGAAGGGAGGGCGACGTTATGAACATCGAAAAAGGATGTTTACCGACATCAAAAGAAGACCAGACACTTACGCATGACTGGAAATCACCGAAGGATGGTGTTTACCGACACCAAAGAAGACCAGACACTTACGCGTGACTGGAAATCACCGACGGATGGTGTTTACCGACACCAAAGAAGACCAGACACTTACGCATGACTGGAAATCACCGAAGGATGGTGTTTACCGACACCAAAGAAGACCAGACACTTACGCATGACTGGAAATCACCGAAAGATGGTGTTTACCGACACCAAAGAAGACCAGACACTTACGCATGACTGGAAATCACCGACGGATGGTGTTTACCGACACCAAAGAAGACCAGACACTTACGCATGACTGGAAATCACCGACGGATGGTGTTTACCGACACCAAAGAAACAACACACGCGGGTGCTGACGGGGTATTGATATTTACAAGATGACTAAGCAAGGCTGAACACTTGCAGGGGGTCTCACTGGGGAGAAACAGGCTTTCCTGTCACCATCGGGTGAGGAAAGAAACCTCTGTCACCATCGGGTGAGGAAATAAACCTCTGTGGGGAGAGTCAATTCTGAAATGCTGCCTGGAGCAACTGTAGCAAATGCGTTGTACAGGTTGAACAAAAAATCCGTCTCTGCAGGGGATACGGTCTGATGGGGTTTCGAACACATGAATGCATATGTTTGAATTTTTCTATAGCGTAATGCTCCATTTAGGAATGGAAATGCTACGCGATTTTTTTGAAGATGCAATGATCACTACATGCAAAATGCAAATGAACCCTGGCTAGGGAGCCAAAAAGATCAGACATTCCAACTCTGTGGGGACACTCTGACTGAGGAAACTCTGCGGGGAACTCTGCTTGGGGGAATAGCAAAGCGACTTCACTGGGAAGAAGACCCAACCAATCCTCGGATAGGATAAACTCTGCTTGGAGAATATCTGTTATTCCGCTGGGGGTGACCCATGCCGACTATAGGTAGAATCAACTCAGCCGGGGATGCAAACATCAGTCTACTATAGGAACTCGTCCAATCCACGGGTAGGATGAACTCTGCTGGAGTGAATAATTCTACTCTACTAGGGACGACCCAACCAATCCATATGTAGGAGAATTACTGCTGGAGATGTATTTCACTGAAACCCGCTCCACTCGGGGATCTATCTGAGAGAATGTCGGATTACTGGGACGTCAATCCACCGGATACTGAATCTTCAAAGAAAAACACCCGTGCTGGTGGAGAGGAAGACTGGCCTGCTGGAGAGGCGAAAGTTGAAGTCTTCAGTAAACACTCTGCTAGGGGAGCTGCCCCACAATTATGTCCGAAACAGCAAACTTGCTGGGGATGCCCCACGATAGGGCTCAAACAGCACTCTACTGGGGATGCCCCACAATAGAGCTAACAGGGATTTGGAGGAAGAATCCGTACCGCCGGGAACATGAAGATGAACAACTTCAAACAACACTGCATCGGGCAACTTCACTGAGGAGAGACCATGCGAGGTTCTGCAGGAAAAAAGATACAGTCATGCTCGAGATACGAACAATTGTCTTACCTGTTGGTAATCATACCACCCTCGGGAGAGCACTGCGGATCTCCTAAGTATTCTTCCATCATTGTGAATGTTCACTTTGTTTAAGAACAGTTTTTTTTGAAAAATTTGTTTATTTTAAAAACAATGATACTTTATCAATTAAAACATGCAAAACATTTGTTGAGTTGAAAACAAATAAGAGTGCAAATAATTGGATAAAAGCTCAAATCGATGTGATGGAATGGTAGTCTGCAAAGGGCGAGACTCCATAGATCTGTACAAGTTTGAAATCGGTGATGTATATTGGAGAGGGCTACATTGAACATAATGACCTTTCCTCTACCATTCTGAATTTTCGATGTATTCAAAGCTTCAGTCGACGACGAATCGAGAATCCCTGACGGATGACAGATATAGAGCACAGTCTTGTCAAGATGCAGTTACTTGCCAAATCCCTAATTTTTGCCTAGATTGCCCCAGTGTGAGGTGTTCAATCTAGCGGGATGCGAATTCTCTTTTTTTTCAATGTCTCTAACTTTTGCCTGGATCGCCCTTTCGGGTTTTCAATCCACCGAGACGCTCCTTTTTTGCCTAAGTCGCCCTTTGGGGTGTTCGACTTATCGAGCTTTTTGCTTTTTTGTTTTAGGCGAAGTATTTCTTGACTGCATCAGAGTTCCCAGAACGAGTGAACTTCCATCCATTGTTGTAAGTGTCAAAGCACTGCCTGAAGAGGCTCTTTTGAAAACATATGGACTTTCATAGCTTGGAGTTCGCTTGCCCCTGGAATCGGGCACGAAAGACAAGACTTTCTTGAGCACAAAGTCACCTTCTCGGAACACACGAGGCTTGACCTTCTTGTTTAATGCTTTTTCACTCTCTGCTGATACGACTGACCATGACACATGGCAGTTGATCTTTTCCTTTCGATCGAATTCAGCATCAGCCAACTTGGGACTTTGAGGGTGCTATTTTTCTTTTGTTTTTTTCTTTTGATTTTGCTTTTGATTTATTTTTTTTTTATTTGATTAGGTTTTGCACCCTCCTCTTTCTTTTTTTTCTTTTTTTTTCTTGATTTTTCTTTTTTTTGATTAATGCCCCAGTTGGCTGTTCTGCTGATTCTCGAGATGCAGCTGAGTGATCTTCTTTTCTTTCCCAAGAAGTCGGGAAGTCTCGTCAGGAATCCCTTCAACATCATCTTCGTCCGCTTCGAATACAGGGAATTCAAAATTGGGAGATGACGTCCGATCACTATGTTCAATGGGTTTAAGAAACAACCTGCATAATGATTTTGATATGAAAAGCTTTTTGAAAAACAAACAAGACAATCGTTATGCAGATGAAAAGATTGCTTTTATTCTTGTTTTTTAAGGTTTTTTTTTTGTGATCACCAATTTCATGCAAAAAGCGAAAAGGGAAAACAATTGGAAAAACAAATGTTTTAACATGAATTTATTTGAATGAAAATATCATTGCACAAAATGTTGCCAACAATGCCATCACTTCTCCTTTTGGCATGGGAGAAGGGCTTTTAAACAAAGTGATTATTACAGAGACTTATGAACAGCTGTAGGAAAGCCCACAGCGACCCAATTGTGATAGATCCCACCAGGGATGACAACTGTCGATATCTCTTGCATCAGCAGCTTCTGGTTTCTGAACAACCCTTCGGAAGAAAAGTCGGCGCCAGCCCAGGACTTGTTATCTTCAAACTTGATTAGCATTGGGACCTAAGTCTTCCAAGATCAGAATACCTGACCTCACAAGGTCTTGAACCTTCACCTTCAGCTGAAAGCAGCTATCTACATCATGACCAGGAGCACCCGAGTGATACACACAATGCTGTTCAGGTCTATACCACCACCGAGGGTTGACGGGAATGGGCGGCGGGTCTCTGGGAGTAATCAAGTTCCGCTCTAACAGAGAGGGATACAGTTCGGCGTAGGACGTGGGGATTGGATCAAAAATGATCTTCTTCCTCTCATTACTTGTACCAGCTTGATTACCATTGTGAGGCTGAGAAGCCTGCTGCTGAGGACGATGTTGCTGACGCTGATGCTGCTGAGCTGGTCTTCTCTGTTGCTGTTGAGGTTGAGTTGCTGGAATAGTCACAGCAGTGGCCTGACGATACTGTCCTCCGTTTGCACTCCTCCGATGGTGCACAGCATTTGTTTCACTTTCTCCCCTTTTGGGTGCCCCAGAGGATGGCTTCTTAGAACCGGAAGAACTTGAAGAGCCAGGATGGCGAACCGGAGCGCGGGTTGCTCTGACATTAACAGTCTCTGCAGCAAGAGGCTGTTCACTGATTCTGATCCCCTTCAATTCATCACCCACGGCACAATCATCGACGAGAATAGTGACAGCAGCATTCTCATGAACGGATACATCCACTGGTGGAGCACAGTGGACTGGTAGAATCACGGCTTCCAGTCTCTGGGCTAAGGCACGCAGCTCCTCTTGCCCCTGAACAACTCCTTGCATCGTTGTTATGAACTGGGCCATGTTTGCCCTCATCTCAGCCAACTCGGCTTGAACCTGGTCCATACTCCTCTGTTGATTGAGCCTGGTTGAAAACCGGTGTGGTCTTTGATCAGCTATCCTGCCTGACAAAGGGACCGGAGTGAGAAGACAGCACAAGAACACCTGTTATGCAAATGATATGAGTATGATGTTAAATGATGCGTATGATGCACATGATATGCTCATTTCTCAGGCATTCAAAGAGCCTGACCCATCCTCAAAAGATGGCAACCTGCAGCAACAAGAGAACAACAGATACAAGGAAAAAATGAACAACAGGGAAATGCTGATAGCCTTATATATACATAAGGGTAGAAAAGTCATACAACCAAGATCAGCAGAATATTCTCAAAGTACAAAGAAAAAGAATCCCATCCAACAAGCCTGGAGGTGATTCTCAACAAAAAAAACAAACAAAGATACAGTCTACGGCAGACGGTCTTCTGGAATGAGGGTCTTCAGGTAATGACACTGGTCTATCAACAGTGAGCATTCTGAACAATCTGGTAGGGGAGTGATCTTCTCCTTCAATTGTCTTCTAAGTTCTAAGACTTCTCCTCCAAGATACTCCTCTGACTTCTGTCTCAACTCCATCTCTTTCTTCAACTGAGCGTCTTTGTCTTTGAGTTGCTTCTCCAAGTCTCTGATCTTCTTTTGGTAGTTGACTTCTGCTCTCTGCAGTCTCAGACATTCCCTATGCTCTGTATCCAACATAGATTCCATCTCCTCATATGACCTCTTTTTCCCCCTTGCTCTACCAGCATCCTCTCCTTGCACTTCCCTGAGTTGATGGGCCAAGTGCAGCTTATCAGCTTTAGCCTTGTACAGTTCCATCTGAGTGTCTTGCTCTTTTTCTCTCAGACGACGACTCTCCATCAATGCTTGCTTATAGTGCTCAGCAGGCACACTATCAGCAAGTACCAAGGGTGGTTGCTCTTGCAACGGCTCCATCCTATCGTAGGGAAGCAGCAAAGTTTCCACTCTCCTCTTTACCCAATCGGTGTAATCGGGCATGGCTATGGCAAACTTTTTCCCTAAGACGGATCCATCCTTCACTCCAACATCTCTCCAGGCTTTCCCTATCTGCTCCAACTTAGCAGGGTCATCCTTCTTCTCAAAACAGAAACTCTCAGCTATCTCAGCTTCGAGCGGTCTTCTACACATGACAAACCCTAGCTGGCGAAGGGAGAGAACTGGGTTGTAGTTGATGCAACCCTTGGTCCCTACGAGTGGCACGCCCCGGAATTCGCCACAGCTTAAGATAACATCCTTCACATCCATCCGGTACGACTGCCACCTGATGTCGTAGGAAGTGAGCGACATGACCCTCTGAGTCCACTTCAGAGTGCTCTGGGTATCCACAAATGGTCCACTAGCTGGCAGAAGAGACATGAACCATTTAAACAGAAGAGGTAGACAACATCTAATGGCTCCACCCTTACCATGCCTACTGTGGATGGCATAGTAAGTGTCTGCTAAGAGAGTGGGGACTGGATTCCCTCTGATGAAGATACTGATGGCAGTATGATCAATGAAATTCGGCATACTGGGAAACAAGATGATCCCATAGATCATAGCAGCTAGCTGTGCATGAAAAACTTCCCAATTACCCTTATCTGCTTCAGCTCTGGCTACTCTCAACAGAAACTTCAATGGCAGACCTACAACCTCCCCACAGGGCTTCCAATTCTTACCAACCTCCTCAATACTCAACCGGAGAGCTCTGGCAATCAATCTGAAGTCGACCTCCTTTGGGACGTCCAAGAAGGGAGTCTGATGCTGTACTGGGATACTCAACAGGATAGAATACTCCTCGAGAGTAGGTGCTAGCTGATAATCCTGGAAAGTGAAGCATCTGAGCTCTGGATCATAAAACTGTAGTAATGTCTGCAGAGGCACTGGATCCACTACCGTCTTCAGCACTGTCAGGATGTCTCCATACCGCCCAACAAAACTCTTCAATCGGTCGTCTGTCACGAGGCTACCCAACTCAACTAGCGGAGTCAACGGCTCACGGTGGAAACTGTAGGAACAGGTCTTCCGCTTCAGCTCAGGAACTGTTGCCATCTCTATCAGTAGACAAGCTCGGGAATGTACCTGAGAAATGATATGCATGCAGAGATTAGTTTTTTCTTTTTTTTTTTAAGGTTTTTTTTTTTTTTTTTTTCAATTTCTTTCAATGCGTTTCTTTTGAAAAATAAATATGCTATGATGCACATGATGCAGACACGGCTGGCTGGTTGTGCAAACTCTGACTAGGTCGAAGCTTCAGTCGGAATCAGAACATAAATCCAACTTAGGGTTAACTGATCACACTGTCTGAACAGAAAGTCACCATCAGAACCAATAGTCACCAACGGTACCTGTAATGAATAACCCTTCCCCACTCACGGGTGTAGTCTAGGCCAGGGTAAAGCTGAGAGAAACGCAGCATAAATAACCTTCCGCGGAAATACTATCATATACACACCCGAAGTATGTAACGACAGTATCCCACCAGGGTCTGAACTGCTCGTGATATCAATGTTCCGCTAAGTGGCGCCATACCACCCGCTTCCCATGAACCACTCTATTCCTAGGTATCCTAGATTTCACTCACGGTCTGGGTATTGGACCTTTTACCTCAACTGACTCCCCCCACACAGAGAAAAACAGACAACCAGCCAGTAATGAATAATGAATATGAATGCAAACATCCATGCACACAATCAATGCAAACAATAAATGTACATATATACAATGAATGCAATAAAATACAACAAGCAGAAAGCAACCAAAACCCTAATCCTAGAGAGCGCTAGGAGAGACTCGCTCAGGGAAGATGGACCAGCATAGGTCAACTTCTCTATATCCCCAGCAGAGTCGCCAGCTGTCGCATCGCGCGAAAAACCGGCGGGAAAAGAAAGAAACAACAGAGCCGCCACCGTGCGTTATTTATCCCAAAAAGAGGGAAAGGAAACGCTCGAAGTAAACCTAGGAAAGAACATGGTCTCGCGACCAAAGAGAAATGGGTTCGGGAGTCGGTTATGCGAAGGGAAGGTGTTAGGCACCCTACGCATCCGTAGTACTCTACGGGATCCACGCACAAAAGGAAGGATAAATGGTTGCTAAACACTGTTCAAACACACACACACTGGCTGAAAGAAACGAAAGAGACTGACTGAAACTGACTCGGCAGGATATCGCATCCTGGGCCTACTTAGTCTATCAGACATAGACATCAGAGTCGAAGTAGTTCGGACTGGGGAAACGACACATGCTCGCTAGGATATCGTATCCTATGCATACGTATCTTCTCGGACGAGAGAAGAATCAGAGCATTCGTAGCTCGGCTGACACGCACACAAACAAACAAGACACAGGCAAACGTGGAGCCCGACTGCCAATCACTGGACTTATGTCAGCATCCGAATCAAACACACGCACACTGGAACCCAAATGCCACTCGATGGACTTACATCGACTTCCAAGCACACAACAACACAACAAGTTAATAGGGAGTCGGGGACTCAGCCTATAACCGTCAAACACACAAACAGACAGACAGCAAATGCTAAGGAGTACGAGGACTCGAGCTTAGCAAAGGTCAGACAACACACACAAAAAGAAAAAGGGCCCGGAGAGATCAGCTCAATCTCCTGCCTACATACTTCATCTGGTATGAAGATCAGGGCGATGTAGTTCCCCTACGCAGGGACAAGGATCTAGCCTAACCAGATAACAGAGGGAGACACAACTCTAGGGAGACTACGACTCGAGCCTAGATGTTGTCATGCAAAGTCAACCTAAGTTAAGGTTTCTAGCTAAATGGCACAAGGGCCAACCTATCCTGAACAGACACAGGAAAAAGCAAAGTCTCGATTGCAACTAGGGCAAGAGAAGGGGGATGTCTCAATCACAACAGGGGTGAGAGAAAAGAGTTAGATGTTAGTGGTTAGTCAAACTCGGCAAGACATCGCGTCTCGTGCCTACGTATCTCATCTGAACATGAGAATCAGAGTTGCCGTAGTTCGGCTGAACAGTTCTAAGCATGGCTCACACAGGAAGCAAGCCACACAGACTTGACTTGCACAGGAAGCAAGTCAAGCACAACCTACCTTGCACAAGGGCAAGTCTAAGCTAAACCTAGAGAGGCAAAGCAAACAGGCAATCACAATCACAAGAAGCACACTCTATATGCATACAAGAGGCTCAAGCAAAAGGTTAGGCACTAGGGCCAACTGGAATAGGGTAAGTGTGCTCTTAACCTTGCCATTGAGAGGCTAAGGTGAAGCAGATGAAAAGGAGATGAGGGGTGTGCCTCATTGCTTCTATCCCTGATTAGGGAGAGCATTAAATAATAGAAAGTGGGGGAGTTCAGAAAGATGGAACTCTTTCCCCATTATTGACTCGATAGATCTTGGGTTTTTATCTCAATGCTTCAACCATGTAATGGGAGCAAAGAGAGGACACACTGAATAGTGGGGGATAGATTGCTTATCCCTACCTTCCACCAATTGCCTCAAATGAGGACTTTTCCTGCTTAGGACAAATATAAACACACACAAGCATTGCCTCTTAAGGAGGACTTCAGACAGTTTGCCCGGTCAAATAACAGACCGGGTCTCCAGACTACATGAAGAAGAAAGGTTTATACCTCAAAGCAAATGCTAAATAGCAAAGCAAGCAACTAAAGCAACTAAAGTGTACCTGAAAAAGTCAAACTTATTAGTAAACAAGTCAACAGTTCAAACCAAAAGGAAATGAATAAACAGTCAACCACAGAAGGTCAACTGTGCAAAGCAAGACTCAAACACATGAGTCAAACCTACAAAACAAAGGTTAGTACATGATATGTAATCAAAACCAATCACATTTGTATGATCTCAATGGCAATGGTGCTCAACCTGAAACAGGAACTCAATAGTAAGCACAGAAGACCACTAGGACTAGCCTAGGGTCAAAGATGAAAGAAAAAGTCAAGGCAGCAAGAAAAAGTCAACCCAAACCAAGTTTAAACATTCAAGAAGCATTCTCAATTGGATTCATAATTATATCATGCATCATGGTCATTTCATATGCAAAAGGATGCAAAGCATGGCAAGAGAAGCATACAAAAGTCAACAGCAAAGACTTCATTCAAAAGTCAATTCAAACATTTTCAAAAATTATGAAATAAATCACACTCAATCCTAACATCTAACATAGAAAGCATGTCAAATTTCATGGTATTTGGATGAGAGGAAGGCAGTCAAGTAAAATCATGAAGTCAAACCAAATTCAAGTAAGCATGGTGAAAGTCAACAAGCATAGGTCAACTTCAAAAAATCATATCAATTTGAAAACAGAAGAGAAATGAATGAGATTAACACCAATGCAAAGCTCAAGGAGTCTAATTATCACATATGAAATTTCAAGGTCATACAATGTGATGTGAGAATTTCACAAAAGATTTGGCAATGTATAGCACAAAAAGTCAACAAATGACCAAGTATGGAAGAAAATTCTCAATCAAATGGAAAACAGCAAGATTAATTCCAAGAAAATTCATACACAAACTAGACATGTAAAGGATCATTCATGCAAAATTTGGGATCAATTGGATGTAAGGAAGTATGTGAACAAAAATTGGGAAAATACATGATCATGGTATAGCACCAAATGTAACACATAACTTCAGAAAATTATAACTCTCAATCCACAAATGATAAATGCACAAACTTTATATGGAAATGAAGGTCAATGTGTCTAGTTTCACCACAAAAAATTTCAAGCTCATTGGATGCAACATGGGTATTTCACAATTGAAATGGCAAAGGGTGTCATTTTGGCATACATGTTGGGAAAACAATTATCATTTAAAATCCAGCCACTGAAAAATTAATTAAAATTCACAATAAAATAGAGGACACATTCATGAACATGAGGAAAAAATTTCAAGATTTTTGGATGAAATGTGAAAGAGAAATAAATTGTGGAAGTTGGATGAAATTATGGATGCAATATGAACAAAATAGCATGAACTAGTGGTCAAACCAAGGTCAACCGTGGCAAATGTGTAATTCTGAGCTCACTAATCAAAGCTGTGCGTTTTGGCAAGGCAAAACGAAATGTTTTCATTGGTCCTCAGCCAATGAAACAGTGATCTTGCCAATCATCTCAAATTTTCTGGTTTTCACATAAACCCTTGGGGTTTCCAACATGGCAAAGGCATTGGCAACAACAGCAGCACACAAACTCAACCAGCAACAACATTCATCAACCAATGTCCATCATCATATCGAAATTTAAACATGGTAAACAGCAGGGGAGTGATACAAACATGTTCATGCATACCTAGCTAGCAACAAACCAACACACATTCATGCAAAATTTGGGCAAATTCATCATAACAGCAGCAGGGCATTCATGATATCTCCAACATTCAACATTAATCATGAAATTCAAAAAACATCAGGCAGAAACAGGGCATTGGTGTAGTAACCTTCATGCAACCTCAAGCAAACAACATGACAGTAGTAATGCTCTTCAATGCAAATATATTATACACAACAAAACCAAGACAAACATGAGAGACTTCTAGGCATGAGTTTAAAGTTTAAACACAACAGCAGGGTATATGCAGCAATGGTATGTCAAATTCAATAGCAGACCAAACACAATGTAATAGCATAGCCATGAAATCAATCACATAATCACAAGCAATAACATCAGCCAAACTTGTGCATACATAAAGTCATGATTTATGGAAAGAACCAGGGTTTCAACTACAGCAGCATGCACCATCATTATTCAAACAGCAATCACCAAATCATGAACAACATCATCCAACAATAAAATATGGCCATGAGCATTTATCATCATGCAATCCTAGCTAACAGCAAGACAACATAAGCATGAGGAATTTTTCTGGACAAATCCATGATTCAAGCATAACAGCAGGGCATTAGCAGCATCAATTTCATGGTTCATCAATCATCATGTCATCATCATTATAACACAAAATTTGAGCAAGCAATCACAACAGCAGGGTATATGAAATACTTCATGCAACATGAGTAACAACAATAGCCAATCCTCATAAGAACAAGATTTCTGTAAAAAGCCAGCATCAATTTCAGTAGCATTCATCAATTCAACTCCATGGTTCAACAATCATCCAATAAGTTTTCGAGCAAAAACACACAAGGGCATGGCATAATGACCATCAAGCAATATCAATCATCAACCAAACAAGCATTAGCCATGAGAAAAATCTGGACAGAATTAGGGTTTCAAGATAACAGCATGATCATCATCTTCATGTAAGCATGAAAAATCAAAATGCTCAGAAATGCAAACTAAACACACTAATAGCTTCAACACACACCAGGCAACAAGAAAATAGCAATGGTCTTCATTGAATCCACCACAAATGAGCAAATCGAAGGAACATAACTTCAAGCATGAAAAAAGAAAACCATGTTTCTCTCAGCATAACCAAATCATTTCAAGCAAATGAACATTCATTAGAATCAGCATCATGTAATCTATCTAAAGCATATCATGGCATGGTAAAAGAAGGAGGTCGAATTGCTTACTTGTTTTTGAAGACAATGTGAAACAGGGTTGTGTTGAGTGATTCAGAGCAAAACAGATGACCACACAACTACTAAATGATGGATGATGGAGCTTTTTCACCTTAAGAATACCTGGAACTCTTCACAGCTCGAAATGCCATTAGTGGTTCTTGAAGGAAACAGAGCAACAGGCCATGCTACAGTTGAGGTTTGGTGGTTCAAAGGGGCTCCAAAGATGGTCCAGATGAAGGAATGATGGAGAAGGGCTCGAGGGTTTTTATTGTTTTGCTCTGAAAATCTCAATCTGCAAAATTGCAAGAAGGAGAGGATATGTATTTTCTGTGTGGTGGCTGTCAAGAACTAGGGTAGAAATGTGACAGAAGAAAGCTTATAAGGGTCTGTTTATCCTCCTTAATCCATGTTGTAAGCTAGTTTAATGTTAATGCTCTCATTTGCAAAGTTGCTAAACTTGAGCATGTGGAAATGGGGGTGTAGTGGCTGCACGATTTTGGGCTTTGGCAAGGCTGGAAACAGACCAAGTTTTGCTGTTTTGGTTGTACACCTGAAAAGCTGTACTGGTTTTGCTTTTTGAAACTTAATGCATTTGCCAAGTTTGTGCAGAAAATGGAAATGGAGGTGTATTTGTCTGCACGAATTTGGGCTTGAAAGGCTGCTAGTGGCTTTTGCTTGTGCTGTTTTATGTTGCTGAAGGTTTGTTGTCCTTGTTGTACTCTCTTAAAGCCAATTGCCATTTTTTCAAGTTTTTGCATTTTGGTCACAATGATGGTGTAATGGTGGTATGGCTATGATTTTAGGCTTGGAGCAAATCACAAATGATATATGGAACATTTCCCAATTGGCCAAATAAAGAATCAAAAAGTCAAAGTTTGGTCAAACTTTGAATTTAAATGAAAAAGGTCCAAAAATGCCATTTTGATTGGCAAGGTTTTAGGTCATGAAATTTATATTTTTGGAAAGAGGATGAAAAATGTGGTTTGTAGGAAAAAACCCCACCAAATTTGGCCTTATGGTTTGGGAGATATGGCCCTTTGAAGTTCAAAAATTGATGAAAATGATTTGATCATATCTTGACAACCACACATGGGATTTGAGAGTTCTTGGACTTTTTGAAAATGGGAGAACAAGATCTTCAACTTTCATGTTGGGCAAAAATTCATTTGAAGCTTGTATCATGATGTAAGTTGAGGATCAAGAAGTTTCTATTTTTGGCAGTTGAAATTACAGGTCCAGTTTCTATTTTGGGAAATTTTCTGATTGGCTTCAAATTCTTCCATGATGTTAATTGCCATGACATATGAGGCCTATTAGGACATGAATAAGCTCCTTCAAATCATTTCTATCCATCAAATCCAAAGAATCAACCACAGTTGACCAACTTTGACTTTCTAGGGTTTTGGACTTGACTGTGCACTTCTGATGAATTCCAAACCCTAGTTCCTTGAGATTTTGACTTCAAATGATGTCCCAAGACATATGAACTCTTGATTATTGACCATGGTGCCCAAATTCCACAAGAATGGCCACCATCCACTGCTTTGACTGATTGTTGACTTTTTAGGGTTTCTGCCTGGCTATGCATTGACTGCTGACCTCTGAGCCTTCCACCCTTGACTTGAACACTTCAAAAAGACCCCCAAGGCATGTGAGCTTGTTGGACAAACCCTAGGGCCTTGATTCCTTGAGAAACAACTTTGCTTGATTGGTTGACTGATCTCCTGATCAGTTTGACCTAGTTCTTGCTTGCTTGCTCTTGAGGCAACTGGGAACAATGCAAATGCTATGCAATGTACCAGGATATGCTATGACCTAATATGAAATGGTATGTATAATGATAGGTGCAAATTTGAGGTGCTACAAATTGCCATTTCAATTTTTATATATTTACAAATGATATAATAAGTTCCTTGGAAATAAAAATAATCAAACATTGCATTTCATGCATCATTTGCATAAGCAGGTTTTTGCCAGGTGTCTGATTGGTGTTCTTCTGTGATTTAGCCAAGCTGACTCATTGGTACAACACTCGAGCCAATCGTCCAAAGATCATGGAACACCTTGAGCAAGAGAACCGAGACTTGAAAGAGGAGATTGCCCGACTGAATTCCATGATGGAGTCAGTTCTTGCTTCCCAGAGCCAAGCTTCTCTAACTCCTGCAACTCCTCCCGCGAGGACTATCATTTCTGAAGTGGTAACCTCTACTATGCCTGCTACCACCGTCCACTTCGCTTTGAATCTGCCTGCTAGATTCCCTTGGGGAATGCCATCTAATTTTATGCCAGAGGGTTTCGCTCCCACTTTTGCTTCCATGCCGGCATCTAGCCCGGTCATGTCTATGCCACCTCCCATTGTGCACACTTTTCCGCGTGTAGAAGACACCATCTATCACTCCGAGCCATCTGAGGGCCCGAATGTCTATGAGAAGATGGATGAGATGAAAGACCAATTCCTTGAGCTACGCAAGGATTTGAAAATGCTGAGAGGCAAAGATCTATTTGGGAAGAGTGTTGTTGAACTATGCTTAGTGCCCGATGTGAAAATTCCAGTAAAATTCAAAGTGCCTGACTTTGAGAAGTATAAGGGAAACTCTTGTCCACTCAGTCATCTTGTGATGTATGCCCACAAGATGTCAACCCAGACAGATAATGACCAGTTACTGATTTACTATTTCCAGGATAGCCTGACAGGTGCTGCACTTCGTTGGTATATGGGGTTAGATAGTGCATGCATCCGCACTTTCAATGATCTAGGAGAGGCTTTCGTGAAACAGTACAAATACAACGTGGATATGGCGCCGGATAGGGACCAACTCAGGTCCATGTCTCAGAAAGATAAGGATACGTTTAAGGAGTATGCCCAGCGTTGGAGAGAGTTGGCTTCCCAGATCACTCCTCCTTTGGAGGAGAAGGAGATGACGAAAATCTTTCTCAAAACCCTGAGTTCATTTTACTATGAACGCATGATCGCCAGTTCCCCCAGTGATTTTACCGAAATGGTAAATATGGGTATGAGACTTGAAGAGGGGGTCCGTGAAGGACTATTCTCGAAAGAGGAGGTGTCAACTAGCAAGAAATATGGGAGCAATTTCAGTAAGAGGAAGGATAATGAAACAAATGCAATAAGCAGTGGGAGGCAGAAGAGGCCTCAAACCAGAAGAAATCTACCACCTCATCAACATCATCATCATCAAGTATCATCTGTCATTCCAGTATTCTCCAACCAGCAAACAACACCAATTCAACAACAACAACAACAACATCAGTATCAAAATCAAAGTCAACAACAACAACCGCAACAAAGAATAAACACCTACAACAACAATAATTCCAACAACAATCATCACCAGCAACAAAACTTTGAGAGGAAGAAGGTCTCTTTCGACCCGATTCCTATGTCATATGCCGAACTGTAGCCATCTTTATTCCTCAAGAATTTGATTTAACCGAGGAATCCACCGCAGATACCAGAACCACTTCCTTGGTGGTATAAACCCGAACTTTGTTGTGCTTTTCACCAGGGTGTACCTGGGCACGATATTGAGAACTGTTATCCGCTGAAGTACAAGGTGAAAAAGCTTATGAAGAGTGGCATGGTGTCTTTTGAAGACCACACGCCTAATGTGAAAGCTAGTCCTTTTCCTGCTCATGGGAACTCTTCAGTAAACATGGTGGACAGTTGTCCTGGAGAATTCAAAGTTTTTGATGTCCGGTTTATCTGAAGGTCTTTGATGCAGATGCACAAAGATATCTGTTTGGTGAGTGACTGTGAACATGATCATGATGGTTGTGATATTTGTAGTGTGAACCCAATGGGGTGTGTTGTTGTGAAAAGGGACATCCAGCGCCTGATGGATGAAGGCATGATCCAGATTGTTCAATCTCGTCATATAGATGACGATGTTAATGTCATTGTTCCCGTTTTTCAAGCAACCAGAGCGGTTGTTAATTCAGTACGATAGCGGCAAGAATGTCAGCAATAGATCAGTTTCGTCGTTGGTAATACGGTTGGCGGGCCCAGTCCCGTATGCATTTGATAAGGTTGTACCGTATCAATACAATTCTACAATGATGGAGAATGGTCAAGAGGTCCCGTTGCCTACGACCAGTTCAGTGGTGAGCATTGCAGATGTTACGAAGGTGACCCGCAGTGGTCGAGTTTTTGGACCGGTGATCCCGGAGAATAAGGAAGAATTGATTGTTGGTAAGAAGCCGGAGGTGCCTAGTATAGACCCTGTTGGTTGTTCAAGAGATAAGTCTGGTGAATCCAGCAATTTGAAAACCAATAGTGATGATGATGAGGTACTCCGACTAATCAAAAGGAGTGAATTCAACGTGGTTGAGCAGTTGCTCCAAACCCCCTCTAAGATTTTCGTGTTGTCTCGGCTCTTAAATTCTGAAGCACACAGAGAAGCACTCCAGAGAGTTCTTGAACAGGCATACATGGAGCAAGATGTTACTATGGCTCAATTTGATCATATTGTAGCCAACATCACTTCATGCAACAATTTGAGCTTTTACGATGAAGAACTCCCTAAGGAGGGAAGATATCACAATCTGGCTTTGCACATCTCGATGAATTGCAAGGAAGATTCTTTGTCAAACGTGCTACTTGACACTGGGTCGTCACTCAATGTGCTTCCAAAATCAAAATTATCAAAGTTATCTTATCAAGGAGCTCCCATGAGGTACAATGGAGTAATTGTTAAACCTTTCGATGGCTCGCGCAAGACAGTTATTGGAGAAGTGGACCTTCCAGTCAAGATAGGTCCGAGTGATTTTCATATTACTTTCCAGGTAATGGATATTCACCCGGCCTACAGTTGTTTGTTGGGAAGGCCATGGATTCATGAAGCAGGAGCTGTTACTTCCAATCTGCACCAGAAGCTCAAATTTGTCAAGAACGACAAGTTGGTGATTGTGGGAGGTGAGAAAGCACTATTGGTCAGCCATCTATCATCTTTCTCATATGTAGAAGCTGAGGATGAGGGTGGAACTCCGTTCCAAGCCTTATTTGTTGCTGCTGAGAAGAGAGTTGGGGCACCTATGTCCTCTCTGAAAGATGCACAGAAGATTGTGGAAGAAGGTCATGTTGATATGTGGGGGCGCGTGGTAGAGGTTGCTGAGAACAAAGGAAGAACTGGTTTGGGGTTCCAGAAGGGCTCGTCAACCGTTAGATCAAAATAGATGCAACTCAGTTTCCGTAGCGGAGGGTTCATTCATGGGAATGAACAACACTTAGTTGTTGTGCTAGAGGACAATGAAGAGGAACACTACACCAACTTTGTGACGCATGGACAGACATGCAACAATTGGACTGCTATTGATATTTCTGTTATTTTGCATCGATCTAAGTAATTGCTTTTTATATTTTAAAATCCTTCTCCTATGCCTAAGGGAGAAGTGAACATTGTTTGGGCATTTTAAATTGATCATCAATAAAATTAATTCTATTCATTCACATCTTTGATGTTTTGTTTTTACTTTTTGCTTTATCCTGAAAATGGTAATCACAAAAAACATAAATAAACAATATAATTGTCCATCTGCATAATATTTGGTCACAAATTCACTTCTCTAAAATCAAAATATCAAATCATTATGCAGGTTTGTTCCTAACCCCATTGAATACAATGATCCTTCTCCTTCTCCAAATTTTGAATTCCCTGTGTTTGAAGCCGAGGAGGAAAGTGATGTAGAAGTGAGTGATGAATTGTCCCGTCTTCTTGAGCAAGATGAAAAGATTATTCAGCCGTTCGAAGAGCAGATTGAGTTAGTCAACTTGGGTTCCGAAGATGATGTGAAGGAAGTCAAGATTGGGTCTCGTTTGTGTCCAAATGCTAAGAAGGGGTTGATTGATCTTCTTCGAGACTATTCATATGTATTTGCTTGGTCCTATCAAGACATGCCTGGGTTGGATTCTGAGATTGTGGAGCATAGACTGCCATTGAAGCCAGAATGCCCGCCAGTCAAGAAGAAGTTGAGAAGAACGCATCCTGATATTGCCGTGAAGATCAAAGAGGAAGTTCAGAAGTAGATTGATGTCGGTTTCCTTGTGACTGCTGAGTATCCACAATGGGTGGTCAACATTGTGTCTGTGCCAAAGAAAGATGGAAAAGTCTGCATGTGTGTTGACTATAGAGATTTGAATAAAGCCAGTCCAAAAGATGATTTCCCTCTGCCACACATTGATATGTTGATAGACAATACTGCTAAATTCAAAGTCTTTTCGTTTATGGATGGATTTTCTGAATATAATCAGATTAAGATGGCACCCGAGGATATGGAGAAGACCACATTCATTACACCCTAGGGAACATTCTATTATAGAATTATGCCTTTCGATCTAAAGAATGCTGGTGCAACTTACCAGAGAGCAATGACTACTCTTTTTCATGATATGATGCATAAAGAGATTGAAGTTTATGTCGATGACATGATTGCTAAATCAATTGATGAAGAGGAACATGTTGAGCATTTGTTGAAGCTATTCCAACGTTTGAGGAAATATAAGCTCCGCTTGAATCCCAATAAGTGTACTTTTGGTGTTCGTTTTGGTAAGTTGTTAGGCTTTATTGTTAGTGAGAAGGGTATTGAAGTTGATCCTGCCAAGGTCAAAGCAATACAAGAGATGCATGCGCCAAAAACTGAGAAGCAAGTCAGAGGTTTTCTCAGCCACTTGAATTATATTTACAGATTCATTTCCCACATGATTGCACATGTGCGCCTATATTCAAGCTTCTTCGGAAAGATCGGTCTTGTGATTGGACCGAAGACTGCCAGAAAGCATTTGATAGTATCAAGGAGTATTTACTTGAACCTCCTATTTTGTCTCCACCTTTTGAAGGAAGACCGTTGATGATGTATTTGACTGTGCTCGAAGATAGTATGGGTTGTGTTCTTGGTCAGCAAGATGATATTGGGAAGAAAGAATTTGCAATCTACTACCTCAGTAAGAAATTCACCGACTGTGAGACTCGGTATTCAATGCTTGAGAAAACTTGTTGTGCATTGGCTTGGGCTGCTAAGCGTCTGCGTCAGTATATGTTGAATCATACTACTTGGTTGATATCCAAAATGGACCCAATCAAGTATATATTTGAGAAGCCTGCTTTAACTGGGAGAATTTCCCGTTGGCAGATGTTGTTATCGGAGTATGATATTGAATACCGATCTCATAAAGCAATCAAAGGTAGTATCTTAGCTGACCATTTGGGTCACCAACCAATTGAGGATTACCAGTTAGTACATTATGATTTTCCTGATGAAGAGATTTTGTACTTGAAAATGATGGATTGTGACGAACCATTGCTAGAAGAAGGGCCAGAACCTGGTTCCCGTTGGGGCATGGTATTTGATGGAGTTGTTAATCAATATGGAAATGGCATTAGGGCAGTGATTATTACTCCTCAAGGCACGCATCTACCATTTACAGCCAGATTGACTTTCAAGTGTACAAATAACATGGAAGAATATGAAGCTTGCATTATGGGGCTTGAAGAGGCCATGAATCTCATAATCAAGTATTTGGATGTCTTCGGTGATTCAGCTTTGGTTGTGAATCAGATCAAAGGATAATGAGAGAAGAAATAAACCCGGTTTGATACCATAGAGAGATTATGTGAGGAGGATTTCAACTTTCTTTACAAAGGTTGAGTTTCATCATATCCCTCGAGATGAAAACCGGATGGCAGACCCTCTTGCAAGGTTGGCATCAATGATTGTAGTGAAGTATTGGAATGAAGTTCCCAATATATTTGTGATGCGTCTTGATAGGCCAGCTCATGTGTTTGTTGTTAAAGAGATCAAAGACGAGAAACCGTGGTATTACGACATCAAGTGTTTCCTCCAAAGTCAAATTTACCCGCCTGGGGCATCTTTGAAAGATAAGAAGACTTTGAGAAGATTAGCCAGTAATTTCTACTTGAATGGTGGTGTACTGTACAAGAGAAACTTCGACATGGTTTTGCTCAGATGCGTGGATAGACACGAAGCAGACTTGTTGATGACCGAGGTGCATGAAGGTTCCTTTGGTACTCATTCCAATGGACATGCAATGGTGAAGAAGATGTTGCGAGTAGGTTACTATTGGCTGACAATGGAATCTGACTGTTGCAAGTTTGTGAAGAAATGCCACAAGTGTCAAATTTATGTTGATAAGATTCATGTTCCTCCGACACTATTGAAGGTGTTTCTTCCCCATGGCCCTTCTCCATGTGGGGAATTGATATGATTGGGATGATTGAGCCCAAAGCTTCGAATGGACATCGTTTCATTTTGGTGGCAATTGACTACTTTACAAAATGGGTTGAAGCGACATCGTATACAAACGTAACCAAGCAAGTTGTTGTAAGATTTATCAAGAATCAGATCATATGCCGTTATGGTGTGCCAAGTAAGATCATTACTTATAATGGATCGAACTTGAATAACAATATGGTAGAAGATCTTTGCAAAGACTTCAAGATTGCACATTATAATTCTTCTCCCTACATACCCAAGATGAATGGGATTGTTGAAGCTGCAAACAATAACATCAAGAAGATTATCCAGAAGATGGTTGTCACATATAAGGATTGGCATGAGATGCTCCCATTTGCTTTGCATGGGTATCTTACATCTATCCGCACTTCGACAGGGGCAACCCCTTTCTCTCTTGTATATGGTATGGAAGTAGTGCTCCCCGTAGAGGTTGAGATTCCTTCATTGCGTGTGCTCATGGAGGCCAAGTTGACTGAAGCTGATTGGTGTCAGACCAGGTTTGACCAGTTGAATTTGATTGAAGAGAAGAGTTTAACTACCATGTGTCATGGTCAGTTGTATCAGCAGAGGATGAAGAAAGCTTTTGATAATAAGGTCAAACCTCGTGTGTTCAGAGAAGGTGACCTTGTGCTCAAGAAGATTTTATCGTTCAAGCCAGATTCTAGAGGAAAATGGACTCCCAATTATGAAGGCCCATATGTTATCAAGGGAGCCTTTTTAGGCGGTGCATTGATTCTTACAACTATGGATGGTGAAGAGTTCACTCGTCCTGTGAATGCAGATGCAGTCAAGAAATACTTCTCCTAAAAAAGAAAAGAACAGCTCGCTAAGTTGAAGACCTGAAAGGGCGGCTTAGGCAAAAATGAGTGTCTCGGTGGATTGAAAACCCGAAAGGGCGATCCAGGCAAAAATTAGAGACATAAAAATAGAAGTGATATCCCGATAAGTTGAGTACCCTACCATGGGGAAACTTATGCAAAAAGTAAGGATTATGGCAAGTAACTGCCTTCTACTAATCTTCAGTGATTTTGAAAACTTGTTTGAGCACGATGGTTGACATCAGTTCATCTCCAGCAGCGGTCAAGAGCACGATGGTTGATATCAAGATTTGGTAGAAGGATTAAGGATCATTTGTATTCAATGTAACCCTTTTCCATGTAAATTACCATTTTCAACTTTGTAAAATCTATGGAGTCTTGTCATTTACAGACTACCATTTTATTAAATAAAGTTGAGCCTTTATCCAATTGTTTCTATTCCTATTTACTTCAGTCAATAGTTTTAAATTTTTGTTATGATCATTTTAAAATTAAATTTTTAATCAAGTTTTCTTTAATATATATATATAAGCAAGAACTTTTCCAAAGCAAGTAACAGTAATATCAACAGCATTTCAGTGAATAGCAAGTCCTTAAGTGTGAAGCATCTGAGGTTCCCTGAGCAGTAACTCTTCGGGTATCCCTAGTCATCAATGTTGATTCATTTCCTCAATAGAGTTCTATTATTCCCAGGTAACAGATTCAGTTCCCCGGTGGAGTGTTTGTTCCCCAGTGGAGTTTCTTTCTGTTTCCTCATCTGAGTTGGTTGATTCATGTACTGTGTAGCGTATTGTTTTCTCCAGTGAAGTCGCCAAGATGTTTTTACATCCCAGGTGTAACACCTCAAAATTTGCCCTCCTCTTCTTGAGACTAGTTTGGGGCATTGCATTTCATTTTCCATTTTTAGTAACTTTTGCCATGACCTTTGAATCTTCAAGATAGATGTTTATAATGATGAATAGGCCCCATTTGAACATGTGTTCACCCTTATTTCCGACTGGTGTTTACCGCTTCATGTCTTTGTTTCTGACATTGGTTTTCTTTGGTGTGAGTACCCGTTTGTTCAGCATGTGTGTGTGGCATGTTCATACCTTAGGATTTCTTCTGTTATCATTCGGGGTTCACTAGTTGGGGTTCACTTTGGTTACCTGTTATCCATTCAGGGTTCACCTATATTGAGTTGTGAGATTTCTTCTGTTATTACTTGGGGTTCATATTGGGGGTTCATTTATGGCGATTGTTATTCATTTGGGGTTCATCTTCGGGGTTCATTTGTGACGATTGATATTCACTTGCGGTTCATATTGGGGTTCATCTTTGGGGTTCATTCGTGATGATTGTTATTCACTTGGGGTTCATATTGGGGTTCATCTTTGGGGTTCATTTGTGAGTGTTATTCATTTGGGGTTCATCTTCGGGGTTCATTTGTGACGATTTATATTCACTTGGGGTTCATCTTTGGGGTTCATTTGTGATAATAGTTATTCACATTGGGGTTCATCTCGGGGGTCATTTGTGATGGTTGTTATTCACCTGGGGTTCATCTTTGGGGTTCATTTGGGGTTCATATTGGAGTTCATCTTTGGGGTTCATTTGTGGTGACTGGTTATACATATCGGGGGTTTATTCTAGATATTTGGTTACTTTGTTGGGGTTCGTTCTGATAACCTTTTCTTTTGTGTTCGTTGGTTAGCGTTTGTTATTGTTGGGAGTCGGGTGTAAGTCCATGTATTGGCATTCTGTTTCCTTTTTGTTATTGTTAGGAGTCGGGTGTAAGTCCATGTATTGGCATTCTGTTTCCTTTTTTGTTATTGTTAGGAGTCGGGTGTAAGTCCATGTATTGGCATTCTGTTTCCTTTTGGGTGTTTCTTTTGACGTCTCAGCGTCCCTTTTTGGTGTCTTGTTTCAACGTGTGTTAGCCGAGCTACGAGTGCTCTGATTCTCCTCTGGATAGAGAAGATACGTAGGGATAAGATGCGATGTCTTAGCGAGCATGTCTCCCTTTCCCGAACTACGTTGACTCTGATGTTTGTTTCTGACAAACTACGTAGGCCCAGGATGTGACATCCTGCCGAGTCCACTTCCTCCGTCTTCTTTCTCTCCCCCGCCTGTTTATCGTTCAAGTTTGTGCAGTTTCTTTGAGCAGTTTCTTAGCAGCAACCCTTTCCTTCCCTTTGAGCTATCTTTTGAGCGTGGATCCCGTCGAGTACGGCGGACGTGAGGGGTGCTAACACCTTCCCCTTGCGTAACCGACTCCCGTACCTTGTAATCTCTGGTCGTAAGACCGTTCCTTTCCCTTTCTTAGGTTAGTCCTGCGCTCCCTTTCCGTCATAGGATAAATAGCATTGGTGGCGGCTCTGTATTTTCCCTGCCGGTTGTTTTTCGCGTTGCGACAGCTGGCGACTCTGTTGGGGACTGAGGTTGACCTCTTGCTGGTCCATCTTCCCTAAGCGAGTCAATCCTAGTGCTCTCTAGCATAGTTTTTAGGGTAGTTTGGGTTGCTTTTACTGCTTTATTTATTGCATTTGTGATTATTATACTGTGATTATATGTATATTTGCATATATGTTTGCATGCATCATGTTATCACTGTGCTGGATTCTGGACAGGTGTGGTTCCTCTTATTTGGGGGTGGGTGTTCTGAGTGGGGCTAAAACCCAAGCCCAAGTATACACCTAGAATTAGCATGGTCTCATGTTTCCTCACATGTTAGATCAACATGTTGTTGCGACGTGACATACCACAGCCGGACGAGGTTCTTTTGAGAGAGCTCTTCCTTGTGGAGTTTCCACTATGGTTGGGTTATCTCTTTTGAGTTGTTGACTTCGGTGACCGTTCTTTCCCGGATCTTTGGTTTAGGTGATCTTATGAGAGCTGCACGGCACACCCGAAAGGGCAAACCCGTTGAGTATCTCGTCCGATTGTCGAGACCGATTATCCGCCTTAGGATGACCTTATTAGAATTCACCTGTGAGGGGAGGGGTTTGGTTCCTACAGGTACAGGTTCTATTGGTGACTCTTTGATGGTGACTTTGGTTCGGTTCGTGATCTGGGTTTCTATTTATAAGTTGGATTTATGGATATTTATTTCTGACCCACCGGAGTTCTGTCCGTGGTTTTTATTGGCGGGTTCCGTTTATTTCGGACTCCCCGGGTTAAAGGTAGGGTTACTTGTTCAGATGACCTTGTTGCTGTCTGGTCAGTGATTTGCCTGTGATGATGGTGATGTATTTTCCGGTTCCGTTTATTTCGGATCCCCCGAGTTGGATTTGTGGTTACTTAGTCCTTTGGATGGTTGTGATCAGTTCTGAGCCCGGGATCCAGTACAGTTGATGTTCAGATGTCTTGGAGGATGGCACTATGCATTGCATTCATGCATCTGCATCATTCCCATTTTGCATTTATCCGCATCTGACTCATGTTTATCCATACTCAGGGTACATTCTTGATTGAGATTCTGGTTGAGAGACATCCTTGTTCCAGATATGAAAGAACAACTTTCTGTTCTGTACGGCAAATCCAGATGATTGATGTCAGAATGTTGCTGTCGGATTATTATCCGTCTCAATGAAGCCAGGATCGAAGGACAGAATGTTCCTCATACGGATAAACATTGCATTCATGCATGAATCATAATAGCTGTAACACCTCAAAATTTGCCCTCCTCTTCTTGAGACTAGTTTGGGGCATTGCATTTCATGTTTTAGGGTATTAGGCATTGCATTTTGCATCTCATATGAAATAAGAAGGTCATCCTCCAAAGTCTTTTCAAAGATGGGGAAGTTAGGTGATTCAAGCCTGAGGGTCTCTGTGAATTGATCATCAACCATCTGAGGGTATGGGTTCCAATTAGGGTTTCTTGATTCTTCAAAGGTCTTGAGCATCATCTTATCTGCAAGGATATATCACCATCATCATGGTTCTATCATCATGGTTCTATCATCATCAAGGGTGTCAGAGTTCATCCTCAAGTTCCTCTGGATTAGGGTTGTGACCTCTGGTCAACCCTAACCAATGCAGTTCTTCCAACTAGGGTTTCTCAAAGAGGTGAGGTATTTTCTTGGGATGAGGATCACATGATTATTATAAGGATCTTGCATGAGCTAGGGTTTCATTTTGAAGCAATTTCACCAAGTGGTAGAGGCTCAAGTGGATCAAGTCATCTCAAGGTCATCTGAGGACCAAAAGTCAATTGTGCAGTCAACTGAGGGCTATGAGGTGGGGAAATGAGTTGAGACACCTCAATCATGTTCAAATGAGGTCTATTCATCATTATAAACATTTATCTTGAAGATTCAAAGGTCATGGCAAAAGTTACTAAAAATGGAAAATGACCTATAATTCAAAGTTTCCAAATTTGGCAAGTTTTTGGTCCACTTTCAACTTGACTTTTCAATATCAAGGAAGTCTCAAATGGATTTACGGTGAACATGAATGTTGTAGATCTTTGTCTCCTATTTCCAAAAAGTCCTAATTCATGTCCATGTGATGGATGGTTGAGGAGTTATGGTCATTTGATCACAAAGTATGCATGGAAATTCAAAATGGCATAACTTTTGACATAATGCTTCAAATTGGTTCATTCTTTTTGCAAAGTGCTTCTCATGTTCAAGGCATCTCAAAATGACATCATTTGACTCAATTGTGCAAGCTAAGCCTCAAGGAATCATGGTGAAAAGTCACATTATTTCACATTTGTTCTAAGGATGATATCATGCTACAAATAAAAATTCACAAAGAACCAAGGCAAGGCTTCACTTCAGCTTTCTTCATAGACCATATGTGAATGAAAATGAGCCCTTGCCATGCATGAGAGAGGCGTGTATTTTACTTGTTTCACACATGTTCAAAATGAAGCCAATCTTCACCATTCATTCTTGGCTTAAGATGCAAGCAAAATAACCTTCAAATCATGACCATTGGTTGCTCTTGAGTGGATTAAGACCCTAGCATGGGGTTGAACACGTGCATCATGGCCATAAGAGCTTAATTTGAATTTTTTCAATTGGCATGATAACTCACTAATCATGATTAGTAAATGGCTAAAATGATTATCAGTGTCATTAGCAAGGAGTATAAATAGAGAAACCCTAATCATAACTGCCATAACAACCATTTTCAGATCTGGAATTGAAGAAACTCTCTCAAAATCTCTCTCTTCGAATTTGCATTTTCTCCACACAAACCTCAAAGATTATTGCATATTCTTGATCCTCATGCTTCACTGATCAAGAATCATCCATCGTTTGGTGCAATTCCTCAAGAAATCAAGCAGTTCAAGTGTATTATCATGGTGATCGAATTTGGAAATTGAGGTGCATTCAAGAGGTTTCAGCCTTTGCTTTTTGCATAAAGCTTCAAAGGAAGCTCATAGGAGTTGATCTGGAGCAGCTGAGCTTGGAAGAACACGATTTCAGAGGTCTCCATTTCCAGGTGACTTCAATTTCACTCTCTCCTTTTGCTGATTTTAGGTTATAGGATTGTAGATCGTGATGTGTAGGTTACGAATATATGTTTAGAATTGAGATTGAGTGAGAATCGATGACGTAGTTGTGACTGGAAGTTTGGATCTAGAAACTTTCTCTCTTCGATTTGCAAAACCTAGGGAGAATTAGGATAAACCAATAGGATATTTGGAATCAGTGTTGAAAACTAAGTGGATTGACATAGGTCTGGGGAAATTCTGGAAAATTTAGGGTGGCGCCGCCGTGGGAGCCGCAGAAGGCTCGTCGGGGAAGACGACCGGAGCGGAGCTCCGGCGTCTGTGTTAATGGCTAGGGTTTGATGAGTGTATGCCATGTGGCTTCAGGCGTGGCAGAGTGATTGGGTGAGGTTCCTTTGACTGAGGTCACGCGTGCATTGACTGATGACTGTGTGTGTGACTGGATTAATGAAACGGTGCATTTCATCAGTTTAAACATGGACCGTTG
Organism: Lathyrus oleraceus; assembly: GCF_024323335.1. Lineage (NCBI taxonomy): Eukaryota > Viridiplantae > Streptophyta > Magnoliopsida > Fabales > Fabaceae > Lathyrus > Lathyrus oleraceus. The sequence continues at coordinate 107,905,804 of NC_066585.1, forward strand.
ATTGCAAAAGCGCGTCAGATCCTGTGGCCAGTGTTTTTTTCTGATTTGAGTCAAATATTTCATTTCCCTCTTTTTTTTTTTATATTCCAATTATTTTGGTCATTTTGTTTAATTCATAAAAAATCCAAAAATTGTCCAATTGAGTCCCAATTTTTTTTCATAGTTTTGTATTTGTGTCTACTTTGTTATGGTGTTAAATTCAAGAATTTTTGATGTCTGGATTTTTATGTGGGAATTTTTGAATCAATATTGTGCCAAATTGATCTAGTGCATTCAATGCATTGTGAAATCCTCAATTTTGAGCTTTTTGATCCACTCATTTGCATACATGACATTCATACATGACATTCATACATGACATGAATTATTGGTCACTAGTTTGGATTTTTTCTCACCTGTTATCATCATTTTTGACACATAGAGAAAAATGTGACAATTTGTGTCACATTTTTGACATTGAATTGGTGCATTTTTGTTCACATAGCATTTTCATCATTCTGGACTTGATCTTTTGCATGTTGAACATTCATGGCATAAGGAACTTGTACAAAAAATCCCAAAGTCATTGCATGCATTTCTGATTTGATATGAATTTTCTAATTTGGAAGTTCATTTTGTGCATATTTTTGGTCATTACATTACATAAACGAGTTGAGGTACTTGATCATTGATTTGATGCTGGTCCTTTTGAGGACATTGGAGGGAGTGTTTGAATGTGTGATGTGCAAAAGGATGGGTCCTGGATTGGTCATTTGGTTAGGTTTTGAGTCCTTCCTTTGTACTAGAGTTTTGACCCAGTTTTAGGGTTTGTTCTTGGTCCATTCTTTGACTTGGTTTGGGGTCTTCTTTGTGGTGTGAGCCTTTGCCTCTTTTTACATTGGTTTGATCCCTGATTTGTGATTCAATTCATCTCATTCCATTGTTTGTTTATGCTTTGTTGTGTTTGATTGGATATACATAAACTAACTTTGTCGCTTGTTTCAGGTGGATACTCATTGATGATTGGGTTTGTTCTTACCTTGTGAGATACAAAACGCATTGAGTTCTGACCTATTTCTGTTTTGTAGGGTTTTAATTGATGTGGTGAGCTCATGAGCTTGTTTGAGTGCTAGAGCATTTATGCATTGAATTATGTGACTGTGAGAGGGTTTCACTGCTTGTCTTCTGGTTTTATGACTGAAATACTAACCGTTTAGTCTTTGTACAGGTACCTTAGTTGCTTACTTGCTTTAGCTCTTGCTTGAGCATTGGATTGTGGTTGACACACCACTCAGGTAGTTAGCTTCTTACTTCATGTAGTCTGGAGTCCTGTCACCTTTTTGGCAGGCATTTTGCTGGCAAGTCCTCCTTCAGAGGCTCTGTTTGTGTTTGTTTAAAATTGTTCCCAAAGACCTCCAAGAAGAGGAATGTGTTATTTGATAAGACCTCCAAGAGAAGAGGCAATTGAAGGATAAAAGGGATTAGTAGCCAATCCCCCGTTATTCAGTGTGTCGTTCTTTATGCTCGTACTACGTGCTCATGCTTCTGAACATGTGCCCCAGATCTTTTGTCTAGAGTCTGTCAAATGGAAAAGGATCCCACTTTCTGGATCCCCATGCTTTCTTTGTCATGAGCTCACCCTGGCCAGGGTTAAGAGCTATGAGGTCTCATCCTTATTACCATTTTGATCTGCTCACCCTGACGTTCAATGTTAGTGGTTAAGAGCCCATTCGATTATCCTTTCAGTTTGGCTTGTTTGTCGAGGTTGATATGACCCCTCTTGACTAAAGCCCAGCCATTGTTTGAGACTCTTGTATGGATATAGTGTGTGATGTTTGTTCACTTGTGTTGGTGTGGTTATTTGCTTTCCTCTTCTCATCTCCTTTTCTGTAGGAGTCGTACGATTAACTTCTGAGTAGGTTGAACGTATGTAGAGTTTAGACTTGAGTTGACTCGCTTCCATAGTGAGTTAAGTTCTTGTTAGAGACCTCAGCTTAGGGATATTTGATTGCATGGCAACTATTAGGCTCGAGTATTAGTCTCCCTATTAGTTTGTTGTTTCCCCGGTCTCTGGTTAGGAGAGTGTTTTACCCCTGGTAAGGGGAACTACGTCGCCCTGATTCTCATACCAGATGAGATACGTAGGCAGGAGGTTGAGAGAAATCTCTCCGGGCACCCTTTTCTTTGTTTTGTGTATGTTCACCCTTTTCTTCGTTTTCGCGTGTGTTCACCCTTATTTCCGACTGGTGTTTACCGCTTCATGTCTTTATTTCTGACATTGGTTTTCTTTGGTGTGAATACCCGTTTGTTCAGCATGTGTGTGTGGCATGTTCATACCTTAGGATTTCTTCTGTTATCATTCGGGGTTCACTAGTTGGGGTTCATTCGGGGTTCACTAGTTGGGGGATTTCTTCTATTATTACTTGGGGCTCATATTGGGGGTTCATTTATGGCGATTGTTATTCATTTGGGGTTCATCTTCGGGGTTCATTTGTGACGATTGATATTCACTTGCGGTTCATCTTAAGGGTTCATTCGTGATGATTGTTATTCACTTGGGGTTCATATTGGGGTTCATCTTTGGGGTTCATTTGTGAGTGTTATTCATTTGGGGTTCATATTCGGGGTTCATTTGTGACGATTGATATTCACTTGGGGTTCATATTGGGGTTCATCTTTGGGGTTCATTTGTGATAATAGTTATTCACATTGGGGTTCATCTCGGGGGTCATTTGTGATGGTTGTTATTCACCTGGGGTTCATCTTTGGGGTTCATTTGGGGTTCATATTGGAGTTCATCTTTGGGGTTCATTTGTGGTGACTGGTTATACATATCGGGGGTTTATTCTGGATATTTGGTTACTTTGTTGGGGTTCGTTCTGATAACCTTTTCTTTTGTGTTCGTTGGTTAGCGTTTGTTATTGTTGGGAGTCGAGTGTAAGTCCATGTATTGGCATTCTGTTTCCTTTTTGTTATTGTTAGGAGTCGGGTGTAAGTCCATGTATTGGCATTCTGTTTCCTTTTTTGTTATTGTTAGGAGTCGGGTGTAAGTCCATGTATTGGCATTCTGTTTCCTTTTGGGTGTTTCTTTTGACGTTTCAGCGTCCCTTTTTGGTGTCTTGTTTCAGGGTGCGTTAGCCGAGCTACGAGTGCTCTGATTCTCCTCTGGATAGAGAAGATACGTAGGCATAAGATGCGATGTCTTATTGAGCATGTCTCCCTTTCCCGAACTACGTTGACTCTGATGTTTGTTTCTGACAAACTACGTAGGCCCAGGATGTGACATCCTGCCGAGTCCACTTCCTCCATCTTCTTTCTCTCCCCCACCTGTTTATCGTTCCAGTTTGTGCAGTTTCTTTGAGCAGTTTCTTAGCAGCAACCCTTTCCTTCCCTTTGAGCTATCTTTTGAGCGTGGATCCCGTCGAGTACGGCGGACGTGAGGGGTGCTAACACCTTCCCCTTGCGTAACCGACTCCCGTACATTGTAATCTCTGGTCGTAAGACCGTTCCTTTCCCTTTCTTAGGTTAGTCCTGCGCTCCCTTTCCGTCATAGGATGAATAACGTCGGTGGCAACTCTGTATTTTCCCCGCCGGTTGTTTTTCGCGTTACGACACCAGTGGAGTTTATTTCTCCATCACCAACAGAGTTTCGACCTTCCCAGTGGAGTTCGTTCTTCCTCAGTAGGTAGATCATCATCAGGAGATATTTGATCTCTCCCTGGTAGATCGCCTTGGTGTCCCCACCGATCGTCATATGTTTGCTCCCAGTCAGAGTTTCCTCCTGGTTTTTTAGCAGCTTTTTTGATTTGTTCCCCAGTAGGGTTACCTCCCATTTTTATTGTGTTGACCTAAAATTCCCTATAGTTTGGATGTTTTATCTTCAACAGATCTCTTTCCCCAGCCAAGGTTGAGCCTTTGGGATGTTGATCTTTCTGTTCTACAGCAGTTTGTCTCCATGCTTTTTGTGGATTAACCGAGGATTGTACCCGTGGTTCAATTTCTTTGCGACACCTTTGTATCCTTCGTGATCGTTTGTCAGCATAATCATCATATACACATATACATATACATATATATTCATATAAAGTCATGTTTTGCATATCCTGCATCTTCATATTTGATTGGTTTGAGATTTTCATTCTCTGTTATGGCGGTACTTTATCCCCATACCAAATCTAGTGTTTGTCCTCCTTCAATTGTAGAGTGTCAGCCCCGTAAGCAGAAAAGACTCTAACCTTTATGTATTTCCCCATTGAGTTTGTTTTCTCGTGGATGATTATTATTTCAGTTTTCTCTCCAGTAAATTTTCTGGATAGAATTACTCCCCTTGAGTTATGTCCTCATTGGGTTAAGTCTTGATTGACCATTTTCTTTCTAGCTCTTACCTAGAAAGATGTTTTGGTCCCCTAAGAGTCTATTACCCAGTAACTGGTAGTATTCTTCTTAGTTGACAGTTCGTTACTTCTTGCCCAATACCCGACAAAAGTACCTTTTGGTATCCTCAGTAGAGTCCCCTGAAAGTATATCCTTGATATGTTCATCTTACCCAGGTGACGAATATCCTTCCTTTCCCCACAGGAGTCTATCCTTGATATGTTCACTTTAACCAGTGACAGATATTCTCACCTTTGGTATTATACCCAGTAAAAAGGTAGTTGTAATCCTTATTTTGGTTCCTCAGAGAGTTAATCCTTGATACGTTCATCTTAATCGATGACGGGTTTTCTTCTCCTGGTTGGTCTTCTACCCAGTAACCGGTAGTTGTAAATCCTATTGTCCCCCTTTAGCGGAGTCTATCCTTGATATGTTCACTTTAATCGGTGACGGATTTTCTCTTTTTTGGTATTCTATCCAGTAACTGATAGATGTAATCCTTATTTTCTCCCTTTTCAGAGTCTATCCTTGATATGTTCACTTTAACCGGTGACGGATTTTCTCTTTGATTGGTATTCTACCCAGTAACCAGTAGTTGTAAATCCTACTTGGTCCCCTCGCAGAGTTAATCCTTGATATGTTCATCCTAACCGGTGACGGATTCTCTCTCCGACGGTTTTTCTATCCAGTTTTCGATAGATATAATTCCTTTCTTGTTCAGTTGGTATATCCTTGATATGTTCATCCTAACCGATGACGGGTATCCTCCTTGACATCCCCAGGCAAGTCTATCCTTGATATGTTCATCTTAACCGATGACGGATTTTCTTCCCTGTCGATTTTATCCTTGATATGTTAATCTTAACCGATGACGGATACTCTCACCCCTTGGTCTTCTGCCCAGTAACTAGTAGTTATAAATCCTATTTTCTGCAGTTTTCCCCAGCAAGGCTATTCTTACCTAGTAATCGGTAATGAATACTTCCTCCTGGCGGTCCTCGGCGAGTCATCCTTGATATGTTCATCCTAACCGATGACAGATGTTCTCCCTATCAGATCTTTATTATCTCTTTACCCAGTAACAGGTAGTAGATAATAGATTTCTGCTCCTCCTGTGTTGAAATTTTATTTTCTCCCCAGTTGAGTTGAGTGTGTTTTCCTTAGTGAAATCGTGTTTCTCCCCTGCATTAGTCGAATATTTCAGTGTTATCTTGACTTATTCGTATCCCCTGCAGATGTTTTTGTTTCCCCGGCTGAGTCTTTCCATTTTGTATGGAATTCCTCTAGTCCCCCAGCAGTTTTAAGTCGTAGTCTGGCCTACGCATAAGTCCATTTTATCCCCTCAGAGTCTCTGTCTCCCCAGCGAGTTTTCCTTATGGAATGCATTATACTCCTGCGGATTTTCGGTTTCTCTGATCTCTTTTCCTTTCTGGCAACATTTCCCCATAAAGAAGTAACTTTTGCATTCACATCATATGCATCATGAGGTCTCTTAAGGACCAAAATTCGTTTCTCTATGTTGTTATTTAAGCCCATTCTACTGAGTTGAGCCGGAGATTTTAACCTTCACCTCCTCAGTTAGACTGTCCTTAAATAGGGGCAGCTGTAAGACCCCAATTTTGACCCTAAGATCCCTCATGCAATTTCATCATAAGCATTAGCATTGGGATCATATATTGGCATCCTCCTTACCCCTCTTTCATTGGGTTTGTTTTGGGAGATATCACCAAGCACTTTTTGATTATATCATACTTGTATTTTATCATTTTACTAACCAAAATACCAAAAATATGTCTTTGTATTTGCCTAACTCTTTTGTAGGTAGGGCATGATCTCATTGATTCATTGATCACATCTAGGGTTTGAGACCCTCATGAACAAAGAGCACAATCAAGAATTGATTCAAGAATGGTTATGAACATCATATATGAGTCCCAATTATCTCTACATGTTATATTGATCAAGTTTTCTTCAAGAGTTTGAGGGTGATTTGCCTTGGAAACCCTAGTTTGACTTGGTATCTTGAGTAACTTCTCCAACAAGCTATCTCACCAATTGATCAAATTTCTCAAGGGACACTTCAAAATTCATCATCTTATGCATATATGATTTACCATGAGCCAAGAAAGTCAAGAGAATTGGAAATTAGCAAGTTGGTCGATGGTGGTTGGCTAGATGAATTCATCTGATCAAAACTGGGTCTCCCTAGACCCTATCTCCTACACTTTTCACCATATTAAAATGATCCCAAGATAAAACTTACTCTAAATGACATTATAAATAACTTTCATGTTGAGACCTAAAGCTAGTTTTGCTTGGAAAATCAGTTTCTATGTTGAAAGATTATAGGTCATTTTGTCTAAACCCTAATTTGAAAGTCAACTTCCCAAGGCCATAGCTTGCTCAATTTTTATAAGATGAAATATTTCCAAGTTGCACAATCAAATTAAATGTGTCTACTTCGACTTTTATGTTTGGAGTGAGAGCTAATTCAACTTCTTTGAACATGTGATATGAGGCTACATTATAGGTCACTTTTGACCTATACCATTGATCAAGTGGTTTTTCCAAACTGTAAGAATGCATAACTCTATCATTTTAAATCCAAATGACATAAAATTTGTGACCATATTGAATGTATTTGAGAGATCTACAACTTTTACGAATACACTTTTCTCATTTGAAGCTCCAATAAAAAGTTAAGCAAGGTGGAATATTGAGATATATGGCTTGACACTTAGAAAAAATTTGATATGTCAAATTTTTCCAAACTTCCACCTCAAATATCTCCAAGTTCCAAGCTCCAAATGAAAAAGTGTCCAACATAAAACTTGTTCCTCTTGATCTCACCTTTCCAAAGAGCTAAAATTCATGCATTTTGGATAAGAAATGCATAGGCTACGTATGGCTTAAACAGGCTGATATGATTTGGCATGGATCAAACTTCAAATGACAATGCTCAATTGCCTTGCAATCCAATCCATCTCCAAAGCATATGAACTTCATTTTGGACTTTCAAACAATCATTTCATGGGCCTATGCACGCCCATGCACCATGCTTTCATCATTTGCCAATTTTGGAAAGTGAAAGTGAGTGTGTAAATATCATCCAATTTCTCTATAAATTGAAGCCCTTATGCTCAAAATTAACACACACACTGCGCCAACTTTGAATCTCCATTGAAACCCCTTCAGATTAAGAGGATAACCCTGATAAATTCATTTAAATTTAAGCTTGAATCTCCACTGTTTTGGAATTCAATTCTCCAGGAGTCCATTGATTCTAAGCCTTTCCATTCCTATTCTGCAAGAAATTGAAGTGAAGCAAAGCACGATTCAGATCAAGATCTAGCAAGCTCAGACCTCCATTGAAGGTAATTTGCAGAAAATTTGCTCTCTTCGATTCTCCTTGATTCTTGCTCAATTCCATTGATTCTTGTGTTGCCTGAAGTCCTACCAATGTAGGCAAGGTGTTTGAGTTGCTTTGAGGTCAAATTGAAGCAACTCAGATCATGAACCTCATTTTTCAATTCCACATATCTCTAAATATAGTTGGAATTGGAAGAAATAGAGGTGATATTCGTGCTCAGTGATGTTTTCTCTTTAAAATCATGTCCCTGTTTGGAATTTTGGTGATGGTTCATGTTGACCAGTCCGGTGAAGCTCACCGGAGAAGACAACCGGAGCTCTGGCTCCGGTGATGATGTGTCTTTGGTCTAAACCGTGTGATCAAACGTTCACGTTTTAATCTTAACAGTGCATTATGATTACTCATGTTACAGCGTTGTTGACTAAGGCATTGGTGGAACACGCGTTGTGGATCATCAAATATGCCACCTCAATTAATGAGGGAGATCTGATGGTCCACGTATTTTAGCATTTTCTGAATTTCCATTTAATTCCATTTTCTTAAATAATTCATAATAAATTTAATATTGATCCAAAAAATATGGGACTTTCACAAAAAAAAATCAAATATTTTTCTCTTTCATATTCTAAATTAAAATTATTTTTTGGATCATTATTAATATTTTTCATAAATTAATTGATTTTTAATTTGTTTTTAGTCGTTTAAAAATATTTTTAAGTGTCCAAAAATTATGAAATTTTTTATCCAAGGTACTTTGACCTTGTTTGACCTATGATAAATCTCATGGCCATTTATTTGGTGTTTTGATAAGTTTTTAGGATTTGGACAAAACATATTTGAATTTAATATACTATTTTAATATTTTTAATTGAATAAATGTCATTTAAATTGTGTTGATCATTTGTATTGACTTGTTTGAGTTTGATTGTTTGTTGTTGAGCCTTGGTCAAGGTTGATTTGACTTTGTCAAGTTAATATTATTGGATTTAGGGGATTGATGGAATATACATTCCATCTCCCAAAATGAATGAATAATATTCATTTTGGTAAAAGTCCTCCTTTGATCAATTTGTGATCTCATTCATCCCCTTCCCTCTTCATCTAATTCCCATTCTTCATCCATTCATTTTAATTGGTCAATGACATCTCAAAGTCCTAATGCTAGTTGATTGAAAGATCAACATGAGTATGGATGAGATTAGGCCTTACCTTTGCATATTTTTTGTGTGTGGTATGTTAAATGAGCATAGTTCATAATACTATGTCTCCAACATGCATTAACACCAAAAGTCCATTGCCCGACCTCAAATAGTTGTGACTTCTACATAAGTCCAATTACGATTGCTTAACATAGCGCTCAATTTGTGACATAAAAGGCATAAGCATTCTTGTTAGTGAGATTGTAAGTCTCCCCTCTTCCATGGTATTGCGTAGAAACTTGGCCTTCTTTCCTTCCTTTGGAAGATGTTTTGGTTCAAGGATCCATGCTTGTGGCAAGTGGATTGAGTGTTCTCCAAAGAATTTCTTGAAATCAAAAAGCAAAACAAAACTAACTATTAACTTACTAACCATTAACTTTTACTTTCAAGCTTTTACTTTTAATGCAATTTACTTTTATTGTTCTATTATCATTTGTCATTGTACATATCATTCTAATTGTTTATGTTTATGCAATTTTCACTTTGTCCACTTGGACCATATTGTGTGATATACTTTGTTGCTTTGTTTGTTTGATTGGTCTTTGACCATTAATGTACATAATAATAACAAAAACCCTAAAAGACATTTGAGTGGATTGTTGGTTTGATCTTACCCAATTGGAATTAAAATTTAGGAAACATTCCTTTGCTAATGGACTTGGCCAATGCCAATTTGTTGAAGAACCAAGAACTTGAAAGCGTGAAATTCATATGATACACCATTCTAGATCTCTCCAGATTCATCTGCAACATTGGTCATTGATAAGCTGTTATGTTGAACCTGTGACTTGTGGAATACATTTGTTGCATGGGCTATTTTGAGGAAGATCTTTGAAGTGGATAAGTTTGGATGAGGCCATCTTTATTTGATGCCTTTTCTATCCAAAGATTGATATAATTGTGAATTTTTGTGTTGCTAGTTTCTAAAAAGTCCAAGGGAATTCTGGGTTTCTATTGACATACTTGTCTATTGGATTGCTCCCATTTGGTCAGATCTTTTCAACTTTAAACTTTTAAATTTTTGTACATAGGATAGTCTCTTCATCTTCTCCCCATTTCTTTAATTTCAAAATCTCTCCCTCCATTTTCAAAAAACCTTCTTTGTGTGAACTACTTTTGTTCTAAACTTAGACCACTTTTACAAAAGATAGAAACTTTGGCCTTATGTCATTGCATTTTCAAACTCATTTTCTTAAATCAAACTTGTAAATAAACTTAACTATACTTGACCTAAACTTTCAAAAAATCCAAAAAGAACTAACTCATTCAAACCATTTTAGGCCTTTGTGCCTTTCAAACTTAAATTTTGTCAAAACCAATACACTCATTTTGAAATTTCTAGCACGAACTACGAGGTTTTGATACCTCATTTTTATGTTGGTACGTAGGCACAAGACCGAAGGTCTTGTCAAACACAAAAACATAATTAATCAATTCTTTTCTCATCTCTCAATTCTATTTATTTGTAAACATCATTTTGTACAAAATACACATGCACACAAAAAGGGCTCCCTAGGAGTACCTAGGACACTTTGGGTGCTAACACCTTCCCTCTGTGTAACCAACCCCCTTACTTGTGATCTCTAACTTTTATTAGTTTTTATTTGAAAACTTCTTACTATTTGGGTTTTGTTCGTAATTTTTCCCTTTTTCCTTGGAAACAATAAAAGCGCGGTGGCGACTCTTGTTAATTGATCTTTAGCTTGTCAATAGCTTAATGATCATGAATTTTCCGCTACACATACTATCTTCGAGCACAGTCAAATACATGGTCAACGGTCTTCCCTCAACAGGTGGAGACAAAATTAGAGGTTCAAGCAAATATTCTTTGATATTGTCAAAAGCTTTCTGGAAGTCTTCGGTCCAATCACAAGACTGATCTTTCCGAAGAAGCTTGAATATATGCGCACATATGGCAGTCATGTAGGAAATGAATATAGAAATATAATTCAAGCGACCGAGAAAACCTCTGACTTTCTTGTCAGTTTTGGGTGCAGGCATCTCTTGTATTACTTTGACCTTGGTAGGATCAACTTCAATACCCTTCTCGCTGACAATAAAGCCCAACAACTTACCAGAACGAACACCAAAAGTACACTTATTGGGATTCAAGCGGAGTTTATATTTCCTCAAACGCTGGAATAGCTTCACCAAATGCTCAACATGTTCCTCTTCATTAATCGATTTGGCAATCATGTCATCGACATAAACTTCAATCTCTTTATGCATCATATCATGAAAGAGAATGGTCATTTCTCTCTGGTAAGTTGCACCAACATTCTTTAGACCGAAAGGCATCACTCCATAACAGAATATTCCCTAAGGTGTAATGAATGTGGTCTTCTCCATATCTTCGGGTGCCATTTTGATCTGATTATACCCGGAAAATCCATCCATAAATGAAAAGACTTTGAATTTAGCAGTATTGTCTACCAACATATCAATGTGTGGCAAAGGGAAATCATCTTTCGGACTGGCTTTATTCAAATCTCTATAATCGACACACATGCGGACTTTTCCATCTTTCTTTGGCACATGCACAATATTAGCCACCCATTGTGGATACTCAACGGTAACAAGGAAACCGGCATCAATCTGCTTCTGCACTTCCTCTTTGATCTTCACAACCATATCAGGATGCGTTCTTCTCAACTTCTGCTTAACTGGATGGCATTCTGGATTCAACAGCAATCTATGCTCCACAATCTCATAATCCAAACTAGGCATGTATTGATAGGACCAAGCAAACACATCTGAATACTCTCGAAGAAGATCAATCAACCCCTTCTTGACATTCGGGCACAGTCGAGACCCAATCTTGACTTTCTTCACATCATCCTCGGAACCTAAGTTGACTAACTCAATCTGCTCTTTGAACGGCTGAATGGTCTTTTCATCTTGCTCAAGAAAACGAGATAATTCATCACTCACTTCTACATCACTTTCCTCCTCGTCCTCAAACACAGGGAATTCAAAATTTGGAGAAGGAGAAGGATCATTGTATTCAATGGGGTTAGAAACCAACCTGCATAATGATTTGATATTTTGATTTTAGAGAGGTGGATTTGTGACCAAATATTATGCAAATGGACAATTATATTGTTTATTTATGTTTTTTGTGATTACCATTTTCAGAATAAAGTAAAAAGTAAAAACAAACATCATAGATGTGGATGAATAGAACTAATTTTATTAATGATCAAATTGAAAATGCCCAAACAATGTCCATTTCTCCCTTAGGCATAGGAGAAGGATTTTAAAACATATAAAAGCAATTACTTAGATTGATGCAAAATAACAGGAACATCAACAACAATCTAATTGTTGCAAGACTTTCCATGCGTCACAAAATTGGTGCAGTCTTCCTCTTCGTCATCCTCTAGCACAGCAGCTAAGTGTTGTTCTTTGCCATGAATGAACCCTCCGCTACGGAAGCTAAGTTGCATATCTTAAGTCCTTGCAGTTGATGAGCCTTTCTGGAACCCCAAACCGATTCTTCCTTTGTTGTCGGAGACCTCTACCATGCGCCCCCACTGATCAACATTGCCTTCTTCCACAATCTTCTTAGCATCTTTCAATGAGGACATAGGTGCCCCAACTCTCTTTTCAACAGTAATAGATAAGGCTTGGAACGGAGTTACAACCTCATCCTCAGTTTCCACGTAAGAGAAAGATGACAAATGGCTAACCAACAACGCCTTCTCTCCACCAACAATCACTAGCTTGCCATTTTTCACAAATTTGAGCCTCTGGTGCAATGTGGAGGTAACAACTCCTGCCTCATGGATCCATGGCCTTCCCAACAAGAAAATGTAGGTCGGGTGGATATCTATTACTTGAAAAGTAATTTGAAAATCACTCGGACCTATCTTAACTGGAAGGTCCACTTCACCAATAACTGTCTTGCGCGAACCATCAAAAGCTTTGACGATTACACCGCTATACCTCATAGGCACTCCTTAGTATGATAGCTTTGACAGAGTTAACTTCGGAAGTACATTCAGTGACGATCCGGTGTCAACAAGCACATTTGACAAAGCATCTTCTTTGCAATTCATAGAAATGTGCAAAGCCAGATTATGGTTTCTACCCTCCACAGGGAGTTCTTCATCACAGAAACTGAGATTATTGCAAGAAGTGATGTTAGCCACGATATGATCGAATTGATCCACTGTAACATCATGTTCTACAAAGCTTGTTCTAGAACTCTCTGCAGTGCTTCTCTGTGCGCTTCTGAATTCATGAACAGAGACAACACTGAGATCTTTGAGGGGGTTTGGAGCAGCTGCTCCACCATATTAAACTCACTCCTTTTAATCAATCAAAGTACCTCATCATCATCGTTAGCCTTCAAATTGCTGGATTCACCAGACCTACCCTTTGAAGCACCAACTGGATCTTCAACAGGCACTTCTACCTTCTTACTCACAACTGATTCCTCCTTATCTTTTGGGAACACCGGCCCAAACACACGACCATTACGGGTCACCTTAGTAACATCAGCAATGCTCGCCACTGAACTAGTCGTAGGCAACAGAACCTCTTGACCACCTTCTATCATTGTAGCATTATACTGATATGGTACATCTTTATCAGATGAATATGGGACTAGGCCCGCTAACCGTATTACCAACGACGATATTGATCTATTGCTGACACTGTTTCTGTTGATGTTGCTGTCGTACTGAATTACCAACCTCTCTGGCTGCTTGAAAATGGGCACTATGACATTCACATCGTCATATACATGACGGGATTGAACAACCTGAATCATGCCTTCATCCATCAGTCGCTGGATGTCCCTTTTCACGATTTCACACCCCCTCGGGTTAACACTACAAACAACACAACCATCATGGTTGTGCTCACAATCACTTACCAAACAAACATCCTTATGCATCTGCACTAAGGACCTTCTGATGAAACACACATCAAAAACTTTAAACTCTCCAGGACAACCATCCACCATATTCACAGAAGAGTTCCCATGAGCGGGCAACGGGTTTGCTTTCACATTCGGCGCACGGTCCTCGAAGGACACCATTCCACTCTTCATCAGCTTCTGAACCTCATACTTGAGTGGGTAACAGTTCTATATATCATGTATGGGTGCTCCTTGATGAAAAGCACAACGGAGCTCAGGTTTATACCACCAAGGAAGTGGTTCTGGAATCTGTGGCGGGTTTCTTGGTTGAATCAGGTTCTTGAGAACCAAGGATGGATACAATTCTGCATAAGACATAGGAATAGGGTCGAAAGAGACCTTCTTCCTTTCAAAGTTTTGTTGATAATAATTGTTGTTGGTATTGTTGTTGTTGTAGGTGTTTACTCGTTGTTGCGGTTGTTGTTGTTGACGTTGTGGTTGTTGAACTGGTGTTGATTGTTGATTAGAAAATACTGGGATAAAGGAAGATACTTGATGGTGATGTTGGCGGGATGATGGATTCCTTCTGATCTGAGGCCTCCTCTGTCTCCCATTGCTTATTGCATTTGCTTCATTGTCCTTCTTCTTGCTAAAACTACTGCCATACCTCTTGCTCGTTGACGCCTCATCCTTCGACAAACGTCCCTCTCAGACTCCTTCCTCAAGCCTCATCCCCATGTTTACCATTTCGGTAAAGTCACCGGGGGCACTAGCAATCATACGTTCATAATAAAATGAACTCAGGGTCTTCAAAAACATCTTTGTCATCTCTTTTTCCTCCAAAGGAGGAGTGATCTTGGCAGCCAATTCCCTCCATCTCTGCGCATACTCCTTAAATGTCTCTTTATCTTTCTGAGACATAGACCTCAGTTGGTCTCTATCAGGCGCCATGTCCATGTTGTACTTATATTTCTTGACAAAAGCCTCTCCCAGGTCATTGAAAGTGTGAATGCTTGCACTATCCAATCCCATATACCATTTGAGCGCAGCACCGGTCAGACTGTCTTGGAAATAATGGATCAACCGTTGATCATTATCGGTTTGAGTGGATATCTTGCGAGCATACATCACTAGATGACTGAGTGGACAAGTATTCCCCTTATATTTTTCAAAGTCAGGCACTTTGAACTTCACCGGGATTTTGACGTTGGGCACTAAACACAACTCAGCAACACTTTTTCCAAACAAATCCTTACCTCTCAGCGTCTTCAATTCCTTGCGTAGCTCAAGAAACTGATCCTTCATTTCATCCATTTTCTCATAGACATTCGGATCCTCAGACGGCTCGGAATGATAAATGGTATCCTCTACACGAGGTAAGGTGTGCACAACGGGAGGTGGCATGGACATGACCGAGCTAGATGTCGGCATGGAAGCAAAAGTGGGCACAAAGTTGGACGACATTCCCCACGGGAATCCGGCAGGCATAGTGGGCGCAAAATGAGCGACAGCAGCAGGCATGGTAGAAGATTGACTCTGAGAAGTAAGAACTGACTCCATCATGGCAGTCAGACGGGCGATCTCGTCCTTCAGCTCTCTGTTCTCTTGCTCTAGATGCTCCATAATTCTAAGATGATTGGCGCGAGTGTTGTACCGGTGAGTCAGCTTGGCTAAAGCACAAAAGAAACACCAATGAGATATCTGGCGAAAGAGAAACCAGCTTATGCAAATGATGCATGAAAATGCAATGCTTGTTTATTTATTTTTGTTTTCAAGGAACTTACTATATCATTCGTAAACACATATATATATCAACAATTCGCAATAATTTTTTGTATGACCAAAAATCTGTTTTCATTTATTCAATTGGAAGGATTACACTGAGTACGATTTTTGAAATCGAATAAAAGATAAAAATACAAAAGAAAAGGAGACTAGTCATCCTAAGGATCCCTAACAACGTCATAAGATCTGGCTGAAGGTGCTACTTCCTTCGAATGCGACGAATCTCAGTCTCAAAAGAAGCCTTCATCTGAGTCTTTTCGAGGACAAGCTGGCCAACAGTCTTCTTCCAAGCAATGGAAGGCTGAGGCATTCTAGAAGATGAAACCTTTGGCTCTCTCTGTCTCTTTGTTACTCGGTCTTCAAGTAGCTCAATGAGTGCATCTTTGTCCTTAGACTCCAACTACAACTCCTCGTGCTTCTTGCTCAAAGAACGGAAACGCTCTTCCCATATATCCCTCTCTTGCTTCATCTTGATGAGAGCGTCTTCCAACTCCTCTACATCTTGGTTAGGGAGAGTTAATGGCCCAACCACAACCATAAACATAGGTCTTTCACAAGGATAAGGCATCTTCAACTCCAAAGCTCTCTTCTTTACCCAAAGAGTGTAAGCTTCCAAAGCTACACAACTGCGTGGACCAAGCTCGAATCTTCCTTTCCTATGCATATTATGCCAAGCATGCACAATCTTCAGCTTCAAATGTTGGGGATCTTTACCCTCTTGATAGAAAAGACCTTCTAACAACGTGTTATTAGGTTTGTCTCTTAAGGGGAACCCAAGTTGACGACGAGCCAAAGCAGGGTTGTAGTTAATTCCTCCTTGTGTACCAAACTATATCATCATTAGTGTCGCGGTGAAGAATCGGAGACCAAGATATTGATTAGACTTGACTCATGAATCAAAATATCACCACCGAACTTTAATTTATCCAAGGGAAGGGGAAAAGATTCAAAAAATAAACCCAATATGTATATGCAAAGCTAGAAGATTAAACTTAAGCTAAGCAAAATGGGGGGAGATTTTAAAGGTACAGGGTGTGTTATGAAAAGGGAAGGTATTATCATCCTAATCATTTGTAGTACTCTACAGGAACCTTTTGGATATATGTGTTTGGTTTAAAATTGTTTTCTATTTGATTGGGGAGATGAGAAAAAGATCATTTTTTATTGTTTGGTGATTTGGAAAGACATTGAGTCTTATGCCTATGTACCCATGAAGGATCAAAACCTCGTAGTTCGGGTTCAAAAGTAAGAAGGGATTTGTTGGGGTTGATTTTATGAGAAAGAGACAAATTGTCATCTTAAGGAGAAAACTCACATTTAAACCACCACAAACATGTGGAAGATGGATCTTTGCATCAAATTGAAATAAGGGCTCTCACTTGGATATATAATCAACAAGTATGCCACATACCTCTTCCAAATGGAAAAGAATCAATATCAAACTCAACAATGTTATGGGGTAGGAGATTTAAATCTCAACTAGGGATGACTCATTCTAATCCTTTTATGAAAAGGTTTTAAACATGGAAAAGCCAAAGTGGCAAAAGGGTTTGAATTAAGTTTGTGTTTTTTAGGTCTTATGAAAAGATCTTTGAATATGCTTAAGTGTTTTGAAGCATTTGATTAAGAAATAAAAGGAGAAACAATGACATAAGTCAAAGTTTATTATGAAAGTGGTTATAAGAAGGATAGGGAGACAGAATCCTAAGGTTTAAATTGAGGGGAACCTAAGATTGTATCTAGAAGTTTTTGGGTTAAGGGGAATAAAAAGTTGTATAGAATGTAGATGAACACACACATGCAAAATGACAATAATGTCATGATTCTTTCCCCTTGGATATAAACAATAACAAGATTGAACATGCATTAACATTAGGGTAAAAAATATGGCTAAATACAATGGAAATCACAAGGTATGGATGACAATATTAAACATGGTTTTTTAGGCATTGAGATAAGCATAAATAAGACATGATGAAGTTTCACACAACATCACAAGACACAACATATTGATGGTGAAGACAAAATCATACTTAACATGGTAAAAGCATTCATTGGTACATGGTAAACATAACATGGATAAAATTAGGTCAAACATGCATCACATTATAAGTCTTCACAAAATAAACATTAGACTTGAATCAAAGTTCATGATAAGACCAAACTTAAGTGGAAACCTAATCACTTCCTAACCATTCAATCAAGCATGTTTTTTAAGGTGAATCAATTGATACATTGTATGAAGATAATCAAGTTCAAACATGTTAAGGATAACAATAAACATTTAAAAGAGTATGCTTTAATCATATAAACTTCCAACATCAAGAACAAATAAGACATAAGCCAAAAGAATCAATTAGGAGCCTTAAAAAACACTTAAAACACATGTTTTTCTATCCAATCAAAAGTGGTGAAATAAATAATATTTTTTGGAATTTTTTAGTGTCACCATAAAATAGACATTCTCATGAACACATGGCAAAAAGAATGGGTCAAAAATGTTAAGGGATCAAGAACTTATGGATATTTGAAGTTATGAAGAAAAATGAACATTTAACAAGTGAAAACAAAAAATCATTACACTGCCCAGATTTGAACCCACACCCAATAACTTAACATACGAGTGTTTTACCACTAGGGCGCAATACCAATTAATGTGTTTAGTTACATCAATTAAAATATATATTAAAGTGAATTTTAAAATTTTAAAAATGGCTCCAAACTTCATCTTCCTCATTCATCCCGTAGTCCATAGTTTCCACCATTTTCACATATTGTTAAAACTCTAACTCTCTCAATTCTTAACGAAATCAAAAGTTGTAAAGACCAAAATTGCTTAGAATTTCGCAAGGAATCTAATGGTACTCACCAATTTCATTTATTTTTCATAAATATCCAGAAATCAAACAAAATGCATATGAACCGTAAAAATTGAATTTAAAATTAAATTCCAAACATCACCGATTAAGACCAATGATCATAGGGGTTTTGTTCCTGACATCTTGGCAAGTGTAATGGTAACAAGAATGATACAAAATGGTGCCTTAAATCATAAATTGCAGAAATGAATACATACCTCAAAAATGAAAATCGTCCTTTGGAGTAGAGGTGTTCCATATGTGATTTTATGATCTAAACAACTTCCTTACACCTCTAGGAAGGTGTTTGAATGTCTGGCTTGAGCGGAAAGTGCTTGGTTCTTCCTTTCCAAATCAAGTTGCAAGTTATGAAAATGTGATTTGGAAGATGATGGTAGGGTTGTTACAGAAGTTGTTCAAGTGTTTGGACAACTTCTAATGGATGTTTAGAAGTTGTTTGAAGTGTTGGTTTGGAGAAAACACAAGCACAATGGAATTTGGAAGTTTGAGGTTTGGAGAATTTGCTACAATGGAGTTTTTGTGCCAATTCTGGTGTGTTTAGTTAAGAGGCTTGTCTCTCTATTTATAGAGGCTCCATATGGTTCATGTAACTTGCAGAAATCAATCTTGGTTCAATTGGAATGCTAGTTTGGTGACTTGGTTTCATTTTGCACAAAAAATCATAATGGACCATGATGAAAAGGTGGAGTGAAAGGAGGAGTTTAGAGGAACTCTTAGGATGTTGCTTCTGATTTAGAGGTTAAGTGTAATCAGAAGAAACAAGTTAGATGCTCAATGCAAGAGTGGTTGGAAAAAATGGCCTTTATCAAAATGGATATGAAGCTTTTTGCAAAACCTTTCAAATATGGCATTAAGACTTGGTCAATGGCCCAATCCCTTGTGTAATGCATCAAAGGTTTGTATAATCTTCTGATTAAGGTGAGATTTAGAAGCAAGATAGCATGTAAAGCAAGATCATGTAGCTTTGGCTCAAGGTTACATGATGAATTTGTCATGAAAATGACCCAAAATTCAGATTTGGAGAGCCAACTTCAACTCTTCGAAACTCCTAGCTCAAATATGATAATTTCACGATATTGGACATTTTAGAAATATAATACCATCCTCTACAACTTTCATGTTGATCACTTTTCTTGAATCAGTTGGGATCTGGGTGAAAAACTGACATAAAGTTGGTCACTTGACTAGGTCAGCATGCTGAAAATTTCACTAAGTGTTTTACCACTTGACAAACAAATGAATCATCCACTTCATGGCCCCATATCTCCTTATTCGTGCATTTTTTGAGATTTTATCACCTATGACAAAGTTTAAGTATGAAGCAAGGTCTTTAATATGATCGTTGGAGAAAAGAAAATGGTGGCTTGGATCATAAGTTATGGCCTTGGAAAGTTGGATACTTGGACATGTATTTTTTCATAACTTTGAAAAGTTTTCAAAACCAAATCTTGCCCTTTTTGCAAGTAACCTCAAATTTCTTGTTTAATCTTGGTCAAATGACTTCAATGATCATATTTTCATAATCCTTGACTTGAAAAGTCCATAGTTGACCAAAAATCTTAAAAGTCAAACTTTGACTTTAAGCATTTGTTGACTTTTTCATTAGTTGTGTTCAAACTTTCATCTGATGAGGAACCTAACCTCTTGAGCCATATGAATTGTATGAGTGGGTTATGAGTACACATTTTAATACCTTGGATCATGTTTCAAGCCATATAATCATGCTTTGGTCAAAGAGCCAACATTAAACTGACTTTGACCAAAACCCTAATTTTGAGTGTCAGATGAATTATGGCTTGATGAACTTGAGATGGAATGATCATGAAATCGATTCTTATTGATGGAAGTCACTTGATTACTTGGGAAGGATGAGGAGTTTGAAATGTTAAAACTCATTCCAAGTCTTGATTGATCAATCTTTGAAAGCTCTTGGTGCAAAACCCTAGCTTAAGACAAACAAAGTAGAAAATCTTTTTGTATTTTCAATAGGTTAGTAGTACAAAGATGCTAGATGTCATGCAAATGATACAAAATGATGGTGGCATCTTAGGATTGAAAATTAGGGTATGACAATTAGTGAGAGACATAAGTCTCTGAGACCACCTTAGATATTGTTTGTTCTCCACAAAAGCATGTGTCTGAGGCAAGTGCGAGATAAACCACTTGTGCAGAAGAGGAATACAACAGACAATCGTTCCACCAAAATCTAGCTCCTTAGCCATGGAAGTGTCATTAAACTTTAAAATCTCACCTTTGCGCTTTTTGGCTTCATAGATTTTTGCTTGTAGTTCCTTTATTTGCGCTTCCCAAGAGGCAATGTCACGGTCATGGATTTCGATCTCCGCCCTATTTTTGACTTTGGTTTGCTCTAGTTCCATTGCTTTGTTAGTCGATTCAGTAGTCGCATCCCAAGTAGCTGCTTCAGCATTAGCTTTCTTCTTAATTTCCTTGGTGATTTAGGGTAACAGCTTATGATCAACAATAACTTGTTCGATCATAATGCCCAACTCCAAGATGACGTTGGCAACCTCGGGTGAAGCTTCCAATAAATTAACCTGGTTAAGGAGAGTTTTCAAGGATAAGGGGGCAGAAGGATCAGCCAGCAAGAGTAGGAATATATCACCCTTAAAGATCTTTTCTTTGATCTTCAAGAGTGCCTCATCCACAGGTTTGCTTGAAGTTTGATCCTCAGATGCTGTAGAGGTGCTAAGACTTCTTTTAGACGAGCTCTCTCTTATACTAAACATAGCCTTCAGATACTCGAAAGGTTGACTTTGCTTTAGGGCTTCTAGTTTTTTTGAAGAGAGACCCCTACCTGTTCCTGTTGAAGCTTTAATGCCTTCAGGAATATCATCAACTGTTGGAGTAGCAGTAGTTGGGCCATAAGGCTTTCCTTCATTTGGCTCGTCATTATCATCCTTGTTCCCCTCACCATTGTTACCCGCCTCCTCAAGATCATCATCATCATCATCACCACCAGGTCCATCATGGAATAGCGACTAGTATTCTTCTTCTTCCCTCATCTCCTTATCTTGGTCGTCATTACCTCCCAGAGCAGCATTGTCTGTACCTTAGACATCAGGTGATCCACCTTCAGAGTCATCTCCAGCGTGGACTTCTTCGTCCACCACCATAGCATTTTTGTTCACTTCAACTTGGGTTTCTTTACCTGAGTCATTTTCATGATCAGAACCACTGGTATGGGAGTATTGGGTGGTGATTTTAAGTGGCGAAGTCTCACGCTCCTCAGTAATAGGTTGGTTAGTTTCACTCATTGAGAATTTCTCCGAATCCCTTGCAGATGTTGGATGGTAGGTGGGTTCGCTAGCACTATTGAGAAGGACTGGTACAGAAGAAGATTTGGCTAGTGTTTGTGTGGCAGCGCCTGCACCACCCTGAAAGCCAAAATCGAGAGATAAATTAGTCAAAGTGATAAAAGACAATCAATCGAAAGAACAAAGTAATGCATGATTTTACCTTGTCCCCTTCGACTCTAGGGCTAAAGTTGTCGCTTTCAACCTGCGATGTTGTTATCTTCGATATCTCTTCAGGATTAGGCTCCAAAATGGTAAGAGCAGTAGGTCGTTTCACAACTCTGGCAGTTTTTTCCTGAGGATGGCTCAAGGCTTTAGCAATTTTTTATTACTTCTTCCTCTTCTTGAGAGTTAGATCTAGAACATGAGACAACTCATCTTCGTCTGACTCTATCACGACGTGGACTCCAACTTCTTTTGCTTTGATTTTTTGAGGGGGAGGGGGAGGTTTTCGAGCGACCTGAATAAAAATATCGAAGTGTTAGAAATTCCATTATACATACCAAAAAGTAATGGGCAAAGTAAAGATGTACCTTTATGGTCATGATACCTCCCTCACCCTTTGCTTCGACCAACTTCTTGATCGTTGGTTTTTTGGGTGGAACTCTGGTAGCTAATGTAAGACCCTAATTTTGACCCTATGATCCCTCATGTTATGTTATCATATGCATTGGCTTTAGGATCACACCTTAGCATCCTCCTTACCCTTCATTCATTGGGTTTACATGGGGAGAGATCACCAAGCACATTTGATTGTATCATACTTTGTTTTTCATTATTTACTAACCAAAATACCAAAAATATGTCAATGTATAGTTTGTTTCTTTTATATGTAGTGTGTACATCCACCAATGCCTCATCAAGCTCATATTTAGGGTTTGAGACCCCCAATGCAAGGAGACTAATAAAGACATGGTTCACATTGGCTCTAGACATAATATGTTAATCCTTATGGTCTTCACATATCATTTTGATCAAGAATTCATCAAGAGTTTGAAGTTTGTTTGACTTGGAAGCCCTAGTTCATATGGGTATCTTGTGACACATCCTCAGCAAGTTTCTTCATCATTGGATTAAATATTTTAAGGGATACTTCATATTACATAATCTTACACATATATGATCCTGTATGAGTCCCAAATATCAAGAGAATATCAAGTTTTCAAGTTGGTTTATAGTGGTTGACCAGAGAAAGTAAATTGGTCAAAACTGGGGTTCCCTAGACCCTATCTCCTACAATTTTTGTCATATAAAAATTATTACAAGAGAAACGTTTCTCCTTATGACATTCCAAACAACTTTCATGTTGAAGTCAAGAGCTATTTTTGCGTGGAAAGTCATTTTTTATGGTGAAAGATTATATGTCATTTTGTCTAAACCCTAGTTAGGAGGTCAACTTCCAAGGACCATAACTTGCTCCATTTTTATGAGATGAAGGACATTCAAGTTTCATAATTAAATTAAAGGTGACCTCTACAACTTTGATGTTTGTAAGAAGTTCAAATTCAACTAGAAAATGCATGTGCCAAGAAGAAACATTATAGATCATTTTGGTTCATTCCCATTGAACAAGTGATTTTCCTCAACTTCTAAAATGCATAACTCCTTCATTACAAATCCAAATGAGGTCAAATTTGGGACAAAATTGAAGAAGTTTGAAAAAGCAACAACTTTTATGAAGTAACTGTTTTCATTTGAAGTCCATAGCAAAAGTTATTCAAGGTGGAAGAGGTGAACATTTGACTTGGTACTTGTAGCGGTAAATTCATGATCATCAAGCTATGGATAAGCTAGAGATAAAATAACAAGAGTCTCCACCGCGCTTTTGTTGTTTCCAAGGGAAAAGGGAAAAAGTACGAACAAAACCCAAAAGTAAGAAGTTTTCAAATCAAAACTAATAAAATGTCAGAGATTACAGGTAAGGGGGTTGGTTACACAGAGGGAAGGTGTTAGCACCCAAAGTGTCCTAGGTACTCCTAGGGAGCCCTTTTTGTGTGCATATGTAGTTGGTACAAAATGATGTTTACAAACAAATAGAATAGGGGGTGAGAAAAAATTCATTAATTATATTTTTGTGTTTGGCAATACCTTCGGTCTTGTGCCTACGTACCAACATAAAAATGAGGGATCAAAACCTTGTAGTTTGTGATACAAAATTCAAAGTGGATGCATTGCTTTTAACAAAAATAAAGTTTGAAAGGCACAAAGGCCCAAAAATGATTTGAATGAGTTAGTTCTTTTTTGACTTTTTGAAAGTTTAAGTCAAGTATAGTTAAGTTTATTTACAAGTTTGATTTAAGAAAAGAAGTTTGAAAATGCAATGGCATAAGACCAAAGTTTCTATCTTTTTACAAAGTGGTCAAAGTTTAGAATAAATCAAGTTCAAACAGAGAAGATTTTTGTAAAGGGAGGGAGAGACTTTTAAATTTAAGAAATGGGGAGAAGATGAAGAGACTAATCCTATGCACAAAATTAAAAGTTGAGATTTGAAAAGATCTGACCAAATGGGTAGCAATCCAATAGACAAGAATGTCAATAGAAACCCAGAATTCCCTTGGACATTTAGAATCAAGAAACACACAAATGCACAATTATATTATCTTGAAGAGTAAAGGAATCCAATAAAGATAGTCACATCCAAGCTTTAGCCATTCCATGATCTTCTTCAAACTTATCCCATGTAGCAGATGAATTCCACAAGTCATAGGTTCAAAATGACAGTTACACAATGATCATGTTGCAGATGAACTCAAGGGGATCTTGAATGATGTATCAGATGAAGTTTCAAATTGCAAGCACTTGGTTTCTCAATAAGTTGGCATTGGCCAAATCCTTTAGCATAGAAATGTTGCCTAAATTTTAAGTCAATTTGTCCAAGATCAAGCCAACAGTCCGCACAAAAGTTTTTTAGGGTTTTTGTTGTTATTATGTACATTAATGGTCAAAGACCACACAAACAAGCAAAACATATACAAACAAGATATATCACACAATATGGTCCAAGTGGACAAAGTGAAAATTGCATTAACATAAACAATTAGAATGATATGAACAATGTCAAATGTATAAAAGCTAGAATTAAATGACATTTAAGTAAATGGCTTGAAATTAAAAGTTAGTTGTTAATATGTTAGAAGTTAGTATTGTTTTGTTTTTGCTTTTCATTTTTAGACATTCTTTGGAGAACACTCAACCCACTTATCACAAGCATGGATCCTTGAACCAAGACATCTTCCAAAGGAAGGAAAAAAGGCCAAGTTTCCATACAATACCATGAAAGAGGGGAGACTTACAATCTCCCTAACTAGAATGTTATACCTTTTATGTCACAAATTTAGCGCTATGTTAAGCAATCGTAATTGAACTTATTTAAAGTCCTAACTATTTGAGGTCGGGCAATAGAATTTTGGTGTTAATGAATGTTAGAGACATAGTATTATGGACTATGCTCATGAAACATACCACACACAAAAAGAATATGCAAAAGGTGTGGCTTAATCTCATCCATACTCATGTTAATTTTTCAATCAACTAGCTTTAGGACTTTGAGATATCATAGGCCAAATGAGATGAATGCATAAAGAAGGGGAATGAGATGAAGAGGTAGGGGAATGGATCAAAACTCGAATTGATCAAAGGAGGACTTTTACCAAATTAATATCATCCATTTAGTTTGCGAGATGGAATGTACGTTCCATCAATCCCCTAAATCCAATGATATTAACTTGACAAAGTCAAACCAACCTTGACCAAGGCCCAATAACAAGAGTCAAACTTAAACAAGTCATCACAATTGGTCAACAAAATTATTTGGCATTTATTCAAATTAAAAACACTAAAATAATACATTTAAATTAAATATGGTTTATCAAATTCCTAAAACCTCATCAAAACACCAAATAAATGGCCATGAGATTTATCATAGGTCAAACAAGGTCAAAGGACCTTGGAGAAAAAATTTCAGAATTTTTAAAGACTTAAAGTATTTTTAAACAATTAAAAACAAATGCAAAATCAATTAAATCATGAAAAATATTAATAATGATCCAAAAAATAATTTTAATTCAGAATATGAAAGAGGAAATTATTTGAAATTTTTTGATGAAACTCTCATATTTTTTTGATCAATATTAAAATTAATATGAATTAATGAAAATAAAGCAATTAAAATGAAATTCAAATAATCAGAAAAAACATGGACCACTTGATCTCCCTCATTAATTGAGGTGGCAGATCAAGTGGCCACCAGCGCGCGTTCCATGGTGGACTTAAGTCAACGCGGCATATGCTTGGTATTTAAAAGCAACGCACGAGATTAAAACAATTTGAAAAGGATCAATGGCTCTGAACCATGCCAACACACCACCGGCATGCAAGGGGCGGTCATCTTCTCCGGTGACCCTGGCCGGACTGGTTCACTCATCACCATTAAAAAAATGAAAAGGGAGGACATGATCTGAAAGAAAAAATGGCGTAGAGCACAAACCTGACCTCAATTTTAACTAACTCCACATATATAGAAAGATATGAGTTGAATTTTGAGGTGTGTCAACTGAGTTGCTTTGATTTGACCTCTAAGCAACTCAATCTTCTTGCCTACATTGGTAGGACTTCAGACAACCAAGGATCCAAGAGAATTGAGTGGAATTAAGAGAGAATCAAAGAGATGATTTTTTTTGGAAAATACCTTCAATGTAGGTCTGGATTCAACTGTTTTTGCTTTGGCTTGTGCTTGATCTTGCTCAGGATGCTTGCAGGAGTAGATTAGAATGCACAAAAGGTCTTGGATCCCTGGAATTTTGAATCTCAAAACAGTGAGAATTCAACTCAATTTCCAATGGAAATTCTCAGGATTATCCTCTTAAATGGAAGGGTTAGGGGTTTAGGATCAAAGCTGGCGCAAATGTGTGTTGAATTCTGAGCATATGGAGCTCTATTTATATCTGGATCATGTGATATTTGCACCTTCCAAATAAATTTCCAAAATTGTCAATGAGTGATGCATGGGTGCATGACCGTGTACAGGCCCATGAGATCATTCCATTTGATCCACAATTAAGTATGAGTAAGTCTGAAACCAACCTGGAATGCAAGGTAAATGTATATGGAAGCTTAAAGTTTGATCTTTGCCAAATGATGATACAATGTTCAAGCCATGCGCAGCCCTAGCAAATCTTGTCCAAAATGGATGAAATTGGACTTTTTGGAAAGGCTAGATCAAGAGGAACAACTTTCATGTTCAATACTTTTCCATTTTGAGCTTGGAACATGATGAATTTTGAGGTGGAAGTTTGGAAATTTCAACATATTGAAAAAATTTCTAAGTGTCAAGCCATATATCTCAATATTTCACCTTGCTTAACTTTTTATGTGAGCTTCAAATGAGAAAAGTGTATTTATCAAAGTTGTAGCTCTTTAAAATACCTTCAAAATGGTAACCAATTTCATGTCATTTGGATTTGAAATGATAGAGTTATACATTTTTTAAGTTTGGAAAAATCACTTGTTCAATGGTATAGGTCAAAAGTGACCTATAATGTAACCTCATATCACATGCTCATAAAAGTTAAATTTGCTCTCACTCCAAACATCAAAGTTTAAGAAGACATCTTGAATTTGATTTTGAAACTTGGAAAAATTTCATATCATAAAAATTGAGCAAGTTATGGCCTTGGGAAGTTGACTTTTAAATTAGGATTTAGACAAAATGACCTATAATATTTCAACATAGAAAATTATTTTCCAAGCAAAACTAGCTCTAGGTATCAACATGAAAGTTGTTTGTAATGTCATTTAGAGTAACTTTGCTCTTGGAATAATTTTCATATGGTGAAAAGTTTAGGAGATAGGGTCTAGGGAGACCCAGTTTTGATCAGATGAGTTCATCTGGCCAACCACCACCAACCAACTTGCTAACCTTCAATTCCTTTGAATTTCTTGGCTCATGGTAGCTCATATATGCATAAGATGATGAATTTTTAAGTTTCCCTTGAGAAACTTGATCAAATGGTGAGATAGCTTGTTGGAGAAGTTACTCAAGATACCCAGTCAAACTAGGGTTTCCAAGGCAAATCACCCTCAAACTCTTGAAGAAAACTTGATCAATATAACATGTAAAGGTCATTGGGACTCATATATGATGCTCATAACCATTCTTGGATCAATTCATGGTTGTGATCTTTGTCATGAGGGTCTCAAACCCTAGATATGAACTTGATAGATCAATGTGATCATGCCCCACCCGCAAAAGAGTTAGGCCAATGCAAAGACATATTTTTGGTATTTTGGTTAGTAAGATGATAAAATATAAGTCTGATACAATCACATAGTGCTTGGTGATCTCTCCCAAAACAAACCCAATGAAAGAGGGGTAAGGAGGATGCCAAGGTATGATCCTAATGTTAATGCTTATGATGGAATTTCATGAGGGATCTTAGGGTCAAAATTGGGGTCTTACAGTACTTAGAATTTTTTTCAAATATGTTTGATTTTCCAAACTTCCACCTTAAAATTCATCATGATCCAAGTACCAAATGGAAAAATGTTCAACATGAAAGTTGTTCCCCTTGATCTCACCTTTCCAAAAAGTCCAAGATCACACCATTTGGTTCAAGATTGAGAGGCTTGCGCATGATTACTTTGATGGGTTTGTTTTGGGAAGATTTGAATTCAGATGATCATTCCTCTTTGCATGCTTCCATGTTATGACCTCAGTACTCTTTGTGCATGAATTGGAGATGGATTGCATCATTATTTACGCCCAAACCATTTCCCATGCAACCATTCACCTTGGTTTCCAATTTTAGCAAATTTTGAAGTGGTGTAAAGATCATTTCCCTTGCTTATTTAAACAAGCTCGTGGCCTAAAAAATCAGAGACACCTTACCCAAACTTTGCCAAGAGAACTCAGAATCTCACACCATAGAATTCCTGGAAGATTTATTTAAAATCGAGTTTGAATTTAACCTTCTGTTTTGAAGTTCAAACTCCAAGGATTCATTGCCTTTTTCATTCAATTGATTACTGCAAGCAAGAGGAAGAAGAATCAAGCAAATCCAAATCAAGATCAAGTTGAATTGAAGCTACTCGAAGGTGAAATTTCATAAACTTATCTTCTTCGATTCTCCCTCATTTCTCAATTATTTTGATTGATTTTTGGTTGCCTGAAGTCCTACCAATGTAGGAAACAAGATTGAGTTACTTTGAGGTCAAATCGAAGCAACTCAGTTCATGATCCTCAAAATTCAAATCACTGTATCTTTTTATATACTTGGAATTGGAGAAAATTGAGGCCAAATTCGAGCTCCTGAGCATTTTCTCTTTGAAATAGTGTCCTTGTTTTTCATTTTTCATTAAGTTGAGGTTGGACCAGTCCGGTGGTGATCACTGGAGAAGATATCTGGAGCTAGGGCTCCAGTGGTGCGTTGGCAAGTCCCAAGCCATCTGATCTTGTTCCAATGTTTTAATCTTAGCCCTTGCTTTTGCATACCACGCGTGTACACACGTTGATTAAAGCGTTGGTGAAATGCGTGCTTCTAGCCATCAGATTTGTCACCTTAATTAATGAGGGAGATCTGATGGCCCTTGTTTTTTTAATTTCTGATTTTATGTTTAATTGTTTTATTTTGTTTAATTCATAATAATTTCATTTTTAATTCAAAAAATATGAAACTTTCACCAAAAATCTTTAAATATTTTACTCTTCCATTTCCAGAATTAAAATTGTTTTTGGGATTATTTTGATATTTGTCATGAATTAAATGTTTTTTTGCATATTTTTAATTGTTTAAAAATACTTCTGGCTTTTTAAAAATGATGAAATTTTTTTTCTAAGGTCCTTTGACCTTGTTTGACCTAGGATAAATTTCTTGGCCATTTATTTGGTGTTTTGAAGAGATTTTCGGTTTTGACCAAATTAAATTGAATTTTAATGCATTTTTAATTTGATTTTTAATTGATTAATTGTGTAAAAAATTATGTTGAGCCATTTTTATGGTCTTGTGATGTTTGACTATTTGTTTGGGCCTTGGTCAAGGTTGATTTGACTTTTGTTGGATTAAAATCATTGGATTTAGGGGATTGATTAAATGTACATTTCATCTCCCAAAATGAATGAATGATTTTAATTTGATAAAATTCCTCCCATGACCAATTTGTGTTTCTCTCATTCCCTTCCCTCTTCATCTCCATCCCTATTATTTCTCATTCCTCTCATTGACCAATGAACTCTCAAATGTCCTAAGACTAATTGGTTCATCAATAACCTTGTGTCAGATGAACCAATACAAGTATGGATGAGATCAGTCCATCCCTCTTAATATTTTCTTTTAGTGTGTGGTATGTTTTAGGAGTTTGGTTCATTATACCAAATCTCTAACATGCATTAACACCTAAATTTTTATTGCCCGACCTTAGATAGTTGTGACTTCTACACAAGTCCAATTACGATTGCTTAACATAGACTTAAATTTGACCCTAAAGGCATAACATTCTAGTAAGTGAGATTGTAAGTCTCCCATACTTCATGGCATTGTATGGAAACTTGTCCTTTTTCCCTTCCTATGGAAGATGTCTTGGTTGAAGGGTTCATGCTTGTGAACAGATGGTTGAGGTTCTCCAAAGAATGACTTAATAAATTAAAAAGCAAAACACCACTAACACTTAACTAACATTTGACTAACTCTTATTAATATTGCTTTACTTTCAAGTCATTTACCTTATGCAATTTAATTTTCAGTTATTTATCATTCATTTCCATTTCCATTTCATTTAATTTGTTTATGTTTATGCCATTTTCACTTTGCTCATTTTAGCCATATTTGTGTTTGTATATATTTGTTTGTGCATTTTGATTTTGTTTGTGGTCTTAGGACCTTAAAACACTTAATAAACAACAAAAACCTAAAAAAATGTTTGGTGGACTGTTGATCTTGATCTGAACTTTGGGACTTAGAACTAGGCAACATTCCATATGCAAAAGGACTTGGCCAATGCCAACATTTTGAAATCAAGTTATTATGGACTAAGCCTTCATCTGATGTAAGTCTTGGGATTGATTTGAATTCATTTGCCACTTTGTCTTGGTGATAATTGTCATTTTGATCTTGTGTCTAATGCTTTCTTCTGAGTTGATAAAGGAATATTTCATCTGATACATGAGAAGACAAAGAAGACTGCTAGCTATGGGAATTGCTTGCTTGGATGTGGTTATCTTTATTTGATGCATTGATCTTCATGATGTCTGATATAGCTAATTACTTGTTGATTATATCTTGATTCAAAGTCCAAAGGAAAATAGGTTTCTATATGACATTCTTGTCTGTTGGATTGCATCCCATTCGTCAGATCTTTTCAACTCTTAACTTTTAATTTTATGCTTAGGATAGCCTCTTCATCTCCTCCCACTTATTAAATTTCAAAATGTCTCTCCCTTTTCAAAAACTTTCTTTGCTTATAATTTCAAACTTAGACCTTATTTCAAGTAGAAACCTTGCCCTTATGCCATTGAATTTTTGAACATCTTTTTCTTAAATCAAACTTGTAAATAAATCTAATTATATTGACTTAAAATTTCAAAAAGACCAAAAAGAATTAACAATCTCATTCAAACCTTTGGCCCCTTTGTGCCCTTCTCAATTAAATTTCTGTTAAAAACAATTCACCAACTTTGAAATTTTTACCACAAACTACTAGGTTTTGACCCCTCATTTTTATGTTGGTACGTAGGCACAAGTCCGAAGGTCTTGTCAAACACAAAAATATAATCAATGAATTCTTTTCTCATCCCCGCACTCTATTTTTCTCAAACATCTTTTATACCAAAAACACATAGACACATAAAAAGGGCTCCCTAGGAGTACCTATGACACTTTGGGTGCTAACACCTTCCCTCTATGTAACCAACCCCCTTATCTGTAATCTCTGGTATTTTATTAGTTTTGATTTAAAAACTTCTTATCTTTGGGTTTTGTTCGTACTTTTCCCTTTTTCCTTTGGAAACAATAAAAGTGCGGTGGTGACTCTGATTTTATTGATATCAAGCTTATCCATAGCTTGATGGTCATAAATTTACTGCTACAGCTAAAAGGAAAAATAGAGCAGTTATTACGAGTCAATAGTAAATATCGTAATAGAGAGATGTGATTCGAAAGGCCTCCCACTCCACACCTTTATATATATCTAATTCGATGCGAACATCTTTGATCCCTATATGAAGATGCCCTTTGAAACTGTCTACAATGTGCTTAGTTGCAACCACCCGCTGGGCTTTTTCTGTGATTGTTGTCGAAGGATTTTTATAGAATCCCCACAGATGAACCACTTTGGGAATGGAGGGGCAAGGGCCACTCCAAAATCAGTGTTTGGTAGTCAAGGGAATTTAAGAGGATACATTTTGAAAGTCGTTTCATATCGTTTCTCGGGAGGAACGTACGAAGGGATTTTTAAGTTCTCCATTTTCTTTGAAAAATTTTCCTTCAGCGTGACAGCTGCCTCACGGATGATTCGACTAAGATCATCGGGCCTATGGGCAGTTTCAAAATTATTTTGAAATGCCTGAATTTCTTTGATGTATGTGTAAGTACCTTTCTTGATTTTTTCCTGCACAAAGAGGAAAGCTTTATTAAAGTGATGAGTGAATGAAGGAGCATCATAAAACTCTTCAGCATAATATTGTGACCACCACTTCCCAAATTCTGGAGTGCAAAGGAAGCTCGGCTCGAAGCTAACTAGGGTAAGGTGTGTTTCGCTATTGTATCAAGCTATTTTTTTGAGAGCGGTGGCTTCGTTGTGATTTGCGTTATAGAGAAGGAGAGTGATTTTTCTGTCGTAAAGACATTTTTGAAGAACCTGAGTCGACCCAAATTATCGAGCCACGAGATTGGGCTGATAAGCAATCAGGGTAACCTAACTCTTTGACGGATTTAACCTAAGGGTTATTAGTTTTGGAGTTAGAAAGGCTTTCTAAACTAAAAGGGAATTTATTTCTTGGTTTTTGGTGGGAGATGGGAAAGGTCTCGTGAAGCATTATGGGCCGTATTTTCTGGTTGTGAAAGGGACCATGTTCGACGTGAAATCATGATGTTTTGCAAACCTCGTGACATAGCGCATAAATGTCGGTCGAAGGGCTTTCCCTTCATCTCTCGGGGTTAGTTGAGCCAAGCGGATTCCTTCGACCCTTCTATTTTTTACTTCCTCAGCTTCTTTGTTGACGAGGCTCTTGTTAGGAAGACTTGCCTCGAAGGTGGCGTTTAGCCAAAGTAACAGCCAGAAAGGACCAGAAAGGAGGAGATTTCCTTTTTCTCTCGGATTTTTAAGTTGAGTGATGCCATCACTCAAAGATCCATAGAGGCTGGCCAAAATCATTTCGCTCAGGAAGACGTTGTGACCAAAATGAAATTGGTTCGCTAGAGTGAGATATTTCTTGGCAACCTGTAGTGACTTCGAACAAAAGACGCAGTGGGATAACCATAAATCTAAGAAAGCAATGTGTTCTATGTCGAAGACGGTGTCAGTATCTTTGTCGTGGTAATGTGTTATGTGGGTTGAGTAGGCATCCCTAGAGGTGGAGAAGGTTATGGGGTCATCAGATTCTACATCTGGGTCATAGGTATTCCCAGTTGGTTTTAGCCATGTGATCGCGACTATATTGAAGAGAGTGGGTGTTATCATTCCGCAAGGGATGTGGAAGGTATAATGAGTGATGTCCTAGAAGTACAAGGAAGAAACTAATAAAGTCGAACTGTAATCCAGTCCTATCTTCGACATCATGATTAGGTCATAAATTCTCAGGTCCTTCCAGGTTTTAGATTTGGTTTTTTGTATCTTGTTTTAGCCAGCTTAGATAGTCAGTTGGATCTTTGAATGAGGATGTCGCTCGGAAGACTCTGAAGCCATTATTCATAAACCTTAAGTCTATAGTTTCATTTGTTAAAGATTGGTGTTCCTCAGCAGTGGTAGTCCTTTCAGCCCTAAGTTTTTTTTGCTTGGCCTATTGGTTTACATCTATGGTAGGTGGGGAAAAAGTCCCTAAGTTTGCTAGAATCGATGTTCAGGTCAGTTAAAGGTCCAAATAAAGCATGATTTTTTCCAGAGACAATGATTGGAATGAGTACTTGAGATTCATAAATTCTTCGTTGTTCTTCAGTTCTTGGTTCAGGGATATATTGTTGCTTACCCATCATCACTGGGCCAGGAAACGTGGCAAAAGGAGGAAGGTCTGAGATCTTTTTGGGGGGCTTCGTTTGTTTAATGGAAACCTTGACAGCCTTGGTTGTTTCTTTGGGGAATTTGCTTGAAGTGGCCATTTTTGTTAAAGGTTTGAAGAAAGAAGAAAAATATGGGTTTTTTTAGGGTGTTTTGAAGAAGATGAAGAATTGAAGTACTTGAAGATTTTAGAAAGCGTGAAAAAGTGGAATTAGTAAGAAATGCGTTTTTTGTAGGTTTTTTGGAAGAGAAAACGATTCAAATCAGCATTAATGGTTGACAAACGAGTGGGACATGTGTCTCTCCAGGATTACAGAATGGGACAGTGGTAATTAAAGCCTAATCCCACAATCTCATAGGGTCTAGGAAACATGATGATTAAAGAGATTTACGCATGGGTTGAAAAGACGTTTGGAAAAAAGGTAATGATGGTTCTGACGTCATAGACCAGCTGAAAGAAGATGAATAGTTTTTGCAACATTGGAGCATTAGTGGCGTCGAAGCTATGCAAGAATTATTCAAGGCGTCGAACCATAGTCTCAAAAAATGCATTTTTCTTCGAGATGTTGAAAATGACATTTTTTGGGGGCAATTTGTTAGCTCCCAATTTCAACGCCTAATGTGGATTAAGGGAATTAATTAAGGAAATAAAGTTTCCTATGAAGAAATTGAATGTTTCAACAAAACTATACATTTTGAAATTTCAGTCGAAGATACCTTGATGCAAGAGTAAAGATACTATGTGGACTTGGAAATATTTCTAGAAGTTTGGAGATGTTTTCGACAGAAGCGTCACTGGTGATAGTTCGACATAGGATTTGAATTCAAATGAGGGAGGGGATTCTTTATTCTTATCTAACCGCTAAGGATATATGTGGGGCGTAGTGGGTAGTTACATACATGCAGAGCGCCATTTGTCTCAATCTGGTGAACAGGCCGTTGGAAGCGATTATTTTGATTGGTATATATATATATATGAGGTCTTAGCGTTAGGATGGATGTGTGTTCAAGTGTGTACAAGTTTATCAACTTGCCCAAAGTATCCGTGTATATAGAAAGTGTAAATTGAGAAAAAATGTATGTTTAATATTGCACCATGTTTTTATTTAAAGCAATTTAATCAGTCCTTTCTTTTCAGAAATTTATCTTCATCGCCATTTACTTTCCAGCACTTTTCTTGCCTTCTTTGCGTTATTTTTCCTTTACATTCTTTAACAAGTTATTTTAAGTATGAACATTGTCGAAGTGTTTATCATTCATCAGATTTCATCCTAAAAACAATTAGCACATGTCCTAGGATCAATCTGATTGATCCTGTAAGTAACCAAAATATTTTAATTTGGAAGATCAGCAGTTGTTTACCAATTTTCACGGTAAACAGGGCACAAGTCACTTTTTAGGTTGAAAATGATTTGGGTTTGGTTTGAATAATCCCAAATTGGTGCGACACCAAGTAGAGTTGGTAACAAAGGGTCTTCGCAGTTTCCTTTGAAGTCCCAAGACACGTAGAAATGAGTCGAGGAGTCAAGAAGGCTTCCCATATTCTCTTGGATTCAGCCTCATGTTCACCAATGGATGGGAATTCTCGGGTAAACCTTTCTAGTCCATGGGTCCTTTTGAAAAAAGGAGCCATTGTAGCATTAAAGTGGTAGCGCTTGGCGAACATCAGGAAGTAAGATACAAAAGCTTCTCGGTCGGATCTATTTTTGTTAGTCGGGGTCAACAAATTGAAATGTGTTCCCTCGACGCGACAGTCTTGAAGGATTTCCTCGGTTCTATTGGCAAGCTTGGCATCCATAGAAATCTCAAAAGTGGCATTGAGACAGAGTTGTAATAACTAGAAAGGTCCAGATAAAAACAAGCCATCTTTTGGATGAATATTCCTTAAAGCTTCAGTTCCTAACCCTAGGGATTCATAAAGGGACCCTAATATCAATTGACTAAGCCATACATATTTGCCTTCATGTCTTGGTTGGCTAAGTTAATGTATCTTTTCGCCACCTTTAAAGATTTACAGCAGAAGATACACCTTGGTAGCCACAACGCAAGAATTCTAACATAATGCCCAAAAGATCTTTCAAAGCACCCTTTGTTAGTTGCCGACCGAATTAGTGCATAAAGGGGTCCCTACGCTACTAACAACAACAGAAAACATAATTTTTGGTCTCCAATACTCTTGAGAGTGACCATGAATTCAAGTCACCATGAATTCTTACCCAGTCCTGAACAGATGTTTGCCTCAAAGTGGTTAGTTTGAATTCTTTGGTCCAAGAAAAAAGTTTCAAGTAACCATGGCTTAGATTCCACGAGCTCACAACTTTAAGCCCTCTAACATCCTTTATATATATGAAAAGGAAAATTCAAAATACCCTTTCTCCAAGGATGTTACACCCCTTCTCCCTTTTGATTTCCATATTATAGATAATTTGTTATGCAGACCGACCACAATTAATGGAGTATTACCTTTTGGCCCGACAATCCACCGATGAAGAATGTGTTTGCAAGATTCATGACAATTGCAAACATATCCTTTTTAGTAAACGTTTTGACACAACTTGAGAAGTTGGCTAATCGGAATGTTGTAGACATTATTGACTATTTCTACGAATGATTTTTGCTTATTCGAAACACTTTCTTTCGCTCAAAATGGTACAGGTTTTGAAATTGGACTTGGGTTGATATATACAAGAAAGACCATGACACAATAGGAGTCCCCATTGAACTAAAGATCAAGGTGTTGACTAGTTAGGTTTTTTTATTATATATTTCATCTGAAAAATAATTGAATATTCTAAGACTCTAACCAGCTTAAGATTCCAAGTACCTATCGCGGCAGTATGGGAAGCAAATACCCGAACCCGATTAGACCATCAGAAACCCGAATCGGATGGATCGGCATCGGCGTTATGGGCGGCGCCATGGCCTCTCGTCTCATCTCCGCCGGTTACACTCTCACTTTCTACGCTCGCAACCCAACCCACCCAAACTCCCTCTCCCTTCAATCTCAAGGTGCCAAACTCGCCGATTCACCTTCCCATCTCGCAAACTCAAGCGACGTCGTTTTCACAATGCTCGGCCACCCCTCTGACGTTAAATCCATCCTCCTCGACAAAAACGGCGTCGTTTCATCCTTAAACCCTAACACCGTCACAGTCGACACCACCAGTTCACATCCAGATCTCGCCAGAGAAATCTCCATAGCAGCAAGAGCCAAAAACGCTTGGTCCATAGACGCTCCCGTCTCCGGCGGAGACATCGGAGCAAGAGACGGAAAACTAGCAATCTTCGCCGCCGGTGAAGCCTCTGTGGTAGAATGGCTATATCCCTTGTTTAAAACATTGGGAAAACCAACCTACATGGGTCCCTCAGGGTCTGGACAGAGCTGCAAGATAGCAAACCAGATAACAATCGCAGCGAATTTGATCGGAATTAGCGAAGGTCTAGTGTTTGCGAAACGAGCCGGGCTTGATTTGGAGCAATTTGTGAATGCAATTAGAGCCGGTTCGGCGGGTTCGAAGGCGTTGGAGTTGTTTGGGGAGAGGATGATAAAGAGAGATTTTAGGCCTGGTGGTTATGCTGAGTATCAGGTTAAGGATTTAGGAATGGGTATTAATTATGTTGAAGGTGGTGATGATAATAAAGTTGTTGTTTTGCCTGGAGCTTCTTTGGCTAAACAGATATTTACTGGTATGGTTGCAAATGGAGATGGAAAACTTGGTGGTCAAGGTGTTATCTCTGTTATTGAAAGGATTAATAATGGAGATTAAACTTGATTAGGTTCTGGTAAAGGTAAACTTTGTGTGTACTATGTAATCATAAATAACAACTAGTGTCAAATTTACTAGATCAAGTGATAATAATATTGTCTCTAAATAAAACTCACTTGATTGCTGCAAGAACTCATGCTCAAAATGCTGGATTCATACTTCTTAACAATGTTATTAGTTTTTTCTAGGTTGATGTATTTGTTGCTTGTATTTTTTATTTGCCTGGCCGTGTTGTTGGCAGTGTTATGTTATCTAAAAGTTATGTGGACTTGGCATGGGAACAAAATGAAGTTTAGAGAAGCAGGGTTTGCTGCAAAGACTGATAACTTAAATAATGAGGGATGTAAAATATATTACTAGGATGATGAATGAAATAATTTAGATCTACTTTATAATTGGTGATCATTTTATCAATGTTAATAGGGTTTTATCAATGTTAATAGGGTTTAATAGAGATGCATTGACATTGACAGTGTAAAATTAATATTTTGTCGATCAAAAGATTATGAAATTTTTTTCTCTTGAATTTGTTAGACTTGACTCAATAATCAATCGGCATGAGTTAATATTTTCAACACATTTCATCCGCAAAACGCCCCCCTTAAAGATTGTAAGGAAATGGCAATCAAATACATGTTGCTAAAAGTGAACCTATCCAAAGGTACTCCTTTCGACAATAAATTCAGTTTACTGAAAACTCCATTATACTCTTTGTAAACTATATGATACCATAATTACTATAATGCAGGAATTAAACTGAATAATAGAAAAATAATATTGATGTAAAAAACATGTGTATGAATACATATTTAATACAAAAGGATTAGGGCATTTATATATAAAAGGAGGCCATGAGCTAATACTTTCAGGGTTAATGAGGAATGCAGTTGTCTCGACAAGTTTTATGGGTTTAGGTTCAATAGCGATGTGCAGATCGAACTACTCCAATTTGCCAATGAAATGATTTTGATTTGTGATAGTAATTTGGATGATTTATAGACTATTAAGGCTTTGTTACAAGGTTTCGAGCTAGCATCGGGGTTGTGCGTGCGTGAATTTGAATAAAAGCAAGGTATATGAGATTAATCTCGGAGTTGTGCGTGCGTGAATTTGAATAAAAGCAAGGTATATGAGATTAATCTCCAAGAGGATGTTTTGGGGGATTTCACTTACTTTCTGGAGGATTAGGAGCTAAAGATTGCGGGAAATTCAAGTAGGCTTTGCTTAGTAAATGGAAGTGGGGAGTTCTTTCCGAACTCAAGTCCTTTTTGTTAGAACAAGATTTTGTGTCTACAATTCATCTCTAAGGTTTTGATAATAATAAAGGATGAAACAAATTGGTACCCTAACAAATTTATCTAAATGTGCATGACTCTAACAAATTCTGACATCACGCAAGTCCAGAATGGTCAACTTAGAATAAATTGAAACAGACGATCTGACTCTGAAGAAAAGGAAGCTCACAGAGTCTGACGGTAGAAGACTCAGACACTCTGAACCCGAAGAGTTCCACCCAGTTGATCTGATGATTTGTACTCTGAAGAAGGCTCTACAGAAAAACATACCAAGATCTTCTGAAGAAAATATGCTCTCAACAACTATCTGAAGTATACACGCTAAACAAGAAAATATGAACTCCGCGTACTCTGACTCAAGGACAACCAAAAACTTAGCTACAAAGTTTTCCACTTTTGGTATGAATCTATATTTGGAATAGATTAAACACTCTCCAAAATTGCTATGGAAAGGACAACAAACTTAATGACATTAAATCCATCATTGCCAAGATATTCATCAATGTCTCAGCTAACGGTGTCTTGTTCAAATCACTATATAAAGGCAGGATCATCATCTTACAAACATGAAGCATACACACAAGAATACTGCAAACAAAAATTCTATATTCTCTTTCATTCTTGTTCAAATCTGTTCACACGAGTTATTGCTCTAAGTGTGAAACATTTCAGTTCTTATATTGTGTTACTACTGCTTACCTAGAAGCACAAAACACTTCATTGTATTTTCAAAATAGTTGTTGAACACTTCCTCAAGTGACTTGTGAAGTCTGTAAACTTGAGAGGGCTAAGAGATCTTTACTTTCTTAGACGTTTTCGTTGTAATCTTTCTAGATTATTGGATTAAGTCCTTGTTGAAGGCGAAATCACCTTGGTCGGATGGACTGGAGTAGCTTTGAATTTCAAGCGAACCAGGATAAACTTCTATGTTGATAGCTTTATCTTTTGTGTGTGTTTTATCTGTAAAAGTTTTTATTATCTGCGAAAACAATTCAAACCCCCCTTTCTTGTTTTTCTCTATCTTCACTTTTGGTTCAAGATTTTAGCTTTCTGTTATGGTGATGTGCAAGCGCAAGTGAAGGATGCTCCTTGGTTGGTGGCAGGAAAAAATATTTCAACTTGGTGGAAAGACTTAATGGTCTAAAATCGGCTGGTCTGACAAGGTGCAACTGGTTTTCTACGGATATTTCTGTTAAGCTTGGGATTAATAGTAAATTCGTTTTTGGAGGTATTTGTGAATTGGTAAGTTTCCTTTAATGTTGTCAGTTCAGAACTTATTCAATTTCGTGCAAAATTCGGATATGCTGGTGCGGGATGCTAATGATTGGATCGACGGGGAATGGGTTTGGGATTTTCAAATCTCAGAAGCTCATGCACATAAAGAGGCGATGGCAGATTTTCTGGTTTTTTTATGAAAATTTGCAGGTAGTTCGGTCAAGCTGTTCCGGGATTGATCGACATGTGTGGTGGAAGAATGATGATGGCTTTTCGATGAAAAACAATTATGAGGTGCTGACATCATTGGAACCGACGAAACAATCGCTCAATGCAAGAATTTTATAAGTTCTTAACGATTTATGGAAGTAGAAAAGTTCAAATTTATGTGTGGAGGTTGTTTATT
This sequence comes from Lathyrus oleraceus, assembly GCF_024323335.1. Classification (NCBI taxonomy): domain Eukaryota; kingdom Viridiplantae; phylum Streptophyta; class Magnoliopsida; order Fabales; family Fabaceae; genus Lathyrus; species Lathyrus oleraceus. The sequence continues at coordinate 107,946,455 of NC_066585.1, forward strand.
AATAAATTACAAACTAAGGATGAACTCCATAAGAGGGATGTAGTAACTAGTAATCATGAATTCGTTTGTCCTTTATGTTTCAGAAAAGAGGAAGACATTGAGCATGTCTTTTTTTTATTGTGTAGTTAGTCGTAAAGTTTGGCGACTAGTTTTTTTCTTGGTTGAGTTGTGACGATGCTATTGGTAGTGTAAATTTGGTGGAGCATTTTAACTTCTTTTTGAATGGGTTGGGGATGAGCAGATTCGAAAGGTAGGCAGGGTAGTGTGGTCTTAGACGTGTTGGTGTATTTGGTATTCTAAAAATAGAATTCTATTTGCATGAGCAATTATGGATGTCAATGAGTTGTTCTATTTGATTAAGTATAGAACTTGGGAGTGGCTTGCCTTGTCTATTGTTAATGGCAACGATATACTTTGGGTAGATTGGTTTAGGTTCTCGGGTCTTTGTTTATGACGGGTGGTTGTCTCTTTTTTTCGGTTGGTTGTAATTAGGTTGGGGTACCCCTAGTACCTCTCTTAATTCAATTTGCTTTTCAAAAAAAAACTTACGGGTTGCTCCATTACCAATTCTCTCAAATTCTATGAAAATTCAAAAATATCCTTTCGCATAGTTCGGAGATTAAAATGCTACATGTAGCAGTAAATTCATGACCATCAAGCCATGGATAAGCTTAACTTCAATAAAACCAGAGTCGCCACCGCGCTTTTATTATTTCCAAAGGAAAAGGGAAAAGTACGAACAAAATCCAAAGATAAGAAGTTTTTAAATCAAAACTAATAAAATATCAAAGATTACAGGTAATGGGGTTGGTTACACAGAGGTAAGGTGTTAGCACCCAAAGTGTCCTAGGTACTCCTACGGAGCCCTTTATATGTGCATATGTGTTTGGTATAAAAAATGTTTGAGAAAAATAGAGTGTGGGGGTGAGAAAAGAATTCATTGATTATATTTTTTGTGTTTGACAAGACCTTCGGACTTGTGCCTACGTACCAACATAAAAATGAGGGATCAAAACCTCGTAGTTCGTGGTAAAAATTTCAAATAAGTTGGTGGATTGCTTTTAACAGAAGTTTAATAAGAAGAGGCACAAAGGGCCAAAAGTTTGAATGAAGTTGTTAGTTCTTTTTTTATCTTTTGAAAATTCTAAGTCAATGTAATTAAGTTTATTTACAAATTTGATTTAAGAAAAAGTTTGAAAATTCAATGGCATAAGGCCAAAGTTTCTAATCATTAAAACAAAGTCTAAGTTTAAAATCACAAGAAAAGAAAGTTTTTGAAAAGAGGGAGAGATTTTGAAATTTAAGAAGTGGGAGGAGATGAAGAGGCTATCCTATCACAAATTAAAAGTTAAGAGTTGAAACGATCTGACCAATGGGATGCAATTTAACAGACAAGAATGCCATATAGAAACTCATTTTCCTTTGGACTTTGACAAGCAACAAGCAATAAGAAAATAAGCAATATCCAGACATCATGAAGATTAAGGCATCAAATAAAGATAGCCACATCCCAGCAAGCACTTCCAAAAGCTAGCAATCTTCTTTGTCTTCTTATGTATCAGATGAAATATTTCTTGATCAACTCAGAGCAAAGCATCAGACACCATATCAAAACAATTCCCAGGGCTTGTATCGGATGAAGACTCAGTTCACAATAACTTGGTCTCAAAATGTTGGCATTGGCCAAGTCCTTTTTGCACGGGGAATGTTGCCTAATTCTAAGTCTAAAAATGTTCAGATCAAGATCAACAGTCCACCAGATGTTTTTTAGTGTTTTTGTTGTTATTAAGTATTTTAAGGTCCTAAGACCACAAACAAAACCAAAACACACAAACAACATATACAATCATAAGATATGGCTCAAATGAGAAAAGTAAAAATGACATAAACATAAACAAGTGAAATAAAATGTAAATGACAATGAATGATAAATGACTGAAATTTAAATTGCATAAAGTAAATGACTTGAAAGTAAATCAATATTAACAAGAATTAGTCAAATGTTAGTTAAAAGTTAGTCAAGTGTTAGCAGTGATTTTTAATTGATTAAGTCATTCTTTGGAGAACACTCAATCATTCATTCACAAGTATGAATCCTTAAACCAAGACATCTTCCATGAGAAGGGCTCAAACTTGGATAATTCAATAAGTATGTCACTAGCTCTCATGAAAGGAAAAAAGGTCAAGTCTCCACACAATTCCATGAAGAATGGGAGACTTACAATCTCACTTATTAGAATGCTATGCCTTGAGTGTCAAATTTAGCTCTATGTTAAGCAATCGTAATTGGACTTATGTAGAAGTCACAACTATCTGAGGCCGGATAATAAAAATTTAGGTGTTAATGCATGTTAGAGATTTGGTATGAAGAACCAAACTCTTAAAATATACCACACACTAAAAGAAAAGATCAAGAGGGAGGGACCTATCTCAATCATACTTGGTTCATCTGACACAAGGTCATTGATGAACCAATTATCCTTTAGACATTAGAGATTTCATTGGTCAAATGAGGGAATGGGAAAGAATAGGGATGAAGATAAAGAGGGAGTGGAAGATAGAAACAAAAATTGTCCATGGGAGGAATTTCATCAAATCAAAACCATCCATTCATTTTGGGAGATGAAATGTACATTTCATCAATCCCCTAAATCCAATGGTTTTGATCCAACAAAAGTCAAATCAACCTTGACCAAGGCCTAAACATAAAGTCAAACATCACAAGACCATAAAAATGGCTCAACAACATTTTTAAACATTTAATCAATTAAAAATCCAATTAAAAATGAATTAAAATACATTTTAATTTGGCCAAAACCTAAAATCCCTTCAGAACACCAAATAAATGGTTAAGGGATTCACCTAGGCCAAATAAGGTCAAAGGACCTTAAATAATTTTTTTTACTATTTTTGAAAAGTCAGAAGTATTTTTAAACAATTAAAAATATGCACAAAAACATTTAATTCATGAAAAATATCAAAATTAATCCAAAAAATAATTTTAATTCAGAATATAAAAGAGAAAAATATTTAAAGATTTTGGTGAAAGTCCCATATTTTTTGGATTAAAAATGAAATTTCTATGAATTAAATAAAATAGAAGCAATTAAAAGAAATTCAGAAATTAAAATAAAATTGGAAAAAACGAGGGCCATCAGATCTCCCTCATTAATTGAGGTGGCAGATCTGATGGTCAGACGCGCGCTTCACACCATACACCTCAGTCAACACGTCATAGGGATGGTATGCAAAAGCAAAGGACCAGATTAAAACGTTTAAACATGATCAGATGGTTAGGAGGCGTGCCAACACAGCACCAAAGCTAGGGCTCTGGTCTTCTTCTCCGGTGGACCTCACTGGACTGGTCCACCACTAACCACCACTAAAATGAAAAACAAGGACATGGATTTAAAGGAAAAATGATCAGGAGCTCGAATCTAGCCTCAATTTTCTCCAATTCCAAGTATATAAAAAGATACATGGATTTGAATTTTGAGGATCATGAACTGAGTTGCTTCAAATTGACCTCAAAGCAACTCAATCTTGTTGCCTACATTGGTAGGACTTCAGCCAACCAAAAATCAAAGAGAATGGTAAAGAATTGAGAGAGAATCAAAGAGAGGAAGTTTATGAAAAATCACCTTCGAGGGAGCTTGAATCTTGCTTCCAATTGGCCTTGGCTTGACTTCAGATGCTTGCAGGAAGTGAATTCAACCAATGAAGGGCTTGGATTCTTGGAGTTTCAACTTCAAAACAGAAGTGAAATTAAAACTCGATTTTCAATTGAAAACCTTCAAGTTTATCCTCTAATGGTGAGAGGTATGGTTGCAGGATCAAAGCTTGGGCAAGGTGTCCCCAATTATGAGCAGAAGGGGTTGTATTTATAGGCAATGCAATTTATTTCCACACACTTCCATCAAAATGCCAAAAATAGTAATTCTCACTTGTATGGATGCATGGGCATGTGATAGGCCCATCAAATGATGTCAAAAGGTCCAAAATTGATCATGAGAAATGTTGAAAGTGTGTCATGAAGCCATGCAATTGGAAATGAAAAATGGTCATGAGATTTATCCAAATGGAACCTTGAAGAAAAGCCATGCCCAAGTCATTCAATATTTGGCCAAATGAGGTGAACTTGGAATTTTTGGAAAGGTGGGATCAAGGGGAACAACTTTCATGTTGATTAATTTTCCATTTGAAGCTAGGATCATGATTGATTTTGAGGTGGAATTTTCGAAAATCAAACATAAATGAAAATTTTCTAAGTACCAAGCCAAATGTTCACTTCTTCCACCTTGAATAACTTTTGCTATGGGCTTCCAATGGAAAATGTTCCTTCATAAAAGTTGTATCTCTTTTAAACCTCTTCAATTTGGTCATAAATTTGACCATATTTGGGTTTTTTCATGAAGGAGTTATGCATTTTAGAAGTTGAGGAAAATCTCTTGTTCAATGGTAATGACCCAAAATGACCTATAATGTTTCCTCTTGGCACATGCCCTTGTAAGTTGAATTTGAAGTTTCTAAAAGAATCAAAGTTGGATAAGATATCTTTAAATTGATCATGAAGCTTGAATGACCTTCATCGCATACAAATTGAGAAAGTTATGGTCCTTGGAAGTTTACCTCCTAACTAGGGTTCAGAGAAAATGACCTATAATGTTTCACCATAAAAAATGACTTTTCAAGAAAAAACTAGATCTTAACCTAAACATGAAAGTTGTTTGGAATGGCATAAGGAGTAACGTTCATCTTGGGATCATTTTCATATGACAAGCATTGTAGGCGATAGGGTTTAGGGAACCCCAGTTTTGACTAGTTGACTTTCTCTGGTCAACCACCATAAACCATCTTGCAAACTTGAAGTTCTCTTGATCTCTTAGACTTATGAAGTATCATATATGAATAATATGATGTATAAATAAGTATCTATTGATATATTTGATCAAATGTTGAAGAAACGTGAAGAATATCTTTCTCATTCAACCTTCTCCTCTTAACTAAGGCATTTGCTTCAACATCAGATTCCGGTTCAACCATTCTAGTTTCCTTAGGATGTGTATCCTTCCTCTGTCACTCAGTTTTCAACATGTCTGACACATCTTGGACAACATCTTCCTTATCAATTTTGATGACATCTTTGATTATAAGATTATTCCATCCAAGTTAAGTGCAACTACTTTCTAGGGAATCAAATGAGGAATTCTTCATTTTTTCTTCTTGAAAATCAGGAAAGTAGCTCACATCTTCTGTCATGTTGAGCTCATACTCATTCACCCTTTTCTTGAGCATTTAACATTATCCTACTTCCCATCCTCGTGTCTAATAACCAAACCTAGGGGTGTTCAAAACCAAACCAACCCAATAGAAAACCGCAAACCAAACCAAACCAAATCGAAACCGCAAAAAACTGTATTTGGTTCGGATGCGTTTGGGTCATTTTTTTAACAAAACCGCACGGTTTGGTTTGGTTTGCGGTTTGTATTTTGTAAACCGAACTAAACCAAACCAAACCGCATTATGTTACCATCTAAACTTCACTTATCCCACATCCAATCCAAAACTCAAACCTAGTATGTATTAACCTTACAATTACAAACGATTTTCTCTTACTCACACTTAGGGTTTCAATTTCAACCTTCTTAAATCTCTCCTAGTAGTACCGCACATTCTTTTTGTCTTCTTTGCCATGTACATTTCACCTTTTCTACTCGAATATGTCCTCTCTTATGTTCTTTCTTTTTCATATTTTATATTATTGTTTTATCTTCTAATTACATTTTTATCGCACATTTCTTTTCAATCTCGCATCTCTTATGTTTTTTTTCAATCTTCTCTAATCTCTCTTCTCATATATTTTTTATGTTTTATTATAATGTTTTTGATATTATTTTATGCTACTATTTTATATATTTTTTTTATTCCACTTTTTTTCTAATCTCATTTTTTGTATATTGAATGAGAAGTTTTTCTTTAAATATGATGAGTTTTGATGTTATTTACTAATGTATGAATGGCTAAACACAAAGTTACATTGTTCTCTATAAGTGTATGTATGGCTAAATAAAAATATTGTAAAAAACCGAACCAACCAAACCAATCCAAACCACATTGATTTGGTTTGATTTTATTTCTAAAAGTCAATCGAACCAAACCGAACCGCATGCTTTTTTCTCTTGTGGTTTGGATGATTTTTATGGTCAAAACTGCCCAAACCACACCGCGAACACCCCTAACCGAACCTCACTATCTCTTAGGATGACACTATATTCTATAGATAAAAAGGTTGCAAGAAAAATATATATAGTATTCTATAAGATTTATAAAAATAATATTCTATAAGATATATATTTTTATATTTATTAGGTTTTTAACCAATGATCTCTAATTGAAAATAATATGTGTTTTATCTTTGTTAAAAGTGAAGATGAGTTTTTAAAAGTTTTATGTAGGAATATATTTAAAATGACTAAATTTGGATGATATGGACGATAAAGTGTTGAAACAAGAATCTACGACTCTGATTTAATATATTATAAATAGATGAATCCTTGATATCAAACAAATTAAAAACATACATAATAATTATAAAACAGTAATAAACACATTATTATCATTCAAACAAAACAAACTTATTAAAAAACACACATAAGAAATTTATTCCAATAAAACAAGTCAAACTAAATAGTAGGAGGAATGAGATTGTTGTTTTCCGTGACCTTGGATATAAAAAGCTTTTGAAATTTAGAATCCACGTTGAAAGACACTTGTTGCACCAAAGGTGATAAGGCTTCCCAAATTGATGTCTTACCGGCTAACTCTTCAAACAAAGGCCTGAAATATATTTTCATTTTTTTGTTAGTTCAATTTTTTATCATACAGTCACGAATCTCTCGACTGTTTGAATGCATGCAGTTTATAACAACACAAATATGTTTTCTAAAAACAAAACAAAAAACCTACTTGGTTGTTGTTACAATAGAATAGCTCTCCATTCCTTCATCACCTGCAATTTGAGCGGCTACAAAAAAATGTGGTACAACAGTCAAATGACCAGCCTTAACTTGAGCATCCAATACACATTTTCCACTCAATCCCACAATTTCAATTTTTCCACTTCCTCTAGCAATGTAAATTAATTGAATCCCAGGAGTAATTAGGTTTGATGGTGCCTTAATAGCATTAGGTTCAAGTTTCACCCTAATCACACTCAACTCCACGTCCTTAATAAAAGGAAAATCTTTCTTAGTTAAGGTTGTAATTAATCCTCCATTATGGACTGCAATTTCTGGGACTTTAGTATCAATGTCATAAACAAAATCTTTAGTTATGTTCAATTGTGGCTTAGGCATTGATTGGTCTTTTTCTAACTTGATTATCACAACCCCCGGTTGATTTTGTGTTAATTGGCTCACTTCATCTTTATCAAAATTATATATTTTGCCTATTAATTCACTAGAGAAACTTCCTAAAAGTCCTTGAAGACCCGTCAGAAAAAAATAAGTGAATTGTCCTGGAACATGAGCCGTTGAAGTTTCACCAAGAAATATAATGTTGAGGTTTGAGTGACCATCATTGAACCACCATGAAATAGCTCCAATAGGTACGGGTATAACATCTCCTTGTTTAAGTTTTAAAACAACTTCTTTTCCAGTTTTGGGAAGTACCATTCCAACTACACCGTCAGTTCCTGCATTTGAGAAAATTTAATTCAATAATATTTTTATTAGTTTCTCATTTTTTATTTTTTATTTATTTTTAAATTTAGTATTATACAGTCTTTCATTTTTAAAAAAATTCATATGTATTTCCAAATACTAAATTAAAAAAAATTATTGTCAAAAAATATCATTATGTGATTGTGAAAATAGTATTTTATTGAATTTTTTAATGCACTTTAATATTTAAAAGAGATGGAAGACTATATAATGCTGAATTACAAGTTGACAAATTAATGAACAAATTAATAAAGAATGTGATAATATACTATATTTTATGAAAAACAAAATTTAATTTTTGGGTTTATAATTATTTATTTTATTTTCTCAACAATGCATTAATGATATAAAATATTTAATAATAAGATTTAATTTGTTTATATATTGCTAAATAATTATAACTGAGTGACTTGTTCATTATTCAACTTGAAACATAATCAGGATTTTAAAGCATTCTCAACCTTTTCAACCTCATTCTGTGCATACACATAATCATTTTTTGAATGAGTCTCATCTAGAACTAGGATTGATAACGTCCAATTTAGGTTGATTGTACTGTAAATTGGAATGAGATCTTTAAGGGTTTCAAATCAGAAAATCGACATGGGGTTTTCCTTCAAGTTCGTTTAGGGATTTGAAGGTTTTAGACAAGATTACGCAATTCGGATCCGATCGAGTGAAGTCTTTGAAGAATGGGAGGTTCTTGCAAAGGAGTAGCGTGGAACGATGGATTACATTGGAAAATCTTGGGTTTCAATAATTGCGCGTTTTGGATTTGATCGAGTGAAATATTTGAAGAACAAGAGGTTTTTTTGCAAATAAGTAGCATGCGACGGTGAATCAAAATGGCACTTTTGGGTTACTTGATCAAACTTTGATCAAGGGAAGAGAAGGTGTCAGAATCAATATCAAGCTTAGGGTTTTTAGGGTTGGATTGCTACATCCCTCTTGTATACATACCTTTGCAAAGTAAGGTTAATTTCATTATCTCAATTCGAGTTCGAATTGAAGGAAGACGTACCCATAGTGATGTCGATTGGGGAACTTCCTAAGCAAATCCTTGTGTATTCTCTCTCTCTATATCTCTCTCTCTCTTTTATTTTTGATTTGAAAATTGTTGATTTCATCGATCGTGTGATCAATTCGTTTGGATAATATTTTTGATCATATTTTGAAATTGGTTTTATTGAGTTGATCACGATCCTTTAGATCGTGATTGGGTTTTAAGATCAACAATACCACATAAATTCCAAACAATATCGATTCCACACTAAGTGTTGGACAAATTGTCTCAATTGATTTTTTTTTTGTGAATTATAATTGGAAGTAGACTATCCTTATTGCTTTGCATTCAACTGGTTGTGATTAATTGTGTTTGGTAAATTTGTGTTTCGTTATCATACTGTGATTACAATTACGCATATCTGAGTTTTTGATAGCGGGTTCGGTTAGACGATTTTGATTCGGGATACTTCCGCTTGCTTCTATGCACCATAAAATTTTCAAAACTATTTTTTGTGAAAGTTTTTTTAACTAGTGATCTATTCACTCCCTATAGATCTAATCCTATCATCTAACACTTGTTGTTTTGCATATATATTTATGTTAAACCATGTTAATATGGGTTATTAGGTGCAATATGATCATATATGTTGACGTGTATGTCCATTTTCACCTTCCAGTCACGTTTCTACACTTTTTAGGTTCTGTTAGCTTCGCCATGCGAGCCCTAGGAAAGATGGCCTCGTCGGGTCTTCGCCAGGTGAGAACAATGTGTTTTGCTACTAACTTGTTTCGTCGGGCTAGCATAACAACACACATAAAAATGTTTGGTTCTTGTTTTCACCATAATTCGAGAGCCATGAATCAGATGGATACGAGACTTGAAGCATTGGAAAGCCCTTTCAATGCTCTATTAGATAGTAAAGTAAAATCATAGATATATGCCAATGATGTATATGATAGTTATGATATACTATCATGTATGTTATATGGTTGTGTTCCATGATTGTTACCTTGGATAAATGGTTTGCTTCCCTATTTCCACCCTAAACGGGAATGGTAGCTCCAATTGTTATGAGAACGGATATGTTAGGAAGCTAACGTAGAGAATTATAACATAGAGAGAAGTATCTATGAGTTATTCCACTGTACTTTTAACTTTGAGTTCAGCTAACCCCACCATAGGATGATCAGACGGTTCTTTTCCTTGTGGCATACAAGTGGAATAAGTAGTTTGAGGCGGTTTGTGTGATAGCTTTGCCTATGATTCTTGTAGCATGTTATATTATCATGTATGCTTTATGAATGTTGTGTACCATATTATGAGACGTGTTATATATTGTGAATTTTTGTTTGTGTTGATTGTGGATTAACATGATTAAAACCTTATCTTATGAGTGAGGAAACCTAGGTGTATCACTAGGTGAATGAACTAGAAAGATAACTTAGGTTGTGAAATGACTTAAGTGGCGATGCTTGGATGCAAAGGTACCTCAGTGTGTATTGTGGACGAGTAGTCGTTAGAATTATAGATTAGTCACAAACTACTATGCCTTGTATGAAACATGATCTGATGTTATGAGAATGGGTGCATGTGATCCCCTAGTGATTGATGAGTACAATCACATTGCATTAATGAACTAGTCATGTATTCAGAAACAAACCCCATTGTCGTACCCACTCTAAAGTTCGATGCTTATGAAAAGTAAGAATTAGGATGCATGCAATATTACTTTGCATCAACCAAATAGGTCGGAGTCTCATAGTACATCCAAATGGGTTAGAGTCTCATAGAAGACGTGGATCTAAAAGTGGGTTAGAGTCTCATACGAGGAATAAGGCTCGAAAATGGGTGTTGAGTCCCATAGGAAGCGATAATTCTTAGATTGGGCACGAGTCTCATAAAAAAATCTGAAATCCACAAGAAATTTGAAGTATGATACAAAGATCCGTGACCCGTGTTGATAATCCTAGACGTAGGGTTGGCCGGGGAAATATGCAATGATAGGTTTCTGAATAATGATTGATTTGAGTTGGTGAACTCAAGTGTACATGTCTCCATACAATGCGATAATCCCCTAGTTACTTAACTCTTTATCCTATGTGAAGACTTGAGTTAGGAAATCTACTAGTAACCCTGTAGAGCCGAGTGAATCCATAAGATAAGGGAACTCAGTGAGATTATTATCTCACCCCAATATTATTGTTGTTTTCAGGTGTTGTTTGCAGGTTATATGCAAGAGAAGTTGTCTATTGATGTTTCAAAAGATGTTGATTATTATGATCTTCCACTGTGGATTGTGTGCAATGAAGATATTGTACATAGATCTTAGTTTTTATTTTTAGGCACTATTGTATAACATGTGTCATATATGTATTTAGTTTGGACATGTGCATATAATGATGTTGTTAGGCTCTTATGTTGTGTCGGTACCAAAAATTAACACTTGTATGATATTGTTCTAAATATATATTATACAGGTTGTTACATTTTAAAATACATTATCTTAAAAAAAACTAATAATATATGAGAAAATTGTTAATTAAAACATAAAAACAATTAAATATTGATTTGATTATATTAATATATAATGTTTAAAAAGAAAGATTGAATAAATCATAGATAAAATTAATAAGGTAAGAAAAATCAATATGTTGATTTGGAGTGAGACAATATAAATATTTATAGAATTTTTAAAAATTATAGTTGTGCTAGCGTAACAGACTAACCACGGCCCATATAGACTAGTCCTAATGGGTAGCATATTTTTTAGTGCCGGATGAAAAAACCATAAAAAATATGAACTTTAAATAAAGGCCTAAGCTCTATAATTTATCGGGTTTGGCGAACCAACCCATATGGACTTGCCTATTATAACGACTCTAATTAATTGTATATTTACTTTGACAATACTAGAACAAAAATTATGATGACCCAAACTTCTCTCTCTGTCCATGATCATTAATAGTATTGTTTTATTTTATTTTTATTAGAAGTTTAATTCAAAATCTCAAATTTTTTAATATTTTATATTTAATAATTTTTTTATAAAAATTATTGATTTATAAACGTCAACAATTTATTTATATTAACAAAAAATATAAATAAATCTTATTGTCAAAAATTAAATTATATATTAATAATTTAAATTTATTTATCTGAATTAACACATTAAAAGTTTAATAATAATTTATAAAATAAAAATAAAAAGTTTCGGTTGGAATATTTGATCTTTGGTTTGATATCTTATTGGTCAAATATGATGTACAAGTTATTTCCTCATCCTTAGAGGGTAGGTATATTGACTTTCGCTCTGTGTCTACCGGATGCAAAAGTGTGTTCCTCATTAGTTCTAAAACTGAGCATCTTTTGATTGTTTTGTGGCTAGCCTTAATATAAAAAAAAATGAGATCTGACCTCGATACCACCTTTTAGAAGGATCTCTAGGTAGGACTCACTCCTTTTTTTAGGTTTCTCATACTCTTTAGTATCTCTTACTAGTAAGGTTGATCTGATAGTTGATAGTTAAGTAGTTAATATGAATGGAATTCTAAATTGGGATTTAAAGTGGAAGAGATCCATATTTGTTTATCATGAGGAAATGGTTTTCGAATCTTTCATTAGCTATTCGAGATGTGATATTTTCCTCGGCTTATGATATATGGTGGTGTTGGTGTCATTTTAAAGATGGTATATATTTTATTGTCTCAACTTACTTAGGTTTTCTTTAGCGTGATATGTCTTGTAATCTTGTAATCAACCCTCCAATTTCGGTTCTTTATTTTATTTTGGCTAGTAGACCCCTATAAAATGGTAGTTTTCTCTTAACAACTTCTTCAAGATAAAGTCTATATATGAGAGAACTTATTTAATCGCATGGTTTTAGGGGTTTCTAAGGGTATTTCTTGATTGTTATGTGATGAGTGGATTGAGTCGGATATCCATCTTATTTGTGACATGTGATATTGCAGTGTCCATATGATATATGATTTTTAGTTGGTTGAGGTAGTACTTCATTCTTCTTAGAGATCTTACGATTATTTTTTTTGATAGGTATGTCGAGGATAAGAGGTATCATTTAAAAAATGTTAATCACGCCTATGTAAGATTTATGGAAAGTTTAAAGTGAGAATGACATTAAAAAACATATATTCAATGATATAATTGAGTTTTATAATGGAAAACTAACATAAGATAAAATTATTACATTTCTTCTCTATTTAAATTAAAAGCTTACATAATGTTAGATCGCAGATAAAATTAATCAAATCTAATGAATATTATTATCATTATGTGTGTGTGAGAGAGAGACTTAATGATTGGTAATTATCTAACCTTCAACAACATAACCAACTTTAGATGAATCTGCATAATGAGGAAAAGCAAACCCTCGTGGCTGAAGAATAAACTGACCAGCAGCAACATTTGTTTCAGCCAAAATTTGAACTTCAGAACTTAACCAAATATAGTAACTACCACCATCTCCCTCAACTAAAGGTTGTGCTGTCTTTGGTGTTAAGTCCAACTCTATTGGTTTCTGTAAAGAGATGACAAAATTTAAAATAAAACACAGAATTACCAATATATTTGAATATCTATTCATTTTCAATAAACTTTGTTATTAAAATGAAAATACAATACAACTTCTATACACGTATAAATAGGATCAAGAAAATAACAATTAACGTAACAACCGTATAACTAACTAAATCTAAGGACATGTTGGTTGTGTTGTCTTTAGTGCTAGGTCTAGCTCCATCTAATTCTTCTCCTCTTTATTCATCAAAATATAAATATTTTGATTTTATAAATTAGAGATTCTTATTTAGTTAGAAAATGTAATGCTAAATAATACTACACCACTATGATAAGTAAAGTTTGGTAAGATGTAAATCATTAACCACTTGAATTTAATATGTTTCTTTTGAGGCAAATTCTTATCCACCCATTTAAAAAGTTGGGTATTATCCAACTTAATTATCAACTATTGAAAGGTCTGTGTATCCACTTAATTATATTATTAATAAAAAAATTGAATATTCATTCCTCATACATTAAATGTAAGTTATCATTTCCAATTCAATTGAATATTTATTTCACTGTTTTGATCCTATAAGTTCATGTATGTTAGTCCACTTAAAACTTTTAAATTAATGTCACTGTTTTTTTTTTTTCTTTTATAACAAATTTATAAAGATTTTATTCTTGGTATTTCTAAATTATAATATATATATATATATATATATATATATATATATATATATATATATATATATATATATATATATTAACTAATATTGTTAAATTATTTTATTTTAAAATTACATTATCTTTAAATTTATTATTTTTTTTGTCAAAATTTTAATTTAATTAAAAATAAATTTGAGACTTTCATCCAAAATTTTAATTAATTAAAGATCATAAGTCAATTTCATATTCATATATATATATTCAAATATTTAATCAAGTTAGATCGACCGTTAATATAAGAGATTAATTGTTATGCACTGTCAGTGTAAAAAATTTTACAATGTCAATACATCACAATCATCTGTTTGTGTTACTTTACATGTGATTATAATAAAAGTCAAACTTCTTTAACAAATCAATGGTTGTAATTAACTAATAGTGTAAAATATCTTTACACTGTCAGTGCATTTCAATTAAATCCTTAATATAAAATCTAATTTTTTAAAAATAAATAAATAAAGTAAAATTTATTATTAATAATTGTAAAGTCAATTGAACGGTATATTTTGAATTTACAAAGTCAAAATTAACACTAAATTGACATACATAATCAAGTAAATATTATAAATTGATCTAAAAAAGAATAAATACTTTTGAATTCATATTTTTCTCAAATACAATAATAGATTTATAATTATTTATAAAAATTGTCCTTGTCACCTATTATCAAAATTATAAGTTTAATTTTTATTTTAAATTGTTATAATTATTTTAAAAATGTTAAAGAAACTATCAATCCATTTATTTATATAGAAATAATAAAATATTATTATTTAGAACAAACTATATTTAATTTGACAAAAAATATTTTATTACAGAATATGGGTTATGATTGAGGCTGAGGGTACAAATGGAACTTCACAAACATTGATGGGAGCTGATACAAAAATTAGAAAAGGCCAGGTGGCATGTGATGCGGAAAGGAAGGCAACAAGAAAGAGTACCAGAGAGAAAAAGCCTAACAAACTTTTGGAGGACTTTACTATTTAGTGGGAGCTAGGGATCTAGTGATGGCAGGCAGTAATTAGAACCTTCTCCCTTTTGGAATTATTCTTCTCTTCCCTTGGATTCTATCTTATTTTCCGTACCGTAAGAAGTGGAATTACATTCCACTATTATCTTTGTACTCATCATTTTATGTACTGCAAATTGCCATCGATATAAATTACAGAATCCTAAATTTTCATTCCTATCACACTCCCTAAATCCAAACTCTTACATTGGTGCTTTCATCCCCACTATGGCTGAAAACACGCGTATGAAGGAACTCCAAACGGCAATCACCTCCATGGCCGCTACCATACAGAAGCTCGCAGAGGATGCCGAGCGACGCCACTCTGAATACCTCCATCATCGAAACACAGATCTGGGTCGTTTGGAACGCGTTGAGGCTCATCTGGATACACTCAAAATTGATTCAGCCATCTCAGGTGGGTCGAACTCACACACGACACCGCCACCATTTCAGGTTCGAAACGTGAAGCTTGATTTTCCGCGTTTTGATGGAAATGATGTGCTCCATTGGATATTCAAAGCAGAGCAGTTCTTTGAGTTTTATTCAACACCGGATACGCAGCGTTTGACCATCGCCGCTGTTCACATGGACAAGGATGTTGTTCCCTGGTTTCAAATGCGAGCACGCGACAATCCCTTTCAGTCATGGATTGGCCTTACCAGAGCCCTGGAACTTGAATTCGGACCTTCACCTTACGATTTACCCCGCAGCACCCTCTTCAAACTCACCCAAACAGACACTGTTAACTCCTACTACCTGCAATTCACCGCTCTTGCTAATCGATCTGAAGGGTTAAGCTCCGATGCTATTTTGGATTGTTTCATTAGCGGACTCCGACCCGAAATCAAACGTGACGTGTTGGCCCAATCACCCCGTACCCTTTCCAGAGCCTGTGCCTTGGCCAAGTTGTTTGAAGAAAAATACCCGACCCGGCCCAAACCCTTCCAAGCAGCTCCAATAATCCGACCCCTCTCTTCTTTCCCCAATAACCAAAATCGTAACCCAACTTCAACGATAAACCAAAACCCATTACCACCTCTTCTTCCCACCCCCAACCTTAAACCCAGACCACAACTGTCGCGTACACCATCCGTCAAGAATATCTCGCCGGCAGAAATGCAGTTGCGCCGGGACAAGGGCCTTTGCTTCACTTGTGACGAGAAGTTTTCCTTCTCTCACCGTTGTCCGAATCGTCAGTACCTTCTATTGCAAGCCGATGATGAAGATATTGTAACATCCGAGGAAGGTTTGTTGGATTCTCCTGTGGACGCCACTGACGAAGAGACTCAAAACACTCAGGACCACCATCTCTCCTTCAATGCCCTTAATGGCTCCGCGGGAGTGGGGACTCTCCGATTCTTGGGTCACATTCAAGGGAAACCGGTCCAAGTTCTTATAGATAGTGGCAGCTCGGATAACTTCCTCCAACCACGCATTGCAAAGTTCTTACAACTTCCTGTTGAGCATGCTTCTCAATTCAAAGTGTTGGTAGGAAACGGGCAATCCTTAGAAGTAGCTGGTTTTGTCAACAACCTTCAGGTATCAATTCAGGGTCACACAATTACATTACCTGTCTATTTACTACCCCTAACTGGTGCAGATTTGGTCCTAGGGGCACCATGGCTTGCCACACTAGGTCCTCATATCGCCGATTATCGTGCTATGTCTATTAAGTTCCACCTAGACAACACCTTTATTACTTGGCACGGTGAACAAACCAGGACTCCTTCTCAGGCCCAATATCATCACATTAAAAGATTGTCCGCTACTAAATCTATTGCTGAGTGTTTTTCACTCCACTTTATCAGTACACAGAGTGTTGTCACTCCTAATTTGGAGATACCGATGGACCTCGACCATGAATTGCGTACACTGCTCCTGAAATATAGTATGGTTTTTAACCCTCCTACTGGCCTTCCACCTAAAAGGACTCAGGACCATGCCATTCCCCTTGTTAAAGGAAGTAACCCTGTCAAGGTTAAACCGTACCGCTATGCTCATAGTCAAAAATCACAGATTGAGAAAATGGTCATGGAAATGTTACAACAGGGTATTATACAGCCAAGTTCTAGCCCATTTTCATCACCGGTATTATTGGTCAAAAAGAAGGACGGATCATGGCGATTTTGTACCGACTATAGAGCTCTAAACGCTATCACTATAAAGGACAGTTTCCCTATTCCTACCGTGGATGAATTGCTTGATGAGTTGTTCGGTGCTACTTACTTTTCCAAACTAGATTTGTTGTCCGGTTACCATCAAATCTTGGTTAGGCCTGAAGATCGTCACAAGACTGCCTTTCGAACTCACCAAGGGTTGTATGAGTGGCTCGTAATGCCCTTCGGGTTGACAAATGCGCCGGCTTCATTCCAAAGCCTTATGAATCAAGTGTTTCGCCAACAGCTTCGTAAGTCAGTGTTGGTCTTCTTTGACGATATTCTGATATATAGTCCTTCCTGGCATGCTCACTTGTGTCATTTGGAGGAGGTCTTGCAGCTTTTACAGGAACATTCCTTGTGTGCTAAACTCTCCAAGTGTTGCTTTGGCCTTACACAGATTGACTACCTCGGCCATACAATTTCAGGGCAAGGTGTTGCAATGGATAGCTCAAAAGTACAAGCAGTGCTTGAGTGGCCAAGACCGTCTAATCTGAAACAACTACGCGGCTTCCTTGGACTCACTGGTTATTATAGGCGCTTCATACAAGGTTACGCTTCGATTGCTCTACCTTTAACTGATCTTCTAAAGAAGGATTCATTCCTTTGGAATGACCAGGCTGCTGCGGCATTTCATAATCTGAAACGAGCATTAACAGTTGCGCCTGTTCTCAGTTTACCAGATTTTTCCAAACCCTTCATTTTGGAAACTGACGCATCCGGATCTGGCATTGGGGCAGTACTGAGTCAAGCCAAACATCCCATTGCTTTTTTCTCCAAAAAGCTGAGCCCAAGGATGCAAAAACAGAGTACCTATGTGCGAGAGCTATATGCTATTAGTGAGGCTATTTCCAAATTTCGCCACTACCTCATCGGTCATCAATTTATCATACGTACGGATCAGAAGAGTCTTAAATCTTTGACGGAACAGTCCATCCAAACTCCAGAACAACAGGCATGGCTTCATAAATTTTTGGGGTATAATTTCACTATTGAGTACAAGCCGGGAAAGGATAACATTGCAGCGGATTCCTTGTCCCGTTCCTTCATGCTATCCCTTTCCTCCATACATTCCTCTCTATTGCAACAGATAAAACAAGCGGGGATAACAGATGGTTTATATGCATCCATCTTACAGCAGTGTATTGAAGGCTCGCCACCAAAAACTGCATATTCCCATAAGAATGGGTTACTTTACTGGAAAGACAGACTCGTGATACCTGCAGCGCCTGACCTGATTAATTCTATACTTCAGGAATTTCACAGTTCCCAGTTGGGAGGCCATTCCGGCATTACTCGCACCAAAGCACGCATTACTGCTCAATTTTTTTGGTCAACTCTGCACAGAGATGTCACTACTTTCATCTCAAACTGCCTCATCTGTCAGCAAGCCAAGACTGCTAACACACTACCCTCGGGCCTGCTCCAACCACTTCCTATCCCCTCACAAATTTGGGAAGATGTGGCAATGGATTTCATTACCGGGCTTCCCCCATCGCACGGTTACACCGTCTTGCTAGTGGTCATTGATCGCCTTTCCAAATATTGTCACTTGACGCCGTTGAAGAGTGATTACTCGAGCCTCTCTGTAGCTCACGCTTTTATGCATTCAGTTGTCAAACTCCATGGTTTTCCCAAGAGTATTGTGTCGGACCGTGACAAAGTCTTTCTCAGCAAGTTTTGGCAACACCTTTTTCGACTAAGTGGCACCACTCTGAACATGAGTTCTGCCTATCATCCGCAATCGGACGGTCAATCAGAGGCACTTAACAAATGTGTAGAGTTGTACCTCCGTTGTTTCACCGCAGACAACCCACAACACTGGTTTCGGTTCTTGCCTTGGGTGGAATTCTGGTATAACACTTCATACCACACCAGCATCGGCATGACACCCTTTCGAGCAGTGTATGGCAGAGACCCCCCTCAAGTGATTAAGTATGAATTACAGCAATCTGATCCTCCTACCTTGCAGGATTTACTCTGTGAGCGTGATGCTGTTTTAGCTCAACTGAAAGCCAATCTGGCTAAGGCTCAAAACCATATGAAAAAATTTGCTGATAAACGGCGTCGCTTCGTCGAATTTGCAGTAGGTGACAAGGTTTTAGTCAAGCTTCAACCTTACCGTCAAGTTTCTGTTGCCTTGCGTAAGAATCAAAAGCTTGGTCTTCGCTACTTTGGGCCTTTCGAAGTGTTATCGCGTGTCGGGACAGTGGCTTACAAACTAGCACTGCCTCCAACGGCAAAAATCCACCCCGTGTTTCATGTCTCTCTTCTCAAACCGTGCCAGGGGCCTCACTCCACACCCTATATGCCCTTGCCATTGATTACCACAGCTCACGGTCCTCTAATCATGCCTCAACGTATTCTGCAGTCTCGCATGATCATGGTTCAGGATAGACCAGTCAGACAGGTGTTGGTTCAATGGACAGGTTTCGCAGCGGAGGATGCTACCTGGGAGGATTGGTGTCAGTTGCAGACCACATTTCCATCCCTTAACCTTGAGGACAAGGTTAGTTTCAATGGAGGGAGTAATGTTATGATTGAGGCTGAGGGTACAAATGGAACTTCACAAACATTGATGGGAGCTGATACAAAAATTAGAAAAGGCCAGGTGGCATGTGATGCGGAAAGGAAGGCAACAAGAAAGAGTACCAGAGAGAAAAAGCCTAACAAACTTTTGGAGGACTTTACTATTTAGTGGGAGCTAGGGATCTAGTGATGGCAGGCAGTAATTAGAACCTTCTCCCTTTTGGAATTATTCTTCTCTTCCCTTGGATTCTATCTTATTTTCCGTACCGTAAGAAGTGGAATTACATTCCACTATTATCTTTGTACTCATCATTTTATGTACTGCAAATTGCCATCGATATAAATTACAGAATCCTAAATTTTCATTCCTATCACACTCCCTAAATCCAAACTCTTACAGTCCGATGTTGAAAATTTAAGTCGGTGTTCGTTTAGATTTGGAAAGAGTCAGTAGAGAATGACCATTTATAGTGTAACACTTGGAATTGTGATCTATGAAGGCAATGGTGGACCTTCGGGCGTCTGATTGTTAACAAAATTTAATTTCTATGCTTTTTAGCCCGTTTTACAAATTATGGACGATTCGATATTGAAAAATCATGCAAGTGTTCGTCCTGAATTAGAAAGAGTCAATTGAGAATGATCATTTCTAGTGTGACACATGTGTATTGTGATCTGCGAAGGTGATAGTGGATCCCCGGAACCCCAATTATTTAAAATTTTGAATTTCTATATTTAAGCATTATACCGAAATAAATTCATGTTATGATATGCAAATGTCTTGTGAGTGCATTGATTTGTTGATTTAGGGGGAAAATTGGGATACGCCACACTTATAGTGTGACACTTATGAATTATAATATGGGAAGGTGATGATGGCCCTCCGAATGTCTGATTGTTGAAAATTTTAAATTTTTAGGTTTGTTAGTCTGTTTTACACGTTATGGACGATATGATGTTGAAAATTTGAGTCAGTATTCGTTTAGGGTTAAAACAGACAGTTAAGAAGGAACCTTTCTAGTGTGACACTTGTGAATTTTGACCTGATATGGTGATAGTGGACCTTTGGGAGTCCCATTGTTTATTTTTTGAATTTTTTCTATGTTTGTTAGTTCGACTTACATGTTGTAGACAATCTGATGTTGAAAATTTGAGTTTGTGTTTGTCTAGGAAAGAATCACTTAAGAATGAACGTTTCTACTGTGATCCTTGTGAGTTGTGATATGGAAAGGTGATGGTAGACCTTTGGGAGTCTGATTGATTAAAAATTTGAATTTATATATTTATTAGTATATTTTACACGTTATGGACGACATGATGTTGAAAATTCGAGTCGGCATTCATCGAGGTTTTGAAAGAATCAGTTGAGAATGAGCCTTTATAGTGTGTCGCTTGTAAACTGTGATATGAGACGGTGATGGTGGACCTCTGGGAGTTTGGTTGTTGAAAATTTTAAAATTTAATGTTTGTTAATCAATTTTACATGTTGTGGAAGATCCGATGTTGAAAATTTGAGTTGGTGTTCGTCATGAGCTGAAAAGAGTCGGTAGAAAATAATCCTTTATAGTTTGACACTTTGAAATTACGATCTGGAAAGGTGATGGTTGACCTCCGGGAGTTCAATTGTTTAATTTTTTTAATTTATATTTTTGTTAGTTTGGTTTACACATTGTGGACGGTTCGATATTGAAAATTTGAGTTGGCGTTTAATCATGGTTGAAAGAGTCAGTTAAGAAGGACCCATTTCTAGTATGACCCTTGTGAATTGTGATCTAATAAGGTGATGATGAACCTTTAGGAGTCTGATTGTTTAAGTTTTTGAATTTCTATATTTGTTAGTCCGTTTTACATGTTGTAGATGGTCCAATGTTGAAAATTTGAGTATGTTTTTGTCCAGGAAAGAATCAATTGAAAAGGAAATTTTTAACTATGACCCTTGTGAATTGTGATATGTGAATTGTGATATGTGAAGGTGATGGTAGATCTTCGGGAGTCTGGTTGTTTAAATTTTTTAATTTTTATGTTTGTTAGTCTGTTTTACACGTTATGGACGATATGTTGTTGGAAATTTGAGTCGACGTTCGTCCAGGTTTCGAAAGAATCAATTTAGAAGGATCATTTATAGTATAACACTTGTGAATTATGATACAGGAAGTTGATGGTGGACCTCTGGGAGTTTGATTGTTGAAAATTTTAAATTTCTATGTTTGTCAATCCGTTTTACACGTTATGGGCGGTGTGATGTTAAAAATTATAGTTAATGTTCGTTATGGATTGAAAATAGTCGGTTGTGAAGGACCATTTATAGTGTGACATTTGTGAATTATAATTTGAGAAGATGATGATGGATTTTCGAAAATCTACTCGTTGATATTTTTAAATTTCTATGTTTGTTAGTCCATCAAGAATTTATTTAGAATTTTTTTATTATAACTTTTATATTCATGAATATTTTTTATTTTATATATATATATATATATGGTTAACAAATATGTGATGTGAATGGTGATGCAATAATCCAATATTTTGACTGAATTAATCAATGGTTAGAGTTTTAAAATGTTGATTTGGTGTATAATTAAAATTCTAAAAAATATTTTATAATTTATTTTATTTAAATTTTAAATATAAAAAATAAATATTAAAATAATATAAAAGTGATCAATTATAATTATTCAAAAATATATTTTAAAAAAAGAGAGTTATATATAGATTAATTATGCTCAACTTATAAGTTTTTTGACAAGTTTATTACTAATATTTTAAAAATATATAATAAACAAAATAAATAAATAAAATAAAAACTTGCTACATAGTTTTTGTTGTTAAACGTAATGTATGTCAATGCTTATGACTACCATTTGTTACCATTTGTTTTTAATGATAGAGTGAATTAAGTTTGTATGGGAACTAACACATATTTAATAAAAGTGGTGAATTTATAATTATTAAGAGTATTGTTGTTAGAATGATTTTTTTATTTATTTTTAATGATATGTCATGTGTATCAATCTATTTAAGACAAATTAGTTGGGTAAAGTTACCCAATTTTATTCCATGTTTGTTAAGATGCAAAATCATTTGATTACCATTTTATTGGTGTATGTGGATGACATACTCTTATCTGGGAATAACTTGGATGGAATTTCAATTGTCAAATCCTTCCTAGATCAAAAGTTCATAATTAAAGATTTGGTCTCTCTCAAGTTCTTCCTAGGCTTAGAGGTGGCAAGATCAAAATCTGGTATTGTGCTTTCTCAAAGAAAATATGCAATGGATTTGTTAGATGATTCTAGTTTACTTGGTTGCAAGCCTGCCACTGTCCCAAAACTTCTGTTACATCGTTGTTACCCGATCCCACATGCTATAGGAGACTTATTGGGCGTCTTATTTACCTCTCCAATGCTCTTATTTATAGCTTATTATTATTATTAGCTTAGATTCACTGCATAAAGATATTTTTCATTATTCTTTTCTGTATAGTGATATAACTGATACAATATACCATGTCCTTGTATTTGGGATTCAAACATATATAATTCATTGTGATAAAAAAGAACAACAAGTTATTGTACTATTAGGACACGTTATATAGTGCTCCAATAATATATTTTTTAAGGATTTTAAATAAATAAAATATTAAAAAAATTATTTATTTTAATTTTCAATGAATATAAATATTAATATTTTTGAAAAAATATATTTTTTTTACTTTTTTATCAAATAATCTAATAATTGAATTTTTTTAAATAAACAAGTGGATATCGCAAATAGTCTAATAATTTAACGGGATTAACTGTTTATTGTTTAGAAAACTCAATTATTTTATTTTCAATATATTGAATACAAATATTTTTAAAATATGTATATATATATTTTTAAACTTCTAAAAATTACTTCTGGAACTCGTCTATATCATTTCCCTTATTCAATTTACACCATCTGCTTAAAGTTCATATGCCAATAAATTATTACGTTAATTAAGTTTAATTACTTATAGAATTCACGATATGAAAAAAAATGCCAATTAATTCTTTTTGTCTAAAAAGTTGAACATTATTAGAAAAAATTTCATATCAAATATTATGTCTAAAATTAGGAAAATTATAGAAACTAAATTAACCAACGACGCATGTTAATTGCATACATGCGATTTTGAGAAATTTTTTATTCAAATATCTTTGATTTTCAAAAGAAATTCTAAAATAATCTTGATTTCAAAAAAATTTCTAATCTACCCCACTTTTTAGAGGAGACGCCAGACTAATTGGCGTCTGTTCTTAAATTTAGAGAGAAGGTGTCAATTGGATTGGCTAGTGTTCCTTGTGTTGCCAATCCAATTGACGCCTATGTGTTAAGCTTTAAGAGAAGCGTCAATTGGTCTGACACCTGTGTGTGTTTTGTAATTTTTTTTGAAAAATATTCTACATGATAAATAAAGTCGAAATCGGACCAATTCATATTAATATTAATACCCATTTACACACAAAAAAGACTAATGTTGATGACCGGGATCACCTAACCGAACCCCGGTTCCATATCCCCTAACTACCCAAACTCGTTGTCCTAACCCAAGTTGATGATTCACCCCAGGTGTTTGAGTATCTGAGAGCCCAGGAACATCACCACCAACTGCAGGAGGTTATCTCAAATAGCCAGACAAATCAACATAGTCTTGTGTATGCATCGAAGGGGTACCGCCATAGTTAAGTTCATGACTCATGCCAGAGTAGTTGGGTTGTGTTTGAGTTGTTGGAGGGCGACCAGAACGATTGAAGGGAGACATTGGTGTGAATGATGCATCGAGGAAAGGTTGAAATGATTGTTGTGGTATTTGGTAGACATATGGTTGTTGAAGGTTTTGGTTTTGAGATGTTTGGGCTTCTTGGCTATGGTAGGAGGAGGGACGATGGATGTTAAATGATTGTTGAGTGTTTTGGCTAAGGCGACTATGGTAGGGTGATGTGTTGGGTGCATAGCGATGTTGGGTCTCTTGATGATGATCTAGTTAGTGGTGGTGGTATGGGGTATGCTCTTGGTATTGTGGTTGGGTGTATGGCATGTTAGGGTTGTATGTTTGTGGATCAGAAAGTTTGATGGATATGGGGTTGTGAGTAGCCGGTCTGACAATGTTGTTAGGGGTTAGATGATGAGCCTTCTGATGTGTAAGTTGTTTGGCGTGGGTCGTATAGGTACATATCCTCGATGATGAACTCAAATCCAACCGATCTGTACCAAGCCATATAATTACGACTTGGTTTTTCTTCAGTTGGCATCACAACTCAGTTAAGATATGGTCAAGGCGGTGCTTCCATTTGCGACACTCAGATCTAGCGAAGCTTTGCCATGGGTTAAAGTTTCATTTGTCGTTAACTTTGCGTAGATGCCATTCTCCTAGGTTTGCTAGGGGTTCTGGGATGCGTTGAAGCATGCCGAACTATAATTTAACACGATCACTATTGTGCATCTCCACAGTGGTGAATCTTATGATCGATGTGCATGCAGTCCAAACGACTGCGTCTTGTTCGTTGATTTCATGGTCATGATCCAAATTTAGATATGGACACCAAATGATCCAAGGAGAAGGATGTTGAAGAAGAAGAAAAATATGATGGTGAAGAACAAGAGGAAGGACAATTTGCTAGTGATGGTGAAACTGACAGCTCAGAGTCCTCAAGTGAAGAAGAAGAATCTAGCTCTGAAGAATGATGTCATCAAGTTGAAGTTGTCTTTGAAGTTATTTTTGGCCTTTTATTTTTAGGCTTATATTTATGGTTATGTAATAAATTGGTCTTATGTTACTTCAGTTGTATTCATCTGTGTTTATGATCTAATTCTTTCTAGATTTTCCAAATTGTGCCAAAAAAGGGGTATTGTGTTTTGGATAGCTGACAACTGACTAATAACATATATGTGGAGCATTGTTTAGTTTATATGTTGCAAGGTGTAAGTGTTGCAGTATTGGTGTATGCTCACATGCTAGGGCATCTGTCCTGACATATGGCCTTTGAGAATATGTGAGATGATCTGAGTGTGTATGAACTTTAATATTTTGATATGCAGTAGTTGTAGTGTGTGCTGACTTCTGACTTGAGTGATAACTACTTACTATGCTTGTGTGCATGTTGATTGATTGTGTGCTTGACTATATGGAGCATTGTGTTGTAGTAACCATATTTCATGTTTTCTGATTGCTCTACTTCTGTTGTCGCTGCTATTTTCTCTATGTGCTTGTGTGTGGTGTGCTTAATGCTCAATTTATGTTGCACATCTTGTATGTTTCTGAAAATGTTGTTTTGCTAAAAATTTACAAGGGGGGGGGGGGACTAGTGTTCCTTCTTAGGTTGGCGGCATTATGAAAAAAAAACATGGTGTGCTCAAGTTATTTTTGTGAAGAAAGGACATATGTGGGAAAAGATGTCCCATCATGTGTGCAATATCTGGCCCCTGTCAGAAGGCCAATGTTGTAGTTGTTATGTGCGTTATTTTCTAGTTGTTTCAATCATATTTATTGCAGATTTGTTGATATCTTTTAGCAATGCATTTATGTGATTTTTGGAAATTTTGTTCCTCAAGGGACACATGACGAACGCAATGCTCCAACAACGGGGGCAATAAGATACACTAGAAACAAAACACTAACTAGTAATATATGATATACCAGAAAAGAAATAAAAAACACAATCAAATTGTTTACCCAGTTCGGTGAAACTACACCTACGTTCAGGGGGATGAGTCCACAATCCAAGAAAGGAAATTTACTATTAGTAGTTAAGTACATGTAGACTTACAAGCAACAACGAATCCTATGCTATTCAATTTCTCTTCTTAACACTACCCAATGACTTTTTATTTAGAGCCTCCCCCTAAATATAAGAACCTACTCACTTTCTTCTCTACCACAATCCTAGTGATAGGGGAAAACAACCACTAAACCCTAGTGATCAACTTCAATGTTCACAACATAAAGAATGTTGAATATTACAACTCAACTAAACAAATATTTTATGTCAAGTTACTAAAACATAGAGGTGTGCATAAAAAATGTTGATTAAAATTCAACTAGACAATCCATCAATGTTAAGTTACTGAAATATAGAGGTGTACATAAAGATTTAACACTAATCATATTAAGGAATTAGCGTGAATAGACAACACAAAACCTAACACTCTAAGATCTTCAACAGGAGTGCTTTCTTTCCAATGTAGGTTTGAGATCCTTATAGTACTTTGAGATTTTTCCTTGTGGATCTTCAGATATTTTTGTCCAGAATTAATGCAGAATTTGTTGGATATTTGATTTGCTACTTGAATATCTCCAACAAGATATGATTTGTTTAATTTAAATTCAAATCTTTATTTAAGTTCGAATTAAACTTCATTCAATTGTCAAATAAATCATCTAATCATATTGTTAAATCAATAAAAATCAAATCTCTAACAAATCTTTTACATAACACACTCCAAAACACAACATTCTGACGCCTGTTGCACAAGGCCCGGGTGTCGTACCAACATGTTGGAGCATCGCGCCCAACATATGTTCAGTCTACATCTTTAGCAAGCTAGACCAATCTTGTACACTTGGACACTTCTCCAAGTTGTTTTTTTACTAAAATGCAACCAATCTAATAGGAACAACAATCTCCCCCTTGGAAAATTATGGCAAAACAACTCTTCAAGATAAATAGCACTTCTTCCATGAGAACATGTGATAACCAATAGATGTATTGGATCTTCGTAGTATTTCAGCAGCAACTTCCATATATCATAGTTAATCACCATCAATAATAGAAGTTAGAAGCATCAACATTCAGATGCTTACACATAGTCCATTTAGTTTGCTCCATACCAAATAGACAGTCATGTAGTCATTCACAGACTTAGTTATACATGAATCTAGTATCTCATAGTTAGTAGCATACTATCCTACTAACTAACATATATCATCATGCAATCATTCATATTCTTCATAATGCACACAAAAATCAGTTAGTAGTTGATATCAATGAATACTACTAACACAGATATATCTATTTTCATAGATACATGGACAAGGACCAGATGTCATGCCCGATGCTCCAGCGTGGAGCACAACATTATCACTTTCCTAAATATGGTTAGTACTAAACAAACATCAGGTATCTGCACACAGAAGATACACCACTTCATCTCATTACTCCTCATTTTTGCCACAATTTGACAAATGGTTAGTCCTTCAACAAAGTTAGTATGCATAAAGAATAACATACATAAGGTCAGTCATGCAAGGGTTATGAAAAACAACCAGAATCAGCATCAACAGATGCACAATCATAAGATTCTGTCACTGCGCAAAAAATACATGAGCGTAAGGAACGCTCGAAATATAAACAAAATAGAGTCGCCGCCGAACTTTATTTATTCCCAAAGAGGGAAAGATAAAATATCGATAAAAACCAAGAAAAACAAAATGAAATAGTCAACGCAACCAAATCGGGTTTGGGAGTCAGTTATGCAAGAGGAAGAAATTAGCAGCCCTCACATCTATCGTACTCGATAGGACCTATCTAGTTAGTTTCGTGTTAGAATGTTAGCAAGATATTGTTTGCGATCTTCTACTTATCGAGTGAGGAAAGAGAAAGAAAGAAATGAAACACTTAAGTTTTTTTTAATATTAATGTGTTTGACAAGATTTTGCATTCCTGCTCTTATGTATTTTCAGGTGCTATGAAGAACTCAAGGCATACTTAGTTCTACTCAAAGAGAACTACTTGATGGATTTCTCTTAAATAGATTGATGTTTGGATCATATTTGAGCGATTAAACCTTTACATGTTGCTCGCTCTTGGAGGCTGAAGTCTTTGTTTGTTTCGCGGAAAAATAAATGTAGCATACTCTTTTCTGAAAATGCTTTCGGAGTCGTGCAAGGGTGGAAATTATTTTTGATGAGTTTGAGTTGATTTTAAGTAGAGACAGACATCCAAGCAGGGAGCTCTACTGCAGTACTCAAATGCCCAAAAAGGAAGAGGCATAAGCTCAATCACTCTCTTTTCATCCAAAAGTTTGTTATGAAAATGAATGGCGAATTAGGTCAAAGTTCATTAACGATAGACGATTATTCAGACAGTGAGCTCTACTGCAGTGTCCAAATAATCAGAAAAGAGAAGGTCGATACCTAATCAGTCTTTTTCTTATATAAGAGGAATGAGCTAATTCTCGTAATTATTGTGTTTTAATATGGAAGACAAATGTTTGAACATGGAGCTCTACAACAGTATCATAAAATTCGAAACAAAGAAAGTCTAAACCTAATCAGTTTCTTCCATTTATTATTGTGAAAAAGCTTTTAAAATAGAGGAACGACTTAACGTTGGATCAAGTGTCAGAAGTTTACTTATAAAAAAAGTTTGGATGTGGCGGGGGTAATGTTCGACTTTGCAATCAATTAGGATTTGATTTAAGAAAAAAGACTCAACGTTGGATCAAGTGTTTGTTTTTGTTCTTTTCCGTAATGGTTGATTTTAATCTTTTGTTAACAATCAACTGGTACAGTAAAGTAAATGAAAGTGGTAAATTTATTACATATTTTCAGGAATGGGGATACATTTTGCTGAATAGGGATACAATACAATAATTAACAATACAAGTTCAATAAACAACGGTAAATAGACAATGATCACATTGTAAGAAGGCCCGAGAGAAAGCCAAGAGACCAGAAATAAATTAGACTTTTAAACAACTGAATTTAATCATATGTCAAACAATCGTAAAGTGATTCATGTAGGAATCACTTTATAAGAGGTCGGTCAATAAACTCTATGTGTTCTGGCAATTTCTAAAGGCAAATTAAATTTTTAATTCCGAAATCGCAACGCACTTGAAGAATCTAACAACTCGACATTTAAACGACATTTTTAAAGGTAAAATAAAGCGACAATCAAACTAATGAATTTAACGCTATGTTAAGCAATCGTAAAGTGGATTCATGTAATAATCAATCTATAAGAAGTCAAACGAATCTATGCATCCAAAACGATTTTGAAAAGCTAAATTAGATTTAAATTTCGAAATCAAAATACAATAAAATCAATCGGCAACATCATAACACAATGATCAAAACTAATGACAAAATCACATAATCTCGTATAGTCCAAAATACATCCAAGTAATCAAAATAATAATTAAAAAGACTATTTGAAAGCAATGAGTAAATAAACTGTAATAAGTTAATAAGTTAAAAAAATCACAAGAAATTGGTAAAGAACCATGGTTCTACACTATTAGACATCCCAATTCGTGCCTAACTAAAAAGGTAATTGGATCCATGTGTTATCTTGTAATTTTTACCTTAATCACTGTGTTACATCTATTTACACTACCACATTATTTTAGATCTAGGCAACTATATAAGGTTATATCATATCCTAGCCAATGAAAATAGGAAACATAAAATCAATTACGTAAAATAAATAGCAGGACATGCTTACCATTGGAATGTCATGTGTGACTGCAAGCATTAGAAAAAACACCTTCAATATTCATGCCATACACCATTATGCATATTTTGAAGGTTGAATATTTTATTTCCTTTATTTGAGTACACGATCTCAAGTTTTCCAAGATGATAATACCAACAGAGAGAGACGTGGTTTGTGTGGGTTGAGAGGTGTCCGCGTGGATAAATTGGACAAAAATATGTGGGGATATAGATGGTCACATGAACTATTAAAATTGGAGGAAGAGAGATATTTTCATTGATTTTTCTTAATTTAATTTTTAAAAGAAAATATTAATAATTTAAAATAAAATTGAAAACACAGAAATAAAACCGAAATAAAATCATGGAAAATTTTATTTAATTCTAATGATCATTTTATTTAATGCTGATTGTACCAAAATTATCAACGCGAAACAACTTCTCGGAAACATACAGGTTTTGATTAGACTTTAAGATAAAAATGATCGGTTAAAAAGCTCAGACTGATCAAAATGCGATCGAAAATATAGTCGAAAAAATAAAAATAGCACACCAGATTAAACTATGCGGAACGTAGATTAATAAAACTGGTGTCTGCAAGCTTAATTTTTGAAATTTTTTGCCAGCTAATTTGACGTACAATTGAGAAACGATTTGACCGGTCTGTCTATAGATCCGAAAAATTTATCTGGCTGATATTTCAAGTGTTATACGAAACAAAATGCATGTTGTGACAAATATAAAATGAAAACGTCTGGTGAATGAACTGAATTGTTGACTGAACAAATGTGACTAGACAATCATATGCAAATGAATCGCTACTGGACCATTTGCTTCTGATTCTTAAACACAATCAAGACCTAAACAGATTCATATGACGATAATACTCTTGATTGTCACCCTCTGAACCTCTGAAAACACGATGCAATGGAAATAAATGATAAACTAAGATTGAGAAATCAAGCCTTTCGACTTCTTAATCAAAATATGATTGAATGAATGTCATCAAGATCAGATAAAATGACAGAACTCATGACTTTTCATCTAAACCTTGGTGAATGTTTTTAACTAATGAAATACTCGACAAAATGGATTGATTATGCTATGCTGATACAAGTAAAAACTCAGGGTAAAATTTAGGGTGTGACAAATTTGTCTTAACATTACAAAGATAATCTAGGCTATAGAGCCTTTACAATACAAATACAAAAAAAACATAACAGCTAAGCTAGAACATATGAGCTTATTCTTTAATCTATCATGTACATTTCTTGTGAGCAATCCAGTCAAGATCATCCTCTAAAGCGGAATCATGTTTCTGAGTATGTTTCTTCTTCACAGACTTCCTCTTGGTAATAGTCTTCTTGTTAGTTGTAGATGACATTGCATCTTCCACATTTGCAGAAGGCCCAACTCATTTGATCTTTCCTTTTTTTCATTATTAATTTAAAGGGTTTTGAATTTTACAGACACCTCACTCATTTTAAAATGCAGATGTGAAGATAGAAAACCAAAATAGCATAAGATTAAGATCCTTGTTTGTAACGCATGTCCATATAAAATGAGGCATATAAATAAGCAATTTCTGAATTGTTTCATGTGTAACACACACACACACACACAGAGAGAGATAAACTCCCATGAATTCCTTCCTATCATTGACTGTTATTAATTCTCGCACTAGCAAACATTAAGAGTATCCCTTAATGCCTTAGTGAGACTGTTATCCCATAGTTTTTCAGTTGCCATGTGCTCAAGAGCTTCCTCCTTTTATTTAACAACTTCTCTAATGGAGTGATGACACATGTCAAGATGTTCATTTTTGCTTTGTTGACTTGGAATTATTGAACACTTTATATCTCTTAGAATGTTCCAGATTGATGCCAAGACATCTTGCTCCACTTTATTCGTCTTTAATACTAAATTCATCCAGAGAAACTTCTTACTACTGCTCCCAACATTTGCGTTCTCAGTTTGATCAGAGGATATGATTACTCTTCTTTACTCCTTGCTTGTCACGAGGTTGATATGATGAACAAATTTATCATCGGAACTTTTCCATGTATTTATATTGTCACCAATGTAGCTTAGCATTAGATTCTCCCTGTTTGTCACAAAGACTTCCTTCAACATTAGTAACACTTCCTTGAATGTCAAAACTCCTTTTGACATCTTCTTTTCATATCCTTTTGTGATACAATTGCATACTCTTCAGCAAACTTTCTTCAGCTAAGAAAGGCACTTTGAGAGAGATGGAATCTCTTTCTCATTCAGCCTTGTCCTCTTGAATAAGGCATTTGCTTCAACATCAGATTCTGGTTAGGTCATTCTAGTTTCCTCAGGTTGTGCATTCTTCCTCTGTAACTCAGTTTTCAACATGTCTGCCCCCTCTTGGACAACATCTTCCTTGTCAATTTTGATGACATCTTTGATCATAGGATTATTCCATCCAAGTTAAGTGAAACTAATTCCTAGGGAATCACATGAGGAATTCTTATTTTTTCTTCTTGAAGATCGGGAAGGTAGCTCACATCTTTTGTCAT
Organism: Lathyrus oleraceus; assembly: GCF_024323335.1. NCBI lineage: Eukaryota > Viridiplantae > Streptophyta > Magnoliopsida > Fabales > Fabaceae > Lathyrus > Lathyrus oleraceus. The sequence goes on from NC_066585.1 coordinate 107,979,131, forward strand.
GCTGAGCTCATACTCAGTCACCCTTATTTGAGAATCTGACATTGTCATACTTCCCATCCTTGTGTCTAACAACCGAACCTCATTGTCTCTTAGGATGACACTGTCAGAGGAAGCATTCAAGAACTAATTCACATCTAATTCAACAGATGTCAAGGAAATAACCTATTTCTCACTAACTCCTCTTATGGACTGATCTTTATCATTCTGAGGGGACATATCATTCTTTGAAGTACAAACTAGAAGAACTCTTTCATTCTTACATATTAAATTTTGACCATGTGTCTTCACATTTTTGAATGTGTGATCATGATAATTACCCATATCATCAGTTATGCCATTATCATAATTTACATCCTCATGAACATGATCACCAACTTCCTTATGGACTTGAGATTTAGTCAACATGTTTGAAAGGGTGCCTGACACATTAATATCACCATCAGGATTTCTCAAACCTGGTTTTTGGGAATTTTCAACTTGAAGAATTTTCATAGTCTCAATCATAATTCCCTCAACATCTAGATCAAACTTGTCTGCTACGAACTCTAGTGCACCCACTTTAAATTCATTAAGCATCATGGCATGTTGTTGATTAGTCATACTTTCATAACCACTAGTCTCTCTTAGTTGAACTTCAATAGGTTTTCCAAAGTTTGGAGGACCTTCAACCTAACCATCAGCCTTCCCTTCAATGACATAATCCTCATAAGTTACTTTATACTCCTGAGACTGATGTTGAACCATCTGTTTTGACATCTTGATGGACCTTTCTTCGAGTATATCAACTTTATCAATCTCGGGGTCTTGCAAACTCTTGATGTCTTCCTCCTTCTGCATAATAACTAATTTATGTTTGACATAATGTTAGTCCACTTTGTTAGATGACTCTCTTCTTAGTGGAACCTCTTTTGGTTCTGGAATAACCAATCTCCATGAGTCTTAGATTCTTCCCCTTGCATGATTCCCATGAAATGTATTTTCTCTAGCCATGTGACTAGTATCCTCACTATTAAAATACCAGTTTTTACTTGAGGAGCCTTTGTGCTCTATAGAGCTAGTAGTATGGGGAATCTATTTCTTCTTACCTTGACCTTTCTTGTGACCTCTGATGTTTAACTTTAACCATTCGAAGAAAATAAAGCCTTGTATGTCCATATTTTTTATAGTAGTGACATATCAAAGGTTATTTCTTTCTCTTTCTATGATGGGATCCCACATGTAGAGCACAATATTGTGACATATGATATAACTTCTGAACTCCGATCTTGCTTTCATAATAACTAACCTTCTTTGAGGAAGTATTCATATCGTCAACCTCTACCATTCCATCAACCAAGTTTGAACTCCTTTTTAATTTTCTTTCAGTTTGAATGAAGTTTCATAAATTGGACTTTAGTGATGACACATATTTTTCTAAGACCGTGATGGTAGAATCACCCTTTTCATATTACTTTTGAAGTGTGTCTATGGTTTTCTTCAGATTGTATGATGACAAGCGTGATTCTTCCAGCTTGGTGAGAACAAGATTGTAAGCTTCCAAAAGATCTTCTCTAGCCAGTTCTTCAAAGTTAAACTCATGTTCAGATTCATCTCTTTCAGAATATCACTACGCCAAAAACTGGAATAGACAGCGCATCTTAGAGGGCGCTTTATTACAAAAGCGCTCTCTAAAGTGAAGCGAAAAATAAGGAGCAATAGACAGCGCACTTTAGAGGGCGCTTTTGTAACAAAGCGCCCTCTAAGGTGAAGCGAAAAAATAAGGAGGAGATAGAGGGACAACAATACATGGCGCTTTTTAGAAAGCGCCCTCTAAGGTTACCCTTAGAGGGCGCTTTTAATAAAGCGCTGTTATAAGTCCATGTACATTTCCAGCTTATAAAGCGCTTATGGAAAGCCTTAGAGAGCGCTTTCATAAGCGCCCTCTTAGGCCCCCTTTAGAGGGCGCTTTTTTTCCACAAGCGCCCTCTAAGGTGAAACGAAAAAATAAGGAGGAGATAGAGGGACAACAATACATGGCGCTTTTTAGAAAGCGCCCTCTAAGGTTACCCTTAGAGGGCGCTTTTAATAAAGCGCTGTTATAAGTCCATGTGCATTTCCCCCTTTAGAGGGCGCTTTTTTTCCACAAGCGCCCTCTAATGTCCCCTTTAGTAAACATTAAAATTATAACATACTGCGCGTTTTGTTATTTCACTATCTGTTATTTTCGTTCTTTTTCACGTTAGGGTTCTAAGGCGTTTTCCTTCCACCTCTGTTAGATCTACATTATTACTGCGCGTTTCCTCCTTCTACCAATCAAAGGTACACGCTTTTCCCAATTTCTGTTTTATGTTATTGCTTTGTTTTAGCTTTGCCCAATTTCTGTTTTATGTTATTGTTGTCTATGCTACGTTTGTTTCGACCATGATAGCGCATGCAATAGGAAATTGACGGTTGGTTTTTAGTGACCATGATAGCGCATGCAATGGGACTACATTACCCAGTAGTTAGGGTTATACGACCTATGAACATATGATTTTGTGTCAACACCAGTATCATTAGAAACCTAGGTCCGAATGTGTTTGAACTCTTCTGAAATTGTTTTTTGTTTATTCTAATTAGTAATGGATAATACATGGATGTCTTCCAATCGATTGTCGAGAGAGTACGAGAATGGGGTATCAGAATGATTTTAATTGTTTTCTTTATTACAGGTAAAATGACTTTTATGATTTTAATTGTTTTTACATTTGTCATCTGATTTTAATTGTTTTCTTTATTACAGGTAAAATGGCTATTATGAAGTCAATCATTCGTGCAAGGGGCAAGGGATACTCGAAAGTATCAATTGATATTTGTTTACATGGGGATGTTCCATTGTCGTCAAGCCTCATTCGCGTAGATGATGATGCTGGATATTTGAAAGTATCCCTCTACGACAATGGAACATGTCCATCTAAACAAATATCAATTCTATCTTCAAAAGATAAGAGACCAAAAATATAAGGGGATTACGCAGCAAATCGAGACAGTTGCATAAAAAAAAGGTATAAACACAATTATATGATATTTATGCATAGAAAATGTTAATTCTTGATCTTATACATCACCTAACTAATTTTATGATATTTTAGGTTCATGCTATTGATATTGAACAAAAAGAGGTTGTTGCTAAGAAGACTGCTGCTAGCAAAAAAAATATACATCTCAGAGATGCTTTTGCTACTTAGTTTTATTTCTTTTTAAGTTATGAATTGGTTGTATATTTAGAATCTTTAGAAGTTAAACAATTATATATCAGTGGATTGTTGTATATGTATGGATTGTTGTATATAAGGCTTGTTGAATGCAATGTGTGAAAAAGGGCTTCAAATTATACAGTTTTGGGTGTACTGCTTCAATATACAGGTTGTCTAAAATAAATAAAAAAATATAGCGCTTTTTAAAAAAAAAATTTAAATAACCACCCACTTTAGAGGGCGCTTTTTAAAAAAAGCGCCCTCTAAAGTGGAAACATTTAAGGGTTTAGAGGGCGCTTTTACTGGAAAGCGCCCTCTAAACCCTTAAAAGTTTCCACTTTAGAGGGCGCTTTCCAGTAAAAACGCCCTCTAAACCCTTAAATGTTTCCACTTTAAAGGGCGCTTTTTTTAAAAAGCGCCCTCTAAAGTGGCCCTTAAAGGGCTTAAAGAGCCACTTTAGACAGCGCTTTCACTAGGAAAAAAAGCGCTGTCTTTACCTATGCCAGCGCCAGATTAGAGGGCGCTTTAAAGCGCTGTTATAGGCCAAAAAAAGCGTCCTCTTTTCCCTCTTTTGGCGTAGTGTATGCCATCACAATGTTGGTAATTTCTCCCTCGCCTTCAATTTCATAATCAAACCAGGTGGTGGTTAATCCCTTTTTCCCGTTTTCTTAGAAAGTTATGGCATTTTGGTATAATGTGTCCATAGCCTTCACATTCAAAGCACTTAGTACCTTTCCTACTGTTGGGATCTTCTTCGTTCTTGTATTGTTCCTAGGGAATGATGTTGGACCTCTTGTTTGGGACATTAGTTCTCCATTTTCTGTCTAGATACTTCAAGGTTTTGTTGAACTTTTTCCCAAGAAGAGCAATATCATCTTCCAAGCTCTCTTCTTTGACACCTTAACTTTCTGCTTCCTCGGCATTGGATACAAAGGTTATACCTTTTTTCTTCTTTTCTGACCTCTCATTGATGGATATCTCAAATATTTATAGGGAACCAATGAGATCATCAACCATCAAACTACTTAGGTCCCGAGCTTCTTCAATAACAGTCACTTTCATATGGAAGCTCTTAGGTAATGATATGAGAATATTTCTAGCAAGCCTTTCTTCAGACATCTTTTCACCTAAGGCAAAAGATGCGTTGGCAATGTCACGCAATCTGATGTGAAACTCACTCACAATTTCATCTTCATTCATCTTCAGGTTCTCAAATTTTGTTGTTAGAGTTTAAACCAATGACCTCTAGTAGAGAATAAATGTGTTTTATCTTTGTGAAAAGTGAAGATGATTTTTTAAAAGTTTTATATAGGAATATATTTTACATGACAAAATTTGGATGATATGTACGATAAAGTATTGATACAAGAATCCACGATTCTGGTTTAATATTATAAATAATTGATCATTGATGTCAAACAAACTAAAAACATACATAATAATCATAAAACACTGATAAACACATTATTATCATTCAAATAAAACAAACTCATTAAAAACACACATAAGAAATTTATTCCAATAAAACAAGTCAAACTAAATAGTAGGAGGAATGAGATTGTTTTTTCCTGCGGCCTTGGATATAAAAAGCTTTTGAAATTTAGAATCCACGTTGAAAGACACTTGTTGCACCAAAGGTGATAAGGCTCCCCAGACTGATGTCTTGCCAGCTAACTCTTCAAACAAAGGCCTAACATATATTTAAATCTTTTTGTTAGTTCATTTTTTATCATACAATCACGAATCCCTCGACTGTGTGAATGCGTGCAGTTTGTAACCACACAGATATGTTTTCTAAAAACTTAAAATAAAATAAAAGCTTACTTGGTTGTTGTCACAATAGAATAGCTCTCCATTCCTTCATCACCTGCAATTTGAGCAACTACAAAAAAATGTGGCACGACAATCAAATGACCAGCCTTAACTTGAGCATCCAATACACGTTCTCCACTCAATCCCACAATTTCAAATTTTCCACTTCCTCTAGCAATGTAAATTAACTGAATCCCATAGGTAATTAGGTTTGATGGTGTCTTAATAGCATTAGGTTCAAGTTTCACTCTAATCACACTCAACCCCACGTCCTTAATAAAAGGGAAATCTTTCTCAGTTAAGGTTGTCACTAATCCTCCATTATGGACCTCAGTTTCTGGGACTTTAGTATCAATATCATAAACAAAGTCTCCAGTTAGGTCCAATTGTGGCTTAGGCATTTGTTGGTCTTTTTCTAACTTGATTACCACAACCCCTTTTTGGCTTTGTGTTAACTGGCTAACCTCATCTTTATCAAAATTATAAATTTTGCCTATTAATTCACTAGAGAAACTTCCTAAAGGTCCTTGAAGACCAGTCAGAAAAAAATAAGTGAATTGTCCTGGAACATGAGCCGTTGAAGTTTCACCAAGAAATATAATGCTGAGGTTTGAGTGACCATCATTGAACCACCATGAAATAGTTCCAATAGGCACAGGTATTACATCTCCTTGCTTAAGTTTCAAAACAACTTCTTTTCTAGTTTTAGGGAGCACCATTCCAACTACACCATCAGTCCCTGCATTCGAAAAAATTTAATTCAATATTATTTTAATTAGATTCTCAATTTTAATTTTTTATTTATTTTTAAATTCAGTAATATATAGTCTATCATTTTATTTAAAAAAATTCATATGTATTTAAAGATTAATTTTTGAATTTATTTTTATTGACAAAAAAAATATCACTATGTAATTGAGAATATAGTTTATTTTATTGAAAATCTTTTTTTAATGGAGTTTAAGATTTAAAAGAGATGGAAGACTACATAATGTTGAATTATGAGCTGACAAATTAATGAAGAATGTAACAATATACTACTATATTTTATGAAAAATTTCTCTGTTAGGGTTTATAATTTTTTTTCTTCTTAACAATACATTTATGAGATAAAATATATAATAATAATATTTAATTTACATATATATTGCTAATTCATTATAACCGTGTGACTTATAAGCTCACTATTTAACTTGAGACATAAATAAAATTGAGTTCGAAATTTTCTGATGAAGAGTTGTGTAAACAAAATTAAAAATCAATGAGAATTTTTCTTTTATAAATGTCATAGATACACAATATGCAGTATTGTTTAATGATAAGATTTTTTTATTTAAATATTTTTTTTAAAGAATAATACGAAAATAACCATAATTTTAAAGTATTAATCAATATAATTAATGTTTTTTAAGAAAAGAATCAAGACGTCATTTGCTATGGCGCATGCATTGACCAATTTATATTCAGGCGTCATTGCAATTGACGCATGCATGTAAAATATAAGAGCATGTGTCAGTGCAATTAGCGCATGCATGTAAAACGTAAGAGCATGCGCCACTACAATTAGCGTATGCATGTAAAATGTAGAAGCATGCGTCACTGCAATTTGCGCGTGCATGTAAATGTAGAAGTATACACCACTGTAATTGACGCATGCATGTTACTACTCTTTATTTTTTTACTTGCATTGACGCATGCTCCTACATTTTACATGCATGTGCCAATTGCATTGACACATACTCCTACATTTTACATGATTTTACATGCATGTGTCAATTGCACTGATGCATGCTCATATATTTTACATGCATGCGTCAATTACAGTGACATATGTTCTTACATTTTACATGCATGCGTCAATTACAGTGGCGCATGCTCCTAGAAAACATGATTAGTTTGGTAAATAAATTGAAAACATGATTATTTTGATATATAATTTGAAAAGGTTGGCTATTTTAAAAAAAACAATTTAATGATGACTAATCTTTGTTGAGGATATAATGTTAGCATTTAAATTGTGTGGGGGCTAATGCCTAGGGGTGGCAAATGGGTATGTCCGCCCCGTTCAGACCCGCCCCGCAAAAGCCCGCAAAAAATGGGGTGAGACGGGGCGATCATATTTAAGGATGTGGGCCTAAAACTTAGGTTCGTCCCGCAAAAAAGTGAGGGCGGGGCGGGGAATGCCTGCGGGCACTGCATTCTTTAAGCCTAAAAATATAAAATTTTATGTAAATGTTCATGCCCGCAAAAGCCCGCAAAGAAAACGAGGTGGGACGGGATGAACACATTAGAGGGTGAGAGTCTAAATCCTTAATCCGTCCCGCATTAAAGTGTGGACAAAACGGACATGCCCAGTGGACCGGGGCCGTTTTGCCACCCTTACTGATGCCCCACCAAGTGTTGGATAGTTGTTCATATTATTTAAAATTTTTTTAATATGTGAGGTGTTATAATATATTGTTTTTAAATATATGAGATAACAAAAAATAAATTTAAATTCATTTTTATTTATTATTGACTTTTATATGTGTTTTAGTTAGTTTATTTAATTTCAAATGTATATCTAATTATTAACAAAATATATATTTAAATATGTATTTGTAATTTTGATAAATTTATATATTATAGTCACAATGCATCTCTAAATTAAAATGACTATTATCAACTGTATTTTTACTCCATCTCTCATTTTTAGTAGTATTCTTTTATTTTATTTTTTTAGAAATTAACTCAAAATCTTAATTTTTAATCTTTAATTATTCAATTTTTTAAATTATTAATTTATAAATATAAATATTACATATTAACAATTTACGTTCATTTAACACGGTCAATATATTAAAAATTTAGTTATAATTTACGAACATAAAAAGTTTTTGGATGATAATTAAAGCTATAAGCGTATAAAATGTAATGATTAAAATGTGAGTTTATAATAGAATTAATTTCATTTAAAAGTGATTTGAGTGTAAAATATTATTTATATACGTTTATTTAAAAGTGATTTTCATTAACTTATCTTGTTTAGATGGTTTAGATGAAAGTTTTTCAATATAAAATAAAATTAAGTTTTAGAAAAAAAAGGATTACATTACCAAAAATAAATAAAAAATAACGTGCAAGTAATATATAATGATGGATGAATTTTGTATATTTATAATTATTAAAGATTTGTTTGAAGGATTTATTGAAAAGTAGAATAAAAAAATCAACCAGATCAATACACGACTGTCAATTTGACACATTTCATCTTTAGTTTGATATCTTATATGTACAAATTATATCTTCAAGGATACATTTTTTGGCTTTCTAATATATGGTGGTGATATGACTAGTAATCTTCTACTCAACCATGTGAGTTTGATTCTTTCTCTTAAGGGGGTACCATTAAAAAAACGCTAATCACATCTATATAAGCTTTATGGTAAGTTTAAAATGAGAATCACTTTTAAAAAAAACATATTCAATCCAAAGTTAAGATAAGATAAAATTATTATATTTTTCTATTTAAATGAAGAATTTACATACCATCAGATAAAATTAATCTAATTATACATATCATTGTCTGTTTGAAAGAGAGAGAAAAAAAGTAATTATGATTAATAATTATCTAACCTTCAACAACATAACCAATTTTAGCTGAATCTGCATAATGAGGAAGAGCAAATCCTTGTGGCTCAAGAACAAGCTGACCAGCACCAACATTTGTTTTAGCCAAAACTGGAACTTGAGAGCTTAACCAAATATAATAACCACCTCCATCTCCCTCGAGTAATGGTTGAGCTGTCTTTGGTGTTAGATCTAACTCCATTTATTTCTTCTCCTCCTTATTCATCAAAATATAAATATTTCAATCTATAAGAGGTAAGTCATTAACCACTTGAACTTAATATCTTTTTTCCAATTGCTATTTTTTCTTCTAACAATGGTTAAGATGTACCAACCAAATCTAAAACTTTTACAAGAGAGTCACAATATAATTAATGCAATTTTCTACTTTTGGTGTATTAGTGATTGAAACATATATGATACTAGAATTTATTTCTCTCTCTAAAATCTATAGTGATATGTGAGATCTTATACAATTCACATCTGACAAAAAAAAATATCCACTAAATTTTTTCTTTTAAAAATGTACATTCTCCGTTCATTATTATAATTTATTTTTTTTTGATATATTTGACTTTTTTAATATAAACATTAAAAAAAATTCACATCAAATAATACGTCTACAATTAGAAAAATTATAAAAACTAAGTTAACGAAAGACCGATATTAATTATTTTATTTTTTATATAAAGCATGTTAATTTACTTTTAATATATCAAAGATAACTTAAAGTTAAAATTTTCACATCCAGTAGCATCCCAAAAGTTAAGCAGATAAAAGAAATCTTTATCTCAAAGTGTAAATTAAATCAGAAAAAAAAATTATAATTATTAAAAGTCATGAACATACCTGCAATGTTGGAGTTTCCACAACGCTTAATTCAGAAACTAAGAGAAAACAAAAATGGGTTGGGATCTCTGTAGATGTGTGAATGGTAAGTTGAGTTCAAGATTGAGGGCTCTATATATAGAGTTCTAAATGGTAAGTAACCTTATCTATGACTTTTAATACAACAAGTTATAATTTTCTTTATTTTAATAACAAGTTGTAATTGAATACATTAAATCTGATTAGCTGGAAACATAATAGGTTTATTATAATTTTATTTTTATTTTTATTTTTATTTTAATAACAACTTGTAATTGAATCCTGTTAAATCTGATTAGCTGAAAATATAATAGGTTTAATTATACTTTTTTTTAATTTAAATAGTTTTGATCTTTTTATTTTAAATTTAAATCATTTTAATTTTTTATTCATATTTTTATATTTAAAACTAATGATATTTTTATTATTTAAATAATAAATTATTTGTGAAAAATGATTAATTATAATATATAAACAGAATTTTTTAAATATAAATATAAATTAAAAATAAATAATTTATTAACTTTTAATAAAAATATAAAATTTAAATAAAATTGTTTGAATTTAAAATAGAGATATCAATACAGTTGGCGCCTGCATGGCATGTGTGTTTCTTTTGAAAATAAAATTTATTTTTGCAACCAACAGAAATTGAACACACAATCTTTGGATCAATAGTGAAAGACATTACCATTGCACCACAAACCCTTCACATTAATTTGTTTCATCATATATTTAATGAGCCATTGTTCAATTGTATTTTTTAAATTGTATTAAAATAAAACACAAAATAATTTTATTAATAAAACACAAAATACATTATATATTAATAATGTATTTTGAATACATTATAAAATAGGAGTAACATATTTTGGCGCCTGCAGCCAACAATTATTTTGTATTAATATAAAAAATATATTGTTCTTTTTTCATTTTATTAAATTTTATCTTTATTCTTTAATTTTTAAAAATATTATATATTAATATATTATTTTATATTTAATGAGCCATTGTTCAATTGTTTCATCATATATTTTGTGTTTTATATTATATATTAACATGTATTAATATTTCAATTGTATTTATAATAAATATTATGAAGTTTTATTTGAATTTTTGTGTAAAAATTAATATAAAAACTTCATAATATTTTTAAATATAATTGAAAAATTATATTATTTAAAAATATATTATTTTTAAATATTATATTACTTTTTATAAATAATATAATATATTAATACATGTCTAAGTTATATAAAATAATACTTAAATATTTAATATATAAAAAGTTAATAAAATATAAATGCATTATAAAATAAAACACAAAATAATTGAATATTAATTTGAATATATTAATATATAATATTTTTAAAAATTAAAGAATAGAGATAAAATTTAATAAAATGAAAAAAGAATAATATATTTTTTAAAAATAAAACATTATAATAAATAGTATAAATAGGAGAATAACATAAATAGTATAAATAGTAGATAGTATGATAAACATTATTTTAATAGAATTTAAAAAATACAATTGAACAATGGCTCATTAAATATATGATGAAATAAATTAACGTGAATGTATATGGTGTAATGGTAACGTGTTTCACTATTAATGAAAAAGTTGTGTGTTTGATTCTTGTTGATTGCAAAAATAAATTTTATTTTTAAAAGAAACACACGCCCACACACGCCCATGCAGGCGCCTGACCCTCAAGAGGATGGTTATTTTAAAAAAACAATCTCAAAATTCTTTAAATTTAAAAAATTAAAATTAACTTTATGAATCGATAGTGACAAAAGCCAAAATAATCGTATTTGTCATAATAGTTCTGTCTTTTGACATTGATATATTCCTCCCTTGTTTTTTTATAAGCTATCTTCTTCCCTTGTTATATGTATCATTGAATTGGATTTCACACGTGTTAAGAAAAAATATTATATTAAATTTATCTATTTTGCATATTAATATTGCAATTATTTCCTTCAATTATTGTCTTAGGTTCAACCAGTCGAATTGATGGATAGTAGTAAATTAGAGATAGGTCGCGTCAGAAAGATCAGAAGATCAGAAATAAAGTTGATTCGATGAAAGTTAATGTGACGGGACCAATTCACTAAATAAATCAACAAATTGATGGATTTGCTTGAATCCGGAGATTTCACTTTTTTTTTAAATACAACCAAAAGAATATAATGCTGCTTAATAAATCTAGGAGTTGAAATGCCAATAACTGTGGCAAAAACTAAAGAATTCATTTAATCAGGATAAATCTCATAAATAATTTAAAATATATATAAATATCACTATTGCAGAAAATACATCTCATAAAAGTTGAAAAAAGAGATATAATCACGTCTGACCAAAAGGTTGTGAGGTAAGGTTTGATTGTATATATGATATTTTCTACCACGGTCGTGATCGTGATTATAAATCAAGTAACGTGCAATCTATCACAATAGATACTTTAAACAACTGTTATTGTATGTCTCAACATATCACAATGATTACTTTATTAAACAACCGTTATTGTATGTCTTTTAATAAAATAAAATAAAAATATAACAGTAGAACAACAAAAACAAAAACAATAACAATAAAAACAAGAACAACAACAACAATAACATCAACAAGAACAACAATAAGAACAACAACAAGAAGAAGAACATTAACAACAACAACAAAAAGAACAACAAGAACAACAAGAACTAACATTGCTAACTTGAATCCATATTTTCCTTGTCTCATTCAAGGTGAAGAAAAGGTGATGGAGTTCTGAAATTTGTTAATGAAAGAAATGATGTTTTCGAGTTTTGTTTATGGAAGAAATGATGTTTCGAGTTTGGTTTAGTGGAGAAATAGAGTGTCGTAAATGAAAGATGATGTTTGGAGGTAGAAGATACAGTTCGTCTAAGTTGGAAGTTCATCTAAGTTTTAGGTTTCATGCTGATCACTAATGGTAGTGTTTTGAGCGTTAATACTCACTAAATGGACAACAAAGATTTATTTAAGAACAATGCAGAAATCCAATAAACATACTTATATTTTCTCATGACTCTCATTGACTTTTCACCATGGTTGGAAGTTCCAATTGTGGTAAAAAGTGGCTTAAAAATAAATAAAAACAAAACTGTAGGTTCCAACCTATCATAAGGGTTACTTTAAACAATTGTTGTTGTATGTCTCAACCTATCACAACAGTTACTTTAAACAATTGTTGTTGTATGTCTTTTAAAAAGTGACTTAAAAATAAATAAAAAACAAAATTGTAGGTGGTAGGATTCGAACTCATGATCAGACGCCACTTTTTACCTCGGTTGGAAGTTCCAATTATGGTAAAAAGTGGCTTTAAAATAAATAAAAACAAAATTGTATGTGCTAGAATTCGAATTCATGATCAAGTGTCACTTTTCACCGTAGTTGGAAGTTCCAACCGTGGTGAAAAGTGGCTTAAAAATAAATATATATAAAACTGTAGGTGCTATATTCGAACTAATGACCAGGAAGTTTTCACCATGGTTTGATACCTATGACCGTTGTGAAATATCTTTTAGTAAATATCCAAAAAAGAAAAGCACCAAAAAAACATTAACATGGTTAACAGGAAGACCGTTGTAGAATGAGTGTTACGAAAAGTCTATTTTATAGTAGTGTATGCTTAATCCTAATTTATTAAGGCTTATTATGCACACTTATTTGCTTCATGAATGGTATATGTAATTCAAACCTCTCACACAATAATATCAAACGTAAACCTTCAAACACTTTCCACAACTTTGCCACGTATGCACTACCATATATCAATTCTTTTTGAAAAGTCAAATAACCATTACCCATTATCTCCTTCTAACAATTCTCCACATCTTGTGAGACCTCTGCCTTATCAACTCCATTAGTGCTTAGTAGTACTAAACCATGAGTATGGGGAAACCATTTGATATTCTTCACCATAACATGTCTAGAATAAATATCAACGGTCATGACAACACGGGCATCATAATTTTGAACCAACCTGCAAGTTTCATAACTCAAATTAGTAAGTAACATAAAATCCTCTACATGAATTGTTTTTATTCCTCAAATATCATGAAGTATGACACATTGTCATCCACATTTCACATAATTATAAAATCTACGGTTATATGGAAGAAAATCGAACCTACCCATCCAACCCATGCAATTTGATTGTAGTTAATCGGGTCAAGTTCAGGTCGTTGAGCCAGTCGGGTGATTTATCCAATTATTATTGGATATTGGCGGTTTGGTTCGGTTTATTTAATTAAATCCAAAGAAAATTGAAACCGACTGAGCCCAATACATATTTTATTTTGAATACTATACTGGCCCAATCATCAAAACCCATTCCAAAACAATTCCCTAATAACTCTCGCAGTCTCTCACAAAAGGATAATGAAACCATAATCCTATATCTCACTCTGACTTTTTCTTCTATGCCGTTCTCATTCTCAAGAAACCCATACCATCATCGGCATCTTCTCACTCTCTGCAATCCTCACCATCAGTCCACAATCATCTACTTCTTATATATAGTACTCCATCTCTCCGACCCTCACCACAGATCACCATTGTCTCTTTATATATATTTGTACTCCAAATTTTTGTCCTTGTCATCGTTCCACCACCATGATTTATCTTTCTTTAACATTTAACATAGACTTTTCATCATTGTTAAGGTTAGAGTTTTATGAACTATTTCTTTTGAATCAGTTTAATCTTGTTTAATAGGTTTTATTTAGGGTGTAGTCTCTTAGACGCGACTCCCTCTCTCCAATGGCTCTCCCCAATGAGAAAGTATAGATAATGACGTGTATGCAGTCCATATACATGCGAGGAAGTAGTCTTGACCATGATTCCTGGAGAAGTATGTAGTCCACAAGTTTCATGGTAAAGGTAAGAAAATTACTACTTCTTAAGAGCCCTAAAACCCAGGTCCATAAGCCTCTATAAATGCTCCACTCTTTGGGTTGAGAAGGAAAATATGATATTCACTAAAAACACCCATAAAACAAAGATTTTCACCCCTCATGGACTTTCTCTAACTCCACAGAAATACTAGATCCTCTGGAAATCCTTACCAGCTAAGGGTTTATATGCATATATATTTTTTAACATGTACAATGGCGCCCACTATGGCCCCTGGTAAAAATAACCTAAACCATCACCTCAACAATCACCAAAGTCGTCTCTTTTATTCCTAACCTTCCCAATTTGCTAGGAGGGCCCACTCCCGCACTGAAGGATATTGGAGGATATAGTGTTTTTGATGCCATGTCAGAGAAGCATGCCGCAATGGATGAGCCACATCGTTAAAACTAAACTTTGGAGGAAAACATATTTCACATCAAACAGTACCAGCAGGAGGCTATCCCTACAAATGAGGCACAAAAGCTTGATCCCCGACCTTTCTCATAAGAGATCTAGGAAGCACCTATCTTTGAAGATTTTAAGTCTCTCTCCTTGGCAAAGTTTGATAGACGTAGAGACCCTTATGAGTACACCGCCTCCATCACCATGTAGATGGCCATCATTAGAGCACCCGATCCCTAAAATGCAAGTTTTTGTTTGTAAGTTTCAGGGATACATCCCAACGATGGTACATTGGCCTACTTCAGTCCTCCATCTCCAGCTACCAAGATCTAGTTAAGAAACTCGTGCACCAGTCTGTATAAAGTCGACATAGAAAGATGTCCACCACCAACCTTTTTAACATTCGACAAAGTCCCTCAGAGTCGATGACGTACAAAATACCTTGCCCATTTAAACAAAGCCATGGTAAAATTTATCCACCCGAACCAAGAAATATTTTTGGGAGAATTTCATAATGACCTCAAAGAAGGGCACTTCAACGAGTGCCTCGCCCAAATGTCAGCATCTTTGTTAGCAGAGGTGGTCACAAGGGCGAAATACTATATAAAGGGCGAGGAGAGTAATACCGAGAAGAAGGCCTGTGACGTGAAAAAGCATGTTGCTAACGTGAGGGCTCATAACATCCGTCAAAGAAAAGTTACACCTTGTATGTCAGGGATAAGACAACCTTTAAGCGAGGTGGAAAAACTGTAGAGAGTCAAACCCCCCAAACACTCACCGCGGGAAGATATGGAGGGAGGTCCTCCATTTACACGACATCCCTACGCCTCAATCTCTAAAAGCATATGTCATGGGACCGAAGCCTGGAAGGTGGTTTAAGTTCCACAAGGTTAAAGGACACCACATATAAGAATTCTACCAGTGTAAAAAGGAGATAGAATGTCTAATCCAGGAGGGCCACCTCAAGAAATATGTCAAAGGTGACTTCCTAAAGACCAGGAAGGCCGAACTTTCGTGGGTGTGACGATACTAGAAGCCCTAGACCCAAAGGGAAAGGATTTATGTAATAAAGATGGAGACAATATTTTATGTCACATCTTGAACATTGTCGCATGAGGATTTGTTGGGGGCGGAAAAACTTGTTCCGCCCGATAAAGGTATGCTCACTAGATATTAACTAATAAGGACTCGCCCATAGACTCAGAGGTAGGCGGTACCAAAGCATCAGAGGTTGAGATCTCTTTCAAAAAACAGACGCACCTGGCATCCATCCTCACAATGAAGACCCTATCATCATCATCGTGAGGTGTGATGACTAGGAAATTAAAAAAGTACTGGTAGATCAAGGAAGCTCCACAAATATCCTTTACTAGGATGCATTTGAGAGGCTTCGCCTCGACCCAGATGATCTAAAAGCTTTCAAAGGGTCATTGGTCGGGTTTTTTTAGGGAGTAAGTACAAGTAAAGGGTTGCATACACTGAAGACCACCTTCGAGGCTGGAGAATAAGCCAAGCAGATCAAAGTCAGGTATTTGGTTATAGATGCCCCTCCTCCTAAAATATGATCATAGGGAGACCAACATTCATTCAGTTGGGCATCGTCCTGTCTAACCTATATTTGTTTATGAAATACCTGTTTTCTAATGGGCGAGTTAGAGTCATCCAAGGAGACCATGAAGTCTCCAAAAAATACTACATGGAATGTCTACAGCTGAAGAGAGTCATAACTACAAGAATGAATACCGCGGGCATGGGCCCGATAATTAAGTTATTAGAAGCAGCTCCGGTAGATGAAAAGACACATCCACAAGAGGGTGAGAAGATATGAGAAAGAGGCACTTACTGAAATCTCCTAAAGTGCATATTTTATCGTTAATTTGTTTTTTTTTTGTTATTATTTTGGTTTTAGGTGAGTATTCTACCTCTTCCATTTGTAAGGACAAACTATCTTTTATTGGAAGCACTATTTTTCCTTTCAACTCGTGTAGGAGGAAGGGTTTTTAATGAGGCTCCTCATATTGTTATTTTGAATTATTTTCATTACCATATTTTCTTTTGCAGGAAACTAGAGGAAATAAATATGTGCAAAGCCGTCCTTCAAGGCGGCTAAAATATGTTGGATTCTTATAAGGAATCACTGTCAGACCTTGAGGCAATAAAATGTGATGGATTCTTACAAGGAGTTCTTGCCACCCCTTTAGGCAGTAAAACATGTTGGATTCTAATAAGGAATCCTTGTCACCCCTTGAGGCGATAAAACATGTTAGATTCTAATAGGAATCCTTATCGCCCCTTGATGCAATAAAACATGTTTGATTCTTATAAGGAATCCTTGCCACCCCTTTAGGAGATAAAACATATTAGATTTTTATAAGAAACCATTATCGTCCCTTGAGGCGATAAAACATGTCAGATTCTTATAAGGAATCCTTGTTGCTCCTTGAGGCGATAAAATATGTTGGATTGTTATAAGGAAATCATTATCGCCATTTGAGGTGATAAACATGTTATATTATTATTATAAGGAATCATTACGGTCTCTTGATGCAATAAATCGTGTTGGATTCTTACAAGGAATCCTTGTCGCTCCCTTAAGACAATAAAACATGATGAATTCTTATAAGGAATCATTGTTTCCCCTTGAGGTGATAAAACATGATGGATTCTTATAAGGAATCATTGCCGCCCCTTAAGGCGGCTAAATACATGGGATCCTCACATAGGAACCATTATCACCCCTCGACGCGACGAAGCACGGTGGACCCCCATGTGGTCGGGATCCTTATCCTCCTCGTGGAAACTAAAAATAAGATTACAAGCAAGAATAATCATGTATAAATAGGGAATGATATCCAAAATAATATTATACGCAAAATGTTGCCATCCCGAAAGGGGGGACAAATGAGGCGACTACACATATCTTGTTGGTTCTAAGTGTTGGCAGCAATTTTGGTAAAACAAAGAGTGTTCACAAGATGTTATGTGTGATGTCTTAACATAAGATATCATATGTACCTGCTGGATTTCAAGAACATGATCATGCAGGATTGTTTCAGAATGTCATACACAAGGTCATGGCGTCTGATATATGTGTACCTGCTGGAGTTTAAGAAACATAATTATGCAGGATTGTTTCAGGATGTCATGCACAATGTCATGGCATCTGATATGTTTGTACCTGCTGGAAGTTATAAATGGAATTATGGAATTATGCAGGAATTGTTCCAGGATGTCAGACCCGATGTCATGACATCCTGTACACGGAACATTCAGTGTGAATGTCTGGTGTTTTGTGATTGCGCAATTAATGGAAATCTATGTATGATTGAAGATCTGATTTGCAGGCGCATTCAATCATGGATTACAACCTGATTTACTTATTTTCCAAGGAGATCTAACCAGCTGTTATGAAAATATTTAATTGGAAAATAGATTTAGGGTTTTCAAGATGTCCAAGCCCAGCTGAAAGCTTCTATAAAAAGGGACTTAGAAAACCTGTTTTACAACACAGCCAATACTAAGCGAAATATAGAGAGAGAGCTAGGGTTTGTGTTTGTTTAGTCGTGAGACTTGTAAGCCATTCAAGTCATCTTTTGATGATTGAATTGGACTGATTTGTGGTTGTAATTTGTCACTCTAAAGCTGTTAAGCAAGAGTGTGTGTCTACTTGATCAAAGTTGTGAAGCAAGATCAAGTGTGTGTCTTCTTGATCAAAGTTGTTAAGTGTCATACGGTGAACTGACTTGGGATATTTTGCTTTTTATCGCAATGTCGCGGATAGCAAGAGTCGCCACCGACTTTTCTTTTATCCAATAAGGAAAGGTGGAAAAGAACAGGAAAGACCTCAATAGATTTTGGGTTCGGGAGGTACATTATACAAAGGGAAGGTGTTAGCACCCTTTGTATCCATGGTTATCCATGGGCTCTTAATTGCTGGATCACTTATATTTTTGTCTGGAAAGTGCTGGTGAATTGTTTAGAAAATGTTTTGAAAAAGAGAATTTAACTTTGTAATGATCCTCGTATGAATGTATACAAAGTGGTTATCTCGTTTAGTTTTGAAAATGGTTTGGAAAAATATAACTTGGTAATGATTCTAGTATGAATGTATGCCAAGTGGTGATTTTCCAAAAGAGGTTTTGAAAGGTGTGAGGTATTGAAAATATTTTAGGTTATGATCCAGTAATTGAGAGTTATACCTTCCTAAGGTCGTTATGGGCATTTCCTATCCTTATGAGGGTAAAACTGTCCTTACTATTGAGAAGTAAGTAGTTTTATCCTTTGGATGTAAAAGGGTCATCGTAGGGTTATCGATTGGTCATTGAAGGCAACAGTTGTAAGGATACCTTAGCATTCGAAGGGACGACCATCATTTAACCGTAGGCTACACCGAAGGGTCATCGGGGGACAAAATCGTATTTTCGAAGGCAACATCCGAGGGACCATGATTTATTTTATGATGATTTAACCAAAGGGTCTTTGCTAAGTGTATCCCTACATTCGCGGGGCATGACCGTAATACCGTGTTATCGTAAGGCAAAAGAGAGGTCCAAGATCACATATTTAAAAGCCATATTTTAAAGTTAATTAGGTAATTAGGATGAATCTCCACATTAAAATTAATACATTAAAATTAATACATTAAAATTAACACATTAAAATTAATCAAGTAATTTAGGGCGAATCTCCACAAGGGTATCCCACAAATAAAGTGGAAGACCTAGACAGCAATCCTTTCCTGGGACAGGTGAACCTTTACAAAATTCAGCAAACAGATTAGAGTACCAAATCAGGGTGCAATCAAGAGTTGCACCAAAGCAGTAATAGTATTGGGTAAACAAAGCCTGGTTATAATAAAACAAGTCGGATGGGTAAAGATCAAAACAGAGCGAAACAGCGGCCTCCATTACAACAATTCAAGGTATCCAGACATACTTAAGTCCACATGCAAAACCTCAAATATATTTATGAATTCAATTATGATATCACATGTGCATTAGGAACATAAAGCGGTGATAATAACGCAAACCTGTTGGCAATTGAATTGCAACCTCGAATTGGCCGATCGGATCGAATTGAGCGGAAGTGACCTTGCTGCCGTAGGCTTTTCCTTCCGGGTTTCCTTTAGGGTTACTCGGAATAAGTTAAACAGTAGTCCTGAACACTCCGCCACAAGCCGGCAGGATTTGTCCTTGGATTCGTCAACTAAACAACAAATTAAAACGAAGAAAATAAACTAGATCCTAACGTAAGGTTGGATCCGGTAAAAAGGTACACAATAGTTTCCTTTGTAGAAACTATTGTGTGAATAGAACTAACTAAATGCTGAAAAAGAAATAGGAAATTGCAAGGAAAATAGTGTAGAACTCGTAGGAAAAACAATGCCTAAGCTGCTGGAAAAAAAAAATATGCAAAAAGTGAAAACGGCAAAGGAAAAATGTGGAAAAAGCCCCTCTTTCTAGGTTTTCTTCGTGGCTATTTATATTGGTACCATTAAGTAACTACTTGCTGCCAAGAGCTCTTCAACGTGGCTAATTTCATGGCGTGGATATAGGGCCCAACACTCCTCAACGTCTCTTCAAGTCTCTGAGGCGTTACTTGCGCCCAAAAAGTAGGGTAGTGGTGTGACGCTCGTCACACCATGTGTGACGTCCGTCACAAGGCTGCTTTGCGTGACGCTCGTCACGCCCTCCGTGACGTCCGTCACAAGCACAGCATTTGTGGCTTGCGCTTTGGGTTGGGCTTTGCTATTTGGTTCGTTTTCTCTCCTTTTTGCACCTCTTTTCCTCCATTTTTACTTGTGCTTCCAAATAAACCACTTTCATGTTATCACTAGGCGAGCGTGTAGCGAATAGGTCAGTTTGGGTCATTCGCGAGCTGGGCCTTCGTTCCCTTAAGATCAGTGTCATGAAAATGAGTCGGAATGCCTTGAAAAATGTCTTGAAATATAAATGGGCAAATTTTGGGGTATGACAGCTGCCCCTGTTCAATATTCTTGAACCGAGAGAGTTAGAATGGTGTGTACCGTTCGTGGTCTGGAGGTGAAAGATTATTGAACACTAGAATGCCCCAAAAATTTGCACTTGCCAATTAGTCTTGGTGGAGATGGGCTTAAAGATGCCATCCAGGTAGTTTGATGAGGAGATTTCCAGATTGTGTCGTACGTTAGACAATGTCTGAAGACATGGACGTCATACCGGGTCATATGCTAGACCGTATAGTGAATCATCCATCATGCTGTTGACTTCGCTGGGGAGTCAGAGTATGCTATATGCTGCTGGGGATAAGGGATCAGAATGTATCATACACTGGACCATATCTGGGTATCAGAGTGAGCTGTTCGTTAGGCGGATGACTTTGATGGGGATGAAAGATCAGAACGGATCGTACGCTAGATCGGTTCTGAATTGCAGAATGAACCGTCCATTAGGCTGAATCTGCTTGAAGAGGGAGTAGTCGTATACCAGACTACCATTCAGAAATGTACCTGTCCGAAGGTAGCATCTGAGTAAAGGGGGTAGCCGTATACCAGACTACCATTCAGGAATGTACCTGTCCGAAGGTAGCACCTGAGCAAGGGGAGTAGCCGTATACCAGACTACCATTCAGGAATGTACCTGTCCGAAGGTAGCACCTGAGCAAGGGGAGTAGCCGTATACCAGACTACCATTCAGGAATGTACCTGTCCGAAGGTAGCACCTGAGCAAGGGAAGTAGCCGTATACCAGACTACCATTCAGGAATGTACCTGTCCGAAGGTAGCACCTGAGCAAGGGAAGTAGCCGTATACCAGACTACCATTCAGGAATGTACCTGTCCGAAGGTAGCACCTGAGCAAGGGATGAGGGTCTAACTTGGTCGTACATTAGACTGTATTTGAGCAGCATCTGGTCTAACTTGGTCGTACATTAGACTGTATTCGAGTTGAAGAAGGTCAAAATGGATCGTACGCTAGATCGTATCTGAGTTGTTGAAGGTCATATGTTGAGCTGAATCAGAGTGAACCGTACGTTAGGCTGTATCTGATAGTATTGGTATCTGTTGTATTTGCAACAATTTACTGGGGATGGGCTTATAGATGCCATCGTTAGGAGGATGTCAGAATGAATGTTGCCATGGAGTATATCTGAAAGATGTAGTCGAATCCTGAATGTAATTGATAGAGATGTCTGTCTGAATGGACCTTTGTTTTGATTGTATCAGGAGGATAATTAACCTGAAAAATAAAGTTAGCTTCATGCCATGTCATGATGCATGAGATGCAAATGTCGTATGTATGCGGGTGCTGTGAAATGATGTAATGAGGGACTTATGCGTCTGGAATAAATAAGAACATTGTATGCATGTATATGCTATGAAATGATGTAATGTATATGATGCGGAATGAACATTGTATGCATGGAATGATGTAATGAAGGCCCTATGCGTTTGAAACGTTCTTCCAGGGGGCTCTACTGGGGAAATGAATCTCGGTCTTCTGGTCGGAGATATTTGCATTGATGACCCCTTCTCAGCTGGGGATACTTGATCCTTGTCTGATGGTAGAAATATTCGACAGAGCCTGGCTGGGAGTGGAAGAGATGACTAGTCTGTCTGGTGACGCCAACCTCTTTTGGGGAATAATTGGCGTTGCCGGGGAATCGAATTAGCAACGGATTCATTGGAAAGCCTGGTTAGACCTTCTCTTCGATCCTGAAGTCGTGTAGTAATTGTCATTGTTATTTTATGCATGTATTTTTTATAAACATTGATCATATTCAAACGCATATATCAATTCAAATTAAATCAATGGACGTTCGTGCAAACAAAACGGGAAAGTAAAAATAAAATTGCATTGATTTTGAAAGAGGGCCTATGAACAGGCAATCTGTGTACAAGGAGACAGAAATCCTAGTAAGAGGAAATTGTCAAGAAACAAAGAGAAAGCTATGCCGGAAACGTCCTATTGACTTTAATTCCACTACTGCCATTATGTCTTCAAGCATCTCATCCCTTGCTGTCGGATAGAGGTGGTTGGCTTGTTCAGTCCCTTGGAACGTGGTTGAAGCTGACAGAAAACGGGACATAGTCGTACGCTTTAATCCCTAATTTTTGCCTGGACCGCCTTTTCGGGTTTTCAGTCCACCGGGATACCCCTTCTTGCCCAAGCCGCCCTTTCAGGTTTTCGACTTGCCGGGTATACGTCTTTATATATTTATCCCTAATTTTTGCCCGAACCCTTTTGGTTCGCCGGGATGCCCTTACTTTTGCCTAGGTACGTCGACCTAGCGGGTCTCTGTTAGGCGTAGTATTTTTTAACTATGTCCGCGTTCACAGGATGTGGGAAGTCTTCGCCATCCATTGTAGCAAGTATCATGGCTCCACCGGAGAATACCTTTTTAACCACAAATGGCCCTTCGTATGTGGGAGTCCATTTGCCCCTGGGATCACCTTGTGGTAGAATGATACGCTTGATAACTAAGTCGCCGATTTGGTACACTCGTCTCTTGACTCTTTTGTTAAATGCTTGGGTCATGCGCTTCTGATATATCTGCCCGTGACAAACAGCCGCAAGTCTCTTCTCGTCAATCAAGTTTATCTGATCGAGTCGAGTCTGGATCCATTCATCTTCATCTAAGCCCGCCTCTTTCATGATTCTTAGAGAGGGAATCTGGACTTCCACTGGTAAAACGGCTTCCGTTCCATAGACTAAAGAGAAAGGAGTTGCCCCTGTCGAAGTGCGTACTGAAGTGCGATAACCATGGAGAGAAAACGGTAACATCTCATGCCAGTCTTTGTACGTTACTGTCATCTTCTGTACAATCCTCTTGATATTCTTATTAGCGGCCTCCACGGCGCCATTCATCTTTGGCCGGTACGGAGAAGAGTTATGGTGTTTAATTTTGAACTGCGCGCAGAGTTCAGCAATCATCTTGTTGTTCAAATTAGTACCATTGTCAGTGATAATTCTTTCAGGGATACCATACCGACAAATAAGACTATTCTTGATGAACCGTGCCACCACATTCTTGGTGACAGAAGCGAATGAGGCGGCCTCTACCCACTTTGTAAAGTAATCAATAGCGACAAGGATGAAGCGATGTCCATTAGAAGCAGTAGGTTTAATCTCCCCAATCATATCAATGCCCCACATTGCAAAGGGCCAAGGTGCGGTCAACACGTTCAATGGAGCAGGAGGTGCATGTACTTTATCCGCATATATCTGGCACTTGTGACAGGTTCTGGAGTGATGATGGCAATCAGCTTCCATGGTAGACCAATAATACCCTGATCTCAGAATCTTCTTGGCCATCGTATGTCCACTAGAATGAGTCCCGAAAATACCATCATGCATGTCTTCCATAATCTTTTCCGCTTCCTTTTTATCCACACAGCGAAGCAAAGTTGAGTCATGATTACGTTTGTATAATACTCCATTACTCAGAAAGAACTTAGCGAAGAATTTCCTCAGGAATTTTTTGTCATTGATGGATGCCCCTTCAGGGTATTCCTGATCTTCTAAGTATCTTTTTACGTCGTGGAACCAAGGTTTCTCCTGTACCCTCTCAGTGTTAAGTTCATAACAGTATGCCGGTTCATCTAACCGTCCAAGGGTAATCATGGGAGCTTCGCTGCCCCATCTGACTCTGAACATAGATGACATGGTAGCTAATGCGTCTGCCAACTGATTCTCTTCTCGTGGGATATGTTCGAATGTAATCTCTTCAAAGTATGGGATCAACGTCATCACCCGTTCTCGGTAAGGGATGAGATTCGGGTGCTTAGTGTCCCATTCTCCTTTGATCTGACTGATTACTAATGCTGAGTCTCCGTACACACTCAAAAACTTGATTCGCCAATCTATAGCAGCTTTGAGTCCAAAAATACATGCTTCATACTCAGCCATATTATTGGTACAATGAAAACATAGTCTAGCTGTGAGAGGCGTATGGTAACCCTCGGGAGAAATGAGTACAACCCCAACACCATGGCCCAATGCATTAGAAGATCCATCGAAAACCATAGTCCATCGGGATCCCAGTTCGGGTCCTTCATACGGTTTAGGTTTTTCATCATCAGTAACAAGCATGACATCCTCATTCGGGAACTCAAAATTCATAGATTGATAATCGTCCACCGCTTGATGAGCCAAATGCTCAGCGAGCACGCTCCCTTTGATTGCTTTCTGGGTAGTATACTGGATATCGTACTCTGTTAAGATCATCTGCCATCTCGCTATTCTTCCGGAGAGGGCAGGTTTCTCAAATATGTATTTGATAGGATCCATCTTAGAAATCAATAAAGTGGTATGATTCAACATATACTGTCTTAGTCGGCGAGCAGCCCAGGCCAAAGCACAGCAAGTTCTCTCGAGCAGTGAGTATCTTGTTTCACAGTCGGTAAACTTTTTGCTCAGGTAGTATATGGCATGCTCTTTTCGACCAGACTCGTCATGTTGCCCCAATACGCACCCCATTGAATTTTCTAATACAGTCAAATACATGATTAGAGGTCTTCCTTCAACTGGTGGTATCAGAATCGGAGGTTCCTGGAGGTACTTCTTGATTTTGTCAAAAGCTTCTTGGCATTCATCATTCCATATCATTTCTTGATTTTTCCTCAGTAATTTGAAGATGGGTTTGCAGGTAGCGGTCAAGTGGGAGATAAATCGAGCAATGTAGTTCAAGCGTCCCAAGAAGCCTCTGATCTCTTTCTCCGTACGGGGAACCGGCATTTCTTGAATAGCCCTCACTTTAGCTGGGCCAACCTCAATTCCTTTACCACTGACAACAAAGCCCAGGAGTTTACCAGATCTTACTCCAAAAGTGCATTTGCTCGGATTCAATCTTAGCTTGTATTTCTTCAACCTCTCGAACAGTTTGCATAAATGATCGAGATGTTCTTCTTCAGTATGAGATCTAGCTATCATGTCATCCACATATACTTCTATTTCATGATGGATCATATCATGGAACAAAACCACCATAGCACGCTGGTACGTTGCCCCGGCGTTCTTTAAGCCGAATGGCATTACTTTGTAACAAAAAGTGCCCCATTGTGTCACAAACGTAGTTTTCTCCATGTCCTCAGGTGCCATCTTAATCTGATTATAACCCGAGAATCCATCCATGAATGAGAATACTTTGTGTTGAGCGGTGTTATCTACCAGGACATCGATGTGCGGGAGTGGAAAGTCATCTTTGGGACTCGCTTTATTCAAATCTCTGTAATCTACGCACATTCGCACCTTACCATCCTTCTTTGGCACTGGCACCACATTGGCAACCCATTGAGGATAAGAAGTAACGGCTAGGAAACCGGCGTTAAATTGTTTCATAACCTCGGCTTTGATTTTCTCAGACATTTCAGGACGCATGCGGCGAACCTTTTGCTTGACAGGACGGCAGTCTTCCCTCGTTGGCAGTCGATGCACTACTATGTCAGTATCCAATCCCGGCATGTCTTCATAAGACCAAGCGAAAATCTCTACATAGTCGCGTAACATCTGAACCAATCTTTCCTTGACACTGTTTTCCAAACCTGCTCCTATTTTGACTTCTTTTCTGTCCACTTCAGTACCTAGATTTACGATTTCGAGTGACTCTTCATGCGGCTGTATAGTCTTTTCCTCTTGCAGTAGCAGTCTGGCAAGTTCTCCAGGGACTTCACAATCTTCCTCACTTCCATCTTCGGCTTGGTAGATTGGATTTTCAAAGTCATAATGAACAGTAGCGGAATTATTATCAATAGGATCCAGAGTGGATACGGATCTGCAATTTGTTACGTGAGTGTGTGTAAGAAAGCATAGCTTGTTTGAAAGACGACAGGAAAAATAAAGAGCGCAATATTTGAATGCGAAAAAGTCCATTGATTTATTGAATATGATTATGCTTATGAAATGACAAAACCCTTAACAAATTAGCTATTGTGCCCCGGGCGTAGACACAATGCTTTAAGAAGTTCGATTGAAAAATTAAAGATTTGCAATACTAAATGGACAATAACAATTACTCCTGACTAAAGGAGATCGGGATAGTGTCTTCAGCCTTCCAGTTATTGAGTCCGTCGCCAATTGTTGGGTAGATCCAGCTATCCAGGTCGCAATCACTGTCAGCATCTTCTACAGCATTAATTTGACTCTTGTCAGAGCTGAACCCTAGGCCAAATTTGTCAGACTTGTATGGTACGTCGATCAATTGACCCCAGCCAGTACGACTACCATCTTCAACCACGGCTTGAGCGTCCTTCAGAGAAATCATAGCAGGAGGAACACGAATAACCTTGGGCACACAGGAAGTTGGCTTAAGGACAGGATTGGTCGGAGGAACTACTTCAAATGACTGACAAGGGGTCTCAATGAATTCACCATCCATCTCGACGTATCTGAAGGTATGCACACTACTGACAATGTACTCTTCTTCTCCACACACGGTGACAATTTTGCCCTTTGTGGGATACCTCAACTTTTGATGGAGAGACGAGACTACAGCGCCTGACCCATGAATCCAAGGGCGTCCCAGTAAGCAGGAATAGGCAGGACGAATGTTCATTACATGGAAGGTAGTATTGAAGACTTGAGGTCCTATCTTGATAGGAAGGACTACTTCGCCATGGACAACACTCTTCGCACCATCGTAAGCACGTACCACAATGTCACTAGGTTTCAGTTCAATGCTTTTACAATCCAGCTTATCCAGCACAGCTGTCGGCAGCACATTCAGGGAAGAGCCATTATCGATCAACACATGAGACAAAGTGATTCCCCTACACTCAATGGAGATATGCAGGGCTTTATTGTGATTCTTTCCGGCTGGTGTCAGATCAGCGTCGGAAAAGCCTAGGCCATTGTCAACAGCCAAGTGAGCAACATAATTTTCGAACTGATCGACAGATGTTTCCTGAGGTACATGAGCGGTCTTCAAGAATTTTACCAATGCATTGGCATGAGATTCAGAAGATAACAGCAAGGATAACATTGAGATCTTAGACGGGGTATGCCCCAACTGTTCTACCACATCAAAATCACTCTTGCGGATGATTTTCAACACCTCTTCCATCTCTCGTTTGGCAACGTCTTCAGTAGTAGTTTCGATTGGTGCCTCTGACGGGGAAGGGTTGACTGGTTCCTTTCCTCGAGTTTCAAGGACAGGAGGTGAGATTTCTGGAGAGAAGATCCTTCCGCTTCGAGTAATTTTACTAGTCCCAACAATGCCACTAGTATTAGCAGCATTATCCACTTGCTTCACGCCATGGACGTAAACATCACCGCCATAATTCCACGGAATAGCTTTGCTTGAGGAATACGGGATCGGGCCAGGTGCAGTGACGATTAGGGGAGCAACCCTGGGCTTAGCAGTAATCTTCACAGGTACTCTGGGAGCAGTAATCTTCACTGGAACTTTGGACCTTGCAATCACAGATACTTCTTCAATAGGGTTTTCCGCCTTAGGGACCCTTTCAAAGAGAATTGTACGATCGTCCATCAGCTGTTGAATACCATTCTTCAATTTCAAACAGTCCTCGGGCCAGAGTATGCAGAGATTGCAATCTTCAGTACAACCTGGAAATAAACCAGCTTGCAATAAATTCCTCTTTATGATCGGGAGAGGAGATGTTAAGTCCGCTACAGTAGTGATGAGAGAATCGCCATCGAGAGCATTAACAGCCTTGTCATGATTAGGCATAGGAGCAGTGATGACATTAGGAGTCTCCGGAGGCTCGAACTCAATTTCCCCAGCGTCGATCATATCCTGAATTTTGTTCTTCAACAACCAACAATCGTTTGTATCGTGCCCGGGGCTATCGGAGTGATATGCACACCTGGCATTGGGATTATAACGAGGCGAAGCAGTGTTGACATTTGCAGGAGGACCTCTGAGAGTGATTAAGTTTACCTTTAGCATACTTTGCAGTGCTTGTGCTAAAGTCATATTGAGCTTGGTAAACTGCCTTCTTGGTCTGTCTTGTCTTTGCTGGAAGTTTTGAGCTGGTGGGGCTGCGATCGTCACTGCTCCAACGGCGTGGTCACCATTTTTCTTATTATGATTCTTTTGACCGTACACAGCATTTGACTCATTCTTCCCATGGTAGGACTTCTTGCTGCTCGTAGAGGTAACTACCTGTATCTTTCCACTTCGAAGGCCGCTCTCCACCCGTTCACCTGTCAGTATAAGTTCAGTGAAACCTGATGAAGAACTCCCCAGTAGGTGGCTGTAGAATGGACCAGTCAGGGTACCCATGAACAGGTCTACTAATTCTCGGTCAGTCATAGGGGGTTTGACCCTGCCGGCCAAATCTCTCCATTTCTGAGCATACTCTTTGAAGCTTTCTTTAGATCCCATGGCCATATTCTGCAACTGTAGCCGAGTAGGTGCTAATTCAGAATTGTACTGGTACTGCTTATAGAAAGCTGTTGCTAAATCAGTCCAGGTGCGGATGTCAGAGCTCTCGAGCTGATAATACCATTCCAACTGTGTGCCAGACAGGCTCTCTTGGAAGAAATGGATCCACAGTTTCTTATCAGTGGTATGCGGCTGTATCTTTCTCACATAAGCCCTTAAATGCATCTGAGGGCAGGATGCACCATCGTACTTAGTGAAAGTGGGGATTTTGAATT
Organism: Lathyrus oleraceus; assembly: GCF_024323335.1. Lineage (NCBI taxonomy): Eukaryota > Viridiplantae > Streptophyta > Magnoliopsida > Fabales > Fabaceae > Lathyrus > Lathyrus oleraceus. The sequence goes on from NC_066585.1 coordinate 108,008,558, forward strand.
TGCGAGGAATGGTCACATCGGAGACCAGACCCAAACTTTCGAAATCCAGACCAGGCGCCTTCTGACCCTCCATAGCTAGCATACGTTCTTCCAACAACTTGTACTTATCATCTCTCGGAGAGTACTGTTCATTTTCATACTTCTCATCATCATCCTCAGGGTTGGAGAAATCAGCATCCTCTTCCTCTGAATCATTCTCCGCCTCATCCTCTGGACCGTTCGGGATTCCAAATTTGATTCCCGTAGCCTGTCCTTTACGCCTTCTTCCTGGGTTAATGAAACTCACAGCCTTCTTGTCTTTCTTCTTTTCGACCAAAAGAGCCTTCAGTTCCTCCTGCCCCTTGGATAGGCTTAGCATCATCTCCTTGAACTGAGCATTTTGAGTCTGGAGATCTTTGACAGTTTGTTCGAGATCCATTTTTCTGTTTAAGAGGCAGACCGTGAGAATATGGTCCTTTGGAACACCTGTCATGCAATGTTATGTTATGCTATGCAATGTATGAAATGTTTTCAAGGACTTTTGGAATTTAACTTTACGTAAGCCAACAAAAAAGGAAACTTTTTTTTTTTTTTTTTTTTTTTTTTTTTTTTTACAAAACAGAGCAAAGTTAAATCCCTAAGTCCTCGAAATGGTTAGTACAATGCCATGATGTTATGATGTTATGATGTTACGATGTTACGATGTTATGATGTTAAGTAAACAACAAGCACAAACAAGTCACACAACCATCATTCCTAGGTTTTAAGGCTTGCATGAGTTCCATAGGTAAGTACCCTCCCCACTGAAGTTTGGTTGGTTCAACCTGTCCTAGAATAGTAACCGGGTTCTAGAAGGATCTCCAATCATTGACCTTCCTTTAAGTCCACTTCAGTGCAACACCAAGTGGTTGACCGAAGCTTCCCTAAAGTCCAATCTCAAGGAGTGTAGTATCGAGTCTCAACCAAGCCCCAGTCGGAACCGAAGTCAGTTAGCTCACTACTTTCTGATGGCCAGGATGAGTCAATTAGGGTTCTAAAGGTCTGGTTAATGCTTTGATGACACCACGCGGAAGCCAAATTTTTCCTCAAATAACATGAGGACCATCATTACAACCAAAGTGCCACATTAACCGTAGCCATCATTTTAACCATTCCAGTATACGCCGGATAGTCGCGATGATCTATTGCTACTTACCTAAGGTACACTAGATCCGGGTGTAGGATCTTTCACACCCAAGCAATCCCTTAAAAGTAAATCAAACAATTCAAATAAGTGATCTTGTTTTAAGGTAACCTCTCTTTTTAAGGTCCCCAGCAGAGTCGCCAGTTCTGTCATACGGTGAACTGACTTGGGATATTTTGCTTTTTATCGCAATGTCGCGGATAGCAAGAGTCGCCACCGACTTTTCTTTTATCCAATAAGGAAAGGTGGAAAAGAACAGGAAAGACCTCAATAGATTTTGGGTTCGGGAGGTACATTATACAAAGGGAAGGTGTTAGCACCCTTTGTATCCATGGTTATCCATGGGCTCTTAATTGCTGGATCACTTATATTTTTGTCTGGAAAGTGCTGGTGAATTGTTTAGAAAATGTTTTGAAAAAGAGAATTTAACTTTGTAATGATCCTCGTATGAATGTATACAAAGTGGTTATCTCGTTTAGTTTTGAAAATGGTTTGGAAAAATATAACTTGGTAATGATTCTAGTATGAATGTATGCCAAGTGGTGATTTTCCAAAAGAGGTTTTGAAAGGTGTGAGGTATTGAAAATATTTTAGGTTATGATCCAGTAATTGAGAGTTATACCTTCCTAAGGTCGTTATGGGTATTTCCTATCCTTATGAGGGTAAAACTGTCCTTACTATTGAGAAGTAAGTAGTTTTATCCTTTGGATGTAAAAGGGTCATCGTAGGGTTATCGATTGGTCATTGAAGGCAACAGTTGTAAGGATACCTTAGCATTCGAAGGGACGATCATCATTTAACCGTAGGCTACACCGAAGGGTCATCGGGAGACAAAATCGTATTTTCGAAGGCAACATCCGAGGGACCATGATTTATTTTATGATGATTTAACCGAAGGGTCTTTGCTAAGTGTATCCCTACATTCGCGGGGCATGACCGTAATACCGTGTTATCGTAAGGCAAAAGAGAGGTCCAAGATCACATATTTAAAAGCCATATTTTAAAGTTAATTAGGTAATTAGGATGAATCTCCACATTAAAATTAATACATTAAAATTAATACATTAAAATTAACACATTAAAATTAATCAAGTAATTTAGGGCGAATCTCCACAAGGGTATCCCACAAATAAAGTGGAAGACCTAGACAGCAATCCTTTCCTGGGACAGGTGAACCTTTACAAAATTCAGCAAACGGATTAGAGTACCAAATCAGGGTGCAATCAAGAGTTGCACCAAAGCAGTAATAGTATTGGGTAAACAAAGCCTGGTTATAATAAAACAAGTCGGATGGGTAAAGATCAAAACAGAGCGAAACAGCGGCCTCCATTACAACAATTCAAGGTATCCAGGCATACTTAAGTCCACATGCAAAACCTCAAATATATTTATGAATTCAATTATGATATCACATGTGCATTAGGAACATAAAGCGGTGATAATAACGCAAACCTGTTGGCAATTGAATTGCAACCTCGAATTGGCCGATCGGATCGAATTGAGCGGAAGTGACCTTGCTGCCGTAGGCTTTTCCTTTCGGGTTTCCTTTAGGGTTACTCGGAATAAGTTAAACAGTAGTCCTGAACACTCCGCCACAAGCCGGCAGGATTTGTCCTTGGATTCGTCAACTAAACAACAAATTAAAACGAAGAAAATAAACTAGATCCTAACGTAAGGTTGGATTCGGTAAAAAGGTACACAATAGTTTCCTTTGTAGAAACTATTGTGTGAATAGAACTAACTAAATGCTGAAAAAGAAATAGGAAATTGCAAGGAAAATAGTGTAGAACTCGTAGGAAAAACAATGCCTAAGCTGCTGGAAAAAAAATATGCAAAAAGTGAAAACGGCAAAGGAAAAATGTGGAAAAAGCCCCTCTTTCTAGGTTTTCTTCGTGGCTATTTATATTGGTACCATTAAGTAACTACTTGCTGCCAAGAGCTCTTCAACGTGGCTAATTTCATGGCGTGGATATAGGGCCCAACACTCTGAAGGTGAGAAAAACAAGAAAGGGGGGGTTTGAATTGTTTGAAAAATAAGCGCTTTTGCAAAATGAAATCACACAATGATTTTATACTGGTTCGCTTATAACACAAAGCTACTCCAGTCCACCCGGCCAAGGTGATTTCGCCTTCAACAAGGACTTAATCCACTAATCTTGAAAGATTACAAACAACCCCTAAGAGAGAAGAAAATCTCTTAGTCCTCTCAAGTCTACAGACTGCAAAGAGTCACTTGAGGAAATCAAATAAAAATAGATACAAGATGTGTAATCTAGAGTGCTTCTAAGAAAGCAAATATTACAAACTTAAGAACAAATTTTTCACTTGATAAGCAAAAGCTTAGTGTAAATCTTTGAAGAACAAGGATGTTTTTCTTGAGCGTGATATGATTTCAGTATAGTTTTGGCTAGTGATTTCTTGCTTACTGAATGAGATTTCTTCTCTATTTATAGGAGTTGAAGTAGAGTTGAAGTAGCGTTGAATCTGTTGGATATTGAGATGTAGTTACGCCATTCCATTAATAGCTTCTGCAGTAGACTTTTTCTCTTAGAAGTGACTACTTACCACAAGTAGTATCTTCTCTCTTGGAAGTGGAGATTAACGTCTCTTTCTAATTGAGGAAATCCATTTGCAGAACTTTAACTTGGCTTAAACGTTACTTCATCATGATTAACAATTCTGATTAGAGTCTTCGTGTATCTGGGAAAATCTTGCTTCTGATGTTATTTCTTGAAAGTTCAGATGGCGCTGATAACTTCCAGAGTTTACAGAAGGCATTAATTCAGAGTCAGAGCTTCTAGACTTTACTTCATATTCAGATGCTTCTGATACTTTGTAGTTTTGTCCAGAGTCAGAGCTTCTTGAATGAGATTCCACTTTAGATGCTTCTGATACTTGAGATTTTGCATCTGATCTTGTATTGCATCTGATGACATCATCAGATTTATTTCTTCTTTCTATAGAACCCTGCACACTTAGAAACTTTTCGTTAGGGTGCCATTTTTGGTTTCATCCTTTGTTATCATCAAATTCATGGAGTCTGTTGTAGAACACTTTTTGTTCTTACAATCTCCCCCTTTTTGATGATGACAAAACAACTTAAAATAGCAGATGAAACATGAATAAAATAAGATCAGATAGACAGAAGCTCCCCCTGAGTTAGTACTAGGGAGTTCAGAAGTTCTTACCAGAGCTTTTCAAGTAATGAGATTTCTGAAACTTTCTGCAAATTCTTAAATTTAATGTTAGAGTTATTTAATCAGAGCTATTAATTAATCAGAGCTATTTTTATCAGAACTATTTCTATAATTGTTGCAGAATGCTTAAGGTTTTAGACATAATTTTCATCAGAGCTATTTAATAATTTCTCCCCCTTTTTGGCATAATCAAAAAGGCATAAAAAAATAAAAAATAAAAAGAATAATAAAGAGAAAAACATTTCATTAAACAGAAGCACAAAGGCACAAAAGCATGCAAAACATCAGATCCAAGAAAATATCAGAGCTAAAAAGAAGACAGAAGCAAAAACACTAGGCAAGCAAACAAAAATAAATCCTAAGTGCCTAAGGGTTCGGAGGTTGAGGAAGTCTCTGAAGCAACATGGCAAACATGTTCTGGATGTTTTCATTCAAGGCATCTTGCTTGTCCATCCTGGCACGAAGCTCATTCTGATCTTTCTTGATCTCTTGTTGATCTTGCTTTATCTCTTTCAGAGTGTTAAGAATCAGAGGGATCGCAGAGGAAGACTCCCCCTGAATCAGAGCCTGCTGAGCTTCAGCTTCAGCAGCAGCTTGGGCTTCTGCATCTGCCTGAGCCTTGGCTTCAGCTTCCCGAATCCTTAGAAGTTCTGCTTCCTTTGCCAGTCGTTCTTCTTCTAACCTCTTTGCTTCTTCTTCAGCTTCCCTAGCCAATCTTTCCTCCTCTAATCTTTTGGCCTCAGCTTCTCTAGCCAGTCTCTCTTGGAGTCTTTCCTCAGAGTCTCTGATGTAGCCATTTCTGACTTGTTCAGAGATACTCTTCAGCCTATAAGACTCAGAGGTCATCCAACTAATGACTCTGTTCCAGTGTGTCCTAACAGATTTAGGATCATCACTAACTTCAGAGTTTCTAGCCAGAGACTTGATCTTCTGGACTGAAGCTTCTGCAACCTGTATAATGGCCTCCTCAAGGGTAGGTATGGTAAGTTCAGGTTCAGGTTCAGGTGAATGAGGTGGAGAGTTTTGAGGGCTGAGATTTAGAGAGTGAGGTTCAGTTTCTGATTCTGGTTGAGGTTCAGATTCTGCTTGAAATTCAGAATCTGGTTCTGGTTGAAGACTGGGGGATGAAGCATAGAGTGGGTTTAGGTCTAATGGGTCAGAGTCTGGTCCAGGTACAGCGGGAATAATTGGTGGAGTGATATTAGAGGTGATGGGATCAGATGGTTGAGTTTCAGAGGGTAAGGTTGTTGTTTGTTGTGGTGGAAGTGAAGTTTGGAGGGGTGAGGTTACTTCAGATTGTCGTGTGGGTTGTGGAGCGAAATTTTTAACATAAATTTCAGCTATTGTTGGGGACTTAGGGTCAGAGTGTTCTTGATCAGATGACTCATGATCAGATAACTCTTGGTCAGAAGAAGGGGAAAGGTAAGGGGGTGATTCATATTCAGAAGATGAGGAAGAAGAAGTGCTTTGGTGGGTTTGTATAGGTTGAGAGGGAGGAATGAAGGTTCTAGCAATGTTTAGAACTGGTGTTGGTTGGGAGGTTCTGGTGATTGAGGGTGGGATTTCAGAGGTAGTGTATAAGGGGGGTGTTGTGAGAGGATGAGAAGAGGCCATCATAGGAACAGAAGTAGTAAGAGGAATAGACATACCAGAGGAGACATTCAGAGGTGCTGAAGCTTTGCTGCCAGAAGTTTCTCCAAGTCTGGCTTTCTTTGCTCTCCTTGCCTCAGCAGCTATCTGTTTCTCAGAGACACCTCTCTTGTATCTGACAAGATCTTCTACAGAGTCCAGACAGTCTTCAAGGCGGAAATCAGAAATATCAACGCCTTCATCCAGACGATCCTGAAGGTAGATAGCAATGGCATTCTTGGGTTCATTCTTGAAGAACCTGGCAAGGCCATGAGGCATCTTCCTCTGATCTTTTAGAGATTCCCAGGTCACATCCATAGTGGGCTTGACTCTAATGTCTTTGATGATTCCCATACTCTTCAGGTTTCTGGCATTCAGAGGCTTTCCCACATCAATTGCCAGATCATCCATACATCTGGTCTTCTCCAGATCATCTACTAAGCCATGCTCAATGAAGACATCAGAGAGCAATCTTCCCAGAGGAATGTAGGATCTGGGCTTCATATTATTCCTCGTTTCTCTGACTGAATCTCTCAGATATCTGAAGAGGAGAGTAGGGAGGTTGATCTTGATACCTTTCTGGATGCAGTACAAAATGCATTTCTGATCTGCATTTATGTAATCTGAAGAGTTGGAGGCTGGACGATGATGGATTGTTCCCAGAATGATCTTCAGCCAAACTCGGAGGTTCTGATGAAGCTCCTTGTTCTTAGAGGGGTTTCCTTCAACATTAGGTTTGAAGATTGTAGGGTTTATGACTTCAGTGATGCGCTTTGACCTTGGAGGAATGTTGTAAATCCTTTTACCTCCACTACTTTCCATATTCAACAGAGAGGCAATGGATCCTTCTGTGATCACTATCTTCACTCCCAGAACAAAAGAAACAATGAACTGGTCATCAGCATCTGCACATCTCCAGAACTCCTTCACCAGAAGAGGGTAGATTGGACCATAAAGCCTGTCGAAGTAGTTTTCCCAACCTTGCTTGCGAAGATCTTCAGTAAGATCAACACCGTTTCTTCTCAAGTTCTCAAAATCTACCAGCGATTCACACAGTACATCCAAACCTTCAAAGGGAGTTGAAAGATGAATGTGTTGTTCACGGTCAAGAATGTGAGGTTCTTTGTAGACTGGGGTCGTGGTAACGCCTGTAACAGTGGGTGTTTGAGTGTTTGAGGTTTGAGGATTAGAACTGGCTTCCATTTGTTGGGAGAAGTTAAAAACTTCTTGCTCTTGAGGATTCATGAAGAAAATTGATGAAGAAGATGAAGAACTGAAGGAGTTGCAGAGAAAAACTTCGAGAGAGGGTTTAGGGTTTAAGAGTGAGTGAAGAGTGATAAGTGTGTGAAATGTGAGAAAAGTGTTTATATACCTAAGTAAAAACGCATGCAAAACGACACACATACCAGCGTTAGACACAAAACTCAAAAAGGCACGCTTGGGGGAAAAATGATTACAGCTCATAAATGAATGTCTAATCCCACAGTTTGCACACTGCTCGAGGAAAACTCAAACGTCTGCCTTTTGAATTTCTTGACAGCTGTCTAGAAGTTCTAAAGTTTGACGCTTCAGAGTTCCACGCGTTGATGTATCTGATCTTCAGGAATACCAAGAGATTGGTTCTGAAGATTTCTAACTCAGATATCTTCTTAACAATGTAGAAGCATCAGAGTCAGAGGCAGAATCATATTTGTTTTTATCAGAGTCTCATTTTACATGTTCAGAGCCAACTTTTACTCAGGGCAATTTTTAATGTTCAGATTTTCTAAGATAAAAAGAAATCTATCTTCAGCTAGAGGCTTAGTAAAGATATCTGCCCATTGATGTTCTGTATCAATGAACTTCAGCGTTACTATCCCTTTCTGAACATAGTCTCTAATAAAATGATGTTTTATTTCTATGTGTTTGGCTCTGGAATGTAGAATGGGATTCTTACTTAAACAAATAGCAGCAGTATTATCACAAAAGATAGGAATGTTACTCTCAAATATCTGAAGATCTTCTAGCTGATGCTTCATCCAGAGCATCTGAGTTGTGCACAGTGATGCTGAGATGTATTCTGCTTCTGCAGTTGATAGAGCAATTGTTGACTGTCTTTTGCTAGCCCAGGAGATTAGATTGTTTCCCAGAAGCTGGCAATTTCCAGATGTGCTTTTTCGTTCTATTCTATCTCCTGCGTAGTCTGCATCACAATAACCAGAAAGCCTATACTCTGATGTTTTCTCATACATCAGGCCCAGGTTAGGAGTTCCTTTCAGATACTTAAGAATTCTCTTAACAGCTGTTAAATGAGATTCTCTAGGATCTGATTGGAATCTGGCACAAAGACAGACACTAAAAAGAATATCAGGACGAGTAGCAGTCAGATAGAGGAGAGAGCCTATCATACCTCGATAGAGCTTCTGACAAACCTTGTTGCTTACCTCTTCCTTTTCCAGAATGCAAGTTGGATGCATGGGAGTCTTTGCAGAGTTGCATTCAGTCATGTCAAACTTCTTCAGAACGTCTTTAATGTACTTGCTTTGATGAATGTACGTGACTTCTGGAGTTTGATTGATTTGAATTCCCAGAAAGAACTTTAGTTCTTGCATTAGACTCATTTCAAATTCTGCCTGCATTAGCTTAGAAAATTCTTGGCAAACAGAGACATTAGCAGAACCAAAAATAATATCATCAACATAAATTTGGCATATCATGAGATCATTATTAAGGTTTTTACAGAAGAGTGTAGAATCAACTTTCCCTCTGATAAAATTTTGTTCCAGAAGAAAATTGCTCAGACGTTCATACCAAGCTCTGGGAGCTTGTTTAAGTCCATATAAAGATTTCTTAAGTTTGAAAACATGTTCTGGAAAGTTTGAATTTTCAAAGCCTGGAGGTTGATTAACATACACTTCTTCTGAAATATAACCATTAAGAAATGCACTCTTGACATCCATTTGGTATAATTTGATAGAATGATTAATAGCAAAAGATACAAGAAGACGAATAGATTCTAACCTCGCGACTGGAGCAAAAGTTTCATTATAATCAATACCTTCTTGTTGACTATAACCTTGAGCTACCAGTCGTGCTTTGTTTCTGACAACTTCTCCTTTCTCGTTCAGTTTGTTTCTGAAAACCCATCTGGTTCCAATGACATGAGTGCCTCTGGGTTTTGGAACGAGATCCCAGACATCATTCTTGGAGAATTGATCTAACTCTTCTTGCATAGCTGCCACCCACTCGTTATCTTGAAGAGCTTCATCACAGGACGTAGGCTCAATCAGAGACACTAGTCCCAGAGGAATATCTTCAGAAGTTCTGAAGGTAGATCTGGTTCTAACAGGTTCATCTTTGTTTCCCAAGATCAAATCTTCAGATACGTTAATGCGACTTTTAACTTTCCTTGGAATTTTTGGAGATTTAATTTCTTCAGAGTCTGGAGTGACAGTTGCTTCTGGAGTTTTCTCAGATTCTACTAGAGTGATCTCTAAATCTGCAAACTTTTCAACTAGCTTTGACTTTTCAGGGTCAAGCTTATCATCAAATCTAACATGAATTGATTCCTCCACAATTTTGGTTTCTGTGTTGTATACTCTATAGCCTTTAGAGCGTTCTGAGTATCCTAACATAATACCTTTCTGTGCTTTGGAATCAAACTTGTTCAGATGTTCTTTAGTATTTAATATAAAACAAATGCATCCAAAAGGATGAAAATAAGAAATGTTGGGTTTTCTTCCCTTACACAGTTCATAGGGAGTCTTTTCCAGAATAGGTCTAATAGAGATTCTATTCTGAATGTAACACGCTGTATTTACAGCTTCTGCCCAAAAGTGCTTTGCAACATTTGTTTCATTGATCATGGTTCTGGCCATTTCTTGGAGTGTCCTATTCTTCCTCTCTACAACTCCATTTTGTTGTGGAGTTCTAGGGCAGGAGAAATCATGGGATATTCCATTAGAATCAAATAGTTCTTCAAAATCTTTATTTTCAAATTCTCCACCATGATCACTTCTGACTCTAACAATTTTAGAGTCAAATTCTTTTTGCACTTTAGAACAGAAACTGGTGAATACAGAGTGAGACTCACTCTTGTGCTTTAGGAATTTTACCCATGTCCAGCGGCTGTAATCATCAACGATTACTAGTCCATACTTCTTTCCATTGACTGATGCTGTTTTCACAGGACCAAATAAGTCAATGTGAAGAAGCTCCAGAGGCTTAGAGGTAGAAACAACATTTTTCTTTTTAAAAGATGTTTTTGAAAACTTTCCTTTCTGGCAAGCTTCACACAGAGCATCTGAAGAAAACTTCAGTTTAGGTAAGCCTCTGACTAACTCAAGTTTAGTTAGCTGAGAAAGTTTTCTCATGCTAATGTGGCCTAAGCGTCTATGCCATACCCATTGCTCTTTGTGAACTGACATTAAACATTTAACATTTTGATCTTTTAAATCAGAAAGATTTATTTTATAAATGTTGTTTTTCCTCTTGCCTGTGAAAAGGACAGAGCCATCGTTCTGACTAATGGCTTTACACGTTTTTTGATTAAAGATTACATCATAACCGTTATCACTTAATTGACTTATGGATAACAAGTTATGCATTAATCCTTCTACATAAAGAACATCAGATATAGAGGGAAGAGTACCGTTACCAATAGTTCCGGAGCCTCTGATCCTTCCTTTCTGATCTCCTCCGAAGCCTACAAATCCAGCGTCTTTAAGTTCCAGGCTTTGGAACATAGACTTTCTTCCCGTCATATGTCGCGAGCATCCAGAGTCCAGGTACCATGACTGGTGTCTGAACTTTGCTGCATAGGATATCTGCAACATAGATGATCTTATCTTTCGGTACCCAGAATCTCTTGGGTCCTTTCAGATTAGTTTTCCCAGAGTTTCTTACAACTTTGGGTCTTCTAGCATTTTTAAATTTGTGTTCTTGTGTGTGTGTGTAGTGGTATGAAAAAGGCGATTTAATTTGGTTACTGGTAGAGGTTTTATTTTCCTCAGAATCATACCCAATTCCCCTTTTATTATTCTGACCTACTCCATAAATCATGGATGCCATAATACTCCTATTTATCCCATTCTTCAGAAATTGTTGAAAGGCTTCTTCATATTTATAAATAATTTCATTTGAAGTTTGTGGTGCTTGAGACAACACTTCTTCTAATTCTAAGCTTTTCGTTTTAGCTTCATCTCTTTCTAACGTTAAAGATGTGATTGTATCATCTCTTGCTAGAATTGTTGTCTCAAGTTTACTACACTCTTCAGATTTTGCTTTAAGAAGGCCTTTAATGTTTTTAACTTTTTGTTTTAATTTCTGAAGAGAGGTAAGAGTTTCTGATAAACATGATTCTAAGTCAGATCTAGAAAGTTCAGAAAATACCTCTTCAGATTCTTCATCTGAGCTGCTGGATGTGGTAGCCATAAGAGCTACGTTGGCCTGTTCATCAGAGTCAGATTCTGATGATTCGGATTCACTATCGTCCCAGGTGGCCATTAATCCCTTCTTTGTTCTGAAGGCATTTTTCTTGAAGCTTTCTTTCTTAGAGTTATCTTTCTTCAGCTTGGGGCATTCATTTCTATAATGACCTGTTTCTTTACATTCAAAACAGGTAATATCTTTGTTAGGTTTACCTTTTGAAGTTGACTCTGATCGATCCCCTCTGGGTCTTGATCTTCTGAAGTTGTTGTTGTTCCTTCTTTTCCAGAGTTGCTTAACTCTTCTGGTTAGTAAGGACAGTTCTTCTTCATCATCAGAGTCTTCAGGTTCAGAATCGTCAGTATCTGCAGTTTCTGCCTGGAGAGCTTTGGTTCTGTCTGACTTCCGTCTTTCAGGTCTGGACTTCAGCGCCACTGACTTGTTCCTTTTCTGAGGCTCATCCTCCTCTAGTTCTATCTCATGGCTTCTGAGAGAACTAACAAGTTCTTCAAGGCTGATACTGTTCAGATCCTTTGATAACTTCAGAGCAGTAACCATTGGTCTCCATTTCTTTGGCAGACTTCTGACAATCTTCTTAACATGATCTGCAGTCGTGTATCCCTTGTCTAGCACTTTAAGACCTGCAATAAGAGTTTGAAATCTGGAAAACATAGCTTCTATAGCTTCGTCATCTTCCATCTTGAAGGCTTCATACTTCTGGATAAGCGCCAGAGCCTTCGTCTCCTTGACTTGGGAGTTTCCTTCATGGGTCATCTTCAGAGAGTCAAGTATATCTTTGGCAGTCTCTCTGTTGGTGATCTTTTCATATTCATTGTATGATATGGCATTTAGAAGTATTGTTCTGGCCTTGTGGTGATTTTTGAAAACACGTTTCTGATCTTCTGACATTTTGCTTCTGGGAACTTCAGCTCCATTTAAGACTGGAGGTTTGTATCCATCTGTGACAATGTCCCAGAGGTCAGCATCATAACCCAGAAAGAAACTTTCGATTCTATCTTTCCAGTAATCAAACTTTTCTCCATCAAAAACAGGAGGCTTGGCATTGTAAGAATCTTTCTCATTTGAGTGGGCAATTTGTTTTTCTCGCACTGGATCTCTCTACACGGTTAAGTGTTTGATTTGAAAATCAATAACAGAGCCGGAGCTCTGATACCAATTGAAGGTGAGAAAAACAAGAAAGGGGGGGTTTGAATTGTTTGAAAAATAAGCGCTTTTGCAAAATGAAATCACACAATGATTTTATACTGGTTCGCTTATAACACAAAGCTACTCCAGTCCACCCGGCCAAGGTGATTTCGCCTTCAACAAGGACTTAATCCACTAATCTTGAAAGATTACAAACAACCCCTAAGAGAGAAGAAAATCTCTTAGTCCTCTCAAGTCTACAGACTGCAAAGAGTCACTTGAGGAAATCAAATAAAAATAGATACAAGATGTGTAATCTAGAGTGCTTCTAAGAAAGCAAATATTACAAACTTAAGAACAAATTTTTCACTTGATAAGCAAAAGCTTAGTGAAAATCTTTGAAGAACAAGGATGTTTTTCTTGAGCGTGATATGATTTCAGTATAGTTTTGGCTAGTGATTTCTTGCTTACTGAATGAGATTTCTTCTCTATTTATAGGAGTTGAAGTAGAGTTGAAGTAGCGTTGAATCTGTTGGATATTGAGATGTAGTTACGCCATTCCATTAATAGCTTCTGCAGTAGACTTTTTCTCTTAGAAGTGACTACTTACCACAAGTAGTATCTTCTCTCTTGGAAGTGGAGATTAACGTCTCTTTCTAATTGAGGAAATCCATTTGCAGAACTTTAACTTGGCTTAAACGTTACTTCATCATGATTAACAATTCTGATTAGAGTCTTCGTGTATCTGGGAAAATCTTGCTTCTGATGTTATTTCTTGAAAGTTCAGATGGCGCTGATAACTTCCAGAGTTTACAGAAGGCATTAATTCAGAGTCAGAGCTTCTAGACTTTACTTCATATTCAGATGCTTCTGATACTTTGTAGTTTTGTCCAGAGTCAGAGCTTCTTGAATGAGATTCCACTTTAGATGCTTATGATACTTGAGATTTTGCATCTGATCTTGTATTGCATCTGATGACATCATCAGATTTATTTCTTCTTTCTATAGAACCCTGCACACTTAGAAACTTTTCGTTAGGGTGCCATTTTTGGTTTCATCCTTTGTTATCATCAAAATCATGGAGTCTGTTGTAGAACACTTTTTGTTCTTACACACTCCTCAACGTCTCTTCAAGTCTCTGAGGCGTTACTTGCGCCCAAAAAGTAGGGTAGTGGTGTGACGCTCGTCACACCATGTGTGACGTCCGTCACAAGGCTGCTTTGCGTGACGCTCGTCACGCCCTCCGTGACGTCCGTCACAAGCACAGCATTTGTGGCTTGCGCTTTGGGCTGGGCTTTGCTATTTGGTTCGTTTTCTCTCCTTTTTGCACCTCTTTTCCTCCATTTTTACTTGTGCTTCCAAATAAACCACTTTCATGTTATCACTAGGCGAGCGTGTAGCGAATAGGTCAGTTTGGGTCATTCGCGAGCTGGGCCTTCGTTCCCTTAAGATCAGTGTCATGAAAATGAGTCGGAATGCCTTGAAAAATGTCTTGAAATATAAATGGGCAAATTTTGGGGTATGACATTAAGCAAGATCAAGAGTGTGTCTTCTTGATTGAAACTGTGAAGTAAAATCAAGAGTGTGTTATTGAAAAGTGTTTTCTTTTCTCAAGGGATTGTTGTTTAAGATCACAGGTGTGATTGTAGGGAAGTGAGTGGGTTCTCATATCTAAGAGTGCTTAGGTAGAAATTGCACGGGTAGAGATTAGGTGAGAAAGACTGTAACTTATTGAAGTGTACGGAGAGTCTTTGAACTGATTCTATTTTAGTGAATTTCCTTCCTGGCTTGGTAGCCCCCAGCCGTAGGTGAGTTGCATCGAGCTGGGTTAACAATTGCTTGTGCATCTTGCATTACTATTCTCTATATTTATTCTGTTTGTATTACTCATATATTAGTGTCGTGACAATACCTTCGACATCTCATATCTGATACCAGAATTTCAATTGGTATCAGAGCAGGCATCCTGCTCTGGTTCTGGGTGAGATCTAGGGGCAATACTTTCTGGTACAATGGAGAGAGATGGAGGATCTGTTCACAGGCCACCAATTTTGGATGGATCAAACTATGACTATTGGAAACCTCGAATGGTAGCCTTCTTAAAATCTCTTGATAACAAGGCTTGGAAGGCTGTGTTAACAGGCTGGGTGCACCCTGTAGTTACTAAAGAAGGAGAAGCCACTGCTGAGAAAAAGCCTGAAGAATAATGGTCCAAGGAGGAGGATGATCTAGCCCTTGGAAATTCTAAAGCATTGAATGCAATATTCAATGGGGTAGACAAGAATATTTTTAGGTTGGTAAACAACTGTGAAGTGGCCAAAGATGCTTGGGACATTCTCAAGACCACTCATGAAGGCACCTCTAGGGTAAAGATGTCTAGACTTCAGCTGCTCACCTCCAAGTTTGAAAATTTAAGGATGAAAGAAGATGAAAACATTCATGAATTTCACATGAGTATCCTTGAAATTGCTAATGCCTCAGAAGCCTTGGGAGAGAAGATGACAAATGAAAAACTGGTAAGAAAAATACTCAGGTCACTCCCTAAGAGATTTGCTATGAAGGTGACTGCCATAGAAGAGTCTCAAGACATTTCCAACATGAGGGTTGATGAGCTAATTGGTTCCCTCCAAACATTTGAGATGGGATTAAATGATGGCTTTGAAAAGAAAACCAAGAGCATGGCTTTTATGTCAAACACAGAAGAGGAAAAGAGTCAGGAGGTTGATGAAGATTTGGTCAATGAAGTAGCAATGCTGGGAAGACAGTTCAATAAAATGTTGAAAAAGATGGATGTAAGATCTAAGGCAAATGTCAAGAACATCTCATCTGACATCAGTAAATCCAACAATGCTGGAAGAAGAGCAAGATCAGAAGAGAAGCCCAAAGAAGGAAAAGAGGTACAGTGCTATGAATGTGATGGGTATGGACACATCAGGACTGAATGTGGAACCTACCTCAAGAAGCAGAAGATGAGTCTTGCTGCCACTTGGTCTGATGAGAGTGAAACAGAGGAAGTTGCAAATCTTGTGACTGCCTTGACAGGAAGATGGGGATCTTATGGAGACTTAAGTGATGATGAAGTAACCTTTGAAGAATTGGCCTCTACCTACAGAAAGTTGTGTCACAAAAGTGTAGAGCTGTGCAAACAGGTTGAAAGCCAGAAGAAGGAAATAACTCAACTTGAGAATGAGAAGGTAGAATACTTGGAAACCATCTCCAAATTACAAACAGAAGCAGTGGTTCTGAATGCCAAGCTAGATGAAAATCAACAAGCTGAAAGTCAGAAGATAGCACAGCTGGAGAGTGAGAAGGCAGACCATGTGAAAACCATCTCTAAGGTTAAAACTGAAGCCATGTTCCAAAATTCTAATCTAGAAGAGATGACCAAATATGTAAGAATGTTAAGCAATGGATCTGACTCCTTAGACAAGATTCTCCAAGTTGAACAAATGACAGGAGACAAATCTGGCATTGGGTACAATGACTCAAAGCCTGAGAGCAGTTACACTGGTGCCAATCCTCAAGCCAAACCTAAGTGCATCCATAATAAAAGTAAACATGTGATGTCACATCATATGTCACAACACCAGAGAAGAAAACAACAGAAGGGGAAACACCAAAGGTGGAGATGCCATTATTATGGGAAATATGGTCATCTAAAGCCTTTCTGCTATGAGATGTATGGTTATCTTAGCCATGTTCATCATCAGAATCACTATCAACCCAGACCCAAATAGCACTGTCCTATCATCAAGAAGCAATGGGTTCCTAAGACTAATGTTACAAGTCTAATAGCTCACATTCCCCTCAGGATCTCAGCCAAAGAAGAGTGGTATTTTGATAGTGGATGCTCCAGACACATGACTGGAAACCAAGACCTGTTAACTGACCTGCATCATCATACCATAAACCATGTAACCTTTGGAGATGGAGCAAAAGGTGAAATCAAGGGAACAGGTAAGCTTGATTGTCTTGGGGTTCCTAAACTTGACAAGGTTCTACTTGTTAAGGGCTTAACTGCAAATCTAATAAGCATCAGTCAACTATGTGATCAAGGTCTGAATGTTAACTTCACCAAAACTGAATGTCTAATTTTTAACAAAGATAGTGAAGTGATTATGAAAGGAATTAGGACCAAAGACAACTGTTACATGTGAAGCTCTCAAATGGGTTATTCCTCAAAATGTTCCTATGTCAAAGAGGAAGAGATGAAGATAAGTATATCTGCTAGAAGAACCCTCAAGAATAGTGAGAGACAAGTCTGTGGGAAATGTCAGACAAAGATGTCACACCAGAAGCTCAGACTTAACCTTACTTCCAAAGGAGAAAAGGTCATGATGGCCCAAACAACTGAGAGGTTAGATCAAATAGGTGGACATGTGACTAGTTATATGCAGTCTGAAATTGGAGAGAGCCTTGTTGGAACTGGACCACAAAGGACTGTGTGTCTATCTCAAAGCAAAAGTACCAAGAACAATGTGGAGAAGATTAAGATGGAGAGTGAAAGGACTCTTGCTCCTACACATTTGAAAGATAAAAATGGGGTTGATGATGAAAATATATCAGAAGAAAGCAGTTGTTCTCAACTAAGTTAGATGGAACTGCTAATAATTGCATACAATGTCACACACGATGTCATGATATTGTATTATGACAGCCTGAATATTGCAACAATGTCCAAAAATCATAGTCAGCACAGTTGGACTAAGTACTTTGTTTGCTGTCAACACTCTATTAAAAATTGTGTAAAAGATAAATTCATAAGTCTAAAGCATGAAATGCAATCAGCTGACAAGTTTGCAAGGGATTTGATTGATAATCAATTTGAATATGTAAGAGGGAAATTAGGGACTTGGATTCTTGAGAAAATATGGCAATTAATGTGGAGTGGAAAAGGTAACAAAAATATTGTCTTCCCAATTAAAAGAAAGAGTCACATTAATAATGAATCATTCCCTAGTATTGGAAATAGTATCTATTCCATTTGCACGCTCTACCTGAACACAACTCTTTCCATCTTCATCAAACTACTCAGAGAACCTCTGCTAGGGCAAAGAAATTTCCTTTAAAAGTTCAACAACATGTCTCAACATCGATCATCATCTAGCTCAAAACCCTTTCATCATACAAGAACTTCCTCCATGGAGTTTCTAGATGAAGATTTGATGGACGTGACTCCTCTGTGTATGATACCAGGTGACGCCCCAGGCCCCTCTTCCATGGATGGAACTAAGCAAGGTAACATTCCTGAAAAATCTCCTAATAAAGAGGACATGCACTTTACTGATCGTACCATAAGAAACCTAGTTACTAGGATTCTGAATGAAGAACATGGAGTCAAGAATATTTTTACCCCTCTGTCCATAAGGGACCCCTCTCCTGAGGTGGAAACCCAAGCTGAGAAAGATGATGACTCATCTAAGACAGAAAAGGAAGTAGCTGCTGAGGGATTATGTTCTCTTGGGAAAAATTTACCTCGCAAGAAACCAGCTAGCATGTCTCCTGATACTGCTGAGGATAATATTGATTTGAAGGAAGAGAGTTCAGAGGAAGAGGATGACACTTTGGTTCACCATGTGAAACCAAGTGCTGCTAGGAAATTGAAGACTAGGAAAGGAAAAACTGTGGCTGAAATGATGACATCCAGGACTAGGAAGAAGACTGCTGGTATAGGACCCTCCAAATCATGGAGCAAGGTTGAGGTTAAGAAGAGGAAAGAAAGTGAGAGTTCTGACTCTGATGAGGATGTCGAAGACCATGTCCCATACATCTCCCCTGCAAAAAGGCAGACTGTTAAGAAGTGTCCAGGCAAAGCTGCAGCTGTACACTTAGACAACATCTCTTTTCACTTAGAAGACGGTGCTGCAAAATGGAAGTTTATCATTCAGAGGAGGGTAGCGGTTGAAAGAGAGCTGGGAAAAGAGGCTGTTGAAGTAAAGGAAGTCATGGATTTAATCAAGAATGCTGGATTGATGAAGATTATGGTTGCTCTGCCCCAATGCTATGAGGGGTTGGTAAAAGAATTTGTTGTAAATATCCCTGAGGAGATTTCTGAAAGGAGCAACAGGGAATTTTGCAAAGTTTTTGTAAGAGGTAGGTGTGTGAGATTCTCACCAACCATCATCAACAAGTTCCTAGGGAGAGGAACTGATGGAGGAGTGGATCTAGAGACTACAGACAATGAGGTCTGTAGGATTATTACAGCTGGCCAAGTTAAGGAATGGCCTAGTAGGAATCACCTATCAGCTAGCAAGCTAACTGTCAAATTTGCCATCTTGCACAAGATTGGTTCAGCTAATTGGGTGCCTACTAATCATATCTCTACCATCTCCATTAGTCTTGGAAGAATCATTCATGCAATTGGAACCAGGATTAACTATGATTTTGGAAAGTTTATGTTTGACCAAATCATCAGACATGCCTCCACAAATGCTGTGAAGCTGCCCATTGCCTTCCCATCCATTATTTGTGGTATTATCTTGAGTCAACAACCAGGCATACTCAATGCAAATGACATTCCAAGCAGAAGAAAGCCTCCACTATCCATTCATTATAAGCTGTTTGAGGGAAGTCATGTCAATGATGTTGTCATGACATCTGCCAGAAAGGAGCCTGCATCTCAAGGGAGTTTAATTGATCAGTTGAAGGAAACCTGCAAAGAACTGGAGAATGGTATTAGGGTTTCCAAAGCAAGAAAAGAGGCTTTGGAGGCTCTTATTAGTGGCCTAGAGAAGGAAGAGGTGGAGAAGGCTGGTGAGACCAAAGACTCAGATGCCAATACTTCAAGTGAGAGATCAAATGCTCAATCTAGTGGCAGCTCTGAAAGCTCTGAAGGCTCTGAAGGTGAAGGTGATACTTCTTCCTCTGATTAATGGTTCCTTCCTGTGTTGAAGACTGGTATGCTCTGGTGAAGTCTGTGAGGTGTGCTGGGAAGATTGATGTTTTGGAAGCTGTTCTGCTGTTTGGAGACTGAAGTTTTATTGTTTTTTTTTTAAATGTGTAATTTGTGGCAGTCTTCATTGATGCATGTTTGTAATATTTTGGGCTCTTAATGAGTTCCTTGGATTTGTTCATTATCTCAGCTATCGTAGTTGTGTATGATGATGGTTTGTATCTCCTGAACAATTATGTTTTAACATATTATATGTTATGACATTTGTGCTAACATTCTCTGCCAGGCTAATTGACATTTATTTTGTCTAATTGGTCACCTTTGGTCAATTTTGACTAAAAAGGGGGAGAAATGTTGATGTGGAGCTGGAGCTGTGAGGAGATGTATGTGGCTGGACAACTATTATTAGAGGAAGTGCACAGGTATTAAAACAGAATGTGGGATGTCTGATGTGGTGCACAGGTATTGATGTTGAAGCAGATGTCAGAATGACATTCTGATTGTTATAGGTGTTGTGGTCACAAGTGCTGTTATTTTCATGGAGATGAATGCACAAATTTAGGGGGAGAAGTAGTATCCTTGTGCATTTGTGTGTCTTATTAGTTGCATCCATAACTAATAATTCTGTTTTTGTTGCACAGATTTAGGGGGAGGAGAAGTACCCTTGTGCATGTGTGTATTACTAGTAACTATAGCTAGTAATTGTGTTGCTTCTGCTGCTGATTAAACTACTGTTATGTTGTTTAACTGCTGATAGTTTTCTTGTGAGCAAAAAGGACAGATATATATTTTAGCCAAAATTTTCCAAAGGGGGAGTTGTTGGTTCTAAGTGTTGGCAGCAATTTTGGTAAAACAAAGAGTGTTCACAAGATGTTATGTGTGATGTCTTAACATAAGATATCCTATGTACCTGCTGGAGTTCAAGAACATGATCATGCAGGATTATTTCAGAATGTCATACACAAGGTCATGGCGTCTGATATATGTGTACCAACTGGAGTTTAAGAAACATAATTATGCAGGATTATTTCAGGATGTCATACACAATGTCATGGCATCTGATATGTTTGTACCTGCTGGAAGTTATAAATGGAATTATGGAATTATGCAGGAATTATTCCAGGATGTCAGACCCGATGTCATGACATCCTGTACACAAAACATTCAGTGTGAATGTCTGGTGTTTTGTGATTGTGCAATTAATGGAAATCTATGTATGATTGAAGATCTGATTTGCAGGCGCATTCAATCATGGATTACAACCTGATTTACTTATTTTCCAAGGAGATATAACCAGCTGTTATGAAAAGATTTAATTGGAAAATAGATTTAGGGTTTTCAAGATGTCCAAGCCCAGCTGAAAGCTTCTATAAAAAGGGACTTAGAAAACCTGTTTTACAACACAACCAATACTGAGCGAAATATAGAGAGAGAGCTAGGGTTTGTGTCTGTTTAGTCGTGAGACTTGTAAGCCATTCAAGTCATCTTTTGATGATTGAATTGGACTGATTTGTGGTTGTAATTTGTCACTCTAAAGCTGTTAAGCAAGAGTGTGTGTCTACTTGATGAAAGCTGTGAAGCAAGATCAAGTGTGTGTGTTCTTGATCAAAGCTGTTAAGCAAGATCAAGAGTGTGTCTTCTTGATTGAGACTGTGAAGTAAAATCAAGAGTGTGTTATTGAAAAATGTTTTCTTTTCTCAAGGGATTGTTGTTTAAGATCACACCTGTGATTGTAGGGAAGTGAGTGGATTCTCATATCTAAGAGTGCTTAGGTAGAAATTGCACGGGTAAAGATTAGGTGAGAAAGACTGTAACTTGTTGAAGTGTACGGAGAGTCTTTGAACTGATTCTATTTTAGTGAATTTCCTTCCTGGCTTGGTAGCCCCCAAACGTAGGTGAGTTGCACCGAACTGGGTTAACAATTGCTTGTGTATCTTGCATTACTATTCTCTATCTTTATTCTGTTTGCATTACTCAGATATTAGTGTCGTGACAATACCTTCGACATCTCATATCTGATACAAGAATTTCATATCTGTAGAAAATGCATGATACAAAAAGGACACCAAGGTGCATAGGAACCACCGTGAGACCTACTTATTGTTCACTAATTGACTATCTATAACCACTTTGAACAAGTCCATCCGATTTAGGTCCATGCTTGGATAGAAGAAGGTTATATGTTCCTTCGCCCTCTCAAAATGTATATTAAATCTCACACAAGAAAATCATACTGTTTAAAAGTCATGAACATACCTGCAATTTTGGAGTTTCCACAATGCTTAATTAAGAAACTAAGAAGAAGAAAAAATTGGGTTGGGATCTATCTAGATGTGTGAATGTCTGAGCTGAGTTCAAGACTGAGAGATCTATATATAAGGTTCTAAATGACAAGTACACCAATGAATTATAATACAACAAGATACCATTTTTTTTTAATAACAAGTAGGAATGAAAATTTGACCTATTTCTAGTGGATTTCTGTACAAAAAATATTTATTATAAAGTAGGATAAAAATTTGCAAAATTAATATAGAAATAAGTTTGGATAATTATCTAACAAAATATGCGAGTATGAGTGTGAATATGAGGGTCTTAGTATTCATCTGCACTATACTCACATAATATATATTTATATATTCTAATTTATATTATTATATAAAAATTATATCTATTAATTTTATAAAACAATTCAATATTAAATTACTACTTATTTAATATAAGTGTTTGTTTGTTACATATTTAAATAATATATTTTTTTAAAACTTCTTTTACATTCTTGAGAATTTAAAGTAATATAATATTTTATAATTAATTTATTTAATTTTATTAGAAATTCATTTAACAGATATCAATGCTAACGTCATTGCCAAAGAGAGTATATCCTTAACAATGAAGTTTTTTTCTAGGACAAAGACAAAGACAAGAAGACGTGTATTATTACCCTCCCGAGCCATGCTTATTGCGGTCCATAATAACTAGTTGTAATTTATGAAAAAAGTGTTGATTTCATTGAATATTTTTGTTTTTCTTTTTTGGTGTGCTTTTGGATAAGACTTAAAAAATTTAACAATATTATATTTTTGTGGCTGAATTCAAATTTTAAATGGTCGTTTTTAAAAACGTGTAAAACAATCTCTATTATATATGACTTCACATTTTTCATGAATAAGTTATTATGAAAAGGATCTTCGAACATATAATTTACTGTTAATTTTTTATTAAATAAGATTTCTTAAAAAAATCAAGACTTAACTAAAGCAAATGTTAACTTCTTACATGGAGTTTTTAATAAGCTTGAGATGACTATGGATTTTATTGAAAAACAAATAAAAATGAATTAATTTTACTTGTAATTATATATAAACTATTTCAAAAATATTAAAATCTACTTTATATTTAGGGTAATGTTAACTTGTGTCCTAAGGGCACATGCTAAGAACTAATTGTAAAAATGTTTTCTTGGAACTTGTGTATGATCTTTATCAAAATCTTATATTCATTATTTTTTTCAATACAAACTTTCTATTTATGAATTGCTTAACATTTGCTTTTAGGACACAAGTTAGCATTACCCTAAAATATATACATAAATTTAAATGAATTTGTTCATCAGCTTATCATATATATATATATATATATATATATATATATATATATATATATATATATATATATATATATATATATATATATATATATATATATATATATATATATATATATATATATATATATATATATATATATATATATATATATATATATATATATATATATATATATATATATATATATATATATATATATATATATATATATATATATATAGACATTTAATGTAAGTAGTATAATTTAACAAAAAAACAAAAAAAAGTAAGTATTACGATTGTTTCATCAAAATCACATCATTTAAATTTGTTGAATTATCAGATATTGATTAAACAATCATTAAAAAATATTAAATGCTGGTGTCAACTAAAAGAATCTAACTAAATTTCTATTTTAGAAAGATAATTTGTTGTGCCTCCACTCTATCATAACAATTCAATCGACTATTTTATATATTAAAAAAATAAAAAAGAATAATATTTTTATTAAAATATTTTTATTAAATATTAAAAATAATAAAAATAATCTAGAGTATAGAATTAAAAAAGATATTAAAAATTGAAAATAATTATTTACTTCCTTAGTCTCTTAACAAGTGTTTTATTTAAATCTTTTACAATTCTTAAAAAAATATTAAAAAAATAATTAAATATACTAATTTTAATGATAAAAATAATATTATTTATTAAAATATTTATTATAATCAGTAAAATAGTTAAAAATAGTAAAAATAAAAATTAAAATATAATATTAGAAAAAACTAATAAATATTATATTATATTTTAAATAAACATTTATTTTAAAATATATAAATGAAATATTTTTTTATAAGAGGAAAAAATATTTTAGAATACCTTTTATTCCAAATAGATCTGATTGTTGGACCATAGACAGTAATTAACTATCTTTAAAAGAGAAGAAAATTAGAGTCCTTTATCATTTATCACCCGCCTAGAGAAGGACAGCTAGCTACGACGTGTCAGAATTTGTTTCCCATAATAGAAAGCAAGTTACGATGGGATGTGTGGTCTGTCTACACAGATTTTGCTTTAAAATTAATCAAAATTTCAATGACCTAGATGCAACTATTATTGAGAAAATAAATATAAATTCAGTTTTTTTTCAAACATTAAAAGATAAAATTGAGATTTTTTTAAAAAAATAATCACATTTTCCAAATTAAATATTAAAATAATAATTAAAAAAAAAACGAAAATAATCACATTTCCAAACAGATGCGCCAGTTGATCTGACGCATCCATATAACCCTAAGAGGAGGCGTCAACTTCCTTGGCGCATGCTTTCAAAGCATTGCATGGAGGCGTCAGGGTGGTTGACGCATGCATGTGTCTTTAGCACATGCACCCATGCATCTGGCGCATGCATGTGCTTATGTGTGTAACGCCTAGCCCTTTAGCGCAAGCATTTTTTGTTTCATCTATAAATACCATACACATCTCTCATATTTTTTCACACAACTTCTTACCCTCTAACCCCATTTTCGTTCAATCTACTTCAACCTCCTTCAATATTTTGTTCTTTAATCATGTCTGAATACATTCACAAGAGAAATACCGATTTAATTTTTTTAGCAGTCCCACCTCCAATAAAGATTCGATTTGGGAATATAGATTCGTTCGAACGTCTTAATCGGACGTTGGACCGTTGGTTAGAAGGGGAAATTGCAGATGGTGAAAGGATTAGAAGGATTCAATGACTTGAGTCCACATTCAACCAAAGTGGAGAAGTGCGTGAATGAATGGATATTAAGACTGACAGGGACGTTTGCAGGATGATGCATAATATGTTCAAAATTATTTTGATGGTTGTAATCGCTTAGTTGTATTAATGATATTTTAATTGTTGTAGTTGTTTCTATTGTTGTTTATGTGTTACTTGTATGTTGAACGTTTTGTATTTGCTTGTGATGGTATTTCCTCACAAAGTTATCATATGAAATTTTTTTTTTTATATATTGCAAAAAAGATACATGTAAAATTATCTTGTCGTGCTCGTTCCAACACTAGGACAATTAGTACGATTGTGACCTGGATGACGACATGAACTACATAATCAAACCATTTTATTCACCGTATCCATTTCGGTTTGAATACGAGTGTTGTTTGGGCGACCCTTTTTCTTTTTTCGCATAACTTCATTGTGCCAGAGAATGTCCCCTTGATATTCTGGCCAGTAATCCTCTTTTGCAACTACTGAAAAACTAATTTGTAAATATTGGATATACTTATGACTTTGTAAACGTGAGATAGCAAGTATGATGGATCCCTTCGAACCTTTGAACATGCCGCAATGAAATGAGAGCAGGGCGTACAAAAGACTTGGAACTTTCCGCAATCGCATCAACCCCTATCTAGTTCCACTATGTATTATCCCATCGACATGCCTTTATTGTGATCCATTGACTCAACAACACTGTACCAACCTTTAGTACGGTCAAGCACCGTGACCACGTGTGTGTTTGCTTTGACAACTTCGTGTCTGATGAATTTCATTGAAGCATCACTGAACAACTGCCCATATTGCAACACCAAACTCCATTTGGAACGTATGGTCTCAAACAGCGCACCTAGCCTGAAATACGTTGCCTGCACCAAAGTTGTTATAGGTAGGTTTTGGATTCCTTTGAAGATAGAGTTCATTGATTCCACAAGATTTGTTGTCATATGGCCTCAATGTTGACCGTTGTCGTATGCCCTAGCCCACCTCTCCAATGGAATACTGTTGATCCACCGTACTGCATTTACGTTTGACAATCTTATTTCTTCGCGGTAGTGTTTGAAAGAAGGTTCTGATAATGCGTAACCTGCGTTGACAACCTTCTTTTGCAACGTTTTATCTTTGATCTCCTGCATTAAATTCTGAGCGATATGTCTAATGCAAAATACATGCGTCAATGAAGGATCCTGCCAGGAATTATCAATGTTTTTGTATGCACTGACTATTGAAGGGTGTCAGTCAGATATCAAACATAAGTTAGGTTGAGGAGTAACATGCAACCGAATATTTCTTAGGAAAAAACTCCATCCCTCAACAGTCTCCCCTTTAACAAGGGAAAGGCGATTGGAAAAATGTTGTTGTTGCCATCATGTGCCACTGCCATCAGTAACGTTCATTTATATTTCCCGTACAACCATGTACCATCAATTTGTGTAATAGGTTTACAGAAAGTTAAACCTTTGATGTATGGTTGATACGCCCAGAAGAGATGGTGGAATATTCCATTTCCAATAGCACAAGTCTCGTATGGTGTATACGTCGGCAACGTTTCTAACTTGTCTATAGTCCATGGAGTATACTGTTTAAGAGTCAACACGTATTTTAGAAGTTGTTTGTAAGACTCCTCCCAATTGCCATACACTTTTTCAATTGCCTTTGTCCTAGCTATCCAAGTCTTCCTATATGATGGAGTATAGTTGTATTATGCTACAATGTGCGAGATTATTGTACTCACCTTTAACGACGGATTGTCGCTAATGACATACAAAATTTCATCGCATATTAACTGAGAGCTAAGTTTCCAATGATCATGCATTGAGTTCGTGAGCATGCATGTGTGAACTGAACCCATGGATCCAATCTCCAAAGAATCACTCCTCTTTCGATACGAAGCTGACAACCTGAAAAGGCAGTGCTCGTTTCGACAAT
Organism: Lathyrus oleraceus; assembly: GCF_024323335.1. Lineage (NCBI taxonomy): Eukaryota > Viridiplantae > Streptophyta > Magnoliopsida > Fabales > Fabaceae > Lathyrus > Lathyrus oleraceus. The sequence continues at coordinate 108,035,268 of NC_066585.1, forward strand.
AAATTTTATACCTCATTGCATGATTTCTATCAACTCTATAATCAGCTGATAGTTCCATGTGAAACTTTTTAATAGCTTTTACATAATCTTCTTTTGTGAGAAACGTGTCTCCTTCTTTCAAAGATCATTGAATTTGCACATAAGGATTGTAAAACATATTTGATGAAGGTTCATCGGCAACCAAATTCAAGCTTGTCATGTGTTGAGGTGGATAATATACATGACTAGATGGTAATGGCTCCTCTTCTTCATCATCATTCACCATTGAATCAACTAAAAACTCGGCTTCTTCTTCTTCCTCATCTACAACATTGACCACAACTTGTTCGTCGTCATCAGTTTCACAAAACACTTATGACTGATCAATGAACTGAGACATTTGTTGTTGTTGTGGTAATATATACAACTCCATGTTTACCATACTCAACCTCTGCAACACTCAATCTCTGCAGCATTATGTCTCTATTGACTATGGGTGAAGAGCATCGAGGAACAATCGACAATATCTCATCATTTGTATGTTATTACTTCTTCTTACTTATTTCGTATTTATTTCGTATATATTTCTTATCTATGTTTTTATTATATATTACTTCTTCTTATTTTATTTCTTACTTATGTTTTATTAGGACCTAAAACAATTTCGATGTTGTGTACACGAATATGTACCCGACGATCCTTTGATAGAACCATATATTCGAGGATGCAATTTTGGAAATCTCCTCAACATAGTCTCGTACTCGGTTGACTATAAATTTATTCTTGCTTTGTTGGAGAGATGGAAACCTGAGACCCACACATTTCAGCTTCTTTTCGGTGAATGTATCGTCACACTTGAGGACGTCTACATGTTGTTGGGTCTACGTATTGATGGTAAGGTTGTGAATGGTAGAGTTAACCAGGATAACTCTATTTGCAATAAATTATTGGGTGCCCCTTTGTGTGACGACCAAGTTGCGGGAGAGACATCCGGTCAAGATAGGGGTCAAGGTATTAATTTAAGATATATCAAACAATATTATTCGAGTATAATATTGACCGAAGAATCTACCGAGTACGAAAAAATAATTAAAGCTCAGTGTTATATTATGAATTTATTTGGTAATTTTTTATTTCCCGAAAGTACTGGTAATACGGTAAATATTATGTATTTACCGTTGTTACGAAACATAAATAAGGTAAGCACGTATAGTTGGGTGTCATACCGTAATTTTCAATCCTAAGATGCCATCATCAGTTGTATATGAAGAAGAATAGCGATCCAAAACGCAACGGAAATTAAAAATTTCTCCTTTAGTGATCCTTATGTATACATGTAATTTTGACGCCATGAAATCAACAGCAGAATAGTGTTTTCGACAAATGGAGATGCTTGTTCGACACTTCGACAGGTTGTTGGTTTGACATTTCGACAAGAGAAGATGTCTGCAGATGAAAAGACGTCTTTGACAAGTATGGATGATGTTATGGTATTTCGAAAAATTCGACAAATCTGAGGAGACACGTCGTTTCGACGTAAAGCGGAAATTCAAATTCGAAAGATTTATGACGTTTGGCAGAAGACGCATGGAAGCACCTGGCGAAAGAAAGTTATGCAGAGAGCCAAGTGTCATAGTTTTAGGATTTATTCGTTAGTGACAATTATTTTGTTTGTATATAAATAGGATAGTTGTCATCAGAATGTGTGTGTGAAAAACTTGTACAAAAATTTCTGCAAAATACTCAAAGTACCCGTGTGAGAGAAAAGAGTCTTATCTGGAAAATGTACGTGCGAACAAACACCATTCCTTTAAAAGTTTTATCTTATAAATTTCAAAGTTCTTTACCAATTTTCCTTTACTTTTACCAGTCATTTATCCTTTGCATTTACTTTTCGACAATTTATGCTTCGCCATTTATTTTTCGCCATTTATCTTAGTCTTGTTAAGTTTACTTTTACTTAAGCACTTTTAGTCAATATCTTTCGTACATGAAAGACTTAGTAAACCAAACAAAAGATACAAAGGTTGTTCTAAATATTTACAAAGTTGTTTAAATTTGCACACGTCCTAGGATTTGTATGGTTGATCCTGCAAGTAACCCAATTCGACAAGTTTTGGAAAACCAGAGGTTGTTCGCCAAAATCAACAGCGAACAAATTGGCACGCCCAGTGGGACTAGTGCAAAAATCTAAAACTTAAATAATCTTCACTCAAGGTTTCTTCTTCGTTGTATGAGACTAAGAAGTGGTAAATTAGCTGTATCTGACGTAGAAAGACCTAAACGAACGAGAGTAAGGAAAATGGCAAATCAGCCAAATAATCCAAATAATCCTAATCCAAATGAAGCAATCCCAGTATCCAACTCTATCCCTTCGACAGGAGGAAATGTGGGATCAGTCCCTGTGTCAGAGGCTGTCCCTTCGTCAACAGGGTCAATACCAGCGGTTTCAATATCGCAAAATGCGCCTAGTTCGTCCATTAGGATGCAACAAATGCCTGTTGGGACACCTCCTCCTATAGGGAATACTTCTAAGCCTTTTGTGACAACTTTCACCATGCCTCTGCCTGGTAGGGAACAACCATTTGGAATGCCAACTTCGGTAATGGCAAATTTACACAATTCGCCAGTATTATATTCTGATTCTATGGCCAATATGTCTTCACCATTACAAGGGTCGGGATATGGCGGAAACATGAGTAGACTAAACCAACAACCACTTTACATGCCGGCAATAACAAATAATTCTGCGCAAGTAATTAGGCAACAAATGGACGAGAGTAATCATGATATGGTCCAAATGTTGACACAACAAATGGGGGCGATATTTAATCCTCTAATACAAAACACCACCCAAGCAAACCAATTGTTGGCAGCGCAAATGACGCGCATTGCTGACTTTTTTGGGGTCCCTCAAACTCGACACAGAGAACAAGTGGTTCCGGACCCAGTGGTGGCAGTCCAAGAAGAGCCTACAATAAATCAAATACCTTTAGATAATCCCCAGGCAAATGTCAGAAACCAAGAGGAAGTAGTCGAACAACCTCGTGTCGAAATTCCTGCTCCACAAGAGCCTAGAAGGATAGTAATCCAGAGAGGCCAAGACGCTGATGCTGTGTTGCAACAGCGAATCCGGTATAATAACTTGCCTGCAGAAAACAATTTAGCGGCCATGGTCGAAATGATAATGGCACAAAATGGGGTGAACATGGGATTACAAAGGCCCAGTTACACTTCCCCACTGTCGGAATATATTCTGCAAGAAGAATTGCCCCCAAGATGGAAAGTTCCTAAGTTCACCAAATTCTCAGGGGATACTAGTGAATCCACCATAGAACATGTAGCACGTTATCTGATCGAAGCAGGAGAGATAACCCGTAATGAAAATTTGAAAATAAAATACTTTCCGAGTTCCTTGACAAAAAACGCGTTTACTTGGTTTACATCCTTGCCTGCAAACTCAGTGTACACGTGGACCCAATTAGAGAGGTTATTCCATGAACAATTTTACATGGGACAAACCAAAATAAGTCTAAAGGAATTAGCCAGTGTTAAGAGAAAACACTCAGAACCAATAGATGATTATTTAAACAGGTTCAGGTTGCTAAAGGCTAGATGTTTCACTCCGGTGCCAGAACATGAGTTAGTCGAAATGGCCGCAGGGGGTCTAGATTATTCGATAAGAAAGAAACTAGACACTCAGTATTTAAGGGATATGGCGCAATTAGCAGATAGGGTGAGACAAGTCAAAAGGTTAAGGGATGAAGAATTCAGAGCAAATAAGAACAAAAAAGAAAGGGTGGCCTATGTAGGGGTATGTCAAGATGATGAATACGACGAAAACGAACCAAGTAACTTCGACGAACAAGAGATTGACTTAGCAGAACTGAAGCAAGGCCCACCATATTCGTGTAAAGTACTAACTCCGTCGAACGGAAACCCAGTCAAAACCAATGATAAGTTTCCTAAAAGAACTTATACATTCGACATCACCAAATGTGACGAGATTTTTGACTTATTGGTTAAAGATGGTCAATTAATAAAACCACCAGGCGCTAAAGAACCGCCTGTGGAACAACAGAAAAAGAGAGGTTTTTGTAAATACCATAACTTTCTGGGCCATAAAACGTCTCGTTGTTTCCTTTTCAGGGATCTCGTTCAAAATGCTATCCATGACGGAAGGCTGAAGTTTGGTGATAAGCCAAAACAACAGATGAGGATTGATTCGAATCCCATGCAGCCAGTCGAAGCCCATTATGCTGAACCACTCATTGTGAATATGGTGGAGGTCGAAGTTGCTTCTGACGATAGTTTTGAAATGGTGGAAGCTGCTGGAGGCTTCGACACTAATATCAACATGGTTGAGATTGCTGATGATCTTACAAACCAGAACAAAGTTGAAGTTACTGAAGGCTTTGACGACAAGAAAAAGATGGAAACTACTGAAGGTTTCGACAAAAAGGACAATGATAATATTGCTGAAGATGTTGTAGATCAACAAGGAGCAAACTCAGATTGCTTGGGACAGCCAAGTGGGAAGTACGATTATCTCGCGAAATACACTGCGCCTGCAAGTTCTCGTATCGACATCAACGCAATCCAGCCAACCGGGTGGGGGGATTTACCTTTGAGCAACAATGAAAAAACAACTGAGACAACTGACAATCTCCCTATCATGAAAAAGAAGGTTACTGAAGACCTCACTATTGAAAACAAGGCTACTGAAGGCCTTAATCCTGACCAAATGAGGGTAGGTGATGTCGCAAACTGCGTCAACATTATGGGACCTTTCGATAAAGAGGTCACAGGAATCAAAGTAGAAGCTGTGGATGGTCCTATGAAGTCTATGACCGCTGGAATCCTACGTAGGGTAATGGAGGACCCCAAAAGAAATTCGAACAAATGTGGCTGCAAACATGGTCCCAGGAACATATCTTGGTGTTGCTGTCCAGAAAAGGAGTTTGACCAGATACCAAGAGATGTCGAAGTCGAAGAAGAAAGACTTATTAAAAAAATGAACAAATTAAGCATTGCTGATGAGCGGAATGTTGGGGTGAACATGGTGGAAGTGTCTTAGAGAAACTAGGCAGAAGTGGATGAAGATCACCTTCGAAAGGAGTACCAAAGGCTAGAATATCCTAAAGAAGATGAAAATCTAGTGGAATTCATCGAGAGGTGCCAAAAGATGAGGACTGAAGTGATGTTATGCCCACGTTGCAGTGCAATCTTCGACAGGAAGGCAACAACCAATCTGGAAGCAGTGGATAAAGCCAAGAGAAAAGAAAATTGGGGGACAACAGGATATGACCCAAGAAAAAGTGATAATCACAAATGGAGACGTGGAGAAAGACACCATAGCACTTACAAACCATCCAATAAAGCAACGGATGACAAATGGGTTCAACCCATTAGAGATGCTCAAGGACAGAAAAAATGGAGAAATTTTGAAGTTCAGAGAGACACTTCGATGGAAGGCAAGAAGGAGTTGGAGAAGCACAAGCCAAGACCATATCCTTCAGAAAACTACAAAGGGAAAAATCATATGTCAAGATCCCAATGGAGAAGATTCCAGAGGCAGAAGAGGGCAGAAAAAGAAGCTGCAGAAAAAAGCGTGATTAGAAAAGATGCTGACAGCAAAGATAAAGCAGAATCCAATAATAATGCTCAGATAGTAAACATAGAGGAGACCTCCCACCAGGTCAATCCTGGCAGCATGGTCGAACCAGTGGTGTCCAAAGAGAAGGTGCAAGAAGACGACGAAATAACTGACAACTTCGAATCTGACTCAGAAGCGTCCTTTAATGTGATCTGCAATGTGGTTTCTGTCCTCCCTAAAGATTATGATAGAATCATGGAGGTCGAAGACGAGGAAGATGAGATGGAGGAGGAAATAATGGTACATAGGCCCGTTTGCTACTACGTCATGAACAATGGTTGCGTCGAAGAACATAATGCTTTCTTCGAAAGGCCAGATGATTCCATGAAGGCACATTTAAAGCCTTTGTTCATAAAAGGAAAGGTTGAGAATGTTGGTGTAAACAAGATACTGGTAGATGGCGGAGCAGCAGTAAATTTGATGCCTCATTTCATGCTAAGGAAGATTGGGAAGGATGATTCAGACGCAAAGCCTCACAACATGGTATTGTCGAACTACAAAGGAAAAGTAGGAACCACTATGGGCGTTATCCAAGTGGATTTGACTGTTGGAACCATAACCAGGCCAACAATGTTCATGGTCATTGCTTCAAGGGCGAATTACAACTTACTACTTGGAAGGGAGTGGATTCATGGTGTAGGAGCTGTACCTTCGTCAATGCATCAGCGAATAGCCATCTGGAGACCAGACGGGATTGTCGAAAACATTGAAGTTGATCAAAGTTATTTCATGACAGAAGTGAACAATGTCAACAGTGGAAGTTTCGATAAGAACCTGGCTCACATACCTCCGTGCAGCCCAGCCGAGTTCGACCTAAAAGCAACAGACAATGCCTACTGCTCCATGTACCTTCATCCTACACATGGTTTTCAGTGGGACAAAGAAGTAATTGGCGAATCTTACATGTGGGGAACTACTCATATAGCGCCAACAGGAGGGGGAAGCGAATTTGATGATGACGAGTAAAGAATCAGCGCTTGAAAGAATTACAGCTTACATAGCCGAAAACAAACTCAAAGAGGCCCTTGAGGCCGAAGTAAAATATATGGCTGTCGAAGCTAATAAAGAAAATTCCAACGAACAATGTCCCCAAAGAGACGTTGCAGAAGAGTATGATAACGACCAGATGGGCGAATGGCAACACCAAAAGCTTGATGCCATTTATGATGACGAACCTCTGGGGTTCGAAAAAGATCCAGTGTCAACTAACGTAAAGATGGTGGTGCAGGATCCATTAGAAGAAATAAATTTAGGACCGGGGGAAGAAAGTAGACCAACCTACATAAGCGCAAAGATGGACCCCCAGTTCAAAGTCGAAATAGTCCAGTTGCTGAAAGAGTTCAAAGACTGCTTCGCATGGGATTACGATGAGATGCCTGGTTTAGATAGAAGTTTGGTCGAATTGCAGCTGCCAATAATGGAAGGAAAGAAGCCAGTAAAGCAGACTCCAAGACGCTTCGCACCAGAGATTCTGTTGAAAATAAAAGAAGAGGTCGAAAGACTTCTAAAATGCAAGTTCATTCGCGCAACCAGGTATGTCGAATGGATTGCAAATATAGTTCCTGTAATTAAGAAAAATGGCAAACTTAGGGTATGCATTAATTTTCGAGACTTAAATTCAGCTACCCCAAAGGATGAATATCCTATGCCAGTGGCAGAAATGCTTATAGATTCTGCAGCAGGCCACAAGTATTTAAGTATGCTAGATGGATACTCTGGCTATAATCAAATTTTTATTGCTGAAGAAGATGTTCCTAAAACAACTTTCCGTTGTCCTGGGGCAATAGGAACGTACGAATGGGTAGTAATGCCCTTTGGTTTAAAAAATGCTGGAGCAACTTATCAACGGGCTATGAATTCCATTTTTCATGACTTTATTAAAACTTTCATGCAAGTGTACATTGATGATATTGTGATCAAGTCTATTTCAAGAAAAAGTCATATAGACCATCTTCGACAATCCTTTGAAAGGATGAGGAAGTTTGGTTTAAAAATGAACCCCCTTAAGTGTGCTTTTGGTGTGCAGGCGGGTGATTTCTTAGGTTTTGTGGTCCACTAGAAGGGGATCGAAATAAATGAAAACAAAGTCAAAGCCATAATGGAGGCGAAAGCGCCATCAACGAAAAAGGGGTTGCAGTCTCTGCTGGGGAAAATCAACTTTCTCAGGAGGTTTATCTCCAACCTTAGTGGAAAAACGCAAGCCTTCTCTCCTCTACTTCGACTAAAGAAGGAAGACTTTGCATGGGGGCAAGAACAACAAGTTGCCTTTGACAAGATCAAGGAATACCTGGCTAGTCCTCCAATTCTAATGTCTCCTTGTAGAAAAAGAAGTATGAGATTGTATATTTCGGCATCAGACAAAACATTAGGAAGTATGTTGTGCCAAGAAGATGAGAATGGCGTCAAAAGGACCATCTATTATCTCAGTAGAGTCCTAAATGATGCTGAAACTAGATATAGTATTATAGAAAACTATGTCTATGTGTATATTTTTCTTGTATGAAATTAAAGCATTATATAAAGCCTGTTGATGTGTACATTTCTTCTCATTTCGACGTAATAAAATATATGTTATCTAAATCTATTTTACATAGTCGAATCGGAAAATGGGCTTTAGCATTGACAGAATATTCCTTGAAATATTTGCCTTTAAAGGATGTGAAAGGACAAGTGGTTGCTGATTTTATAGCTGACCACTCTATAGATGAAAATGTAGAGTATGTCGAATTAGAACCATGGAAACTGTATTTCGACGGTTCCAGTCATAAGAATGGAACTGGTGTTGGGATATTGATTATTTCTCCTGACAGAATTCCAACAAAATTCAAGTACAAAGTTGAAAGTCTGTGTTCAAATAATGAAGCAGAATATGAAGCTTTGATTGCTGGACTTGAAATATTGTTGAAATTGGGGGCAACAAGAGTCGAAATAATGGGTGACTCTGAACTGGTGATAAAGCAGTTGACTAAAGAATATAAGTGTGTGAAAGAAAATTTAATCATGTACTTTGTAATAGCCAAAAGACTTCTCAAGGAATTCAACAATGTGGCCTTTAGGCACATTCCCAGGGTGGAGAATCAAGAGGCAAATGACCTTGCTCAACTTGCGTCTAGATACAAAGTGTCGAAGGAAAAGTTAGAAGAGGCCATTGAAGTCATAGGAAGAGTCATATCTACCAAGTTATCCCCATCAGATTTGGAGTCAATAAGATTGGGATATGGTGACGATTTTTTTTTGAGATATTCAATATAGATGATTCAGGAATTGAAGACTGGAGAAATCCCATCAAGGATTATCTACAAGACCCAAATTAGAAAGCCGAAAGAAAGGTAAAATACAGAGCTTTAAGTTATGTACTTTTTGGAAACGAATTGTTCAAAAAAACTTTAGAAGGAGTCTTGTTGAAATGCTTAGGTGAAGATGAAGCTTACATAGCTTTGTCGAATGTGCATAGTGGAGCGTGTGGCGCACACCAAGCAGGTCATAAAATGAAATGGTTATTATTTCGACAAGGAATGTATTGGCCAACAATGCTGAAAGACTGTGTCGAATTTGCAAAAGGTTGTCAAGAATGTCAAGTACATGCAGGCATACTACACGTTCCTGCAAGTGAGTTGCATTCAATTATAAAGCCTTGGCCATTTAGAGGTTGGGCTTTAGACTTGATTGGTGAAATTCGACCAGCCTCTTCAAAAGGGCAAAAGTACATTTTGGTTGGAATAGACTATTTTACTAAGTGGATTGAAGCCATACCATTGGTAAATGTGGATCAAGAAGCAGTTATAGATTTTATCCAAAAGCACATAATTTATAGATTCGGAATACCAGAAACAATAACAACAGATCAAGGATCTGTGTTCACTGGTAAAAATATGCATAAATTTGCACAAGAAACAGGATTTAAACTCCTTACTTCGACACCTTACTATGCTCAAGCCAATGGGCAAGCTGAAGCAGCCAACAAGGTAGTGATAAATTTGATCAAAAAGCATGTGGGGGAGAAAACCTAAAAACTGGCATAAAACTTTAAATCAAGTTTTGTGGGCTTGTCGAACATCTCCAAAAGAAGCAACGAATTCGACTCCATTTAAGTTGACCCATGGACATGATGCAGTTTTACCAGTCGAGATATATTTGCAATCAGTTAGAGTTCAAAGGCATCATGAAATCCCATCAGATATATATTGGAGTATGATGATGGACGAATTAGTTGATTTAGACGAAGAAAGGTTGCGCGCACTGGATCTGACAAAGAGACAAAAAGAAAGAGTCGAAAAGTTTTACAATAAGAAAGTAAAATTCAAGACCTTTTTAATTGGTGATCTTGTTTGGAAAGTAATCCTTCCTATGGATCGAAAAGATAGGTTAATGGGAAAATGGTCTCCTAAGTGGGAAGGACCTTTCTAGATTTTGAAAAGTTTTTCAAATGGTGCGTATGAGATTGAAGAGATAGGAAAAGACGAGAGAATCTTAAAGATAAATGGCAAGTATTTGAAAAAATATAAGCCAATATTGCAAGAAGTAAAAATAACAGTAGAATAATTATGAAAATAATTGTGATAGCTTTGCCAAACAAAAATGGCACCAAAGTTGTTACAAAGAAAGCCTCAAAGGGCTGAGAATTGTTAAACTAATTCGACTACAATTTGATACTAGCAAAAGTTTCCTTCAATGTGAAAAATTTCTTTTTCTGAAACTGGAGTCGATGATCATAAAGACTTCTGTGGGTAGAGAAGGTCTCAATCTCTTGACCAAGTTGCTGAGCCCTTTCTGCATGTCGAATACCCACCTTCAGTTCGTCGTCAATCTCATCTTGCTTAGGTTGCTGTATGGATGCTCTGCGCTCTTTCTCTTGGGAGATTTTTTCTTGAAGAACAACTATTTGTTTCTCCCATTTTTGGATATTATCATCACAAGCAGCAACTTCTTTGATATAAGTTTCAGAAAGCTTCTGCAGCTTTGAAACTTCGTTAGTCGAAGTAGCAACATCATCCCATTCAGCAACTTGAGTCTCGGACTTTGTGGAGATTTGCTGGGAGAGATCTCTTTGACGATGAAGGTCTGCAGTCGCCAAGTCAATGAGGGTCATCAGCTCTATCACAAAATTGCCAACCTCAGCAGAAGTTTCCAAGACGTTTATTTGCTTCAAAATCTTCTTGAGTTCAATATGAGCAGTGACGCTTTCTTCTAAAACTTTGAACAAATCGACATCAAGGATTTTCATCTTGATCTTGTTCAAGAGGTTGTCAAGAGATTGCACTTCAGAAGTGGCCCCAGAGGTAGTCGAACTGCTGTGCGAAGAATCTTGAAAATTAAAACAAGCGCTAAGCATGGCCTTAAGATATTCTAAGGGTTTCTGCACCTTGAGACTCTCAAGCTCTTCACGAGAGAAACTAGTCAAACTAGTTTATATGGCACTTCCTTTGGTTTGGTCAGGAGCGGGTTGAGTGCTTCGCCCTAAAGTTTGCCCAGCATCTGGTTGTTTCGACTAGTCACCCTCATCTTTAGCAGTTTCTTCTTCATGGTCATCTTCGACCTCAGTTTCCATGTCAGTATCATCGCCCTTATTGGTAGCATGTAATCCTGGATGAGGAGGAGAATCGTCTTCAGAAGCTTCACTCGTTGGGGCGTCGAATTCTGCTACAGTCTGCCTGTCATGATCATTTTTGGGGATATCTTCTTCTTGGACTGTCTCTTCCAGAGTTTTCTCAGGGTTTCCTTCGACAGCCAGTTGTTTCTGAAAATAATTCTAAGTTAGAAGAAAGAAATGCAATGAAGATGAACATAGATAGTCGAAATAGGGATTTACCTCAGGAATCTCAGTATTAAAACTAGATTTCCCACTCTCTGTATCCTTCGACTGAAGTTTGGCAGTTGGAGTACTTGAAGAGTCCTTTTTAGCTGTCTTAACAATGGATCTTTGGGAAGAGACCCTCTTGATTTTCTTTTTCTTCTGAGGAGGGGGGTTTGGATCTGGAGGTTCATCACCAGATTCTTCATTGGGGACTCTCTCCTTTTCTTTCTCCTCTTCTTTCTTTCTTTTTTGGACTGGTGGGGGTTTTCGACTTACCTAGTCATGCAGACCAATGCCGGTTAATTTCTTAAAAGGAAAAAGAATAAATGAAAAGAGTGAGGTTTGTACCTTTGTCGAAGATTTCTTAGCAGCACTTGGTGACGCTTCGACAGAAGCTTTCTTGGTAGGAATCTTTACGGCTAAGGAAAGAAAGGAAAATTAGAAACAAATATAAGAAATACATGATAATACAGTTAGAATGACAAAAGAAAAATCGTGTTTCCTGTTAACACCTTCAAGAATGGGACTTTCCACGCGAACGTGTTCTATTCCAATATGAAGGTGTCATGGGTAATCGTCCAGATGATACTTAGTCGGAACCACACGCTTAGCAGGTTTTTTGTAATGTTGACGAAGGATTTTCATATAGTCCCCACAAACGAACCAATCTGGAAATGGAGGGCTTAATGCCACGCCAAACTCAACAGTTGGTAGAGGAGGAAATTTTGGTGGATGACAGCTGAAAGCCAGGTCATAGCGCGTCTCTGGTCTAACATGTGAAGGCAATGACAATTTTTCAAATCTCTCCGTCAATTTACGTTTTAATTCTGCTGCTGCTTCACGTATGGTTCGACTAAGATCACCAGGTCTATACGCAGTTTCGAAATATTTTTGAAATTTTTGTATTTCTTTAATGTGTCTCTGAATACCTTTTTTGGTCCGATCCTGCACGAAAGAAAAAGCATTTGTTAAATGTGTGGTGAAGGCTGTTACGTCAAAAAATCTGGTAGAATAATAATCCTTCCACCACTCATCAAACTCAGGAGTACAGAGAAAAGATGGTCGAAAGATCACTGGTCGAATATCAAGAGAACCATCAGTTAGCTTCTTCGACAGCTCTTTGCTTTCATCTTCATTATGAAGGGAGTTGTAAAAAATGATAGATCCTTTCTTTGGGAAGATGGGTCGAGGTTTTATTTGGATCAAGCCAAACTGTCTAGCAACGAGATTGGGTTGATAGACTATCAAAGCTATTTGGGTTTTGGTTGCGTTACGATGGGGAAAAAGGAGCCTGGGGGTTAAAAATGATTCCCAAACATCCAAAAATATATTCTCATCCTTCTGCATTTCCAAAGGCAGTTGTTGGGTAAACCATTCAGGTCCAATTTTTCTACTAGCAAAGGGTGCCATGGTCGAAGTGAAATGATACCTTTTGGCAAACATCATGACATAACCGTTGAAAGCTTGTCGAAGGCTAATTCCTTCATCAGTTGGCATTAGTTGCACCAACCTAGGCCATTCGACAGTCATGTCCTTCACTTTTTCTTCGTTCACTTCGTGTTTTACAGGAAGAGAAGCTTCAAAGGTGGCATTGAGCCATAATTGTAAAAGCCAGAAAGGTCCTGACAAATTGATTTTACCTTGGTCTTTAATGGTTTTCAAAAGATTTACACTCTCACTCAAAGATTCGTAAAGATTCTCCAAAATCATTTCACTTAAGCATAGTTTGGTTCCTGTGTGAAGCTGATTGGCCATAGTGATGAATCTTTTGGCAACTTGGAGGGAACGGGAGCAAAACACATATTTTGATAGCCATAGAGTCAAAAAGGCTATATGTTCAACATCCGAGACTTTTGTAGTATCCTTGTCATGATAATGAGACGTCAATAAAGAGTATGGAGCAAAGCTAGTGTCGAAAGCTATAGAATCTTCATTTAGGTTGGTGGGGTCGAAATCTATCCCATTGGGGAGAAGGCCAACGATGGCTGCTGCATCGAAGAGAGTGGGTGTGACCATCCCACAGGGAAGGTGAAAAGTGTTATAAGTACTGTCCCAAAAATAGAGGGAAGCTAAAAGCATATTGGGGCAAATGTTGGGTCCTGCTCTCGACAATTGAATGAGGTCGAAAATACCTATTTCCTTCCAGAAATCTCCTTTAATCTTTTCAACCTTATCTAGCCAAGATAAATAGTCTGAAGGGTCTTTCGACCATGGACAAGTTCTAAAGATTCTAGCGTAATTCAAATAAGTTAAATTCAACTCTCCATCATCAGTCGAACTTTGTGGGTCATTTTGTTCTACAGTTTTCTTTTGAGGTTGAGGTTTTACTCCAGCACCTATGCGTTTGGTATGGAAATAGGTGGGAAAAAATTCTTTCAGACGATCTGGTTTAATATCTGGATTGGGGAGTGGACCTAACATAGCGTGACAAATTCCAGAAACAAGAACATGAATTAATACCTGGGATTTGTAGATACATTCCTTCTCTCTCTCTCATTGGGAGGTTCAGGAACGTATTGTTGGTTTCCAATAATCATTGGTCCCTTCAACTCATGCGCAGGATGAAGAGTTGAATCGTGAGTCTTCTTAGAGTGTTTACTGCTGGAAGATTTTGGTGGAGCCATTGTTGAGGAGAACAAGGAAATTTTCTCAGGAAAGTTGAAAGTATGAAAATGGGTGTGAAGAAGAAAGTTTGAAGCGTAAAAAGTTTCAGAGAAAATAGGTTGTGAGTATTTATAAAGGAAGATGATAAAAAACGTTTGAGTTCTTGCTGATAATCGTGGGACACGTGGCTGAATCACAACGGCGATGATGAAGATGTGGAAATTGAAAAAGGCCATGATGTTAGGTTTAGGAAATGATGGGGGTAAAGTCTGAACGTGGGCTAGACATGACGTTTTCTGAAAAACTATAATGATGAATCTGTCTGGGAACCTGAGATTATAAAAGCTTAGAAATAGTGGAATTGAATGACATGGCATCAAAATATTGATCGACAACAAATGATTGTTTCTCCAGAGTAGTCGAAACATCTTTGCTGGGGGGCAATTTGTATACATGTAATTTTGACGCCATGAAATCAACAGCAGAATAGTGTTTTCGATAAATGGAGATGCTTGTTCGACACTTTGATAGGTTGTTGGTTCGACATTTCGACAAAAGAAGATGTCTGCAGATGAAAAGACGTCTTTGACAAGTATGGATGATGTTATGGTATTTCGACAAATTCGACAAATCTGAGGAGACGCGTCGTTTCGACGTAAAGCGAAAATTCAAATTCGAAAGAGTTATGACGTTTGGCAGAAGACGCGTGGAAGCACCTGGCGAAAGGAAGTTATGCAGAGAGCCAAGTGTCATAGTTTTAGGATTTATTCGTTAGTGACAGTTATTTTGTTTGTATATAAATAGGATAGTTGTCATCAAAATGTGTGTGTGAAAAACTTGTACAAAAATTCCTGCAAAATACTCAAAGTACCCGTGTGGGAGAAAAGAGTCTTATCTGGAAAATGTACGTGTGAACAAACACCATTCCTTTAAAAGTTTTATCTTATAAATTTTAAAGTTCTTTACCAAATTTCCTTTACTTTTACCAGTCATTTATCCTTTGCATTTACTTTTCGACAATTTATGCTTCGCCATTTATCTTAGTCTTGTTAAGTTTACTTTTACTTAAGCACTTTTAGTCAATATCTTTCGTACATGAAAGACTTAGTAAACCAAACAAAAGATACAAAGGTTGTTCAAAAGATTTACAAAGTTGTTTAAATTTGCACATGTCCTAGGATTTGTATGGTTGATCCTGCAAGTAACCCAATTCGACAAGTTTTGGAAAACCAGAGGTTGTTCGCCAAAATCAACAGCGAACACCTTACGAATGGACATGATCAGTGATAAAATCGTTACCACTTGTGGAGATTGAAACCTTTGATGCAGATCTAAGGAGCAATCATGAATGTTGAATGGTGACAACGCCTCTACTCAATCCACACGAACGGATTCCTTCAATCTCAGTGCTAGCTACTACGAATGAAGGCTTTGAGTGTGTGAGAGAGAGAGAAACGAAATTTTCATCTAATCCAATGCTTCTGCACAAGGGTTCTATTTATAGAACCACTTGTGTGGGCTGCAAGCTAAAAAGCTCACTTAAGTGTATGTGGCCCATATCTTATGATATACCAAAATCACTTAAGCGCGTGGTACCTTACCGTATTTCGTATTCTACTTAAGTGCACCGTATCTTATGATGTTCTATAATTCACTTAAGTGCACCGTACCTTACAGTATTCCTTATTTACTCTATCTCTCATCAATCCGTCCTTTTGTGTGTGACCCTGTAGGTTCTCGCGACATTGGTAATTATATTAAATCATGTGTTTAACATAATAAACAGTGAGCGATATCTAGCAACACATCACTGCTACCCAAGACACAAAAATGTCATGTGATATAAAAAATCCTTTTGTGATAATACTTATGTGTACAATGATCCTTTTTCCCTTACGTCTATATTGAACACAAGGCATAGATCGTGTCATCCTTGTCTAGTTCAATATTGGACCCGTAGACATTTATCCTGTTACACAGGATGGGAAAATTCCATCTAGGTCACTCATGTCCCTTAACATTCTTGGTGGAGTACCTATCAATTGTCTTTAAGGTCATCCAATTACAGACAATGTTTGATCAGCAATAAGGCACTCGACTCTACATCTAGGGTCCATAGTGGTTTCAGGTTGAAGGGTGGTATACACCATTATTACCATGAGAATAACTTATGACACTTTGCATAACATTCTATATAGTATTCTCATAGTGGGTCAATCCAGTATAAATATTACTCTTAATATTCATACATATGTTTAAGACTTAATAACTCCTTATCCATGATCCATGAGATGTGATCATCAGCCTAGATACATAATAGTCTTAATGCTTTAATATTATCCCACTTCACAATAAATATCGACTACAAATACTTTAAGAATAATGTCCTTATGTTTAATGGGATCTCATGATCAAGTCACACTTGATACATTAAACGGACTAGCTATTCTAGGGACTTTATTAAACAAACATAATAAAGAAAAAAGCCTTTTATTATTAATAAATAATTCGATACAAGTACCAAAAGTATTGGCCTCTAGGTCTTACACCAACAGTATCATTTGCATGACATCTAGCATCTTTGCATTACTAACCTATTGAAAATACAAAAATATTTTCTACTTTGTTTGTCTTAAGCTAGGATTTTGCACCAAGAGCTTTCAAAGATTGATCAATCAAGACTTGGCCTGAGTTTCAAATTTTTAAACTGCTCGTCCTTCCCAAGTGATAAAGCGACTTCCATCAACAATAATCAAGTTCAAGATCATTCCATCTCAAATTCATCAAGGCCAAAGTTCTTCTGATATCCTCAACTAAGGTTTTGATCCAAAGTCAACTAGTTGACTTTTTAGTCAAGGCATGATCCCAAAGCTTGAAGCATGGTTCAAAGACTTAAAATACATCATACGTGATCCATTCACATGATCCAATGTTCCCAAGAGATCCCATTCATTAAAGATTACAAGAATTGGATTCATCTAATACAAAGTCAACTAAGGCAAAGTCAAATTTTGACTTTTGACATTTTTGGTCAACCATGGACTTCTCAACTCAAGGATCAAGAAAATATGACTGATGGATGCATTTGATCAAGATAAAACAATAAATTGGAGGTTACTTGCAAAAAGGGCAAGATTTGGTTTTGTAAATTTTCTGTGTTATGAAAAAATACATATTTAAGGAGCCATCTTTCCAAGTTCATAACTTCCAATCCAAGCAACCATTTTCTTTTCTATAAATATAAAATTAAATCTATATTTCCATACTACAACTTTTTCCTTGATGATTGATTCCCAAAAAATGCAAGGATTTGAAGTTATGAAGCCATGAAGTTGGTACCATAAAGTTGAAAGACTTAGAAAAATTTTCAACCAAATTTGCCTTCAAAAAGTGACTTACTTGATCATCATTTTTCACCATGATCCATATTGGTTCAAGGAAAACTCCCAACATGAAAGTTTTATAGGATAGTCTTATCTTTCCAAAAAGTCCAAGATAATGAAATTATCATATTTGAGCTAGGAGTTTCAAAGAGATGAAGCTGACTCTCCAAATCTGAATTTTGGGTCATTTTCATGGCAAGTTCATCATGCAACCTTGAGTCAAAGCTACATAATATTACTTTGCAGGCTATCTTGCTTCTAAGTATCACCTTAATCATAAGATTATATAAACCCTTGATGCATTACATAAGGGATTGAGCCATTAACCAAGTCCTGATGCCATATTTGGATGGTTTTGCAAAAAACTTCATATCCATTTCGATAAAGGCCAACTTTTCAAACCACTCTTGCATTGAGTTTTCAACTTTTTTATTCTAATCATACTTAACCTCTAAACCAAAAATCAACATCCTAAACCTCAAGAAAAGTACCTCTAAACTCCTTTTTTCACTCCACCTTTTCATCATGATCCATTATGCATTTTTGTGCAAAATGAAACCAAGTTACCAAACTAGCATTCCAATTGAACCAAGATTGATTTCTGCAAGTTACATAAACTATATGAAGCCTCGATAAATAGATATCCAAGCCTCATAACTCAACACACAAGAATTGGTACAAAAACTCCATTGTAGCAAATTCTCCAAACCTCAAAATTCCAAATTCCACGATGCTTGTGTTTTCTCCAAATCAACACTTCAAACAACTTCTAAACATCCATTAGAAGTTGCCCAAATACTTGAATAACTATTATAACAACCCTACCATCATCTTCCAAATCACATTTTCATAGCTTTCAACTTAATTTGGAAAGGAAGAACCAAACACTCTCAGCTCAAGCCAAGCATTCAAACACCTTTATTGAGGTGTAAGAAAGCTGTCCAGATTATAAAATCACATTTCAAAAACACCCCTATTTCCAAACACGATTTTCATTTTTGAGGTATGTATTCATTTCTTTAATTTATGATTTAAGTCACCATTTTGCATCATTCTTGTTACCATTTCACTTGACAAGATGTGAGGAACAAAACCCTTATTATCATTGGTCTTAATCGGTAATGTTTGGAATTTAATTTTAAATTCAATTTTTAGGGTTCATATGCATTTTTTTTATTTCTGGAGATTTATGAAAAATAAATAAAATTGATTAATACCATTAGATTCCTTGCAAAATTCTAAGCAATTTTGGTCTTTACAACTTTTGATTTCGTTAAGAATTGAGAGAGTTAGAGTTTTGAGAGTTTTGAAGCCATTTTTAAAATTTAAAAGTGACTTTAATATATATTTTAATTGATGTAACTTTCCTTATTTCTTACCATTATTTTTTATGGTTTTCTTCACATCTTCATGAATTTATTTTTATATGTAAAATTAATTATTTTTGAATGATTTTTTGCACACTTGTTATTTATCCCCTCCATTTTATGAATCCACAAAAAATTCCCAAAACATAATATTTATTTTGGCCATTTTTATTAGGTATAAAATTAGTGCATTTTATGTTGTTTTTAGGCCTTTTAATGGATTTTCTTTTATTGTTTCCTTGTTCTAAAAGATCATAGATGTTTATGTGACCAATGTATATTTGTTTAAGTCTTGTTTGATGTTGGTATCATTTTGTTTGCTTAAGCATGATCATATTTTGGATATTATACGATGATTAAATGACCTTGTTTTAAAATACCAGTGATTGATTATTTAGATGAAACTTAGGGTTTTGTTTAGATGAATCTTTTGAAGCATCTTGATGCATGATTAGGGTTTCCACTTAAGCTTGGTCTTATCATGAACCTTGATTCAAGTTTAATATTTATTTTGTGAAGACTTATAATGTGATCCATGTTTGACCTAAATTGATTTATGTTGTGTTTACCATGTACCAATGAATGCCTTTACCATGTCAAATATGATTTTGTCTTCACCATCAATGTGTTGTGTCTTGTGATGTTATGTGAAACTTAGTGATGTCTTGTTTATGTTTATCTCAATGCCTAAAAACCATGATCAATATTGTCATCCATACCTCACTCACCTTGTGATTGCCATTGTATTTAGCCATATTTTGTGCCTTAATGTTAATGCATGTTCATCCTCGTGATTGTTTATGTCCAAGGGAAAGGAATCATGACATTCTTATCATTTTGCATGTGTGTGTTTATCTGCATCCTATACAAATTTGCTTCCTCTTAATCTAAAACTTCTAGATACAATCTTAGGCTCCCCTCAATGTAAACCTTATGATTCTCTCTCTCTCTCTCTCTCTCTCTCTCTCTCTCTCTCTCTATCTCCTTCTTATAACCACTTCCATAATAAACTTTGACTTAGGTCATTTTTTCCCTTTTATTTCTTAATCATATGTGTAGCGGTAAATTCATGACCATCAAGCTATGGATAAATTTGTCGTCAATAAAACCAGAGTCGCCACCGTGCTTTTATTGTTTTCAAAGGAAAAGGGAAAAGTACGAACAAAACCCAAAGATAAGAATTTTCAAATCAAAACTAATAAAATGCCAGAGATTACAGGCAAGGGGGTTGGTTACACAAAGGGAAGGTGTTAACACCCAAAGTATCCTAGGTACTCCTAGGGAGCCCTTTTTTATGTGTGCATATGTGTTTGGTATAAAAGATGTTTGAGAGAAAATAGAGTGTGAGGATGATAAAAGAATAATTGATTATATGTTTTGTATTTGACAAGACCTTCGGACTTGTGCCTACGTACCAACATAAAAATGAAGGATCAAAACCTCGTAGTTCGTGGTAACAATTTCAAAGTGAGTGAATTGCTTTTAATCAAAAGTTGATAAGAAAGGCACAAAAGGCCAAAAATTTGAATGAAGTTGTTAGTTCTTTTTTTTCTTTTGAAATTTTAAGTCAATATGATTAGATTTATTTACAAGTTTGATTTAAGAAAAAGGGGTTTGAAAATTCAATGGCATAAGGCCAAAGTTTCTACTTGAAATAAGCTCTAAGTTTGAAATCACAAGCAAATAAAGTTTTTTGAAAAGGGGGAGAGATTTTAAAATTTAAGAAGTGGGAGGAGATGAAGAGACTAATCCTAATCATAAATTTAAAAGTTAAGAGTTGAAAAGATCTAACCAATGGGATGTAATCCAACAGACAAATATGTCATATAGAAAACCCATTTCCCTTTGAACTTTGAATCAAGCAATAATCAACAAGCAATTAGCAACATCAGACATCATGAAGATCAAGACATCAAATAAAGATAGCCATATTCAAGCATGCAACTCCATAGCTAGAAGTCTTCTTTGTCTTCTCATGTATCAGATGAAATGCTCCATGATCAACTTAGAATAAAGCATTAGACACCATATCAAAATAATAATTTGTATCAAGATAATGTAGCAAATGAGTTCAAATGAATCCCAAGACTTGCATCAGATAAAGGCTCAGTTCACAATAACTTGATCTAAGAATGTTGACATTGGCCAAGTCCTTTTCGCACAGGGAATGTTGCCTAGTTCTAAGTCCAAAAGTTCAGATCATGATCAACAGTCCACCAAACATTTTTTAGGGGTTTTGTTGTTTATTAAGTATTTTAAGACAAACAAAATATATACAATCACAATATATGGCTCAAATGAGCAAAGTGAAAATGGCATAAACATAAACAAGTTAAATGAAATATAAATGGGAATGAATGATAAATGACTAGTAATTAAATTGCATAAAGTAAATGACTTGAAAGTAAAGCAATATTAATAAGAGTTAGTCAAATGTTAGTCAAAGTTAATTGAATGTTAGTAGTGTTTTTCTTTTTAATTGATTAAGTCATTCTTTGGAGAACACTCAACCATCTATTCACAAGCATGAATCCTTGAACCAAGACATCTTCCATAGGAAGGAAAAAAGGCCAAGTTTCCACACAATACCATGAAAGATGGGAGACTTACAATCTTACTTACTAGAATTATATGCCTTTAGGGTCAAATTTAGCTTTATGTTAAGCAATCGTAATTGGACTTATGTAGAATTCACAACTATCTGAGGTCGGGTAATAAAAATTTAGGTGTTAATGCATGTTAGAGATTTGGTATGATGAACCAAACTTCTAAAATGTACCACACACTAAAGAAAAGATCAAAAGGGGTGGACCTATCTCATCCATACTTGTATTGGTTCATATGACACAAGGTCATTGATGAACCAATTAGCCTTAGGATATTTGAGATTTCATTGGTCAATGAAAGGAATGAGAAGGAATAGGGATGAAGATGAAGGGGGAGGGGAGTGAGAGAAACACAAATTGGTAATGGGAGGAATTTTATCAAATTAAAATCATTCATTCATTTTGGGAGATGAAATATACATTTCATCAATCCCCTAAATCGAATGATTTTAATCCAACAAAAGTCAAATCAAACTTGACCAATGCCCAAACACATAGTAAAACATCACAAGACCATAAAAATGGCTTAACATAATTTTTACAAAATTTATCAATTAAAAATCAAATTAAAAATGCATTAAAATTCAATTTAATTTGGTCAAAACCTAAAACTTATTCAAAACACCAAATAAATGACCAAAAGATTTATCCTAGGTCAAACAAAGTCAAAGGACCTTAGACAAAAAATTTCATCATTTTTGAAAAGTCAGAAGTATTTTTAAACAATTAAAAATATGCATAAAAACATTTAATTCATGAAAAATATCAAAATTAATCCAAAAAATAATTTTAATTCAGAAAATGAAAGAGGAAAATATTTAAAGATTTTTGGTGAAAGTCCCATATTTTTTTGGGTTAAAAATGAAATTATTATGAGTTAAACAAAATAAAGCAATTAAACATAAATTCAGAAATTAAAAGGAAATTCAAAAAAACGAGGGCCATCAGATCTCCCTCATTAATTGAGGTGGCAAATCTGATGGCTAAGCGCGCGCTTCACGCCATACACCTCAGTCAACGCGTCATAGGGATGGTAATCACAAGGAACGACCATGATTAGAACATTTGAACAAGATCTGATGGTCATGTGGCGTGCTAACACACCACCGGAGCCCTAGCTCCGGTCATCTTCTCCGATGATGACCATCGGACTGGTCCAACCTTAACTTCATGAAAAATGAAAAACAATGACACTATTTTGAAGAGAAAATGCTCATGAGCTCGAATCTGGCCTCAATTTTCTCCAATTCCAAGTATATAAAAAGATACAGGGATTTGAATTTTGAGGATCATGAACTGATTTGCTTCGATTTGACCTCAAAGCAACTCAATCTTCTTGCCTACATTGGTAGGACTGCAGCCAACCAAAAATCACAAAGAATAGTGAAGAATTGAGGGAGAATCAAAGAGATGAAAATTCTGAAAAATTACCTTCGAGGGAGCTTCAATCTTGCTTGATCTTGATTCTAATTGTGCTTGGCTTTGTTTCAGAAGCTTGTAGGAAGTGATTAAGATCAGAAAATGGCTTGGACTCTTGGAGTTTCAATCTCAAAACAAAATGAGATTTGAAGCTCGATTTTCAAATCAAAACCTTCAATATCATCCTTTAGGGTGAGGGTTTGGATTGCAGGTTCAAAGCTTGGGCCTCAGGTCCTCAATTTTGAGCATGAGGGGTTGTATTTATAGGCAATGTGATTCATTTCCACACACTTCCAAATTTTGCCAAATTTAGCAATTTGTATTGCATGCTTGCATGGGTATGTGATAGGCCCATCAAGTGATGTATTCAGGTCCAAAATTTCTTGAGAATAATGCTGAAATCATGTCATGTGGCCATGCATTTGAGTTTGAAATGTGAAGGTGAAAATCATCCAATTGGTCCCTTAAAAAGAACCCATGCGCAAGTCCTTCATTATTTGGCCAAATAAGGTGATCTTGGACACTTTAGAAAAGTGAGATCAAGGGGAACAACTTTCATGTTGAAGATGTTTCCATTTGAAGCTATGATCATGATGAATTTTGAGATGGAAGTTTGAAAAATCAAACATATTTGAATTTTTTTTAAGTACCAAGTCAAATATTCACTTCTTCCACCTTGAATAACTTTTGCTATGGGCTTACAATGGAAAAAGTTCCTTCAGAAAAGTTGTAGATATTGCAAACCTATTCAAGTTGGTAACAAATTTGACATCATTTGGATTTGGCATGAAGGAGTTATGCATTTTAGAAGTTGAGGAAAATCACTTGTTCAATGGTAATGCCCATAATTGACCTATAATGTTTCCTCTTGGCACATGCATTTTCAAGTTGAATTTGAACTTATTCCAAACATAAAAGTTGAAAAGGACATATTGAATTTGATCACGAAACTTTAATGGATTTCATATCATGAAAATTGAGCAAGTTATGGCTTTGGAAGTTGACCTCATAACTAGGGTTCATACAAAATGACCTATAATCTTTCACCATAAACAATGACTTTCCAAGCAAAACTAGATCTTGAATCCAACATTAAAGTTGTTTGAAATGTCATTATGAGTAACTTTTATCTTGGAATCATTTTCATATGATAAAAATTGTAGGAGATAGGGTCTAGGGAACCCCAATTTTGACTAGTTGACTTTCTCTGGTCAACCACCACGAACCAACTTGCTAACTTAGAATTCTCTTGATCTTTGGGGCTCATGGAGGATAATATATGTATAATATGATATAATATAAAGTATACCTTGAAATATTTGATCAAATGTTGAAGAAACTTGCCGAGGAAGTCACACAAGATACCCAGATGAATTAGGGCTTCCAAGGTAAACAAGCTTCAAACTCTTGATGATTTCTTGATCAAAATGATATGTGAAGACCATAGGGATACATAGATGATGTCTAGAGTCAATGTAAAGCATCTCTTGATTGGTCTCCTTGCATTGAGGGTCTTAAACCCTAGATACGAGCTTGATGGAGCATGAGTGAACTCACACACTACCTACAAAAGCAACAAACTATACATGGACATATTTTTGGTACTTTGGTTAGTAAATAATGAAAAACAAAGTATGATACAATCAAATGTGCTTGGTGACCTCTCCCAATTCAAACCCAATGAATAAGGGGTAATGAGGCTGCCAAGGTGTGATCCCAATGCCAATGCATATGATGAGATAACATGAGGGATCTTAGGGTCAAATTTGGGGTCTTATAGCTGCCCCTATTTAAGGACATTCTAACTGAGGATGTGAAGGTTAAAATCTTCGTATCAACTAAGTAGAATGGACTTAAATAATATCATATAGAAACAAATTTTGGCCCCTAAGGGACCTCATGATGCAGATGATATGAAATGTAAAAAAAAATCTATGTGGGGAAAATATTGCCACAAAGGAAAAGAATCCGGAGAGACTGAAAGTCCAGAGGAGAATATTGCATACCATAAGGAAAACTCACTAGGGAGACAGAGATTCTGGGGATAAACAGTTGTGCGTAGGCCAGACTACGACTCAAAAACTGCAGAAGACACAAGGGGAATTTCCATGAAAATAAATCAATGGAAGGACTCAGTCTAAGGATAAGGGAAAAATCTACAGGGGAAACAGGTAGATCAAAACAAAGCTGAAATACCTGAATCAAACTCAACTAGGGAAGAATGAACTTCAACGCAGGAGTACCAGAAATATATTATCTATTACCGGTTACTGGGTAGGAAGGTAATATATTCTGAGAGAGGGACATTCGTTACCGGTTAGGGTAAACATATATAGGATGACTCGTTGAGAAAAAAAGAGGTGTATTCGTTACCGGTTATTGGGTAAGAATAGCCTGCTGGGAAAAATGATCAAATAGGATTTACAGCTACCGGCTATTGGGCAGAAGGCCAAAGAGAAAATATCTGTCACCGGTTAAAGTGAACATATCAAGGATAGACTCAGAAGAAGAATATCCGTCATCGGTTAGGATGAACATATCTAGGATACACTGCCGGGGAAAAAGTAGGAATTATATCTATCAGTTACTGGATAGAATACCAAAGAGAGAATATCCATCACCGATTAGGATGAACATATCAAGGATAGACTCGACAGGGGAAGGAAGGATTTACAACTACCGGTTACTGGGCAAAAGATAGAAAATGGGAGAAAATCCGTCATTGGTTAAGATGAACATATCAAGGATTAACTCTGAGGGGAGATGTAGGATTTATATCTACCGATTACTGGATAGAGTACCAAAGGGAGAAAAATCCGTCATCGATTCAGATGAACATATAAAGGATTAACTCTCTGGGGAATGAAATAGGGATTACAACTACCTTTTCACTGGGTAGAAAACCATAAAGGGAGAATATCCGTCATCGGTTAGAATGAACATATCAAGGATAGACTTCCTAGGGAAACATCAAAACGAATCCGCTGGGGAAAACAAAGGAAGTAAATTATATTTACCGAGTATTGGGCAAAAGTGAAGTACTTAAAAATTGAGAAGAATATTACCAGTTACTAGGTAATAGACTCTCAAGGGACCAAAACATCCATCTAGGTAATAACTAGAAAGAAACGGTTAAACAAAGACTCGACCTAATGAGGATATAACTCAAGGGGAGTGGTTCCATACAGATAATTAACTAGGGAGGAAACTGAAACAATAATCATCCACGAGGAAATAACTCAATGGGGAAATGAGAAAGGTTAAATTCTTTCTGCTTAATGGGCTAACACTCTACTATTGAGAAAGGACAGACGCACCAAACCCGTATAGGTAAATAATATCACTGTAGCAGGGGATCAAAAATAAGGAATCAAATGCAATAAAGATGCATACTGAAATATCTGATGCTGTGTTTTATGCATGAATATGTATATGTTTGATGATTATGCTGACAAAAAAATCATAGAGGATACAAATATAACATATTTGAATCACCACTACAACACTCGGCTAATCTCAATAAGATGGAAACACCAACTGGAGAAAAGATGCTGGGGATGAACACCAATCATCTGGCTCTAAATAAGTCAATCCTGGCTGGGGAAGGAGAAAAATATCTGTTGAGGATCTAAATTGTCAACTCTACAGGAATTTTAGGTCAACACCATATCAAATGGGAGACAACCTCGCATGGGACCAAATCAAATACTGCTCAAAATCAACACTGTCGTATTTGAGGATGAACTCCGTCAGGGAGAACAAGAGATAAACTCTGCACGGAGGATCTAGGTAAATTGCCGAGGATGCGAGCCTATAACTTAGCTGGGAAAAATGGTTTTCAAAAGGGACTGACCACCAGTTCAACTCTATTGGGGACAAACGATGAATCGTTGGGAATTATCAACAAACAAACTGCTCGAGAAAGACCAACAAGGCTCTGCATTGTCAAGACTTACCTGTTCTTAGACTGTTGTTGATATTCCTTACTGAAATCAATTGTTTTTAAAGTAATTGCTTTTTATTTTAAGAAAAATGATTTTTATTTATTAATTTATTTCAAAATTATCATCATAAAAATTCAATTTTATTTATATGAAATAAATAAGAGTAGAAACAATTGGATAAAAGCTCAACTTCATTTAATAGGATGGTAGTCTGTAAATGACAAGACCCCATAGATCTTTACAAAAGTTGAAAATGGTAATTTACATGGAAAGGGGCTATATTGAATACAATGATCACTACTCTTCCTACCAACTTCAATATTCGTTGTGCTCTTGGTTCTGGTTGAGAATGATGAATCAGAACCAAATGACTTGCTCAAAACTGCTCCAATGACTAGGACCAACCGAATCTAGTTACTTGCCATACCCCAAAATTTTTTCCTAGATTGCCCCAAGGTGGGGGTACTCAATATATCGGGATAAATTTTCTGTTTTTATGTCTCTAACTTTTTCCTGGATCGCCCTTGCAGGTTTTCAATCCACCGAGATGCTCATTTTTGCCTAAGCTGCCTTTTCAGGTTTTCAACTTAGCGAGCTATTATTTTCTTCTTAGGTGAAGTATTTCTTGACTGCATCGGCATTTACAGGACGAGTGAACTCTTCACCATCCATAGTTGTAAGAATCAAAGCACCGCGTGAGAAGACTCTCTTAACAACATATGGACCTTCATGATTAGGAGTCCATTTGCCCCTAGCATCAATTTTAAAAGATAGAATCTTCTTGAGCACAAGGTCATATTATCTAAACACACGCGGCCTGACCTTCTTATCAAATTCCTTCTTCATTATCTGCTGATATAACTGACTATTACACATGGCAGTCAATCTTTTCTCTTCAATTAAATCCAACTGGTCATATCTGGTTTAGCACCATTCAACTTCAGTCAACTTGGATTCCATCAAGACACACAATGATGGGATCTCAACCTCTACTGGGAGTATAACTTCCATGCCATAAACAAGAGAGAAAGGGGTTTCCTCTATTAAAATGCAGACGAATGTACGGTACCCATGCAAAACAAATGGGAACATCTCATGCCAATCTTTGTAGGTTACAACCATCTTCTGAATGATCTTCTTGATGTTCTTATTTGAAGCTTCAACAACCCCATTCATCTTAGGTCTATAGGGAGAAGAATTATGGTGTGAAATCTTGAAGTCTTTGCAAAGAGCTTCCACCATATTAGTGTTCAAGTTTGATCCATTGTCAGTAATGATCTTACTTGGCCCACCGTAACGGCATATAATCTGATTCTTGATAAACCTTACAACAACTTGCTTGGTTACTGTAGCGGTAAATTCATGACCACTAAACTATGGATAAACTTAACGTCGATAAAACCAGAGTCGTCACCACGCTTTTATTGTTTCCAAAGGAAAAGGAAAAAATACGAACAAAACCCAAAGATAAGAAGTTTTCAAATCAAAACTAATAAAATGCAGAAGATTACAGGTAAGGGGGTTGGTTACACAGAGGGAGGGTGTTAGCACCCAAAGTGTCCTAGGTACTCTTAGGGAGCCATTTTTTATGTGTGTATGTGTTTTGGTATATAAATGATGTTTGCAATAAATTGAGTATGAGGATGAGAAAAGAATTCATTTATTATATTTTTTGTGTTTGACAAGACTTTCAGACTTGTGCCTATGTACCAACATAAAAATGAGGGATCAAAATCTCGTAGTTCGTGGTATCAATTTCAAAATGAGTTGATTGCTTTTGATCAAAATTTAAATTAAAGAGGCACTAAGGGCCTAAGAGAGTTTGAATGAGTGTTAGTTCTTTTTGTCTTTTGAATTTTTAAGTCAATATGGCTAGATTCATTTACAAGTTTTATTTACAAAAAGAGTTTTTAAAAATGCAACCCCTTAAGGCCAAAATTTCTAATTTGCAATAAAGTCTAAGTTTAGAAAATACAAGAAAAGAAGGTTTTTAAAATGTGTGTGTGTGGGGGGGGGGGATTTGAAATTTAAGAAATGGGAGGAGATGGAGAGACTAATCTTAAGCATAAAATTTTAAAGTTAAGAGTTGAAAAGATCTGACCAATGGGATGCAACCCAATAGACAAGAATGTTACATAGAAACCCATTTTTTCCTTTGGACTTTAAATCAAGCAATTGTAGCGGTAAATTTATGATCATCAAGCTATGGATAAGCTAGACATCAATAAAACCAGAGTCGCCACCGCGCTTTTATTGTTTCCAAGGGAAAAGGGAAAAGTACGAATAAAACCCAAAAGTAAGAAGTTTTCAAATCAAAACTAATAAAGTGTCAGAGATTACAGGTAAGGGGGTTGGTTACACAGAGGGAAGGTTTAAGCACCCAAAGTGTCCTAGGTACTCCTAGGGAGCCCTTTTTGTGTGCATATGTATTTTATGAAAATGGATGTTTACAAACAAATAGAATGGGGGGATGAGAAAAGAATTCATTAATTATACTTTTGTGTTTGACAAGACCTTCAGACTTGTGCCTACGTACCAACATAAAAATGAGGGATAAAAACCTCGTAGTTCGTGATACAAATTTCAAAGTGGATGCATTGCTTTTAACAAAATTTAAGTTTGAAAGGCACAAAGGCCTAAAATGGTTTGGATGAGTTAGTTATTTTTGGCTTTTGAAAGTTTAAGTCAAGTATAGTTAAGTTTATTTACAAATTTGATTAAGAAAAGAAGTTTGAAAATGCAATGGCATAAGACCAAAGTTTCTATCTTTTGCAAAGTGGTCAAAGTTTAGAACAAAACTAGTTCAAACAAAGAAGATTTTTTTTAAAGGGAGAGAGAGATTTTGAAATTAAAGAAATGGGGAGGAGATGAAGAGACTAATCCTATGCACAAAATTAAAAGTTAAGAGTTGAAAAGATCTGACCAATGGGTAGCAATCCCATAGACAAGAATGTCAATAGAAACCCAAATTCCCTTGGACATTTAGAATCAAGCAACACACAAATGTACAATTATATCAATCTTGAAGAGCAAGGCATCAAATAAAGATAGCCACATCCAAGCTTTAGCCACTCCATGATCTTCCTCAAGATAGCCCATATAACAGATGAATTCCACAAGTCACATGTTCAAAATAACAGCTTCACAATGATCATGTTGCAGATGAACTCAAAGGGATTTTCAAAGATGTATCAGATGAAGTTTCAAATTGCAAGTACTTGGTTTCACAAAAGTTGGCATTGTCCAAGTCCTTTAGCATAGGGAGGTTGCCTAAATTCTAAGTCCAATTGGTCCAAGATCAAGTCAACAGTCCACACAAAAGTTTTTTAGGGCTTTTGTTGTTATTATGTACATTAATGGTCAAAGACCACACAAGCAAACAAAATATACACAAACAAGATATATCATACAATATGGTCCAAGTGGACAAAAAATGAAAATTGCATTAACATAAACAATTAGAATGGTATGAATAATGGCAAATGAGTAAAGACTAAAATTAAATTGCATTAAAATAAATGGCTTGAAATTAAATGTTAGTGGTTAATGAGTTAGAAGTTAGTATTGTTTTGCTTTCGCTTTTTATTTTTTAAGTCATTCTTTGGAGAACACTCAATCCACTTATCACAAGCATGGATCCTTGAACCAAGACATCTTCCAAAGGAAGGAAAAAAGGCCAAGTTTCCACATAATACCATGAAAGAGGGGAGACTTACAATCTCACTAACTAGAATGCTATGCCTTTTGTGTCACAAATTTAGCGCTATGTTAAGCAATCGTAATTGGACTTATGTAGAAGTCACAACTATTTGAGGACAAACAATATAATTTTGGTGTTAATGCATGTTAGAGAAATATTATAATGGACTATGCTCATGAAACATACCACACACAAAAATAATATGCAAAAGAGATGGCGTAATCTCATTCATACTTATGTTGATTTTTCAATCAACTAGCCTTAGGACTTTGAGATATCATAGGTCAAATGAGATGAATGCATAAAGAATGAGAATGAGATGAAGAGGGAGAGGGATGGATCAAAACTCAAATTGGCCAAAGACGGACTTTTACCAAATTAATATCATCCATTCATTTTGGGAGATGGAATGTACATTCCATCAATCCGCTAAATCCAATGATATTAACTTGACAAAGTCAAATCAACCTTGACCAAGGCCCAACAACAAGAGTCAAACTCAAACAAGTCATCACAATTGGTCAACACAATTAATTGACATTTATTCAAATTAAAAAGACTAAAATAATACATTTAAATTAAATATGGTTTGTAAAATTCCTAAAACCTCATCAAAACACCAAAGAAATGGCCATGAGATTTATCATAGGTCAAACAAGGTCAAAGGACCTTGGAGAATTTTTTTTAGAATTTTTAAAGACTTAAAAGTATTTTTAAACAATTAAAAACAAATACAAAATCAATTAAATCATGAAAAATATTAATAATGATCCAAAAAATAATTTTAATTCAAAATATGAAAAAGGAAGTTTTTTGAGTTTTTTTTGGTGAAACTCTTATATTTTTTGGATCAATATAAAATTATTATGAATAAATGAAAATAAAAGGATTAAAATGAAAATCAGAAAATAGCAAAAACGTGGACCACTTGATCTCCCTCATTAATTGAGGTGGCAGATCAAGTGGTCCTCAGTGCACATTCCACAATGGCCACAAGTCAAAGCGCTGTAGGGATGGTATTTAAAACCAACGCACGAGATTAAAACGTTTTGGAAGGATCCTATGGTCTGAGATGTGCCAACACATGGCCGGAGCTGTAGCTCCGGTCTTCTTCTCCGGTGGACCTCACCGGACTGGTCCACCCTTAACCATCACCAAAATAAAAAAGGAGAACATGATCTGAAAGTAAAAATGGCGTAGAGCACGAATCTGACCTCAATTTTAACTAACTCCACATATATAGAAAGATATGAGGAGTTGAATTTTGAGGTGCATCAACCGAGTTGCTTCGATTTGACCTCTAAGCAACTCAATCTTCTTGCCTACATTGGTAGGACTTCAGACAACTAAAGATCCAACAGAATTGAGTAGAATTGAGTGAGAATCGAAGAGATGAAGTTTTCTGAAAATTACCTTCAATGCTATAAAGTTCTTGATGTTACTTGCTCCAAACACGATCTGATCACACTTGAGAAGCTAGCAAGAAGTGATTGGAGAGGTTGCAAGGCTTTGGATCCTGGAGTTCTTGAATCTCCAACAGTTGAGATTCAAACTTAAATTTCTCAGGTTTTCCTTTAGAATGAGAGGGTTTCAATGGGGGCAAAGCTGGCATGCAAAGTGTTGTTCAAATGAGCTCAGAAGCCTTCTATTTATAGCCAAATGGAATGATATTTGCACACTTTAAAATCTGTCCAAAATTGGCAATGTGGATGGCACGAGTGCATGGGCATGTACAGGCCCATGATGCAATGCATTAAGGTCTAAAATGGTTCATATTGAAGTCTAAATGAAGCTTGAATGGCAAGGCAATGTGAACTGAAATTTGTACAATTGATTCTTTCCAATGATGCAGCCCTGTTAAAGCCATGCACAGACCTAGCAATCTTTGTCCAAAATGCATGAACTTGGGTTCTTTGGAAAGCTTGGATCAAGGAGAACAAGTTTGATGTTGAACACTTTTTCATTTGGAGCTTGGAACATGGAAAATTTTGAGGTGGAAGTTTGGAAATTTCAACATGATGAAAAATTCTCTAAGTGTCAAGCTATATACCTCAATATTCCACCTTACTTAACTTTTTATGTGAGCTTCAAATGAGAAAAGTATCTTCATCAAAGTTATAGGTAATTTAAATACCTTAAAAATGGTCACCAATTTCATGGAATTTGGATTTAGAATGATAGAGTTATGCATTTTTGAAGTTTGGGAAAATCACTTGTTCAATGGTATAAGTCAAAAATGACCTATAATGTAACCTCATATCACATGCTCATAAAAGTTGAATTTGCTTTAACTACAAACATAAAATTTTAAGTATACATATTTAATTTGATTGTGCAACTTGGAAATATTTCATCTCATAAAAATTCAGCAAGTTATGGCCTTGAGAAGTTGACTTTCAAATTAGGGTTTAGACAAAATGACCTATAATGTTTCAACATAGAAAATGATTTTCCAAGCAAAACTAGCACTAGGTCTCAACAGGAAAGTTGTTTGGATGTAATTTATAGTAACGTTGCTCTTGGAATCATTTTCATATGGTGAAAATTGTAGGAGATAGGGTCTAGGGAGACCCAATTTTGATCAGATGAATTCATCTGGCCAACCACCATCAACCAACTTGATAACCTTCAATTCTTTGGACTTTATTGGCTCATGGTAGATCATATATTCATAAGATGATGAATTTTTAAGTGTCCCTTGAGAAATTTGATCAATTGGTGAGATAGCTTGTTGGAGAGGTTACTCAACAAACCTAGTCAAACTAGGGTTTCCAAGGCAAATCACCCTCAAACTCTTGAAGAATACTTGATAAATATAACATGTAGAGATCAATGGGACTCATATATTATGATTGTAATCATTCTTGGATCAATCCATGGCTGTGATCTTTGGTCATGAGGGTCTCAAACCCTAGACGTGAACTTGATAGATCAATGAAGATCATGCCCTGCCTACAAAAGAGTTAGGCAAATGCAAAGACATACCTTTGGTATTTTGGTTAGTAAAATGATGATATATAAGTGTGATACAATCACATGGTGCTTGGTGATCTCTCCCAAAATAAACCCAATGAAAGAGGGATAAGGAGAATGCCAAGGTATGATCGCAATGCTAATGCATATGATGAAATTGCATGAGGGATCTTAGGGTCAAAATTAGGGTCTTACATCAATATCAATAAGCAAGTAGCAATATGAAGAGAAAGCATCAAATAAAGATAGCCACATCCAAGCAAGCAACTTCACAGTCTTCTTCTTAATCTTCCATGTATTAGATGACATACTCCTTGATTGGCTCAGAATAAGGCATTAGACATAGGTTCAAAATAACATTTACATCAAGACCATGTAGCATATGAATTCATGTGAATCCCAATACTTGCATCAGATGGAAGCTCAAATCACAATAACTTGGTTTCAGAAATGTTGGCATTGGCCAAGTCCTTTTGCATAGGGAATGTTGCCTAATTCTAAGTCCAAAGCTCAGATCAAATCCAACAGTCCACACAAACATTTTTTAGGGTTTTTGTTGTTTATTAAGTATTTTAAGGTCCTAAGACCATAAACACAAACAAGATACACAAACAAATATATACACTCACAATATATGGCTCAAGTGAGCAAAGTAAAAATGGCATAAACATAAACAAGTTAAATGATATGTAAATGGCAAATGAAATGGTAAATGACTTGAATTTAAATTTCATAAAGTAAATGACTTGAAATTAAAATCAAGAATAATATGAGTTAGTCAAATGTTAGTTGATTAAAAGTTAGTGGAGTTTTGCTTTTCAATTGATTAAGTTATTCTTTGGAGAACACTCAATCCTCTATTCACAATCATGGATCCTTGAACCAAGACATCTTCCAAAGGAAGGAAAAAAGGCCAAGTTTCCATACAATACCATGAAAGGGGGGAGACTTACAATCTTACTTACTAGAATGCTATGCATTTGGGTCAAAATTTAGCGCTATGTTAAACAATCGTAATTGGACTTATGTAGAAGTTACAACTATCTGAGGTTGGGCAATAATTTTTTTGGTGTTAATGCATGTTAGAGATATGGTATAATGAGTCGTACTCCTAAAACATACCACACACAAAAAGAAAATGATCAAAGGATGGACCTAATCTCATCCAAACTTGTATTGGTTCATCTAACACAAAGTTATTGATGAACCAATTAGCCTTAGGATATTGAGACTTCATTGGTCAATGAAAGGCATGGGAAAGAATGAGATTAAAGATGAAGAGGGACGGGAGATGAGATCAACACAAATTGGTCATGGGAGGACTTTTATCAAATTAAAATTATTCATTCATTTTGGGAGGTGAAATGTACATTTCATCAATCCCCTAAATCCAATGATTTTAATCCAACAAAAGTCAAATCAACCTTGACCAAGGCCCAAACACATAGTCAAACTTCACAAGTCAACAAAAATAGCTCAACATGATTTCTACACAATTAATCAATTAAAATTCAAATTAAAATGCATTTTAATTTAATTATGTTTGATCAAAAACCTAAAACCTCTTCAAAATACCAAATAAATGGCCAAGAGACTTATCCTAGGTCAAACAAGGTCAAAGGACCTTAGACAAAAAATTTCATAATTTTTGGAAAGTCAGAAGTATTTCTAAACAATTAAAAATATGCACAAAAACAATTAAATCATAAAAAATATCAAAATTAATCCAAAAAATAATTTTAGTTCAGAAAATGAAAGAGGAAAATATTTGAATTTTTTTGGTGAAAGTCCCGTATCTTTTGGATTAAAAATTAAAATTGATATGAATTGATTAAAAATAAAGGATTAAATGAAATAAACAGAAAATCAAAAAAATAAGGGCCATCTGATCTCCCTCATTAATTGAGGTGGCAGATCAGATGGCCAAGAGCGCGCATTCCACATGGTCAATAGTCAAACGCGCTACATGCATGGTAAACAGTTTGGACGCGTGAGATTAAAACATTTCAAATGGATCACATGGCCTGGATTGATCCAACGCACCACCGGAGCCCTAGCTCTGGTCATCTTCTCCGGTGAGGACCACTGGATCGATCCAACCAAAACCTTATGAAAAATGAAAAGTGAATACACTAATTTGAAGGAAAAATGCTCAGGAGCACGAATCTGGCCTCAATTTTCTCTAATTCCAAGTATATAAAAGGATACATGGATTTGAATTTTGAGGATCATGAATTGAGATGAAAAGGGAAGTGAATTTCTGAAGTTTGAACTTCCAAACTGAAGATGAAGTTCAAGCTCAATTTCAAGAAAAATCTTCAAAAATTCTATGACAGTGGGGGTTTGAATCAGTCTAGCAAAGCCTGGATAAGGTGTTGATGTTGATTCTGAAGCCTTGAGCTTGTTTAAATAGGCAATGCATTTGATTTTTGCACCACTTAAATTTTGGCCAAATTTGGAAACCTTCTTGCATGGATACATGGGCAATGGTTTTAGCCTAATGAATGATGTAATCCACTTCCAATTCGTGTGCAAAATGTACTGAATTCATCATGTGGAAGCATGCAAAGAAGAATGATCATTTGAGCTCAAGACTTCCAAAACACTTCTCACAATGGAGCCATACGTATGTCCCTCAATTTTGATCCAAATGAGATGATGTTAGACTTTTTGGAAAGGTGAGATCAAGGGGGACAACTTTCATGTTGAACACTTTTTCATTTGAAGCCTTTACCATGATGAATTTTGAGGTGGAAGTTTGGGAAATCAAACATATTTGAAAATTTTCTAAGTCCCAAGTCAAATGTCCAATTCTTCCTCCTTGGATAAATTTTTCTATTGACTTCAAATGAGAAACGTTTCTTCATAAAAGTTGTATATATTTCAAAACTCTTCAATTTGGTCACAAATTTGACCTCATTTGGATTTGGCATGAAGGAGTTATGCATTTTAGAAGTTGAGGAAAATCACTTGTTCAATGGTATTGGCCCAAATAGACCTATAATGTTTCCTCTTGGCACATGCATTTGCAAGTTGAATTTGAGCTTCACACAAAAATCAAAGTTGAATTATACATCTATAATTTGATCATGCAAATTGAATGGCTTTCATATCATAAAAATTTAGCAAGTTATGGTCTTGGGAAGTTGACCTCCAAACTAGGGTTCATACAAAATGACCTATAATCTTTCACCATAAAAAATGTCTTTCCAAGAAAAACTAGCTCTTGAAGTTAACATGAAAGTTGTTAGGAACATCATTTTTAGTAACTTTTATCTTTGAATCATTTTCATATGACAAATATTGGAGGAGATAGGGTCTAGGGAACCCCAGTTTTGACCAGTTGACTTTTTCTGGTCAACCACCATGAACCATCTTGCTAGCTTGACATTATCTTAATTTTTGGGATTCATGGAGGATCATATATGTATAAGATGATGAAACACGAAGTATACGTTGAAATATTTTATCAATTGTTGAAGAAACTTGTTGAAGAAGTCACACAAGATACCCAGATGAATTAGGGTTTCCAAGGCAAACAAACTCCAAACTCTTGATGATTTCTTGATCAAAATGACATGTGAAGATCATAGGGATCCATATATGATGCTTAGAGCCAATGTGAACCATTTCTTAATTGTGCTCGTTGCATTGAGGGTCTCAAACCCTAGATATGAGCTTGATAGAGCATAAGTGAGCATACATACTACCTACAAAAACAACAAACTATACATTTACATATTTTGGTACTTTGGTTAGTAAACAAAGAAAAATAAAGTATGATACAATCAAATGTGCTTGGTGATCTCTCCCACTGCAAACCCAATGAAGAAGGAGTAAGGAGGATGCCAAGGTGTGATCCCAATACCAATGCATATGATGAGATAACATGAGGGATCTTAGGGTCAAAATTGGGGTCTTACAGCTGCCCCTATTTAAGGACGTTCTAGCTGAGGAGATGAAGGTTAAAATCTTCGTATCGACTCAGTAGAATGGACTTAAATAAAAACAATAGAAACAAGTTTTGGTCCCTAAGAGACCTCATGACGCATATGATACGAAATGTTAAAAATAATCTCTGTGGGGAAAATGTTTCCACAAAGGAAAAGAATCCGGAGAGACCGAAAGTCCACAGGAGCATAATGCATTCCACGAGGGAAATTCACTGGGGAGACAGAGACTTTGGGGGTAAAAAGTTGTGCGTAGGCCAGACTACGACTTAAAACTGGTGGGGGACACGGGGGATTCCAAGAAATTAAATCAATGGAAGGACTCAGTCGGGGAAAAAGGAAAAATTTGCAGGGGAAACGGGTAAATCAGGACAAAACTAAAATACACGATCCAAACAAGAAATGGCGATTTCACTGAGGAAATATGCATTCAGACTCAACTGGGGAAGAAATGAACTTCAACACAGGAGTAACAGAAGTATATTATCCTTTAATGGTTACTAGGTGAGGAGATAACATAGTCTAACAGAGAGGACATCCGTTACCGGTTAGGGTAAACATATCAAGGATGACTCGCTGAGGGCAACATGAGGTGTATCCATTACCAGTTATTGGGTAAGAATAACCTGTTGGAGAAAAGTCAAATATGATTTACAACTACCGACTACTGGGCAGAAGACCGAAGAGAGAGAATACCTGTCACTGGTTAAAATGAACATATCAAGGATAAACTTAAAGGGAAGAATATCCGTCATCGGTTAAGATGAACATATCAAGGATAGACTCCGAGGGGAGAAATAGGAATTACATATATCAATCACTGGATAGAATACTGAAAAGAGAATATTCGTCATCGGTTAGGATGAACATATCAAGGATAGACTCCGCAAGGGAAAGTAAGATTTACAACTATCGGTTACTAGGCAGAAGACCGCAAAGAGGAGGAAACCCGTCATCGGTTAGGATGAACATATCAAGGATTAACCCTCTAGGGAATGAAATAGGGATTACAACTACCTTTTTACTGGGTAGAAAACCAAAAAGGGGATAATATCCGTCATCGGTTAAGATGAACAAATCAAGGATAGACTACCTGGGGAAACGTAGAACGAATCTGCTGGGAAAATAAGAAGAAGTAGATTACTATTATCGGGTATTGGGCAAGAGTAAGGTACTCGCAAATCGAGAAGGATATTACCAGTTACTGGGTAATAGACTTTCAGGGGACCAAAAACATCTGTCTAGATAAGAGCTAGAAAGAAACGGTCAATCAAAGACTCGACCCAGTGAGGATATAACTCAAGGGGAATGGTTCCATCCAGATAATCAACTGGGGAGGAAGATGAAATAATAATCATCCACGAGGAAATAACTCAGTGGAGAATGAGGTAGGTTAAATTCTTTCTGCTTAAAGGGCTGACACTCTATAATTGAGGGAGGACAGACACACCAAATCTGCACGGGGAAAGGATATCACCATAGCAAGTGATCATAAAAATAATGAATCACAAAGTGAAATAATAATGCAATAATGAAATCTATGAATGTATATGTATATGTATATGTATATGTATATGTATATGATTGATGATTATGCTGACAAAAAAAAATCACGAAGGATACAAATGTCAACAGTACGAATCATCGATATAATACTCGACTAATCTCGACAAGACGAAGTCATCAACTGGAGAAAAAGAGTTGGGGATTCACATAAACCATTCATCTCAAAGGCTTGACCCTGGCTGGGGAAAGCAAGAGGATATGCTAAGGATTCTAACCATCAACCCTACGGGAAATTTCAGGTCAACACCATACCAAATGGGAGACAACCTTGTAGAGGATCAAAAATACTGCTCAAGAATCATTGCTGACGGGGAAAAGGGATAACTCCATTGGCAATCTGAGGGGAAATAGAAATCCGCACTGAATCCATGCAAACCGTTGAGAATACGCGCCTACAAATCAGTTGCGGAAGTGATCATAAAACTCAGCTGGGGAAATGATCTCAAACTTAGATGGGGAAACCAACTAACTGAGCTAACTTCTTGGGGAAGACCAACAATGCTTCGCATTTTAGGACTTACATGTTTTCAAACTGCTGTTGATATTCCTTAATGAAAATCGATTGCTCTTTTTAAAGTAATTGCTTTTATTATTTTAAGAAATATGATTTTGATTGATTTTTTAAATTCAATTTCAAAATAATCATCATAAAATTTAATTTAATTTGGCTGGAAGATAAATAAGAGTAGAAATAAGTGGATAAAAGCTCAACTTTATTTAATAGAATGGTAGCCTGTAAATGACAAGACTCCATAGATCTTTACAAAAGTTGAAAAATGGTAATTTACATGGAAAGGGGCTACATTGAATACAATGATCACTAATCCTTCTACCATCTTCAATACCAACTGTGTTCTTGGCTTAGGTTGAGGATGACGAATCAGAGTTGACTGACTTGTTCAAGAATGTCTTCAAGACTGAAGATCAACCGAATGTAGTTACTTGCCATAATCCCTAATTTTTGCATAAATTGCCCCAAGGTGGGGTACTCAATCTATCGGGATAAATTTTTTCTATTTTAGGTCTCTAATTTTTTCCTGGATCGCCCTTTTGGATTTTCAATCCACCGAGACACTCATTTTTGTCGAAGACGCCTTTTTGGGTTTTCAACTTAGCGAGTTGTTCTTTTCTTTTTAGGCGAAGTATTTCTTGACTGCATCGACATTCACAAGACGAGTGAACTCTTCACCATCCGTAGTTGTAAGAATCAAAGCACCGCCTGAAAAGGCTCTCTTGACAACATATGGGCCTTCATAATTAGGATCCATTTTCCCCTAGCATATGGTTTAAAAGATAGAATCTTCTTGAGCACAAGGTCACCTTCTCTGAATACACGAGGCCTGACCTTCTTATCAAAAGCTTTCTTCATTCTCTGCTGGTACAACTGACCATGACACATGGCAATCAACCTTTTCTCTTCAATCAAATTCAGCTGGTCATATATGGTCTAACACCATTTAGCCTCAGTCAACTTGGCTTCCATCAAAACACATAATGATGGGATCTCAACCTCTACAGGGATCACATCTTCCATACCATAAACAAGTGAAAAATGGGTTGCCCCTGTTAAAGTGAGGACGGATGTACGATACCCATGCAAAGCAAATGGGAGCATCTCATGCCAATCTTTATATGTCACAACCATCTTCTGAATGATCTTCTTGATGTTCTTATTTGTAGCTTCAACAACCCCATTCATCTTAGGTCTGTAGGGAGAAGAATTATGATGTTCAATTTTGAAGTCTTTGCAAAGAGCTTCCACCATATTATTGTTCAAGTGAGACCCATTATCAGTAATGATCTTACTTGGCACACCATACCGATATATAATCTGATTCTTAATAAACCTTCCAACAACTCGATTGGTTACATTCGTATACGATGCCGCTTTAACCCACTTTGTAAAGTAGTCAGTAGCCACCAGAATGAAACGATGTTCATTCGAAGCTTTAGGCTCAATCATGCCAATCATATCAATTCCCCACATGGAGAACAGACATGAAGAGGAAATAACATTCAACAGTGTCAGAGGAACATGAATCTTATCTGCGTATATTTGACATTTCTTCACAAACTTGCAACAGTCAGATTCCATTGTCAGCCAATAGTAACCTACTCTAAACATCTTCTTAGCCATAACATGTCCATTGGAGTGAGTACCAAAGGAACCTTCATGGACTTCAGTCATCAATAAGTCTGCTTCGTGTCTATCCATACATATGAGCAGAACCATATCGAAGTTTCTCTTATAAAGCACATCACCATTCAGGTAGAAGTTGCTAGCTAATCTTCTCAAAGTCTTCTTATCTTTCAAAGATGCCCCAAACTGGTAAATCTGACTTTGGAGAAAACACTTGATGTCATAATACCACAATTTTTCGTCTTTGACTTCTTCAACAGCAAATACATGAGCTGGCCTATCAAGACGCATCACAGTCAAATTAGGAACTTCATTCCAAAATTTCATCAGAATCACTAAAGCCAATGTTGCAAGAGCATCTTCCATCCGGTTTTCATCTCGAGGGATATGATGAAATTCAACCTTTGTAAAGAAAGTTGAAATCCCCCTCGCATAATCTCTATATGGTACCAAACCGGGTTGATTCGTCTCCCATTCACCTTTGATTTGATTCACAACCAAAGCTGAATCTCCATAGACGTCTAAATAATTGATTCTGAGATCAATGGCCTCTTCAAGCCCCCATAATGCAAGCTTCATACTCAGCATATTATTTGTACACTTGAAAGTCAATCTAGATATAAACGGAAAATGAGTGCCTTGAGGAGTAATAATCACTGCCACAATGCCATTACGATACTGATTAACAACTCCATCAAATACCATGTCCCAATTGGAACCAGGTTCTGGCCCTTATTCAAGCAATGGTTCATCACAATCTTTCATTTTCAAGTACAAGATCTCTTCATCGGGAAAGTCATACTGTATTGACTGGTAATCTTCAATTGGTTTGTGAGCCAAATGGTCAGCCAAGACACTACCTTTCATAGCTTTTTGAGATCGGTATTCAATATCAAACTCGGATAACAACATCTGCCAACAGGAAATCCTCCCAGTTTAAGCAGGCTTCTCAAAAATATACTTGATTGGATCCATTTTGGATATCAACCAAGTAGTATGACTCAACATATACTGGCGCAGACGCTTAGCAGCCCAAGCCACTGCACAACAAGTTTTTTCAAGCATAGAATACTGAGTTTCACAGTCAGTGAATTTCTTAATGAGGTGGTAAATTGCACATTCTTTCTTTCCAGTTTCGTCTTGCTGACCAGAATACAACCCGTACTTTCATCAAGCATAGTCAAATACATTATCAATGCTCTTCCTTCAACAGGTGGAGAGAGAATCGATGGCTCAAGCAGATATTATTTGATAATGTCAAAAGATTTCTGACAATCCTCGGTCCAATCACAAGACCGATCTTTTCGAAGAATCTTGAATATAGGTGCACATGTGGAAGTCATATGCAAAATGAATCTTGAGATATAATTTAAGCGGCC
Source organism: Lathyrus oleraceus (assembly GCF_024323335.1). Classification (NCBI taxonomy): domain Eukaryota; kingdom Viridiplantae; phylum Streptophyta; class Magnoliopsida; order Fabales; family Fabaceae; genus Lathyrus; species Lathyrus oleraceus. The sequence goes on from NC_066585.1 coordinate 108,077,728, forward strand.
GAGAAAACCTCTGACATGCTTCTCATTTTTGGGTGCAAACATCTCTTGTATTGCTTCGACCTTGGCAGGATCAACTTCAATACCCTTCTTGCTGACAATAAAGCCCAATAACTTACCAGAACGAACACCAAATGTACACTTATTAGGATTCAAGCGGAGTTTGTACTTCCTCAAATGCTGGAATAGCTTCAACAAATGTTCAACATGCTCTTCTTCATCACTTGATTTGGCAATCATATCATCAACATAAACTTCGATCTCTTTATGCATCATATCATGAAAAAGAGTGGTCATTACTCTCTGATATGTTGCACCATCATTCTTTAAACTGAAAGGCATCACTCTATAATAGAATGTTCCACAGGGTGTAATGAATGTGGTCTTTTCCATATTCTCGGGTGCCATCTTGATCTGATTGTAACCGGAAAATCCATCCATAAAGGAAAAGACTTTGAATTTAGCTGTATTATCTACCAACATATCAATGTATGGTAGAGGGAAATCATATTTCGGACTATCTTTATTTAAATCTCTATAATCAACACACATACGGACTTTTCCATCCTTCTTAGGAACAGGCACAATATTGGCCATCCATTGCAGATACTCAGCTGTGACAAGGAAACCATCATCAATCTGCTTTTGCACTTCTTCTTTGATCTTTACTGCCATATCAGGATGAGTCCTCCTCAACTTCTGCTTGATTGGCGGACATTCTGGCTTCAATGGCAATCTATTCTCTACAATCTCAGAATCCATACCAGGCATGTGTTGATAGAACTAAGCAAACACATATGAATACTCTCGGAGAAGATCAATCAACCCCTTTTTAACCTCTGGATACAACTGAGACCCAATCTTGACTTCCTTCACATCATCTTCGGAACCCAAGTTGACTAGATGAATCTGTTCTTCGAATGGCTGAATGGATTTTTCTTCATGCTCAAGTAGACGAGATAGTTCATCAGACACTTTTTCATCAGTCTCTTCCTCGGCCTCAAACACAGGGAAATCAAAGTTTGGAGAGGGAGTAGGATCATTGTATTCAATGGGTTTAAAAACCAACCTGCATAATGATTAGATATTTTGCTTTTAGAGAAGTGAATTATGACCAAATATTATGCAGATGGACAATTATTATTTGTGTATGTTTTTTGTGATTACCATTTTCAGAAAAGCAAAAAGTAAAAATAAAACATCATAGATGTGGATGAATAGAATTGCATTTTATTGAAGATAATTAGAAAATGCCCAACAATGTTCACTTCTCCCTTAGGCATAGGAGAAGGATTTTTCTTAAAACAAATGAAAAATCAAATTACTTAGAACGATGGACAATAACAGGAACATCAACAACAACCCAATTGTTGCAAGTCTTGCCATGCGTCACAAAGTTGGCGCAATCTTCATCTTCATCGCCTTCGATCACAGCAGCTGAGTGTTGTTCATTACTGTAGCGGGGTATTCGTTAGCATTAGAGATATTGACTAAATCTAAGGCAAACCATACAAGTCGAGTCGCCACCGCACTTCTATTTATCCAAAGGAATGGTTAGAAAGCGAACAAAAACCTAAAAGTTTTATCGAATCAAAAACTAGTAAAAATGTCAGAGATCGGGGTAAGGGGGTTGGTTATGCAATGGGAAGGTTTTAAGAACCCAAAATATCCTAGGTACTCCTAGGGAGCCCTTTTCACATTTGTTGTAAGGTTGGTATTTTGTGAAAATTTATTTGTGCAAACATGATTGAAGAGATGAGAAGAGAATATACAAATTATTTACATTTTGTGTTTGGATGGATAAACCCATTGCCTACGTACCATCTTAAAAAAGATTAGGATCAAAACCTCGTAGTTCGGGGTAAAAATCTCAAAATGAATTGGTGAATTGATTGGTCCAAAAGCCTTAAGGTCTTTTGTTATCCAAGGGAGAAAACTCAACCTAAAACCACAAATCCACCATGTGAGGATAGCTTCAACATGCTAGTGAGGGGTTAACCCTATAATAAGCATGGAAGACTCATTGTCCATCACTAAGGATATAGGTGAGTATTACATCTACCTCAAGGATAACTCAAACCTAATAGCTAAAGGTTGTGAAAAATTTGATTAAGGAAGTGGCCATTGAAACCACAAAAAGAACATTTGAGTGGGTTATATTTACCAATGAAAAGTATATACAAAATATGGTCAAAGTTGACTTAGAAGTTCAATTCAAAATAAGTGTTATGAAAAGAAAGTTTGAAAATCCAAAGCATAAGGCTTAGGTTTCTAATGTTTGAAAAGAAGTGTTAAATGTTTGCACAAAAGGTTTTGGCTTGGGTTAGAGTGGAGGGAAGAAGAAGAATGGCTAAAGTCCTAATCATACAAGAGATAAGGGATAAGAAACAAGACCACAAATGGAGTTCCTCTCTTGAGATCATATTGATGATCCAAGTAGCTCCCATCCTTTGGAATATGCAAGCATAATAATAGTAAGCTCAAGCAATCAACACAATCAAATAAGCTTCTTAGAAGATCCTCAATGTATCTTGTATCTTTCACTTTGGATGAACATGGCAATGGTTCTTCAATTTGAGCTCTCATAGAATTCCCTAGCACAAAAACACACACATCAAAAGCTCCATGAAATAAATCAAGAATGGACAAGAGTGACTTTAGAGGTTTGATCCTTCTAGTCCATCTTCAACATTAAGGTCTTTTTACTCCAATTTGCATAGGGAAAGTCCTAGAAACTAAGTCCATTTTTCCATTTCTTTGCATTTGGTCCACAATAATCAAAACAAAACACAAGCACAATAATATATACACAATTATGTGCTCAAGTGAGCAAAAGGCAAATTGCTTTAACATAAACATGTGCTCAAGTGAGCAAAGGGGGAAAAGCAAATGAATAATATGTACAAGAATAGTAAATTGCATACATGTAAAGAGCAAGAAATAAATGTTAATGGTTAATTGTTAGTGTTAGTAGTTAGTGTGCCATAAGGCAAATTTAGCGCTATGTTAAGCAATCGTAGTTGGACTTATGTAGAAGTCACAACTATCTGAGGTCGGTCAATAATAATGTAGGCAACAACACAAGTTAGAGGTCTTGATTAGTGAATCAAACTCCAACAACTTGCCATGCCAAAAAGAAGATGAGAAATGATCTTGTATTGATTTAGGTCCTTTGCATGATTTAGAAAGCAATCTATCCTTAATGCAAAGCCATTCACTTGATCCATGATCAAGATGAATTAGATTTGAATCAAGGAAGATTAAACCTCCCTACTCAATGCTAACCACCAATCTTTAACTCACACTACGTCAAAAACTGGAATAGACAGCGCACCTTAGAGTGCGCTTTATTAAAAAAGCGCACTCTAAAGTGAAGAGAAAAAATAAGAAGCGAACAACTGGAATAGACAGCGCACTTTAGAGGGCGCTTTTGTAACAAAGCACCCTCTAAAGTGAAGCGAAAAAATAATGAGGAAATGGAGGGACACCAATAGAGGGCGCGTTTATGAAAGCGCCCTCTAAGGGTACCCTTAGAGGGCGCTTTTAAAAAAGCGCTCTCTAAGTCCATGTACATTTCCAGTTTATAAGGCGCTTTTGGAAAGCCTTAGAGAGCGCTTTTAGAAGCGCCCTCTTAGGCCCCCTTTAGAGGGCGCTTTTTTTACACAAGCGCCCTCTAAGGTCCCCTTTAGTAAACATTAAAATTATAACATATACTGCATGTCTCTTTATTTTCCCTCGCTATATGCTATTTCGTTTACGTAACTGGGTTTTCTCTCTACTGCAATTACTCTCTACTGCAATTACTCTCGTCCTTCGTTCGTTCTCCCTCCCTCACCGTCGTCGTCGCCGTCGCCTTTTTCTGCTGCTGCGTTCACGTTCACTGAGTTATCTGCGTCCACCATCGCTGTTCACTTTCTTCTCCATCGTTACCATCACCTTGAAGGTATTTCTCTCAATAGTTTGTATTTTCAGGTGTTTTATTAGGGCATTTTCTAAACTGAGTTTTACATTTTGTGCATTATGTTGATTAATGTTGTTTAGGGCAAACGAGCACTATATGGTGTTCATGAGCACCTTGTTGAAAATCATTTTTTGTTATTTTTTTGTGTATGGTTTTGATCACTGAATGTTGTATGTTGTATGGTTATGTAAGGTTTTTTATTTCTGATTGAAAACTGATGTCATTTGGAGTGTGTTTGAGCTTGTGCTTGGAAGTTTGATGATTATGGATGCAAGTTTGTTCATGTTTCAAACACCATAAGTTTGCATTGGTCTTTTGTATGCAGTAGGTGTGTGTGAGTTTGTATTCAATAATGATGAAAAAAAGAGAGAGTTTAGATTGTTGTAACATGAGAGAAATGGAAGGTATATGAATGTGTTTTTTGTGTAGCTTCACGAATATGGTCATTGTCTTACTTGGGTCTTATTGAATCATTTCTATATTACAGATAAAATGGCTAGTAACCAAGACGATACCCATGACGCGAGTGGATCACGTAACAATGTTGAAAATGAAATCAAACGAGGATTGACTGTTATGAAGTCAATCATTCGTGCAAGAGACAAGGGTGAAAAATTCGAAGTACATTGGAGTGCTGAAGACCAACTAATTGAGCCTAACGGTTCAATGTTGGCAAGTTACATTGGTTTCCTTGTTCGACAACATATTCCGATTACATGTGATAATTGGAGAAGTCCGGAATTGAAGGTTGGCAAAGAAAAAATATGGTCCGAGATACAGGTACTTACCATATATTGTTATATATTTTTTTTGTTGACTATTTGTTGACCATATATTGTTATAATATTACTTATAATAACACACTCCATGTGTATGTTTTTTAGAGATCCTTTCACATCGATGAAAGCCGGCAAAAATATTGTATTCAATTTGCCGGAAAAAGACTCCGAGGATTTCGATCCTTTTTGTCCAACAAATTTCTCAAGGATGAGGAAGGAAAATTTGTTGAAGCAGAACGGCCAATGAAGTATGCGGAGATTATTTCAGCCGAAGAATGGGATAACTTTGTCGCCAAACGAAGAAACGAAAAATTCCATGTAATGTCTATTAATTATGGTATTATACAATTGTTAAGTTACTTGGTTCTGATATGCCTTAAACTTTTTTATTCAGGAAGTAAGCGACAAAAATCGGAAAAGGGCATCAAAACCCGCGTATCCGTACAAAAAAGGGCGTACGGGATATGCACGGTTACAACAAAGAATTGTGAGTATATTCAAATGCTATGAGCTTATACATTGTCACAATATGTTATAATTGATGATCTTATAATCTGATTCAATGTGTAGCTAGCCGAGGAGAAAAGTGACGCAACATCTCTTCCGGAGCACGTATTGTGGAAGGCTGCTCGGGTTGGGAAGGATGGGGTTGTCGTTGAAGCGGTTCAAAATGTTTATGACGAATGTGTAAGTATATATAACATTATTTCTTTAATTATATCGAAAATTGTGTTAGACATATAATTCATTTTTAATCTCCTCTAATAATATTTCAGGAGACTTTATCCCAAACCTTACCTTCAACCGAGGTCCAGGATTGCAGGAGCCTACTTAGTCGAGTACTAAATGTTCCTGAGTATTCCGGTCGTGTGAGGGGTAAGGGTTTTGGTGTGACTCCGTCGTCATTTTATAAAAAACCAAAAACAAAAAATCCTACCAACAAAGAGGTGATGGAGACCTTGGCGGAGTTAAGGGCACAAGTACTCGAACTGCAAAAGGAGAATGCAAGGTATAGAGAGGAAAGGCGCGGTTCCGAGGCAAAAGATACTAGTGACCGAGCTAGTATCAATTGTCATCCGAAATTTTCCGAGGTAATTATATATGTTATTATGAAATTAAAATAGCACTTTTTTACTTGACACATATACACGTTAACAATAACATATTTATTATTGGTTTAGGGCATTACACCTTGTCAGCTGTATCTATCGTCACCAACTTATCGCATAGTTGGCAAGGGAAAAGTGCACAACACTTCGGGTGAATTACTTCACCATAATCCCGTCCCGGTGGGATATATGAAAGTTTCGGTTGACCTTGTATTAGATACGGACGCGCTTCTACCATTACCTGACGTTATTTCAGAGACAACGTTGATGCGAGATGCAGTCGGATCCTTTGTTGGATGACCGTCAGATCTAATTTTCCCAGATGCCGAGGTATATATGTTCTAAATGATTATGAATATTTAGTATTCACATTTCAATTCAGCTACAATTATGATATTTAATCAATCCTTATTACATGGTAATGTTAGACTCCTACAAGACCCACACATAAAGCTGGTAAAGGGATTTCAAGACGCATCGAGTCGGTTGCATCTCAAAAAGAGGTACAAATATATATATACCCATTGAATTATATAGGCAACGATTCTGTTGCATCACAAAAAGTCATGATTTAATTTATATGAATTTTTAGGTTCCCGGTCGAATGTTGAAAAAAGCTGGTAAGGATATTCCAACGAAGTCCGGGACAAAAACAAATCCTAAATCTCAAAAAGAGGTACAAATATATATACCCATTGAATTATATACACAACGATTCTGTTGCATCACAAAAAGTCATGATTTAATTTATATTTTTAGGTTCCCGGTCAAATGTTGGACAAAGCTAGTAAGGAAATTCCAACGACGTCCGGGACAAAATCTCAAATTATGATGCGTCTTGAGAAAATGGTGGAAGAGTCAAATATTATGCACGGCGCCATCCGTAGTGTAGATATGGATGAAGGTGTTTTCGGAATTGCTCATTCCGAATTAATTGCAAAGGAGGACATGCAACAACTTTTTGAACACGAAGAATTGGGCATCGCTGTCATTCATACATACATATGGTACTCCGATCAATCTATTATTTACTTAGTTGAACAATTTATTTACACATTTCAATGAGTAGTCTAATGTTTATTATGTTTCTATTTAAGGTATATGTATGACACATTGATGCGGGGAACTGAATTGTGTAACCGATTCAATTTTATTGCTGCTTCCCGTATCAACACAACGTTTATAACGAAAAATCCAACATCCGTAATGAATGAACTAGTCGATAGATTCATGGTGGCCGGCGATAATACTACACCCAGTTTGTATTTTTTACCATTTAATTCTGGCAACGGGTTAGATTTTCTTTCTAATAATTTCATTTTAATCTATGTATATCTTTTACATAGAAAATTTTCATGCATCTAAATTTTTGTTTTATTTTACAGTGGTCACTGGGTGTTGGTTGCTATGGATCTTTCGAGACTAATGGTGTATTATCTCGATTCGTTACCGGGTGATTGGAGTAAATATCCGAGTATGAAGAAGACGGTTGACGCGTAAGTGAAATTCCCCTAAATATTCGTGTGTATTTGTATATTTAATTATGTCTGTCAGATTGATCTCAATATACGTTTTTATTTTGTTAGGGCAATACTAAAATTTAGATCGAAAAAGAATTATCGTAATAGGAAGGACATTACCTGGGTCAGAGTTCAGGTATATATTAAGTTTCTTATTTTTGCTTATAATAGTGTTTGTTTTTTGCTTATAATAGTGTTTGTAAGAAATTAACTATATATATATATATATATATATATATATATATATATATATATTGTTTGTTTTTCTGTGTAGTGTCCTCAGCAAAACAATGCGATCGATTGCGGATTTTTTGTATTGAGATTTATGAGAGATATCATTGCGTTGAATCGTATAGACATCCCAAAAATGGTATGGAATAATAACTTAGGGTTTATTTTAATATTATCGGATATTTCATCTAATTTGTTACTAAATCATGAATATGTTTTATTCTCTTAATTGTAGTACTTTGACGAATACAAATCTTACTCAAGAGCTCATTTGGATGAAATGAAGGATGAATTGTGTCAATTCATTATTGATCATAGAATCATATAGGTTGTAGTTGTTGTACATATATGTATGGAATGTTGTTGTACATGCATGAATATCAATATATTAATGTTGTATATATGGAGGATTAATGTTGTATATAAATGGATTCATGTTGTATATATCAATGGATTAATGGTGTATAACATTGGATTAAAGGATGAAATCAATATGAATTTTACACTTTTGCAGCATGCGAACAGGTTCCCAATTAAATACCCACTGTTTTTTAAACAAATTTTTTTAAAATAACTAACACTTTAGAGGGCGCTTTCTGTAGGAAGCGCCCTCTAAACACTTTACATTGACAACTTTAGAGGGCGCTTTGTCCATAAAGCGCCCTCTAAGGTGACCCTTTATGGACCACTCCAGAGGGCGCTTTTTTCTGAAAGCGCACTATAATGTGGCCCTTAAAGGGCCACTTTAGAGAGCGCTTTCTCCAGGAAAACAAAGCGCTGTCTTTACCTATGCCAGCGCCACTTTAGAGGGCGCTTAAAAGCGCTGTTATAAGCCAAAATAAGTGCCCTCTTTTCCCTTATTTGACGTAGTGTCATTGATCAAAAAAGAAACAGAAGAAGAAGAAGAAGAATATTAAAGTGCATTAAATGAAATGGAATGTACTAATCAACAAATGTTGACCAAAGATAGGGAAGATCAAGGTCAAACAATTGAAAACAGAAGCAAAAAGAAGATTAGAAGTCAAGAAATAAACAAAATATTTTTTGGCATTTTTAATATTTAAAATAAAACTTGAATTAAAATATTAAAGAAAGGTCAAACTTCAAACTCACTTCAAATCAACTTTGGAAAGTCCAAGTGAATTATCCCAAGTTCAACAAGGACAAACAAAGTTTGACAAAAAATTTCAGCATTTTTAAAAGTCAGAAACTATTTTTAATCAATTAAAAATGCATAAAAATAACCTAATTGAACTAAAATCTCAAATAAATCTCAAATCAATTAATAAATTGATTGAGAATATTTTTCATAGATCCATCATCATTCAAAGAGGTTGAGAAAATATTTTTGTATTTTTTGAATATCAAAAACTATTTAAAATGAATTAAAAATGACCATAAAAGAGAAAATTATTAAAAAATAGCAAATGATAAAATAAAAAATATTAAAAACCATTTTTAGAAACTAGAAATTAAAAGAGAAATAATGCAATTGGTCCCATAATTTTTGGACCAATAATAAGAGAGATATGGATTTTAGAAAATGAAATGGAATTAAAAAATAAAATGGAAATAAAAATCAGAATTAAAATAATGGAAAAGCGTGGACCATTGGATCTGAGCTCATTAATTGAACTGGCAGATCAAAGAGCCCACACGCGCGCGCTCACCAAACACCACAGTCAATGAGTCACAGGTTGCATTAAAAAAAGTCATAAAAAGGGAAGGACCAGATTAGATCTGGAGATGAGATCTAATGGCTGTGGTTCAATCTGGAGACCAGACGGTGGCCAGCGCCACCGTCTTCTCCGGCCAACCTCCGGCCAAACCAGAAATTACAGAAGAACAAACATCAACCAAAATGCACGATCTAGGTACCGTTTGAAAGGTGGAGTAATGTACATCACTCCTATGCCACTCAACTCCACTCTAGATCCCTATTGAGAGAGAAATCAGAGATGGAACTTTGGTGGTGTTCAACTGAACTTGCTTGATTTCAAAAATTAAGAACACAATAATGATGCATCTATGCAGAGGACTTCAGACAACACAAAATCAAGGCAAATGGAGCAATATATGAGCTGTTTCAAAGCAAAATGCAGTTGAGCAAAACCTTTGAATTGTGAATAAATGAGTCACGATCTTTGATTCCTTTTGCAAATAGAAGCTTCTATGGATCAAAGTGAAGAAGGTTTAGGAACTATGGATCTTAAAAATCAATTAATGCAATTGAATTTCAGATCTGAAATTTTTGAAAGAAAGAGAAAAGTTCCTTTAGTGAGGGTGTGGATTCAATTCAGCAGAGGTTTAGGCGCCATTAGGTTGAAGAATTGTGAAGCTATGGCATGGTATTTATAGATGGACATGGCTGAATGCATGAGCTAACTCGTGTGCATGGGAGAAGAGGGCCTCCATGCATGGGCCTGTACAGGCGCATGGAGGGCCCAAGTCTGAATGGAATTGAATGCTATACATCACCAAATATGAATTGGACGTGCAGAAATGATATCACCAGCTCATGCAATGTGTTTGAAATGAATTTCACAAAATGCACTATAATGTTCTCCTCTTCGAAAATGGTATTTCCAAAACCAAAACATAGGCTTATGGGTAATGGTTGGAAAGCTTGTTGCATAAGGAACAAATGTCATGTTGATCAAAACTTCATTTGGGCCTTGGAAATTAATGAAATTTGAGCTTGAAGTGGAGGGTGCAAAACATGCATATGTGAAATTTCCAAATTTGGCCAATGTTCAAGTTCCTCTGTCTCAATGATGAAAGCTCCAAATGATAAAATCTTCAACATGAAAGTTGTATGTCGTTTCAAGACAATCAATTTGGACTTACATTTTGCATAATTTGGATTCTTGATGAAGAAGTTATGGGCACTTGAAGTTGGACTTTTTCACATTTCAATGCATATGGCCCAAAGTGACCTATAATGTTTTGCATTATCACATGTATTTATTTTGAGATTTTGCAATTTTTCTCAACATATAATTTTAAGTAGACACAATAATATTTCCAATTCATTAAGTCTAACCTCAAAATCATGAAAAATGAATGAGTTATGTTCTTGGGAAGTTGACCCAAAATTAGGGTTTCAGTTAAAATAACCTATAATGTCTTAGAATGGATGATGACCTTCCAAGCTTCAAATAAATTTTTGATGAACATGAAAGTTGTTCATATTGTTTTTAAGAACATGTTTTCTCTTGGGGTCATCTCCATTTGACCAACACATAAAAAGTTAGGTCTCAGTGTATTTCAAAATAGTCAGATGAATTGACTGATCAACTTCTCAAGTCCAAATCTCATATCTTGATGGATTGATGATTGAGGAAACTCAAATAAGTTCAAATATGTGAGAAATTATGAATTAAAGAACTTCCCTTGATTGTATTTGACCATGGGCTGAGGTTGCTTCATGAGCAAGGCACAATTGATGAACAGATGAATTAGGGTTTCCTTGGGAAACAAGCCTCAAACCCCTTGACTTGCTTTGATCAAAATGATGAATTGAGATACTTGGGAGGAATATTTGATGGATGAGATCTTTGGGAACCATTACCATGCTTGCTTTCATCTTCTCTTGACCATGTCTTTGCACATAGGATCACCTAGAAGCCTTTTAGACCTTGTGATTGCTCAAACTACAAACAAAAGAGATTAGTGACATATTTTTGTGCTTTTGAGTTAATAATAATAATGAGAAAAGAAATAATATACAATTCAAGCATACTTGGTGATCTCAAACCACTCACAAGAGATCCCACCCAAAGGCAAAGGGAACCAAGATGCTTATGATCCTTGAGGCTATCCAAATGAAATGTTACGATGCCATGAGGGATCTTGGGGCCAAAATTAGGGTATTACAGATGCCCCTATTTAAGGTCATTCTAGCCGGAGAAGTGAAGGTAAAAATCTTCGTCTCAGCGAGGTAGAATGGGCTTAAATAATAACAAAGAGACGAAATTTGGTCCCTAAGAGACCTTATGATGCAAATGTATGTATGAAAAAAGTAATACTCTATGGAGATATGTGTCCATAAAGAAGAAAATAAATTCGGAGAAACTGATAATCCATATGAGAAATTCAGTCCATGGGACAGAGACTTTGGGACTCTTATGGGGATAGAAAAGGAGATAAATTGCGTGAGCAGGTCACGCCTTAGAACTTGCTGAGACATGAGAGATTCCCTGAAAATAAATCAATGGAAGGACTCGAGCTGACTCAAAGATGCATGTATTAGGGAATATGCCAATACAGTAAAATTATCCATAAAGGATACCTCGGATAAAAATCCGGACTCAGGTTGGGAGAATCCACTAAGGGACTTCGCTGGGGAAAAACCACAAAGAACCCTGATGGGGCAATGTCCAAAGAGAAACTCAGCTGAGGAAACAACAAAATGAGGTATTATCGGTTACTGGGTAATAAGCTCAAAGAGACATATGATCCGAACACCGGTATAAGGGTGAGAGGTATCAACATGCTCTGGGAGAATGAATATCTAAGACCGGTATAAGGGTGAGAGATATCAAACGTCCAAAATCATCTGAGGAAAACCTAAAAATGGTATATCTCGACTCAGGAAAATCTGACTCCACAGGGGGACAAAAAGTCATAATACGGAGCAGAGAGGAAGGAACACCAGGGATGCCGGTTACTGGGCATATAATAGGTGACCAACCAAGGCGTGAATTGGGGAATATTTCCAAGACACTCATCATCCAAAAGAGGGCTGAAAAGCAAACTCGATTACAGGATGGGCATTCGATTCCACAAACGGGGATACGAATCTTACTCAACTGGGGGAGGGCAAAAGACTTCGACCAAAGAGTGCATGAGATATATTATCTATTACCGTCAGAACGTAGATAACATACTCGCATGGAAGATTATCCACAACCAGTTACTGGTTTAATAAAGGATAAATCGACCGAAAGGAAAAGGCATCGGGATACCAAAGACTAGGTATAAAATGATGACCAATCAAAGGGAGAGACGATCATTGCTAACAAAAGGCAAATGAAAGATGACTCGCAGGGGATACATTGACAAAGGCAATGATCCGGGAGAGATATATCACCGGTTACTGGGAGATATACTCACAAGTGAAGGAATATCGATACCGAATACTGGATAAAGATAACCGACAAGGAGGGGATTACATCTACCAACTACTGGGTAGAAAACCACGGAAGGGTAACCGTCATCGGTTAGGATGAACAAAAAGGTTAACTCTGCAAGGGGATAAAATAGGGCTTACAACTACCGGTATAAGGGTAGAAAAACCACAGAAATAGGACTTATAACTACTTGTATGAGGGTAGAAGGCCAAAGACTCCGCCGGGGAAAAGATGGAAAATAGATGGTTACTGAGCAATCATTCATCTGAACTACAGGGAATTGCAGGAAAAACACGAGAAGCCAATCTAGGTACAAACTAGAGAGACACGATGAAACAAGACTCATCCCTATGAGGGTGTAACTCAGGGGAAACTTCATCCCAATATATGTGTTGGGAGGAAACAGAAACAACCATCATCCACGAGGACATAACTCAGTGGGGAATATGGAAGGAAGGATAAACACTTTCTGCTTATGGTGTTGACTCTATATGGAGAGATCAGACACAAACATCTGCTTGGGGAAACATATTACCAACTAGCAGGAGATAACAAATAAAGATATATGGAAAAGAATGCAACATGAATATCTGAATGTTAAAATTATATGCATATGCGTGGTTTATGTATGATGAATGCTGACAAACAGACATTTCTAACACAAACAGGTCCAACGAATGAACAAACATCCGGTACTACATCTCGAGAGAGAAAGCCAGGCCCAGGGGAGAACATCCAATCTGATGGGGACCAGGAAACAAGGATCTCTGCAGGAGAATGAACATCAGTCATTCTGGCTGGGGACGGGATCATCGCACAGATAAAATACGCCGCAAAAGCAACTTTGTTGGGGAAATTATCAAAGGGAATAATGGAACTCTATGGGGGACAACCACCAATCAGAAGCTTCCAAAGATCACCCAATACTGTACTATCAAATAGATCACATCTGCTGAGGAGGAAGAATCGCTACTCTGCTGAAGGAAAGAGGGATGAATACCTTTGCCAAACACTCTGCTCGGGAGAAAAACCACAAAAGGCTCCGGAGGAAGAGGATACCAGCATGACAGGAATATGAACAAATGCTTTACCCTGTTGGGAATCATACTATCTTCGGGAGAGCACTAAAGACATCCCCAATATCCTTTTTATCATTGTGAATGTTCACTTTGTTTAAAAACAAGTTATGAAATTTTGTTTATTTAAAACAACGATATTTCTCAATTAAAACATGCAAAACATTTGTTGAATAGAAACAAATAAGAGTGCAAATAATTGGATAAAGGCTCAAATTTATTTGATGGAATGGTAGTCTGCAAATGGCAAGACTCCATAGATCTTTACAAATTTGAAATTGGTGATATATATTGGAAAATGGCTACATTGAACATAATGACCATTCCTCCACCAACTCTGGATGCGATGTATTTGAAGTTTCAGTTGATGATGACTGAGCGAGAATCTCTGACAGATGACAGTCTGTAGAACAAAGTCTTGTCAGGATGCAGTTACTTGCCAAATCCCTAATTTTTGCCTAGATTTCTCCAGGATGAGGTACTCAATCTAGCGGGATACATATTCATTTTTTATGTCTCTAACTTTTGCCTGGATCGCCCTTTCGGGTTTTCAATCCACCGAGACGCTCATTTTTGCCTAAGCCGCCCTTTCGGGTTTTCAACTTAGCGAGCTATTCTATTTTTATTTTTAGGCGAAGTATTTCTTGACTGCATCTGAATTCACATGACGAGTGAAATCCTCCCCATCCATAGTTGTAAGCATCAAAGCACCGCCTGAAAAGGCTCTCTTAACAACATATGGACCTTCATAGTTTGGAGTCCACTTGCCCCTGGAATCGGGCGCGAAAGACAAAACTTTCTTGAGCACAAGATCACCCTCTCGGAACACACAAGGCTTGACCTTCTTATCAAAGGCTTTCTTCATCCTTTGCTGATATAACTGACCATGGCACATGGCAGTCAATCTCTTCTCTTCTATTAAATACAGTTGGTCATAACGACTTTGAACCCATTCAGCATCGATCAACTTGGCTTCCATCAAGACTCTCATTGATGGGATCTCCACCTCTATTGGGAGTACAACCTCCATGCCGTAAACAAGAGAGAAAGGGGTTGCCCCTGTTGAAGTGCGGACATATGTACGATATCCATGCAAAGCAAATGGCAGTATCTCATGCCAATCTTTGTAAGTAACAACCATCTTCTAGATAATCTTCTTGATATTCTTATTAGCGGCTTCAACATCCCCATTCATCTTGGGTCTGTAAGGAGAAGAATTATGATGTGCTATCTTGAACTCGCTACACAGCTCTTTCATTATCTTGTTGTTCAAGTTAGATCCATTGTCAGTAATGATCTTATCCGGCACACCATAACGGCATTAGAGTTGGTTCTTGATGAACTTCACCACCACCTCTCGGGTCACGTTTGCATATGACGCCGCTTCAACCCATTTGGTAAAGTAATCAATTGCTACGAGAATAAATCTGTGACCGTTGGACGCTTTCGGTTCTATCATGCCAATCATGTCAATTCCCCACATGGAGAAGGGCCATGGTGATGAAATCACATTCAGAAGTATCGGGGGAATATGAATCTTATACGCATAAATCTGACACTTATGGTATTTCTTCACATATTTGCAGCAATCAGACTCCATTGTCAGCCAATAGTAGCCTGCTCTCAACATCTTTCTAGCCATGGCATGTCCATTGAAATGAGTACCAAATGAACCCTCATGGACCTCAGTCATTAACAGGTCTGCTTCGCGTTTATCCACACATCTGAGCAGAACCATGTCAAAATTTCTCTTATAAAGCACATCGCCATTGAGGTAGAAACTGCCTGACAATCTCCTCAAAGTCTTTCTATCTTTGACAGATGCCCCAGGTGGGTAAATCTGGCTCTGTAGAAAGCACTTGATATCATAATACCAAGGCTTATCATCTTGCACCTCCTCTACTGCAAATACATGAGCTGGTCTGTCCAAGCGCATCACAGTGATATTGGGAACTTCATTCCAAAGTCTAACCACAATCATTGAAGCAAGCGTGGCAAGCGCATCTGCCATCCGATTCTCATCTCGAGGAATATGATGGAAGTCAACCTCAGTAAAGAATGTTGAAATCCTCCTCACATAATCTCTATATGGGATGAGGCAAGGCTGATTCGTCTCCCATTCACCCTTAATTTGCTTAACAACGAGGGCCGAGTCACCATAAACATCAAGATGTTTGATCCTAAGATCAATACATTCTTCCAATCCCATAATACCTGCCTCATACTCCGCCATATTATTCATGCATTTGAAAGTTAGCCTTGCTGTAAAAGGAAAATGTGTGCCCTGAGGAGTAATAATCACTGCCCCAATACCATTTCCATACTGATTTACAGCGCCATCAAACACCATGCTCTATCTGGAACCAGGCTCTGGCCCTTCATCGAGCGTAGGTTCATTGCAATCTTTCATTTTCAAATACAGAATCTCTTCATCTGGGAAGTCATACTGAACTGACTGATAATCCTCAATTGGTTGATGTGCCAAGTGGTCAGCCAAGATACTACCTTTTATCGCTTTCTGAGTTCGATATTCAATATCATACTCAGATAACAACATCTGCCAACGGGCAATCCTCCCAGTTAAAGCAGGCTTCTCAAAGATATACTTAATTGGATCCATTTTGGATATCAACCAAGTCGTATGATTCAATATATACTGGCGTAAGCGCTTAGCAGCCCAAGCCAAAGCACAACATGTTTTCTCAAGCATTGAGTATCGAGACTCACAATCAGTGAACTTCTTACTCAGGTAGTAAATAGCATATTCTTTCTTTCCTGACTCATCTTGCTGACCAAGAACACAACCCATTGAGTCTTCAAGAACTGTCAGATACATAATCAATAGTATCCCTTCCACAGGCGGAGACAAAATCGGTGGCTCGGACAGATACTCCTTAATACTGTCGAAGGCCTTTTGGTAATCCTCAGTCCAATCATGAGACTGATCTTTCCGAAGGAGCTTGAATATCGACTCACATGTGGCAGTCATGTGGGATATGAATATGGAAATATAATTCAAGCGGCCAAGAAAACCTCGGACTTGCTTCTCAGTTTTGGGCGCAGGCATCGCTTGTATTGCTTTGACCTTCACAGGATCAACCTCAATACCTTTTTCACTGACAATAAAGCCCAATAATTTGCTAGAACGGAATCCAAATGTACACTTGTTAGGATTCAGACGAAGCTTATACTTCCTCAAACGCTGAAAAAGCTTCAACAAGTGCTCTACATGTTCAACTTCCGTTCTAGACTTCGCAATCATATCATCAACATATACCTCGATCTCCTTGTGCATCATATCATGGAACAAGGTAGTCATAGCTCGTTGATACGTGGCTCCGGCGTTCTTCAAACCGAAGGGCATCACTCGATAACAGAATGTTCCCCAAGGTATGATGAATGTTGTCTTCTCCATATCCTCGGGTGCCATTTTGATCTGATTATATCCAGAAAATCTGTCCATAAATGAGAAGACATTGAATTTAGCTGTATTATCTACCAACATATCAATATGTGGTAGAGGGAAATCATCTTTCGGACTAGCTTTATTCAAGTCTCTATAGTCCACAGACATTCGGACTTTTCCATCTTTCTTAGGCACATGCACAATATTGGCCACCCATTGAGGATACGTAGAAGTCACCAGAAACCCCGCATCAATTTGCTTCTGAACTTCCTCTTTGATCTTCACTGCCATATCAGGATGAGTTCTTCTGAGCTTCTGCTTCACAGGCGCGTACTCAGGCTTTAAAGGCAGGAAATGTTGCACGATATCAGTATCCAGACCAGGCATGTCTTCATATGACCAGGCAAAGACGTCGACGTATTCTCGTAGCAACTCAATCAACCCCTTCTTAACAGACTCTTCCAGGAGTGCCCCAATCTTCACTTCTTGCACACAGTCTTCAGACCCCAAGTTGATTGTTTCCAGATTCTCAAGATGCGGCTGAATGATCTTTTCTTTATGATCAAGTATACGGGTAATCTCGTCAGGAATCTCTTCAACATCATCTTCTTCTGCCTCAAATACAGGGAACTCAAAGTTGGGAGATGGTGTTGGATCATTATGTTCAATGGGTTTGATCAACCTGCATAATGATTTTGGATATAAAAGAGATTTTAGAATTCAAACAAGGCAAATCATTATGCAGATGAAAAGATTGGTTTTATTCTATTTTTAGGTTTTATGTGATCACCAATTTCATGCAAAAGCGGAAAGGGAAAATAATTGGAAAAACAAACATTTAACATGAATTTATTGAATGAAAATATCATTATATTTATGTGCCAACAATGTCATCACTTCTCCTTTTGGCATGGGAGAAGGGTTTTCAAACACAATGAACATTACTTTGACTTATGGATAACTATTGGAATATCCACAGTGACCCAATTATTGCAGATCCCTCCAGGGATGATGAAGTTGCCAGAATCCTCTTCATCCTCTTCCAAAAAGGCAACAGCCTCTTCATCTCGACCGGTGTGGATAAATCATCCACTCTTGAACAACCCTTGCTTGTTGAAAACACCAGAAGAATAGCCTATGCCAGTCCGGGATTTGTTGTCCTCCAACTTAATCATTTGCCCCAATCCAGCAGTTGTACCATGCTCAATGGTCAACTTTGCATCTTTATAGGAAGCAAATGAAGAAGTTCCCTTCTTAATAGGTTCAGCAATAGATAAAGCTTGGAACAGAGTTCCAACTTCATCCTCAGCATCTATGTAAGAGAAGGAAGACAAATGGCTAACCATGAGAGCCTTCTCTCCCCCTACCACCACCAACTTCTTATTCTTTACAAACTTCAGTTTCTGGTGTATGGTAGATGTCACGGCGCCTGCCTCGTGAATCCATGGTCTGCCTAAGAGACAGCTATACGATGGGTGAATGTCCATAACCTGGAAGGTAATCTGGAAATCACTTGGTCCGATTTTGACTGGGAGATCAACCTCTCCAATCACAATTTTGCGAGACCCATTGAAAGCTTTCACAACTAGTCCACTCTGCCTCATGGGAGGCCCTTGATATGATAACTTTGCAAGAGTGGTCTTTGGCAACACATTCAACGATGATCCAGTGTCCACCAGCACATTGGACATGGCGTCATCTTTACAGCTCATGGAGATGTGTAATGCCAAGTTGTGGTCTCTTCCCTCCTCAAGGAGATCAGCATCACAAAAACTTAAATTGTTACAAGCGGTAATGTTTGCAACAATACTGTCGAATTGTTCAATTGTGACGTCGTGATCCACATACGCCACATCCAACACCTTCTGCAGAGCTTCTCGGTGTGGTTCCGAATTCATCAGCAAGGATAGTACAAAGATTTTGGATGGCGTCTGTAGAAGCTGATCTACAACGTTGTACTCACTTCTCTTGATGAGCCTCAACATCTCATCACAGTCTTCTTTCGCATTGCCACTCGGGCCAACAGAGACAGAAGTTTTCAACGTAGAAGCAGGTTTAGCAACAAGTGCCGGATTCGGTGCGTTCACAGCATTCCCAACTGGGCGTTCAGCATAATCAGCAGTATCATTCCTTCGAACATCAGCTTGCGGCTTCGGCGGGGCCGAGAAAACACGACCGCTGCGGGTCAGGCCGCTGCCGTCGGCAATATTAACAACAGATGAAAAGGGCAGGGGCACCTCTTTCCCATTTTCCAATGCTACAACATTGTAGCGATAGGGGACCGCCTTCTCGGAAGATTACGGTATAGGGCCAGTTGGCTTAATGATCAAAGCAGGAGAATCCTTCTGCTTGCTACCATTATACCTGATAATAACAGGCTCCGGGATCCGGAATATTGGAGAAATTACATTGACTTCATCAGCATCTTCGTCAACATTTCTGTTTTGAAGGATCTCAATGACTCCCTCATCCAGCATTTCCTGAACATCTTTGCGCACCTGGCGACAACCTCTTTGGTTAACAGAACAAACTCGGCATCTATCATGGTCATGCTCATAATGGCTGTAATCACACAACAATCTATGCATCCCGACCAGAGATTGTCGAATATGACTGACATATTTGACCTTGTACTTGCCAGGGCAGCCTTGGACCATGTTGACAGATTTCCCATGCTCGGGCAATGGGTTCTTCTTCACATTAGGACCTACGTCCTCGAAGCACAAAATGCCACATCTCACAAGGTCTTGAACCTTGGTCTTCAGTGGGTAGCAGTTTTCCACGTCGTGTCCGGGAGCACCGGAATGATAAACACAATGTAATTCTGGCTTATACCACCACTGGGGGTTGGTAGGTATAGCCGGTGGGTCTCGTGGTGTAATCAACTTCCTCTCTATCAAAGAGGGATATAACTCTACATACGTCATCGGAATAGGATCGAAGGTGACCCTCTTCCTCTCGTAGCTTGTGCTGACTTGATTACTGTTTCGAGGCTGGTAGGCCTGCTGTTGCGGACGGTGCTGTTGTTGTTGATATTGCGGATGTGGTTGTTGCTGATTATTGTTGTGATGCTGATACTATTGATTATCTCTGAAAACAGGTGCTATATGAGCCAGCTGGTGCCGATTACCGGCAGGACGCACGGTCTTCCTCCTCACAGAGGGTCTTCTTGGTTTCACATGGGAGGTCACAACATGTGCCTCACCATCTTTCTTCTTTCCAAACGTCCCATACCATTTGGTAGAAGAGCCTTCTTCTCTGGTCAGGCGCCCTTCCCTGACTCCTTCCTCCAGGCGCATCCCCATGTTCACCATCTCAGTGAAATCAGAGGGAGCGCTGGCAATCATCCGCTCATAATAAAAAGAACTCAAGGTCTTCAAAAAGATCTTGGTCATCTCTTTCTCTTCTAGCGGCGACACGATCTGTGCTGCTACCTCTCGCCACCTCTAGGCGTATTCTTTGAACGTTTCCTTGTCCTTCTAGGACATGACCCTCAATTGATCCCTATCGGGATCCATATCCATATTATATTTGTATTGCTTGATGAAGGCCTCGCCAAGGTCGTTGAAGGATCGAATGTTCGCACTATCCCCGCCCATGTACCAACGTAGGGCAGCACCGGACAAACTGTCCTGAAAGTAGTGGATGAGCAGTTGGTCGTTGTTGGTCTGAGTCAACATTTTTCTGGAATACATGACCAGGTGGCTGAGAGGACAAGTATTTCCCTTGTACTTTTCAAAGTCAGGGACCTTGAACTTCACAGGGATCTTCACATTAGGGACCAGACAGAGTTCAACAGCAGACTTGCCAAAAAGATCTTTTCCTCTAAGAGTCTTCAATTCCTTGTGGAGCTCAAGAAATTGATCATTCATAGCGTCCATCTTTTCATAGACATCTGGGACCTCAGACGGCTCAGAATGATAGATGGTGTCGTCTACTCTGGACATAGTATGCACGATAGGAGGAGGAACAACAAGGACCGGGCTAGATGCCGGCAGAGAAGAAAAAGTGGGTGCAGGACCCTCAGGCGTGAAGTTAGGAGGCATCCCCCACGGAAACCCGGCTGGCATGGCTGTTGGAGCGAAGTGTGCGCTGGCCGCAGGCACAGTTGAAGAGACAATCTCAGAAATGACCGTCCTCTGGGGAGGAGTTGAAGGTGTCGGAGATGATTGGCTCTGGGCAGCCATGAATGACTCCATCAGGGCAGTCAATCTGGCTACTTCCTCCTTCAGCTCGCGGTTCTCTTGTTCCAAATGATCCATCAGTCTTGCAGAGTTGGCTCGAGTGTAGTACCGGTGAGTCAGCTTGTCTTCAAAATAAATGAAGAACACAGAGTTAGACGATAGAACAAGAAGCCTGGAGCAAAACATGCTGATGCACATGATGCATGCAATGCATATGATTTAATTTTTATATCAGAGGAACTTTTAGAGTTCTATTTGCAAATATTAGAAATATTAAACATTTATCACATATGGAAATATCTCATCAATAATATCTGGAAAATATTTTTACACCAAAGAAGTACAGTCTTGGTAACCAAATACAAGAGGAAAGGAAGATGAACATCCTATGGAACCCTAGAAGCAATCATCTAAAGCTCTGGACACAGGAAGATAAGATGCACGAAGCCTCTTCACCTTTCTCTCATAGGCTGCCTCCATGTCTGCCTTCTCTTTGGCAAGTCGATCGTACTTCCTCTTCCAAAACTTGGAAGACTGAGGAAACGCTCAATAAGCGCATCTTTGTCCTTTGACTCAAGCTGCAACTCCTCATGCTTTCGACTCAAAGCATGGAAACGCTCTTCCCACATATCCTTCTCTTGCTTCATCTTGGAGAGTGCGTCTTCCAACTCCTCTACATCTTGGTTAGGGAGATTTAATGGCTCAACCACAACCATAGACATATGTCTCTCACAAGCATACGACATATTCAATTCCAGAGCTCTGTTCTTCACCAAAAGTAGTATAAGCTTCCAGAAGTACATAGTTGTACGGACCAAGCTCGGATCTTCCTTTCATATGTACATTATGCCAAGCATCTATCATCTTATGCTTCAAATGTTGGGGATCTTTACCCTCTAGAAAGAAAAGACCTTCTAAATGAGTGTTATTAGGTTTGTCTCTCAAGGGGAACCCAAGTTGACGACGAGCCAAAGCAGGGTTGTAGTTGATTCCTCCTTGTGTACCAATGAGAGGCACATTAGAGAATTCACCATAAATATCAATAATATCCAAGCTATTCAATGCATAATTATACCAAACAATATCATCATTAGTGAGAGACAAAAGTCTTTGAGACCACCGTAGACATTGCTTGTTCTCCACAAAAGTAGGTGTCTGAGGCAAGTGCGAAATAAACCACTTGTACAAAAAAGGAACACAACACACAATAGTTCCTCCACCTTTAGAACTCCTTAAATGCAAAGGGAAGTACATATCACCCAAAAAAGTTGGAACAAGATTCCCAATCAAGAAGATTCTAATAGCCTTAACATCAACAAAACCGTCAATGTTAGGGAACAAAGCCAAACCGTAGATGAGCACCACAAAGATGGCTTCAAAAGCATCCACACTACCGGCTTGAGCAAAGGCAGTAGCTTTCCCAATAAGGAACTCAGAAGTCAACCCAAACATTCCTCCTTTCTTCACCCAATGAGCCTCAATCTCAGATTTCTTCAGATGAAGAGCTTCAGCTATGATGTGAGATCTGGGAATCTCCTCTAATCCACTGAAAGACACCTTGTCAGAAACAGGTATTCCTAAGAGGTGGGCATACTCTTCTAAAATAGGCATAAGCTGATAATCGGGAAAAGTGAAGCAACGATAGAGAGGGTCGTAAAACTGAACCAACACACTCAAGAGTCCTTCAACTACATCAACATATAACATAGATAAAAGCTTCCCATGACCTTGGTTGAAGTCCAAGGGATCGAATACAAAGGATGACAACTTCCTTAGCTCTTTCAAATCAGGACATCTGAAACTGTACTTCTTAGTGTTCCTTCCTCCATAATCCATGGTCTGAAAATATTTGCAAATAAAACCTCAATTCCTTGAAGTTATTTTTCGTATGAATGCATGAATGCAATAATCATAAATAAGGGATCACACACAAGGCAAACAAACAAAGGTCAAGGGATGACTTGAGTCATTGTCAAGATCAATCATCCATTTTGGTGGATTATGGTTTTCACCTTATCAACATCCAAGTTCCATTGATATTGACAAGACTTGATTGGATCAACCAAGAATCAAGGGTTTATTATGAGTCACGAGCATGGAGTCAGGTTAAGAACCATCCCAAAGGAGTGTACTAAGGATAAAAACCTGTAGATCATGATCTAAAAAGTTCCTAGAGTCTTAATTCCATCTATCAGATATTATAGGTTAGGATGACTAACTCATAAACCCATAATATTCTTAAGTGAAACTTGTCTGAGTGTAGTATCGCTTGTAGCGGGGTATTCGTTACCATTAGAAATATTGACTAACTCCAAGGTAAATCATACAAGTCGAGTCGCCACCGCACTTCTATTTATCCAAAGGAATGGTTAGAAAGCGAACAAAAACCTAAAAGTTTTATCGAATCAAAAACTAGTAAAAATGTCAGAGATCTGGGTAAGGGGGTTGGTTATGCAATGGGAAGGTGTTAGGCACCCAAAGCATCCTAGGTACTCCTAGGGAGTCCTTTTCACATTTGTTGCAAAGGTTGTTTTTTTTTTTGAAAATTTATTTGTGCAAACATGATTGAAGGGATGAGAAAAGACTATACAAATTTATTTACATTTTGTGTTTGAATGGATGAACCCATTGCCTACGTACCATCTTAAAAAAAAGATTAGGATCAAAACCTCGTAGTTCCGGGTAAAAAAATTCAAAAAAAGTTGGTGAATTGATTGGTCCAAAAACCTTAAGGTCTTTTGTTATCAAAGGGAGAAAACTCAACCTAAAACCACAAATCCACCATGTGAGGATAGCTTCAACATGCTAGTGAGGGGTTAACCCTATAATAAGCATGGAAGACTCATTGTCCATCACTAAGGATAAATGTGAGTATTATATCTACCTCAAGGATAAATCAAACCTAATAGCTAATGGTTATAAAAAAAGGTTTGATTAAGAAGGTGGCCATTGAAACCACGAAAAGTATTTGAATGGGTTATATTTACCAATTAAAAGTATTTACAAAAATATGGTTAAAGTGGATTAAAAGGTTCAATTCAAAATAAGTGTTATGAAAAATAAGTTTTGAAAATCAAAAGCATAAGGCTTAGGTTTCTAATGTTGAAAACAAAAGTTATTCTTTGCACAAAAAGTTTTGGCTTGGGTTAGAATGGGGAAAAAACGGAAGGGTTAAATTCCTAAACATACAAGAGATAAGGGAAAAGAAAATAAAACCACATTAGGAGTTCCCCTCTTGAGATCATATTGATGATCCAAGTAGCTCCCATCCTTTGGAATAAGCAGTCACAAACAAATATCTCAAGCCATTAAGCACAGGTAATCGGGATAAACCTCCAGGTGGTATCCCACAAATAAAGTGGAACACCAGGCCATCTCTGCAATAGTCATGTGAGCCCTCACAAAAAAAACTCAACAAACAGGTTAGAGAAAAAAAATAGGGTAATCAAGGGTTGCCCCCAAATCAAAATGTAACCACATGAAACCTTCCCATTCAATTCACAAAAAGCTCACAAAAAGCAACCAAGGGTAGGAGGCCTAAACCTCTTGTCAAACACATGCATCAAAAGGGTATCAAATTCATCCATAATACCTCATATATTCAGAAAATTCAAATTGAAGGCATAAAGATGATGGATATAGGGCAAACCTGATTGGAGAGATCGAATGAAATTGAATTGCACCGTTGGGTTTGCAGAGCAATCTGAGGGTTTATATGAGAGGGAATTGGTTCTTTGCCGATGAGTTCCCTTCAGTCTCTGGAGGTTGCTCTGAACTCTGTTAGCTCTTCTGTCACTTTCTTTTTCCTTCCAGGGTAATAGGAATGGAATCTCCTTTTGTTTCACTAAAACTCTGAATTTATAACCTGGTTTTTGTGGACCTGTGGGCTCAAATGAGAGAGGCCCAAGTCCAATTTTTTTTTTGTTATATTTTATTTATTTATTTATTTATTTATTATTATTATTATTATTATTATTATTTTTTTATTTTTTTATTTTTTTATTTATTATTATTATTTTATTTATTTTTTTTTCTTTTTTTTTTTCGTTTTTTTTTATTATTATTATTTTTTTATTATATTTTTTTAGTAAACAAAAGTAAGAGAAATAATGATGTATAATTCAAGCATGCTTGGTGATCTCAAACCAATCACAAGGAGTCCCACCCAAAGGCAAAGGGAACCAAGATGCTCATGATCCTTGAGGCTATGCAAATGCAATGTTATGATGCCATGAGGGATCTTAGGGTCAAAATTGGGGTCTTACAGATGCCCCTATTTAAGGTCATTCTAGCCGGAGAAGTGAAGGTTAAAATCTTCCTCTCGACGAGGTAGAATGGGCTTAAATAATAACAAAGAGACAAATTTTGGTCCCTAAGAGACCTCATGACGCAGATGTATGTATGCAAATAGTACGAACTCTGTGGGGATATGTGTCCACAAAGAAGAAAAGACATCCGGAGAAACTGACAATCCATATGAGAAATACACTCAATGGGACAGAGACTCTAGGGACTCTTATAGGGATAGAAGAGGGAATAAAATGCGTGAGCAGGTCACGACTCAACGCTTGGGGAACAAAATTCCAAAGGGAAAATATCCAATGGAAAGACCCGAGCTGACTCAAAGGTGCATGTATTGGGGAATATGCCAATACAACAAAAACTATCCACAACGGATACTTCGGATAAAAATCTGGATGAAAACAATCCACTAAGGGACTTCGCTGGGGATGCCTAAAAGGACACTCCTGGGGAAGCAGCGGGACGAGGTATTACCGGTTACTGGGTAATAAGCTCAAGGAGACATGTGATCTGATCGCCGGTATGAGGGTGAGATACAACATGCTCGGGAAGAATGAATATCTAAGACCGGTATAAGGGTGAGAGATATCAATCAACTAAATCATCTGAGGAAGACCTAAAAAGGTATATCTCAACTCAGGAAAATCTGACTCCACAGAGGATAAAAAGTCATAATAGGGAGCAGAGAGGAGGGAACACCAGGGATACCGGTTACTGGACATATAATAGGTGACCAACCAAGGCGTGAATTGGGGAATATTCCCAAAACACTCATCATCCAAAAGAGGGCTAAAAGCAAACTCGATGATTGATGGATATTTGACTCCGAAAAGGGGATACGAATCTTACTCAACTAGGGAAGAACAAAAGGCTTCGACCAAAGAGTGCATGGGATATACTATCTATTACCGTCAGAACGTAGATAATATACTCGCATGGACGATTATCCACAACCGGTTACTGGGTTAATAAAGGATAAATTGACCGAAAAGAAAAGGCATCGGGATACCGAAACTAGGTATATAATGATGACCAATCAAGGCGTGAATTGGGGAATATTCCCAAAACACTCATCATCCAAAAAGAGGGCAAAAAGCAAACTCGATTATGGGATGGACATTCGACTCCGAAAAGGGGGTACGAATCTTACTCAACTACGGAAGAACAAAAGGCTTCGACCAAAGAGTGCATGAGATATACTATCTATTACCGTCAGAACGTAGATAATATACTCACATGGACGGTTATCCACAACCGGTTACTGGGTTAATAAAGGATAAATCGACCGAAAAGAAAAGGCGCCGGGATACCGAAACTAGGTATATAATGATGACCAATCAAGGCGTGAATTGGGGAATATTCCCAAAACACTCATCATCCAAAAAGAGGGCAAAAAGCAAACTCGATTATGGGATGGACATTCGACTCCGAAAAGGGGGTACAAATCTTACTCAACTAGGGAAGAACAAAAGGCTTCGACCAAAGAGTGCATGAGATATACTATCTATTACCGTCAGAACGTAGATAATATACTCGCATGGACGATTATCCACAACCGGTTACTGGGTTAATAAAGGATAAATCGACCGAAAAGAAAAGGCATCGGGATACCGAAACTAGGTATATAATGATGACCAATTCAGGGGAGGAACAATCGTCACTAACAACAACAAGATAGACGAGAGATGACCCGCTGGGGATAAATTGCGTAATTAGAGCAATTATCCGAGAGATATATCACCGGTTACTGGGTGGTATACTAAAAAATTAAGGAATGTCAATATCGAATTTTGTATAAAGATAACAAACAAGGAGGGAATTACATCTACCGGTATGAGGGTAGAGAACCACAAAAGAGAGTACCCATCATCGGTTAGGATGAACAACAATCAAGGTTTAACTCTGCACGGGGATAAAATGGGGTTTACAACTACTGGTATGAGGGTAGAGAACCACAGACTCCGCCGGGGATAATAATTACTAATTATTGAGCGATTATTCATTTACCACGGGGAAACAGGAAAAGAGTCTCAAGAGACCGATCTAGGATCAAACTAGATAGGCACACCAAATCAAGACTTGTCCCGGTGAGGATATAGCTCAATGGGGAAAACCATCCCAGTATATGTATTGGGAAGGAACAAAAACAATCAACATCCACGAGGATATAACCCGGTGGAGAATATGGAAGAAAGGATAGACGCTTTCTGCTTATGGAGCTGACTCTGTATGGAGAGATCAGACACACACGTCTGCTTGGGGAAGTATATCACCAAATAGCAAGAGACAACAAACAACGATATATGGTAAAGAATGCAGCATGAATATCTGAATGTTATAATTATGCATGTATATGCGTGGTTTATGCATGATGTATGCTGACAGACATACATATCTAACACAACCAGGTCCAGGAATCAACCACCCGGTACTACATCTCAAGAGAGAAAGCCAAGTTCTCCGGGGAGTATCCAATCTGCTGGGGATCAGAGCTACCAGGAAGCAAAGAACTCTACAGGGATGAATCATCAATCATTGCAGCTGAGGACGAGAGTTATCACAGACAAGGTCCACCACACCAACAACTCTACTGGGGAATCTATACGAGGAGATAAAGGATTTATCGGGATCAACCACCAAATACCGCTCTTGCCCAAAGAGATCCAAGCTGCCGAGGAAGAAAGATTGCTACTCTGCTGAAGGGAAGAGAGGTGACTCTCAACAAGCAATCCACTTGGTAGGATAAACCACAAGGGGTCCCTGTTGGGGATCGTACCACCCTTGGGAGAGCACTTGAGGATCTCCTAAGTATCCTTTCATCATTGTGAATGTTCACTTTGTTTAAAACAAGTTATGAAAAGTTTAATTATTTAAAAACAATGATATTTCTCAATTAAAAGATGCAAAACATTTGTTGAATAGAAACAAAATAAGAGTGTAAATAATTGGATAAAGGCTCAAATTTATGTGATGGAATGGTAGTCTGCGAATGGCAAGGCTCCATAGATCTTTACAAATTTGAAATTAGTGATATATATTGGAAAAGGGCTACATTGAACATAATGACCATTTCTCCACCAATTCTGAATCCGATGTATTTAAAGCTTTGGTTGATAATGAGCAAGAATCTCTGACGGACGACAGTTGTAGAACAAAGTCTTGTCGGGATGCAGTTACTTGCCAAATCCCTAATTTTTGCCTAGATTGCCCCAGGATGAGGTACTCAATCTAGCGGGATACATATATTCATTTTTCATGTCTCTAACTTTTGCCTGGACCGCCCTTTCGGGTTTTCAATCCACCGAGACGCTCATTTTTGCCTAAGCCGCCCTTTCGGGTTTTCAACTTAGCGAGCTATTCAGTTTTTTATTTTTTATTTTAGGCGAAGTATTTCTTGACTGCATCTGAATTCACAGGACGAGTGAAGTCCTCCCCATCCATAGTTGTAAGTATCAAAGCACCGCCTGAAAAGGCTCTCTTAACAACATATGGACCTTCATAGTTTGGAGTCCACTTGCCCCTGGAATCGGGCGTGAAAGGCAAGACTTTCTTGAGCACAAGGTCACCTTCTCGGAACACACGAGGCTTGACCTTCTTATCAAAAGCTTTCTTCATTCTCTACTGATACAACTGACCATGACACATGACAGTCAGTCTCTTCTCTTCAATCAAATTCAACTGGTCATAACGACTTTAAACCCATTCAGCATCAGTCAACTTGGCGACCATATCGTCAACATACACCTCGATCTCCTTGTGCATCATATCATGAAACAAGGTAGTCATAGCTCGTTGGTACGTGGCTCCGGCGTTCTTCAAACCGAAGGGCATTACTCGATAACAGAATGTTCCCCAAGGTGTGATGAATGTTGTCTTCTCCATATCCTCGGGTGCCATTTTAATCTGATTATATCCGGAAAATCCGTCCATAAATGAGAAGACTTTGAATTTAGCTGTATTATCTACCAACATATCAATATGTGGTAGAGGATAATCAGCTTTCGGACTAGCTTTATTCAAGTCTCTATAGTCCACACACATCCGGACTTTTCCATCTTTCTTAGGCACGGGCACAAATTGGCCACCCATTGAGGATATGTAGAAGTCACCAAAAACCCCGCATCAATTTGCTTCTGAACTTCTTCTTTGATTTTCACTGCCATATCAGGATGAGTTCTTCTGAGCTTTTGCTTTACAGGCATGCACTCAGGCTTTAGAGGTAGGAAATGTTGCACAATATCAGTATTTAGACCAGGCATGTCAACATATTCTCGTAGCAACTTAATCAACCCCTTCTTAACAGATTCTTCTAGAAGTGCCCCAATCTTTACCTCTCACACACAATCTTCAGACCCCAAGTTGACCGTTTCCAGATTCTCAAGATGCGGCTGAATGATCTTCTTTTCATGCTCAAGTATACGGGTAATCTCGTCAGGAATCTCTTCAACATCATCTTCCTCTGCCTCAAATACAGGGAACTCAAAATTGGGAGATGGTGTTGGGTCATTATGTTCAATGGGTCTAGAAATTAACCTGCATGATGATTTTGGATATGAAAAGCTCTTAGAAATCAAACAAGGCAAATCATTATGCAGATGAAAAGATTGATTTTATTTTTATTTTTAGGGTTTTATGTGATCACAAATTTCATGCAAAAAGCGAAAAAAGGAAAATAAATGGAAAAACAAACATTTAGCATGAATTTATTGAATGAAAATATCATTGTTTTTATGCGCCAACAATGTCATCCCTCCTCCTTTTGGCATGGGAGAAGGGTTTTTAAACAAAGTGATCATTACGTTGACTTATGGACAACTGTTGGAATATCCACAGCGACTCAATTGTTGCAGACCCTACCAGGGATGATGAAGTTACCAGAATCCTTTGTATCTTCTTCCAAAACGGCAGCAACCTCCTCATCTTGACCGGCGTGGATAAAACCTCCACTCTTGAATAACCCTTGCTTGTTGAAAGTACCAAAAGAAAAACCTATGCCAGCCCGGGACTCGTTGTCTTCTAACTCAATCATTTTTCCTAAACCAGTGGTTGCACCACGCTCAATGGCCAGCTTTGCATCTTTGTAGGAAGCAAATGAAGGAGCTCTTTTCTCAATAGGAAAATTGGCTCTAGTGTAGTATCGGTGAGTCAGCTTGTCTTCAAAATAAATGAAGGACACAGAGTTAGACCACAGGGCAAGGGACCGGAACAAAACCTGTTTATGCATATGATGCATGCAATGTTTGTGCATATGATTTGTTTTTTTCTTATTTCAAAGGAACTTTAGAGTTTTATTTGCAAATTCTGGAAATATTAAGCATTTTATCACATATGGAAATATCTCATCAAATAATATCAGGGAAAAGAAGTACAACATCGTCAATCATATACAAGAGAAAAGGAAAATAATCGTCCCATGGATCCCTAGAAACAATCATCTAAAGCTCGGGACACCGGAAGATAAGATGCGCGAAGCCTCTTCACCTCCCTCTCATAGGCTGCCTCCATATCGGCCTTCTCTTTGGTGAGTCGATCATACTTCCTCTTCCAGAACTTAGAAGACTGAGGAAGTAGAGAAGTCCATACATCATCAGGGTCATCAATAACGTGATGCTCAAGAAACTCAATCAACGCATCCTTATCCTTAATCTGCTGAAGCAACTCTTCACGTTCACGGATCCAGGCACGTGAACGGTCTTCGTCTCTCAACTCCTCTACTCCTTGATTAGGGAGGGTTGAAGGCCCAGCCATAATCATAGGTGTAGGTCTCGGATACTCGTAAGGCATGAGATACTCAGACGCCCTTTTCCTAACCCAAACAGTGTAAGGCTCTAAAGCGATGCAATTCTTAGGACCTAACTCTTTCCTTCCTTTCTTATGAATCTTGCCCCAAGAGCGAACCATCCTAACTTTCAAGCCTTGAGGATCTTTACCATCCTGAAAGAATACACCCTCTACCAGAATGTTATTGGGTTTATCCTTTAAGGGGAACCCAAGCTGTCGACGTGCTAAAACAGGATTGTAGTTAATCCCACCACATGTACCAAGAAGAGGTACATTGGGGAATTCACCACAAGAGTCAATAATCTGCACACCATCATACACACAGTTATACCAAGAGATATCATCATTAGTGAGAGACATAAGTCTCGTGGACCACCGTAGACATTCCTTGTTCTCCTTGAAAGCGATCGTCTGAGGTAAGTGAGAAATAAACCACTTATACAACAGAGGCAAACAACACACAATGGCGCCACCACCCTTTGCATTCCTCATATGCAAAGAGAAATAGGTATCACCCAACAGAGTCGGAACGAGATTAAGAGTAGAGAAGATCCTAATAGCATTCACATCCACAAACTTGTCGATGTTGGGGAATAACACTAGCCCATAGATGAGAAGTACAAATATGGCTTCAAAGGCATCCTCACTCGTGGCCTTCCCATATATAGTGGCTTGAGCAATGAGGAACTCATAAGGGAGACCTTGAATTCCACCTTTGGTAGTCATATGAGCACCAACCAGAGATTCATCTATGTGTAACATGTCAGCTATCTCTTGAGAAGTGGGAACCCTTTCCAAGCCACTGAACGGCAACTGATCCAGAACAGGTATACCCACAAGATAAGCATACTCCTCAAGTGTAGGCAAAAGCTGAAAATCCGGAAACGTGAAGCAACGGTATAAAGGATCGTAAAACTGCACCAATACACTTATC
Source organism: Lathyrus oleraceus (assembly GCF_024323335.1). NCBI lineage: Eukaryota > Viridiplantae > Streptophyta > Magnoliopsida > Fabales > Fabaceae > Lathyrus > Lathyrus oleraceus. The sequence continues at coordinate 108,110,140 of NC_066585.1, forward strand.
AATCCTTCATCCACCTGAGTAGTCAGACGAGGAAGAAGCTTCCCAAAACGAGCTTTGAAACCCAAGGGATCTAATACATAAGATGTCAAATTCCTTAACTCTTTCAAGTCTGGTTGCTTGAAGCTGTACTTCTTTGTATTCCTTCTTTATCTTTCCATGTCTGAAAATTTTGCAAATAAACCCCTTAAGTTCCTTGAAACTTTTCTTATTATTTGATGATATGGATGCAAATGGGTGCATGAATGCATGAATGCAACAATCACACTCAAGGATCAAGCAAAGCACACCAAAAAAAGGTCATGGGATCGATCGTGTTATCCTTAATATCAACCATCCATTTTGGTGGATTATGGTTTACACCTTATCAACACCCAAGATCCATTAATATTAAGGATACCTGAACGGATCAACCATGAATCAAGGGTTTGTTGTAAGTCACGAGCATGAAGTTTAGGTTAAGAACCACCCAAAGGGAATGTACTAAGGTTTAAACCTGCCAAACATGTTCTACAAGAGGTTCCCATAGTCATCATCCCATCTTTTGGATATTATTGGAGAAACGACTACTCGTATTCCAAGAATATTCTCAAGAGAAACTCTTATGAGTGTAGTATCGCGTAACAATCGTATCAAATCTTACATTTGAACGACTTTCGCACTACATCCTAAAAATAGGCCAAGATGGGCTTGGTAAACTAAGGTCCTTGGCTTCTAAGGTCTATATTGGAAAGAGTAATGTCTAACCACAACTTACTTGTGTGACACTATTGATCCCAACATAACCTCCACCAAATGAATGGGCTTGCAAGTCAACTTGCTAAGGAATAACTCCACACAAGTCGACAAGACTATGCCATTCTCCTATCCTAAATACACTCGAGTTCGGGTATAGAACTCATCTCACAAAGATCACCAAGCATACAAGGAATTAATATTCAGACAATTCAATCATTACATACAATACAGTGATCCCAAATTGCACAAAAATATGTCACAAAAAAAAATATACAATACAATACAACAAATATGAAAAGTAGGCAAAACCCACTAGGGTAATACGATCCCCACCAGAGTCGCCACTTTTCTGTAGCGGGGTATTCGTTACCATTAGAGATATTGACTAACTCCAAGGTAAATCATAGAAGTCGAGTCGCCGCCGCGCTTCTATTTATCCAAAGGAATGGTTATAAAGCGAACAAAAACCTAAAAGTTTTATCGAATCAAAAACTAGTAAAAATGTCAGAGATCTGGGTAAGGGTGTTGGTTATGCAATGGGAAGGTGTTAGGCACCCAAAGCATCCTAGGTACTCCTAGGGAGCCCTTTTCACATTTGTTGTAAAGGTTGTTTTTTTTTTTGAAAATTTATTTGTGCAAACATGATTGAAGGGATGAGAAAAGAATATACAAATTTATTTACATTTTGTGTTTGAATGGATGAACCCATTGCCTACGTACCATCTTAAAAAAAAGATTAGGATCAAAACCTCGTAGTTCGGGGTAAAAAAGTTCAAAAAAAAATTGGTGAATTGATTGGTCCAAAAACCTTAAGGTCTTTTGTTATCAAAGGGAGAAAACTCAACCTAAAACCACAAATCCACCATGTGAGGATATCTTCAACATGCTAGTGAGGGGTTAACCCTATAATAAGCATGGAAGACTCATTGTCCATCACTAAGGATAAAGGTGAGTATTATATCTACCTCAAGGATAACTCAAACCTAATAGCTAATGGTTATAAAAAAAGGTTTGATTAAGAAGGTGGCCATTGAAACCACGAAAAGTATTTGAATGGGTTATATTTACCAATTAAAAGTATTTACAAAAATATGGTTAAAGTGGATTAAAAGGTTCAATTCAAAATAAGTGTTATGAAAAATAAGTTTTGAAAATCAAAAGCATAAGGCTTAGGTTTCTAATGTTGAAAACAAAAGTTATTGTTTGCACAAAAAGTTTTGGCTTGGGTTAGAATGGGGAAAAACGAAAGGGTTAAATTCCTAAACATACAAGAGATAAGGGAAAAGAAAATAAAACCACATTAGGAGTTCCCCTCTTGAGATCATATTGATGATCCAAGTAGCTCCCATCCTTTGGAATAAGCAGTCACAAACAAATATCTCAAGCCATTAAGCACAGGTAATCGGGATAAACCTCCAGGTGGTATCCCACAAATAAAGTGGAACACCAGGCCATCTCTGCAAGAGTCATGTGAGCCCTCACAAAAAAAAAACTCAACAAACAAGTTAGAGAAAAAAAATAGGGTAATCAAGGGTTGCCCCCAAATCAAAATGTAACCACATGAATCATGCCCTTTCAATTCACAAAAAGCTCACAAAAAGCAACCAAGGGTAGGAGGCCTAAACCTCTTGTCAAACACACGCATCAAAAGGGTATTAAATTCACCCATAATACCTCATATATTCAGAAAATTCAAATTGAAGGCATAAAGATGATGGATATAGGGCAAACCTGATTGGAGAGATCGAATGAAATTGAATTGCACCGTTGGGTTTGCAGAGCAATCTGAGGGTTTATATGAGAGAGAATTGGTTCTTTGCTGATGAGTTCCCTTCAGTCTCTGGAGGTTGCTCTGAACTCTGTTAGCTCTTCTGTCACTTTCTTTTTCCTGCCAGGGTAATAGGAATGGAATCTCCTTTTGTTTCACTGAAACTCTGAATTTATAACCTGGTTTTTGTGGACCTGTGGGCTCAAATGAGAGAGGCCCAAGTCCAATTTTTTTTTGTTATATTTTATTTATTTATTTATTTATTTATTTATTATTATTATTTATTTATTTATTTAATTTTTTTTTCTTTTTTTTTTTCGTTTTTCTTTTTTCTTTTTTTTCTCTTTTTTTTTCTTTTTTCTTTTTTATTATTATTATTATTATTTTTTTATTATTTTTTTTAGTAAACAGAAGTAAGAGAAACAATGATGTATAATTCAAGCATGCTTGGTGATCTCAAACCAATCACAAGGAGTCCCACCCAAAGGCAAAGGGAACCAAGATGCTCATGATCCTTGAGGCTATGCAAATGCAATGTTATGATGCCATGAGGGATCTTAGGGTCAAAATTGGGGTCTTACATCGCTCAACAACTGTTATCAAGTCTACACTTGAACAGTCTCCACACTACGTCCTAAATAGGCCAAGTTAGGTTAAATGTTCTACGGACCTCAACTTCTCAGACCCAAAATCAGAGAAAGTAAAACCTAACCACAAATAACTTGTGTGACATTAATAGCTCCAAAAGGGTCTCCACTGAGTATATGGGTCTCAAGCGAACTTGTTAAGGACTACTCCACACAATTTGAACATGAATATACCATCCTCCTATCTTAATTGCACTCATGTTCGGGTTAGAACTTATCTCACCACTCAGAGATCACCAAGCACAACAAGTAGATTATATTACATAAACAAGTATACATATATCAAATATACAATTATATACACATAAAAAAGTATGCTAAACCCACTAAGGACTACTCCCCAGCAGAGTCGCCACTTAATTTCTGTAATGGTAAATTCATGACCATTAAGATATGGATAAACTTAACGTCGATAAAACCAGAGTCGCCACCGCGCTTTTATTGTTTCCAAAGGAAAATGGAAAAGTACGAACAAAACCCAAAGATAAGAATTTTTCAAATCAAAACTAATAAAATACCATAAATTACAGGTAAGGGGGTTGAGAAAAGAATTCATTTTTTATATTTTTCTGTTTGACAAGGTCTTCGGACTTGTGCCTAAGTACCAACATAAAAATGAGGGATAAAAACCTCGTATTCGTGGTATCAATTTCAAAATGAGTGGATTGATTTTGATCAAAATTTAAATTAAAGAGGGACTAAGGGCCTAAGAAAGTTTGAATGAGTGTTAGCTCTTTTTGTCTTTTTAAATTTTAAGTCAATATGGTTAGATTCATTTACAAGTTTGATTTAAAAAATCGTTTTTAAAAATGCAATGGCTTAAGGCCAAAGTTTCTAATTTGCAATAAAGTCTAAGTTTAGAAATCACAAGCAAAGAAGGTTTTTAAAAGGGGGGGGGGGGGGGGGAGGGATTTGAAATTTAAGAAATGGGAGAAGATGAAGAGACTAATCGTAAGCATAAAATTTAAAAGTTAAGAGTGGAAAAGATCTGACCAATGGATGCAATCCAATAGTCAAGAATGTCATATAGAAACCCATTTTTTCCTTTTGGCTTTAAATCAAGCAATATCAATAAGCAAGTAGCAATATGAAGAGCAAGGCATCAAATAAAGATAGCCACATCCAAGCAAGCAACTTCACAGTCTTTTTCTTAATCTTCCATGTATCAGATGACATACTCCTTGATTGGCTCAGAATAAGGCATTAGACACAAGTTCAAAATAACATTTACATCAAGACCATGTAGCAGATGAATTCATGTGGATCCTAATACTTGCATCAGATGGAAGCTCAAATCATACTAACTTGGTTTCAGAAATGTTGGCATTGGCCAAGTTCTTTTGCATAGCGAATGTTGCCTAATTCTAAGTCCAAAGCTCAGATCAAATCCAACAGTCCGCACAAACATTTTTTAGGGTTTTTGTTGTTTATTAAGTATTTTAAGGTCCTAAGACCACAAACACAAACAAGATACACAAACAAATATATACAATCACAATATATGGCTCAAGTGAGCAAAGTGAAAATTGCATAAACATAAACAAGTTAAATGATATATAAATGGAAAATGAAATGGTAAATGACTTGAATTTAAATTGCATAAAGTAAATGACTTGAAATTAAAAGCAAGAATAATAGGAGTTAGTCAAATGTTAGTTGATTAGAAGTTAGTGGGGTTTTGCTTTTCAATTGATTAAGTCATTCTTTGGAGAACACTCAACCCTCTATTCACAAGCATGGATCCTTGAACCAAGACATCTTCCAAAGGAAGAAAAAAAGACCAAGGTTCCATACAATACCATGAAAGGGGGGAGACTTACAATCTCACTTACTAGAATGCTATGCCTTTGGGTCAAAATTTAGCGCTATGTTAAGCAATCGTAATTGGACTTATGTAGAAGTCACAATTATCAGAGGTCGGGAAATAAATGTTTTGGTGTTAATGTACGTTAAAGATATGGTATAATGAACCGTACTCCTAAAACATACCACACACAAAAAGAAAATGATCAAAGGATGGACCAAATCTCATCCATACTTGTATTGGTTCATCTAACACAAAGTTAGTGATGAACCAATTAGCCTTAGGATATTGAGACTTCATTGGTCAATGAAAGGGATGGAAAAGAATAGGATTAAAGATGAAGAGGGAGGGGAGATGAGGTCAACACAAATTGGTCATGAGAGGATTTTTATCAAATTAAAATTATTCATTCATTTTGGGAGATGAAATGTACATTTCATCAATCCCCTAAATCCGATGATTTTGATCCAACAAAAGTCAAATCAATCTTGACCAAGATCCAAACACATAGTCAAACTTCACAAATCAATAAAAATCGCTCAACATAATTTCTACACAATTAATCAATTAAAAATCAAATTAAAATGCATTTTAATTTAATTATGTTTGATCAAAAACCTAAAACCTCTTTAAAACACCAAATAAATGCCCAAGAGATTTATCCTAGGTCAAACAAGGTCAAAGGACCTTAGACAAAAAAATTCATAATTTTTGGAAAGTCAGAAGTATTTTTAAACAATGAAAAATATGCATAAAAATAACTAAATCATAAAAAATATCAAAATTAATCCAAAAAATAATTTTAATTCAGAAAAAGAAAGAGGAAAATATTTGAATTTTTTTGGTGAAAGTCGCATATTTTTTGGATTATAAATGAAATTGATATGAATTAATTGAAAATAAAGGATTAAATGAAATAAACAGAAAATCAAAAAAATAAGGGCCATCTGATCTCACTCATTAATTGAGGTGGCAGATCAGATGGCCAAGAGCGCGCATTCCACATGGTCAGTAGTCAAACACGCCGCAGGCATGGTAATCAGTTTGGACGCGTGGGATTAAAACATTTCAAATGGATCAGATGGCTTGGATTGATCCAGCGCACCACCAGAGCCCTAGCTCCGGTCATCTTCTTCGGTGACGACCACCGGGCTGGACCAACCAAAACCTTATGAAAAATGGAAAGTGAATAGACTAATTTGAAGGGAAAATGCTCAAGAGCATGAATCTGACCTTAATTTTCTCCAACTCCAAGTATATAAAAGGATACAAGGATTTGAATTTTGAGGATCATGAACTGAGTTGCTTTGATTTGACCTCAAAGCAACTCAATCTTCTTGCCTACATTGATAGGACTTCAGACAACCCAAAATCACAAAGAATGATGAAGAATTAAGAGAGAATCGAAGAGATGACGTTTCTGAAAAATCACCTTCGAGTTGATCCAATTCCACTTGATCTTGATCTGGATTTAATTGCTTTCTCTTCCTCTTGCTTGCAGAAGCCAATTGAGATGCAAAGGGAAGTGAATATCTGGAGTTTGAACTTCCAAATAGAAGATGAAAATCAAGCTCGATTTCAAGAGAAATCTTCAGAAATTCTATGGCAGTGGGGGTTTGAATCAGTCTAGCAAAGCTTGGGCAAGGTGTTGATGTTGATTCTGACGCCTTGAGCTTGTTGAAATAGGCAATGCATTTGATTTTTGCACCACTTGAATTTTTATCCAAATTTGGAAACCTTCTTGCATGGGTGCATGTGCAATGGTTTGGGCCTAATGAATGATGTAATCCACTTCCAATTCGTGTGCAAAGTGTACTAAATTCATCATGTGGAAGCATGCAAAGAAGAATGATCATTTGAGTTCAAAACTTTCCAAAATACGTCCCACAATGGAGCCATGTGCATGTCCCTGAATTTTGATTCAAGTGAGATGATCTTGGACTTTTTGGAAAGGTGGTATCAAGGTGAACAACTTTCATGTTGAACACTTTTTCATTTGATGCTTGGAGCATGATAAATTTTGAGGTGGAAGTTTGGGAAGTCAAACATATTTGAAAATTTTCTAAGTCCCAAGTCAAATGTTCACTTCTTTCTCCTTGAATAACTTTTTTTATGGACTTCAAATGAGAAATATTCCTTCATAAAAGTTGTATCTATTTCAAACCTCTTCAATTTGGTCATAAGTTTGACCTTATTTGGATTTGGCATGAAGGAGGTATGCATTTTAGAAGTTGAGGAAAATCACTTGTTCAATGGTATCGGCCCAAAATGACGTATAATGTTTCCTCTTGGCACATGATTTTTAAAGTTGAATTTGATCTTCCTCAAAACATAAAAGTTTAATTAGACATCTTGAATTTGATCATGAAAATTTAATGGCTTTCATCTCATAAAAATGGAGCAAGTTATGGTCTTGGGAAGTTGACCTCCAAACTAGGGTTCAGACAAAATGACCTATAATCTTTCACCATAAACAATGACTTTACAAGAAAAACTAGCTCTTTACTTCAACATGAAAGTTGTTAGTAATATCATTTTTAGTAGCGTCTATCTTGTAATAATTTTCATATGACAAAAATTGTAGTAGATAGGGTCTAAGGAACCCCAGTTTTGACTAGTTGACTCTTTCTGGTCAACCACCATGAACCATCTTGCTAGCTTGAGATTCTCTTGATTTTTGGGACTCATGGAGGATCATATATGTGTAAGATGATGAAATGTGAAGTATCCCTTGAAATATTTGATCAATTGTTGAATAAACGTGTTGAACAAGTCACACAAGATACCCAAATGAATTAGGGTTTCCAAGGCAAACAAACTCCAAACTCTTGATGATATCTTGATCAAAATGATATGTGAAGATCATGCGGATCCATATATGATGCTTAGAGCCAATATGAACCATTCTTGATTATGCTCCTTGCATTGATGGTCTCAAACCCTAGATATGAGCCTGATAGAGCATAGGTGAGCATACATACTACCTACAAAAGCAACAAACTATACATTGACATATTTTTTTTATTTTGGTTAGTAAACAAAGAAAAATAAAGTATGATACAATCAAATGTGCTTGGTGATCTCTCTCACTGCAAACCCAATGAAGAAAGGGTAAGGAGGACGCTAAGATGTGATCCCAATGCCAATGCATATGATGAGATAACATGAGGGATCTTAGGGTCAATATTAGGGTCTTACAGTTATGTTTGCATACGATGTCTCTTCAACCCACTTGTTGAAGTAATCAATTGCCACTAGAATGAAACGATGTCCGCTCGAAGCTTTGGGCTCAATCATGCCAATCATATCAATTCCCCACATGGAAAAGGGCCATGGATAGGAGATGACATTTAACTGTGTCAGAGGAACATGAATTTTATCTGCATAAACTTGACACTTGTGGCATTTCTTCTCAAACTTGCAACAGTCAGATTCCATTGTCAGCCAATAGTAACCTGCTCTCAACATCTTCTTCGCCATAGCATGTCCATTGGAATGAGTACCAAAGGAACCTTCATGGACTTCAGTCATCAATAAGTCTGCTTCGTGTCTATCCATGCATCTGAGCAAGACCATATCGAAGTTTCTCTTGTAAAGGACATCACCATTCAGGTAGAAGTTTCCAGCTAATCTTCTCAAAGCCTTCTTATCCTTCAAAGATGCCCCAAGCGGGTAAATAAGACTTTGGAGGAAACACTTGATATCAAAATACCAAGGCTTTTCATCTTTGACTTCTTCAACAACGAACACATGAGCTGGCCTATCAAGATGCATCACAGTCAAATTGGGAACTTCATTCCAAAATTTCACCATAATCATTGAAGCTAGCGTTGCAAGAGCATCTACCATCCGGTTTTCATCTCGGGGGATATGATGATACTCAACCTTTGTAAAGAAAGTTGAAATCCTCCTCGCATAATCTTTATATTGTATCAAACCGGGTTGATTCGTCTCCCATTCACCTTTCATCTGATTCATAACCAAAGTTGAATCTCCCTTGACGTCAAGATACTTGATTATGAGATTAATGGCCTCTTCAAGCCTCATAATGCAAGCTTCATGCTCAGCCATATTGTTTGTACACTTAAAAGTCAATCTAGCTGTAAATGGAAAATGAGTGCCTTGAGGAGTAATAATCACTGCCCCAATGCCAGTACCATATGAATTGACAACTTCATAAAATACCATGCCCCAACGGGAACCAGGTTCTGGCCCTTCTTCAAGCAATGGTTCATCACAATCTTTCATTTTCAGGTACAAAATCTCTTCGTCGGGAAAATCATACTACACTGGCTGATAATCTTCAATCGGTTGGTGAGCCAAATGGTCAGCCAAGACACTATGTTTGATAGCTTTTTGAGATCAATATTCAATAGCATACTCTGATAACAACATCTTCCAACGAGCAATGCTCCCAGTTAAAGCAGGCTTGTCAAAAATGTATTTGATAGGATCCATTTTGGATATCAACCAAGTAGTACGATTCAACATATACTGGCGCAGACGCTTAGCAGTCCAAGCCAATGCGCAACATGTCTTTTCAAGCATAGAATATTGGATGTCACAGTCGATGAATTTCTTATTAAGGTAGTATATTGCAAATTCTTTCTTTCCATATTTGTCTTTTTGACCAAGAACACAACCCATACTCTCTTCAAGCACAGCCAAATACATGATCAAGGGTCTTCCTTCAAAAGGCAGAGACAGAATCGGAGCTCAAGCAAATACTCTTTGATGTTATCAAAAGCTTTCTGGAAATCTTCGATCCAATCACATGACTGATCTTTCTGAAGAAGCTTGAAAATAGGCGCATATGTGGCAGTCATATGCGATATAAATCTTGAGATATAGTTCAAGCGGTCGAGAAAACCTCTGACTTGCTTCTCAGTTTTGGGCGCAGGCATCTCTTGTATTTCTTTGACCTTGGCAGGATCAACTTTAATACCCTTCTCGCTGACAATAAACCCCAACAACTTACTAGAGCAAACACCAAAAGTACACTTATTGGGATCCAAGTGGAGTTTATATTTCCGCAAACGCTGGAATAACTTCAACAAATGCTCAACATGTTCTTCTTCATCACTTGATTTGGCAATCATATCATTAACATAAACTTCAATCTCTTTATGCATCATATCATGAAAAAGAGTGGTCATAGCTCTCTGGTACGTTACACCAGCAGTCTTTAAACCGAAAGGCATCACTCTATAACAGAATGTTCCCCAGTGTGTAATGAATGTGGTATTCTCCATGTCTTCAGATGCCATCTTGATTTGATTATAACCGTAAAATCCGTCCATAAACAAAAAGACTTTGAATTTAGCTGTATTGTCTACCAACATGTTAATGTGTGGCAGAGGAAAATCATCTTTCGGACTAGATTTATTCAAATCTCTATAATCGACACACATGCGAACTTTTCCATCCTTCTTCGAAACAAGCATAATATTGGCCACCCACTGCCGATATTCTGAGGTAACAAGAAAACCAACATCGATCTGCCTCTGCACTTCCTCTTTGATCTTAACTTCCATATCGGGATGAGTTCTCCTCATCTTCTGCTTGACTGGCGGGCATTCTGGCTTCAACGGTAATCTATGCTCCACAATCTCGGAATCCAAACTAGGCATGTCTTGATAGGACCAAGCAAGCACATATGAATACTATCAAAGAATATTAATCAACCCCTTCTTAGCCTCTGGACACAATTGAGACCCAATCTTGACTTCCTTCACATCATCTTTGGAGCCCAAGTGACTAGTTCAATCTACTCTTCGAACGACTGAATCGCTTTTTACTCATGCTCAAGTGAACGACGTAATTCATCAGATACTTCACCATTAATTTCTTCCTCAGCTTCAAACACATGGAAATCAAAGTTTGGAGAGGGAGTAGGATCATTGTATTCAATGGATTTGAGAACCAACCTGCATAATGATTTGATATTTTGATTTTAGAGAATTGAATTGTGACCAAATATTATGTAGATGGAATATTATTATTTATTTATGTTTTTTGTGATTACCATTTTCAGAAAAGCAAAAAGTAAAAATAAAACATTATAGATGTGGATGAATAAAATTGTATTTTATTGATGATAATTGAAATTCCCAATAATGTTCACTTCTCCCTTAGGCATAACAGAAAGATTTTCTTAAAAAAATGAAAACAAATTACTTAGAGCGATGAATAGAAGTCGGAACATCAACAGCAACCGAATTATTGTAAATTTGGCCATGCGTCACAAAGTTGGCGCAAGCGTCGTCTTCATTGTCTTGAATCACAACAGTTGTGTGTTGATCATTCCCATGAATGAACCCTCCACTGCAGAAACTCGGTTGCACATCTTCAACTTTGATGTTGAATGGCCCTGGTTGAAATCCCAATCCATCCCTATTCTTGTTCTCAATAATCTCTATCATTTGGCCCTTTTGATCAATACTGTCATCCTTAATAGCCTTCTGAGAATCCTTTAAAGAAGACATGGGCGCCCCCAGTTTTCTTTACTTCATCAGCAATAGACAAGGTTTGGAACGGCGTTCCAACCTCCTCCCCAGCTTCAACATACGAAAATAATGACAAATGACTCACTAATAATGCCTTCTCTCCATCGACAACGACAAGTTTGTTGTTCTTCACAAATTTAAGCTTCTGATGTAGAGTAGACATCACTACTTCAGCTTCATGAATCCACGGGCTTCGCAACAAGCAGTTATAGGCCGGGTGGATATCCATTACCTGGAAAGTACTTTGGAAATCACTCGGGCCTATCTTAACCGGAAGGTCCACTTCACCAATGGCGGTTTTATGAGAACCATCAAACGCTCTGACAATCATGCCACTGTACCTCATTAGGGCGCCTTGGTAAGAAAGTCTAGATAAAGTTGACTTTTGAAGCACGTTCAGAGATGACCCAGTTTCAACCAACACATTGGACATATCGTCCTCCTTGCAGTTCATTGAAATATGCAATGCCAAATTATGATTTCTACCTTCCTCATGAAGCTCTTCATCATAAAAGCTCAAATTATTGCAAGAATTAATATTGACAACAATATGGTTAAACTGGTCCACAGTAACATCATGCTCCACGTAAGCTTGCTCGAGCACTTTCTGCAACGCCTCCCTATGTGCTTCAGAATTCATCAATAAGGACAAAACAAAGATTTTTGACAGGGTTTGGAGCAGCCGCTCCACCACATTAAACTCATTTCTCTTTATCAATTTCAACACTTTATCATCATCATTAGCCTTCAATTTGCTGGATTCACCCGACTGACATACTGGAGCACTAATTGGATTCACCACTGGAATCTCTGCCTTCTTACTGATTGAAACATCTTCTACTTCCTTTGGGAAAACCGAACTAAATACACAACCACTACGGGTCACCTTCGTAATATCAGCTATACTTACCATGGAGTCTGCAACTGGTAAAGGAACCTTTTGACCATTCTCCACCATTGTTACGTTATATTGATAAGGCACAACTTTATCGGATGCATACAGAATATGGCCCGCTAACCGTATTACCAATGGCGATACCGATCTATTAACATTGTTGTTGTTGCTGCTATCAAATTGAGTGACTACCCGCTCAGGGGTCTTGAAAACTGGCACGATCACATTTACATCATCTATATCCATTGACTATTGAATCTGGATTACATTCTCATCCATCAACTTCTGGATATCTCTCTTGACAATCATACACCCACGGGGTTCACACTACAGATTGCACAACCATCATGGTCGTGCTCACAGTCACTGATCAAACACAAGGTTCTATGTATTTCCACTAACGACCTACGGATATGTCATACATCGAATACTCGGAAATTCCATGGACAGTTGTCCACCATGTTGATATTAGCATTACCATGATCAGGTGATGAATTAGCTTTCACATTAGGTGCTCTGTCCTCAAAGGACACCATTCCATTCTTCACAAGTTGTTGCATTTCATACTTCAACGGATAGAAATTCTCTATGTCGTGGCCAGGGGATCCTTGGTGAAAGGCACAACAAAGTTTAGGTCTGAACCACCATGAAAGTGGATCAGGAATTTGTGGAGGATTTCTTGGTTGGATGGGGTTCTTGAGAACCAAAGATGGATACAATTCTGCATAGGACATAGGAATAGGGTCAAAGGAGACCTTCTACCTCTCAAAATTTTGCTGGTTATTATTGTTGTTGTTGGTTCTTTGTTGCGGTTGTTGTTGGCGTTGTTGTTGTTGTTGAATCGGAACAGATTGGTTGTTGAAATTGTTGGAAAATACATGAATTAATGATGAAACTTGATGCTGATGTTGACGAGATTGAGAACTCTTTTTGACATGAGGCCTCCTTCTGCCTCCCCACAGTCACTAAATTAGTTTCCCCCTTCTTCTTCTTGGATAAACCACCCCCATACTTCTTGCTAGACGATGCTTCTTCTTTAGACAGACGTCCCTCACAGACTCCCTCTTCTAACCTCATCCCCATATTTACCATTTTGGTAAATTCATTGATGGCACTGGCAATCATACGTTTGTAATAAAGCAAACTCAGTGTCTTCAAGAAAATCTTCGTCATCTCCTTTTCTTCTAATGGTGGACTAATCTGGGAAGCAAGTTCCCTCCACCTCTGAGCATACTCTTTGAATGTCTCCTTATCCTTCTGAGACATAGACCTAAGCTGGTCTCTATCAGGCGCCATATCAATGTTGTATTTGTACTGCTTAACAAAGGCTTCACCCAAATCATTGAAAGTACGGACACTTGCACTGTCTAACCCCATATACCATCTTAAAGCGGCACCAGTCAAACTGTTTTGGAAGTGTCGCAACGCGAAAAACAACCGGTGGGAAAAGAAACAGAGCCGCCACCATGCGTTATTTATCCCAAAGGAGGGAAAGGAAACGCTCGAAGTAAACCTGAAAAAAGGAAAGGAATGGTCTTAGGACCAGAGATTGCAAGGCACGGGAGTCGGTTACGCAAGGGGAAGGTATTAGCACCCCTCACGTCCGTCGTACTCGACGGGATCCACGCTCAAAAAGAATAGAATAAGGTTGTTGATAAAAACTGCTCAAAGAATGCACGCACTGGAATAATCAACAGGTGAAAGAAGACGGAGGAAGGGGACTCGGCAGGATGTTGCATCCTAGGCCTACGTAGTTTGTCAGAAACAAACATCAGAGTCGACGTAGTTCGGGGAAATGGGAAACGTGCTCGCTAGGACGTCGCATCCTAGGCATACGTATCTTCTCTAACCAGAGGAAGAATCGGATAACTCGTAGCTCGGCTAACGCACGCCGAAACAAAACACTGAAAAGAGACGCTGAGACGTCAAAAGAAACACACAACAGGAAACAGAATGCCAATCAATGGTCTTACATCCAACTCCTAACAAACAAACACCAACAAGGAAACGGAATGCCGATCAATGGTCTTACATCCAACTCCGAACAAACAAACGACAACAGGAAACGGAATGCCAATAGCTGGTCTTACATCCTACTCCAAACACACACCAAAAGAAGAAGGTTGAAAAAGAAAGAGAGTGCCCGGAGAGATCTCGCTCAATCTCCTGCCTACGTATCTCATCTGGTATGAGAATCAGGGCGACGTAGTTCCCCTTAACAGGGGAGAAACTCTCCTAACCAGAGACTAGGGAGATAACAGACTAATAGGGAGACTACGACTCGAGCCTAAAAGTTGTCATGCAAACGATCCCTAAGTTGAGGTCTCTAATCAGAACCTAACTCGCACAGGAAGCAAGTCAATCTAAACAACAAGTAAACATCAATCAAATGAACAGGTATCACACTCTATATGCAAACAAGCAGCTCATACAAGGCTAGGCTTTAGTCAAGGGGTCATATCAACCTCGACAAACAAGCTAACACTGTAGGGGTATGAAACTCTTAACCACTGACATTGACCGTCAGGGTGAGCAGATGAAAGGTAATGAGGATAAGACCTCATAGCTCTTAACCCAGGCCTGGGTGAGCTTGAATCAATGAAAACATGGGGATCCAGAATGAGGGACCCTACTCCACTTGACTGACTCTATATACAAGGATCTTGGGTTAGGTTCAAGAGCATCAGCACGTAGTGCGAGCATAATGAACGACTAAACGACTAACAGGGGACTGATTGCTAGTCCCTTCTATCTGTCAATTGCCTCTTCACTTAGGAGGACTTAAGTAACATGCCTCGACAAGGAGGTCTTCAGCACAAATATAAACAACACAGTCATTGCCTCTTAAGGAGGACTTCAGCCAAATGCCTGCCAAAAGAAACGATAGGGCTTCCAGACTACATGGAGTTAGAGAATGATTACCTAGGTGGTATACCAACCACAACCAAAGCAAAGCTCAAGCAAGCTAGAAGCGGCTAATGTACCTGTACAAAAGCTAACCAGTCAGTATTGTATTCAGAGAAACAAACAGACAACAACAGTGGAATTATCCAATATGTGCAAAATGCAAGTCATAAACGCAATCGCTCAAGTGAGTTCACCATATCAAAGGACCTACAACACAATAAGAGTTAGTAGATCAAAGCAACTTGCATCTTAAGTAATGAGATCACATCAACCATTAGAGCTAAATGCTTGAACCTGAAATACAAAGCTCAAAAGGTGAGTACAAACCACTAGTACCAAGACTAGGGTCAAAGGCAAAGCAAATAGTCAAAACAGAAGTTGATATTTCACATGAAGCACATTCAATCCAACAAGAACATGTCCTAAAAAGGACCAAAGCCAAATCATAAGGCAAAGCCATCAAATAAACAAGATAAGGCAAAGGAAAGAAATGGTGATCACAATTGGACATCAAGAAGAGAAATTCCATATTAAAACAGAAATGAATCCAATGATCATGAATTTTTTTATATGAGATCACAACATGTTATGAACAAGCATCATACCAAAAATTAAGTCCAGGAGATAACAAATGGTGTGTGAATGAAAATGCACAAGAGCTAGATCAAGAATGTGACACCAAATGTTACACAACATGTCCATGTGCCTAAAACAGTAATGAAAAATGATAAAAATGCCAAACAAAAGCCAAAAGAACATGTTATGTGTCATGAATGAGCATGTCAAATTTCAAGGCAATTGGACTAAGTATGAGCATTTCACAAATCAAATAGCACAACATGTCATTTTTGTATCATGTTCAAACAATCAAGCACATTTACAATTCCAGCAATGTAAAAATCAGGAAATAAGCATCACAAAATAATAGACATCACAACAATAATGTGGAAAAAAGTGTGGATCAAATTGGATAATTTTTCTATTTGTTATGAATTTTAGAAATTGAGGAACAAAAATGAAATAGTATTGGAAATCAATGGAAATAAAAGTTAAAAAATGGAAAATCATCAATATGCCTTCAGCAAGGATCGAACCAAGGCATGTGTGGTTCCAGGTGCGCTGAGCAATAAAAAATCAAATGAAATTCCACAAAACACACGCTGAGGATCAAACCAAGGTCATTGTGGTTCAAGCGCTCTACACTAAACGCAGCGTTTGGCAAGGAGAAATTAAAAGTGAAGAATTGAATGAGGCTTGGCACGGATTCGAACAGAGGACGCATTGGTTGCAAGCGTTCAAATAGTGAACCCTAGAACGCTGAACCAGAAGCCATTGGTACTGTTCATGGACGGTGGAACACGGTGGTTTCCACCGTCTTCTTCGTTGAGTCCGGCGGAGCAACATCAATAATTTTTCCAGAATTAAGCATGGCATATATGGATCGAAAGATCTTTCAACGTACAACACGGATCTAACATTTATTTGATCTAATTCTCAACAATAAGCACGGATCGATCAAAAACATATTGCACATCAAAAGTTCAACTCAACATATCTCACTCATTTCTCAACCAAAACAGAATCTAAACGCATCAGGATCATCAGCATTGAAAACTCTACCTAATCATGTGCATAAAATGGCAAATAATGAGATTCAAATTTTAACCTTCTTGAAGAACAGTGCGATGATTTCGTGGATTCAAGCCTCCTCCAGCTCCAGATCTCCTTTATCAACCTTGTGGTGAAGCTTTATGCACGCAATAGCAATGGAATCCACTTAAATGAAGCTCAGATTCAGAAAACCTTCTTCATGTTCATGCACTTGTGGAGCTCGATTCTGCACCAAATCCTTCAGTCCAGGCCTTGATTCTTCATCAATGATCCATTGTGAACATGATTATGCAAGAATATTGAGGTGTTGTGTGAAGAATTTTCAAATTTGCATTGAGAGAAATTTTGGAGGGAAATGCCATTTCTAGATCTAGAATGTGTAATCTGATCCAATTCAGTTAGGATTATATATTTATATCACATGTTAATTACCATGCTAATCACAATTAGGCTTGGCGAATGGAAACTTAATGAGAAATGAGGTGTATGACCAAAAATGCAAATGCACCCTTGCATGGACATGTACACGTGAACAGTGCACATGCAAGCTTCTTTTTCACTTAAAACGACCCTATGAATATGATGGAATGGTCAAATGGCTTGTAGCATCAACCAATTTCAAATTACCAACTTTCCCTCCAAAATGCACTTGAATGGACCCTTGATCATGTGATTTTATTTCATGCAATGCAATGATGGATTTGAAAAATATTGGTCATTTTTGGAAACTTGAAATTACGGGTCACTTTCCATTTTGGGAAACTTTTGATCTGACTTCAAAATCTTCAAGGTAGATGTTTGACATGATGAATAAGCCTCTTTTGGACATGAATGAAGTGTCTCAAACCATTTCTCCACCTCAAAGCCCTCAGTTGACTGCACAGTTGACTTGTATGGGCCTCAGATGACCTGAAAATGCACTGATGACTTTGGACCTCTACCACTTGGCAAAGTTGCTTCAAAATGAACCTTGGCTCATATAAGCTTTCTAGAATAATCATGTGGCCTTCATCTCGAGGAAAACTTGCTCTTTTGCACTGAGGAATTCTCTTGATGTCAGTGCTGACTGCCAAGATGCAATGCAATATGTAATGTTAATGACCTAAAAAATGAAATGAATGCATGAATGGGGGGTGCAAATTTGAGGTGCTACAGTTGCCTTTATTCAATCAAGTGAGAACCTGAACGGATGAAAGCAACGACTATCATACTGTCAAGGTAAACAGGGATTGAATACCAAAAGAACCGTAAAATTTGCACTCTGCAGATGACGAAACAAGGAAAGCGAGGAAACCACGACCAGACATCTACCGATGAATGGGAAAAGAGAAGCCACGACTAGACATCTATCGATGAATGGGCAGAGAGAAACCACGACCAGACATCAACGGATGAATGGGAAGAGAGAAACCACGACCAGACATCAACGGATGAATAGGAAGAAAGAAACCACGACCAGACATCTCTCGATGAATGGGAAGAAAGAAACCACGACCAGACATCAACGGATGAATGGGAAGAAAGAAACCACGACCAGACATCTCTCGATGAATGGGAAGCGAGAAACCACGACTAGACATCAATGGATGAATGGGAAGAAAGAAACCACGACCAGACATCTCTCGATGAATGGGAAGAAAGAAACCACGACCAGACATCAACGAATGAATGGGAAGAAAGAAACCACGACCAGACATCTCTCGATGAATGTGCAGAGAGAAACCACGACCAGACATCAACGGGTGAATGGGAAGAAATAAACCACGACCAGACATCAATGGATGAATGGGAAGAAACTCGATATTTATCGACCATCGAGAGATGATGTCTACTGACACCAAAAGAAAGGACCCACACGGGGATCAACACGACACTCACCGGTATCGTAAGGATGACATCTACATATGTCAAAACAAGGCAGACGCTTGCCGGGGACTACACTGGGGAGTCAAGCTTTCCTTTCACGGACGGGTGAGGAAATAAATCTCGCTGGGGATTATCGATTCTGAATGCTGCCGAGAGCAACTGCTGCAGATGTGTTGCACTGATGTTGAAAAATGATCCGCCTCTGCTAGGGATATGATCCAATCTGGCTTAACACATGTATGCATATGTTTGAGTTGTCTATGGCGTAATGCTCCATAACCATGGAAATGCTACGCAATTAATGATGCAATATGCTATGCTTCTCTAAATGATGAATGCATAAAAGATATCCCCCTTCGGTGGCTGCACGAGCCACTTTGCTGAGGAACTCAATATCACTCCAATCTCCACCCTACTGGGGAATGACACTGCTGCTGGGGAAAGGATAATCCTCACTGGGGATGACCTCCACCAAACTCGATCGCTTGGGGACTTCGCTGGGGAAGAAACTACCAACACAAACCTCCGCTGGGGAAACAGCAACCTTCAGACTTGCTGGGGAAATAACACTCTCAACCCTGCTAGGGGAAACAACAAACTTCAGGCCTGGCTGCTGAGGAAATACCGATCTCGAACCCGCTGGGGAGATAACAATCTCAAACCGTTGGGGAGGTACGAAATTTTGACATGGAACACCTGTCGACTCGTCGAACACTTGCATTCACCATTCCACCATAGTGTCAATTTTCCACTTTTGTGAGCTCCTAGACTCAGCCGGTCTCTTCTGATTCATCACCTTGTATTCTCGACTTCTCTCTACTCTGAGACAATCGATCTTCTCAGATTCGGGCCAACTCTCTAATCCTCAGACTTTGAAGAGTGTTCTTGATTACCCTCCAGGATCGTCGCAATCCTTCGCCGTCTTTTCACTATTCTTCTATCCCTCGTCCCTGATTGGACTTCAAAGGATTCTTTTGCCAAAAGGCTTCATATCACAACCTGCAAGTGAGTGAAAGTATCCAACAACACCTGCAAAAGAGATCGTTAGATAAAAACGTGCCCCAGGCGTGCCAAAACTTCAACACCTAGGTCACTCAACCTTCCGAATAAGATTTCCGGTTTTCAATCTTATAAACATGCATTGGAAGGGACCCCTATGTCTCAAAATGCAAAGATTCTTATCAAAATAAACGGATGTTTTTGCAATCAAAGCGGTAATGAAAACAAAAACAAAATTATTTGACTGAATATGCATTTTATTTATCGACAAAGGTGGCTCGTAACTGAGCAGCACAGGAAGCAATCCCTGAAATGAGGTAATTGCGCACAAAAGGAAAATCTATCCTAATGGCAATGTGAACCCGTGATCTCATCGAGTTCCAACTCGGTTACACCCCATATGTCCTCAAGACTCTCCGCACTTTCTGCCTTCTGAACAAGACGCTTCCGACCGATCTCTGCCGGGGATTATCCAGGGTGTCATATCCAAAAATACAAACGATCATGCTAGACGCAGTTGTTCGTTTCAATCCCTCTTTTGCGTGGACCGCCCTTTCGGGTTTTCAGTCCACCGGGATACCCTTTTTTGCCCAAGCCGCCCTTGTGGGGTTTTCGACTTGCCGGGTGTCCAGCAATGTAAAAATCAGGAAATAAGCATCACAAAATAATAAACATCACAACAATAATGTGGAAAAAAGTGTGGATCAAATTGGATAATTTTTCTATTTGTTATGAATTTTAGAAATTGAGGAACAAAAATGAAATAGTATTGGAAATCAATGGAAATAAAAGTTAAAAAATGGAAAATCATCAATATGCCTTCAGCAAGGATCGAACCAAGGCATGTGTGGTTCCAGGTGCGCTAAGCAATAAAAAATCAAATGAAATTCCACAAAACACACGCTGAGGATCGAACCAAGGTCATTGTGGTTCAAGCGCTCTACACTAAACACAACGTTTGGCAGGAGAAATTAAAAGTGAAGAATTGAATGAGGCTTGGCACGGATTCGAACAGAGGACGCATTGGTTGCAAGCGTTCAAACAGTGAACCCTAGCGCGCTGAACCAGAAGCCATTGGTACTGTTCATGGATCGTGGAACACGGTGGTTTCCACCGTCTTCTTCGTTGAGTCCGGCGGAGCAACATCAATAATTTTTCCAGAATTAAGCATGGCATATATGGATCGAAAGATCTTTCAACGTACAACACGGATCTAACATTTATTTGATCTAATTCTCAACAATAAGCACGGATCGATCAAAAACATATTGCACATCAAAAGTTCAACTCAGCATATCTCACTCATTTCTCAACCAAAACAGAATCTAAACGCATCAGGATCATCAGCATTGAAAACTCTACCTAATCATGTGCATAAAATGGCAAATAATGGGATTCAAATTTTAACCTTCTTGAAGAACAGTGCGATGATTTCGTGGATTCAAGCCTCCTCCAGCTCCAGATCTCCTCTATCATCCTTGTGGTGAAGCTTTATGCACGCAATAGCAATGGAATCCACTTGAATGAAGCTCAAATTCAGAAAACCTTCTTCATGTTCATGCACTTGTGGAGCTCGATTCTGCACCAAATCCTTCAGTCTAGGCCTTGATTCTTCATCAATGATCCATTGTGAACATGATTATGCAAGAATATTGAGGTGTTGTGTGATGAATTTTCAAATTTGCATTGAGAGAAATTTTGGAGGGAAATGCCATTTCTAGATCTAGAATGTGCAATCTGATCCAATTCAGTTAGGATTATCTATTTATATCACATGTTAATTACCATGCTAATCACAATTAGGCTTGGCTAATGGAAACTTAATGAGAAATGAGGTGTATGACCAAAAATGCAAATGCACCCTTGCATGGACATGTGCACGTGAACAGTGCACATGCAAGCTTCTTTTTCACTTAAAACCACCCTATGAACATGATGGAATGGTCAAATGGCTTGTAGCATCAACCAATTTCAAATTACCAACTTTCCCTCCAAAATGCACTTGAATGGACACTTGATCATGTGATTTTATTTCATGCAATGCAATGATGGATTTGAAAAATATTGGTCATGACAAGCATTTTGCAAAAGGAGTGACTCAATTTGGAGTTTTATAGCCAAAGTTATGCCATGTTGAACTTCCATGCACACTTGGTGATCATTTGCTCATAACTTCTCAACCCTTCATCAGATGCTCATGATCTTGGACTTTTTGAAAATGGGAGAGAAAGATATTCAACTTTCATGTTGACCAAAATTTCATTTGAAGCTTCTTTGATGTTGGAAAGTCAAGTTGAATATGGTCCAAAAACTTGCCATTTTTGGAAACTTGAAATTACAGGTCACTTTCCATTTTGGGAAACTTTTGATCTGACTTCAAAATCTTCAAGATAGATGTTTGACATGATGAATAAGCCTCTTTTGGACATGAATGAAGTGTCTCAAACCATTTCTCCGCCTCAAAGCCCTCAGTTGACTGCACAGTTGACTTGTATGGGACTCAGATGACCTGAAAATGCACTGATGACTTTGGACCTCTACCACTTGGCAAAGTTGCTTCAAAATGAACCTTGGCTCATATAAGCTTTCTAGAATAATCATGTGGCCTTCATCTCGAGGAAAACTTGCTCTTTTTCACTGAGGAATTCTCTTGATGCTAGTGTTGACTGCCAAGATGCAATGCAATATGTAATGTTAATGACCTAAAAAATGAAATGAATGCATGAATGGGGGGTGAAAATTTGAGGTGCTATAGGAAGTAGTGAATCAGTAACTGATCATTATCAATTTGAGTTGAAATTTTTCTGGCGTACATCACAAGATGGCTTAATGGAGAAGTATTTCCCTTACACTTTTCAAAGTCAGGGACCTTGAACTTCATCAGGATTTTCTCATTAGGCACTAGGCAGAGCTCAGCAGCACTCTCCCCAAACAAATCCTTTCCTCTCAGAGTCTTCAACTCTTTGCGCAACTCGAGTAACTGATCCTTCATCTCGTCCATTTTCTCATATACATCTGGGCCTTCAGATGGCTCAGAATGGTAGATGGTGTCCTCAACACGAGGAAGAGTGTGAACAACTGAAGGTGGCACTGACATGACCGGACTAGATGCCGTCAGAGAAACAAAAGTGGGTGCATACCCTTCAGGTATAAAATTTTGTGGCATTCCCCAAGGGAATCCAGCAGGCATGGAAGGACCGGATTGGCTGGAAGCAATAGGAACAGTCGAGGTAGCAACCTCATAAATAACAGTCCTCTGGGGAGGAGTTGCACGAGTTGGTGAAGACTGATTCTGCGCGGCAAGAACAGACTCCATCATAGCAGTTAACCGTGCAATTTCATCCTTCAGCTCTCTATTCTCTTACTCTAAATGCTCCATGATCTTCATTTGATTAGCGTGAGTGTTGTATCGGTGAGTTATCTTGGCTGAAGCACATAAGAATAACCAATAAGACATCTGGCGGAAGCAAACTTGCTATGCAAATGATGCATGAAATGCAATGTTTTTGTTTATTTAATTTCAAGGAACATACGAAGTTCTATTTTCAAATATTAAATAATAACAATAGTAACAATTTGATTGACCATAAAATCTCTTTTTATTCATAAAATTTGGAAGGATTACACCAAGTACAATTTCAGAAACCAAAATACAAATACAAGAGAAAAGGAAACTAATCATTCTAAGGACCCTTAACAATAGTATCCAATGATCTGGCTGTGGGCGCGTACTTCCTTCGGATGTGTCGAATCTCTGACTCAAAAGATGTCTTCATCTGAGCTTTCTCAAGGACAAGTTGATCAACAATCTTTTTCCAAGCACCGGAAGGCTGAGGCATACTAGAGGAAGGTGGACCATCTGGCTCTCTCTGTCTCTTCACTGCTCGGTCATCAAGAAGTTCAATAAGCATTTCTTTGTCTCTCGACTCAAGTTGCAACTCCTCATACTTTCGATTGAAAGCATGGAACCGCTTTTCCCACATATCTCTTTCTTGTTTCATCTTAGTAAGTGCATCTTCCAACTCCTCTATATCTTGGTTAAGGAGAGTTGATGGCTCAGCCATAACCCAAGACATAGGTCTTTCACAAGCATACGACATCTTCAACTCCAAAGCTCTCTTCTTCACCCAAATAGTATAAGCTTCCAAAGCTACACAATTGTGCGGACCAAGCTCGGATCTTCCTTTCCTATGCACATTATGCCAGGCATGTATCATATTTTGCTTCAAATGTTGGGGATATTTACCCTCTTGATAGAAAAGACCTTCTAAATGAGTGTTATTAGGTTTGTCTCTCAAGGGGAACCCAAGTTGACGACGAGCCAAAGCAGGATTGTAGTTGATTCCTCCTTGTGTACCAATGAGAGGCACATTAGAGACTCACCACAACTATCAATAATATACATACTACTCAATGCAAAATCATACCAAACAATATCAGCATTAGTGAGAGACACAAGTCTCTGAGACCACCGTAGACATTGTTTGTTCTCCAAGAAAGTAAGCGTCTAAGGCAAGTGCGAAATAAACCACTTGTACAGAAGAGGAACACAACACACAATAGTCTCACCATCTTTAGAATTCCTCAAATGCAAAGATAAATACATGTCACCCAACAGAGTAGGAACATGATTCCCAACCAAGAAGATTCTAATGGAATTAAGATTAACAAAACCGTCAATGTTAGGGAACAAAGTTAAGCCATAGATGAGCAACACAAAGATGGATTCAAAAGCATCCACACTACTGGCTTGAGCAAAGGCAATAGCTTTACCAATGAGGAACTCAAAAGTCAACCCCATAATTCCTCCCGTCTTGACCCAATGTGTCTCAATCTCAGATTTCTCCAGATGAAGAACTTCATCTATGATATGAGATCTGAGAATCTCCTCCAATCCACTAAAAGGTACCTTGTCAGAAACGGGTATTCCCAAGAGATGGGCATACTCCTCTAACATAAGCATAAGCTGAAAATTGAGAAAAGTGGAGCACCGGTATAGAGGGTCATAGAACTGAACCAAGACACTCAAGAGTCCTTCAACCACGTCAGGATATAACACAGATAAAAGCTTCCCATGATGTTGCTTGAAGTCCAAGGGATCTAATACAAAAGATGATAACTTGCTTAGCTCTTTCAAATTGGGGCATCTGAAACTATATTTCTTAGTGTTCCTTCATCCACAATCCATGGTCTGAAAATATTTTCAAATAAGACCTTAGTTCCTTGAAATTTATTTTTCTGTGATGAATGTTATGATGCGCATGTATGCATGAATGCAATAATCACAAACAAGGGATCACACACAAGGCAATTACAAAATAAGGTCAATGGATGGATCAAGTCATCATCAAGATCAATCATCCATTTTAGTGGATTATGGTTTTTCACCTTATCAACACCCAAGTTCCATTGATATTGACAAGACTTGATCGAATCAACCAAGAATCAAAGGGTTTTGTTGTGAGTCACGAGCATGTAGTCAAGTTAAGAACCATCCCAAAGGAGTGTACTAAGGACAAAAACCTGTAGATCATGTTCTAAAAGAGTTCCCAGAGTCTTAATCCCATCTTTAAGATATTATAGGTTAGGATGACTGACTCATCAACCTATAATATTCTAAAGAGAAACTCGTCTGAGTGTAGTGTCGTGTAACAACTGTTATCAGGTCTACACCTGGACAGTCTCCATACTATGTCCTAAATAGGCCAAGTTGGGTTAAATGTTCTATGGTTCTCAGCTTCTCGGATCCCAAATCAGAGAAAGTAATGCCTAACCACAAATAACTTGTGTGACATTAGTAACTTCAAAAGGGTCTCCAATGAGTAGATGGGTCTCAAGCCAACTTGTTAAGGACTACTCTAGACAAGTTGAACATGACTATACTATCCTCCTATCTTAATTGCACTCAAGTTTGGGTTATAACTTATTTCACCACTCAGAGATCACCAAGCATAACAAATAGATTATATCACACAAACAAACATACAAGCATAAAATATGCAAATATATACACATAAAAAAGTAGGCTAAACCCACTGAGGACTACTCCCCAGCAGAGTCGCCACTTAATTTATGTAGCGGTAAATTGATGACCATCAAGCTATGGATAAACATGTCGTCAATAAAACCAGAGTCTCCACCACACTTTTATTGTTTCCAAAGGAAAAGGGAAAAGTACGAACAAAGCCCAAAGATAAAAAAATTCAAATCAAAACTAATAAAATGCCAGAGATTATAGGTAAGGGGGTTGGTTACACAGAGGGAAGGTGTTAGCACCCAAAGTATCCTAGGTACTCCTAGGGAGCCATTTTTTATGTGTGCATATGTGTTCGGTATAAAAGATGTTTGAGAGAAAAGAGAGTGTGGGGATGAGAAAAGAATCATTGATTATATTTTTTGTGTTTAACAAGACCTTCGGATTTGGGCCTACGTACCGACATAAAATTGAGGGATCAAAACCTCGTAGTTCGTGGTAACAATTTCAAAGTGAGTGAATTGCTTTTAATCAAAAGTTGATAAGAAAGGCACAAAAGGCCAAAAATTTGAATGAAGTTGTTAGTTATTTTTTGTCTTTTGAAATTTTAAGTCAATATGATTAGATTTATTTACAATTTTGATTTAAGAAAAAGGGGTTTGAAAATTCAATGACATAAGGTCAAAGTTTCTACTTGAAATAAGGTCTAAGTTTGAAATCAAAAGCAAAGAAAGATTTTGAAAAGGGGAAGAGATTTTGAAATTTAAGAAGTGAGAGGAGATGAAGAGACTAATCCTAAGCATAAATTTAAAAGTTAAGAGTTGAAAAGATCTGACCAATGGGATGCAATCCAACAGACAAGTAAGTCATATAGAAAACCCACTTTCCCTTTGGACTTTGAATCAAGCAATAATCAGCAAGCAATTAGCAACATCAGACATCATAAAGATCAAGGCATCAAATAAAGATAGCCATATTCAAGCATGCAACTCTATAGCTAGCAGTTTTTTTTGTCTTCTCATGTATCAGATGAAATGCTCCTTGATCAACTCAGAATAAAGCATTAGACACCATATCAAAATAATAATTTGTATCAAGATAATGTAGCAGATGAGTTCAAATGAATCCCAAGACTTGTATTAGATGATGGCTCAGTTCACAATAACTTGATCTAAGAATGTTGGCATTGGCCAAGTTCTTTTTGCACAGGGAATGTTGCCTAGTTCTAAGTCCAAAAGAAAATCAAGAGCAACAGTCCACCAAACATTTTTTAGGGTTTTTGTAGTTTATTAAGTATTTTAAGATCCTAAGACCACAAACACAATCAAAATACACAAACAAAATATATACAATCACAATATATGGCTCAAATGAGCAAAGTGAAAATGGCATAAACATAAACAAGTTAAATGAAATGTAAATGGAAATGAATGATAAATGACTAGAAGTTAAATTGCATAAAGTAAATGACTTGAAAGTATAGCAATATTAATAAAAGTTAGTCAAATGTTAGTCAAAGTTAATTGAATGCTAGTAGTGTTTTGCTTTTTAATTGATTAAGTCATTCTTTGGAGAACACTCAACCATCTATTCACAAGTATGAATCCTTGAACCAAGACATCTTCCATAGAAAGGAAAAAAGGCAAAGTTTCCACACAATACCATGAAAGATGGGAGACTTACAATCTCACTTACTAGAATGGTATGCCTTTAGGGTCAACTTTAGCTCTATGTTAAGCAGTCGTAATTATACTTATGTAGAAGTCACAACTATCTGAGGCCGAGAAATAAAAATTTAGGTGTTAATGCATGTTAGAGTTTTGGTATGATGAACCAAACTCCTAAAACATACCACACACTAAAAGAAAATATCAAAAGGGGTGGACCTATCTCATCCATACTTGTATTGGTTCATCTGCCACAAGGTCATTGATGAACCAATTAGCCTTAGGATATTTGAGATTTCATTGGTCAATGAAAGGAATGAGAAACAATAGGGATGAAGATGAAGGGGGAGGGGAGTGAGAGAAACACAAAATGGTCATGGGAGGAATTTTATCAAATTAAAATTATTCATTCATTTTGGGAGATGAAATGTACATTTCATCAATCCCCTAAATCTAATGGTTTTAATCCAACAAAAGTCAAATCAACATTGACCAAGGCCCAAACAAATAGTCAAACATCACAAGACCATAAAAATGGCTCAAAATAATTTTTACACAATTTATCAATCAAAAATCAAATTAAAAATGCATTAAAATTCAATTTAATTTGGTCAAAAACTAAAACCTCTTTAAAACACCAAATAAATGGCCAAGAGATTTATCCTAGGTCAAACAAGGTTAAAGGACCTTAGACAAAAAAATCCCTCTATTTTGAAAAGTCATAAGTATTTTTAAACAATTAAAAATATGTTCAAAAATATTTAATTCATGAAAAATATCAAAATTAATCCAAACAATAATTTTAATTCAGAAAATGAAAGAGGAAAATATTTAAAGATTTTTGGTGAAAGTCCCATATGTTTTTGGATTAAAAATGAAATTATTATGAATTAAACAAAATAAAGCAATTAAACATAATTTCATAAATTAAAAGGAAATTCAAAAAAACAAGGGTCATCAGATCTCCCTCATTAACTGAGGTGGCATATTTGATGGCCAAGCGCGCGCTTCATACCATACAACTCAGTCAACACGTGATAGGGATGGTAATCACAAGGAGCGGCCAGGATTAGAACATTTGAACAAGATCTGATGGTCAAGAGGCGTGCTAACACACCACAGGAGCCCTAGCTCTGGTCATCTTCTCCGGTGATGACCACCGGACTGGTCCAACCTTAACTTCATGAAAAATGAAAACCAATGACACTATTTTAAAGAGAAAATGCTCAGGAGCTCGAATTTGGCCTCAATTTTCTCTGATTCCAAGTATATAAAAAGATACAGGGATTTGAATTTTAAGGATCATGAACTGAGTTGCTTCGATTTAACCTCAAAGCAACTCAATCTTCTTTCCTACATTGGTAGGACTTCATCCAACCAAAAATCACAAAGAATAGTGAAGAATTGAGGGAGAATCGAAGAGATGAAAATTCTGAAAAATTACCTTCGAGGGAGCTTCAACCTTGCTTGATCTTGATTCTAATTGTGCTTGGCTTTGTTTCAGAAACTTGTAGGAAGTGATTAAGATCAGAAAATGGCTTGGACTCTTGGAGTTTCAATCTAAAAACAGAGAGATTTGAAGCTCGATTTTCAAATGAAAACCTTCAAGATTATCCTTTAATGGTGAGGGTTTGGATTGCAAGTTCAAAGCTTGGGCCCCAGGTCCTCAATTCTGAGTATGAGGGGTTGTATTTATAGGCAATGTGATTCATTTCCACAACTTCCAAATTTTGCCAAATTTTGCAATTTTCTTTGCATGTTGATCGCGACTTAGTAAGTCTATGGGATTCGTGACTGCAAGTGCACAGTCTTATCACGTAGTTTTAAAGATTATCGAACCCAAAGGACTAATAATCAAACGTACCATTATCTAATGTTACTATGTAAATCTAAGGCTAAGGATCTTTCTAAGAGTGGAGGGACGAAGAGAAATAAATATAACGAGAATAGAATATTAATAAAGATATTTAATTGCGGGATATCGGTATGTAACGCATCAAACTTCGGGGATTCGATAGATAGTTGGTTTAAGAGTATTGACTTTGACTATACTCTTAAACCAGAATGCTTGGCTCTCGCGGTCTCATTTTAATTTAAAAGGAATTTTTGGAAATAAATAAAGTCTAATTAATCCTAAAGCGCTCTCGCTGTGTTTAGGATTAATGCCTAGTTTCAGCTATCCGGTTAAAATCTCAAACTCTCATTTTTATTGACCGTAACCTTTATTTTCTTTGTACTCTCATATGAAAAACAGTTTTGAATTTAGAACAAGAAACTATTACCGGGAAATAATGTTTTATAAAAGCCAACACCAATTATTTACGAATCCCGTCACTTCGACGGTCTTTACATACCGATACCTATTGGTTTAGCCGGACATGGATCCGGGAGAAGACATGATATTCAGATGATTAAGCATACAGTAAGGCATAAGTAATTAAAATGGCAATTGAAATAAAACCTGGAATATAAATTGAGAACTTGGAATGAATACTGATTTTTCAAATTAAACAATGTCGGCACGCTTTAACAATGGAGTACACCGTTACAATCAAATTCAGTTGCGTAAACAATAATTGGAATAGTCCCCGATGTGGAGAATCTATTTCTTTTACAAGGTAGGAATATGCCTAAAAAAATCTAACAGCAAGAATCTGACTAGAAAAATGCACCCCACGTCTGTGAAGACAAACTTCTCTTTATATACTCCTCACTCTCCTTAAAAGTAGCCTTGGATATCTACTAGTGGGGAGCGGTTGGTTGAAAAAGTAAAAACCGGTTGTGGCGAAAAGTGTGGAGAAGAACAAGGAGGACCGGGTTGGTGGCGGCTACCACAACCCTAATTTGGTCCACGTGGCGGGCGTCACTTTATATGAGGTGGGCGCCACCCTCATGTAGTGTGGTGGACGCCACCTTAATAAAATATGATGGACGCCACCATTTCATAGTCCCTTAAGGCGGGCATCATGCTTCCAACTGGTGGGCACCATCCTTCTTGTGTGGTGGGCGCCACTCTTCATCTAGTATGGTGAGCGCCACTATTCATATTTTGCTCCATTTTCTTCCCTTTTTCTTTCCTTTTTGCTATTTTCCTCTTTGCTTTCCTAGACATCTCTTATTCGATAAATACCTGAAATAAACATAAAATACGGCGTAATACTATGAAAAATCAAGTAAAAAGCAAGGCATGTTAAGTCAAATATCCGATACATTTTCGCGTTATCACATGCTTGCATGGGCATGTGATAGGCCCATCAAGTGATGTATTTAGGTCCAAAGTTTCTTAAGAATCCTGCTGAAATCATGTCACGTGGCCATGCATTTGAGTTTGAAATGTAAAGGTGAAAATCATCCAATTGGTCCCTTGAAAAGAACCCATGCGTAAGTACTTCATTCTTTGACCAAATGTGGTGATCTTAGACTTTTTGGAAAGGTTAGGTCAAGGGGAACAACTTTTATGTTGAACACTTTTCTATTTTAAGCTTGGATCATGATGAATGTTGAGGTGAAAGTTTGGAAAATCAAACATGTTTGAAAATTTTCTAAGTACCTCGTCAAATGTTCACTTCTTCCATCTTGAATAACTTTTGCTATGGGTTTCCAATGGAAAGATCCCCTTCATTAAAGTTGTATATATTGCAAACCTATTCAATTTGATCATAAATTTGACCTCATTTGGATTTGGCATAAAGGAGTTATGCATTTTAGAAGTTGAGGAAAATCACTTGTTCAATGGTAATGGCCCAAAATGACCTATAATGTTTCCTCTTGGAACATGCATTTTAAATTTGAATTTGAACTTATTACAAACATAAAAGTTGAAAAGTACATCTTTAATTTTATCATGAAACTTTAATAGCTTTTGTATCATAAAAATTGAGAAAGTTATGGTCTTTGGAAGTTGACCTCCTAACTAGGGTTCAGACAAAATGACCTATAATCTTTTACCATAAAAAATGACTTTCCAAGAAAAAATAGCTCTTGACTCCAGCATGAAAGTTGTTTTTAAAGTCATTATAAGTAACTTATCCCTTGGAATTATTTTCATATGACACAAATTGTAGGAGATAGGGTCTAGGGAACCCCAGTTTTGACCCGTTGACTTTCTCTGGTCAACCACCATGAACCAACTTGCTAACTTCGCATTATCTTGAAATTTGGGACTCATGGAGGATCATATATGTATAATATGATGTAATATTAATTTTACCTTGAAATATTTGATCAAATGTTGAAGAAACTTGCCGATGAAGTCACACAATATACCCATATGAATTAGGGCTTCCAAGGCAAACAAGCTTCAAACTCTTGATGATTTCTTGATCAAAATGATATGTGAAGACCATAGGGACCCATACATGATTTCTAGAGTCAAGGTAAACCATCTCTTTATTGGTATCCTTGTATTGAGGGTTTTAAACCCTAGATATGAGCTTGATTGAGCATGGGTGAACTCACACACTACCTACAAAAGCAACAAACTATACATGGACATATTTTTGGTATTTTGGTTAGTAAATAATGAAAAAAAGTATGATACAATAAAATGTGTTTGGTGACCTCTCCCAATGCAAACCCAATGAATGAGGGGTAAGGAGGCTACCAAGGTGTGATCCTAATGCCAATGCATATGATGAGATAGCATGAGGGATCTTAGGGTCAAAATTGGGGTCTTACAAAATGCTTCAAAACACTTAAGCATATTGAATGATCTTTTCGTAAGACCTAAAAAAACACAAACTTAATTCAAACCCTTTTGACATTTTGGCTTTTCCATGTTTAAAACCTTTTCATAAAAGGATTAGACATGAGTCATCCCTAGTTGATATTTAAATCTCCTATCCCATAACATTGTTGAGATTGATATTGATTCTTTTCCATTTGGAAGAGGTATGTTGCATACTTATTGATTCTATATCCAAGTGAGAGCCTTTCTTTCAATTTGATGCAAAGATCTATCTTCCACATGTTTGTGGTGGTTTAAAAGTGAGTTTTCTAATTAAGATGACACTTTGTCTCTTTCTCATAAAATCAAGCCGAACAAATCCCTTCTTATTTTTGAACCTGAACTACGAGGTTTTGATCTTTCACGGGTACGTAGGCATAAGACTCAATGTCTTTCTAAATCATCAAACAATAAAAAGATGTTCTTTTTCTCATATCCCCAATCAAAAAGCAAACCATTTTAAACAAAACACATATATTTAAAAGGTTGTTGTAGAGTACTACAGATGATTAGGGTGTTAATACCTTCCTTTTTCATAACACACCCTCGTACCTTCGAATCCCCTCACCCCTTTTTGCTTAGCTTAAGTTTAATGTTCTAGCTTTGCATTTACATATTGGGTTATTTTTTAATCTTTTCCCCTTTGTATAAATTAAATTTTGGTGGTGATATTTTGATTCATGAGTCAAGTCTAATCAATAGATTGGTCTCCGATTCTTCACCGCGACATTGGGGTTCAACTATTTTGTCCCGTCTATATAGTTCATTGTGTAAAAATGCCAAAAAAAATACTTGTATGTTTTATTCTTACGCCTATTTTCTACAAGCATGGGGTTGGTCAAGAGTGTCGTCACTCGCCCCGGTCAATGAGAAATCATTCACATGCCCCTATGCAACAAAGTAAATTTAAAATTTTACCATCTAATTTATTAGACTTTATACTACAACTAACTGTAACTAATATATTTCTAATCTTTTGGATCTAGGTGGTCAGTTAAAGGGATGAACTACAACAGGTGTCCCAAACACACTTTAGTAGTCTATCACAATCTTTTAGACCATATTGAACCAGACAATGTAATGCTACTACACAACTCTACATTTGATTTTAAAAAAATTATCCAATTACATATCCTCTAATCATGTCATATTCTTGTATAATTGATATAGAGGTGATATCTGGGTCTTGATCATCAGGTTAACCATGATGATGTTGTAGTTTGGATACCAAAAACATAAATTATCTGGTTCACTATTGTGGAGATGCACCAGAGTGACCGTGTAAAATTGCAGTTCGACATGCAACAACAAATTCCAGAACCTCTGATGTGTTTGGGAGATTGGCATCAACAAAGAGTCGATAGCCAATGGGATATTTCCGATTGGAGAGACTTCGCAAAAGAGATGTGTCGTCATTGGAGGAATCGACGACAACACATCTTAAACAAACCAGTCATACATGGTTCTAGACCAACTCAACATTATATGGCATTGTTTAGGTCGGTTACAATGCCACCGTTTGTGTCTGAGCCAAGGTATTTGATTGATCCACGCCAATGAGCTTCGTCATCAAATGCCCAACAACAAATCCCTGCCCAAGAACAATGTCAACCCACCCAAACCCAACGAACAACCTCACACCATCACCCTACCATATACACCCAACCACCAAACACCAACCTCGCAACCAATTCATGCCACATACACAAACTCAAAACCAGGAATCAAACTCTAACCACCAACAACCATATGCAGCCACCACAATAGTCTACAACCTAGATGATTCATACGATTCAACTCCATGCCAGCGTAGCCCCTCACCAATGAAAACTAAAACATCCAACTGCCATAACATCCAACCATTATTTTAGTTGTGTAGTAGTATTACATCGTCTGGTCGAATGTGGTCTAAAAGCTTGCGATAGACTACTACAACATGTTTAAAACACCTGTTGTAGTTCATCCCTTTAATTGACCACCTAGATCGAAAAGATTGGAAATATATTAGTTATAGTTAGTTGTAATATAAAGTCTAATAAAATAGATGGTAAAATTTTAAACTTACTTTGTAGCATAGAGGAATGTGAATGGCTTCTCGTTGGCCGGGGCGAATGACAACATTCTTGACCAACCCCATGTTTGTAGCAAATAGGCGCAAGAATAAAACGTACAAGTATTTTTTTGGCATTTTTACATAATGAACTATATAGATAGGACAAAACAGTTGAACCCCAATGTCGTGGTGAAGAATCGGAGACCAAGCTATTGATTAGACTTGGCTCATGAATCAAAATATCACCACCGAACTTTAATTTATCCAAGGTAAGGGGAAAAGATTCAAAAATAACCTAATATGTATATGCAAAGCTAGAAGATTAAACTTAAGCTAAGCAAAAATCGGTGAGGGGATTCTAAGGTACGAGGATGTGTTATGAAAATGGAAGGTATTAGCACCCTGATCATCTGTAGTACTCTACAAGAACCCTTTTAAATATATGCGTTTGGTTTAAAATTGTTTACTATTCGATTGGGGAGATGAGATAAAATAATATCTTTTATTGTTTGATGATTTGGAAAGACATTGAGTCTTATGCCTACGTACCTGTGAAGGATCAAAATCTCATTGTTAGGGTTCAAAAGTAAGAAGGGATTTTGATCGGGAAAATAACAAGTGTACTATTTTGCCTTTTATAGTAATAATGGGGAAATTCCCCGAATGCCGGTCTCAAGGAGTGCAAGTCAATATTGAGTTTAAATTATCATTCAATTAAACAAAAAGTATTAATTTTGTTTTTAGGTGTAAAAATATAAGAATAAAGGTAAAAGCAAATAAGGATGAAAATAAAGGTTTACAGGGAAAAAGGAACAATGCCAGGGAAGTTGTGTGATTTATCCCTGTAACAGCTCTGAGTTACTATTGTATCAACAAATATCAATTACTACCAGTTCTTAAGGGTATTTTCTCCCAAGTCCTTGGTGAGAAAACCTTTAATCAATCTACCCTAATTTCTATGTCCATATCCAATTAAGGTGAAGTTAAGCTTTATAATATCAAGAATACTCTGGTTCATACGGGGTATCCCTAGTCCTAGGTGATATCTACTGTAGAGTAATCTTATGAAAACTTTATCAATGTCAGTCCAACCTAATTGATAACCATAAATCAATCTCGATTGGTCCGAAAGAGACAACAATAAACACATCAAAAGGTTACCGTAAAAATAATATTATAAATGCAAATGTAAACTCAAATTCGTTACAATTCTAAATCAGGGACACCCCCTAGCATTGGGGTGGGGGGGGGGGGGGGGGAGGATTAGCTACTCATATTGTTTAAAACAAATGCAAGATAAAAATTACACATTACAAGTAATTGGATGACTTTGATCTTCAATCGCTCCCGCTCATGAAAACCTTCAACTCTCCAAATGTCTTGTTCTCTATAATACTTGATTACTTCACAATATTGTATTTTGCCTTGTTCCAAGATGATTTTTCCTTAGGCAGAAGGTCCTCTTTTATAATGAAAATTCCAAGTAGCAGGTGGACATGTCCAAAAATCTCTGAAAAGTCCACCGAAAAAAAGCCCGAGAAAAAGGGAAATTTTGGGCCTGGGTTGACACGACCCGTGTCAGCTGACACGGGTGGCCGTGTCAACCTACTGTTATTGGTGACACGTCCATGCCCTCTTGAGACCGGGGGGGGGGGGGGTTGATGCCTGAGACGACCCGTGTCAGCTGACACGAGTGGCCGTGTCAGGCCACTGTCTTCCTTGCCATGTCCTCCTTTGCTTGACACGGCCCGTGTCAGGCCTCTTGTACTGGGGTTTTTCCATTCCTTTGCTTGCCGGAATCTCGCATTATCTCGCTCTGAGTTTCCTGGTTCTTCTACTTGGACCTGTCGGACAAAAACACAGCTATCCCACGCATAAAATCACGAAAATAGAATTAAAATATAACAATGAAATGAAATGCTTAAATATTATACCGGAAGTAAATTGCCTTGAAAAGTATCGAAAATGCTTGCATAGTGTTTTAAAATCCTCAGTTTCTTGTCGGATCAGTAACAAAAACTTAATGCAAATGGTCACTGATCACAACCCCAAACTTAGCTCATTGCTTGTCCTCAAGTAATGTTTAAGAGAACACTGCATGTCACTCCCTATGATTCTTATTTCCTAACACTACTGAGATCATTCGCTTACGTCGTCCCTCTTCCTTCCATAAGTCCTGCTTTTTGCTTGTTAGTTTTCAATCCCACTTCCATTTCAAAGCACTGTTTCACCTGTCAGCTTATATCACATTCTCACCAATTCTCTCGAGGTTAAGTGTTTTCACTCATAATTATGCAATATCAACTCGCAAGTTTGAATAGTCTCTCTTTTCATATCACCTACAAATAACACACACACTTTTGAGGTCTTTAGGGTTGTAACTTGGCTTGGGTTAGGGTGTGGATATTAAAAAAAATGGGAAACACATGGTTTTTAGTTCAGAGTCGATGTTACCTACTGTGTTGGTTTCTTTTGTTTTTCGCTCGGTTTTCTCTTTTTTTCTATTTTTCAACCGAGTGCCCTTTTTCGTGCTTCTTTTGAATCTTTGAGTTTATTTATAATAATTCTTTTTCCTTTTCTCTCGATGATTTCCTATTTCACTTTTTTTCTCTTTTTATTTTCGCACTTTCTTGGGCGTTTGGAACTCTTTGGGGTTTTTACCCCAAACTTAGCTTTTCAACACAGTTTAAAGGTATTAACATGACTCTGAACAGGATAAGGAAGTGTTTTGGCCAAGGGGTACATTTATGGGGTTTAAACAAACAAATGGATACAGGCTCAAATGGGGTTTATAAGGGATATAATTATTTAGGATAGCTAGAAAGGCTTGAGGTTAATTTCAAACAATGTGCCTCATTGTGTGTAATCATGCAGTGACAGTCCCAGAGAGTCTACGCAAATTTAGAGTGATAAAGACAAACCTGAATATCACTCATGATGATCAATGTGTTTGGCTTTTTATGACTCACCCTGTTTGGTTAACCTTTGACAGTATCCACAGTACTCTTTAGCCTGGTGCGACTTTTTCCTTACTTCGGAATGTACATGACACTTATGTTGGTTAAGCTGTATACGTTGCGTCCGATCTTTCTCTTTCAGCAGTGTCAACTTCCTGGGGAGATCCTTCACAATAATCCATGGTAAATGGTGTGATCCTTTCATCCACTCCCACTCGTGATCATTACTATTTCCAAAATACCACTACGGAATTGAAACACTCGCAGCATAATGTACCTTCAAACAGAAAAACCAAATCTAAAATGCAATAAAGTAAAATAACACCATACTAAAAAATAACAAAATACTAAAAATAACACTAAAAGACATAAAATCTCCCCCACACTTGAACTAAACATTGGCCTCAATGTTTGCGAACAAGAGCAAATGAGGACACTCACAATACCCTATTGAGGAGGTGGTTATGGAAAATGCAACATCAACTATCGCATCGTGCTGCTCATCTCATCCAATATTGCCCCATGTCGGGCTTTCTCAATGCCTTGCCATTTTTGTTTCGTCCTTAAGTCACCTATATCGGTTTGTACCCAGGTCCATTGGTCAGTGGACCAGGAAGAGGAACCTACCTCCTGCTGGGTAGGTTCCTGATATGGTGGTACAAACTGTTTCTGCGGTGCTTAGGGTTCCTCTTCTTTTGCCTATGTGGCATCCACCTGGTCATCTACAAAATGCTCACCTGCAACAAAATGGTCAGTGTCGTGGCCATCCTCCGCGTCAGGGTCAGTGCTCACATACAACCAGTTGGCACAATCAGTAATAGAAACTCTGTTCGGATCCGATAGAGCTATAGAAAACATCTTATGAATAAGCACAGAATAGTACGTAGGGGCAACAATAATCATACCTTGTTGAATTAGAGCAGACATGTCAATTTTGGTCTTACCTGCAATTGACGTGTCTTCGAGTAACACAGCTTGATACCCGAAATGCTCAGCTATTTGGGTGATCATGCCACCCACGGAGATGCCTCCAGAGTCTGCTCGGCCAACTCTGCCAAGATAGTCAGCTGCAAAGGCAGCTACATTGATGGTTTTGTACTGTGCCATCGAGTACTTAAAAAATAGCTCTCTTTGAGTAGCTACCCATGTACCATCGCCTCTTCCAAACAGGGCGTAAGCCAAACCCTTCTGAGCATACTGGAACACATGGATTTTGGATTCTGGAGGCCTTAACACCTTTGGAGGTGTAATCCGTCCTCCCGGTGATGGCAATCCATAAATCCTTAGGTGAGAACCCATCTGGGACCGCTCCTGGTCCGTACAGAGGGAGTCGGAGTATCCCTGCTAGGGGTGTTCGCGGTGCGGTTTGGGCAGTTTTGACGATAAAAATCATCCGAACCGCAAGAGAAAAAAGCATGCGGTTCGGTTTGGTTTAGTTGGCTTTTAGAAATAAAACCAAACCAAACCAATGCGGTTTGGATTGGTTCGGTGTAGCGGTGTATTCGTCGCTATATGATCTATTGATTAAATCATAAGCAAAATATACAATGAATTCGAGTCGCCACCGCACTTTTATTTATCCTAAGGACTGGTTAAAAAAGCGAACAAAAACCTAAGAAGTTTTACACGTAGAAAACTAATGAAAAAGATCAAAGAGTCTGGATAAGGGGTAAATTACGCAATGGGAAGGTGTTAGGCACCCATCACTTCCTAGGTACTCTTAGGGAGCCCTTTTCACACTTGTTGTATAAAAAATGTTTATTTGTTTTGACATATTGTGCAAACACGAATGGGATGATGAGAAAAGAATATACAAGTTAATTATTTTTGTGTTCGAACGGATGAACCCGTTGCCTACGTACCTTCCATCAAAGGTAAGGATCAAAACGCCGTAGTTCGGCTAAAAAAAATTCCAAAACATTTGTGAGTTCATTTTACAACAATAGCACTAAGGTTTTACGTTATCCACGGGAGAAAACTCAACCTTATGAAACAACAGGTCCACCATGTGAGAAAAGCTTCCACTCGCTAGTGAGGGGTTAACCCTATAATAAGCGAGGAAGACTTACAATTCAATCAACTAAGGACAAATAGGTGAGGTTAACATCAACCAACTAGGATAAATCAAACCTATGGCTAATGTATGAAAACTTAACAAGCATGGACAAAGCCACAAAACAATTGAGTGAGTTGGATTAATGGATTATGACTATTCACAAAAGGATGGTCAAAGTATGATTAGATTGATTCAAAGAAGTGTTATGAAAAGAGTTTGAAAAGTCATGGACTTAGGGTCCAAGTTTCTAATTTGGAAAGAGATGAGAATGTTTGCACAACATGCATTTACAAGTTTAAAAAGTCAACAAGTGAAAAGGGGTTTTGAAACAAAAAGGGTGTGGATGAAGTGTAAAACTTCCTAGAAGTTCACCTCTTGAAATCATATAGAAGATGATTCAAGCGTGTCCTTAGGAGTGAGGCAACAAAGCAAGTAAATAAAATAAAAGCAGGGTGATACCGGATGCCATCAATGGTCTTATACCAATCTCACAAAAAGCGGATACCGGATACCAATAAATGGATTTACACCAATCTCCTAAAATAAACAATGATACCGGATGCCAATAAATGGTCTTACTCCAATCTCACAAAGGAAAACAAAAACAAAACATGGAAGTCAACTGCCAATCTATCGGGACTTAGGCTAACTTCCACATATGATCATAGGAAAACAGATGCCAAATTACATGGGCTTACAATGAATCCTCACATACAACAACAAGCTCAATCAAAGAGCAAAGAGGATATGAGTGACCAATGAAGTGGTATTACACTCTATCCCTTCCATGTCATAGGAACAAAAGCCAATCAATATGGACTTACAATTGTCCTCAATGGGAAAACATCAATGTCACAAGGACAAATGAAATGATCATGCACCAATGGCAATCAAGTAATCATGTATAAATGAATCAAGTAATCAATCACACAAATTCAAGTAGCACACACTATAACCATTCAATTAGGCTCAAGCAAAAGGGTGAGGCATTAAAGCCAACTAGAATAGAGTTAATGTTGCTCTTAACCTTGCCATTGAGGGGCTAAGGTGAAGCAGATGAAAGGATATGAGAGGTGTGCCTCATCACTCTTATCTCTGGTCAGAGAGAGTATTGAATATCAGAAGGTGTGGGAGTTCAGAAAGGGGGAACTCTCTCCACAAATTAGACTCGATAGATCTTGGGCTTGGATCCCAATGCTACAACCATGTAATGGGAGAAAGGAGAAGACTCACAGAATAGTGGGAGATAGGCTACATATCTCTTATATCCACCAATTGCCTTTAAAAGGACTTTACCTGCTTGGGGACAAACATAAACAATCACAATCATTGCCTCTTAAGGAGGACTTCAGACAGTTGCCTGGCTAAATAACAAGTCAGGTCTTCCAGACTACATGGAGACAAGAGAGTCTACCTCAATGCAAATTGCTATTAAGCAAAGCAAAGCAAGTTCTTAAGAGAACCGAGCAACTAAGGGTACCTGAAATTAATCAAATAGAATCAACATCCCAACATAAACAAAACAACAACATAAGAATCAATCAACAATCAAACAATAATGTGCATAGCACCAAGTCCAAGTGAACCAAGCACCCTACAACATGAACAAATTAGTTCACAATAGTCAAAGGAAACAATTCAATTATGAATCAACCTCCTTAAGGCATTAGCTTCTTAACCTGAAAAGTCAAAGTCAAACTCAAACATGAGTAACAAGACCACTAGGAAAAGCCTAGGGTCCAAAGGATGGAAAAATCTTAAAACAGCAAGTAAAACATGATCAAAACCAAGATAATTCAAACTAAGAAGAGAGTCTAATTGATCCCATATCAAAACAATATACCAATTTCATTTTATGCACAATTTAGGTCAAGGTAAACAATTGTGAACCACATATGGGCAAACAGAATGACTTCCATCAAATAAATGTCAAAACAGCTCAATAAATTCCACAAAAATTCTATCCTAAACAGAACATATTCAAGGAGCTACATGTCAAATTTCCTAGCATTTGGACAAGTGGAAGTAGAGAAATTAAATTCAACATGTCATGGCATGCAAAAATCAACCTAAACTAGGTCACAAAGTGTACACCAACTTCAATCAATTGTAAAACAGTGAAGACAAATGAGAAATGAATGGGACCAAAACCAAAGTGAAGCTATACATGTTAAGAAACACTCCACCAAATTTCACATTCATATGGTAAGAAATGAGCATTTCACAAGCTATGGATGATGATCACTCAAGCAAAACCCTAAA
Source organism: Lathyrus oleraceus (assembly GCF_024323335.1). Lineage (NCBI taxonomy): Eukaryota > Viridiplantae > Streptophyta > Magnoliopsida > Fabales > Fabaceae > Lathyrus > Lathyrus oleraceus. The sequence continues at coordinate 108,151,573 of NC_066585.1, forward strand.
AATGCTAAACAGCAATAAAAAATGTCAATCAAATAGGAAATGAATCAACAACTCCTACAAAAATTCATAGTGAAACTAGACATGTACAAGATATCTCATGCAAAAAATCAGAGCCATAGGCCTAGTGAAAGCATGGAAAATTAAATCATGAACACAGCATAGCATAGTGTGACACATATTGTCACACTCAAAAAGATTAAATCATATCTATCAATCCAGAGATCCAAAAATTACAAACTATACATCAAAATCTCCAGGCATGAGTCAAGAACAAGCCTATAAAATTTCATTCGTTTTGGAGCAAGCATGATTATTTGGTGATTAAAATGGTAAAACATATGAATAATGCACACATGATCAAGATCAATATACCATTCCAAAATTCTACCAGGCACAACATGAACTATTATGCCTAAAAAATTCTAGAGAAAATTTGGGATCTAACAAAAAAAGTCCCAATTAATTTGGACTAAAATTGGATTTTCTATGATTTTTACAAGATTTGTTAATATGTGAAATAATTATTTAATGTGAATTACGGATTAAATAGATTTTAATTACAGCGAGTGGCAATATCGTAAATACTGCATGCTGTGACCAAAACGCACAACTTAACTTAAAGCAGTGGCAGCGTTTCATTGGCTCTTCTTGGCGGTAAACAAGATTTCGAAAATGCCAGGCCTGGAAACGGATCTACACGCTTATTTTTCCCAGAATCTTAACGTCCATCATCGTGTTCATGTGTTCATCAAGTCCAGATGCGGTTACGAGCAAATCTCAACGAAAATGAACGAGCCTTATACCAATCTCTTCGTCTCTCAACGTAGGTTACGAATATGTCCACGAAAGTGTCTAAAGGTTAACGTGCAAAAAGATCTAATCGAAAGAAGTTTTGGTACACAAACTTAAATCTACAATATCTTGATGATTAGTGGATGAAATTAAACGATTCAAGCATCAATGCACTCTACGTTCAACGATCTACTGAATCCACATGGCAATTGCAACAATTGGAAGATTCGAAAAACTCACCTTCTTGAAGCACAGTGTGAAATCTTTGCTTGTTTTGATCCAATTCTTGAAAACAGATGAAGGATGATGATTATGAAGGTGATTGGTGAAGAACTCTTAGCTCAAAGATGCACGAATCAATGGATTTTCGCAGCTGCCATGGAAGAACTCAAGACTTGGACAGTGTGAATTTGCTCGGTTTTTGCCTCCAAATCCTTCAACAGAACTTCAACATCACCTACATATGAAGATTCAAACAAGAACTTGCAAGAACAACCGTGAATTATTGAAGAATTGATCAAAAATGCTTATGTGAAAATGGAGAAAAAGTGAGAGAATTTGTGAGATTTTTTTGATTGGATCTGAAAAAGTGATTATTCCCCTTTTGATTCTGTTAGGATTAGTCTTTTATATGTGCCCTTAATCCAACTCTTAATCATGATTAGGCAATTTTTTGTAATTAGCAAATGTGCACACTTAAGCATTTTGGCCTTTTTGCCCTTGGATAGTTTTGATCAATGGAACAGTGTTTTTTCAATTCAAACAAGTCATAAATCTCATTTGGAAGCTCTTGGAATTGGTCCCATGTCAAAATTCCATGTACTTTGGAAGTTGGACCATTTTGCCCTTGGCTTTTTAATTGGTACACTTGAAAAATGACCTTTTTATGTGAAGGCTTTTGGCAAAATGTGATGATGGATTTGGATAGTACACATCAAATGTGGTTTGCTCAAAGAAAAACCATCCAATTTGGCCATTCCATGTGAAAGTTATGCCACTTTGAATTTAGGCATTTTTGGAAAATGATTTGATCATAACTTGCCAACCATAAATGGGAAATGAGTGTTCTTGGACTTTTTGGAATGGTGATATCAAGACCTTCAACTTTCATGTTGGGCAAAATTTGATTTGAAGCTTTCTTGGACATGTAATTTTGGGGAGAAAAACTTTCCATTTTGGGCAGGTGAAAATTACAGGTCATTTCCATTTTGAGAAACTTTTTGTCTGACATCAAATCCTTCAACCTTGATCTTTGAAATGCCAAATGAGGCTCATATGGACATGAATGAGACTTTTCCAACCATCTCACACCTTCCAATTCCTGATTAAATGCACAGTTGACCCCAGTTGACCACAGTTGACTTTTCTAGGGTTTTGGTTGACTGGGCCATGTTCTGATGAATTCCAAGCCTCTTTCACATGAGATCTTGATCCAAAATGATATCACAAGTTATATGAACTCTTCATGAATGATCATGGTGCCCAAATTCTTCAAGAATGGTCACCATCCATTGCTCAATGGCTGATTTGACTGTTTTGACCTAGTTTGCTTTAGCTGCAAGAAACAAGGTTAGATGACAATATTTTTGTACTTTTTGGTTAGTAAACATATGCAAAGCAATGACATACAAATGCAATACATGCTTGGTGATCAAGAACCACACTCACAAGACACCCACCCACTAGGAGGGAAGATAGGGCATGCACTGATCCTTGATGCTATGATATGATATGATATGAGCCATGAGGGATCTTAGGGCAAAAATTGGGGTCTTACAGATGCCCCTATTTAAGGTCATTCTAGCCGGAGAAGTGAAGTTTAGAAATCTTCATCTCGACGCGGTAGAATGGGCTTAAATAATAGTAATGAGACAAATTTTGGTCCCTAAGAGACCTCATGATGCAGATGTATGCATGTAAAAGACACAAACTCTGTGAGGGATATAATTCGCACAGAAGAAAAGACGGTCCATCGGAATAATACACTCACCAGGAATAGAGACTCTAACAAGACTCTTATGGGGATAATAAAAGAAAAAGAATGCGTGAGCAGGACACGACTTGAGTTGGGGAAAACAAAACTGACATAATGTGTGCAAGACACGACTCTGATTAGGGGATAACAGAAATCAGACTGGAGACCTTACTGGGGAAGTAAAGGACTCAAGCCGGGGAAAGAGGCAATTCCAAAGGAAAACACTCCTATTGGAAAGGACTCAAGCTGACTTATAATGCGTGTACCAGGGATAACACCAATACAGTAACACAAATAGAAACATAACTCCGCTGGGGAAATCTAGAAAAAGACTCTCCAGGGGAAACCAAAGGATGAAATGTTACCGGTATAAGGGCAACAAACTCAGGAAAGATGAATATCTAAGACCGGTATAAGGGTGAGAGATATCAATCAACCAAACATCTGAGAAAGACCTGAAAAAGGTACATAAACTCAGGGAGATCTGACTCCGTAGGGGACCAAGGTCATAATAGGGAGCAGAAAGGAAGGAACACCAGGGATACCGAGGTATATAATAGGTGACCGACCGAAACGTGAATTGGTATATATGCCAAAACACTCATCATCCTGAAAGGAGGGCTTGAAAAAGCAAATCGACTTACAGGATGGACATTCGAATCCACTACAGGAAAACGAATCTTACTCAACTGGGGACACAAACCCAAAGAGTGCATGAGATATAATATCCATTACCGGCAGACCGTGGATAAGAATACTCGCATGAGACATATTATCTATTACCGTCAGAATGTAGATAATAAACTCGCATGGTAAGAAACACCAGAGATACCGAAGTATATAATAGGTGATCTACCGAAAACGTGAATTGGTATATATGCCAAAACACACATCCGAAACACAAACTGGTTAAAGGATGGATATTCGATCCTACAAAGAATACGAATCTTTCTCAGCTGGGGAAAATCAACAAGGGATTCCAACTAAAGAGCGGATGAGACATATTATTCATTACCGGCATACCGTGAATAATATACTCGAAGGGAAAAGACACCAGAGATACCGAAGTATATAATAGGTGACTAACCAAAAAGAGAGACAATCGATACCAAGCATCCGGGTAAACGAAAGACAACTCAAAGGGGATAAATTGCAAGCATCCGGCAATTATCCAACAACAAAGAAATATTCGACTCCGCAAAGGGAAACAACGAATCTTACTCGATCAGGGAAACACAAAAGGCTTCGACTGAGGAGTGCATGAGATATATTATTCATTACCGTCAGAACGTGAATAATACACTCGCATGGAAGATTATCCACAACCGGTTACTGGGTTAATAAAGGATAAATCGACCGAAAAGAAAGGCATCGGGATACCAACACTAGGTATATAAAGATGACCAATCAAAGGAAGCAACAATCATTAACAAGCAAACGGGTAAATGAAAGACGATCCGCTGGGGATAAATTGCAAGCATCCGGCAATTATCTGCAGGGACTAGCTGGGAATACATTGATAATCAATCAATACTCCGGGGAACAAGTCACTAGCAACCGGTGAAAAGACCCACTGGCTACTTCCAAAGGGATAACATTGCAAGCATACGGCAATGATCCAGGAGACTACTGGGGATACAAGTGCTTACTCAAGAGCAACTACCCAGAAGAAATGAGGAATATCAACATCGAATATTGAATGGAGATAACCACAAAGAGATTAGGGTTTATATCTACCGAATACGGGGCAGAAGACCGAAAATCTGGCTGAAGAAACAAGAGGTTAACACTACCGACTACTGGGTAGAACCAAAAACTCAGCTGGGATAAAATTGCAAGCAACCGGCAATTATCCACCTGTACAACAAGGCACAAACTCCATTAGGGAGAACAAAACCATAACATAGGATTTACAACTACCGAATACGGGGTAGAAGACCACAAACTCAACTGGGGATAAAAATCACCGCAGGGAGATACTAACTCTGTTAGGGATGAAACCACAACAACAGAAGATTCATCAACAGCCAGAACGAACCACAAAGGGTTACCTCTGCTAGGGGAGAAGGGATAGGACTTACGACTACCGAATACGGGGTAGTAGCCATACTCTGGTGGGAACAACCACAAATTCACGTGGGGATGGGAATATATCACAAATCCGCACGGGAAACAAAATAGGGTTTATAACAAACCACAAACTCTGCTGGAGAGTAAGAAAACAGGATTTATGACTACCCATTACTAGGCAGAAAACCAACAACCCTTGCCGAGGAATAAAAGGTCTATAACCACCAATTCCATCAAAAAGGCAAGGAAAACTAGGATTTACAACTACCGGTATAAGGGTAGAAGCCAATCGACTCTTGCTGAGGAATGCAAGGTATATAACCACAAATTCCGCCAAGAGGAAAGGAGGAACAATAGGACTTACAACTACCGGTATCAGGGTAGAGGCCCGAAAATTCCGCTGGGGAACAACCCACTAGGAAGCACAAAACAATTGACAAAACGCCAATTCGGGAATATTCCGAAAAGACAGACTGAATCAAGACACGTCCTATGAGGATATAACTCAATAGGAACAAATCATCCCAATATATGTGTTGGGAGGAAATGGAAGAAACTGTCATCCACGAGGAAGTATCTCGGTGGGGAACTGCAGAAGGAAAGACAGACTTTTTCTGCTTACGGGGCTGACTCTATTATGGAGAGATTTAAAACCCGACATCCGCTTGGGGGGATCCTTTAGAGAGATCTATGAAACCCATAGCAGGAGACAAAACAAACAAGAGATATATGGCAAAATAATGCAACATGAATATCTGAATGTTTCATGAGTGTGTATGAATATGCGTGTTTATGTTTGATGAATGCTGACAAAACAGACATATCTAACACGACAAGTCCAGGAATCAAACGCCCGGTATTATACTTCCAGGGGAAAACCCAGCTGGAAAGCCAATCTGCGGAGGGTCCACATGCTATAAAGCAAAGATCTGCGGATACTGCCGGGGAAACAGAGATATCAGGATACACCAAATCTCTGAGTGATGGATCAGTGAAAGTCCCAATCAGGGCACAGAAAGTCACAACGGGCAAAACTGCCACCAAGACGAATCTGTTGGGAACAAGAGAAAATCTCAAATAAATCTGCAGGGGATCTCAGTATCCACTGAGAAACAACAGTCATAGCAACTCCAAACAAATCCGAGGAACAACCCACTGCAGGAGAACAACATCATCCGAGTAGAACATAACTGCATAAGCAACTCTACTGGGGAAAACTGTCAGCTACTCTCTAGGGGAACAACCCACTGAAGGAGAAAACATCACACAAGTAGATTCTGCAACAAACCACTCTACTTGGGGAGAACATGCATCTGAAGGGTCACATCAGTAGATTTTGCAATATAAGCCACTCTACTGAGGATCAAAAACAATCAGGAAATCAATCCAATCTCTGGATGACAGGGCCGTCAACCGACCATACTGGGGATTGGAGATTCAACAGGCAATACTTGCCACAACAACCATTCTGCAGACAATGTTGAGGAGATATGGATGAAAATACTGGGATATCAACCCAATCAACTGCTGAGTAGGAAAATAAACCCCGCTCTGCTGAGGAGAACCAATACTCTGATAGAGAGAAATCAACAACTCTACTGGCAACTGCACTGAAGCGAGTAACAACAACTCTGCTAGCGACTACGACGGGGATATCAATACCCGCTCTACTCGCGACCGTGCTGAGGAGGATAGATAGAGCACGGGGATGTTAACCCACTGACTGAATCTTCCAAAAATAACCTCCATGCTGGAGAGAAACTGCTGCTGGAGAAAACTGAGTCTTCAACAACACTCTGTTTGCGATTATGCTGGGGAACAACCCCACCAACAACTTTGCTTGAGGAACAACCCCAACAAGGATCTGGAGAAAGGGATACAACCAAACCAGGAATAAGAACAAACGTCTTACCTGTTGGGAATCATACCACCCTTGGGAGAGCACTGAGACATCCTCAGGTATCCTTTCAATATTGTGAATATTCACTTTGTTTAAAATAACAATTTTGAAAAATTCGATTTGTTTAAAACAATGATACTTTATCAATTAAAACATGCAAAACATTTGTTGAATTGAAACAAATAGGAGTGCAAATAATTGGATAAAAAGCTCAAATTTATTTGATGGAATGGTAGTCTACAAATGGCAAGACTCCATAGATCTGTACAAAATTCGAAATCAGTGATATATATTGGAAGAGGGCTACATCGAACATAATGATCCTTTCTCTACCAATTTGAATCTCGATGTATTCGAAGCTTCAGTTGACGACGAATCGAGAATCTTTTGACGAAAAGACGGCTGGTGACCAGAAAGCCTTGTCAGGATGCAGTTACTTGCCAAATCCCTAATTTTTGCCTAGATTGCCCCAGGGTGAGGTACTCAATCTAGCGGGATGCAAATATATCCTTTTTTCAAGTCTCTAATTTTTGCCTGGATTACCCTTGCGGGTTCTCCACCGAGACACTCATTTTTGCCTAAGCCGCCCTTTCGGGTTTTCAACTTAGCGAGCTGTTCTGTTTTTCATTTGCATATACTTTTTTTTTATTAGGCAAAGTATTTCTTGACTGCATCTGAATTCACAGGACGAGTGCAATCCTCCCCATCCATTGTTGTAAGCATCAAAGCTCCGCCTGAAAAGGCTCTCTTAACAACATATAGACCCTTGTAGTTTGGAGTCCACTTGCCCCTGGAATCGGGCACGAAAGACAAAACTTTCTTGAGCACGAGGTCTCCTTCTCGGAACACACGAGGCTTGACCTTCTTATCGAATGCTTTCTTCATTCTCTGCTGATATAACTGACCATGACACATGGCAGTCAATCGCTTCTCTTCAATCAAATCCAGTTGGTCAATACGACTCTGAATCCATTCAGCGTCAGTCAACTAGGGACTTGAGGGTATACTCTTTCTTTTTTTCTTTTGAAAAGATTTGAAAATTTTTTCCTGATTTTTGATTTTTCTTATTCTTTTTCACCCTTTTTTTTTATTGCATTTGCAATGCCCCAGTTTGACTGTTTTGCTGATTCTCATGATACAGCTGAATGAGCCTCTTTTCGTGCTCGAGAAGAATGTGTAATCTCGTCAGGAATCCCCTTCAACATCATCTTCCTCTGCCTCGGATACAAAGAATTCAAGATTGGGAGATGGCGTTGGATCATTATGTTCAATGGGTTTAGAAATCCCTGCATAATGATTCTGGATAATGAAAAGCTTTTGAATTTAAACAAGCAAATCATTTATGCAGATGAAAAAGCTGTTTTTGTTTTTCATGGTTTTTTGTGATCACTGATTTCATGCGAAAGCAAAAAGTGAAAACAAATGGAAAAACAAATGTTTAACAATGCATTAATTGGATGAAAACGTCATTGTATTAAATGCTGCCAACAATGTCATCACTTCTCCTTTTGGCATGGGAGAAGGGTTTCAAACAAAGTGAACAATTACTCTGATTTATGGATGACCGTAGGAACATCTACAGCGACCCAATTGCGGCAGACACCACCAGGTATGACGAAATCATTCAAATCTTCTGCATCCTCTTCCAGAATAGCAACAACTTCTTCCTCTTCAGGCTGATCATCATGGATGAATCCTCCACTCGTGAACAGACCTTGCTCATTATATGCCCCAGAACAGTAGCCAATGCCAGCCCGGGATCGGTTAACCAGGAATAAATCCATCAACAACACTTAGTCTGGCAAATCCTCCTTGAGTTCACAATTCTCTTGCTCAAGACGGTCCATCACTCTGGTAGAGATTGGCTCTGGTGCAGTACCGGCGAAGTGCGTCTTCAAAATAAATGAAGATCGCAGGGTCAGACCACAGGACGGGAGACCGGAACAAAATGCCCGCTTATGCAAATGATGCATGAAGTGTTTATGCATATGCTTGTTTTTTATTTCAAAGGAACCCGAGGGTTTTATTTGCAAACTTTGAAATATTTAAGCATTTTGATCACATATGAGAATATCTCATCAGATATATCAGGTGAAAAAAAATTCCCGGTTTTTTCCAGGTTTGAAAATTTTGCAAATAAACTCCTTTGAGTTCCTTGAAAATTTTCTTTTTATCTGATGATATGGATGCGGATGAGTGCATGAATGTATGAATGCAACAATCACACTCAAGGATCAAACAAAGCACACCAAACAAAGGTCATGGGAAAGCTCATTGTATCCCTAATATCAACCATCCATTTTGGTGGATTTAGGTTTTCACCTTATCAACACCCAAGTTCCATTGATATTAACGGTACATGAACCGGCTCTAACATCCTTAATATCAATCATCCATTTTGGCGGATTTAGGTTTACACCTTATCAACGCCCAAGTTCCATTGATATTAAGGTTGTCTGAACGACTCAACCATGAATCACGGGTTTGCTGAGAGTCACGAGCATGGAGTCTTGGTTAAGAGCCACCCAAAGGGAGTGTACTAGGGTTTAAACCTGCCAGACATGTTCTACCAGAGGTTCCCATAATCATCGTCCCATCTCTCGGATATTATCGGAGGAACGAATACTCGTATTCCAAAAATATTCTCGAGAGAGACTCTTATGAGTGTAGTATCGCGTAACAATCGCATCAGATCTTACATCTGAACGACCTCCGCACTACGTCCTAAAAATAGGCCAAGATGGGTTTGGTAAACTAAGGTCATTGGCTTCTAAGGCACATGATTGAACGAATAATGCCTAACCACAAATAACTTGTGTGACATTATTAATCCAACATGACCTCCACCAAGTGAATGGACTCGCAAGTCAACTGGCTAAGGAATACTCCACACCAGTCAACAAGACTACGCCATTCTCCTATCCTAGAGTGCACTCGAGTTCGGGTATAGAACTCATCTCACAGAGATCACCAAAGCAAACAGCAATTGTATATCAAGCAATTCAAACATTACAATCAATACAGTTATCCCAAATTGTACAAAAATATGTCAAATAACAAATAAACAAATATCATGCAACAAGGGTGAAAAGTAGGCAATACCACCAAGGAATTTATCCCCAGCAGAGTCGCCACTTTTCTGTAGCGGTGTATTCGTCGCTATATGATCTATTGATTAAATCATAAGCAAAGTATACAATGAATTCGAGTCGCCACCGCACTTTTATTTATCCTAAGGACTGGTTAAAAAAGCGAACAAAAACCTAAGAAGTTTTACACGTAGAAAACTAATGAAAAAGATCAGAGAGTCTGGATAAGGGGTAAATTACGCAATGGGAAGGTGTTAGGCACCCATCACGTCCTAGGTACTCCTAGGGAGCCCTTTTCACACTTGTTGTATAAAAAATGTTTATTTGTTTTGACATATTGTGCAAACACGAATGGGATGATGAGAAAAGAATATACAAGTTAATTATTTTTGTGTTCGAACGGATGAACCCGTTGCCTACGTACCTTCCATCAAAGGTAAGGATCAAAACGCCGTAGTTCGGCTAAAAAAAAATCCAAAACATTTGTGAGTTCATTTTACAACAATAGCACTAAGGTTTTACGTTATCCACGGGAGAAAACTCAACCTTATGAAACAACAGGTCCACCATGTGAGAAAAGCTTCCACTCGCTAGTGAGGGGTTAACCCTATAATAAGCGAGGAAGACTTACAATTCAATCAACTAAGGACAAATAGGTGAGGTTAACATCAACCAACTAGGATAAATCAAACCTATGGCTAATGTATGAAAACTTAACAAGCATGGACAAAGCCACAAAACAATTGAGTGAGTTGGATTAATGGATTATGATTATTCACAAAAGGATGGTCAAAGTATGATTAGATTGATTCAAAGAAGTGTTATGAAAAGAGTTTGAAAAGTCATGGACTTAGGGTCCAAGTTTCTAATTTGGAAAGAGATGAGAATGTTTGCACAACATGCATTTACAAGTTTAAAAAGTCAACAAGTGAAAAGGGGTTTTGAAACAAAAAGGGTGTGGATGAAGTGTAAAACTTCCTAGAAGTTCACCTCTTGAAATCATATAGAAGATGATTCAAGCGTGTCCTTAGGAGTGAGGCAACAAAGCAAGTAAATAAAATAAAAGCAGGGTGATACCGGATGCCATCAATGGTCTTATACCAATCTCACAAAAAGCGGATACCGGATACCAATAAATGGATTTACACCAATCTCCTAAAATAAACAATGATACCGGATGCCAATAAATGGTCTTACTCCAATCTCACAAAGGAAAACAAAAACAAAACATGGAAGTCAACTGCCAATCTATCTGGACTTAGGCTAACTTCCACATATGATCATAGGAAAACAGATGCCAAATTACATGGGCTTACAATGAATCCTCACATACAACAACAAGCTCAATCAAAGAGCAAAGAGGATATGAGTGACCGATGAAGTGGTATTACACTCTATCCCTTCCATGTCATAGGAACAAAAGCCAATCAATATGGACTTACAATTGTCCTCAATGGGAAAACATCAATGTCACAAGGACAAATGAAATGATCATGCACCAATGGCAATCAAGTAATCATGTATAAATGAATCAAGTAATCAATCACACAAATTCAAGTAGCACACACTATAACCATTCAATTAGGCTCAAGCAAAAGGGTGAGGCATTAAAGCCAACGGGAATAGGGTTAATGTTGCTCTTAACCTTGCCATTGAGGGGCTAAGGTGAAGCAAATGAAAGGATATGAGGGGTGTGCCTCGTCACTCTTATCTCTGGTCAGAGAGAGTATTGAATATCAGAAGGTGTGGGAGTTCAGAAAGGGGGAACTCTCTCCACAAATTAGACTCGATAGATCTTGGGCTTGGATCCCAATGCTACAACCATGTAATGGGAGCAAGGAGAAGACTCACAGAATAGTGGGAGATAGGCTACATATCTCTTATATCCACCAATTGCCTTTAAAAGGACTTTACCTGCTTGGGGACAAACATAAACAATCACAATCATTGCCTCTTAAGGAGGACTTCAGACAGTTGCCTGGCTAAATAACAAGCCAGGTCTTCTAGACTACATGGAGACAAGAGAGTCTACCTCAATGCAAATTGCTATTAAGCAAAGCAAAGCAAGTTCTTAAGAGAACCGAGCAACTAAGGGTACCTGAAATTAATCAAATAGAATCAACATCCCAACATAAACAAAACAACAACATAAGAATCAATCAACAATCAAACAATAATGTGCATAGCACCAAGTCCAAGTGAACCAAGCACCCTACAACATGAACAAATTAGTTCACAATAGTCAAAGGAAACAATTCAATTATGAATCAACCTCCTTAAGGCATTAGCTTCTTAACCTGAAAAGTCAAAGTCAAACTCAAACATGAGTAACAAGACCACTAGGACAAGCCTAGGGTCCAAAGGATGGAAAAATCTTAAAACAGCAAGTAAAACATGATCAAAACCAAGATAATTCAAACTAAGAAGAGAGTCTAATTGATCCCATATCAAAACAATATACCAATTTCATTTTATGCACAATTTAGGTCAAGGTAAACAATTGTGAACCACATATGGGCAAACAGAATGACTTCCATCAAATAAATGTCAAAACAGCTCAATAAATTCCACAAAAATTCTATCCTAAACAGAACATATTCAAGGAGCTACATGTCAAATTTCCTAGCATTTGGACAAGTGGAAGTAGAGAAATTAAATTCAACATGTCATGGCATGCAAAAATCAACCTAAACTAGGTCACAAAGTGTACACCAACTTCAATCAATTGTAAAACAGTGAAGACAAATGAGAAATGAATGGGACCAAAACCAAAGTGAAGCTATACATGTTAAGAAACACTCCACCAAATTTCACATTCATATGGTAAGAAATGAGCATTTCACAAGCTATGGATGATGATCACTCAAGCAAAACCCTAAAAATGCTAAACAGCAATAAAAAATGTCAATCAAATAGGAAATGAATCAACAACTCCTACAAAATTCATAGTGAAACTAGACATGTACAAGATATCTCATGCAAAAAATCAGAGCCATAGGCCTAGTGAAAGCATGGAAAATTAAATCATGAACACAGCATAGCATAGTGTGACACATATTGTCACACTCAAAAATATTAAATCATATCTATCAATCCAGAGATCCAAAAATTACAAACTATACATCAAAATCTCCAGGCATGAGTCAAGAACAAGCCTATAAAATTTCATTCGTTTTGGAGCAAGCATGATTATTTGGTGATTAAAATGGTAAAACATATGAATAATGCACACATGATCAAGATCAATATACCATTCCAAAATTCTACCAGGCACAACATGAACTATTATGCCTAAAAAATTCTAGAGAAAATTTGGGATCTAACAAAAAAAGTCCCAATTAATTTGGACTAAAATTGGATTTTCTATGATTTTTACAAGATTTGTTAATATGTGAAATAATTATTTAATGTGAATTACGGATTAAATAGATTTTAATTACAGCGAGTGGCAATATCGTAAATACTGCATGCTGTGACCAAAACGCACAGCTTAACTTAAAGCAGTGGCAGCGTTTCATTGGCTCTTCTTGGCGGTAAACAAGATTTCGAAAATGCCAGGCCTGGAAACGGATCTACACGCTTATTTTTCCCAGAATCTTAACGTCCATCATCGTGTTCATGTGTTCATCAAGTCCAGATGCGGTTACGAGCAAATCTCAACGAAAATGAACGAGCCTTATACCAATCTCTTCGTCTCTCAACGTAGGTTACGAATATGTCCACGAAAGTGTCTAAAGGTTAACGTGCAAAAAGATCTAATCGAAAGAAGTTTTGGTACACAAACTTAAATCTACAATATCTTGATGATTAGTGGATGAAATTAAACGATTCAAGCATCAATGCACTCTACGTTCAACGATCTACTGAATCCACATGGCAATTGCAACAATTGGAAGATTCGAAAAACTCACCTTCTTGAAGCACAGTGTGAAATCTTTGCTTATTTTGATCCAATTCTTGAAAACAGATGAAGGATGATGATTATGAAGGTGATTGGTGAAGAACTCTTAGCTCAAAGATGCACGAATCAATGGATTTTCGCAGCTGCCATGGAAGAACTCAAGACTTGGACAGTGTGCATTTGCTCGGTTTTTGCCTCCAAATCCTTCAACAGAACTTCAACATCACCTACATATGAAGATTCAAACAAGAACTTGCAAGAACAACCGTGAATTATTGAAGAATTGATCAAAAATGCTTATGTGAAAATGGAGAAAAAGTGAGAGAATTTGTGAGATTTTTTTGATTGGATCTGAAAAAGTGATTATTCCCCTTTTGATTCTGTTAGGATTAGTCTTTTATATGTGCCCTTAATCCAACTCTTAATCATGATTAGGCAATTTTTTGTAATTAGCAAATGTGCACACTTAAGCATTTTGGCCTTTTTGCCCTTGGATAGTTTTGATCAATGGAACAGTGTTTTTTCAATTCAAACAAGTCATAAATCTCATTTGGAAGCTCTTGGAATTGGTCCCATGTCAAAATTCCATGTACTTTGGAAGTTGGACCATTTTGCCCTTGGCTTTTTAATTGGTACACTTGAAAAATGACCTTTTTATGTGAAGGCTTTTGGCAAAATGTGATGATGGATTTGGATAGTACACATCAAATGTGGTTTGCTCAAAGAAAAACCATCCAATTTGGCCATTCCATGTGAAAGTTATGCCACTTTGAATTTAGGCACTTTTGGAAAATGATTTGATCATAACTTGCCAACCATAAATGAGAAATGAGTGTTCTTGGACTTTTTGGAATGGTGAGATCAAGACCTTCAACTTTCATGTTGGGCAAAATTTGATTTGAAGCTTTCTTGGACATGTAATTTTGGGGAGAAAAACTTTCCATTTTGGGCAGGTGAAAATTACAGGTCATTTCCATTTTGGGAAACTTTTTGTCTGACATCAAATCCTTCAACCTTGATCTTTGAAATGCCAAATGAGGCTCATATGGACATGAATGAGACTTTTCCAACCATCTCACACCTTCCAATTCCTGATTAAATGCCCAGTTGACCACAGTTGACTTTTCTAGGGTTTTGGTTGACTGGGCCATGTTCTGATGAATTCCAAGCCTCTTTCACATGAGATCTTGATCCAAAATGATATCACAAGTTATATGAACTCTTCATGAATGATCATGGTGCCCAAATTCTTCAAGAATGGTCACCATCCATTGCTCAATGGCTGATTTGACTGTTTTGACCTAGTTTGCTTTAGCTGCAAGAAACAAGGTTAGATGACAATATTTTTGTACTTTTTGGTTAGTAAACATATGCAAAGCAATGACATACAAATGCAATACATGCTTGGTGATCAAGAACCACACTCACAAGACACCCACCCACTAGGAGGGAAGATAGGGCATGCACTGATCCTTGATGCTATGATATGATATGATATGAGCCATGAGGGATCTTAGGGCAAAAATTGGGGTCTTAAAGTTCGGTTGGTTTGGTTTTTTACAATATTTTTATTGAGCCATACATACACCTATAGAGAACAACATAACTTTGTATTTAGTCATTCATACATTACTAAATAACATAAAAACTTATCATATTTAGACAAAAACTTCGCATTCAATATACACAAAATTAGATTAGACAAAAATGGAATAAGAAACATATATATATATATATATATATATATATATATATATATATATATATATATATATATATAATAGTAGAATAAAATAATATCAAATATATTATAATAAAACATAAAAAACATATGAGAGGAGACATTAGAGAAGATGAAAAAAAGAACATAAGAGATGCGGGATTGAGAAGAAATTTTCGATAAAAATGCAATTGGAAGAGAAAATAGTAACATCAAAGATAAAAAAGAAAGAACATAAGAGAGGAAATATTATAGTAGAAAAGGCGTACACGGTAAAGAAGATGAGAAGAATGTGCGATACTACTAGGAGAGATTTAAGAAGGTTGAAATTGAAACCTTAAGTGTGAGTAAGAGAAAATCATTTTTAATTGTAAGGTTAAGGAATACTAAGTTTGAGTTTTGGATTGGATGTGGGAAAATTGAAGTTTGAGTTGTAACATAATGCGGTTTGGTTTGGTTTAGTTCGGTTTGAAAAATACAAATCGCAAACCAAACCAAACCGTGCGGTTTTGTTAGAGAATAACCCAAACGCATCCGAACCAAATGCGGTTTTTTGCGGTTTTGGTTTGGTTTGGTTTGGTTTGCGGTTTTCTATTGGATTGGTTTGGTTTTGAACACCCCTAATCCCTGCCAATTCCTCAACCGATAATTCATGATAATTATTAAACAAGAGGAAACGTAAAGTGCCGAAATAATACCTGGTCGTGTCTATCCACCTCTTTTCGAGTTGGAATTCCAACGTGCTGAGGAATTCGAGCGTGATGCGCTCGTATGTCGGCGTTTCCAGGCTCATGAACTCTAGCATTCCTAAAACGTGGAACATCCGGTATACCTCAATTTTGAGCCCTAGTGCGTTCAGAGTATGCTCATACATGTACCTTGTCGGTGTGAGTTTCTGTTTCCGGTGAATGTGATACCTCTTTTCTTGTTCCGGATTATCAAACATGATGTTGTATGGATTTGGGTTCCGGCTTGGTCGCTTCCGTGACCTCGACATCTCCGCAAGTTGTTGCTTTCCGGTGAGAATTCTCCTCGGGGGCATTTTGGACCTACAAAAATAGAAATGATTTTAAATAGGGAGTTAGAAAATTCCAAAACCGTGGTTAGAACGGGGATGACGACTGGAGTAATGTTTGTGAAGGGTGTTTTTGCAATAGGAGAATGGAAGTGGTGGTTATGGCAGCTTTGAGGTAATGAGGTTTGTGAGGTTTAGAGAGAAAGGGAGTGAGAAATATGATAATGATGAGAGACAATGATGAGAGTGTAATGAGAAAATTCTAATAATGATAAGGTAAATGGGGTAAAGTGTGGTTAAGGAGGAGTAAATAGGTGGGGCCCACTACAAAATTTGGATTTTCAAAAAAACTTCAAAAATTTCGCCTGCCTGATACGGCCGTGTCAACTGACACGGGTGGCAGTGTCAGGCTACTATCCATTACCATGTTTTCAATATTTCCTTCAGTGCTCCTGATATGACCCGTGTTAGCTGACACGGCCGCCCGTGTCAGGCTACTATTGACAAAATTTTCCTTTCCCTTTCAGTGTTTCTGACACAGCCCGTGTCAGCTGACACAAGTGGCCGTGTCAGGCCACTGTTTTTTACATTCTTGGCCTGATTTTGCACCCTCCTAACACGGATGGCCGTGTCAGGCTTCCCTTTTGGCCGTTTTTTTGGCTTTTTCTCTTGTTCAACCTTTGGTACCTCTAGCCATGTTGATTATGCTTTTTCATGACTTAGACATTTGTTGAAGTGGTGTTCCCTCCTTGTAGAGCTCCTGTGTAAACCTACAAACATATATAACTGATTAGATTTAAAATGTGTGGGTTGCCTCCCACAAACCGCTGCGTTTAACGTCGCATGGCTCGGCGGTTCTCCGTATTTTTAGGTGAGACGGATTTTATCTATTAGACCACCCTCCTGGTCTTGTAGGTACGATTTGACTCTCTGCCCATTCATCTTGAATGTGTCTCCGTTTACGGGATTTCTTAGTTCAATGGATCCATGTGGAAATACTTTTTGTATCATAAAGGGTCCCGACCATCTTGACCTTAGTTTCCCAGGGAATAACATCAACCTTGAATTAAATAATAAGACCAGTTGTCCTTCCTGAAGTTCTTTTTTCTGAATGTGCTTGTCATGCCATGTTTTGGTTTCCTCTTTGTATATCTTGGCATTCTCATATGCTCGATTTCTAAATTCTTCCAGCTCTTGTAATTGAAGCATCCGAGATTTACCCGCTTTGGACAGATCATAGTTGAGAAATTTGGCAGCCCAGAATTCCATGTGCTCTAGTTCGAGCAGCAGATGACAAGCTTTACCATAGACTAGTTGATATGGAAACATACCTATTGGGGTTTTGAATATTGTTCGGTATGCCCAAAATGCATCATCTAGCTTGATTGACCAATCTTTTCGTGAGGCGCTAAATGTCTTTTCTAGGATTTGCTTGATCTGCCGATTTGATACCTCAACCTGTCCACTAGTCTGGGGGTGGTACGGTGTGGTGATTCTATGCTTGACATTGTATTTCCTTAGCAGGTTCTCCATCAACTTGTTGAGGAAGTGCGTACCTTCGTCACTAATCAGTGCTCTTGGTACCCCAAATTGTGCAAAGATACAATTCTTGAGGAAATTTATTACCACTTTCGCGTCATTCGTGGGCAGTGCTACTGCTTCCACCCATTTTGACACATAGTCAACCGCCACCATAATGTATTGCTTTCCAAAGGACGGCGGGAAGGGTCCCATAAAATCTATGCCCCACACTTCGAACAGTTCTACCTCTAACATGGCATTCTGAGGCATCTGATTTCTCTTGGATATGTTTCTTGTTCTCTCACATCTGTCGCACTCTTTTACCATCTCTTGTGCATCTTTGAACAATGTAGGCCAGTATAATCCAGACTGGAGGACTTTTGCTACGGTTCTATCTCCGCTAAAATGTCCTCCATATTCTGAGTTATGACAGGCTTTTAGGATTTCCCTTTGCTCTTCCTCCGGAACACATCTCCTTATCAGGCAATCTAATCCCTTTTTGTAAAGGAATGGATCGTCCCACACATAAAACCCGCAATCATGCAAAAATGTTTTTCTTTTGTTAGAGTCAAAGTCATCAGGTATTAGTCCACCTATCACAAAGTTCGCATAATCTTTGAACCATGGGATGTGCGTAACGGATAGGATACGTTCGTCGGTGAACTCATCTCTGATGGGGTGTGTTTCTTCTGTTTCTTGAATCGGAGTCATCTGAGACAAGTGATCAGCAATAGTTTTTTCACTACCTTTTTTGTCTCTGATTTCCAGGTCGAACTCTTGTAGTAGTAGGATCCATCGTAGCAGCCTTGGCTTTGATTCCTGTTTGGCAAAAAGATATTTTAAAGAAGCATGGTCATTATACATAATTACCTTTGATCCCAACAAATAGGATCTGAACTTATCAAACGCGTACACAACCGCCAGGAGTTCTGTTTTGGTGGTTGCATAGTTCATTTGATCAGGGTTCAATATGTGGCTTGTATAATAGATCACATGCAAGAGCTTCTCCTTTCGTTGCCCTAATTTTGCCCCTACTGCATTATCACTAGCATCACACATTATCTCAAAAGGGAGAGACCAATCAGGGGCAATAACTATGGGGTCTGACTTAAGTTCCTTCTTCAAATTCTCGAAGGCTTACCTGCACTCCTTGTCAAATAGGAATGGAGTGTCCTTTATCAGTAGACTAGTTAGTGGCTTTGCGATCTTGGAGAAATCTCTTATGAACCTGCAGTAGAACCCCGCATGTCCCAAGAAGCTTCAGATGCCTTTTTCATTTACCGGAGGTGGTAAATTAGCTATTACCTCCACTGTTGCTATGTCCATTCTGATACCTCAGTTGGAGATCTTCTGTCCCAACACTATACCTTCACGTACCATAAAATGTCACTTCTCCCAGTTCAAGATCAAATTTGTTTGCTGGCATCTTTCTAACACAAGTGACAAGTTATTTAAACATTTATTGAGAGAAGAACCGAATACTGACAGGTCATCCATAAATACTTCCATATGCTTTTCGAGCATGTCAGCAAAGATTGATGTCATACACCTTTGAAAAGTGGTCGGTGCATTGCACAACCCAAATGGCATTCTTCTATAAGCAAAAATACCATAGGGGCATGTGAATGCGGTCTTCTCTTGATCTTCAGGGGCAACCGCAATCTGGTTGTACCCCGAGTACCCATCTAGGAAACAATAATAATCGTGTTCGGCTAACCTTTGCAGCATTTGATCGATGAATGGTAACGGAAAGTGGTCCTTTTGTGTTGCCACGTTTAGTCTTTTGTAATTTATGCACACTCTCCAACCTGTAACAGTTTGGATTGGAATTAACTCATTCTTCTCATTTTTTATCACCGTAGTGCCCCCTTTTTTGGTACCACCTGGAATGGACTTACCTAAGAACTATCGGAAATAAGATAAATTAAGCCTGCATCCAACAATTTTACAACTTCTTTGCGTACCACTTCTTTCATGGTTGGGTTAAGTCTTCGCTGTGGTTGCACCACCGGTTTTTGATCATCTTCCATTAAGATTTTGTGCATGCAAACGGTCGGGCTTATACCTTTCAAGTCCTCAATTTCCCATCTGATTGCACCTTTGTATTTTTTTAGCACTTGAATGAGTTCTGCTTCTTTGACACTTTGTAGACTGGCATTGATAATAGCTGGGCATTTCTTTTCAGTGTCCAGAAATACATACTTCAGATTTGTTGGTAACTGCTTCAAATTCACCCTGGTTCTTGGTTCTTAGTGACATCTGAGGGTGGTGGTGGTCTTAAATCTTCCCACCAGTGTGGTCTAGATCTGACTCATTGAGGTTATTTTTCCATCATAGCGAGCACCTCAGACTCTCCTTCATCTTCGTCACTCTCAAAAATTGATAGACTTAAGACCCGTTCTAGTGGTGACTGGGGTCTATGCCTTTCAATTTCTTGAGCAATTACTTGATATATTACCTCTATAGTGTGGCTTGTGCCAATATCATCTTTGTATTGCATTGTGTTCCTCACATATATTTTTAGCTCTTCATCATAGACTTTGAGGGTCATTGTTCCTTCGTCGATGTCTATCATACACCGTCCTATTTCTAAGAATGGTCTGCCCAATATGAGAGGAATCTCCTCATCTTCAGGCATTTCCAGAATGACAAAGTCAACTGGGAAAACAAACTTGTCAATTTTTACAAGAACGTCTTCCACAATCACATAGGGTCGCCTAATAGAGCGATCCGCAAACTGAAGTGTCATTCGTATATCTTGAACAGTGCCAATGCCTAATTTTGTATAGATGGATAGTGGCATCAAGCTTACACTTGCTCCTAAGTCAATCATATCCTTCTTGAATTTTCTATCACCAATAGTGGATGGAATAGTAACCGACCATCTGTCTTTCTTTTTCACTGGGATTATCATGCCTTGGAGAATGGCACTGCATGTTTCAGTTAGGATGATAGGGTCCATATCAGTGGAACGCTTCTTGGAGATGATGTCTTTCATGAACTTGGCATATATTGGAATTTGTTCTAATGCCTCAGAAAAGGGATGTTTATTTCTAGCTTTTTGAACATTTCCAGGAACCTCTCAAATTTTTTCTCATGTTGATCTTTCTTTTTCTGTCTTGGAGGGTAAGGGAGTTTGTTGATTGGTTTTGGAACCTTTTCTTTCTCCTTGACAGGTGGTAGTATCACTTCTTCATCTTGGTCCTTGGTTTCCTTGATTTCTAAATCCACTTCTAACAATCCATCTTTTTCCATACTATTTTCCTCCGTTGACTTCCCACTTCGGGTTACGATAGTGTTAACAGTGTTATGTTCCCTCTGATTTATTACCGTACCACTAGGTAGGGTGTTAGATACCCAAAAGTGCTTATTTGAGCCATCAATTAAGGGTATCTTTCACTCTATTTCCTTGCTAGAATTGTCAAAACCACATTTGTTTTACATGAAATGCATTACATTGATAAACAAGTTTGGTGCCTTTGATTTGTGTGTTATTGTGCAGGAAAAAGGCATGAACTAATTGAAAATGAATACACAAGAAAAGTGGCAAAGGAACCAATGAATACAAGCATTTCATCAGCCTGCTCGCTAGGCGAGGGCTGTGGCGAAGCACTGCTTCGCTAGGCGAACTCCAAGCGAAAAGCTCCAGTAAATTGTCAATAAATTCGCTAGGCGAGCTCCTAGCAAAGGTGGTAGCGAGTTCGTTCAGTTTTGGTGAAAAGCGCAGCCAGCACTCACTCGCTAGGCGAAGCTCTAGCGAGTCCCCAGCGAGCATTCCAGTAGCAAAACCTCTCAACCTCGCTAGGGCGAAGGTTGGAGCGTGTCCTTCGCTAGGCGAAGGTTTGTTCGCTAGGCGAACATGACAGTTCAACAGACCCTGTTTCTCTGGGCGCAGGTGCCTTATGTGCCCATATTAGACCCTCGCTAGGCGAGCCATTCTGCTCGCCTAGCGAGCATGACAGCCCAGCAGAGGTCTATAAGTAGCAGGTGCCACTTTTGAGCACCATACCTCATTTTTACCAACTTTTTCCACTTTTGTACTTTGGAGAGATATTTTACAGCATTGTTCTAGGGGATCTTTTATGCCCTAATTTTCATTTCTCTTCATCTTAGAACCATCTTCTACAAAAAGAAGGTGGATTCCCATCCAACTTCGATTATCCGACTTGGATGTTGATCAACCTTCTTTCCTTACTTGCCGACCAAGCTACCATGAAAATGAGTAGCTAAGTCATCCATTTGTCAAGGTTAGATGTAGGTGATTACTAGCTTTGTGTGTAAATGTAAGGATCCTCATATGTAAACTCTTTAATGGTAAATATATGATGAAAACTTTGTTTCTATTTAAAACTCTTTGTGTTGGTTTATGATCGAGAGATGTTTACCGACTCTTGACCTAGGTTTTCATCCAAACTTGTTTGTTAGCTAGAGATAGTAATGAATGAGTTTGTTCACCATAAGGTTGAACCAAAAAGTTGTCACTTTGATAGATTGTGTTCGAGAGAAACAATGGATCAAAATGGCAAAACTCACAATGTGTGTTCGAGAGAAACATATTGAGAGGACTTTGTGAAATGATTTATCATCTAAAGGAGTTTATAAGATTGTTGACCGAGCAAATACATGCAAAGTGATCATTGCAACCTAACTTTGGCAATATTTCTCATTTATTCAAACCAAAACTTTTACCGTAATTTATTACTTTTTATGCAAGATAACTTGATTAAAACCAAAACCCTATTGTTACATTGAGCTAAGATTAATACAACCATCGAACGGCGGTGATATCTTACAATCCCTGTGGATACGATAACAAAAACCCGACACGAAATATACGTTCAACATAGGGTACCCAGGGCTTGAGAATTTGAAGCTAACTGTTGTGCTATCTGACCCATTTGGACTTCGAGATTTTTGATGGAGGTTGTGGTGTTTTTCTGATTAGTCCTTGTTTCTTCTTGAAACTGCACGTTGTGGGTGGCTAATTTTTCAATGGAGAATTCCCATTCAGCCTTTTTAGGTGCCTGTTGTTGCTGCTGTTGTTGATACTGAGTCTGATATTGCCTTGTACCTTGTTGCGGAACATTCCCTCTCTGATCTTTCCAGGAGAAATTTGGATGATTCTTCCAACCTGGGTTGTACGTGTTAGAGTAGGGATTATTTTGCTTCAAGAATTTGATCTCTTCAATTTGTTGGGGGGTAGCAAAGAAATAGACCGTGTGATGAGGTCCATTACAATTTTCACAAGTGCTAGCCTAGGCCGGCTGAACCTGACATATCTCTTGAGTACCTATATTAATAGCTTTCAACTTCTTGTCTACTTCGGCAGCAACTGTGTCTTCCAGGCGGATTTTATTTGTCTCTAATTTGAGATCAATCACCCCCTTTGGCTGACTAGTACACCTATCGTATAATTCTAGATGCTCATTGGCCGCTATAGCTTCAATAATCCTTTTAATACCAGTGGCTGATGAGAAATTTGTTGAGCCACCGACTGCTGTATCAATCAACTATTTTGTTTTTATTTTCAGCCTATTAACGAACATCTGCATTTGTTCGGTCTGATCCATATTATGAGTTGGACATGCTACTAAGACCCTTTTGAATCTTTTATAGGCATCTCCCAATGATTCACCATCCTTCTGTTTGAAATTAAGGATTTCATACCTTTTTCTCAAGAATATAGGTGTTGGAAAGTACTCATTTAAGAATGCAGTTTCCATCTCTTCCCATGATGTGATACTGCCGGCTGGAAGAGAGTAGAACCACTCTTCCGCATCTTCAGCTAAGGTGAACAGAAACATTCTTAATTTCTTTGCTTCATCAGTGTGACCATCAATTTTTAAGGTGGTGCTCATGGTCAGAAATCTTTGCAGGTGTTTGCTGGCATCTTCATTAACCTTTCTGGTGAAAGGTTTTGTTTCCAATTGATTGATTGTGCTACGATGTAATTGAAAATTCGTCACATTCACTGGTTGGTTGACAATGGTCAGTCGACCACCCGGTGCGTTTGCACCTCCATAGTCACCTAGGAGTCTTTCCGGAGGTGGAGGAGGTGGAATTGGAGGAACTTTAGCCATTGGTTCTTTGACTTCTGAGTGATCAGAGGTACTTTCTTCTTTGGAATCCACTCTTTGATTTCTACGTCTTCGGTGAAGGGTTCTCTCGATCTCTGAGTCAAAAAGAAATTCAACTGAGGGTTCTCCTTGCATACACAAATTAATAAATTATAAATGACAGAAAAATAATTTTATTGCAGAGCAACAAAATTTCAATTGAATTTAAAATTAAACTCTATATTTTGGCAGTCCCCGACAACGACGCCAAAAACTTGATCGGGAAAATAACAAGTGTACTATTTTGCCTTTTATAGTAATAATGGGGAAATTCCCCGAATGTCGATCTCAAGGACTGCAAGTAAATATTGAGTTTAAATTATCATTCAATTAAATAAAAAGTATTAATTTGGTTTTTAGGTGTAAAAAATATAAGAATAAAGGTAAAAGCAAATAAGGATGAAAATAAAGGTTTACAGGAAAAAAGGAACAATGCCAGGGAAGGTGTGTGATTTACCCCTGTAACAGCTATGAGTTACTATTGCATCAACAAATATCAATCACTACCAGTTCTTAAGGGTATTTTCTCCCAAGTCCTTGGTGAGAAAACCTTTAATCAATCTACCCTAATTTCTATGTCCATAGCCAATTAAGGTGAACTTAAGCATTATAATATCAAGAATACTCTGGTTCATACAGGGTATCCCTAGTCCTAGGTGATATCTATTGTAGAGTAACCTTATGAAAACCTTATCAATGGTGGTCCAGCCTAATTGATAACCACAAATCAATCTCGATTTGTCCGAAAGAGACAACAATAAACACATCAAAAGGTTACCGTAAAAATAATATTATAAATGCAAATGTAAACTCAAATTCGTTACAATTCTAAATCAGGGACACCCCCTAGCATTGGGGGGGGGGGTTAGATACTCATATTGACGGGGGGGGGGGGGGGGGGTGTTGAAGCCTGACACGGGTGGCCGTGTCAGGCCACTGTCTTCCTTGCCACGCCCTCCTTTGCTTGACACGGCACGTGTCAGGCCTCCCGTACTGGGGTTTTTCCACTCATTTGCTAGCCGGAATCTTACATTGTCACGAAAATAGAATTAAAATATAACAGTGAAAGGAAATGCTTAAATATTATACCGGAAGTAAAATTGCCTTGAAAAGTATCAAAAATGCTTGCACAGTGTTTCAAAATCCTCGGTTTCTTGTCGGATCAGTAACGAAAACTTAATTCAAATGGTGACTGATCAGATTTGTACAGGTTGATTTTATGAGGAAGAGACAAATTGTCATCTTAAGGAGAAAACTAACTTTTAAACCACCAAAAACATGTGGAAGATAGATCTTTGCATCAAATTGAAAGAAGGGTTCTCACTTGGATATAGAATAAATAAGTATGCCACATACCTCTTCCAAATGAAAAAGAATCAATATCAATCTCAACAATGTTATTGGGTAGGAGATTTAAATCTCAACTAGGGATGACTCATGTCTAATCCTTTTATGAAAAGGGTTTAAAAATGGAAAAGCCAAAGTGGCAAAAGGGTTTGAATAAAGTTTGTGTTTTTTTAGGTCTTATGAAAAGATCTTTGAATATGCTTAAATGTTTTGAAGCATTTGACTAATAAAAAAAAGGGAAAACAATGACCTAAGTCAAAGTTTATTTATAAAGTGGTTATAAGAAGGAGAGAGAGAGAGAGAGAGAGAGAGAGAGAGAGAGAGAGAGAGAGAGAGAGAGAGAGAGAGAGAGAGAGAGAGAGAGAACCCTAAGGTTTACATTGAAGGGAACCTAAGATTGTATCTAGAAGTTTTGGATTAAGCATAAGCAAAGTTGTATAGGATGCAGATGAACAACATGCAAAATGACAAGAATGACATGATTCATTTCCCTTGGATATAAAAAATAACAAGGTTGGACATGCATTAACATTAAGGCACAAAATATGGCTAAATACAATGGCAATTACAAGGTGAGTGAGGTATGGATGACAATATTGATCATGATTTCTAGGCATTGAGAAAAACATAAATAAGACATGACAAAGTTTCACATAACATAACAAGACACAACACATTCATGGTGAAGACAAAATCATATTTGACACAGTAAAGGCATTCATTGGTACATGGTAAACACAACATGAATCAATTTATGTCAAACATGCATCACATTATAAGTCTTCACAAAATAAACATTAAACTTGAATTAAGGTTCATAATATGGCCAAGCTTAAGTGGAAACCCTAATCATGCATCAAGATGCCTCAAAATATTCATCTAAACAAAACCCTAAGTTTCATCCAAATAATGAATCACTAATATTTTAAAACAAGGTCATTTAATCATGGTATAATGCCCATCTCTACATTTGATTTTAAATTTTTTATCCAATTACATATCCTCTAATTATGTCATATTCTTGTACAGTTTATCTAGAGGCTATATTTGGGTCTTGATCATCAGGTTAACCATGATGATGTTGTAGTTTGGATAGAAAAAACACCAATTATCCGGTTCACTAGTGTGGAGATGCACTAGAGTGACCGTGTAAAACTGCAGTTCGACATGCAACAACAAATTCCAGAACCTCCGACGTATTTGGGAGATTGGCATCAACAAAGAGTCAATAGCCAATGGGATTATTCCGATTGAAGAGACATCACAAAAGAGATGTGTCGTCATTGGAGGAATCGACGAAAACACATCTTAAAAGAACTAGTCATACACGGTGCTAGACCAACTCAACATTATATGACATGGTTTAGGTCAGTTACAACGCCACTGTTTGTGTCTGAGCCAAGGTATTTGATTGATCCACGCCAATGAGCTTCGTCATCAAATGCCCAACAACAAATCCATGACCAAGAACAATGTCAACCCACCAAAACCCAACGAACAACCTCACACCATCACCCTACCATATACACCCAACCACCAAACACCCAACCTTGCAACCAATTCATGCCACACACACAAACTCAAAACCAGGAATCAAACTCTAACCACCAACAACCATACGCAGCCACCACAATAGTCTACAGCCAAGATGATTCATACGATTCAGCTTCATGTCATCGTAACCCCCTACCAATAAACACCAAAATATCCCATCGCCATAACATCCAACCATTATTTGAGTTGTGTAGTAGTATTACATCGTATGGTCCAATGTGGTCTAAAAGATTGTGATAGACTACAACAACATGTTTGGGACACCTGTTGTAGTTCATCCCTTTAACTGACCACCGAGATCGAAATGATTGGAAATATACTAGTTACAGTTAGTTATAGTATAAAGTCTAATAAATTAGATGGTAAGATTTTAAACTTACTTTGTAGCATAGAGGAATATGAATGGCTTCTCGTTGAGCAGGGCGAATGAAGACATTCTTGACCAACCTCATGCTTGTAGCAAATAGGCGCAAGAATAAAACGTACAAGTAATATTTTTGGCATTTTTACATAATGAACTATATCGATGGGACAAAACAGTTGAACCTCAATGTCATGGTGAAGAATCGGAGGCCAAGCTATCGATTAGACTTAGCTCATGAATCAAAATATCACCACCAAACTTTAATTTATCCAAGGTAAGGGGAAAATATTCAAAAATAACCCAATATGTATATGCAAAGCTAGAAAATTAAACTTAAGCTAAGAAAAAAGGGGTGGGGGTTTCGAAGGTACGGGGGTGTGTTATGAAAAAGGAAGGTATTAACACCCTAATCATCTATAGTACTCTACAACAACCTTTTAAGTATATGTGTTTGGTTTAAAATTGTTTGCCATTTGATTGGGGAGATGAGATAAAGAATATCTTTTATTGTTTGATGATTTGGAAAGACATTGAGTCTTATGCTTACGTACCTGTGAAGGATCAAAACCTCGTAGTTCGGGTTCAAAAGAAAGAAGGGATTTTTTCGGATTGATTTTATGAGAAAGAGAAAAATTGTCATCTTAAGGAGAAAACTCACTTTTAAACCACCACAAACATATGGAAGATAGATTTTTTCATCAAATTGAAAGAAGGGCTCTCACTTGGATATAGAATCAACAAGTATGCCACATACCTCTTCCAAATGGAAAAGAATCAATATCAATCTCAACAATATTATGGCGTAGGAGATTTAAATATCAACTAGGGATGACTTGTGTTTAATCCTTTTATGAAAAGGTTTTAAACATGGAAAAGCCGAAGTGGCAAAAGGGTTTGAATTAAGTTTGTGTTTTTTTTGGTCTTATGAAAAGATCTTTGAATATGCTTAAATATTTTGAAGCATTTGATTAAGAAATAAAAGGGAAAACAATGACCTAAGTCAAAGTTTATTATTAAAGTGGTTATAAGAAGGGGAGAGAGAGAGAGAGAGAGAGAGAGAGAGAGAGAGAGAGAGAGAGAGAGAGAGATAATCCTAAGGTTTACATTGAGGGGAACCTAAGATTATACCTAGAAGTTTTGGATTAAGGGGAAGCAAAGTTGTATAGGATGCAGATGAACACACACATGCAAAATCATAAGAATGTCATGATTCATTTCCATTGGATATAAAAAATAACAAGGTTGAACATGCATTAACATTGAGGCACAAAATATGGCTAAATACAATGGCAATGACAAGGTGAGTGAGGTATGGATGACAATATTGATCATTGTTTTTAGGCATTGAGATAAACATAAATAAGACATGACGAAGTTTCACATAACATCACAAGACACAATACATTGATGGTGAAGACAAAATCATATTTGACACAGTAAAGGCATTCATTGGTACATAGTAAACACAACATGAATCAATTTATGTCAAACATGCATCACATTATAAGTCTTCACAAAATAAACATTAAACTTGAATTAAGGTTCATGATTAGGCCAAGCTTAAGTGGAAACCCTAATCATGCATCAAGATGCTTCAAAAGATTCATCTAAGCAAAACCCTAAGTTTCATCTAAATAATGAATCACTAGTATTTTAAAACAAGGTCATTTAATCATGGTATAATTTCCATCTCTACATTTGATTTTAATTTTTTTTATCCAATTACATATCCTCTAATCATGTCATATTCTTGTACCGTTTATCTAGAGGCCATATCTGGGTCTTGATCATCAGGTTAACCATGATGATGTTGTAGTTTGGACAGCAAAAACAACAATTATCCGGTTCACTATTGTGGAGATGCACCAGAGTGACTGTGTAAAACTGCAGTTCGATATGCAACAACTAATTTCAGAACCCCCGACATGTTTGGGAAATTGGCATCAACAAAGAGTCGATGGCCAATGAGATTATTCTGATTGGAGAGACTTTGCAAAAGAGATGTGTCGTCATTGGAGGAATTGACGACAACACATCTTAAACGAACCAGTCATACATGGTGCTAGACCAACTCAACATTATATGGCATGATTTAGGTCGGTTACATCGCCACAGTTTGTGTTTGAGCCAAGGTATTTGATTGATCCACGCCAAGGAACTTCATCATAAAACTCCCAACAACAAATCGCTGCCCAAGAACAATGTCAACCCACCCAAACTCAACGACCAACCTCACCCTATCACCCTATCATATACATCCAACCACCAAACACCCAACCTCGCAACCAATTCATGTCACACACCCAAACTCAAAACTAGGAATCAAACCCTAACCACCAATAACCATACGCAACCACCACAATAGTCTATAGCCTAGATGAATCATATGATTCAGCGTCATGCCATCGTAGCCCCCCACCAATGAACACCGAAACATCCCATCTCCATAACATTCAACCATTATTTGACTTTAGTACACCATAGAAACCATTGCTTCGTTTCCAAAACGATTCAATGTTCCAATTCGGGCAACCATACTCTCCATAATCCACTCAACTACAACGACCCGACTACGACAACATGGACACTGAACTCAATTACGGAAGCGCTGTTGGGGACAATCCCCCAGCTATTGGGGACAAATGATGACAAATCTCTCAAATACCATTGGACCTTCCACCGTACCTTCACACCAGCCACCATTGTATCATGTCAGCACTCAAAGACCCCAAACACCTCAGGGAAATCATGGGAGACCTCGAAGACAGGCTAACGCACCTAGATGTGGAATGGGGGGCGTTTCAATCGTGCGGATCATTGATTTTTTTATCCATTTTATGTATTTTTACTTTATAATATAATATAATTTTTAATTTAAGTATTTAATTTAATTAATTATAAATATAAAATATTTATAAAAAAAGGAAAGTGCATGCGCCACATGCATTGACGCATACACTGATGTAATGTATGCATGCACCAATGCATGCGCCTAGACCATTGGCGCCTACACTCAATAGATTGGGCGCCTCAGTTCATTGTCAATTAGATGCAGCAGTTCAATCGGCGTATAAGTAATCAAATGTGTAGTTTAAAATCTTTTCAATTAGATGCCTCAGTTCATTGATATATTAAATACAAACATTTTCAAAAAGTATATCTTTTTAAAATCTTAAAATATTCTTTCGAATACTGGTTAAGAATTTTCTTTTTTAATTTGTAGCTTAAAGTTTAAATGTTAATTAATTATTCCGTTAATTAAATTTAATTACTTATAGAACGACATGGAAAAAAATGTCAATTAATTTTTTTTGTCTAAAACGGTAAACATTATTATAAAAATAAACTGTCTTGTTAAATATAAAAAATAAAAGAATAATATTTAAAAATAAACAAAAGATTAAATTATAAGCATTTTTTATTTTGCCATTAAAAAACTGAGTTTTAATAAAAAAACTTATCCTTTTATTTTTTTAGTGCACAAGTTGTAATTGAATACTATTAATCTTATTAGCTGGAGTACTACTTGGTAATAATGCTTTGACTTTTGACAAATTGATATCTTCCTCCCTTGTTATAAGTATCATTAGATTGGATCGCAATATTAAGAAAAATATATTATATTAAAGATATCTATTTTTGACTAATATTGTAATAAAATTCTTCAATTATTGCTTTAACATAGAACTAGAAGGATAATCCAAAGGAATTGGTACATCAAATTCAACCATAGTAAGAAGAAAATCTTGGGATTGATTGAATAGTAAATTATAGTCTTACTTTGAATAATATTGATCTCCTCATTCTTCATAATCTCGTGTCGAATGAGTCTGACGTTATTTTAATCGATGATAAAGATGGGGCCTCAATCGTGTCAAATTAGTCTAACGTTATTTCAATTGATAAAAATAGGGCCTCTGCAATATGATCATGAAATTTGTGATAAAAACCATAGCCAACAAATTGAAAGTTCTTCTTCCAGATGTTATTGATGAGGAGCAAAGTACATCCGTGAAAGGGAGACTTATAACGAACAATGCACTGATTGTTTAATGAAGACTCTTGATAGGTACCATAGTGCTTCAGAGTAAGTGGTTAATTTTGATAAATCTGAGGCATCTTTTAATCGAAATTGAAGGTGTGAAAAGCACAAGAATGAGGGGGTTTGAATTGGGTTTTACAAGCAATAGTTTTTTCCAAAACAAGAACACACCACTATCAAGTTAATAAAAAAGAGATAAAAACACAAGTACTTTTATCCTGGTTCGCTTGAAACTCAAAGCTACTTCAGTCCACCTGCTAGGGTGATTTTCCCTTATACACAAAGACTTAATTCACTATAATCAACAGATTACAACAATCACAAAGAATAACCTTCTTTGTCTTCTCAAGGATCCAACTATACTCTAGTCTCCTTAAGGACTCACAAAGAACAACCTTCTTTGTCTTCTCAAGGATAACCTCCTTAAGGAATCAAACAAATAGTTTGAATAATATTTTGTGTGTTACAAGATGCTTCTATACTAGCAGATTTTACATAAATGATAAACAAAAACTTAAAGAAAAACTGTATAGAAAAATGATAGTTTTTCAAGTAAACTTTGTCAAGTCTTTGCAATGCTTCAATGTTCTTCTATATATTTTTTCTTCAAGTCTTCAAGTCCTACTTATATAGCATAAGAAGAAGACTGTTGGATGGCAGAATGGGGAAAACTCATAGAGCGGTTGTCCACTGTTAGATGGGAGAGGAGTGATACTGCGTATTGTCCTTCGCCTATAAAATCAGTGACATGTGTGATGTATAGTACTGTCCTTGCCCATGAAATCAGGTAGTGGAAAGGATGTTTGATTTGTACTATGTACTATTTGATCATGTTTCCATTTGATCTTATCTTCAAGTTCATTGGCTTCTGATGAAAGTTGATGAAGCATGAAATGAAGAAACATAAAGCTGGATTCAGAAACTTCAGAATACTTTGTCAGAACCTTGACAACGTTAGTATGCTGGCTTGAGATCTTCAGTATCTTCAGAATATTCAGAGTCTTCAGAATCTTCAGTCAGAACCTTGATAACTTTAATCTTCTGGCTTGAGATCTTCAGAATCTTCAACTACATAACACAACTTCAGAAGCTTGCCATTCTTCAGAAGTTTGGTGATCAGAGTCGCGTCCAGAAGCATGAGATGAGAGAACATTGCAACAACAACATAGTGTCTCCTCAGAAGCTTCTAAAAAGTGAATTAGCACAGAACCAGAAAGAACATTGCAG
The DNA here is from genome assembly GCF_024323335.1 of Lathyrus oleraceus. NCBI lineage: Eukaryota > Viridiplantae > Streptophyta > Magnoliopsida > Fabales > Fabaceae > Lathyrus > Lathyrus oleraceus. The sequence goes on from NC_066585.1 coordinate 108,184,206, forward strand.
CAACAATATTGAACATCTTTCAGAACTTCTAATAGCTGGCGCATAAGCGGATTTGGTACACATCATTCAGAAACTGATGACGTTGCACATCATATATTCAGAATCAGAACTGGCTGTTAAAGCTACATAATAACAAACCATTAGGGTACCAAAATTTTTCTCACAGAAATACAATATTGTTATCATTAAAACTCAAGGTATAGATGCAAAACCAAATCTTGTTCTATCAATCTCCCCCTTTTTTATGATGATCAAACATGTATTTTGATGAACAGTTTTGTACAAGGTAATTATAGAAGAATACATCTTACAGAAGCAAAAAAGCACCCCCTGAGATGTATAATCCTATAAAGATAAAATCAGAATGAAAGAACACTTTCTTGATTAACCTTTTTGAAGTACCAGAGTGAATTTTCAGTCAGAATCTAGTTTATCTTTAAAAGTTGATTGATGTTGTCCAAAGCACTAGTTTGATAACATCAACATTCTGATAAGTTTCACTTCAGAATGTTTCTTGAGTTCTTTTGAAGAGACTTTAGAGCTTGTTATCTTCTAAAAATAGATGGTTATCTTCTTAAAAGAGTTAGGCATCTTATTAAAAGATCTGGTTATCTTCTTAAAAGAACTTAGGCCTTTCAAGTCTGATTACTATAGAGGAAACTCTTCCTTATAGCTGGATGCTAATGCCACGTTTTTCAGAAAGAACTTTCAGAAGCACTTGATGCTTAGTACTCAATGTTCTAGGTTCAGAACATGAATATTAGTTCCTTGAATGTAATTCTCGATCATCGGCATGAAGGTTGTACAGACTCAGATAAAAGACCATTTCATCAGAAACTGGTAACTTATATTTTGATCTTGACACTTCATTACAACTTCTGATGTTTGATTATAACAATTCTGATTCTTGAGATATAACCCTGCAAAGCATTTAACAAGCTCTTTTCGAAGTAGTTGTTAGCAAAAGACATTATTCCATGTTTGGGTTCTTATTTAAGGAATTTAGGTATTAAAATAAACATGAAATCTTCCCCTTAGACACATTATGTTTCTACCCCTTTGTCATCAATAAAAAAGACATAGACAAAAAATAATAAAGTGAATAAAGAGAAACAAAAAGATTTGTATTGATAAGCCAAAAAGGCAGAAAGATATAACTAGTATTAAATAATACGCAAATACAAAGAACTACAAAAGAAATGCAACAAGTATAAACAAACAATAAAGGCACACACACACACACACACACACACACACACACACACACACACACACACACACATACACACACACACACACACACACATTGATAGAAATAAGAAATCATACACACGTGCGAAGACACTTTTTAGAAAAACTATGGTTTTTGAGAAGGAGGAGGAGGGGGCGGAACAACTAGGTAGTCATCCAGGAGATTTAAGGGATCTACCAAAGGATCAATATTATCTTCAAGACAGATCTCTAAGTAGTGTGCTAAAACTTCTAGTGGATCGATCTTTGTGAAGATAGGATAGTTATCTAATGAAATATTACTGCCATTGATTTCTTCTTTGGATAGAGGAATGATTTCATTAGAGACATATCTAGGAGGAGATCTAGGTTGAGCTAGTTGCAATTGTTGAAATTGTTGTCGTTAAGCATCCATTGAAGAAGATGAAGAACCTTTGCAGAAAGGGTTGTTTTAGGTTTGAAAGAAGAAAGTATGGGAGTATTGTGCGTGTAGCGTGAAAATGTGAGTGAAATGGGTTTATTAGAAAATCTTCAAATGATGACAAAATGTAAATACGCATCATAGGGGGAAGGGTGAGAGTTTAAACTAATTCCAAGAATTGCGAAACCCAATGTGTCACGCTTTTATCACGCCTGCTCCAAAAGTGGGACAATTGTCACCATTTAGAACTACATGAAATCAAACGACATGACAACCATTTAATGCAACAACTGTTCAGAATTAGGAAGACAAATCAATTAGATTGCTTCTAAAAAGAACCTTTCTGATTCATGAAAACTTCGTTACTTCAGAAAGCTCATGTTTCAGAGTAAAAAAAACATTCTCAAAATCTAATCTAGAGTTTTGAAGACTTTAAACATTCTGAAATACATCTTTTCATTCTGGACATAAATTCATAAATAAGTTTTTCAGAATGAACATGAATCTATGTTCATCTAGGGGTTTTGTAAATGAAAATACTCTTTTGAACATAGTCACGTAAAGAGTGATGTTTAACTTCAATACGCTTAGCCCTAGAATGCAAGATAGGATTCTTAGATAAACAAATAACATAAGTATTATCACAGAGAATATGAATGTTACTCTCAGATATCTGATAATCTTCCAGCTCACTCTTCATCAGAGTATCTGAGTGTTGCATCCAGAAGCTGCAATATATTCAGCTTCGGCTGTTGAAAGCATGATTGTTGACTATCTCTTACTGGACCATGAGATCAGGTTATCTCCCAAAAATTGGCAACTTCCAGAAGTACTTTTCCTTTCTATTTTGTCTCCATCATAGTCAACATCACAATAGCCTACTAATTTGTATTCACATTTTCTATAAAACAAACCAAGGTTAGAAGTACCTTTCAGATACCTAAAGATTCTCTTAACAGTAGTTAAGTGAGTTTCCCTAGGATCTGATTGGAAGTGAGCACATAAGCAGATACTGAATAAGATATCAGGTCTAGAAGTGGTTAGATATAAAAGAGAGCCTATCATACCTCTGAAAAGCTACTGATTTACCTTACTACTTACCTCTTCTTTCTCCAGAATATATGTGGGATGCATTAGAGTCTTTGCTTTCTTACATTCTAATAAGTTAAAATTATTTAGAAGTTCCTTTGTATATTTTCTCTTATGAGTCTATGTTCCTTTTGAACATTGATCAATCTGGATTCCCATAAAAAAATTGAGTTCTCCCATCAGACTCATTTCAAATTCTATCTGCATTGACTTAGCAAAATCCTTGCACAATGACGCATTAGCAGAACCAAAAATAATATCATCAACATAAATTTACACAAATAGAATATCATTCTTACAGGTTTTGCAAAAGAGAGTTGTGTCCACTTTTCCTTTGGTAAAATTATTTTCCAAAAGAAAGTTACTTAGTCTATCATACTAAGCTCTGGGAGCTTGCTTCAGGCCATATAACGATTTTTTCGGCTTTAAAACAAAATCAGGATTTTGAGAACTTTCAAAACGAGGAGGTTGATGCACATATACTTCTTTATAAATATATCCATTCAAGAATGCACTCTTAACATCCATCTGATAAAGGATGATGTTATAATTGACTGCAAATGAATAGACGAATAGACTCTAACCTGCTAACTAAAGTAAAGGTTTATGTATTAGTCTATACCTTCTTGCTGACTATAACCTTGTGCTACCAGTCGAGCCTTATTTATGACAACCTCGCCTTTCTCATTCAACTTATTTTTGAAGACCCATCTGGTTCCAATGACATGGAAACCCTTTGGTTTTTAAACAACCCCAAGTATCATTTCTGGTGAATTGGTTCAGCTCTTCTTGCATAGCCATAATCCATTCATTATCCAAAAGAGCTTCGTCAATAGATGTGGGTTCTATCAGAGAATTTGGGTTCTACCAAACCTAGGAGAGTCTTTTCAGAAGGTTTGAATGAAGATCTAGTTCTTATGGGAGCATTTTTATCTCCTAGAATCAGTACTTCAGAATGAGAGGTTCTTGATCTACTCTTATTCTTGTTGGTGTAAGCCCAAGAGGCCAATACATTTGGCACTTGAATCGAATTATTTATTAATAATAAAATGTTTTTTTATTTATTATGTTTGTTTAATAAATTCCCTAGAATAGCTAGTCCGTTTAATGTATCAAGTATGACTTAATCATGAGATCACATTAAACATAAGGACACTATTCTTAAAGTATCTATAGTCGATCTTTGTTCTGAAGTGGGATAACATTAAAGAATTAAGACTGTTATGTATATAGACTGATGATCATATCTCATGGATCATGGAGAAGGAGTTATCAAGTCTTAAACATAAGTATGAATATTAGGAGTAATATTTATACTGGATTGACCCGCTATGAAACTACTACATATAATGTTATGCAAAGTGTCATAAGTTATTCTCATGGTGATAGTGGTGTATACCACCCTTCGACCTGAAACCACTATGGACCCTAGATGTAAAGTCAAGTGCTTTATTGTTGATCAAACATTGCCCGTAACTGGATGGCCGTAAAGATAGTTGATGGGTACTCCATGAAGAATGTTGAGGGACATGAGTAACCTAGATGGAATTTTCCCATCTTGCGTAACAGGATAAATGTCTAAGGGCCCAATATTGAACTGGATAAGGATAACACGATCTATCCCTTATGTTCAATATATACATAAGGGAAAAAAGGGTAATTATACACATAAGTATTATCACAAAAAAGGATTTGTCAGATCATATGACATTTTCGTGTCTTAGGTAGTAGTGATGTGTTGCTAGATACCGCTCACTGTTTATTATGTTAAATACGTGATTTAATATAATTGCCAATGTCGCGAAAACCTATAGGGTCACACACAAAAGGAAGAATTAATGAGAGATAGAGTAAATAAGGAACACCATAAGGCACAGTGCACTTAAGTGAATTGTAGAACATCGTAAGGTACAATGCACTTAAGTAGAATACGAAATATGGTAAGGTACCACGCGCTTAAGTGATTTTCGGTATATCATAAGATATGAGCCACATCCACTTAAGTGGGCTTTTTAGCTTGCAGCCCGCACAAGTGGTTCTATAAATAGAACCCTTGTGCAGAAGTATTTCACTTGGTAAAATTTTGTTTCTCTCTCTCTCTCTCACTCACTCACTCAAAGCCTTCATTCATAGCAGCTAGTACTGAGACTGAAGAAATTTATTTGTGTGGACTGAGTAAAGGCGTTGTCACCATTCAACGCTCGTGATCACTCCTTAGATCTGCATCAAACGTTTCAATCGCCATAAGAGGTAACACTTTCTATCACTGATCATCCCTATTCGTAAGGATCACTACAAGAATTTTAATTTCTGCTGTGTTATAGATCTCAAATTTCCTTCAGTGGTATCAGAGCCACTTAGATACCATGAATCCGATAGCTGCTTATTTTCTATATTTTCTGTATTAATACGATTAAAAGACAGAATGAATTAAATAATAAACGAGTAATTAAATTTGGTGAATTGATTTTAATCAAAAGTTTAAATGAAAAGGCAAAAAAACCAAAGATTTGAATGGGTTTGTTAGTTCTTTTTGTCTTTTTGAAATTAAAGTCAATATGGTAAAGTTCATTCAAAAGTTTGATTTAAGAAAGATTTCAAAAATTCAGTGGCATAAGGCCAAAGTTTCTAATCATTAAAACATGTCTAAGTTGAAAACACAAACAAAGAAGGTTTTTGAAAAGAGGGAGAGATTTTGAAATTAAAGAAGTGGGAGGAGATGAAGACACTATCCTAGACAAAAATTAAAAGTTAAAAGTTGAAAAGATCTGATCCATGGGATATAATCCAACATACAAGAATGTCATATAGAAACCCCTTTTCCTCTGGACTTTAGTAAGCAACAAGGATAAGCAGTCCAAGAAATTATATGAAGACTAATGCATCAAATAAAGATAGCCATAATATTCAAGTAAGCACTCCAATAGCTAGCAACCTTTAATGTCTTCCAATGTATCAGATGGAAATATTTCCTTGGTAAACTCACAGAAACAATCATCAGATATAAATAATAAGAACAATATAACAATTTAAGCACAAAGTCAAAGTAACAGATGAATCCAAGTGTAAATCAAGGCTTGCATCAGATGAAAGGAACTGTCAAAGATAGCTCAGTCTCAGATAATGGCATTGGCCAAGTCCTTTAGCATAGGGAATGGTGCCTAATTCTAAGTCCAAAAGTTCAGATCAAGTCCAACAGTCCACCAAGATGCTTTTTAGGGTTTTTGTTGTTATTAGGTATTTTAAGGTCCTAAGACCACAAACAAAAACAAAGACAAGCAAACAATATATACATTAACAAGATATGGCTCAAATGAACAAAGAAAAAATGACTGAAACATAAACATCTTGCATGAAATTTAAATGGCAATGAATGATAAAGATACTGAAATTTAAATTGCATAAAGTAAATGACTTGAAAGTAAAGCAACATTAATAGAAAGTTAGTCAATGGTTAGTCAAATGTTAGTGAAGAATTTTAATTGTTTAAGTCATTCTTTGGAGAACACTCAACCACTCATTCACAAGTATGAATCCATGAACCAAGACATCATCCATGAGAAGGGCTCCAACTTGGATAAATAAACAAGTATGCCACTAGCTCCCATGAATGGAAAAAAGGTTATGTTTTCACACAATGCCATGAAGAATGGGAGACTTACAATCTCACTTACTAGAATGTTATGCCTTGCGGGACAAATTTAGCTATATGTTAAGCAATCGTAATTGGACTTATGTAAAAGTCACAAATATCTGAGGCCAAGCAATAAAAATATAAATGTTAATGCATGTTAGAGATTTCATACAAAGATCCAAACTCCTAAAACATACCACGCACTAAAAAGGGAGGGACCTATCTCAGTCAGACTCATGTTGTTTCATCTGACACAAGGTCATTGATGAATCAACTAACATTAGACATTATAGAAATCATTGGTCAATGATGGATTGGGAAAGAAAAGGGATGAAGATGAAGAGGGAAGGGGAAGTAGAAACCCAAATTGATCATAGGAGGAATTTCATCGGATCAATACTATCCATTAACTTTGGGAGATGAAATGTACATTTCATCAATCCCCTAAATCCAATTGTATTGGTCAAACAAAAGTCAAATCAACGATGATCAAGGCCAAACAGAAAGTCAAACATCATAAGACCAATAAAATGGCTTAACACAATTTTTAAACAATTATTCAATTAAAAATCAATTTTAAAATAAAATAAAATGAATTTTTAAATGGACAAAACCTCAAATCCCCTCAAAACACCAAATAAATAGCCAAGAGATTTATCCTAGGCCAAACAAGGTCAAAGAACCTTAGACAAAAAAAATCATAATTTTTGGAACGTCATAAGTATTTTAAAATATTCAAAAACAAGTAAAAAATTATTTAATTCATGAAAAATATCAAAATTAATCCAAAAAAGATTTTAATTCAAAATATGAAAGATGAAAGTATTTAAAGATTTTTGGTGAGTCCTATATTTTTTGGATTAAAAATGAAATTTCTATGAGTTAAATAAAATAAAAGGATTAAACATAAAATTAAAAATTAAAAAGAAATTCTAAAAAATAAGGGCCATCAGATCTCCCTCATTAATTGAGGTGGCAGATCTGTTGGCCACACGCGCGCTATCCGTCATGGTCTCTAGTCAACGCGCAACACAAGTGGTAATTATAATGGAGGGTTGAGATTATAACGTGGTATCATGATGAGATGGCCTGGGACGTTCCAGCGCATCACCAGAGCCCTAGCTCCGATCATCTTCTCCGGTGGACCTCATCGGACTGGTCTACCACCAACATCAAGAAAATTAAAAGTGAATACACTATTTTAAAGGGAAAAAGCTCAGAAGCTCGAATCTGGCCTCAATTTCTCCTAATTCCAAGTATATTGAAAGATACAAGGATTTGAATTTTGAGGTACACGATCTGAGTTTCTTCGTTTTGACCTCAAAGCAACTCAATCTTGTTGCCTACATTGGTAGGACTTCAGACAACCAATAAACAAGCAGAATTATGGACAAATGATAGAGAATCAAAGACTTGAAAATTTGGAAAAATCACATTCGGGTTGCAGTGATTTGTCTTGATCTCAATGCAATTCCACTTGGTTCTTCCTCCTCTTGCTTCCAGGAGTAAATGAAGTCAAAATGGCTATAAATCCTTGGAGTTCTTGTTCATAAATAGAAGTTGAATCAAGAACTCAATTTCAATGAAATCCTTAAGGTATTCTATGGAATGAGGTTTTGAGATTGCTTGGCACAACTTGGGCAAAAGGTTTCTTTCAATCTGAGGCAATGCACTTCATTATATAGGCTATGGAATTGATTTCTACACCATTTCAAATTTGAGCCAAAAATAGAAATTTCATGTGCGTGGGTGCATGGACATATACTAGGACTGAAATTATGATTGCATTGAGTCCAAATTAGTGCACAAATGCTACTGATGTCATAACATGGAGCCCTACAAAGGTAATTGGAATTTGAGTTCAAAAGATGCCAAAACAAACCATGAGAAGAATCCATGCGCAAGTCCTTCAATTCTTATGCAAATAAAGTGATCTTGGATTATTTGTAAAGGTGACATGAAGGGGAACAACTTTGATGTTGAAGACTTTTCCATTTGGAACTTGGATCATGATGAATTTTGAGGTGGAAGTCGGAGAAATCAAACATGGTTGAAAATTTTCTAAGTACAAAGTCAAATGACCACTTCTTCCACCTTGAATAACTTTCACTATGAGCTTCAAATGAAAATGGTTACCTTATAAAGGTTGTAGATATTTCATTTCTATTAAATTTTGTCACAAATTTGACATCATTTGGATTTGTCATGAGGGAGTTATGTATTTTAGAAGTTGAGGAAAATTGCTTGTGCAATGTTAATGACCCAAAATGACCTATAATGTTTCCTCTTGGCACATGCCCTTGAAAGTAGAATTTGAAAATTCTCAAAGAATAAAAGTTGGAGAAGACATCTTGAAATATATCATGAAACTGGGATGGCCTTCATATCATAAAAATTCAGCAAGTTATGGTTCTTGGAAGTTGACCTCCTAACTAGGGCACAAACAAAATGACATATAATCTTTCACCATAAAAAATGACTTTCTAAGAAAAATTAGCTCTTGATTCCAACATGAAATTTGTTTGTAATGTCATAAAGAGTAACATTTCGCTTTGAATTATTATCATATGACAAAAATTCTAGGAGATAAGGTCTAGGGAACCCTAGTTTTGACCAGTTAACCTTCTCTGGAAAAACCTCTTTGAACCAACTTGCAAACTTGAAGTTCTCTTGATCTTTGGGGCTAATGGAGGATCATATATAATTGAGATGATCTATACTGGAGTATCTCTTGATATATTTTACCAATTGATGAAGAAATTTGCTGAGGAAGTCACACATGATACCTAGATGAATTAGGGTTTCCAAGGCAAACAAGCTTTAAACTCTTAATGAATTCTTGATCAAAATGAAAAATAATGAACATGGGGATCTATATATGATACTTAGAACCAATGTGGACCTTTTATTTATTGATATCTTGCCATGGGGTCTCAAACCCTAATTGTGAGGTTGATGAGGCACATGTGGACACACACACTACCTACAAAAGAAACAAAGTTACACATAGACATATTTTTGGTATTTTAGTCAGTAAACAAAGAAAAACAAAGTATGATACAATAAAAAGTGCTTGGTAATCTCTCCCAATGCAAACCCAATGAATGAGGGGTGAGGAGGATGCCAAGGTGTGATCCCAAAGCCAATGCAAATGATGAGATAACATGAGGGATCTTAGGGTCAAAATTAGGGTCTTACAACTGCCCCTATTTAAGGACATTCTAGATGAGGATGTGAAGGTTAAAATCTTCGTATCAACTCAGTAGAATGGACTTAAATAACAATATCTAGAAACAAATTTTGGTCCCTAAGAGACCTCATGATGCATATGGTATGTATTCAAAAATAATATTTGTGCGGGAATATATTGCCACAAAGGAAAAGAATCTGGAGAGACTGAAAGTCCACAGGAGCATAATGCATTCCATAAGGAAATCTCACTGGGGAGACAAAGACTTTAGGGATAAAAGCTACACGTAGGCCAGGCTACGACTTGAAAACTGCTGGAGATGCGAGGGGATTTCCATGAAAATAAACCAATGGAAATACTCGGTTGAGGGAAAAAGGAAATCTGCGTGTATCAGGATAACACCAATACATCAAGAAACACCCGCCGGGGAAATACGTAAACCAGAACAAAGCTGAAGTAGTCACGCAAAAAGGGGATTCGATTTCCTTAAAGAAATACACAAGAAAACTCAACCAGGTGTAATACCCCAAAATTTACCCTTCATTTTTCCTGGAAGCATGGGATTATGTTTTACACTTCATTAGCATCATATTAGGTCATACTCATTGCATACTACATTAGTGACATGGAGATCAGGTTTTGATCGATCACTCCTTAACAGAAGGAGCCCACACAAAGCAAGATTGAGAATTGGACTTCATTTTCTAAGTATATAAGTCCCAAGGGTCTCAGGGGGGTCCAAGTATCTTATTATGGTCCTCAGTTCATCAGTGAAGGATTCAAAGCTATCAAAGTGTTCATCTGGATTTAATCAGAAATTAGGGTTTCATGGCTACCTACAACAGGAAATGTTTGGTTGGAAGTAGAGGATCTCATCCATGTCATGATTAGAGAGGCATCTTGGCCTAGGAAGATTCACAATTATCTCAGAAAGATCCATTGGCAATCAGTGCAATCGGTTCCTGATCATTTTGCCCTAAAACTAGGGTTTGGTATAAAATCAGTTTATTTCTGATTCTTTGGGTGAAACTCTTTTCTATGGCCCTCCATATGTCCACAAGGGTCTACATACAAAAAATCAGCTCTTTATTTGAGCTAGAAGTGCTTCAATTGATCAATGGAATCGGGAATTCGACAGTTTGGGAAAAGTCAATTGTGGGGCCAGAAAAGTCAACTCCTGACATTTTGAGAGTGGAATCTCAAAATCCATGCCTAGGGGATCCTACATGTGAAATTTGATCAAGGTTGGATCATGGATTCATCAATTAATCAGGAATTGGAAAAGTTACTTAATTTGGAAATGGTTGACTTTCCATTTAGGGCAAGTTTTCATGATCGTTGCACTCACTTTAAACCCATTCTGCATCAAGATAAAAGCTCCATTTGAAAATTTCTCCAACATGAAAGTTGTTCCTCTTGTTCCAAGCTTTCTAGAGATATAAAGTTTGCTCCATTTGGTTTAGAATTGAGAAAGTTATGCTTAGTCAAAGTGAGGCATTTTTTTAGGACACTTAGAAAAATTTCTAAGTCCAAAATCTTCAAAATTTGTCAAGACTTCTTAGCCAGTTATCTTGCACTTCAAGGCATTATTTGAAAATACTTTATTCACAACAATTGTACCTTGCCATGTCCTCTTTCAAATTCTTTTGGAATCATCTCATTTGGATCCATGGTTTGAGAGATACATTCATTTAAAGTGGGCACCATGACTTGATTTTCTAGGTAGATTTTGGGCCTGGCTGGCCCAATCAGATTTTCTAAGCATGTTGCACAAACCAATCACGTTTTTTTTTTACCTCTTTTGGCCATGCATTGGACATCCATTCACTTAAGTTTGGCCCAAAATAACAACATTTTACACCTCACTTCACACTTTTATTCTTATGGATAAATCACTTGTTAAAAAGCCCATGAGAACACCTAATCCACCCTATTTAAGAAGCTGAAACCCTAACCCTAAAGGAGCATTGGAATTTCGTGGAAAGGAGGCAAAGCTTCATCACATATCAGATTCCATTCCACTTCTATTGTCCATTAGGTAATCATCTCTTCCATGACCATGTTTTGATATATTTACGCTTGCTTACCATGTTCATCACCATTAATCCTTCCATTTTCGTATTTCTTTTTCTTATTTAAAGAATTTTCTTCGTCCATAAAATTACCCAAAAATATTTTTCACTTTTCTTAACGTTTTATTTAATTTTATATAATTTTTATTTTCGTATTTTTTAGTATTAATATTTTATTTTAATTATTTACTCTAAATGATCCATTTTAACACACTTTTTTTAATTGATTTTATTTTTATGACTTAAAATTATTGTTAGCATTTGATTTTTGGGATGAAGGTTGAACACTGTCTCATGGTCAACCTGACCTTTTCTTGGAATTTTATTTCATATTTTCAATTTATTTTGGATTTGTTTTTGACCTAGTTTGGTTGTTTGACTTTTAATTTGACTTCTGTTTTATTTTAATTAATTCACGTACCAATTTTCATTATTTTTAAAATCTTACTGGGGGATGATGATGCCCTGACCCCACCTTATTTATTTTAATTTTTCATAATTTTCTTGATTAATTTACTATTTATTCTTGATTTATTTCTAACCTAGTCTCATTAATTGACTTTTGGTTTGACCTCAGTTTTATTTTAATTAATTTAAGTACCAATTTTCATTAATTTTAAAATATTTTTGGGGGATGATGATGACCTGACCGCACCTTATTTACTTTAATTTTTCATAATTTTCTTGATTAATTTACTATTTAGTCTTGATTTATTTCTAACCTAGTCTCATTAATTGACTTTTGGTTTGACCTCGGTTTTATTTTAATTAATTTATGTACCAATTTTCGTTATTTTTTAAAACTTTTTGGGGGATGATGACGTCCTCACCCAACCTTATATATTTTAATTTTTCATAATTTTATTGATTAATTTACTATTTATTCTTGATTTATTTCTAACCTAGTCTCATTAATTGACTTTTGGTTTGACCTCAGTTTTATTTTAATTAATTTATGTACCAATTTTCGTTATTTTTAAAATATTTTTGGGGGATGATGATGTCCTGACCCGACCTTATTTATTTTAATTTTTTATAATTTTCTTGATTAATGTGCTATTTAATTGTTATTTTTTAAGTTGACTTGAATTTTCAGTTGACTTCTTTATGATCGATGTTTAACTTAGGGATTGCTTATGGCAATTGAAGAGATCTTTTGATCCTCCCTAATTCATCTCATATGCCATGTTTTATAGGCCTTTTACCTTGATTCTATTTGGTCTTTACCTCATTTCCTGATTAAATTATTCAGTGGACCCTTCGTGTGCATACTTTCATCTATTTGATTCATCTGTTATATTTTATACTTGTTTCTCTCATTCATGCTTTCTATTGCTTGATTATTTAACATGTTCATACTCCCATGCAGTGTTTAAATGCTCCATTATTTGATTCTTTGGTTTGATTATATATTGTTTATTTATCTGATCTGATTGATAACTGTTGCCTACTTGTATGATGTACGAGGCATATATTCTTATTGTTTGTTTGCCATGAACAATCCCCATTCATAACAAATGTACCCCTCTCCCATAAAGTGTATAATATTTATTTCTTTATTTCTTTAGTCACCTGTTAATACAAGAATTAAAACGAACATCTGATAACCATTTTAAAATAAGATCAAAAGCTCGATCCAACATCGAGTAATCATTTTCAAAACTTAACAGAACCAGCACGCATTCATCCATCCTCTTGTAAGTCGATTGCCTCAGGCATCACCATCTACCTGTAAGTCGATTGCCTCCGGCATCGCCATCTACCCTTATTCGTAACTCCTCTCCACGCTCCATCCGTCGACTCTTGTTCCGTTTAGGTAGCACCCATTAAGTAGAACCTTTTGTATGATAACATAGGTAGAATTCCCCTATTCTTTGCATGCTAACATTAGATAGATGTTCCCCTTTGCAAATCCTAACACATATGTCCATATTCCATGACAACTCTATAGCAGAGTTTCCCAACTTTTAGACCTTCCGTGCGTCTCCGATCTTGTGGCATGTCAGTCCGTTCTATTGCAAAGAGGTAACGGCCTAAGACTCGATTCAGCGAGCTGCGACACCTACTACTAGGACGTTGAACATACTGCCCACTTTCCTTTGACACAGCTGGTGTTCTCTTTTGTAAGTCCATGTTCAGATGGCAATCCTTAACCCCTAGTTAGCCGAACTACGTTTTGCTCTGATTCTCATTCCAAATGAGATACGTAGGCATAAGACGCGACGTCTTACCGAGCACACTTCTCTTTAACCCATAGGTAGACGAGCTACGAAGACTCTGATTCTCATACTCAGATGAGATACGTAGGCAGTGGATGCGACATCCTTGTGAGTCATTTTCTTTTAACCTTCCTTTTAGTAAATAGTACTTTAGATATACCTACACCCTTTAGACTAGAACAACACTTATGAAAAGGGCTCCCTAGGAGTACCTAGGATGTTTTGGGTGCTTAAAACCTTCCCATTGCATAACCAACCCCCTTACCCAGATCTCTGACATTTTTACTAGTTTTTGATTCGATAAAACTTTTAGGTTTTTGTTCGCTTTCTAACCATTTCTTTGGATAAATAGAAGTGCGGTGGCGACTCGACTTGTATGGTTTACCTTGGATTTAGTCAACATATCTAATGGTAACGAATACCCCGCTACACCGGGGAACAAAAAACTTCAATATAGGAGTAAAAAGAGATATATTATCTACTACCGGTTACTGGGTAAGAAGATAATATACTCGGACATAGGGGTATCCATTACAAGTTAAGGTAAACATATCAAGGATGACTCGCTCAGAAAAAGGAGGCATATTCATTACCAGTTACTGTGTAAGAATAACCTACTGAGGAAAAGAAATCAAATAGGAATTACAACTACCTGTTACTGGGCAGAAGAGAAAAGAGAGAGTATCCATCACTAATTAAAGTGAACATATCAAGGATAAACTCAAAGAGAAGAATACCCGTCACTGGTTAAGATGAAAATATAAAGGATAGACTGTCGGGGAAAATAGGAATTATAATTGTCGGTTACTGGACATAAGACCAAAGAGAGAAAATTTGTCACTTGTTAAAGTGAACATATCAAGGATAGACTCAAAGGGGAGAATATGATTTATATCTACCAGTTACTGGGTAGAAGACCGAAGAGAGATAAATTTCGTCACCGGTTAAAGTGAACATATCAAGGATAGACTCTTTTGGGGAAAGTAGGAATTATAACTAACTGTTACTAGGTCTAATACCAAACAGGAAGAATATCCGTAATCGGTGAAGATGAACATATCAAGGATAAACTTGCTGAGGAAACGACAAGAAATGAATTCGCTGGAGAAAGTCAAAGAGGTACATTACCTTTTACCGGTTACTGGGTAAATTAACACAGGTAAAGTACTCAACACCGAGAAGAATATTACCAGTTACTGGGTAATAAATTCTTGGGGACCAAAAGATCCATCTGGGTAAGAACTAGAAAGAAACGGTCAAACAAGATTCAACCCAATAAGGATATAACTCTAGGGGAATGGTTCCATCCAAATAATGAACTAGGGAGGAAACTGAAATAATAATCGTCCAGTGGGGAAAGGAGAAAATATAAACTTTTTCGGCTTAAAGGGGATGACACTCTATAATTGAAAGAGGACAGACACACCAAATACGTGTGAGGAAATAATGTCATCAGAGCAGGGGATCAGAATAAAGATCAATGCGATAAAAATGCATAATGAATTATCTGATGTTGTGTTTTATGCATGTATATGCATGAGTATGTATATGATTATGCTGACAAACGAGCACAAAGGATACAAATACGAAGATCTGAATCATCATAACTAGATACTCAGCTAATCTCAACAAGATGGGCACACCAACTAGAGAACCTGCTAGGGATGAAAATAAATCACTGAGGATATAAATCCTACTCAATTAACTCTGGCTGGGAAAAGGAATAGAAAATATGCATCCAACCCTAAATGTTGAGGATAAGAAGGGATTTGTTGAGGAGTCTAACAAGTCAACGCTACGGGGGATTTTAAGAAAACACCATATCAAATGGGAGACAACCTTGTAGGGGACACCATTAATACTACTCAGAACCAAGCGCTGTTGGAGATGGGAGAAGAGCTTCCATCAGAAGATGGAAGTTTGTTGGGGTCTCAAGTCACAACAATAGGTAAAAATCTGAGTGAGGAGAACCAAATGATTTACTGGGAATTCCATCAAAAACATCTCTATGGGGTTTCACTAGGGATACAACAATCTGCCAGAATACATCAAAAGCCAACACGAGGATATAAAGATCAGCAAAAACTTCCTCAAAAAGGAAAACAATAGTCCTTAGACTCTTCTTGGAGATTAAGAAATAAACAAATTCCAAGGTACCTGAAAATCAACCGGATCTGTAGACTCATGCAGGGGAGAAACTGTCACGGCTATGCAACACATAAGTAAATGTGTTTAGGATTTGGAGACCAAATAAAGGTTCCAAGATAATCCAGGGTTCATTCACTGATACACAAACTGGGAAATGCAAGAACATGAACATATCAGTTGGGGAAAGATGAAGTGTACAGGGAACAAAATATCAGCTCTGCCGGGGATGAAAACCCACCAACCATGCTGGGGAAGAACAACAAACTGTTGTATAGGTAAAGTCACCAAACCACTGATCGGGGAAGACCAACAATGCTTCACAAATCAAGACTTACCAACCTTGATATTATTGTTGATTTTCCTTTTTGAAATCGATTATTCTTAAAGTATATGCCTTATTATTTTAAGAAAAACATGATTATTGATCTATTTATTTCAAACTTATCATCATAAAAATTCAATTTTAAAACATAAACAAATAAGAATATCAAATAATTGGATAAAAGCTCAACTTTATTTAATAGAATGGTAGTCCTCACATGGCAGAACTTCATGGATCTTTAAAAAGTTTGAAAATGGTAACTTACATGGAAAAGGGCTACTGAAATTCTGGTATCAGATATGAGATGTCGAAGGTAATGTCACGACACTAATATCTGAACAAAAACTAAAATATAAACATGATAAAAGACAAAGAAACAATAGAGCAAGTGACACAAGCAATTGTTAACCCAGTTCGGTGCAAACTCACCTACGTCTGGGGGCTACCAAGCCAGGAAGGAAATCCACTAAACATAATTAGTTCAAAGACGCTTAGTAAACAACTTCAAGTTACAGTCTTTTCACTTAATCTCTACCCATGTGACTTCTATCTAAGAACTCTTAGATATGAAACCCTACTCACTCCCCCTCAATCACATCAGTGATATAAAAACAAATATTACAAAGAAAGAAGAAACTCTTCAAGAACACATACTTGATCTTGTTTAAAAGCTTCAACCAAGTAAACACACACTCATGCTTCAAAGCTTAAAATGGACAAATTACAACTCAAAAGTCAGTCCAATTCAATCATCAATAGGATGAATGAATGACTCACAATACACAAGCTCACACAAGACTAACACCTTTATTCTCTCTCACTATTTCGTTCGTTTCTTGTGTGTCAAAACCAGGTTTTACATGGCCTTTAAATAGAAGCTTTTGAATGGGCCTGGACATCATAAACCCTAAATCTATTTTCCTTGCGTATCTTCTTATTCACGACAACTGATCATCCCTTATTGGAAAATAAATTAATCTGGTTTTAAATCAAATCACTCCTTTAATGGCGCGTTCAATCTCCACATCAATCACACACAGATTTGCATGGAAAGCGCAATCTTAAGATACATAACATTCAGACTGAATGTTCTGTATACATATGTCTTAACATCGAGTCTGACATCTCAGCTAAATCCTGCAGAACTACATTAAAACATCCTGTAGGAAACTGATATCACATGTCAAGACAACACTCGTGACAACTTGTGATAACTCTAGGTTTTACCAAAATTGATGTCAACATATAGAACCAACAGCTACATTGAACACAATGACGACTAATCTCCCTACCAACTTCAAAATCTATTGTGCTTGTCTTTGGTTAAGAAGGATTAATTAGAACAAAATGATTGCTCAAAACTGCTTCAGCGATCAGGACCAGCCGGATGCAGTTACTTGCCAGAATCCCTTATTTTTGTCTAGATTGCCCCAAGGTGGGGTACTCAATCTACCAGAATGAATTTTCTAATTTATGTCTCTAAAGTTTGCCTATATCGCCCTTTCAGGTTTTCAATCCACCGAGACACTCATTTTTTCTTAAGCCTCCCTTTTAGGTTTTTAATTTACCGAGTTGTTCTTTTCTTTTTTAGGCGAAGTATTTCTTGACTGCATCGACATTCATAGGACGCGTGAACTCTTCACCATCCATAGTTGTAAGAATCAAAGCACCGCCTTAAAAGGCTATCTTAACAACATATGGGCCTTCATAATTAGGAGTCCACTTGCCCCTAGCATCAGGTTTGAAAGATAGAATCTTCTTGAGCACGAGGTCACCTTCTCTGAACACACGAGGCTTGACCTAATTATCGAAAGTTTTCTTCATTCTCTGCTGATATAACTGACAATGGCACATGGCAGTCAGTCTTTTCTCTTCAATCAAATTCAACTGATCATATCTTGTATGACCCCATTCATCTTCAATCAACTTGGCTTCCATCAATACACGAAATGATGGGATCTCAACCTCTACTAGGAGCACAACTTCCATGCCATAAACAAGTGAGAAAGGGGTTGCCCCTGTTGAAGTGTGGATGGATGTATGGTACCCATGCAAAGAAAATGGGATCATTTCATGCCAATATTTGTATGTTACAACCATCTTCTGGATAATCTTCTTGATATTTTTGTTTGCAGCTTCAACAGCCCCATTCATCTTAGGTCTGTATGGAGAAGAATTATGATGTGCAATCTTGAAGTCTTTGCAGAGAGCTTCCACCATATTATTATTCAAGTTTGATCCATTATTATTAATGATCTTACTTGGCTCACCATAACGGCATATTATCTAATTCTTGATAATCCTTACAACAACTGGCTTGGTCACATTTGCGTACGATGCCGCTTTAACCTGTCGCGGTGGGATTTTTGAATGCAAGATATTAGGTTATCTTTATTTAATCGAATCGATAAAGAAAGAGTCTCCATCGAACTTTATTGTATCCAAAGACATGGAAAGGGAAAATATCGATAAAACCCTAAGAAAGAGATCTAGGTAAGCAAGTCGGTTATGCAAAGGGAAGGTGTTAGGCACCCTTCGCATCCTTGGTAGTCCAAGGGAACCATTGATCATATATGTTGTTTGCCTTATATTGGGTATTAGAAATGGCGAGGGAGTTTTAAAATAATAAAAGTAAAGGGAGATGTTGTATTTTTTATTATGCTTGCAAAGATTTGTGTGAACATCTCATGCCTACGTACCCCCTAAGTGCAATGAAGGATCAAAGCTTCGTAGTTCACCGAAAAGGTTATTTTGTGCGTTGGTTGGTTTTATTTGAGCAAGTGATAATATGCATTCTCACTTAAGATGATGTCCATTATACATCATTTTGTTCTTGCTTTCTCTTTTATGGTCCACCCTTGTGGCCGGTTAATTGCGAGACTTAAAAGACACTCGGCTTACAACATTGGTTGGGTGCTTGGTATATGGACCAAGTATGTGCGGGGGTTAAAAGTAAAGGTGAATTTTGTGTATTTTAATATTTGATTATGTTAAAGCCTTTATTAGGTGTTTTACAAAGTGTTTTGGCATGCGAAGAGGGTGGTTTCCTAAGTTATGGACAAAGGATGGTGAAAAGTTTTTCATGCAAGAAATTAACTTTAGTTTGAATAGTTTATTTTAGGTTGATTTTATTTTAAGGCATTAAAGCATACAACCTCTAACCTACCCGTCATGCAAAGTCCCATATCCCTATCTAAATATAGTATCCATAGTATCCTTATTACATCACTTTGAAAAGCAAGAAAATTAAACTAATCCTAAGATGATATTTCCCTTTCACACATGGAATCTCAAAAATAAAAGGAAATGTGAAAGCATCTAATCAAATGAATAGATAAGATATCTCTTGATCTCTTGTTCGGCTCACTTGATTCGGATTGGCTCTTCCTCTTGGTAATTTTCTTTTTCACCATGTTTGAATGGAGCACTCTTGAATATAACAAGAAGAGAAACAATGCTAATGCAATGACTTAACAAATTTCAAACTATAACTAGAATCAAAATTATTAGTAAACTAAAAAAGATGAAATGAAGGAGTGTGGGTCCAGAATGACATATATTTTCTTGGATATTCTTCTCATGCAAGGAAGAGCATATTTGAACATGGTTATCAAGGCATGTCACAAATGGGATACAAGCTAAACATGTTTTCTAGAAAAAATGGAATGAAAATGGAAAAAGATCAAAACGCAAAAACACTTAACATATGAAATGAAACATAGTGAGATCAAAATCAAATGCAATTGAGACACATCATCAACCATGCAAGTTGACAAAATGGGAATCAAAATAAGGCATGCTAGCAAGGTATAAACCCTAATCTACAAGATGCTTAAAAATTGAACAAAAAGTGCAAGTAGTAAACATGACATAAAAAACAATTGGAAAGATGAAATAAGACAAAATTATATGACAAACCAATATTGTTCATGGATTATATTCATGATGAGTATCAAATAAGTTACGGTGCTAATCATACAGTGTGTCACTTAAACATGCCAAAACTAGGTCAAATCAAACATAAAATTAAATGAAAATGAAAAGGACCAAAAAATTCAAACTGGACAGAAGCAAACATATTCCAAAATGTCATGCAAACATAAATATAATCATAAATCAAGCATCAACATTAGAGGTGCATTCTAAAGTAAAAAACAAACATAAACACCAACATCAAAGCACAAATAAGAACTAATTGAAAAAGGGATCAAATGAGGCAACTTCCAACATAGAAAAGTGTACAAATCTCATATTGAAACCAAAGATACAATCATTTCATATAGAAAAGTGTACAAATATAATCATAAATCAAGCATCAACATTAGAGGTGCATTCTAAAGTAAAAAACAAACATAAACACCAACATCAAAACACAAATAAGAATTAATTGAAAAAGGGATCAAATGAGGCAACTTCCAACATAGAAAAGTGTACAAATCTCATATAGAAAAGTTATAACTTGAATCAAGCAAAAAGGGCAAAAGGAAAACCCTAATTTGAACCTTAATAAATAAGATTCAAAAGAAAATGTGCTCAACATGAAAAATGCCACTAATCACCCATGGAAACCAAAAATGTAATCATCTACCATTTATGACCCAATTTGAAACACTTAGGGTTTTCAAACCTTTGAAATAAATGGATAATAAACCCTAAAATAAAACTAAGTGAAAAATGCTTCAAAATAGAAAGCTCAAAGAATCAAAAATGCCACCTATTGCATAAGGATCACTCGAAATTTTTTGGGGATTTTTATCATGTAATCTGAAATTACTAAGATTTAAATACATTAAAAATAATACACACAAACAGAAAAATGATTTTTAATTTTCTATTAGTCAAAAAAATAAATAAAAATCATATTATGGAAGAGAAAATTATTCCAAACAACTTTCATGCTGGACCCTTTTTTCAAATTCCAAAGGGTTTGAGAAAAATTAAATAATCAAAATAAATAAGATAAATATCAAAAATAATAAAAATATGATCCAATGGAAATTAGGGGAACCAAGTCTATGGTAGGGCAGTGCGTAGATCAATCCATTCCCTTCATTAATGAGGTGACACAATGTAAGCCACCTGATATAATGGAGACACATCATAACATGTGTTTCCTAATGCATGGGAACCAAAACAAATTCAAATATTTGGAGGGACCACACGTCACACTCCCATTGGTCCAATTTGAGTTTTTGGAGGAAGGGGCGTGGTCGCCTGAGAAGACGACCGGACCACCATGGGCGGTGGTTGATTTCTGGAAAAATACAAAAAGCTTCAAAATGAAAAACTCAAAAGAGTAAAGTTTCTCAGAATCTCATGGCGAGTAAGATGGTATGGTCCAGAATTATTTAAAAACTAACAGTAATGCAAATCGAAGCTAGTACCAAAATGAAACCCTAGCCTACAAATTGAAATTAAATGCTACTCAGTTAATGAAAATGCAATTAAATGGTATAGTGATCATCTGTAACAAATTTCTAACAACATGGTATCAAGAAAATCACAATTTGGTTCAGGTTAGACACCTCCTGAAGATCACCCAAATGGCTGACTTTAGAGCACTAGTTCTCCCTCTACAAGTCACTATTCTGCTTGCTTCAAGTTGCTACACCTTTACCAATCTTCAGGGAACCTTGCTGAGCTAAAGGGAAAGCTTGAATGTGCTTGAGTTTTGAGAATCGGTTCAAATTTCAGAGGTTCCAATGGAAAATGTGCAGAGGTCCAATGACTATCCAAGCTTGAAAATAACAGTGTCGTATCCTCTATTTATAGAGGGGGTGTATTGGTCATTTGATGAATAATTTGGATTAGGATAGAGGGAAAAGTGGAATTTTGGTTATTCTTGCAAACCAAGTTTTGATGAGGTGGCTTTTGTACCGTGCAAAAGGCATGTGCAGACACAATAGACTCTCTACCATTCGGTTTTGCAACCAAAATCGTGGCCAGCTGTCAATGCTCTTGCTTCTTTGTGTGACTTGCTTCAAAATGTGAAAAAAGCAAAAATGAGGAATGTGGAGCTTTGGCATGGTACAAATCATGTATGGGTACAAATAGTAGGTGTAAATGGGCTTTGTAACATCTGTTTGAAGTCCAATTGGAGCAAGGGAAATTGGTTTGGGAGAAAGAAACTTTTGGTCCAAAATTCACCATGGCTAGGGTTGGAAGGCAAGTCATGGTTTGAGCCCTCAACCATGGCATATCTTGATGCACACATATCACATAATTGGTATATGGTGGAATGGTACCAAAAATTGAACTCAAAAGTGTGTAATTTGGAAAATGGCTATGTGACATAAATGGATAACTTGAAAGGCAAGATACAATATGGTCAATTGAGTTTTGGCTTGAATAAACCTCAAACAATGATGCATTCAAGCCATATGAACCATTTGTGATGTGTTTGAGTTGGAAAAACACCCCAAAAGCTCTTAGATAAAAACCTCATTTTTTCACTTTTTGGACAATTTTAGCAACTTTGAGGCTTGCAATACAAGTCTTTGATATATGAGTTTTTGCCTTTTCGATAATAAATGAAAGTTGTAGATAATGAAAAATAAGATCATATAAAAAAGAACCAGCTTATTTGTGTCAAAACTGAGAAAGTTATGGGGTAGTGAAGTTGGAAAAATGACCTATAATGTATAGACCTCATTCACCCTTTTTCACTTAAAATTGGCCTTCAATGTGTGAAGATCAAATGTTCATAATGGTTGTGATATTAACCTTTCAAAAAGAACCACCTCAATTGGCCAAACATTGAGAGAGTTATGATGTTTTGAAGTTTGGACCAAAACCAATAGAAACCAAAGATGAAATGTAATCACTTCCCAAAATAAATGAGCTTCCACTCAAAATTGTACTTTGTCATCAAAAGGAAAATTGTTAGGAATGACCTAAATATTTATGTGGTGAAAATAAACACCTCATTTGGATGAAAATTGACCAAGTTATGGTTAATTGAAGTTGGGCAAAAATAGGGTCCTGCATAGGGAAACCTCTAAACCCAAAAGCCAAACTGAAATTCTGGCGAAGTCAGAATTCAGATGTTCTACTCCAAGTCATGACATCTGATCCAACATTGTAGCTAATACAGCAAGACAGTTAACACATTAAAAACCCTGTACTGACGCACTCTTTCACAGATGTCACGACATCTCCTTCTATGTCACCCTAGAGGGAAGGAACCCCTAGTCATATGCATCTGATAAACAAACTCAGCAGAGATCAATCATAGTACTCACTTCTGTTGTTTTCCTACACAGTTATCAGCATGATGTCTTAGTATTGGTTTGGACATCATCTGTTACATTAGTCCAGTATGTTTGCCTTTTACTTGTATTTCCTGAACTAAGGTTGAATACATTAATCTAATTACCACTTATTAGATTCCTAACAAATAGGCCATTTGTTAGGTTCATTAATTGTAGGGTAGTAGTTGGTTTCCTGGATTTTAGCTCAACTGTTGGATTCCTAAATAATAGCCTGAGAAAAATGCTGTAACAGAAAAACTAATCATCCTACACTTTAGCACATGCTGTCAGGAATGAATGTCACAACATTCAGTTTGACAGTCAGAACATATACAACATGCTGATTCTGTTATATTCCTAAACAAACCAGACTATGCTAAATTTGTTGTACTGTAAAAGACCAACCAGTCTCTAATTCAGTATCAGCATACATGAACAACTGTCTAGACATCCAGTTTGACAGTTTCACAATGATCCTTTGGCCAGGTCTGTTTTCCACTTGAAACCAGACTCAAATATATACTGAACTGAAGCATAGAAGCCAACTTGCCTATTATTCAGTATATGCTGTCAATGATGAATGTCAAGACATTCTGATTGACATTCAACGGAAGGCTATGTACCAGGTCTGTTATCATCTTGACAAGCAGACTGGAATACCAGCTGTGTTATGGCAGAAGGATTATAACATACAGAAGGAAAACAAACACAGGAAATTATTAACCCAGTTCAGTCCAACACGACCTACGTCTGGGGGCATACCAAGCCAGGAAGAAGATCCACTATCAGCAGTATTAATTCAGAGTTAAACTCCCCCGTTTACAACCCTTCACTTAATCCCTACCCAATGCAATCTATACCTAGGAACTCCTAGATAGAAACCTCCAGTTTCCATTCCTATCACTACAAATACAATGTAATGTTAACACACCTTGAACTTGCTTCACAGCTTCATTCAAGAACATAATCACTCTTGCCTACAGGCTTTGAGTTACAAATACTCTCAGCTTTGACCACTGAGAAACACATGGTAACCTTCCCACAGATTGGGAGGTTTACCTCACACACACCCCTAAAAATTCATTCTAAGAGGCTTACAGAAACTAGGTTACAATGTGCTATTTATAACCTAATCACCCAACTGGATTTGGGCCTTCAGAAATCGCAGCAAACTTGTTCTTTGCTGTTACAAATACAGCAGAAAATTTCTGCTACAACCAAGGTCTTCAATCCTAGAATCTCTCCATATATATCTCCTTATTTTGAGCCTATATATATTCTGATTGAGTCTTTAAGACCTCCACATGGGAGTTAGGATATTCACCAAATATCCTTACTAATCCCAGAATATATACTGAATTAATTAATTCAGCTTTCTACACATGTGCGATGTCACAGGCATGATGACGTGACATCGTACATGACATGTTGGTCCAGATGTTGAACTTCTTCAACCCAACATATTAAAACAACAGAGATGATTACATTATTTGTTTTACAAAATTAATGCCAATCCTAAGGTATTAACAATCTCCCCCTTTGGCAAATTTTAGCTAAAACAAATAAACATTACACTGGACAAAACATCCCATTATGGGTATGCTCTTCATCTCTGTCATTGACTCCACCACCACAAACACCAAGGTTGGTGTACATGAGGAAGTAGAGGAACACGGATCAGTTGTACCAGAACCCTTTCCCTCAACAGGAGAGCTTCCGGAAGAATATGTAATGCTGAGTACATAGATAATGTAACTCAGATCACAAGACACAGCTGTCCTCTTAACTCAGATCACAAGACACAAGTGATATACCCAGTTGGTGGATTTTGTGCCTGACACCAACTTCTATTTGCTACCACAGTTAGCTTGCTTCTGGTACATTCTCAACCCCAGGACTGTATTTCTCTCCCCCTTTTTAGCTAAACATTTGTAAAGGCACCCCTCACAAAACCAGATCCAGGCGCAGCTTGCCCAAACCTTAACATACCCCATGATTCTGAGGGAATGGAGTGTTTCTCTTGTGAGAAGAAGAGGGCTATTACATCCTTTAAATAGTCCAGCCGGTGCTTAGGAATTAACGGTGGGAATGAATGCTTGGTCAAGATTCATTAATTTTTGCTGAGAAACAGTCAGAGAATCACCAATAAAATCTCAGACTATCTTTGAATACCTTTTATAGCTCTTGACTGTTTCTTTTCCAAAACAGCAGTTCCAGTGCATGGAGACTATTCCATATATGCATTCAGACACGTTGCACGTGATGTCTTAACATTCCACGCGGCTTTTTCCTGCATTCTGCTAGTATTCAACATTTCCCAAGACCCCTGTCATACCTCCAGTAGAGACTTGACATCTGGCACTGCTACAGCCAAATTCCCACACTTCAGCAGATGGTTACTCCCCCTGTACCACACAGCTGTAGCCATCAGGCTTATTCTGATTTATTAGACTTAGACACATCACCCTTATAGTTCCTAATGACTTTAAGATTCAGAAGGAATTGACAGCATTGTCCAGGGCAATGTCATGACATTCGGTCAGACATTCTTCTGCTCACTCAGCCTTGACATACATCACAGCATCCTGATAACTGACAAGGTGCCATACCTAGTTATCTGAGAATACGTAGACCACAAGCTTGATGAAAAAACTCCCCCTGTCATGGACAACCTGCTCTCCTCTTGAAACTTGGAGGTCACACATGAGCATATCCAACACCCCAAAGTTGGACCTTCACATACTACCTGATTCAAAGAGAATCCAGACCACTTGATGAATGGAAAACATAAGACGCATCTTCATGTCTTCAAGAGTACCCCCTCTGTTCAACCCTCTTGGCTGACCACATCCACACTCTGTGTCACTCTCTCTTCTAACCAGAACAGAAGACCCCTTCACAGGATGTTCTAACATCAGCTGGGACATCCTTCGCAACATAACAAGGAACACCATCTGATAGTCTTCAGATATCACTGAGTCACCAGCTTGATCAAGAAGAACCCAGACATAAATTGGGACATATACATTTTCATCCCATTACAAGAGATAATCTTCCATAGATAGCTCAGAACTCCTACCACAAGCTCCAAGAGATGAATAGAAAACACCTCCTTTTGTCTTCAACTTACTACTTTTCTGCTCAAAAGTAATTTGTCTCAGACTTTCCTCAAGAATAATCAGCTGCCATATGTGGATTATCTTGATTCTTCGAACTCACTTCTGAGATAGACCAAATGCCACTGGTTGATTACCTCCTTCATGAATCCTCATATGAAAAAGTCAAATGCCATTCTTTGACCTCTCCACGTTTATCAGACCTCTCCCAAAGATATTCTGACCTTCCAAGTGAGACTTGAACTTCAAGCTACATGTTGAACAAAACTTAGATTTTCTAAGACATGAACATGTAACATCCTTTCTATCCAGCAACTCCAAAGAACTGCAACGAGAACGACCTTTTTGAAGTACCCAATCTACAACCCTGTAGACCTTTCTATCTCAAGTTGATGTGTCACTTCACCAGCTAAGAATCTGATGTTGAACCAAATGTCACAACATTGTGTTTTGACATCTAGCTGTTGAATTTAGCTCCTTCTTCTGCCACTTGAAAGAACTTCCTCCCTTCACAGAACAAGAGTTCAATGTTCTCATAGACTTGATTGTGGAACCAAGTTTGAGTAAACAACCTCCATCCTGCAGGTTTGCAGTTAAGTCATCCAAGCTCACACCTTGATGAATCCCTGCTTCTTCTCCAAAGACATCAGACACTCTGATGCATGAGTCTTCAGAAGGACCAGTTAGAAACTAACCCTTCAGCTATACCAAGGATTCCACATCCTAAAGCAAGGTTGTTTCCATGATGTCAAGACTGCTGCCACTTGCTCTTGACTCCACAGTGTGCATAAGCTAATGCACTTCCTTACCCAGATCAGAAATAAACTGATCCAAGTAACCACCATCAAGACTATGGTATCTTCTTCTTCTTGTACATACCAAGGCTGAACATGTTTCTTGCCAGGAAACCTTTTCAGAGATCATATGCTTTTGCTGCCACCAAAGAGATAGATCATAAACCCATGTACTATCCTTCCTGTGATTCTGCACAGGGTCTTGAAGAAGAGATGTTCCAACATCTTTAAGAACATCAGTTATCTTGAGCTCCAAGGATAATCAATTACATACTTGTACTTGGCACAAGTTGACATTGATCTTAAATTCTTTCCCCATATTCCTTTCAGATACTTCCACCATAAGATTACTTTGAAAATACTCTTCTAGTGTCAACATCTTCTGCTTGCAAGCACTTCAACAGAGTTGAAAATCTTCTCAGATTAAATTCACCCTTAGGAATGAGAGAGATGAATTCTTCCTTGCACATGTGTCACACCACCACCAGAACCCATGTGACACAGGTCAACAGCCAACCAGACCCTAGGCTGACCAAATGTGAGGAGGTGAACCAAAACTCCCCCTCAAATTAACAATCATGGAAACTTCACACCAATATCCATGCATTGTACAGACATGTCTCAACATGACATACACCATCCCTACCAGTGGCACCTAACTCTATGAGTTATACCTAGACATACTCCAGTCACACCAATCAGACTTCAGCTGACCATAAGTACTAGTGAAAGACAACAACACCAGTCCATAGTAGATATGCATTGCCAGAGCATACTACCTCAACCAACCTCTGAATCTTCATATTCTCACTCCTTGAAAGAACTGCCACTTCTGATCGTGGTGTTTGAATAACAAGATTCATGGTCCCAATCCTCTTAAATGGAATAGCAGTCAGGTTACCCTATTATTGACTTCTATCATCCAGGGGACTTGTCTTCCAGTACACCATAGTACTTCAGGAGACAACTATCCAACCCTGATCAATCTACAGGAATAAGGCACACAACGGGGATTGCACAGTGTCACATCTCAACCAGCTCCACTTCTAGAGATTAGACTTCTAAAAGTGACCTTCTTGAGCACACACACAGTTGACCCTACCCTTGTCAACTTAGCACACACAGATGTCTCCTCTTCCAGGTCAGGAGTAGGTCTCAAACCAAGGTATTCCTTTGTTTGACTCCTAAAAACATCTGCTCTTCAACCAGTAGCTGCATACTTGTTGAACAACATGTTCTAACATCACATAGAACATTAGTTTAACCTCCTTGAAGCAGGTCCTCCTTGAAAGTCTTCAAGGTCTTCATATACACTACCCAGGAGAGTACAAGAATCAGTGATCAGGTGATTCTTACCAAGAAGAGTGGACTTGATGAGACTCAAGTATCTTTGACGTCTTCAGCAGCCTTTCATCCACATGGGGGGGAACTACATCAGAGTTTGATTTTTGCCAGGTATTATGCAGCGGAAATCATAATACACCTCAACCTATGAACATGCACTTCACCAGATCAGCCTCCAAGACCATACCAAGTTTGAATGTGATTCAATACTGGCACAGCTGTTCCACACAAAGGTCAATTGCCAACCTCCAGAGCCAGGTACACACCATTCCCATCATGAACAGTCCATCCACCTACTTCAAGGGACCATTCAGGGAAAACACAGAGCCTTTCACAGGTTCCAGCATCAGTACTAACATAACTCCTTGCAAGATACCAGAAAGTATCACCCATGGATCTCATCCAGAAACAGACAGGATGCCAGCTCTGATACCATTTGAAATTCTGGCGTAGTCAGAATTCAGATGTTCTACTCCAAGTCATGACATCTGATCCAACATTGTAGCTAATACAGCAAGACAGTTAACACATTAAAAACCCTGTACTGACGCACTCTTTCACAGATGTCACGACATCTCCTTCTATATCACCCTAGAGGGAAGGAACCCCTAGTCATATGCATCTGATAAACAAACTCAGCAGAGATCAATCATAGTACTCACTTCTGTTGTTTTCCTACACAGTTATCAGCATGATGTCTTAGTATTGGTTTGGACATCATCTGTTACATTAGTCCAGTATGTTTGCCTTTTACTTGTATTTCCTGAACTAAGGTTGAATACATTAATCTAATTACCACTTATTAGATTCCTAACAAATAGGCCATTTGTTAGGTTCATTAATTGTAGGGTAGTAGTTGGTTTCCTGGATTTTAGCTCAACTGTTGGATTCCTAAATAATAGCCTGAGAAAAATGCTGTAACAGAAAAACTAATCATCCTACACTTTAGCACATGCTGTCAGGAATGAATGTCACAACATTCAGTTTGACAGTCAGAACATATACAACATGCTGATTCTGTTATGTTCCTAAACAAACCAGACTATGCTAAATTTGTTGTACTGTAAAAGACCAACCAGTCTCTAATTCAGTATCAGCATACATGAACAACTGTCTAGACATCCAGTTTGACAGTTTCACAATGATCCTTTGGCCAGGTCTGTTTTCCACTTGAAACCAGACTCAAATATATACTGAACTGAAGCATAGAAGCCAACTTGCCTATTATTCAGTATATGCTGTCAATGATGAATGTCAAGACATTCTGATTGACATTCAACGGAAGGCTATGTACCAGGTCTGTTATCATCTTGACAAGCAGACTGGAATACCAGCTGTGTTATGGCAGAAGGATTATAACATACAGAAGGAAAACAAACACAGGAAATTATTAACCCAGTTCAGTCCAACACGACCTACGTCTGGGGGCATACCAAGCCAGGAAGAAGATCCACTATCAGCAGTATTAATTCAGAGTTAAACTCCCCCGTTTACAACCCTTCACTTAATCCCTACCCAATGCAATCTATACCTAGGAACTCCTATATAGAAACCTCCAGTTTCCATTCCTATCACTACAAATACAATGTAATGTTAACACACCTTGAACTTGCTTCACAGCTTCATTCAAGAACATAATCACTCTTGCCTACAGGCTTTGAGTTACAAATACTCTCAGCTTTGACCACTGAGAAACACATGGTAACCTTCCCACAGATTGGGAGGTTTACCTCACACACACCCCTAAAAATTCATTCTAAGAGGCTTACAGAAACTTGGTTACAATGTGTTATTTATAACCTAATCACCCAACTGGATTTGGGCCTTCAGAAATCGCAGCAAACTTGTTCTTTGCTGTTACAAATACAGCAGAAAATTTCTGCTACAACCAAGGTCTTCAATCCTAGAATCTCTCCATATATATCTCCTTATTTTGAGCCTATATATATTCTGATTGAGTCTTTAAGACCTCCACATGGGAGTTAGGATATTCACCAAATATCCTTACTAATCCCAGAATATATACTGAATTAATTAATTCAGTTTTCTACACATGTGCGATGTCACAGGCATGATGTCGTGACATCGTACATGACATGTTGGTCCAGATGTTGAACTTCTTCAACCCAACATATTAAAACAACAGAGATGATTACATTATTTGTTTTACAAAATTAATGCCAATCCTAAGGTATTAACAATCTCCCCCTTTGGCAAATTTTAGCTAAAAAAAATAAATATTACACTGGACAAAACATCCCATTATGGGTATGCTCTTCATCTCTGTCATTGACTCCACCACCACAAACACCAAGGTTGGTGTACATGAGGAAGTAGAGGAACACGGATCAGTTGTACCAGAACCCTTTCCCTCAACAGGAGAGCTTCCGGAAGAATATGTAATGCTGAGTACATAGATAATGTAACTCAGATCACAAGACACAACTGTCCTCTTAACTCAGATCACAAGACACAAGTGATATACCCAGTTGGTGGATTTTGTGCCTGACACCAACTTCTGTTTGCTACCACAGTTAGCTTGCTTCTGGTACATTCTCAACCCCAGGACTGTATTTCTCTCCCCCTTTTTAGCTAAACATTTGTAAAGGCACCCCTCACAAAACCAGATCCAGGCGCAGCTTGCCCAAACCTTAACATACCCCATGTTTCTGAGGGAATGGAGTGTTTCTCTTGTGAGAAGAAGAGGGCTATTACATCCTTTAAATAGTCCAGCCGGTGCTTAGGAATTAACGGTAGGAATGAATGCTTGGTCAAGATTCATTAATTTTTGCTGAGAAACAGTCAGAGAATCACCAATAAAACCTCAGACTATCTTTGAATACCTTTTATAGCTCTTGACTGTTTCTTTTGCAAAACAGCAGTTCCAGTGCATGGAGACTATTCCATATATGCAGTCAGACACGTTGCACGCGATGTCTTAACATTCCACGCGGCTTTTTCCTGCATTCTGCTAGTATTCAACATTTCCCAAGACCCCTGTCATACCTCCAGTAGAGACTTGACATCTGGCACTGCTACAGCCAAATTCCCACACTTCAGCAGATGGTTACTCCCCCTGTACCACACAGCTGTAGCCATCAGGCTTATTCTGATTTATCAGACTTAGACACATCACCCTTATAGTTCCTAATGACTTTAAGATTCAGAAGGAATTGACAGCATTGTCCAGGGCAATGTCATGACATCCGGTCAGACATTCTTCTGCTCACTCAGCCTTGACATACATCACAGCATCCTGATAACTGACAAGGTGCCATACCTAGTTATCTGAGAATACGTAGACCACAAGCTTGATGAAAAAACTCCCCCTGTCATGGACAACCTACTCTCCTCTTGAAACTTGGAGGTCACACATGAGCATATCCAACACCCCAAAGTTGGACCTTCACATACTACCTGATTCAAAGAGAATCCAGACCACTTGATGAATGGAAAACATAAGACGCATCTTCATGTCTTCAAGAGTACCCCCTCTGTTCAACCCTTTTGGCTGACCACATCCACACTCTGTGTCACTCTCTCTTCTAACCAGAACAGAAGACCCCTTCACAGGATGTTCTAACATCAGCTGGGACATCCTTCGCAACATAACAAGGAACACCATCTGATAGTCTTCAGATATCACTGAGTCACCAGCTTGATCAAGAAGAACCCAGACATAAATTGGGACATATACATTTTCATCCCATTACAAGAGATAATCTTCCATAGATAGCTCAGAACTCCTACCACAAGCTCCAAGAGATGAATAGAAAACACCTCCTTTTGTCTTCAACTTACTACTTTTCTGCTCAAAAGTAATTTGTCTCAGACTTTCCTCAAGAATAATCAGCTGCCATATGTGGATTATCTTGATTCTTCGAACTCACTTCTGAGATAGACCAAATGCCACTGGTTGATTACCTCCTTCATGAATCCTCATATGAAAAAGTCAAATGCCATTCTTTGACCTCTCCACGTTTATCAGACCTCTCCCAAAGATATTCTGACCTTCCAAGTGAGACTTGAACTTCAAGCTACATGTTGAACAAAACTTAGATTTTCTAAGACATGAACATGTAACATCCTTTCTATCCAGCA
This sequence comes from Lathyrus oleraceus, assembly GCF_024323335.1. Taxonomy (NCBI): domain Eukaryota; kingdom Viridiplantae; phylum Streptophyta; class Magnoliopsida; order Fabales; family Fabaceae; genus Lathyrus; species Lathyrus oleraceus. Next base: position 108,217,136 of record NC_066585.1, read on the forward strand.
ACTCCAAAGAACTGCAACGAGAACGACCTTTTTGAAGTACCCAATCTACAACCCTGTAGACCCTTCTATCTCAAGTTGATGTGTCACTTCACCAGCTAAGAATCTGATGTTGAACCAAATGTCACAACATTGTGTTTTGACATCTAGCTGTTGAATTTAGCTCCTTCTTCTGCCACTTGAAAGAACTTCCTCCCTTCACAGAACAAGAGTTCAATGTTCTCATAGACTTGATTGTGGAACCAAGTTTGAGTAAACAACCTCCATCCTGCAGGTTTGCAGTTAAGTCATCCAAGCTCACACCTTGATGAATCCCTGCTTCTTCTCCAAAGACATCAGACACTCTGATGCATGAGTCTTCAGAAGGACCAGTTAGAAACTAACCCTTCAGCTATACCAAGGATTCCACATCCTAAAGCAAGGTTGTTTCCATGATGTCAAGACTGCTGCCACTTGCTCTTGACTCCACAGTGTGCATAAGCTAATGCACTTCCTTACCCAGATCAGAAATAAACTGATCCAAGTAACCACCATCAAGACTATGGTATCTTCTTCTTCTTGTACATACCAAGGCTGAACATGTTTCTTGCCAGGAAACCTTTTCAGAGATCATATGCTTTTGCTGCCACCAAAGAGATAGATCATAAACCCATGTACTATCCTTCCTGTGATTCTGCACAGGGTCTTGAAGAAGAGATGTTCCAACATCTTTAAGAACATCAGTTATCTTGAGCTCCAAGGATAATCAATTACATACTTGTACTTGGCACAAGTTGACATTGATCTTAAATTCTTTCCCCATATTCCTTTCAGATACTTCCACCATAAGATTACTTTGAAAATACTCTTCTAGTGTCAACATCTTCTGCTTGCAAGCACTTCAACAGAGTTGAAAATCTTCTCAGATTAAATTCACCCTTAGGAATGAGAGAGATGAATTCTTCCTTGCACATGTGTCACACCACCACCAGAACCCATGTGACACAGGTCAACAGCCAACCAGACCCTAGGCTGACCAAATGTGAGGAGGTGAACCAAAACTCCCCCTCAAATTAACAATCATGGAAACTTCACACCAATATCCATGCATTGTACAGACATGTCTCAACATGACATACACCATCCCTACCAGTGGCACCTAACTCTATGAGTTATACCTAGACATACTCCAGTCACACCAATCAGACTTCAGCTGACCATAAGTACTAGTGAAAGACAACAACACCAGTCCATAGTAGATATGCATTGCCAGAGCATACTACCTCAACCAACCTCTGAATCTTCATATTCTCACTCCTTGAAAGAACTGCCACTTCTGATCGTGGTGTTTGAATAACAAGATTCATGGTCCCAATCCTCTTAAATGGAATAGCAGTCAGGTTACCCTATTATTGACTTCTATCATCCAGGGGACTTGTCTTCCAGTACACCATAGTACTTCAGGAGACAACTATCCAACCCTGATCAATCTACAGGAATAAGGCACACAACGGGGATTGCACAGTGTCACATCTCAACCAGCTCCACTTCTAGAGATTAGACTTCTAAAAGTGACCTTCTTGAGCACACACACAGTTGACCCTACCCTTGTCAACTTAGCACACACAGATGTCTCCTCTTCCAGGTCAGGAGTAGGTCTCAAACCAAGGTATTCCTTTGTTTGACTCCTAAAAACATCTGCTCTTCAACCAGTAGCTGCATACTTGTTGAACAACATGTTCTAACATCACATAGAACATTAGTTTAACCTCCTTGAAGCAGGTCCTCCTTGAAAGTCTTCAAGGTCTTCATATACACTACCCAGGAGAGTACAAGAATCAGTGATCAGGTGATTCTTACCAAGAAGAGTGGACTTGATGAGACTCAAGTATCTTTGACGTCTTCAGCAGCCTTTCATCCACATGGGGGGGAACTACATCAGAGTTTGATTTTTGCCAGGTATTATGCAGCGGAAATCATAATACACCTCAACCTATGAACATGCACTTCACCAGATCAGCCTCCAAGACCATACCAAGTTTGAATGTGATTCAATACTGGCACAGCTGTTCCACACAAAGGTCAATTGCCAACCTCCAGAGCCAGGTACACACCATTCCCATCATGAACAGTCCATCCACCTACTTCAAGGGACCATTCAGGGAAAACACAGAGCCTTTCACAGGTTCCAGCATCAGTACTAACATAACTCCTTGCAAGATACCAGAAAGTATCACCCATGGATCTCATCCAGAAACAGACAGGATGCCAGCTCTGATACCATTTGAAATTCTGGCGTAGTCAGAATTCAGATGTTCTACTCCAAGTCATGACATCTGATCCAACATTGTAGCTAATACAGCAAGACAGTTAACACATTAAAAACCCTGTACTGACGCACTCTTTCACAGATGTCACGACATCTCCTTCTATATCACCCTAGAGGGAAGGAACCCCTAGTCATATGCATCTGATAAACAAACTCAGCAGAGATCAATCATAGTACTCACTTCTGTTGTTTTCCTACACAGTTATCAGCATGATGTCTTAGTATTGGTTTGGACATCATCTGTTACATTAGTCCAGTATGTTTGCCTTTTACTTGTATTTCCTGAACTAAGGTTGAATACATTAATCTAATTACCACTTATTAGATTCCTAACAAATAGGCCATTTGTTAGGTTCATTAATTGTAGGGTAGTAGTTGGTTTCCTGGATTTTAGCTCAACTGTTGGATTCCTAAAGAATAGCCTGAGAAAAATGCTGTAACAGAAAAACTAATCATCCTACACTTTAGCACATGCTGTCAGGAATGAATGTCACAACATTCAGTTTGACAGTCAGAACATATACAGCATGCTGATTCTGTTATGTTCCTAAACAAACTAGACTATGCTAAATTTGTTGTACTGTAAAAGACCAACCAGTCTCTAATTCAGTATCAGCATACATGAACAACTGTCTAGACATCCAGTTTGACAGTTTCACAATGATCCTTTGGCCAGGTCTGTTTTCCACTTGAAACCAGACTCAAATATATACTGAACTGAAGCATAGAAGCCAACTTGCCTATTATTCAGTATATGCTGTCAATGATGAATGTCAAGACATTCTGATTGACATTCAACGGAAGGCTATGTACCAGGTCTGTTATCATCTTGACAAGCAGACTGGAATACCAGCTGTGTTATGGCAGAAGGATTATAACATACAGAAGGAAAACAAACACAGGAAATTATTAACCCAGTTCAGTTCAACACGACCTACGTCTGGGGGCATACCAAGCCAGGAAGAAGATCCACTATCAGCAGTATTAATTCAGAGTTAAACTCCCCCGTTTACAACCCTTCACTTAATCCCTACCCAATGCAATCTATACCTAGGAACTCCTAGATAGAAACCTCCAGTTTCCATTCCTATCACTACAAATACAATGTAATGTTAACACACCTTGAACTTGCTTCACAGCTTCATTCAAGAACATAATCACTCTTGCCTACAGGCTTTGAGTTACAAATACTCTCAGCTTTGACCACTGAGAAACACATGGTAACCTTCCCACAGATTGGGAGGTTTACCTCACACACACCCCTAAAAATTCATTCTAAGAGGCTTACAGAAACTAGGTTACAATGTGCTATTTATAACCTAATCACCCAACTGGATTTGGGCCTTCAGAAATCGCAGCAAACTTGTTCTTTGCTGTTACAAGTATAGCCGAAAATTTCTGCTACAACCAAGGTCTTCAATCCTAGAATCTCTCCATATATATCTCCTTATTTTGAGCCTATATATATTCTGATTGAGTCTTTAAGACCTCCACATGGGAGTTAGGATATTCACCAAATATCCTTACTAATCCCAGAATATATACTGAATTAATTAATTCAGTTTTCTACACATGTGCGATGTCACAGGCATGATGTCGTGACATCGTACATGACATGTTGGTCCAAACGTTGAACTTCTTCAACCCAACATATTAAAACAACAGAGATGATTACATTATTTGTTTTAGAAAATTAATGCCAATCCTAAGGTATTAACACAAACCAAATAAAATATCCTTTTTAACAATGAATACAATTTGTATAGGGTCTAAATTGGAACATATAGAAAAATAATGGGCTCTAAATTATAAATATTGCCTAAGTTATGACCTTGGGAAGTTCAACTTGAAAACTAGGTCAAAACCCTAGACACCTTGAGGTGTTTTGCCTTCAAAAATGGTTTTCCATCCATAATTTGTTCTTGATATATGAAGATAAGTGATAGATTATGGATATTAGAGTTCAACACAAAAAGTACCACATTCATAGCTTCCTTTATGGAAAAGTTAGGACCTTTGGAAGTCAACCCAACCAGTCTTAAGGCTAGTGAAGCAGTTCCTTGTGATGACTTGCACAAGTAAAGGCCAAATGATGTTGAAATCCATGCACACCATGATATACAATATCAAATGATTATATTTGAATGATTAAAACCACAATGCTATTTCTTTTTATATTCAAATCTCCTAAAGCTTGCCCCATTTAACTACAAAAGACACAAACATACCACAAGAGCAAAGATATACCTAAGTGCATGAGGTTAGTGATGAATGAATATAGATGCCAAGTATATAATTACAAGATACCAAGCAATTTAAGTATGGCACAAGTAATATTATAAGGCAAAACAATGGGTGAGATCCCCAAGACCAATATCACTCAGATCTATGCTTGTGGACACATTAGGGTATTGATGCATTAAGAGTATGAATGCAATGCCTAATTAAGATGCTATGAAGCTTAGGGGTAAAATTGTCGGTACTTGTAAGACCCTAATTTTGTCCTCAAGATCCCTCATGGCATCATAACATGGCATTTGCATAGCCTCAAGGATCATAAGCATCTTGGTTCCCTTTGCCTTTGGGTTAAGACATCTTGTGAGTGGTTTGAGATCACCAAGCATGCTTAAATTGTATATTATTGCTTTTCTTATTTTTTTTTATTATTATTAACTCAAAAGCACAAAAATATGTCACTAACATCTCTTGTTTGTAGCTTGAGCAGTCACAAGGTCCAAAGGCTTCTAGGAGATCCTATGTGCAATGATGTGGTCAAGAGGAGATGAAAGCAAACATGGAAATGACTCCCAAAGCTCTCATCCATCAAAAATGCCTCCCAAGTATCTCAATTCATCAATTTGATAAAGATAACCCAAAGGGTTTGAGGCTTGTTTCCCAAGGAAACCCTAATTCATCTACTCATCAACTCTGCCTTGCTCTTGAAGCAACCTCAACCCATGGTCAAATAAAATTAAGAGAAGTTCTTTAATTCATCATTTCATGCATATTTGAACTCATTTTAGTGTCCTCAATCATCAATTCATCAATATATGAGTTTTGGACTTGACAAGTTGATCAGTCAATTCATCTGACTATTTTGGAATGCACTGGGACCTCATTTTTCATGTGTTAGTCAAATGGAGATGATCCCAAGAGAAACAATGGTCTTAAGAACAATATGAACAACTTTCATGTTCATCAAAAATTGATTTGAAGCTTGTAAGGTCATCATCCATTCCAAGACATTATAGGTCATTTTAACTGAAACCCTAATTTTGGGTCAACTTCCCCAGAACACAACTCATTCATTTTTCATGATTTTGAGGTGAGACTTAATGCATTGGAAATATTAATGTGTCTACTTAAAAGGTTATGTAGAGAAAAATTGCAAAATCTCAAAAGAAATACATGTGATAATGCAAAACATTATAGGTCACTTTGGACCAAATGCATTGAAATGTCAAAAAGTCCAACTTCAAGTGCCCATAACTTCTTTATTAAAAATCAAAATGATGCAAAATATAAGTCCAAATTGATTGTATTGAAAATATCTACAACTTTTATGTTGACGATTTTATCAGTTGGAGCTTGCATCATTGAGACAGAGGGGCTTGAACATTGGCCAAATTTGGAAATTTCACATATGCATGTTTTTCACCCTACACTTCAAGCTCAAGTTTCATTAATTTCCAAGGCCCAATTGGAGTTTTGATCAATTGTGGAAATATCATTTTCAAAGAGGAGAACTTTTTAGTGCATTTTGGGAAACTTGATTCAATTGTCATGCATGAGCTGATTACATCTATGTTGCACGTCCACTTCATTCATTTGTGATCTCAGCTTGCCAAATCAAATGGATTTGGGCCCTCCATGCGCCTGTACAGGCCCATGCATGGAGGCCCTTTCCATTCATGCAAATTTGAAATCACACTTTCAACATGGCTTTGGCTATAAATACATGGCATGTGAGCTCTCATTCCTCAACCTAATGGCGCCTAAACCTCTGCTGAATTGAATCCACACCCATACCAAAGGAACAAATCTCAATTTTCTCTCAAATTTCAGATCTGAATTTTGATTTCCTCGATTGAAATTTCAGATCTAAAGTTCCTAGACCTCTTCACTTTGATCCATAGAAGCTTCTGTTTGCAAAAGGAATCAAAGATCATGACTCATTTCTTCACAATTCAAAGGTTTTGCTCAATTGCATTTTGCTTCAAAACAGCTCATATATTGTTCCATTTGCCTTGATTTTATGTTGTCTGAAGTCCTCTGCATAGAGGCATCATTATTGTGTTCTTAATTTTTGAAATCAAGCAAGTTCAGTTGAACACCACCAAAGTTCCATCTCTGATTTCTCTCTCAATAGGGATCTAGAGTGGAATTGAGTGGCATAGGAGTGATGTACATCACTCCACCTTTCGAATGGTACCTGGATCGAGGCTTTTCATGCAAATTTTTTCCTCTACAAATTTGAACCCTCACCGGAGGTAGCCGGAGAAGACGGTGGCGCTGGCCACCGTCCGTTTGCCAGATTAAGTCGTGGCCGTTGGATCATACTTCCAGATCTAATCAGATCCATTGGATGTTATGACTTATTTTAATTCATTATGTGATTCAGTTGAATTTGGACCATGGTACACGCGCAGCTCATTGCCATTGGATCCTCCATGTCATTTAATGAAGTTCAATCCAACGCGTGTGGATTTTTGCTATTTCTGAATTTATCCATTTTATTTTTTAATTCCATTTCATTATTGGTCCAAAAATTATGGGACAAATTGAATTATTTCTCTTTTAATTTCTAGTTTCTAAAAATGATTTTTAATATTTTTTATTTTATCATTTGCTATTTTTTAGTAATTTTCTCTTTTCTGGTTATTTTTAATTCATTTTAAATAGTTTTTGAGATCCAAAAAATACCAAAATATTTTCTCAACCTCTTTGAATGATGATAGATCTATGAAAAATATTCTCATAAATTTATTAATTGATTTGAGATTTATTTGAGATTTTAGTTCAATTAGGTTATTTTTATGCATTTTTAATTGATTAAAAATAGTTTCTGACTTTTAAAAATGCTGAATTTTTTTGTCAAACTTTGTTTGACCTTGTTGAACTTGGGATAATTCACTTGGACTTTTCAAAGTTGATTTGAAGTGAGTTTGAAGTTTGACATTTCTTTAATATTTTAATTCAAGTTTTATTTTAAATATTAAAAATGCCAAAAATATTTTGTTTATTTCTTGACTTCTAATCTTCATTTTGCTTTTGTTTTCTATTGTTTGACTTTGATCTTCTCTATCTTTGGTCATAGCTTGTTGATTATCTCATTCCATTTCATTTAATGCACTTTAATTCTTCATTTCTATTCTTCATCTTTTTTTTTTTTTTTGTCAATGAGTTAAAGGTTGATGGTTAGCATTGATTAGGGAGGTTTAATCTTCCTTGATTCAAATCTAATTCATCTTGATCAATGATCAATTGAATGGCTTTGCATTAAGGATAGATTGCTTTCTAAATCATGCAAAGGACCTAAATCAATACACGATCATTTCTCATCTTCTTTTTTGGCATGGCAAGTTGTTGGAGTTTGATTCACTAATCAAGACCTCTAACTTGTGTTGTTGCCTATATTACTATTGACCGATCTCAGATAGTTGTGACTTCTACATAAGTCCAATTACGATTGCTTAACATAGCGCTAAATTTGCCTTATGGCACACTAACTACTAACATTAACCATTAACTATTAACATTTACTTTTTTCTCTTTACATTTATGAAATTTACTATTCTTGTCCATATTATTCATTTGCTTTTCCCCTTTGCTCACTTGAGCATATGTTTATGTTAATGCAATTTGCCTTTTGCTCACCTGAGCACATAATTGTGTATATATTATTGTGCTTGTGTTTTGTTTTGATTGTTGTGGACCAAATGCAAAGAAATGGAGAAATGGATTTAGTTTATAGGACATTCCCTATGCAAAATTGGAGTAAAAGGACTTTAATGTTGAAGATGGATTAGAAGGACCAAACCTCTAAACTCACTCTTGTCCATTCTTGATTTACTTCATGGAACTTTTGATGTGTGTGCTTTTGTGCTAGGGGATCCTATGAGAGCTCAAATTGAAGAACCATTGCCATGTTCATCCAAAGTGAAAAATACAAGATACATTGAGGATCTCCTAAGGAGCTTGTTTGATTATGTTGATTGCTTGAGCTTACTATTGTTTTGCTTGCATATTCCAAAGGATGGGAGCTACTTGGATCATCAATATGATCTCAAGAGAGGAACTCAATTTGTGGTCTTGTTTCTTATCCCTTATCTCTTGTATGATTAGGACTTTAGTCATTCTTCTTCTTCCCTACACTTTAACCCAAGCCAAAACTTTTGTGCAAACATCTAACATTTGTTTTCAAACATTAGAAACCTAAGTCTTATGCTTTTGATTTTCAAAACTTTCTTTCATAACACTTATTTTGAATTGAACTTTAAATCAACTTTGACCATATTTTGTAAATATTTTTCATTAGTAAATACCACTCATTCAGATACCTTTTTGTGGTTTCAATGGCCACTCTCTTAATCAAAACTCTTTTCATAATCTTTAGCTATTAGGTTTGAGTTATCCTTGAGGTAGATGTAATACTCACCTATATCCTTAGTGATGGACAATGAGTCTTCCATGCTTATTATAGGGTTAACCCCTCACTAGCATGTTGAAGCTATCATCACATGGTAGATTTATGGTTTTAGGTTGAGTTTTCTCCCTTGGATAACAAAATACCTTAAGGCTTTTGGACCAATCAATTCACCAACTCATTTTGAGATTTTTACCCCGAACTACGAGGTTTTGATCCTAATCTTTTTTAAGATGGTACGTAGGCAATGGGTTTATCCATCCAAACACAAAATGTAAATTAACTTGTATATTCTCTTCTCATCTCCTCAATCATGTTTGCACAAACAAATTTTCACAAAATACCAACGTTACAACAAATGTGAAAAGGGCTCCCTAGGAGTACCTAGGATGTTTTGGGTGCTTAAAACCTTCCCATTGCATAACCAACCCCCTTACCCCGATCTCTGACATTTTTACTAGTTTTTGGTTCGATAAAACTTTTAGGTTTTTGGTCGCTTTCTAACCATTCCTTTGGATAAATAGAAGTGCGGTGGCGACTCGACTTGTATGGTTTACCTTAGATTTAGTCAATATTTCTAATGGTAACGAATACCCCGCTACAGAAAAGTGGCGACTCTGCTGGGGATCATTTGCCTAGTGGGTTTTGCCTACTTTTAATATTTGTTGTATTGTTGTGTATATTATTTTTGTGACATATTTTTGTGCAATTTGGGATTACTGTATTGTATGTAATGATTGAATTGCTTGAATATTAATTCCTTGTATGTTTGGTGATCTTTGTGAGATGAGTTCTATACCCGAACTCGAGTGCACTTAGGATAGGAGAATGGCATAGTCTTGTTGACTTATGTGGAGTTATTCCTTAGCAAGTTGACTTGCAAGCCCATTCACTTGGTGGAGGTCATGTTGGGATCAATAATGTCACACAAGTAGTTGTGGTTAGACATTACTCTTTCCAATATAGACCTTAGAAGCCAAGGACCTTAGTTTACCAAGCCCATCTTGGCCTATTCTTAGAATGTAGTGCGAAAGTCGTTCAAGTGTAAGATTTGATGCGATTGTTACGCGATACTACACTCATAAGAGTCTCTCTTGAGAATATTTTTGGAATACGAGTAGTCGTTTCTCCGATAATATCTGAAAGATGGGATATTGACTATGGGAACCTCTTGTAGAACATGTTTGGCAGGTTTAAACCCTAGTACACTCCCTTTGGGTGGTTCTTAACCAAGACTCCATGCTCGTGACTTGCAACAAACCCTTGATTCATGGTTGATCCGTTCTTGTATCCTTAATATCAATGGAACTTGGGTGTTGATAAGGTGTAAACCATAATCCACCAAAATGGATGATTGATATTAAGGATGACTTGATCCATCCCATGACCTTTGTTTGGTGTGCTTTGCTTGATCCTTGAGTGTGATTGCTGCATCCATGCATTCATGCACCCATTTGCATCCATATAATCAATAATGAGAAGATTTTCAAGGAACTTAAGAGGTCTATTTGCAAATTTTCAGACATGGATAAGCAAAGAAGGAATACGAAGAAGTACAGTTTTAGACAACCCGACTTGAAAGAGCTAACGAATTTGACATCCTATGTAGTAGATCCCTTAGGTTTCAAGGCTCGTTTTGGGAAGCTTCTATCTATTCTGACTACTCAGGTGGACGAAGGATTGATGAGTGTATTGGTGCAGTTCTATGATCCCTTGTACCGTTGCTTCACATTTCCGGATTTTCAGCTTTTGCCCACGCTTGAGGAGTATGCCTACCTTGTGGGTATACCTATTCTAGACCAGTTGTCGTTCAGTGGCTCAGAGAGTATTCCTACTTCTCAAGAGATAGCTGATATGTTGCATATAGATGAATCTCTGGTTGGTGCTCATATGACTACCAAAGGTGGAATTCAAGGTCTCCCTTCTGAGTTCCTCATTGCTCAAGCTACTATGTATGGGAAGGCCATGAGTGAGGACGCCTTTGAGGCCATATTTGTACTTCTCATCTATGGGCTAGTGTTATTCCCCAACATCGACAAGTTTGTGGATGTGAACGCTATTAGGATTTTCTCTACTCTTAATCCCGTTCCGACTCTGTTGGGTGACACTTACTTTTCTTTGCATAAGAGGAATGCAAAGGGTGGTGGTACCATTGTGTGCTGTTTGCCTCTGTTGTACAAGTGGTTTATTTCGCACTTGCCACAGACGGTCGCCTTCAAGGAGAACAAAGGATGTCTACGGTGGTCCACGAGACTTATGTCTCTCACTAATGATGATATCTTTTGGTACAACCGTGTGTATGATGGTGTGAAGATTATTGACTCTTGTGGTGAATTCTCCAATGTGCCTCTTCTTGGTACATGTGGTGGGATTAACTACAACCCTATTTTAGCACGTCGTCAGCTTGGGTTCCCCCTAAAGGATAAACCCAATAACATTCTGTTAGAGGGTGTGTTCTTTCAGGAGGGTAAAGATCCCCAAGGCTTGAAGGGCAGGATGGTTCGCGCTTGGCGCAAGATTCATAAGAAAGGAAGGAAGGAGCTGGGTCCGAAGGATTGTATCGCTTTGGAGCCTTATACTTCTTGGGTTAGGAGGAGAGCTTATGAGTACCTCATGCCTTACGAGTATCCGAGACCTACACCTTTGGTTGTGGCTGGGCCTTCAACCCTCCCTGGCCAAGGAGTAGAGGAGTTGAGAGACGAAGACCATTCACGTGCTTGGATCTGTGAACGAGAGGAGTTGCTTCAGCAGATCAAGGAGAAGGATGCTTCGATAGAGTTCCTCGAGCATCAGGTTATTGACGATCCTGATGATGCATGGACTTCTCTACTTCCTCAGTCTTCCAAGTTTTGAAAGAGGAAGTACGATCGACTAGCCAAGGAAAAGGCAGATATGGAGGCAGCCTATGAGAGGGAGGTGAAGAGGCTTCGTGCATCTTATCTTCCTGTATCCATAGCTTTAGATGATTGCTTCTAGGGTTCCATAGGATGTTCATCTTCCTTTCCTCTTGTATTTGGTTACCAAGACTGTACTTTTTTAGCGTAAAAAAATATTTCCCAAATATTATTGATACGATATTTCCATATGTGATAAATGTTTAATATTTCCAATATTTGCAAATAGAACTCTAAAAGTTCCACTGACATAAAAATTAAATCATATGCATTGCATGCATCATGTGCATCAGCAGATTTTTCTCCAGGCTTCTTGTTCTATGGTCTAACTCTGTGTTCTTCATTTATTTTGAAGACAAGCTGACTCACCGATACTACACCCGAGCCAACTCTGCAAGACTGATGGATCATTTGGAACAAGAGAACCGCGAGCTGAAGGAGGAAGTAGCCAGATTGACTGCTCTGATGGAGTCATTCATGGCTTCCCAGAGCCAGTCGTCTCCGACACCTTCAACTCCTCCCCAGAGGACAGTCATCTCTGAGATTGTCTCTTCAACTGTGCTTGCGGCCAGCGCACACTTTGCTCCAACAGCCATGCCAACCGGGTTTCCATGGGGGATGCCTCCTAATTTCATGCCTGAGGGTCCTGCACCCAATTTTGCTTCTCTGCCGGCATCTAGCCTGGTCCTTGCTGTTCCTCCTCCTGTCGTGCATACTATGCCCAGAGTAGACGATAACATCTATCATTCTGAGCCGTCTGAGGGCCCAGATGTCTATGAGAAGATAGACGCTATGAACGATCAATTTCTTGAGCTTCGCAAGGAATTGAAAACTCTCAGAGGAAAGGGTCTTTTCGGCAAGTCTGCTGCTGAACTCTGTCTGGTCCCTAATGTGAAGATCCCTGTGAAGTTCAAGGTCCCTGACTTTGAAAAGTACAAGGGAAATACTTGCCCTCTCAGCCACCTGGTCATGTATGCCAGGAAAATGTCGACTCAGACCGACAACGACCAACTGCTCATCCACTACTTTCAGGACAGTTTGTCCGGTGCTGCCCTACGTTGGTACATGGGCTTGGACAGTGCGAACATCTGATCCTTCAATGACCTTGGCGAGGCCTTTGTCAAGCAATACAAGTATAATGTGGATATGGCTCCCGATAGGGATCAATTGAGAGCCATTTCCCAGAAGGACAAAGAAATGTTCAAAGAATACGCCCAGAGGTGGCGAGAGGTAGCAACACAGATTGTGCCCCCGCTGGAGGAGAAAGAAATGACCAAGATCTTTCTGAAGACCTTGAGTTCTTTTTATTACGAGCGGATGATTGTCAGCGCTCCTTCTGACTTCACCGAGATGGTGAATATGGGGATGCGTCTGGAAGAAGGAGTCAGGGAAGGGCGCCTGACCAGAGAAGAAGGCTCTTCTGCCAAACGATATGGGACGTTTGGGAAGAAGAAAGATGGCGAGGCACATGCTGTGACCTCCCATGTAAAACCAAGAAGACCCTCAGTGAGGAGGAAGACCGTGCGTCCTGCCGGTAACCAGCACCAGGTGGCTCACATAGCACCTGTTTTCAGAGATAATCAACAGTTTCAGCATCACAATAATAATCAGCAACAACCACATCCGCAATATCAACAACAACAACACCGTCCGCAACAACAGGCCTACCAACCTCGAAACAGTAATAAGCCAGCACAAGTTACGAGAGGAAAAGGGTTACCTTCGGTCCTATTCCGATGACATATGCAGAACTATACCCCTCTTTGATAGAGAGGAAGTTGATTACTCCGTGAGACCCGCCGGCTATACCACCAACCCCCAGTGGTGGTATAAGCCCGAATTACACTGTGTTTATCATTCCAGTGCTCCCGGACATGACGTGGAAAATTGCTACCCTTTGAAGACCAAGGTTCAAGACCTTGTGAGATGTGGTATTCTATGTTTTGAGGACGTAGGTCCTAATGTGAAGAAGAACCCATTGCCCGAGCATGGGAAATCTGTCAGCATGGTCCCGGGCTTCCCTGGCAAGTACAAAGTCAAATATGCCAGTCATATTCGACAATCTCTGGTCGAGATGCATAGATTGCTGTGTGATTACAGTCATTATGAGCATGACCACGATAGATGCCGAGTTTGTTCTGTTAACCAAAGAGGATGTCGCCAGGTGCGCAGAGATGTTCAAGAAATGCTGGATGAAGGATTCATTGTGATCCTTCAAAACAAAAATACTGACGAAGATGCTGATGAAGTCAACGTAATTTCTCCAGTATTCTAGATCCCCGAGCCTGTTATCATCAAGTATGATGGTAGCAAGCAAAAGGCTTCTCCTGCTTTGACCATTAAACCAGCTGACCCTGTACCGTATTCTTCTGAGAAGGCGGTCCTCTATCTCTACAATGTTGTAGCATTGGAGAATGGGAAAGAGGTTCCCCTGCCCTTTTCATCTGTTGTTAATATTGCCGACATCAGCGGCCTGACCCGCAACGGTCGTGTTTTCTCGGCTCCGCCGAAGCCACAAGCTGATGTTCGAAGGAATGATACTACTGATTATGCTGAACGTCTGATTGGGAATGCTGTGAATGCTCCAAATCCGGCACTTGTTGCTAAACCTGCCTCTACGTTGAAAACTTCTGTCTCTGTTGGCCCGAGTGGCAATGCGAAAGAAGACTATGATGAGATGCTGAGGCTCATCAAGAGAAGTGAGTACAACGTCGTAGATCAGCTTCTACAGACGCCATCCAAAATCTCTGTACTATCCTTGCTGATGAATTCAGAACCACACCGAGAAGCTCTGCAGAAGGTGTTGGATATGGCGTATGTGGATCACGACGTCACAATTGAACAATTTGATAGTATTGTTGCAAACATCACCGCTTGTAACAATTTAAGTTTTTGTGATGCTGATCTCCCCGAGGAGGGAAGATGCCATAACCTGGCATTACACATATCTATGATCTGCAAAGATGACGCCATGTCCAATGTGCTGGTGGACACTGGATCATCATTGAATGTATTGCCGAAGTCCACTCTTGCAAAGTTATCATATCAGGGGCCTCTGTAGCGGTGTATTCGTCACTTTATGATTTATTGATTAAATCAAAAGCAAAGCATACAAAGAATCGAGTCGCCACCGCACTTTTATTTATCCAAAGGAATGGCTAAAAAGCGAACAAAAGCCTAAGAAGTTTTACACATAGAAAACTAATGAAAAGATCAGAGAATCTGGGTAAGGGGTAAATTACGCAATGGGAAGGTGTTAGGCACCCAAAACGTCCTAGGTACTCCTAGGGAGCCCTTTTCACACTTGTTGTATAAAAAGTTTATTTGTTTATGACATATTGTGCAAACATGATTGGGAAGATGAGAAAAGAATGTACAAGTTATTATTTTTGTGTTTGAACGGATGAACCTGTTGCCTACGTACCTTTCCATGGAAGGTAAGGATCAAAACGCCGTAGTTCGGCTAAAAGATTTCCAAAATATGAGTGGGTTCATTTTAAAACAAAAGCCCTAAGGTCTTTCGTTATCCACGGGAGAAAACTCAACCTTATACAAGCAACAGGTCCACCATGTGAGAAAAGCTTCGACGTACTAGAGGGGTTAACCCTGTTTTCAGTACGGAAGTCTTACAGTTCGATCACTAAGGACAGAAGGTGAGATTAATATCAACCAACTAGGATAAATCAAACCTATGGCTAATGTATGAAAACTTATCAAGAATGGACAAAGCCACAAAACAATTGAATGAGTTGGATTAACCAATTAGGATTTATTCATAAAAGATGGTCAAAGTATGATTAGAATTCAATTCAAAGAAGTATTATGAAATGAAGTTTGAAAAAATCAAAGGCCTACAGCCTAGGTTTCTAATTTGAAAAGAGATGAAAATGTTTGCACAATATTTTTCAAGTTTGGATTAACATGCAAAGATGGAGGTTTAAAGAAACAAAAGGTGGGAGGGTGAGGGATGTAAAACTTCTTATATGTTCACCTCTTGAGATCATATGTAGATGATCCAAGTGATTCCTTTGGAATAGGCAACAATGAAAATAATAAATGAGCAAAGCAAGGTGATACCGGATGCCAATCAATGGACTTACACCAATCTCACAAAACAAACACGGATACCGGATACCAATCAATGGATTTACACCAATCTCCTAAAACAAAACAATGATGCCAGATGCCAATCAATGGACTTATACCAATCTCACAAAACAAACACGGATACCGGATACCAATCAATGGATTTACACCAATCTCCTAAAACAAAACAATGATACCAGATGCCAATCAATGGACTTACACTAGTCTCACACCATATCATTGGAACAACTGCCAAGTAATGGACTTATGCTTGTCTCCTCCATGGACAAAGCAAAAATGCTATAAAGCAAAGTTTATGAAATGATATACAAATGATGATGATAAATGCACTAAGGCACACTCAAGCAGATATGCACAGATGAATCAAGTAAGCAAAACAATCAATTCAGTTAGCACACACTATATACAAGCAATTAGGCTCAAACAAGGTTAGACTTTAAAGTCAACTGGAATGGGGTATGTTGTGCTCTTAACCTTAACATTGAGAGTTAAGGTGAAGCAGATGAAATGGAGATGAGGGGTGTGCCTCATAGCTCTTATCCCTGGCCTGGGAGAGCTTTGAATGATAGAATGTGTGGGAGTTCAGAAAGTTGGAACTCTCTCTACAAGTGAATGACTCTATAGATCTTGGGTTAGTATCCACAATGCATCAACATGTTATGTGAGCAAAGGGATGACACACTGAATAGTAGGAGATGGACTACACATCTCTTTTATCTACCAATTGCCTCATATGAGGACTTTTCCTGCTTGGCACAAAGAGTAAACAATCACAAGCATTGCCTCTTAAGGAGGACTTCAGACAGGTGCCTGACCACATAACAGGCCAGGTCTTCCAGACTACATGAAGAAGAGAGGTTATACCTAAGTGGTTAAGCAACCAAGCAAAAGCAAGTTCAAAATGAACTTAAGCAACTAATGTACCTGTGGAAACATCAAACAAATTAGTACACAGTACAGACAAACAACCAACAGTCAGTATCAACAGTCAAACCCAAAAAGCAAAGGGCATAAGCCACAAGTCAAGCTCAAATGAGTTAACAACCCTACAAAACACACAATGTTAGTAGTCAAAAGTAAACATCAAATGCTCAAATGATGGAGCATCATGAACCATATAACTTGGATGTTCAACCTGAAATCAAAGCTCAAACATGAGAGGCAAACCACTAGGTCGAAGCCTAGGGTCAAAGATAGAGAAAAAATTTGAAACAGAAGCTGAAAATTAACATGAATCAACTTCAAACACATCTTGAAACAATCCAAAAGGTCTCACATCAATATCATATACCAAATCCATTTCATGATCAATTGAAGTTCAAGACTATTGTAAAGCTCAAATGTCACCAAACCGAATGCAAAATCTCAATTAAATCAGAAATGATTCACAAAATTCTGGAAAAATTCATGCATATTCAAGACATCTCATATGATCAGCATGCAAAAAATCAGAGCAATTGAGCATCATTTGATAGGGTAAACACATAGCATAAGATGAACATCAAAAGGTGTGACACTAATTGTCACACCAACTTAGCATGATCATAAAACAGAAATGATAAATGATAAAAATACCAAATCAACACCAAAATGTCAAGCAATGAGTCTAATTTCATCATGCAAAATTTCACAATCATTGGATCAAATACCAGCATTTCACAAATGTATAAGCAAGGCAAGGTCAAAATGAGACATATGATCAAATAACCCAGCACCAATAAAAATCCAGCCACGTATAATTTTGGAAATTTTGATGAAATAGAAAATAGACAAACAGAGGAACAAGTGGCAAAAAATTGGGTATTTTTTGGATCAATTTTCAATTTAATATGAATTTTGGAAGTTTGGAAAACAATATTGAAATAAAATGCACAATGCATATGAAAATTGGAGGGAAAGATTAAATGGATTTAAGTTTGAAAATATGCAGCAGGTGATACGCGTATGGTGCATAGTGATAAGCGTATGGCGCAGTGATACGCGTATGGTGCATAGTGATATGCGTATGGCGCAGAGTGATACGCGTATGGCGCATAGTGATACGCGTATGGTGCGCGGTGGTTTCCACCATCTTCTTCGTGAAGACAGCGGAGCTACAGTGCATGTGTTCAGAAAATTATCCAGAATTTCGCAAAAAAATGATATCAACGGAAAGCTCTTCCAATGGAGATTACAGATCAATCAACATCTAATCCTAATTCATCAAGATCAAAGAGAAACGAACAAAAACATTTTGACATGTCAAACTTTAATCAAGCATAACTCATTCGTTTCTCATCCATTTCGCACGAATTTTATATCAAATTAATCAGCATGAAAAGCTCTACCTAAACATGGCAATGGATTGAAGAATTAAGAGATTCGAGTTTTTACCTCTTGAAGAGCAGAACAATAAAACCGGCGATTCAAGCTCCTAAAGTGTCCAGATCCACTCCTATATTGATGACTTGAAGCTTTATGAAGAAATTGGAGCTTGTAGTGGCTTAGATCTTGATTAATTTTCCACTTCCATCTTCATGAATTTGCTTGGAGTATGCTTGATTTCTGCTCGAATTCAATGATCCAATGCTTGATTCTTCATCCACTACACTTAATAAACCAGAATATGGAAGAAAAATGCTATGTTATGTGGAGAATTTTCAAGTTTTGATTGAGAGAAAATTTTGGAGGGAAAAAACTTCTAGATCCAAAATGGTGAAAAAGTGATTAACCTCTCAAATTCTGTTATGATTAGAGTATTTATATGCTGTACTAATTATCTCTTAATCCAAACTAATCATGCTTAGTTGAAATTAAGTGAATTAGCAAGAATGTGGTGCATATGCAAAATTAGGATTTTCACCCTATGCATGAAATGCATGGTGAATAGTGCCCGAATTTGGATTAAATTTCACTTAAAATCTCATTTTGGAGCTATTGACAATGATAGAATGTTCAAATAATGCACCAATTTTAAACTTTAAAAATTCCCTCCAAAAATCAAGTGAATTGGCACATGTTCATGTGATGATAATTGATGAAATGCAATGCATGATTTGGACACTAGAGGTCAAAAGGAGAATTTAGCAAAAAGAACCACTTGAATTGGAGTTTTGGTTGAGAAGTTATGACCATTTGAAATCCCATGCAAACTTGGCAATGATTTGATCATATCTCCTTAACCACACATGAGAAATCCTTGATCTTGGACTTTTTGGAAATGGGAGAGAAAGATCTACAACTTTCATGTTCAACAAAATTTCATTTGAAGCTTCTTTTGATGACGTAAGATTGAGTTGAAGTTGGTCCAAAACTTTCCATTTTTGGCAAGTTCAAATTATAGGTCACTTTCTATTTTTGGAAAGTTTTGACCTGACTTTATTTTCTTCAATGTTGATGTTTGAAATGTCAAATGAGACTTGTTTGAACATGAATGAAGTATTTCTAATCACTTCCCACCTCCAAATCCAACAGTTGACTTGCAGTTGACTTTCTAGGCCTTTAGTTGACCTGAAACTATTCTAATGAAATTCAAGCCTCTACCACTTGGGATTTTGATTCAAAATGATATCATAGCTCATATAAGCTCTTGTGAATGAATGTAGTGTCCAAATTCTCAAGAATGGACACCATCTATTGCTCAATGACTGCCTTTGATTGCCGTGACTGTTGATTGCTTCATCTGCAAGACAAAGGTTAGATGACATATTTTTGTACTTTTGGTTAGTGGTAAAAAGAAAAAGCAATGATATACAAATGCAAAACATGCTTGGTGATCAAGAACCACTCTCAAAAGATAACCCACTCACAGGGAAGGAAACAAGGTGCACAATGATCCTTGAGGCAATGAAATGATATGATATGATGCCATGAGGGATCTTAGGGACAAAATTGGGGTCTTATAGCCTCCCATGAGGCAGAGTGGAGTGGTTGTGAAAGCTTTCGATGGGTCACGTAAAACTGTGATTGGAGAGGTTGATCTCCCAGTCCAAATCGGACCAAGTGATTTCCAGATTACCTTCTAGGTTATGGGCATTCACCCATTGTATAGCTGTCTCTTAGGCAGACCATGGATTCACGAGGCAGACGCTGTGACATCCACCCTACACCAGAAACTGAAGTTTGTGAAAAATAAGAAGCTGGTGGTGGTAGGGGAGAAAAGGCTTTCCTAGTTAGCCATTTGTCTTCCTTCTCTTATATAGATGCTGAGGATGAAGTTGGAACGCCGTTCCAAGCTTTATCTATTGCTGAGCCTATTAAGAAGGGAACTTCTTCGTTTGCTTCCTATAAAGATGAAAAGTTGGCCATTGAGCATGGTTCAACTGCTGGATTGGGGAAAATGATTAAGTTGGAGGACAACAAATCTCGGGCTGGCATAGGCTATTCTTCTGGTGTCTTCAACAAGCGAGGGTTGTTCAAGAGTGGTGGATTTATCCACACCGGTCGAGATGAAGAGGCTGCTGCCATTTTAGGAGAGGATGCATAGGATTCTGGCAACTTCATCATCCCTGGAGGGATCTACAATAAATGGGTCGCTGTGGATATTCCAACAGTTATCCATAAGTCAAAGTAATGTTCATCGTGTTTAAAAAACCATTCTCCCATGCCAAAAGGAGAAGTGATGACATTGTTGGCGCATAAATACAATGATATTTTCATTCAATAAATTCATGTTAAATGTTTGTTTTTCCAATTATTTTCCCTTTTCGCTTTTTGCATGAAATTGGTGATCACATAAAACCTTAAAAAAATAAGAATAAAATCAATCTTTTCATCTGCATAATGATTTGCCTTGTTTGAATTCTAAAATCTCTTTATCCAAAATCATTATGCAGGTTAATTAAACCCATTGAACATAATGATCCAACACCTCTCCCAACTTTGAGTTCCCTATATTTGAGGTAGAAGAAGATGATGTTGAAGAGATCCCTGACGATATTACCCGTCTACTTGAGCATTAAGAGAAGATCATTCAGCCGCATCTTGAGAATCTGGAAACAGTCAACTTGGGGGCTGAAGACTGTGCGCGAGAAGTAAAGATTGGGGCACTCCTGGAAGAATCTGTTAAGAAGGGGTTGATTGAGTTGCTACTAGAGTATGTCGACGTCTTTGCCTGGTCATATGAAGACATGCCTGGTCTAGATACAGATATCGTGCAACATTTCCTACCTTTGAAGCCTGAGTGCGTGCCTGTGAAACAGAAGCTCAGAAGAAATCATCCCGATATGGCAGTGAAGATCAAAGAGGAAGTTCAGAAGCAAATTGATGCAGGGTTTCTGGTGACTTCTACATATCCTCAATGGGTGGCCAATATTGTGCCCGTGCCTAAGAAAGATGGAAAAGTCCGAATGTGTGTGGACTATAAAGACTTGAATAAAGCTAGTCCAAAAGATGATTTCCCTCTACCACATATTGATATGTTGATAGATAATACAGCTAAATTCAAAGTCTTCTCATTTATGGATGGATTTACCAGATATAATCAGATTAAGATGGCACCTGAGGATATGGAGAAGACAACATTCATCACACCTTGGGGAACATTCTGTTATCAAGTGATGCCCTTCGGTTTGAAGAACGCCGGAGCAACGTATCAACGAGCTATGACTACCTTGTTTCATGATATGATGCACAAGGAGATCGAGGTATATGTTGATGATATGATCGCCAAGTCAAGAACCGAAGTTGAACATGTAGAGCACTTGTTGAAGCTTTTTCAGCGATTGAGGAAGTATAAGCTTCGTCTAAATCCTAACAAGTGTACATTTGGAGTCCGTTCCGGCAAGTTATTGGGCTTTATTGTCAGTGAAAAGGGTATTGAGGTTGATCCTGCGAAGGTCAAAGCAATACAAGAGATGCCTGCGCCCAAGACTGAGAAGCAAGTCCGAGGTTTTCTTGGCCGGTTGAATTATATTTCCAGATTTATATCCCACATGACTGCCACGTGTGCGCCGATATTCAAGCTCCTCCAGAAAGATCAGTCTCATGATT
Source organism: Lathyrus oleraceus (assembly GCF_024323335.1). Classification (NCBI taxonomy): domain Eukaryota; kingdom Viridiplantae; phylum Streptophyta; class Magnoliopsida; order Fabales; family Fabaceae; genus Lathyrus; species Lathyrus oleraceus. Next base: position 108,239,058 of record NC_066585.1, read on the forward strand.
GGACCGAGGATTGCCAAAAGGCCTTTGATAGTATTAAGGAGTATTTGTCTGAGCCTCCGATTCTGTCTCCACCTGTGGAAGGGAGACCATTGATTATGTATCTGATGGTTCTTGAAGACTCAATGGGTTGTGTCCTTGGTCAGCAAGATGAATCGGGAAAGAAAGAATACGCTATCTACTACCTGAGTAAGAAGTTCACTGATTGTGAGTCTCGATACTCAATGCTTGAGAAAACATGTTGTGCTTTGGCTTGGGCTGCTAAGCGCTTACGCCAGTATATGTTGAATCATACGACTTGGTTGATATCGAAAATGGATCCAATTAAGTATACTTTTGAGAAGCCTGTTTTAACTGGGAGGATTGCCCATTGGCAGATGTTATTATCCGAGTATGATATTGAGTATCGAGCTCAGAAGGCTATTAAAGGTAGTATCTTGGCTGACCACTTGGCACATTAACCAATTGAGGATTATCAGTCTGTTCAGTATGACTTCCCGGATGAGGAGATTCTGTATTTGAAAATGAAAGATTGTGATGAGCCTACACTCGATGAAGGGCCAGGGCCTGATTCCCAATGGAGCATGGTGTTTGATGGCGCTGTAAATCAGTACGGAAATGGTATTGGGGCAGTGATTATTACTCCTCAAGGCACACATCTTCCTTTTACAGCAAGGCTAACTTTCAAATGCACGAATAATATGGCTGAGTATGAGGCTTGTATTATGGGATTGGAAGAGTGTATTGATCTTAGGATCAAGCATCTCGATGTTTATGGTGATTCGGCCCTTGTTGTTAATCAGATTAATGGTGAATGGGAAACGAATCAGCCTGGCCTCATCCCATATAGAGATTATGCGAGGAGGATTTCAACATTCTTTACTAAGGTTGACTTCCATCATATTCCTCGAGATGAGAATCGGATGGCAGATGCTCTTGCTACACTTGCTTCAATGATTGTGGTAAGACTTTGGAATGAAGTTCCCAATATCACTGTGATGCGCTTGGACAGACCAGCTCATGTATTTGCGGTAGAGGAAGTGCAAGATGATAAACCATGGTATTATGACACCAAGTGTTTTCTTCAGAGCCAGATTACCCACCTGGGGCATCTATGAAAGATAGAAAGACTTTGAGGAGATTATCTGGCAGTTTCTACCTTAATGGCGATGTGCTTCATAAGAGAAATTTTGACATGGTTCTGCTCAGATGCGTGGATAGACATGAAGCATACCTGTTAATGACCGAGGTCCATGAGGGTTCGTTTGGTACTCATTCCAATGGACATGCTATGGCTAGAAAGATGTTGAGAGCAGGCTACTATTGGCTGACAATGGAGTCTGACTGCTACAAATATGTGAAGAAATGCCACAAGTGTCAGATCTATGCGGATAAGATTCATATTCCTCCGACACTTCTGAATGTGATTTCATCACCATGGCCCTTCTCCATATGGGGAATTGACATGATTGGCATGATAGAGCCGAAAGAATCCAACGGTCAAAGATTTATTCTCGTAGCAATTGATTACTTCACCAAGTGGGTTGAAGCGGCGTCATATGCAAACGTGACCCGGCAAGTGGTGGTGAAGTTTATCAAGAATCAACTCATATGCCGTTATGGTGTGCCAAATAAGATCATTACTGACAATGGATCTAACTTGAACAACAAGATGATGAAAGAGCTGTGTAGTGAGTTCAAGATCGCGCATCATAATTCTTCTCCTTACAGACCCAAGATGAATGGGGCTGTTGAAGCTGCTAATAAGAATATCAAGAATATTATCCAGAAGATGGTTGTTACGTATAAGGATTGGCATGAGATGCTGCCATTTACCTTGCATGGGTATCGTACGTCTGTCCGCACTTCAACAGGGGCAACCCCTTTCTCTCTTGTTTATGGCATGGAGGATGTGCTCCTAGTAGAGGTAGAGATCCCATCAATGAGAGTCTTGATGGAAGCCAAATTGAATGATGTTGAATGGGTTCAGAGTCGTTATGACCAACTGAATTTGATAGAAGAGAAAAGATTAACTGCCATGTGCCATGGTCAGTTATATCAGCAAAGGATGAAGAAAGCCTTTGATAGGAAGGTCAAACCTCGTGTGTTTCGAGAAGGTGACCTTGTGCTCAAGAAAGTTTTGTTTTTCGCGCCCGATTCCAGGGGCAAGTGGACTCCAAACTATGAAGGTCCATATGTTGTTAAGAGAGCCTTTTCAGGCGGTGCTTTGATACTTACAACTATGGATGGGGAGGATTTCACTCGTCATGTGAGTTCAGATGCAGTCAAGAAATACTTCGCCTAAAAAAAAAACAGAATAGCTCACTAAGTTGAAAACCCGAAAGGGCGGCTTAGGCAAAAATGAGCATCTCGATGGATTGAAAACCCGAAAGGGCGATCCAGGCAAAAGTTAGAGACATAAAAAATGAATATGTATCCCGCTAGATTGAGTACCTCACCCTGGGGAAATCTAAGCAAAAATTAGGGATTTGGAAAGTAACTGCATCCTGACAAGACTTTGTTCTACAAACTGTCATCTGTCAGAGATTCTCACTCAGTCATCGTCAACTGAAGCTTCAAATACATCGGATTCAGAGTTGGTGGAGAAATGGTCATTATGTTCAATGTAGCCCTTTTCCAATATATATTACCAATTTCAAATTTGTAAAGATCCTTGGAGTCTTGCCATTTGCAGACTACCATCCCATCAAATAAATTTGAGCATTTATCCCATTATTTACACTCTTATTTGTTTTTATTCAACAAATGTTTTGCATGTTTTAATTGATAAATATCATTGTTAAATAAATAAATTTTTCATAATTTGTTTTTAAACAAAGTGAACATTCATAATGATAAAAAGATTCTTGGGATGTCTTCAATGCTCTCCCGAGGATGGTATGATTCCCAACAGGGTAATGCATTTGTTCATATTCCTGGCATGCTTGTATCCTCTTCCTCCGGAGCCTTCTGTGGTTTTTCTCCCGAGCAGAGTGTTTGGTAAAGATATTCATCCTTCCTCCTTCAGCAGAGTAGTGATCCTTCCTCCTCAGCAGATGTGATCTATTTGGTAGTACGATATTTGGTGATCTCGGAAACTTCTGATTGGTGGTTATTCCCCACAAAGGTCCATCCTCCCCTTTGATAATTTCCCCAGTAGAGTTGCTTCTGCAGCGGATTTTATCTATGCGATGATCCTGCCCCCCAGCTAGAATGACTGATATTCGTTCTTCTGCAGAAATCCTTGTTTCCTAGTCCCCATCGAATTGGATGTTCTCCCCTGGGCCTGGCTTTCTCTCTCGAGATGTAGTACCGGATGTTTGTTCATCAATCTCTGGACCTGTTTGTGTTAGATATGTCTGTTTTGTTAGCATTTATCATACATAAACCACACATATATGCATAATTTTAACATTCAGATATTCATGCTGCATTCTTTGCCATATATCTTTGTTTGTTATCTCCTGCTAGTTGGTAATATATTTCCCCAAGAGGATATTTGTGTCTGATCTCCCCATGTAGAGTCAGCCCCATAAGCAGAAAATGTTTATCCTTCCTTCCCTATTCCCCATTGAGTTATGTCCTCGTGGATGATTGTTATTCCTGTTCCTCCCAACATATATTGGATGGAATTCCCCCTGAGTTATATCCTCATAGGGATGAGTCTTGTTTCTTCGTGCCTCTCTAGTTTATCCCTAGATTGGCTTCTTGAGATTTTCCCTGCACTTCCCCGTAGTTTAGATGAATGATTGCTCAGTAACGAGTAATTGTCCATCTTTTCCCCGGGTAAGTGAGAAATAAACCACTTATACAACAGAGGCAAACATCACACAATAGCGCAACCACCCTTTGCATTCCTCAGGTGCAAAGAGAAATAGGTATCACCCAACAGAGTTGGAACGGGATTAAGAGTAGAGAAGATCCTAATAGCGTTCACATCCACAAATTTGTCGATGTTGGGGAACAATACCAATCCATAGATGAAAAGCACGAATATGGCTTCAAAGGCATCCTCACTCATGGCCTTCCCATAAACGGTAGCTTGAGCGATGAGGAACTCAGAAGGGAGACCTTGAATTCCACCTTTGGTAGTCATATGAGCTTTAACCAAGGATTCATCTATGTGCAACATGTCAGCTATCTCTTGAGAAGTAGGAATACTCTCCAAGCCACTGAATGACAACTGATCCAGAATCGGAATACCCACAAGATGAGCATACTCCTCAAGGGTAGGCAATAGCTGAAAGTCTGGAAAAGTGAAGCAGTGATACAGAGGATCATAGAACTGCACCAAAGTGCCCATCAACCCTTCATCAACCTGAGTAGTCAGAAGAGGCAGAAGCTTCCCATAACGAGCTTTGAAACCCAAGGGATCTATTACATAGGATGTCAGATTCCTTAACTCTTTCAAATTAGGTTGTCTGAAGCTGTACTTCTTTGTATGCCTTTTTTGTCTTTCCATATCTGAAAATTTTGCAAATAAACCCCTTAAGTTCCTTGAAAATTTTCTTTTTATCTGATGATATGGATGCAGATGAATGCATGAATGCAACAATCACACTCAAGGATCAAGCAAAGCACACCAGACAAAGGTCATGGGATGGCTCATATTATCCTTAATATCAATCATCCATTTTGGTGGATTGTGGTTTACACCTTATCGACACCCAAGTTCCATTGATATTAACGATATATGAACGGTTCAAACCTCCTTAATATCAATCATCCATTTTGGTGGATTATGGTTTACACCTTATCAACACCCAAGTTCCACTGATATTAAGGTTGTCTGAACGGATCAACCATGAATCACGGGTTTGTTGTGAGTCACGAGCATGGAGTCTCGGTTGAGAACCACCCAAAGGGAGTGTACTATGGTTTAAACCTGCCGAACATGTTCTACCAGAGGTTCCCATAGTCATCATCCCATCTTTCGAATATTATCGGAGGAACGAATACTCGTATTCCAAAAATATTCTCAAGAGAGACTCTTATGAGTGTAGTATCGCGTAACAATCGCATCAAATCTGACATTTGAACGACTTCCGCACTACATCCTAAAAATAGGCCAATATGGGCTTGGTAAACTAAGGTCCTTGGCTTCTATGGCACATATTGAAAGAATGATGCCTAACCACAAATGACTTGTGTGACATCATTAATCCAACATGACCTCCACCAAGTGAATGGACTCGCAAGTCAACTTGCTAAGGAATAACTCCAGACAAGTCGACGAGACTACGCCATTCTTCTATCATAGGGTGCACTCGAGTTCGGGTATAGAACTCATCTCACAGAGATCACCAAAGCAATGCAAGCAATTGATATATCAAGCAATTCAAACATTACAATCAATACAGTAATCCCAAATAGCACCAAAAATATGTCATAAACAATAGACAAATATAATACAACAAAGTGTGAAAAGTAGGCAAACCCACTAGGAAGCAATGATCCCCAGCAGAGTCGCCACTTTTCTGTAGCGGTGTATTCGTCACCATCGGAAATATTAATTAGATTCGAGGTAAAGCATACAAGATAGAGTCGCCACCGTACTTCTATTTATCCAAAGGAATGGCTAGAAAGCGAACAAAAGCCTAAGAAGTTTTACACGAGAAAACTAATAAAAGGTCAGAGATCTGGGTAAGGGGGTAATTATGTTGTGGGAAGGTGTTAGGCACCCACAACATCCTAGGTACTCCTAGGGAACCTCTTTTCACAAATGTTTTATTATTATTTGTTTATGAATTATTTTTGTGCAAACACGATTGAAAGGATGAGAGAAGAATGTACAAATTTATTATTTTTGTGTTTGGATGGAAGAATCCATTGCCTACGTACCTTTACAGGATCAAAACCTCGTAGTTCGGCTAAAATATTTCCAAAAAGATGAGTGGGTTGATTTTAAACAAAAGCCTTAAGGTCTTTCGTTATCAAAGGGAGAACACTCGACCTATACAACCACAAGTCCACCATGTCAGAACAGCTTCAACGTGCTAGTGAGGGACTATGCCCTATAATAAGCAAGGAAGTCTTACAATTCAATCACTAAGGACAAGGCGAGATTCACATCAACCACTAAGATAATTCAGATCTATGGCTAATGCATGAAAACTTGATTAAGAGAGTGGACAAGGCCACAAAAGCAATTGAGTGAGTGGAATTAACCAATTAGAAGTATTCACAAAGACAAGTCAAAGTTGACATTAAGTTCAATTCAGAAGAAGTATTGTGAAAATGAGGTTTGAAAATCAAAGGCCTAAGGCCTAGGTTTCTAGTTTTGAAAACAAGTGAAAATGTTTGCACAAAAAGTTTTCTGGTTTGGGTTAAGGATGAAAACAAATCAGGGTTAAGAACAAAAGGGTGAGGGTTAAGGGACAAAGCCACAGGCAGGATTGCTTTCTCAAAATCATAGAAATGATTCAAGTAAGTTCCTTTGGAATTAGGCAACACAAAGCAATAAGCAAATAAGCAAAGGTCTCATAAGAGAACAACAAAAACTGGAAATGGAGTGCCAATCAATGGTCTTACATCCAACTCCAAAAGCAAGCGGGAAACAGATAGCCAATCAATGGTCTTACATCTGACTCCTCAAAAACAAACAGAAAAGGAAATGGAGTGCCAATCAATGGTCTTATATCCATCTCCCCAAAAGGAACAAGAAACAGATAGCCAATCAATGGTCTTACATCTGACTCCTCAAGCAAAGCAAATAACAAATGCAAAAGCAATATGTAAAAACAATATGCAAAAGCAAACGCAAGCAATCACATCAATCAATTAGCACACGCTATACACAATCAAGAGGCTCAGACAAAGGTGGGCTTTAGTCAAGGGGTCATATCAACCTTGACAAACAAGTCGGGCTTTAGTCAAAGGGTCATGTTAACCTCGAAAAACAAGCCAAATGTATGGGTACTAAGGCTCTTAACCACTGACATTGACCGTCAGGGTGAGCAGATGAAAGGTAATAAGGATTAGACCTCATAGCTCTTAACCCTGGCCTGGGTGAGCTTGAATCAAAGAAGGTGTGGGATTCCAGAATGAGGGACTCTACTCCACATGATAGACTTTATATACAAGATTTTGGGTTAGGTTCAAAAGCCTCAGCATGTAGTGCGAGCATAATGAACGACTCAAATGATTAGCAGGGGATTGATTGCAAATCCCTTCTATCTGCGAATTGCCTCTTCACTTAGGAGGACTTAAGCTGCATGGCACAAATATAAACAATCACAGACATTGCCTCTTAAGGAGGACTTCAGCCAAATGTCTGCCAAAAGAAACGACAGGGCTTCCAGACTACATGGAGAATAGAATGGTTACCTAAGTGGTATGCCAACCATAAGCAAAGCAAAGTTCAAATAATGAACTTAAAGCAGCTAAGGTACCTGTATGAAAAGCTAAACAATCAGTATTATGTTCAGACAAACAACCAACAGTTAACAACAGTCAGACATTCCCAATATGTACAACATGTAAGCCACAAAAGGCAACCAATCAAGTGATTTAACACCAAAGGACCTACAAAATAACCAAATGTTAGCAAACAAAGCAAATAGCAAAGCTCAAATGATGAGGCAACATCAACCATGGAGCTAAATGCTTGAACCTGAAATACAAAGCTCAAATGTGAGTACAAACCCCTAGTGCAAAGACTAGGGTCAAAGGTAAAGAAAAAAGTCAAAACAGAAGTTGATTTTCAACAAGAAGCATCTACATTCAAGCAAGAATATGTCCTAAAAAGGACCAAGTCAAAAGCATTAAGCAAAGTCATCACATGAGCAAGATATAGCAAAGGCAATTTCAAAGCACACAATTGGACATCAAGAATCAAAATTCCATATTAAAACAGAAATGAATCAATCAATCATGAAAATTTTTATGTGCACACAACATGTCAAACACAAGCATCATGCCAAAAATTATAATCAGAAAAGCTCAATTGACATGGATATGAAAATGAATAAGATCAACATCAAATTGTGTGACACACATTGTCACACCATACAATCATGTATCCAAAACAGAGATGAAAAATGCTAAAAATGCCAAACCAAATCTCACAAATCATGCAACATGTTAGGAAACAGCATATAAAATTTCATGGCAATTGGATCATTATTGAGAATTTCACAAAAGATTGAATGAAACATGGTACATTTGCATACATGTTCAAGTAATCTAACACAATTAAAAATCCAGAAATGATAAAATCAGAAAATCAACACCACAAAATAGTAGCCATTCACATGATCATGTAGAAAAAATTTGGAATTAATTGGATGCATTTTCTATTTTTTAGGATTTTTTGAATTAGAATGAAAATAAAATGAATAAATGGAAAAACATGGAAATAGTATGAAATGAATATGAAATTGGAAATGCATCCAGCCAGGCTCGAACCCTGTACAGGGAGGTTACCAAGCGCATCATCAAAACTTAGTCGTTTTACTTAAGTGAAAGATTAAAAGGAACAAAACAGAAGCGCTCCGCATGGGATCGAACACAGGACCCGAATGCTATGGGCGCTCAAACAGTGAAAATGCAGTAATGAACCAGAAACCCAAGGAACAGTACGCGCGCGGCAAGGGACGGTGGTTTCCACCGTCTTCTTCATGAAGACGGTGGTTTCCACCGTCTTCTTCATGAAGACGGTGGCGCTACAGTAGCGTGCAACAATTTTTTTTCCAGAATCATGCAAAATTTATATCATTCGAACGCTTATTCAACAAGGAGCATGAATCTAACATTATTTAAGCCTAACAGTTCATGGATCGTGAAAATCGAATGAAAACATATTTGACATACAAACTTCAAATCCACATAACTCAGTCAATATTCATCCATTTTTCATGAAATTTATATCAGCGTGATCAGCATGCAAAGATCTACCTAAACATGTGCATAAAATTGAGAATTAAGAGGATCGAATTTCACACCTCTTGAAGAGCAGTCAATGGAAACTGTGGATTCAAGGCCTGACAAGTGTTCAAATCTGCTCTATCAACCTTTTTATGAAGTCTGAAGCACGAATCAATGCTTGGAAAGGCTTGGATCTAGCTTAATCTTCAAGTTCCATGTTCATCTTCATGAGCTTGATGTGTATGAATCTTGGCCAAAATCACTGTTCCAATGCTTGATTCTTCGTCAACAACACTCAATAAACCAGAATATGGAAGAAAATTGCTATGCTATGTGAAGAATTTTGAAGTTTCAATTTGGAGAAAAATTGGAGGGAAAAAAAGTTTTAGATCTAGAATGTTCAAAAACTCAAACTCTGTTATGATTTGATTTATATATGGTCTCTTAATCACATCCAAATCAGAATTAGGCATGAGTTAATTAGGATTAGTGAAAATAAGGTGCATGACCAAAATTGGAAAATGTGAGGTGCATGGCAAATTTGGACGTGAACAGTACCATGTGGATGATCAAATTCACTTAAAATCATCTCATGAGCATAATGGCAATGGTATTTTGTTCATATGATGCACCAATTTTGAATTTGTCATTTTCCCTCCAAAATGAGCATGAATGAGCAAATGGTCATGTGATGAAATTTCATGCAATGCAATGATGTATTTGGAAACTATAGGTCATAACAAGTATTTTAGAAAAAGAGTGAATCCATTTGGAGTTTTGGATCAAAAGTTATGGCTTGTTGAAGTTCCATGCACACTTGGCAATCATTGGATCACAACTTCTCAACCATTCATCAGATGCTCATGATCTTGGAATTTTTGGAAATGGGAGAGAAAGAGATTCAACTTTCATATTGGACAAAATTTCATTTGAAGCTTCTTTGATGTTGGAAAGTCAAGTTGAATGTGGACCAAAAACTTGCCATTTTTGGAAACTTGAAATTACGGGTCACTTTCCATTTTGGAAAACTTTTGCACTGGCTTCAAATTCTTCAAGATAAAGGCTTGACATGATGAATAGGCCTTGTTTGAACATGAATAGGGATGTTAAGATCATTTCCCACACCTCCAAGCCTTCAATTGACTGTTCATTTGATCAGATTATCCTCAGAAGACTTTGGCAATGCCTGATGAATTTGAGCTTCAACCACTTGGGGAATTTGCTCCAACATGGAACCATAGCTCATATAAGCTCAACATAATGTCATATGGACCTCATTTCAAGAAAATACCATCTGCTCTTGCTCAAAGGAAAACCTTGAATGGCTTTGACCTGTGATGCTTAGACTGCAAAACAAATGTTAGATGACATATTTTTGGTACTTTTGGTTAGTGATTAAACAAGAAAAACATTGATATACAATGAAAATAATGCCTGGTGATCTAGAACCACTCACAGGGATCCCCCACCCACAGGGAAAGGAAGCAGGATGCTCAAAGATCCTTGAGGCTATGCAATGATATGATATGATGCCATGAGGGATTTTAGGGACAAAATTGGGGTCTTACACCTTATATCGGTGTTTGAATCACATGTCTCTTTGAGTTTATTACCCAGTAACCGGTAATACCTCATTGTGTTGTTTCCTCAGCTGAGTTTCTCTCTGGACGTTGCCCCATCGGGGTCCTTTGTAGTTTTTCCCCAGCGAAGTCCCTTAGTGGATTCTCCCAGCCTGAGTCTGGATTTTTATCCGAGGTATCCTTTAGGGATAATTTTGTTGTATTGGCATATTCCCCAATACATGCATCTTTGAGTCAGCTCGAGTCCTTCCATTGATTTATTTTCATGGAATCCCTCTCATGTCTCAGCAAGTTCTAATTTGTGACCTGCTCACGCAGTTTATCTCCTTTTTTATCCCCATAAGAGTCCCAGAGTCTTTGTCCCATGGAGTGAATTACTCATATGGATTGTCAGTTTCTCTGGATTTCTTTTCTTCTTTGTGGACACATATCCCCACAAAATACTACCCTCTTGCATACATACATTCGCATCATGAGGTCTCTTAGGGACCAAAATTCGTCTCTTTGTTATTATTTAAGCCCATTCTACCTCGTTGAGACGAAGATTTTAACCTTCACTTCTCCGGTTAGAATGATCTTAAATAGGGGCATCTGTAAGACCCTAATTTTGGCCCTAAGATCCCTCATGGCATCATAACATGGCATTTGCATAGCCTCAAGGATCATAAGCATCTTGGTTCCCTTTGCCTTTGGGTTAGGACATCTTGTGAGTTGTTTGAGATCACCAAGCATGCTTAAATTGTATATTATTGCTTTTCTCATTTTATTTATTATTATTAACTCAAAAGCACAAAAATATGTCACTAACATCTCTTGTTTGTAGCTTGAGCAATCACAAGGTCCAAAGGCTTCTAGGAGATCCTATGTGCAATGATGTGGTCAAGAGGAGATGAAAGCAAACATGGAAATGACTCCCAAAGCTCTCATCCATCAAACATGCCTCCCAAGTATCTCAATTCATCAATTTGATAAAGATAACCCAAAGGGTTTGAGGCTTGTTTCCCAAGGAAATGGAGTGCCAATCAATGGTCTTATATCCAGCTCCCCAAAAGGAACAAGAAACAGATAGCCAATCAATGGTCTTACATCTGACTCCTCAAGCAAAGCAAATAACAAATGCAAAAGCAATATGTAAAAACAATATGCAAAAGCAAACGCAAGCAATCACATCAATCAATTAGCACAGGCTATACACAATCAAGAGGCTCAGACAAAGGTGGGCTTTAGTCAAAGGGTCATATCAACCTCGACAAACAAGTCGGGCTTTAGTCAAGGGGTCATATCAACCTCGACAAACAAGCCAAATGTATGGGTACTGAGGCTCTTAACCACTGACATTGACCGTCAGGGTGAGCAGATGAAAGGTAATGAGGATTAGACCTCATAGCTCTTAACCCTGGCCTGGGTGAGCTTGAATCAAAGAAGGTGTGGGAGTTCAGAATGAGGGACTCTACTCCACATGACAGACTCTATATACAAGATTTTGGGTTAGGTTCAAAAGCCTCAGCACGTAGTGCGAGCATAATGAACGACTCAAATGATTAGCAGGGGATTGATTGCAAATCCCTTCTATCTGCGAATTGCCTCTTCACTTAGGAGGACTTAAGCTGCATGGCACAAATATAAACAATCACAGACATTGCCTCTTAAGGAGGACTTCAGCCAAATGCCTGCCAAAAGAAACGACAGGGCTTCCAGACTACATGGAGAATAGAATGGTTACCTAAGTGGTATGCCAACCACAAGCAAAGAAAAGTTCAAATAATGAACTTAAAGCAGCTAAGGTACCTGTATGAAAAGCTAAACAATCAGTATTATGTTCAGACAAACAACCAACAGTTAACAACAGTCAGACATTCCCAATATGTACAACATGTAAGCCACAAAAGGCAACCAATCAAGTGATTAACACCAAAGGACCTACAAAATAACCAAATGTTAGCAAACAAAGCAAATAGCAAAGCTCAAATGATGAGGCAACATCAACCATGGAGCTAAATGCTTGAACCTGAAATACAAAGCTCAAATGTGAGTACAAACCCCTAGTGCAAAGACTAGGGTCAAAGGTAAAGAAAAAAGTCAAAACAGAAGTTGATTTTCAACAAGAAGCATCTACATTCAAGCAAGAATATGTCCTAAAAAGGACCAAGTCAAAAGCATTAAGCAAAGTCATCACATGAGCAAGATATAGCAAAGGCAATTTCAAAGCACACAATTGGACATCAAGAATCAAAATTCCATATTAAAACAGAAATGAATCAATCAATCATGAAAATTTTTATGTGCACACAACATGTCAAACACAAGCATCATGCCAAAAATTATAATCAGAAAAGCTCAATTGACATGGATATGAAAATGAATAAGATCAACATCAAATTGTGTGACACACATTGTCACACCATACAATCATGTATCCAAAACAGAGATGAAAAATGCTAAAAATGCCAAACCAAATCTCACAAATCATGCAACATGTTAGGAAACAGCATATAAAATTTCATGGCAATTGGATCATTATTGAGCATTTCACAAAAGATTGAATGAAACATGGTACATTTGCATACATGTTCAAGTAATCTAACACAATTAAAAATCCAGAAATGATAAAATCAGAAAATCAACACCATAAAATAGTAGACATTCACATGATCATGTAGAAAAAATTTGGAATTAATTGGATGCATTTTCTATTTTTTAGGATTTTTTGAATTAGAATGAAAATAAAATGAATAAATGGAAAAACAAGGAAATAGTATGAAATGAATATGAAATTGGAAATGCATCCAGCCAGGCTCGAACCCTGTACAGGGAGGTTACCAAGCGCATCATCAAAACTCAATCGTTTTGCTTAAGTGAAAGATTAAAAGGAACAAAACAGAAGCGCTCCGCATGGGATCGAACACAGAACACGAATGCTATGGGCGCTCAAACAGTGAAAATGCAGTAATGAACCAGAAACCCTAGGAACAGTACGCGCGCGGCAAGGGACGGTGGTTTCCACCGTCTTCTTCATGAAGACGGTGGCGCTACAGTAGCGTGCAACAATTTTTTTTCCAGAATCATGCAAATTTTATATCATTCGAACGCTTATTCAACAATGAGCATGAATCTAACATTATTTAAGCCTAACAGTCCATGGATCGTGAGAATCGAATGAAAACATATTTGACATACAAACTTCAAATCCACATAACTCAGTCAATTTTCATCCATTTTTCATGAAATTTATATCAGCCTGATCAGCATGCAAAGATCTACCTAAACATGTGCATAAAATTGAGAATTAAGAGGATCGAATTTCACACCTCTTGAAGAGCAGTCAATGGAAACTGTGGATTCAAGGCCTGACAAGTGTTCAAATCTGCTCTATCAACCTTTTTATGAAGTCTGATGCACAAATCAATGCTTGGAAAGGCTTGGATCTAGCTTAATCTTCAAGTTCCATGTTCATCTTCATGAGCTTGATGTGTATGAATCTTGGCCAAAATCATGTTCCAATGCTTGATTCTTCATCAACAACACTCAATAAACCAGAATATGGAAGAAAATTGCTATGCTATGTGAAGAATTTTGAAGTTTCAATTTGGAGAAAAATTGGAGGGAAAAAAAGTTTTAGATCTAGAATGTTCAAAAACTCAAATTCTGTTATGATTTGATTTATATATGGTCTCTTAATCACATCCAAATCAGAATTAGGCATGAGTTAATTAGGATTAGTGAAAATAAGGTGCATGACCAAAATTGGAAAATGTGAGGTGCATGACAAATTTGGACGTGAACAGTACCATGTGGATGATCAAATTCACTTAAAATCATCTCATGAGCATAATGGCAATGGTATTTTGTTCATATGATGCACCAATTTTGAATTTGTCATTTTCCCTCCAAAATGAGCATGAATGAGCAAATGGTCATGTGATGAAATTTCATGCAATACAATGATGTATTTGGAAACTATAGGTCATAACAAGTATTTTAGAAAAAGAGTGACTCCATTTGGAGTTTTGGATCAAAAGTTATGGCTTGTTGAAGTTCCATGCACACTTGGCAATCATTGGATCATAACTTCTCAACCATTCATCAGATGCTCATGATCTTGGACTTTTTGGAAATGAGAGAGAAAGATATTCAACTTTCATGTTGGACAAAATTTCATTTGAAGCTTCTTTGATGTTGGAAAGTCAAGTTGAATGTGGACCAAAAACTTGCCATTTTTGGAAACTTGAAATTACAGGTCACTTTCCATTTTGGGAAACTTTTGCACTGGCTTCAAATTCTTCAAGATAAAGGTTTGACATGATGAATAGGCCTTGCTTGAACATGAATGGGGATGTTAAGATCATTTCCCACACCTCCAAGCCTTCAAATGACTGTTCATTTGATCAGATGATCCTTAGAAGACTTTGGCAATGCCTGATGAATTTGAGCTTCAACCACTTGGGGAATTTGCTCCAACATGGAACCATAGCTCATATAAGCTCAACATAATGTCATATGGACCTCATTTCAAGAAAATACCATCTTCTCTTGCTCAAAGGAAAACCTTGAATGGCTTTGACCTGTGATGCTTAGACTGCAAAACAAATGTTAGATGACATATTTTTGGTACTTTTGGTTAGTGATTAAACAAGAAAAGCAATGATATACAATGCAAACAATGCCTGGTGATCTAGAACCACTTACAGGGATCCCCCACCCACAGGGAAAGGAAGCAGGATGCTCAAAGATCCTTGAGGCTATGCAATGATATGATATGATGCCATGAGGGATTTTAGGGACAAAATTGGGGTCTTACAGATGCCCCTATTTAAGATCATTCTATCCGGAGAAGTGAAGGTTAAAATCTTCATCTTGACGCGGTAGAATGGGCTTAAATAATAACAAAGAGACAAATTTTGGTCCCTAAGAGACCTCATGATGCGAATGTATGTATGCAAAACAAACAAACAACTCTGTGGGAAATATGAATCCACAAAGAAGAAAAGACAATCCATTGGAGTAATACACTCACCAGGATTAGAGACTCTAACGGGACTCTTGTGAGGAACAAGAAAAAGAAATGTGTGAGAAAATTACGACTCAGAACTGGGGAGTCTTTACTGGGAATAAAAGACCAAGACTGCGTGAGCAGGTCACGACTCGAAACTGGGGAAAAGAGTTTCCAAAGGGAACAAATCCATTGGAAAGACGCGAGCTGACTCAAAATGCGTGTATTAGGGAAAACGCCAACACAGCAAAACTATCCATAAAGGATACTTCGGATCAAAATCCGGACTCAGGCTAAGGAAAGATTCACACAGAACCTCCCTGCCAGGGAAAATGCATGTATTGGGGAAAACGCCAACACAACACAAAGGGTGAATCACAACAGATACTCCGCTGGGGAACGTCTAACAAAGACTCTCCAGGGAAAGCAAAAGGATGAGGTGTTACCGGCTACTGGGTAACAAGCTCAATGAGACATGTGATCTGATCACCGATTACTGGGTGAAAGAACAACAAGCTCGGAAAGAATGAATATCAAAGACCGGTATAAGGGTGAGAAATATCCATCATACAAAAACATCTGAGGAAGACCTGAAAAAGGTATATCAACTTAGGAAAATCTGACTCCACAGGGGACCAAGGTCATAATAGGGAGCAGAGAGGAAGGAACACCAGGGATACCGGTTACTGGGTATATAATAGGTGACCGACCGAAACGTGAATTGGTTTTTACTGCCAAAACACTCATCATCCGAAGGGAGGGCTTGAAAAAGCAAACTCAACTTACAGGATGGACATTCGGTTCTACAAAGAATACAAATCTTACTCGACTGGAGAAGCAACAAAACTTCAACCCAAAGAGCGCATGAGATATATTATCCATTACCGTCAGAACGTGGATAGTACACTCGCATGGAAGGAACACCAGGGATACCGGTTACTGGGCATATAATAGGTGACCGACCGAAACGTGAATTGGTTTTTACTGCCAAAACACTCATCATCCGAAGAAAGCTGGAAAAGCAGACTTATTAAAGGATGGATATTCGTTTCCACAAGGAATACGAATCTTACTCGACTGAGGAAGGACAGAAGGCTTCAACCGAAGAGTGCATGAGATATATTATCTATTACCGTCAGAACGTAGATAATACACTCGCACGGAAGATTATCCACAACCGGTTACTGGGTTAATAAAGGATAAATCAACCGAAAAGAGAAACAATCGTTACTAACAACAACAGGGTAGACGAAAGATGACTCACTGGGGATAAATTGCAAGCATACGGCAATTATCCAAACAAAAAGGGGTAGAATGAATATTCGAATCCGCAAAGGGACAACGAATCTTACTCAACTGGGGAAACACAAACGGCTTCGATTGAAGAGTGCATGAGATATATTATCTATTACCGTCAAAACATAGATAATATACTCGCACGAAAGATTATCCACAACCGGTTACTGGGTTAATAAAGGATAAATCATCCGAAAAGAAAGGCATCGGGATACCAAAACTAGGTATATAAAGATGACCAATCAAAAGGGAGCAACAGACATCACCGGCAAACGGTAAATGAAAGAGAACCCGCTGAGGATAAAATTACTAGCATACGACAATTATCCACAAGGAGAAGGAAAATATCAACATCGAATACTGGATGAAGATAACCACAAAGAGGGGATTACATCTACCGAATACTGGGTAGAAAACCACGGAAGAGTAACCGTCATCGGTTAGGATGAACAACAGAGTTAACTCTGCAAAGGGGAGAAATAGGGTTTACAACTACCGAATACTGGGTAGAAGACCAAAGACTCAAATGAGGAGCAAAGAATAGGATTTATAACTACCGAATACTGGGTCGAAAACCACAAACTCCACTGGGATAAGGTGAATGATTGTCGGTTACTGAGCAAATATTCATCTATACCACGAAGAAGCACAAACTCCGAAGGGGAGGAAAACAACATAGGATTTACAACTACCTAATACGGGGTAGAAGACCACAAAATCCACCATCAATCAGAATGAACCACAAAGGTTACCTCTGCTAGGGGAAAAGGTAGGATTTATAACTACCGGATACGGGGTAGAAAACCATAAAGATAGGACTTATAACTACCGGTTACAGGGTAGAAAGCCATAAAGATAGGACTTATAACTACCGGTTACTGGGTAGAGGCCAAAAATTCCACTGGGGATAAAATGGATGATTGCCGGTTACTAAGCAACTATTCATTTATACCGCAGGGAAGTACAAGAAACAACCACAAGGAGCCAATTCAGGATCGAACCGAACAGGCAAAACTGAATCAAGACTCATCCTAATGAGGATATAACTCAAAAAGGAAATCCATCCCAATATATATGTTGGGAGGAAACAGAAACAACCGTCATCCACGAGGATATAACTCAGTGGGGAAATGGCATGAAAGATAAACACTTTCTGCTTAAGGGGCTGACTCTACAGGGAAGGATCAGACACACCCACATCTGCTTGGGGAGATCTACTGAAGAGATCTGTATCACCGATTAGCAGGAGACAACAATCAAAAGATATATGGCACAATATGCAACATGAATATCTGGATGTTATAAGTATGCATGTATATGCGTGGTTTATGTTTGATGAATGCTGACAAAACAAACATATCTAACACAAACAGGTCCAGGAATAAGGCACACAGCCATCCGGTACTACATCTCACGAGAGAAAGCCAGGAAATCCAACTGGAGAGTATCCAATATGCTGGAGATCTAGATGCTAAGAAGCAAAGATCTACTGGAGAATCAGAGATATCAGGAAATCACAAAATCTCTGAGTGATGGATCATCAACCAATCCGGTTAGGGAAAGGAAGTCATCTCACGGGCAAAACAGCCACAACAGCAACTCGTGCTGGGGAGATTGTAACAACTTCTACTGGAGAAGTCTACTGGCAACTCTACTGGGGAAAACCACTGAGAGCAACATCCACTGGGGGATCCAGATACCATAAAACAATAGTATCTCTGTTGGGGATAGATCAAGACAGACAAAACTCATCACACCAACAACTCCACTAAGGATTCATCCGAGGGAACGAATGAGATCTGGGGATCAACCACCAAATACCGAATCCACTCAGGAGAAATCACACCTGACGAGGAGGACAGAACGCACGAGTAGAATTTGCCACACAAGCAACTCTACTGAAGATACTGTAGCAATCTACTGGAGAAAACCAGCTGCAGGCCTACCGAGGAATCCACTGAGGGACACAAGAGGAAACTGGTGAAATAAACACCAAGTACCAAGCTCACTAAGGAGATCCCACCTGCTGAGGAGAAAAGATCATCACTCTGCTGCAGGGGAATACCTCATCAAAGATAAGATCCAACCAAACCAACAACACCGCTGGGGATCTATCTGAGGAAATGAAGGAATTCTGGCGATCAACCATCAAAAACTGAATCTTCAAAAGGAAACAGCTGCTGAAGAGGGAATGACCACTGCTCTTCTGCTAAGGGAGGAATCAACACATATTCCATCCAGGAACAAGAGTCAAAAGACCACTTCTTGTCACATGAGCAGCTTTACCGGGGAGTCTATCCGATGAATAAAAGGAAGACTATTGCTCTCCCAACCTCACTGAGGAAGCAAACAACAAATCCAATTTCCAGAGAAAACAAACCCGAAGGGAGGAAATTACTGCTCTGCTGGAGATCTGGAGCCACAAAAGTGTTCAAACAGCACTCCACTGGGCAACCTCACTGGGGAGAAACCATAAAAGGCTCCAGAGACAGAGGATGCAATCAAATGCCAGGGATATGAACAAATGTCTTACCCTATTGGAAATCATACCACCCTTGGGAGAGCACTGAGGATCTCCTAAGTATCTTCTTATCATTGTGAATGTTCACTTTGTTAAAAAACATTTTGAGAAAAATTTGTTTATTTAAAACAATGACATTTTATTAATTAAAACATGCAAAACATTTGTTGGATAGAAACAAATAAGAGTGCAAATAATTGGATAAAAGCTCAAATTTATTTGATGGAATGGTAGCCTGCAAATGGCAAGGCTCCATAGATCTTTTACAAATTTGAAATTGGTGATATATATTGGAAAGGGCTACATTGAACATAATGACCATTTCTCCACCAATTCCGGATTCGATGTATTCGAAGCTTCAGTCGACGACGAATGAACAGGAATCTCTGACGGATGATAGATGTAGAACGCAGTCTTGTCAGGATGCAGTTACTTGCCAAATCCCTAATTTTTGGCTAGATTGCCCCAAGGTGAGGTACTCAATCTAGCGGGATGCAAATATACTTTTTTTTTATGTCTCTAATTTTTGCCTGGATCGCCCTTTCGAGTTTTCCACCGAGACGTTCATTTTTGCCTAAGCCGCCCTTTCGGGTTTTCAACTTAGCGAGCTATTCTGTTTTTATTTTTAGGCAAAGTATTTCTTGACTGCATCTGAATTCACAGGACGAGCGAAATCCTCCCCATCCATTGTTGTAAGCATCAACGCACCGCCTGAAAAGGCTCTCTTAACAACATATGGACCCTCATAGTTTGGAGTCCACTTGCCCCTGGAATCAGGCGCGAAAGTCAAGACTTTCTTGAGCACAAGGTCACCTTCTCGGAACACACGAGGCTTGACCTTCTTATCGAATGCTTTCTTCATTCTCTGCTGATATAACTGACCATGACACATGGCAGTCAATCTCTTCTCTTCAATCAGATTCAACTGGTCGTAACGACTCTGGATCCATTCAGCATCAGCCAACTTGGCTTCCATCAACACTCGCATTGATGGTATCGCCACCTCTACTGGGAGTATAGCCTCCATGCCGTAAACAAGAGAGAAAGGGGTTGCCCCTGTTGAAGTGCGGATAGATGTACGATATCCATGCAAAGCAAATGGCAGCATCTCATGCCAATCTTTGTACGTGACAACCATCTTCTGGATAATCTTCTTGATATTCTTATTAGCAGCTTCAACAACCCTATTCATCTTGGGTCTGTAAGGAGAGGAATTATGGTGTGCAATCTTGAACTCAGCGCACAACTCTTCCATCATCTTGTTGTTCAAGTTAGATCCATTATCAGTAATGATCTTACCAGGCACACCATAACGGCATATCAGCTGATTCTTGACAAACTTCATGACCACCTGCCTGGTCACGTTCGCGTATGATGTGGCTTCCACCCACTTGGTGAAGTAGTCGATTGCTACGAGAATAAACTTGTGTTCGTTGGACGCTTTCGGTTCAATCATGCCAATCATGTCGATTCCCCACATAGAGAAAGGCCATGGTGATGAAATCACATTCAGAAGTGTCGGAGGAATATGAATCTTGTCCGCGTAAATCTGACACTTGTGGCATTTCTTCACATATTTGCAGCAGTCAGACTCCATTGTCACCCAATAGTATCCTGCTCTCAACATCTTTTTAGCCATGGCATGTCCATTGGAATGAGTACCAAATGAACCCTCATGGACCCCAGTCATTAACAGGTCTGCTTCGTGTCTATCCACGCATCTGAGCAGAACCATGTCAAAATTTCTCTTATACAACACTTCGCCACTGAGATAGAAGCTGCCTGATAACCTTCTCAAAGTTTTCCTATCTTTCACAGATGCCCCAGGCGGGTAGACCTGGTTCTGGAGGAAACACTTGATGTCATAATACCAAGGCTTATCATCATTCACTTCTTCAACTGCAAACACGTGAGCTGGTCTATCCAAGCACATCACGGTGATACTGGGAACTTCATTCCAATATTTAACCACAATCATGGAAGCAAGCGTAGCAAGCGCATCTGCCATCCGATTATCTTCTCGAGGGATATGATGAAAATCAACTTCAATAAAGAACGTTGAAATCCTCCTCGCATAATCTCTGTACGGAATAAGACCAGGCTGATTTGTTTCCCGTTCACCCTTGATCTGATTGACAACGAGGTTCGAATCACCGTATACATCGAGATGCTTGATCCTTAGATCAATGCACTCTTCCAATCCCATAATGCAGGCTTCGTACTCAACCATATTATTCGTGCATTTGAAAGTTAGCCTTGCTGTAAAAGGAATATGTGTGCCCTGAGGAGTAATGATTACTGTCCCAATTCCATTTCCGTACTGATTTACAGCGCCATCAAATACCATACTCCATCTGGAACCAAGCTCTGGCCCTTCATCGAGTGTAGGTTCATCACAATCTTTCATCTTCAAATACAGAATTTCCTCGTCTGCGAAGTCGTACTGAACAGACTGATGATCTTCAATCGGCTGATGTGCCAAGTGGTCAGCCAAGATACTACCTTTGATAGCTTTCTGAGCTCGATACTCGATATCATACTCAGATAACAACATCTGCCAACGGGCAATCCTCCCGGTTAAAGCAGGCTTCTCGAAGATGTACTTGATTGGATCCATTCTGGATATCAACCAAGTTGTATGATTTATCATGTACTGGCGTAGACGCCTAGCAGCCCAAGCCAAAGCACAACATGTCTTTTCTAGCATTGAGTATCGAGACTCACAATCAGTGAACTTCTTACTCAGGTAGTAGATAGCAGATTCTTTCTTTCCAAATTCGTCTTGCTGACCAAGGACACAACCCATGGAGTCTTCAAGAACAGTCAGATACATGATCAAAGGTCTTCCTTCTATAGGCGGAGACAAGATCGGAGGTTCAGACAGATACTCTTTGATACTGTTGAAAGCTTTCTGGGAATCCTCGGTCCAATCATGAGACTGATCTTTCCGGAGGAGCTTGAATATCGGCGCACATGTGGCAGTCATGTGGGATATAAATCTGGAAATATAATTCAAGCGGCCAAGAAAACCTCGGACTTGCTTTTCAGTTTTGGGCGCAGGCATCTCTTGTATTGCTTTGACCTTTGCAGGATCAACCTCAATACCTCTCTCGCTAACAACAAAGCCCAATAACTTGCCAGAACGGACTCCAAATGTACATTTGTTCGGATTCAGACAAAGCTTATACTTCCTCAAACGCTGAAAAAGCTTCAACAAATGTTCTACATGTTCAACTTCCGTTCTTGACTTAGCAATCATATCATCAACATAGACCTCAATCTCCTTGTGCATCATATCATGAAACAAGGTAGTCATAGCACGTTGATACGTGGCTCCGGCGTTCTTCAAACCGAAGGGCATCACTCGATAATAGAATGTTCCCCAAGGTGTGATGAATGTTGTCTTCTCCATATCCTCGGGTGCCATCTTGATCTGGTTATATCCGGAAAATCCGTCCATAAACGAGAAGACTTTGAATTTAGATGTATTGCCTACCAACATATCAATGTGTGGTAGAGGAAAATCATCTTTCGGACTAGCTTTATTCAAATCACGGTAATCCACACACATCCGGACTTTTCCGTCTTTCTTGGGCACGAGCACAACATTGGCCACCCATAGAGGATATGTAGAAGTCACCAGAAACCCCGCATCAATTTGCTTCTGAACTTCCTCTTTGATCTTCACTGCCATGTCTGGATGAGTTCTTCTGAGCTTCTGCTTCATAAGCACGCACTCGGGTTTCAAAGGCAGGAAATGTTGCACAATATATGTATCTAGACCTGGCATGTCTTCATACGACCAAGCGAATATATCGGAATATTCTCGTAGCAAACTGATCAACCCCTTCTTGATAGACTTTTCAAGGAGCGCCCCAATCTTCACCATTCGAACACGATCCTCAGACCCCAAGTTGACTGTTTCCAGATTCTCGAGATGTGGCTGAATGATCTTCTTTTCGTGCTCAAGGAGACGGGAAATCTCATCAGGAATCCCTTCAACATCATCTTCCTCTGCTTCGAATACAGGGAATTCAAAATTGGGAGATGGCGTTGGATCATTATGTTCAATGGGTTTTAGAATCAACCTGCATAATGATTTTGATATAAAAGCTTTTTAGAAAACAAACAAGGCAATCATTATGGAGATGAAAAGATTGCTTTTATTCTTGTTTTTAGGGTTTTTTGTGATCACCAATTTCATGCAAAAAGCAAAAAGGGAAAACAATTGGAAAAACAAATGTTTAACATGAATTTATTGAATGAAAATATCATTGTATTAAATGTTGCCAACAATGTCATCACTTCTCCTTTTGGCATGGGAGAAGGGTTTTTTAAACAAAGTGAATCATTACTCTGACTTATGAATGACTGTAGGAACATCTACAGCGACCCAATTGTGGCAGATCCCGCCAGGGATGACAAAATTGTCAGAATCCTCTGCATCCTCTTCCAAGATAGCAGCAGCTTCCTCACTCTGATCGGCGTGGATGAAACCTCCACTCTTGAACAGCCCTTTGTCGTTGAAGACCCCAGAAGAATGGCCAATGCCAGCCCGGGACTTGTTGTCTTCAAGCTCGATCATTTTTCCTAGACCAGCAACTACACCACATTCAATGGCCAATTTCGCATCTCGATAGGAAGCAAATGAAGGAGTCCTCTTCTCAACAGGCTCGGCTATAGATAAAGCTTGGAAAGGAGTTCCAACTTCATCCTCAGCATCAATGTATGAGAAGGAATACAGGTGGCTAACCAGGAGAGTCTTTTCTCCCCCTACCACAACCAGTTTCTTGTTCTTAACGAATTTCAGCTTCTGGTGTAGGGTGGATGTCACGGCGCCAGCCTCGTGAATCCATGGTCTACCAAGGAGACAGCTATATGATGGGTGAATGTCCATAACCTGAAAGGTGATCTGGAAATCACTTGGTCCAATCTTGATTGGGAGATCGACTTCCCCAATCACAGTCTTACGCGACCCATCAAAAGCTTTCACAACAACTCCACTCTGCCTCATGGGAGGCCCTTGATATGACAATCTAGAGAGAGTGGATTTCGGCAATACATTTAGGGATGACCCAGTGTCCACCAGCACGTTGGACATGGCGTCGTTCTTGCAATTCATGGAAATATGTAAATCCATGTTGTGGTCTCTTCCCTCCTCAGGGAGATCAGAGTCACAGAAACTCAAAGTGTTGCAAGCAGTAATGTTTGCAACAATGCTGTCAAACTGTTCAATAGTGACATCATGATCGACATAAGCCACATCCAAGACTTTCTGCAGAGCCTCTCTATGCGGTTCTGAATTCAGAAGTAAAGATAGCACGGATATCTTGGATGGTGTTTGTAGAAGCTGGTCTACAACACTGTACTCACTCTTCTTGATGAGCCTCAGCATCTCATCACAGTCTTCATTCAAAGTGCCACTAGGGCCAACAGAAGTAAGAGTCTTTTGTACAGAAAAGGGTTTAGCAACAGGTGCCGGATTCGGAGAATTCACCGCATTCCCAACCGGACACTCAACAGAATCAGCCTTAGCCTGAGGCTTCGGTGCTGAAAACACGCGACCACTACGGGTCAACCCGCTCACATCAACAATATATACCACAGAGGATGAAGGCAACGACACTTCTTTCCCATCTTCAACAACAACGGCATTGTACCAGAATGGGATCGCTTTGTCGGAAGAATAAGGCACAGGGCCTGCAGGCTTGATAATCAGAGAAGGAGAAACCTTCGGCTTGCTACCATCATACCGAATGATAATAGGCTCAGGGATCTTGAACACCGGAGAAATCACATTGACCTCAGGTTCATCTTCATCAACATTTCTGTTCTGAAGGATCTCAATGGTTCCATCATCCAGCAATTCCTGAAGATCTTTCCACACTTGGCGACAACCCAATCTGTTAACAGAACAAATTCGACACTTATCATGATCATGCTCCAGATGACTGTAATCACACAGCAACCGGTGCAACTCAATAAGTTATTGTCGAATATGGCTAACATATTTGACCTTGTATTTTCCAGGGCAACCCTGGACCATGTTAACTGACTTCCCATGCTCGGGCAATGGGTTCTTCGTAACATTAGGACCTGCGTCCTCAAAGCTCAAAATGCCGCATCTCATAAGGTCTTGAACCTTAGTCTTCAATGGAAAGCAGTTTTCCACATCATGGCCCGGAGCACCAGAGTGGTAAACACAATGCATATCAGGCTTATACCACCACTGAGGGTTAGCCGGTATAGTCGGTGGGTCTCTGGGAGTAATCAGGTTCTGCTCTATCAAAGAGGGATACAGCTCTGCATATGATATCGGAATCGGATCGAAAGTGATCTTCTTCCTCTCATAACTCGTACTAGCTTGATTACTATTGCGAGGCTGGTAGGCCTGCTGCTGAGGGTGATGCTGTTGTTGATATTGCTGAGACGGTTGTTGATTATTGCGTTGATACTGCGAATTATCCCTGAAAATAGGTGCTATATGAGCCACCTGATGCTTATTGTTGGCTGAACGTGCGGCTTCCTCTTCGCAGAGGGTCTTCGGGACTTCACATGGGATTGCACAGCATGTGCTTCTCCATCCTTCTTCTTTGTAAACGCCCCATATCGTTTAGCAGAAGAGCCTTCATCTTTGGATAGCCATCCCTCACGGACTCCCTCCTCTAGACGCATCCCCATGTTCACCATCTCGGTGAAATCAGAAGGAGCGCTAGCAATCATCCGCTCATAATAGAATGAACTCAAGGTCTTCAAAAAGATCTTGGTCATTTCTTTCTCTTCTAACGGAGGAGTAATCTGAGCTGCCAACTCTCGCCACCTCTGGGCGTACTCCTTGAACGTTTCCTTGTCCTTCTGGGACATGGCCCTGAGCTGATCCCGATTGGGAGCCATATCCACATTGTATTTGTACTGCTTGACGAAGGCTTCGCCAAGGTCGTTGAAGGAACGGATGTTCGCACTGTCCAAACTCATATACCAACGCAGTGCAGCACCGGACAAACTGTCCTGAAAATAATGAATGAGCAATTGATCGTTATCTGTTTGAGTAGACATTTTCCTGGCATACATGACCAGGTGGCTGAGAGGGCAGGTGTTCCCTTTGTACTTTTCAAAGTCTGGGACCTTGAATTTCAACGGTATCTTCACACCGGGAACTAAACACAACTCGGCAGCAGATTTGCCAAACAAATCCTTTCCTCGAAGGGTCTTCAATTCCTTGCGAAGTTCAAGAAATTGGTCATTCATAACGTCCATCTTATCATGAACATCTGGGTCCTCAGACGGCTCAGAATGATAGATGGTGTCGTCTACCCTAGGAACGGTATGCACGACAGGAGGAGGAACAACAAGGACCGGGCTAGATGCCGACACAGAAGAAAACGTCGGAGTAGGAATATCCGGCATAAAGTTGGGAGGCATACCCCACGGAAACCCGACTGGCATGGTTGTTGGCACGAAGTGGGCACTGGCATCTGGCACTGTAGAAGACACAACCTCAGAGATGACTGTCCTCTGGGGAGGAGTTGCAGGTGTTGGAGAAGGCTGATTCTGAGCAGCTAGGAAAGATTCCATCAAAGCGCTCAGTCTGGCGACTTCCTCCTTAAGCTCTCGATTCTCTTGCTCGAGATGATCCATCAATCTGGCAAAGTTGGCTCTGGTGTAGTACCGATGAGTCAGCTTGTCTTCAAAATAAATGAAGAGCAACAGAGTCAGATCACAGGACAGAGACCGGAACAAAACCTGCTTATGCATATGATGCATGAAATGCTCGTGCATATGATTTGTTTTTATTTCAGAGGAACCTTAGGGTATTATTTGCAAATTTTGAAATATTAATCATTTTATCGCATATGGAAAATATCTCATCAAATATATTTGAGAAAGAAGTACAGCATTGTCAATCATATTACAAGAGAAAAGGAAAATAAACATCCTATGGATCCCTAGAAGCTCGGGACGCCGGAAGATAAGCTGCACGAAGCCTCTTCACTTCTCTCTCATAGGCTGCTTCCATACCCGCTTTCTCTTTGGCAAGTCTGTCATACCTCCTTTTCCAGAACTTGGAAGACTGAGGAAGTAGATAAGTCCAGGCATCATCAGGATCATCAATCACCTGATGCTCGAGGAACTCAATCAGAGCGTCCTTCTTCTTGATTTGCTGAAGCAACTTTTCTCTTTCACGGACCAGGTACGTGAAAGGTCTTCATCTCTCAACTCCTCTACGCCTTGATTAGGGAGGGTTGAAGGCCCAGCCACAATCAAAGGTGTAGGTCTCGGATAATCATAAGGCATGAGATACTCAGATGCTCTCTTCCTTACCCAAGCAGTGTACGGCTCCAAAGCAATGCAGTTCTTAGGTCCTAACTCCTTCCTGCCTTTCTTGTGGACCTTGCGCCAAGCGCGGACCATTCTGCCTTTTAGACCTTGGGGATCTTTACCCTCCTGAAAGAACACACCTTCTAACAGAATGTTATTAGGGTTATCCTTTAGGGGGAACCAAAGCTGACGTCGTGCTAAAATAGGGTTGTAGCTAATCCCACCACATGTACCAAGAAGAGGCACATTGGAGAATTCACCACAAGAATCAATAATCTGCACAGTGTCGTAGACTCGATCATACCAAGAGATATCATCATTAGTGAGAGACATAAGTCTCGTAGACCACCGTAGACATCCCTTGTTCTCCTTGAAGGCGACCGTCTGAGGTAAGTGAGAAATAAACGACTTATACAACAGAGGCAAACAGCACACAATAGCGCCACCACCCTTTGCATTCCTCAGGTGCAAAGAGAAATAGGTATCACCCAACAGAGTTGGAACGGGATTAAGAGTAGAGAAGATCCTAATAGCGTTCACATCCACAAATTTGTCGATGTTGGGGAACAATACTAATCCATAGATGAGAAGCACGAATATGGCTTCAAAGGTATCCTCACTCATGGCCTTCCCATAAACGGTAGCTTGAGCGATGAGGAACTCAGAAGGGAGACCTTGAATTCCACCTTTGGTAGTCATATGAGCTTTAACCAAGGATTCATCTATGTGCAACATGTCAGCTATCCTTTGAGAAGTAGGAATACTCTCCAAGCCATTGAACGGCAACTGATCCAGAATCGGAATACCCACAAGATGAGCATACTCCTCAAGGGTAGGCAATAGCTGAAAGTCTGGAAAAGTGAAGCAGTGATACAGAGGATCATAGAACTGCACCAAAGTGCCCATCAACCCTTCATCAACCTGAGTAGTCAGAAGAGGCAGAAGCTTCCCATAACGAGCTTTGAAACCCAAGGGATCTAGTACATAGGATGTCAGATTCCTTAACTCTTTCAGATCAGGTTGTCTGAAGCTGTACTTCTTTGTATGCCTTTTTTGTCTTTCTATATCTGAAAATTTTGCAAATAAACCCCTTAAGTTCCTTGAAAATTTTCTTTTTATCTGATGATATGGATGCAGATGAATGCATGAATGCATGAATGCAACAATCACACTCAAGGATCAAGCAAATCACACCAGACAAAGGTCATGGGATGGCTCATATTGTCCTTAATATCAATCATCCATTTTGGTGGATTGTGGTTTACACCTTATCGACACCCAAGTTCCATTGATATTAATGATATATGAACGGTTCAAACCTCCTTAATATCAATCATCCATTTTGGTGGATTATGGTTTACACCTTATCAACACCCAAGTTCCACTGATATTAAGGTTGTCTGAACGGATCAACCATGAATCACGGGTTTGTTGTGAGTCACGAGCATGGAGTCTCGGTTGAGAACCACCCAAAGGGAGTGTACTATGGTTTAAACCTGCCGAACATGTTCTACCAGAGGTTCCCATAGTCATCATCCCATCTTTCGAATATTATCGGAGGAACGAATACTCGTATTCCAAAAATATTCTCAAGAGAGACTCTTATGAGTGTAGTATCGCGTAACAATCGCATCAAATCTGACATTTGAACGACCTCCGCACTACATCCTAAAAATAGGCCAATATGGGCTTGGTAAACTAAGGTCCTTGGCTTCTACGTCACATATTGAAAGAATGATGCCTAACCACAAATGACTTGTGTGACATCATTAATCCAACATGACCTCCACCAAGTGAATGGACTCGCAAGTCAACTTGCTAAGGAATAACTCCACACAAGTCGACGAGACTACGCCATTCTCCTATCATAGGGTGCACTCGAGTTCGGGTATAGAACTCATCTCACAGAGATCACCAAAGTAATGCAAGCAATTGATATATCAAGCAATTCAAACATTACAATCAATACAGTAATCCCAAATAGCACCAAAAATATGTCATAAACAATAGACAAATATAATACAACAAAGTGTGAAAAGTAGGCAAACCCACTAGGAAGCAATGATCCCCAGCAGAGTCGCCACTTTTCTGTAGCGGTGTATTCGTCACCATCGGAAATATTAATTAGATCTGAGGTAAAGCATACAAGATAGAGTCACCACCGCACTTCTATTTATCCAAAGGAATGGCTAGAAAGCGAACAAAAGCCTAAGAAGTTTTACACGAGAAAACTAATAAAAGGCCAGAGATCTGGGTAAGGGGGTAATTATGTTGTGGGTAGGTGTTAGGCACCCACAACATCCTAGGTACTCCTAGGGAACCTCTTTTCACAAATGTTGTATTATTATTTGTTTATGAAATATTTTTGTGCAAACACGATTGAAAGGATGAGAGAAGAATGTACAAATTTATTATTTTTGTGTTTGGATGGAAGAATCCATTGCCTACGTACCTTTACAGGATCAAAACCTCGTAGTTCGGCTAAAAGATTTCCAAAAAGATGAGTGGGTTGATTTTAAACAAAAGCCTTAAGGTCTTTCGTTATCAAAGGGAGAACACTCGACCTATACAACCACAAGTCAACCATGTGAGAACAGCTTCAACGTGCTAGTGAGGGACTATGCCCTATAATAAGCAAGGAAGTCTTACAATTCAATCACTAAGGACAAGGCGAGATTCACATCAACCACTAAGATAATTCAGATATATGGCTAATGCATGAAAACTTGATTAAGAGAGTGGACAAGGCCACAAAAGCAATTGAGTGAGTGGAATTAACCAATTAGAAGTATTCACAAAGACAAGTCAAAGTTGACATTAAGTTCAATTTAGAAGAAGTATTGTGAAAATGAGGTTTGAAAATCAAAGGCCTAAGGCCTAGGTTTCTAGTTTTGAAAACAAGTGAAAATGTTTGCACAAAAAGTTTTCTGGTTTGGGTTAAGGATGAAAACAAATCAGGGTTAAGCACAAAAGGGTAAGGGTTAAGGGACAAAGCCACAGGCAGGATTGCTTTCTCAAAATCATAGAAATGATTCAAGTAAGTTCCTTTGGAATTAGGCAACACAAAGCAATCAGCAAATAAGCAAAGGTCTCATAAGAGAACAACAAAAATTGGAAATGGAGTGCCAATCAATGGTCTTACATCCAACTTCAAAAGCAAGCGAGAAACAGATAGCCAATCAATGGTCTTACATCTGACTCCTCAAAAACAAACAGAAAAGGAAATGGAGTGCCAATCAATGGTCTTATATCCAGCTCCCCAAAAGGAACAAGAAACAGATAGCCAATCAATGGTCTTACATCTGACTCCTCAAGCAAAGCAAATAACAAATGCAAAAGCAATATGTAAAAACAATATGCAAAAGCAAACGCAAGCAATCACATCAATCAATTAGCACACGCTATACACAATCAAGAGGCTCAGACAAAGGTGGGCTTTAGTCAAGGGGTCATATCAACCTCGACAAATAAGTCGGGCTTTAGTCAAATGGTCATATCAACCTCGACAAACAAGCCAAATGTATGGGTACTGAGGCTCTTAACCACTGACATTGACCGTCAGGGTGAGCAGATGAAAGGTGATGAGGATTAGACCTCATAGCTCTTAACCCTGGCCTGGGTGAGCTTGAATCAAAGAAGGTGTGGGAGTCCAGAATGAGGGACTCTACTCCACATGACAGACTCTATATACAAGATTTTGGGTTAGGTTCAAAAGCCTCAGCACGTAGTGCGAGCATAATGAACGACTCAAATGGTTAGCAGGGGATTGATTGCAAATCCCTTCTATCTGCCAATTGCCTCTTCACTTATGAGGACTTAAGCTGCATGGCACAAATATAAACAATCACAGACATTGCCTCTTAAGGAGGACTTCAGCCAAATGCCTGCCAAAAGAAACGACAGGGCTTCCAGACTACATGGAGAATAGAATGGTTACCTAAGTGGTATGCCAACCACAAGCAAAGAAAAGTTTAAATAATGAACTTAAAGCAGCTAAGGTACCTGTATGAAAAGCTAAACAATCAGTATTATGTTCAGACAAACAACCAACAGTTAACAACAGTCAGACATTCCCAATATGTACAACATGTAAGCCTCAAAAGGCAACCAATCAAGTGATTAACACCAAAGGACCTACAAAATAACCAAATGTTAGCAAACAAAGCAAATAGCAAAGCTCAAATGATGAGGCAACATCAACCATGGAGCTAAATGCTTGAACCTGAAATACAAAGCTCAAATGTGAGTACAAACCCCTAGTGCAAAGACTAGGGTCAAAGGTAAAGAAAAAAGTCAAAGCAGAAGTTTATTTTCAACAAGAAGCATCTACATTCAAGCAAGAATATGTCCTAAAAAGGACCAAGTCAAAAGCATTAAGCAAAGTCATCACATGAGCAAGATATGGCAAAGGCAATTTCAAAGCACACAATTGGACATCAAGAATCAAAAATCCATATTAAAACAGAAATGAATCAATCAATCATGAAAATTTTTATGTGCACACAACATGTCAAACACAAGCATCATGCCAAAAATTATAATCATAAAAGCTCAATTGACATGGATATGAAAATGAATAAGATCAACATCAAATTGTGTGACACACATTGTCACACCATACAATCATGTATCCAAAACAGAGATGAAAAATGCTAAAAATGCCAAACCAAATCTCACAAATCATGCAACCATGTTAGGAAACAGCATATAAAATTTCATGGCAATTGGATCATTATTGAGCATTTCACAAAAGATTGAATGAAACATGGTACATTTGCATACATGTTCAAGTAATCCAACACAATTAAAAATCCAGAAATGATAAAATCAGAAAATCAACACCACAAAATCGTAGACATTCACATGATCATGTAGAAAAAATTTGGAATTAATTGGATGCATTTTCTATTTTTTAGGATTTTTTGAATTAGAATGAAAATAAAATGAATAAATGGAAAAACAAGGAAATAGTATGAAATGAATATGAAATTGGAAATGCATCCAGCCAGGCTCGAACCCTGTACAGGGAGGTTACCGAGCGCATCATCAAAACTCAGTCGTTTTGCTTAAGTGAAAGATTAAAAGGAACAAAACAGAAGCGTTCCGCATGGGATCGAACACAGGACACGAATGCTATGGGCGCTCAAACAGTGAAAATGCAGTAATGAACCAGAAACCCTAGGAACAGTACGCGCGCGGCAAGGGACGGTGGTTTCCACCGTCTTCTTCATGAAGACGGTGGCGCTACAGTAGCGTGCAACAATTTTTTTTCCAGAATCATGCAAAAGTTATATCATTCGAACGCTTACTCAACAAGGAGCATGAATCTAACATTATTTAAGCCTAACAGTCCATGGATCGTGAGAATCGAATGAAAACATATTTGATATACAAACTTCAAATCCACATAACTCAGTCAATATTCATCCATTTTTCATGAAATTTATATCAGCGTGATCAGCATGCAAAGATCTACCTAAACATGTGCATAAAATTGAGAATTAAGAGGATCGAATTTCACACCTCTTGAAGAGCAGTCAATGGAAACTGTGGATTCAAGGCCTGGCAAGTGTCCAAATCTGCTCTATCAACCTTGTTATGAAGTCTGATGCACGAATCAATGCTTGGAAAGGCTTGGATCTAGATTAATCTTCAAGTTCCATGTTCATCTTCATGAGCTTGATGTGTATGAATCTTGGCCAAAATCACTGTTCCAATGCTTGACTCTTCATCAACAACACCCAATAAACCAGAATATGGAAGAAAATTGTTATGCTATGTGAAGAATTTTGAAGTTTCAATTTGGAGAAAAATTGGAGGGAAAAAAGTTTTAGATCTAGAATGTTCAAAAACTCAAATTCTGTTATGATTTGATTTATATATGGTCTCTTAATCACATCCAAATCAGAATTAGGCATGAGTTAATTAGGATTAGTGAAAATAAGGTGCATGACCAAAATTGGAAAATGTGAGGTGCATGGCAAATTTGGACGTGAACAGTACCATGTGGATGATCAAATTCACTTAAAATCATCTCATGAGCATAATGGCAATGGTATTTTGTTCATATGATGCACCAATATTGAATTTGTCATTTTACCTCCAAAATGAGCATGAATGAGCAAATGGTCATGTGATGAAATTTCATGCAATGCAATGATGTATTTGGAAACTATAGGTCATAACAAGTATTTTAGAAAAAGAGTGACTCCATTTGGAGTTTTGGATCAAAAGTTATGGCTTGTTGAAGTTCCATGCACACTTGGCAATCATTGGATCATAACTTCTCAACCATTCATCAGATGCTCATGATCTTGGACTTTTTGGAAATGGGAGAGAAAGATCTTCAACTTTTATGTTGGACAAAATTTCATTTGAAGCTTCTTTGATGTTGGAAAGTCAAGTTGAATATGGACCAAAAACTTGCCATTTTTGGAAACTTGAAATTACAGGTCACTTTCCATTTTGGGAAACTTTTGCACTGGCTTCAAATTTTTCAAGATAAAGGTTTGACATGATGAATAGGCCTTGTTTGAACATGAATGGGGATGTTAAGATCATTTCCCACACCTCCAAGCCTTCAATTGACTGTTCATTTGATCAGATGATCCTCAGAAGACTTTGGCAATGCCTGATGAATTTGAGCTTCAACCACTTGGGGAATTTGCTCCAACATGGAACCATAGCTCATATAAGCTCAACATAATGTCATATGGACCTCATTTCAAGAAAATACCATCTTCTCTTGCTCAAAGGAAAACCTTGAATGGCTTTGACCTGTGATGCTTAGACTGCAAAACAAATGTTAGATGACATATTTTTGGTACTTTTGGTTAGTGATTAAACAAGAAAAGCAATGATATACAATGCAAATAATGCCTGGTGATCTAGAACCACTCACAGGGATCCCCCACCCACAGGGAAAGGAAGCAGGATGCTCAAAGATCCTTGAGGCTATGCAATGATATGATATGATGCCATGAGGGATTTTAGGGATAAAATTGGGGTCTTACACCTTATACCGGTGTTCGAATCACATGTCTCTTTGAGTTTATTACCCAGTAACCGGTAATACCTCATTGTGTTGTTTCCTCAGCTGAGTTTCTCTCTGGACGTTGCCCCATCAGGGTCCTTTGTAGTTTTTTCCCAGCGAAGTCCCTTAGTGGATTCTCCCAGCCTGAGTCTGGATTTTTATCCGAGGTATCCTTTAGGGATAATTTTGTTGTATTGGCATATTCCCCAATACATGCATCTTTGAGTCAGCTCGAGTCCTTCCATTGATTTATTTTCATGGAATCCCTCTCATGTCTCAGCAAGTTCTAAGTTGTGACCTGCTCACGCAATTTATCTCCTTTTTTATCCCCATAAGAGTCCCAGAGTCTCTGTCCCATGGAGTGAATTACTCATATGGATTGTCAGTTTCTCCGGATTTCTTTTCTTCTTTGTGGACACATATCCCCACAAAATACTACCCTTTTGCATACATACATTCGCATCATGAGGTCTCTTAGGGACCAAAATTCGTCTCTTTGTTATTATTTAAGCCCATTCTACCTCGTCGAGACGAAGATTTTAACATTCACTTCTCCGGTTAGAATGATCTTAAATAGGGGCATTTGTAAGACCCTAATTTTGGCCCCAAGATCCCTCATGGCATCATAACATGGCATTTGCATAGCCTTAAGGATCATAAGCATCTTGGTTCCCTTTGCCTTTGGGTTAGGACATCTTGTGAGTTGTTTGAGATCACCAAGCATGCTTAAATTGTATATTATTGCTTTTCTCATTTTATTTATTATTATTAACTCAAAAGCACAAAAATATGTCACTAACATCTCTTGTTTGTAGCTTGAGCAGTCACAAGGTCCAAAGGCTTCTAGGAGATCCTATGTGCAATGATGTGGTCAAGAGGAGATGAAAGCAAACATGGAAATGACTCCCAAAGCTCTCATCCTTCAAACATGCCTCCCAAGTATCTCAATTCATCAATTTGATAAAGATAACCCAAAGGGTTTGAGGCTTGTTTCCCAAGGAAACCCTAATTCATTTGCTCATCAACTGTGCCTTGCTCTTGAAGCAACCTCAACCCATGGTCAAATACAATCAAGAGAAGTTCTTTAATTCATCATTTCATTCATATTTGAACTCATTTGAGTGTCCTAAATCATCAATTCATCAATATATGAGTTTTGGACTTGAGAAGTTGATCAGTCAATTCATCTAACTATTCTGGAATGCACTTGGACCTAACGTTTTATGTGTTGGTCAAATGGAGATTATCCCAAGAGAAACAATGGTATTAAGAACAATATGAACAACTTTCATGTTCATCAAAAATTGATTTGAAGCTTGGAAGGTCATCATCCATTCTAAGACATTATAGGTCATTTTGACTGAAACCCGAATTTTGGGTTAACTTCCCAAGAACACAACTCATTCATTTTTCATGATTTTGAGGTGATACTTAATGCATTGGAAAGCTTAATGTGTCTACTTTAAATGTAAGGTTGAGAAAAATTGCAAAATCTCAAAAGAAATACATGTGATAATGCAAAACATTATAGGTCATTTTGGACCAAATGCATTGAAATGTGAAAAAGTCCAACTTCAAGTGCCCATAACTTCTTCATTAAAAATCCAAATGATGAAACATTTAAGTCCAAATTGATTGTCTTGAAACGATATACAACTTTCATGTTGAAGATTTTATCATTTGGAGCTCGCATCATTGAGACAGAGGGGCTTGAACATTGGCCAAATTTGGAAATTTCACATATGCATGTTTTGCACCCTACACTTCAAGCTCAAATTTCATTAATTTCCAAGGCCCAATTGGAGTTTTGATCAATATAGAATTTGTTCCTTATGCAACAAGCTTTCTATGTTTCAATTGTGGAAATATCATTTTTGAAGAGGAGAACTTTTTAGTGCATTTTGGGAAACTTGATTCAATTGTCATGCATGAGCTGATTACATCTATGTTGCACGTCCACTTCATTCATTTGTGATCCCAGCTTGCCAAATCAAGGGGAATTGGGCCCTCCATGCGCCTGTACAGGCCCATGCATGGAGGCCCTTTCCATTCATGCAAATTTGAAATCAGACTTTCAGCATGGCTTTGGCTATAAATACATGGCATGTGAGCTCTCATTCCTCAACCTAATGGCGCCTAAACCTCTGCTGAATTGAATCCACACCCATACCAAAGGAACAAATCTCAATTATCTCTCAAATTTCAGATCTGAATTTTGATTTCCTCGATTGAAATTTTAGATCAAAAGTTCCTAGACCTCTTCACTTTGATCCATAGAAGCTTCTGTTTGCAAAAGGAATCAAAGATCGTGACTCATTTCTTCACAATTCAAAGGTTTTGCCCAACTGCATTTTGCTTCGAAACAACTCATATATTGTTCCATTTGCCTTGATTTTGTGTTGTCTGAAGTCCTCTGCATAGAGGCATCATTATTGTGTCCTTAATTTTTGAAATCAAGGAAGTTCAGTTGAACACCACCAAAGTTTCATCTTTGATTTCTCTCTCAATAGGGATCTAGAGTGGAATTGAGTGGCATAGGAGTGATGTATATCACTCCACCTTTCGAATGGTACCTGGATCGTGGCTTTTCATGCACATTTTTTCCTCTGCAAATTTGAACCCTCTCGGAGCTAGCCGGAGAAGACGGTGGCGCTGGCCATCGTCCGTTTGCCAGATTATGTCGTGGTCGTTGGATCATACTTCCAGATCTAATCAGATCCATTGGATGTTATGACTTATTTTAATTTATTATGTGATTCAGTTGACTTTGGACCATGGTACGTGCGCAGCTCATTGCCATTGGATCCTCCACGTCATTTAATGAAGTTCAATCCAACGCGTGTGGATTTTTGCTATTTCTGAATTTATCCATTTTATTTTTTAATTCCATTTCATTTTCTAAAATTCATATCTCTTTCATTATTGGTCCAAAAATTATGGGACCAATTGCATTATTTCTCTTTTAATTTCTAGTTTCTAAAAATGATTTTTAATATTTTTTATTTTATCATTTGCTATTTTTTAGTAATTTTCTCTTTTCTGGTTATTTTTAATTCATTTTAAATAGTTTTTGAGATCCAAAAAATACCAAAATATTTTCTCAACCTCTTTGAATAATGATAGATCTATGAAAAATATTCTCATCAATTTATTAATTAATTTGAGATTTATTTGAGATTTTAGTTCAATTAGGTTATTTTTATGCATTTTTAATTGATTAAAAATAGTTTCTGACTTTTAAAAATGCTGAAATTTTTTGTCAAACTTTGTTTGACCTTGTTGAACTTGGGATAATTCATTTGGACTTTTCAAAGTTGATTTGAAGTGAGTTTGAAGTTTGACCTTTCTTTAATATTTTAATTCAAGTTTTATTTTAAATATTAAAAATGCCAAAAATATTTTATTTATTTCTTGACTTCTAATCTTCATTTTGCTTCTGTTTTCTATTGTTTGAGTTTGATCTTCTCTATCTTTAGTCATAGCTTGTTGATTATCTCATTCCATTTCATTTAATGCACTTTAATTCTTCATTTTTATTCTTCATCTTCTTCTTCTTTTTCTTTTCTTTTGTTTTATCAATGAGTTAAAGGTTGATGGTTAGCATTGATTAGGGAGGTTTAATCTTCCTTGATTCAAATCTAATTCATCTTGATCAATGATCAAGTGAATGGCTTTGCATTAAGGATAGATTGCTTTCTAAATCATGCAAAGTACCTAAATCAATACAAGATCATTTCTCATCTTCTTTTTTGGCATGGCAAGTTGTTGGAGTTTGATTCACTAATCAAGACCTCTAACTTGTGTTGTTGCCTACATTATTATTGACCGGACTCAGATAGTTGTGACTTCTACATAAGTCCAATTACGATTGCTTAACATAACGCTAAATTTGCCTTATGGCACACTAACTACTAACATTAACCATTAACTATTAACATTTACTTTTTGCTCTTTACATTTATGCAATTTACTATTCTTGTCCATATTATTCATTTGCTTTTCCCCTTTGCTCACTTGAGCACATGTTTATGTTAATGCAATTTGCCTTTTGCTCACCTGAGCACATAATTGTGTATATATTATTGTGCTTGTGTTTTGTTTTAATTTTTATGGACCAAATGCAAAGAAATGGACAAATGGACTTAGCTTATAGGACATTCCCTATGCAAAATTGGAGTAAAAGGACTTTAATGATGAAGATGGATTAGAAGGACCAAACCTCTAAACTCACTCTTGTCCATTCTTGATTTACTTCATGGAACTTTTGATGTGTGTGCTTTTGTGCTAGGGGATCCTATGAGAGCTCAAATTGAAGAACCATTGCCATGTTCATCCAAAGTGAAAAATACAAGATACATTGAGGATCTCCTAAGGAGCTTGTTTGATTATGTTGATTGCTTGAGCTTACTATTATTTTGCTTGCATATTCCAAAGGATGGGAGCTACTTGGATCATCAATAAGATCTCAAGAGAGGAACTCCATTTGTGGTTTGTTTCTTATCCCTTATCTCTTGTATGATTAGGACTTTAGCCATTCTTCTTCTTCCCTCCACTCTAACCCAAGCCAAAACTTTTGTGCAAACATCTAACATTTGTTTTCAAACATTAGAAACCTAAGCCTTATGCTTTTGATTTTCAAAACTTTCTTTCATAACACTTATTTTGAATTGAACTTAAAATCAACTTTGACCATATTTTGTAAATACTTTTCATTAGTAAATACCACTCATTCAAATACCTTTTTTGTGGTTTCAATGGCCACTCTCTTAATCAAAACTCTTTTCATAACCTTTAGCTATTAGGTTTTAGTTATCCTTGAGGTAGATGTAATACTCACCTATATCCTTAGTGATGGACAATGAGTCTTCCATTCTTATTATAGGG
This sequence comes from Lathyrus oleraceus, assembly GCF_024323335.1. Taxonomy (NCBI): domain Eukaryota; kingdom Viridiplantae; phylum Streptophyta; class Magnoliopsida; order Fabales; family Fabaceae; genus Lathyrus; species Lathyrus oleraceus. Next base: position 108,278,543 of record NC_066585.1, read on the forward strand.
TTAACCCCTCACTAGCATGTTGAAGTTATCCTCACATGGTGGATTTGAGGTTTTAGGTTGAGTTTTCTCCCTTGGATAACAAAAGACCTTAAGGCGTTTTGACCAATCAATTCACCAACTCATTTTGAGATTTTTACCCCTACGAGGTTTTGATCCTAATCTTTTTTAAGATGGTACGAGGGCTATGGGTTTATCCATTCAAACACAAAATGTAAATTAACTTGTATATTCTCTTCTCATCTCTTCAATCATGTTTGCACAAACAAATTTTCACAAAATACCAACTATACAACAAATGTGAAAAGGGCTCCCTAGGAGTACCTAGGATGTTTTGGATGCTTAAAACCTTCCCATTGCATAACCAACCCCTTTACCCTGATCTCTGACATTTTTACTAGTTTTTGATTCGATAAAACTTTTAGGTTTTTGTGCGCTTTCTAACCATTCCTTTGGATAAATAGAAGTGCGGTGGCGACTCGACTTGTATGGTTTACCTTAGATTTAGTCAATATTTCTAATGGTAACGAATACCCCGCTACAGTACTGAATTGCTTTGTCGTATACTACACGTAGGGGACGCGTAGGGATTTCCATGAAAATAAATAATTGAAAATACTCGGTTGGGGAAAAAAGGAAATCTGCGTGTATCGGGATAACACCAATACATCAAGAAACACCCGCTGAGGAAATACGTAAACCAGAACAAAGCTGAAATATTCACGCAAAAAGGGGATTCGATTTCCTCAAAGAAATACGCAACAAAACTCAACCGGGGAACAAAAAACTTCAATATAGGAGTAAAAAGAGATATATTATCTACTGTCGGTTAATGGGTAAGAAAATAATATACTCGGACAGAGGGGTATCCATTACAAGTTAAGGTAAACATATCAAGGATGACTCACTCAGAAAAATGAGGCATATTCATTACCAGTTACTGTGTAAGAATAACCTACTGAGGAAAAGAAATCAAATAGGAATTACAACTACCTGTTACTGGGTAGAAGAGAAAAGAGAGAGTATCCATCACTAATTAAAGTGAACATATCAAGGATAAACTCAAAGAGAAGAATACCCGTCACCGGTTAAGATGAAAATATAAAGGATAGGTTGTCGGGGAAAGTAGGAATTATAACTGCCGGTTACTGGACATAAGAACAAAGAGAGAAAATCTGTCACTGGTTAAAGTGAACATATCAAGGATAGACTCAGAGGGGAGACTAGGATTTATATCTACCAGTTACTGGGTAGAAGACCGAAGAGAGATAAAATTTGTCACCGGTTAAAGTGAACATATCAAGGATAGACTCTTTTGGGGAAAGTAGGAATTATAACTACCTGTTACTAGGTATAATACCAAACAGGAAGAATATCCATCATCGGTGAAGATGAACATATCAAGGATAAACTTGCTGAGGAAACGACAAGAAATGAATCCGCTGGAGAAAGTCAAAGAGGTACATTACCTTTTACCGGTTACTGGGTAAATTAACACAGGTATAGTACTCAACACCAAGAAGAATATTACCATTTACTGGGTAATAAATTCTTAGGGACCAAAAGATCCATCTGGGTAAGAACTAGAAAGAAACGATCAAAGAAGATTCAACCCAATAAGGATATAACTCAAGAGGAATGGTTCCATCCAAATAATGAACTAGGGAGGAAACTGAAATAATAATCGTCCAGTGGGGAAAGGAGAAAAGATAAACTTTTTCGGCTTAAAGGGGATGACACTCTATAATTGAAAGAGGACAGACACACCAAATCTATGTGAGGAAATAATATCATCAGAGTAGGGGATCAGAATAAAGATCAATGCGATAAAAATGAACAATGAATTATCTGATGTTGTGTTTTATGCATGTATATGCATGAGTATGTATATGATTATGCTTACAAATGAGCCAAAAGAATACAAATACGAAGATCTGAATCATCATAACTAGATACTCAACTAATCTCAACAAGATGGGAACACCAACTAGAGAACCTGCTAGGGATGAAAATAAATCACCGAGGATATAAATCCTACTCAATTAACTCTGGCTGGGAAAAGGAATGGAAAACATGCATCTAACCCTAAATTTTGAGATTAAGAAGAAATTTGCTGAGGAGTCTAACAAGTCAACGCTAAGGGGGATTTTAAGTAAACACCATATCAAATGGGAGACAACCTTGTAGGGGACACCATTAATACTGCTCAGAACCAAGCACTATTGGGGATGGGAGAAGAGCTTCCATCAGAAGATGGAAGTTTGTTGGGGTCTCAAGTCACAACAATAGGTAAAAATATGAGTGAGGAGAACCAAATGATTTACTGGGAATTCCATCAAAAACATCTCTATGGGGTTTCACTAGGGATACAACAATCTTCCAGGATACATCAAAAGCCAACACGAGGATACAAAGATCAAGAAAAACTTCCTCAAAAAGGAAAACAATAGTCCTCAGACTCTTCTTGGAGATTAAGAAATAAACCAATTCCAAGGTACCTGAAAATCAACCGGATCTGTAGACTCATGCAGGGGAGAAACTGTCACGGCTATGCAACACATAAGTAAATGTGTTTAGGATTTGGAGACCAAATAAAGGCTCCAAGATAATCCAGGGTTCATTCACCGATACACAAACTTGGAAATGCAAGAACATGAACATCTCAATTGGGGAAAGATGAAGTGTACAGGGAACAAAATATCAGCTCTTCCGGGGATGAAAACCCACCAACCATGTTGGGGAAGAATAACAAACCGTTGTATAGGTAAAGTCACCAAACCACTGCTCGGGGAAGACCAACAATGCTTCACACATCAAGACTTACCGACCTTGATATTGTTGTTGATGTTCCTTTTTGAAATCGATTATTCTTAAAGTATATGCCTTATTATTTTAAGAAAAACATGATTATTGATCTATTTATTTCAAACTTATCATCATAAAAATTCAATTTTAAAACAAAAACAAATAAGAATATCAAATAATTGGATAAAAGCTCAACTTTATTTAATAGAATGGTAGTCCGCACATGGCAGAACTTCATGGATCTTTAAAAAGTTTGAAAATGGTAACTTACATGGAAAAGGGCTACTGAAATTCTGGTATCAAATATGAGATGTCGAAGGTAATGTCACGACACTAATATCTGAACAACAACTAAAATATAAACAGGATAAAAGACAAAGAAACAATAGAGCAAGTGACACAAGCAATTGTTAACCCAGTTCGGTGCAAACTCACCTACGTCTGGGGGCTACCAAGCCAGGAAGGAAATCCACTAAACTTAATTAGTTCAAAGACTCTCAGTAAGCAACTTCAAGTTACAGTCTTTTCACCTAATCTCTACCCGTGTGACTTCTATCTAAGAACTCTTAGATATGAGACCCTACTCACTTCCCCTCAATCACAGCAGTGATATAAAAACAAATATTACAAAGAAAGAAGACACTCTTCAAGAACACATACTTGATCTTGCTTAAAAGCTTCAACCAAGTAAACACACACTCATGCTTCAAAGCTTAGAGTGGACAAATTACAACTCAAAAGTCAGTCCAATTCAATCATCAATAGGATGAATGAATGACTCACAATACACAAGCTCACACAAGACTAACACCCTTATTCTCTCTCACTATTTCGTTCGTTTCTTGTGTGTCAAAACCAGGTTTTACATGGCCTTTAAGTAGAAGCTTTTGAATGGGCCTGGACATCATAAACCCTAAATCTATTTTCCTTGCGTATCTTCTTATTCACGACAGCTGATCATCCCTTATTAGAAAATAAATCAATTTGGTTTTAAATCAAATCACTCCTTTAATGGCACGTTCAATCTCCACATCAATCACACACAGATTTGCATGAAAAGCGCAATCTTAAGATACATAACATTCAGACTGAATGTTCTGTATGCATATGTCTTAACATCGGGTCTGAAATCTCAGCTAAATCCTGCACAACTATATTAAAACATCCTGCAGGAAACTGATATCACATGTCAAGACAACACTCGTGACAACTTGTGATAACTCTAGGTTTTACCAAAATTGATGCCAACACATAGAACCAACAAACTCCCCGTTTGGCAAATTTTGGCTAAAACATACACCAGATCATACGTTTCACAAGAAAATAATCACAGTATCAGTTCAACAGCAGAAGTAAACATACATACATTACTAGGAAAAATAGTAATTAGTAAACACATGTAAACACACATGCGCTTGTGCTCAGAACACAACACCTCCCCCTTCAGCTAGCACCAGTCTGCTTTACACAGACATAAAACTTCTGTAGCGGGGTTTTCGTTACCTTTAGGTTTATTGACTAAACCGAAAGTCAAATTACAATTCGAGTCGCCACCGCACTTTTATTTGTCCAAAGGAAAGGCTAAAAAGCGAACAAAAGCCAAGTAAGAAGTTTTATCAAATCAAAAAACTAATAAAAATGTCAAAGATCCGGGTAAGGGGGTTGGTTATGAAATGGGAAGGTTTTACGCACCCAAAACATCCTTAGTACTCTAAGGGAACCTCTTTTTGCAAACATGTGTTGTAGGTTGGTATTTGTGAAAATATGTGCAAAAGATTGGGGAGATGAGAAAAGAATAGATTATATTTACAATTTTGTTGTTTGAATGGATGAACCCATTGCCTACGTACCATCACAAAGGTAGGATCAAAACCTCGTAGTTCGAGGTAAAAAAATTCAAAAGTTGGTGAATTGATTTGATCAAAAGCCTTAAGGTCTTTTGTTATCAAAGGAGGAAAATTCAACCTAAACCAACAATCCACCATGTGAGGAAGGCTTCAACATACTAGTGAGGGGTTAACCCTATAATAAGCATGGAAGACTTATAATCCAATCACTAAGGATGAGGTGAGATTTACACCAACCACTATGATAACTCAAACCTATGACTAATGTTTATGAAAAGGTTTAACAAAGGTGGCCATTGAAACCACAAAAACAACTTGAAGTGAGTTATATTTACAAGTTGGGTTTATTTACAAAATGAAGTCAAAGTTGGATTAAGATTTATTCACAATGAGTATTGATGAAAAGATTTTTGAAAAGTCAAAGGCATAAGGCCTAGGTTTCTAATTTGAAAACAAATGTCAAAGTTAGAAAGGATTTTTGGCTTGGGTTAGAGTGAGGAGAAGAAGAGAAGGGTTAGTCCTAAAGCATACAAAGATAAGAGGGAAAAGATAAAACCCTTGGAGTTCCTTTTCTTGAAGTTATAGAGATGACTCAAGATGCTCCTTTCCTTTGGACTTAGCAAACACAATCAAGCAATCAAACAATTTGGATTCAAGCTCCTAGGATCTCCATTTAGCTTGTCTCTCTTAACTTGGCTATTCATGACAACGGTCCTCTTTGCTATCTCAAGATGGAATCCCTATCACACAAGAGCAAATATCAACAGGTTCATAACACAATAAGAGGAATGGACAAAGAATAGGTTTTGGAAAGGAAGTCCTTTGAAGTCAAATTTGAGATTTAGCATTTTAAAGGCATGAGGCCTAGTTGCTCTTCAACAAGTTTAGCATTCTAAAGGCATGAGGCCTAGTTGCTCTTCAACAAGTTTAGCATTCTAAAGGCATGAGGCCTAGTTGCTCTTGAACTCCATTAAGCATAAGTAAGTCCTAATTCTAAGTCCTTTCTCCTTTTTGCATTAGGTTCACACAAAACAAAAGCAAAACCAACACAAGATAACAATATATTTATATACAATAAGGAGCTCAAATGAGCAAAAGGAAAATGGCATAAACATAAGATATGTGCTCAAGTGATCAAAATGAAAAGCAATATGAATAAATGAGCAAGAAATAAAGTGCATTAAAGTAAAGGGTAAGAAATTAAATGCTCAAATTAAAGTTAGTAATTAGTATGGTTATGTTAGTTTGTCATAAGATAATGTAGCACTATGTTAAGCAATCGTAAGTGGACTAATATAGTAGTCACACCTATTTGAGGCCGGTCAATAAAACTATAGGCAAATAAATACAAGTTAGAGATCATGACTAGTAAGCCAAGCTCCAAAAACTTGCCATGCCAAAACAAAAGGGGAAAGGCCTTGTATGGACTTTAGGTCTTTTGCTTGACCAAGAAGCAACCTATGTTGGACACAAAACAACTCACTTGATCTTGGATCAAGTTGAGTTTGGTTTGGATCAAAGAAGGTTAAACCTCTCATTTGTCAAGACCAACCATAAGACATTAATTCATTGGCCAAATTAAAAAAAGAAAAGGATAAAGATGAAATGAATGGAAAAAGAAATAAAGTATCAAACTCCATTGATCAAATGTGAATCAAGTTATCATCAACTAATGCTAAACAGAAGAGAAATGAAGATTACAAGTCAACATGTCAACCATAATTTTTTGGTAATTTTGAATTAAAAAATAAATGCAAAAATAAAATAAACAAAATATGGTCAAACCTCAAATTCAATTCAAATCAACTTTAACAAGTCCAATTAAATTCTCATAGGTCTAGCATGGTCAAACAAACTTTGACAAATTTTCTCAATAATTTTGGAAATCAGAAACTATTTTAAAACAATTAAAAACAATGAAAAATAACACAATATGAATTAAAATCTCAAATAAATCTCAAATCAAATAAGAAATTGATGAGACTACTTTTCATTGACTTATCATCATCCATAGGTGTTAGGAAAATATTTTTGGATTTTTCAAATATCAAAAAGTATTTTAAAATGAATTAAAACTATTAAAAACCAAATAATTCACAAAAAAATAATAAATGAAGTCACAAAAATAATTAAAAATCAAAATATGAAACTAGAATTTTCAAGAATTTTTTTGGCATTGGTCTCATATTTTTGTGACTTCAAATAAAATATTTATGAATTTTTTAAAATAAAAGGAATTAACTAAAATTAAAAGAAAAAATGAAAAATAGAAAAACGCGCAACCATCAGATCCTTTCATTAATTGACGTGGCAATGATCGCATGGCTCTAAGGCGCGGATACACGACGCTCTCAAGTCAAGCGCGCATCACATTGTATTTAAATGACTCAACATAAAGAAAGGAAAAGATTAAAACGTTTATGCATGATCCAATGGCTGGGAGGCTACCACGTGGGGATGGTGGTGGAAACCACCATCTTCTCCGGCGATCCAACAAGATCCGGCCACCACGCGTAGGAAATCAAATGGCAATGAAAATAAAAAATGAAGGCATCAAAATGAAGCTGAGGTGATGTACATCACCCCTGTAACCATGGATCATCCTCACAGTTCCTATTTAGATAGAAACATGAGCTTAAAGATCATGGTGCATGAACTGAAATGGCACGATTTGCAAAATTAAGACCACCACTGGCCTGCCTCATGTATGAGGACTTCAGAAAAAAGCACAAACCAAAGAGATTCACATTATATTGCAAGATCTAGATCAAGAAGTTTGGTGTTCTACCTCTGAGTTGAAGCTTCAAACAACACGAATTCTCCAAGCTCTTGATCTACTTTTGCCCTGGAAGTGTGATGGTGATGCTAGGTTAAGGAATTGAGCTTTGAAGATCAACTAATGATGTTGAAATTCAAGCTTGAAAGAGAAATAGAAAACTGAAAATTCCTTTAGTGAGGGTTTGGATTTCAATTCAGTAGCACTTCAGATCTCCACTTGGTTCCCATTTGAATGAGAATGCACACTTATTTATAGCTGAAATGTGATGAGAAGCATGGTTCCCTCGTGTGCATGGGATTTGAATCCTCCTTGCATGGGCCTGTACAGGCGCATGTAAGACCCAATTATGTGTGCAAATCCTTGCTGATACCTCATGAAAGTGAATTGGACGTGTAATTTGATTGGCATTTGCTTGCTCATGAAGTTTTGATGTGAAATGCCAAAATGAACCTAAATAGAAAGCTCTTCGAAACTCCCACATGGAAAGTCCAAAAAATTAATGTGAGTAATGGTTGGAAAGCCCTTGAAATAAGGAACAAAAGTCATGTTGGTCAAAAATTCATTTTGAGTTTGGAACTTAATGAAAAATGGCTATGAAAGTTTGGGTACAAAACATGTCTAAGTTACCTTTGCAAATTTTCACCAAAAGCAAGCCTCTTCAAGCCCTTCTGTTTCAGTGATGCAAGCCTCAAAAGGAAAAACCTCAAACATCAAAGTTCTATATATTTTCAATATTATCAATTTAGACTTAAATTTTGCATAATTTGGATTTTTCATGAGAAAGTTATGGGCACTTGAAGTTGGGCATTTTTCAAATTCAATGACTTAGGTCCAAAGTGACCTATAATGTTTTGTATTATCACATGTATTTCTTTTAGGATTATGAAATTTTGTTCAACATAACATTTTAATTAGACATCTTAATATTTCCAATGCACTTGGTCTCACCTCAAAATAATAAAAATTAAATAAGTTAGGCCCTTGGGAAGTTGACCCAAAATTAGGGTTTCAGTCAAAATGACCTATAATGTTTTGAAATTAATGATGACCATTCAAGTTTCAAATGGATTTTTGATGAACATGAAAATTTTTCATATGGTTCTTAAGAACATTTTTTCTCTTGTGTACATCTTCATTTGACAAACACATTAAAAGTTGTATCTCAGTGATCTTCAGTTTAGTCAGATGACTTGATTGGTCAACTTCTCAAGGCCAAAATTCAAATCTTGATGAATGAATGATTGAGGATCCTCATATAGGCACATATATGCATAAAATAATTAATGAAAGAACTTCCCTTGATTGAATTTGATCATAGGTTGAGGTTGCTTCATGAGCAAGGCACAGTCAAAGCACAATTGAATTAGGGTTTCCTTGGGAAACAATCCTCATGCCCTTTGGGTTATCTTGATCAAATTGGCAAATTGATACACTTGGGAGACATATATGATGATTGGGAACTTTGTGGACCATTTTCATGCTTTTCCTCATCTTCATTTAGCCACTTCATTGAGCTTAGGAGCCTCCTAGGAGCATGGGAGCACATGATCACTTGAGCTTCAAAACAAAAAGAGTTAGTGACATATTTTTGTGCTTTTGGTTAGTAATAAAAATAAGAAAATCAATAATATACAATACAAGAATGCTTGGTGGTTTCAAACCACTCACACAAGTCCCAACCCTTGGGTTAAGGAGCCAACCATGCTATGATCCTTAAGGCAATGCACTGAGCAATGATATGATGCCATGAGGGATCTTAGGGTCAAAATTAGGGTCTTACAACTTCCCCATTTAACATCATCTCTAACATCATCTGTAACATACAGAACACTTCCCCATTTAACATCATCTCCAACATCATCCATTTAACATCACCTGTAACATCATCTATAACATATTTACTATAGCATCATATAGCTACTTTAGCTACTTCTCCCTCTTTTTAGCCAAAAGAGACCAAAGAGACAAAATAAATGTCTATTCAGTCAAAAAATCAGAATGTCAAAGGTTAAGTGTTACAGATCCAAGTACATACACAGCTTTAAACAAGCTGAGATACAATCCAACAAACCAAAAAATCCAGAAAATCTAGAAAAATACACATCAAAGCAACAGAACATAACTGCCAAAAAAAAACCAGAACATCCATCACCACAGCAAAGAAAAAAAATCATCACATGAATGTGGGCCAACTTCAAAAGAGCTAATCATAGGAGCTTGAGTTTGCATCTTCATCAGCATCAGAAACAGAATTACCACTTGTATCATCTTTAGTTGCAGACCTCTGACTAGAGGTTTGGGCTTCAGCTTCCTTCGCCTGTTTAGTATTCTCACCTTCAACTTGCTCCAAGCTTGCAATCATGGCATCCAATGATTCTTTCCTAGCTATTGCTACCCTTATTCCTACATCGAGCTCTTTACACACTTCCTTCAGCTCAACAATAAGTCCACCTTTTGAGGCTGGCTTTTTCACAGCAGATGTCATGACAATATCTTTGACATGACTACCTTCAAAAAGTTTATAGTGTACTTATAGAGCAGGTTTTCTTCTACTTGGTAGGTCATTGGTACTCAGAATCCCAGGGTGTTAACTTAGAATAATCCCACAAATCATTGAGGGAAAGGCTATAGGCAACTTTACTGCATTAGTAGAAGCATGCTTGACAATTTGTTCAAACATAAATCTACCATAATCAAATTTCATCTTGGTACCAACAACAAAGATAAATCTTCCCAGGGTATTTGAAATTATGCAAATGTGGTTGGTAGGCACCCAATTTGCAGATCCTATTTTATGCAATATGGCATACTTAACAGTCAGCTTCCCAGCAGGAAGATGCTTTTTACTAGGCCACTCCTTCACCTACCTTTCTGTAATTTCCCTACAAACCTCATTGTCTGTAGCTTCCAGTTCACATGCACCTTCTATGCCTCTTCCTAGAAACTTGTTAATGACAGTGGGAGAAAATGTGATACACTTCCCTCTCACAAAAACTTTACAAAATTCCTTGCTGTTTTTATGAGCAATATCTTCAGGAATGTTGACAATGAATTCCTTAACCAATCCCTCATAGCACTGAGATAACCCAGCCACAGTCTTCATTAACCCAACATTCTTAATTAGGTCCATGACCTCTTTGACCTCAACAACATCCTTGCCTAACTCTCTTTCTACAACCACCCTTCTTTGGATCACAAACTTCCATTTGGCAGCTCCATCTTCACGATGGAAAGAGATATTGTCCAAATGCACAACAACAACTTTCACAGGGGACTTCCTCACAGTTGTCCTCTTCACAGGGGAGATGTCAAGGACATCTTCCTTAACATCTTCGTCAGACTCAGAAACTTCTCCCACCTTCCTCTTCTTCACATCAACTTTGCTCCAAGATTTGGAAGGACCTACACCAGCAGTCTTCTTAGCTGTTTTAGCTGACATCATTTCAGCCACAGATCTACCTTTTCTAGTCTTCATCCGCTTAGCCACACTAGGCTTTAAGTGATGAAGTAATCTATCATCTTGATCATCAGACCTATCATCCTCTAGGTCAAACACATTGTTTGCAGAATCATGCTTCTCAGAATGTGAAACATTTGCAGTTGTAGAGGCCATAAATTTTTTACCAGACACAGTTTTCCCTAAAGAGCACAAACCTTCATCAGCCATATCCTTCTCAAATCTAGAGGAATCATCATCCTTCTCACTATGAGGTTCAACCTCAGGAGAGGGGTACATTCTAGACAGAGGAGTAGAGACTCCCTTTACAGAATGTCCTCCAGTGAGGATTTTAGTGACTAGGTTTCTTATGACACGATCAGTGTGGTGCATATCTTCCTTAGAACTAGTGGCATGAGTAGAGCTAGAAGGGATACTAGAGTTGTTACCTTGAGTGGGGCATGCAGAAGCAGACACATCCTTGGGATGGTTTGAGTCAGGGGCTTCGCCTGGAATAACAAATAGAGGAACCACATCCAAAATTTCATCATCGAGAAAGTCCATGGAAGGAGTTTTATCCTTGTGAGTATGCTTAGTAGTTTTTGAACCAGATGGAGTTTGATGTTGTGACATCTTGTCGTTTTTGTGGAAGGATTTCAGTTGCCCTAGCAGAGGAGTTTGAGGAAGAAGCAGGGAGTTGGAAATGTTTGATTAGGTAGTGAGGTTGCGTGTGAAAAGGTAATAGATGATATTTCCAATACTAGGTGATGATTTACCATAAATGGGGCGCTTTATTTTAAGTAAGCAGACAATAATTTGATTACCTTTTCCACTCCATCTTAATTGCTACAAATTTTCATAAATACAAATCCCTAATTTCCCTCTTAGAAATTCAAATTTATTTGCATCCAAGGCCTTTGTAAAAATATCAGCTAGCTGCATCTCAGTAGCAACATGCTCTAGGGCTACAATTTTATCCTCCACGAGTTCTCTAATAAAATGGTCACGGATATCAATATGTTTTGTCCTGCTATGCTGAATAGGATTCTTAGAAATGTTTATAGCACTCAGGTTGTCATAGTACAATGTCATGACATCTTGCATGACATTGTATTTAGTCAGCATCTGTTTCATCCACACCACTTGAGAGCAACTACTTCCAGCTGCTATGTATTCAGCTTCAGTAGTGGACAGAGACACACAATTTTGTTTCTTACTAAACCATGATATTAAGTTGTTCCCCAAGAAGAATCATCCTCCTGATGTGCTTTTCCTATCATCATCACTTCCAGCCCAATCAGCATCACAATATCCAGTCAGCACAGATCCAGATCCATGAGTGTATAGCATCCCATAGTCACTAGTGCCATTGATATATTTCGGGATCCTTTTCACTTGGTTTATGTGACTCACCTTTGGCTCAGCTTGATATCTAGCACATACACCTACAACAAAAGCAATGTCAGGTCTGCTTGCTATGAGATATAGCAGACTCCATGTCATGCTTTTGTAGAGACTTTGATCCACACTGACACCATTTTCATCTTTAGACACTTTCAGATGAGTAGGAGCAGGTGTCCTTTTGTGGCTTGAATTCTCCATGCCAAACTTCTTAACAATATTTTTGGAATATTTTCTTTGAGATAGAAAGATAAAATCTTCCATCTGCTTTACTTGTAGCCCAAGAAAATAGGTTAGTTCTCCAACAAGGCTCATTTCAAATTCAGAATGCATTTGTTTAACGAAATGTTGAACCATCTTATTTGACATCCCACCAAACACAATATCATCCACATATATCTGAGCCACCATGAGTTTTCCTCCTTCATTTTTGACAAATATGGTCTTATCAATGCCTCCCTTCCTGTATCCACTGTCAATGAGAAACACTGTAAGTCTATCATACCAAGCTCTAGGAGCTTGTTTCAACCCATAGAGGGCTTTCCTCAACTTATACACATGCTTTGGAAGATTTGGGTCTGTAAACCCTTTAGGTTGTTCAACATACACTTCCTCATTTAAGTAACCATTTAAGAAGGCACTTTTCACATCCATTTGGAACAGTTTAAACTTTAGAATACATGTCACTCCAAGCAGTAATCTAATGGACTCCAGGAGAGCTACAGGGGAAAATGTTTCATCAAAGTCAAGTCCTTCAACTTGAGTGTATCCTTGTGCTACCAATCTTGCTTTATTTTTAGTAACCACCCCTTGTTCATCAGATTTATTCTTGTAAACCCACTTTGTTCCAATAACATTTATTCCTTCAGGTCTTGGAACCAATTCCCATACTTCATTTCTCTTGAATTGGACAAACTCTTCCTGCATGGCATTGATCCAGAATTCATTAGTTAAGGCTTCTTTGACATTCTTGGGCTCAATCTTGGACACAAAACATGCATGTGAGATCAGTTCCCATGATCTAGTGGTGACCCCTTTATTTGGGTCTCCTATAATGAGATCTTTTGGATGATCCTTCTGAATTATGATAGAGGGTCCCTTATTAATTTTATCAGCTTCAGGTTCAGCTTGAGTGGATTCACTCTCATTACTTTTGTCCAGGAGATTAGCTGGGGCATCATTTAGAGATGTTTCAACATCGTCTGTGACATTAGTCTCTTGATCATCAACAACAACATTAATAGATTCCATCATTACTTCTGTTCTAGAATTAAAAACCCTAAATGCTCTGTTGTTTGTTGAGTAACCCAGAAATATTCCTTCATCACTCTTGGGGTCCATTTTCCTTCTTTGTTCACGATCAGTCAGGATATAACATTTACTACCAAACACATGGAAGTATTTGACAGTAGGTCTTCTTCCTTTCCAGAATTCATATAAATTAGTTGGGGTCCCTTTCTTCAAGGTTAATCTGTTGTGAGTAAAGCAGGCCGTGTTCATAGCTTCAGCCCAGAAGTGGTAAGGCAACTTCTTAGCATGAATCATAGCTCTGGAAGATTCTTGGAGAGTTCTATTTTTCCTTTCTACTACACCATTTTGCTGAGGGGTAATGGGAGATGAGAACTCATGACTGATTCCTTCAGATGAACAGAATCCAGCAAATTTACTATTCTCAAATTCTTTCTCATGATCACTTCTGATTCTGATAACCTGACTTTCTTTTTCTCTTTGAAGTCTTAGGCAAAGATCTTTGAACACCTCAAATACATCAAATTTTTTCCCTTATAAAATTTACCTAGGTATATCTGGAGAAGTCGTTCACCACCACATAAGCATACCTTTTCCCACCAAGACTTTCCACCTGCATAGGTCCCATCAAGTCCATGTGGAGAAGTTCCAGCACTCTAGATGTGGTGTCATGTTTGATCTTCTGATGTGACATCTTTGTCTGCTTTCCAATCTGACACTCACCATAAACTCTTCCTTCATCAATCTTTAATTTTGGGATTCCTCCGACAGCTTCAACAGATATAATCCTCTTCATTCCTTTAAGATGCAGATGTCCCAGTTTTTGATGCCATAATTTTACTTCTTCTTCTTTAGCTAGAGTACACGTTGATGAATAACCAGTTTCTTGAGAATTCCACATATAGAAGTTGTCCTTAGACCTGACTCCTTTCATTATCACCTCATTTTTTTCATTTGTAATCAAACATTCAGTTTTTGTGAAGTTCACATTTAGACCTTGGTCACACAGTCGACTGATACTGATCAGGTTTGCAGTCAATCCTTTAACAAGTAGCACATTATCAAGGTTAGGGACTCCAAGGCAGTTTATCTTTCCAATCCCCTTGATTTCACCCTTTGCTCAATCACCAAAAGTCACATAGCTGGTGGCACGAGGTTGAAGGTCAATTAGCAGGTTTTTGCTTCCAGTCATGTGTCTGGAACATCCACTGTCAAAATACCAGTCTTCTTTGGCTGAAACTCTAAAGGAAGTATGAGCTATCAAGTTAGTAGCACCAGCCCTAGGAACCCACTGTTTTCTGTTAACCGGGATGTGGTGTTTGGGTATAGGTTGATGATGAGTAGGACTAGGATAGCCATACAACTTAAAGCAGAATGGTTTTATGTGGCCAAATTTTCCACAATAATGATATCTCCATCTTTGATGTTTTCCTTTATGTTGTCTTTCCTTGTGATGTTGAGACACCTGATGTGACATCTTTTGTTTGCTACCAGTGTGACTACACTCAGGAGTGGATTCATTGAACCCAAGGCCAGACTTGTCTCCTGCCATCTTTCCAGTCTGGATGATTTTGTCTAAGGTGTCAGATCCACTATTTAGCATTCTGACATACTTTGTCATCTCATCCAGTTTGAAGTTCAAGAATACGACTTTGATCTTCAACTTAGAAATGGTTTCTAAGTGTTCTGTCTTCTCATCCTCTAGTTGGGTTATCAACTTCTTCTGATTCTCCACTTGTTGACACACTTCTTCACTTCTGTAACACAACTTTCTGTAGGTAGTAGCTAATTCATCAAAGGTTACTTTGTCATCACAAGAGTCTTCATCAGAACCCCATCTTCCAGTCAAGGCAGTCACAAGATTGGCAGACTCTCCTTCTGTTTCACTCTCATCAGACTAAGTAGCAGCAAGACTCTTCTTCTATTTCTTGAGGTAGGTCCCACATTCAGCTCTAATGTGTCCATACCCTTCACATTCATGGCACTGAACTCCTTTGCCTTGTTTGGATTTTTCCTCAGGTTTTGTTCTTCTTCCAGCATCATTGGACCTACTAATGTCAAATGAGTTGTTCTTGACATTAGACTTTGACCTTACATCCATCCTTTTCAGGAGTTTGTTGAACTGTCTCCCCCGTAATGCTACATCATTTTCCAGATCTTCATCAGTATCCTGACTACTGTCTTCCTCTTTCTCATTAGTGTTAGACATGAAGGCTATGCTTTTGGCTTTCTTTTCAGATCCATCACTCATCTCCAACTCGAATGTTTGGAGGGATCCAATTAGCTCATCCACTCTCATATTGCAGATGTCTTGAGATTCTTCTATGGCTGTCACTTTCATGGCAAATCTCTTGGGAAGTGACCTGAGAATTTTTGTCATAAGTTTTTCATCTGACATCTTCTTACCCAGGGCTTCTGAGGCATTAGCAATTTCAAGGATATTCATATGTAAGTCATGAATACTTTCCTTTTCTTTCATCCTCAAATTATCAAACTTGGTGGTAAGCAGCTGCAATCTAGACATCTTCACTCTAAAGGTACCTTCATGAGTGGTTTTGAGATTATTCCAAGCATCTTTAGCCACCTCATAGTTGTTCACCAGTATGAAGATGTTCTTATCAACCCCATTGAAGATAGCATCCAATGCTTTAGAGTTTCCAAGAGCTAGTTCATCCTCCTCCTTGGTCCATTCTTCCTCAGCATTCTTATCAGTTGTAACTTCTCCTTCCTTAGTAATGACGGGATGTTCTCAGCCTTTTAGAACATCCTTCCAAGCCTTATTATCCAAAGATTTCAAGAAGGCTACCATTCGAGGTTTCTAGTAGTCATAGTTAGATCCATCTAGAATTGGTGGTCTGTGAACAGATCCTCCGTCTCTATCCATAGTACTAGAAAGTAACGTCCCAAGATCTCACCCAGAACCAGAGCAGGATGCCTGCTCTAATACCAATTGAAACTCTGGTATCGGATATGAGATGTTGAAGGTAATGTCACAACACTAATATCTGAACAACAACTAAAATATAAATAGGATAAAAGATAAAGAAACAATAGAGCAAGTGACACAAGCAATTGTTAACCCAGTTCAGTGCAAACTCACCTACGTCTGGAGGCTACCAAGCCAGGAAGGAAATCCACTAAACATAATTAGTTCAAAGACTCTCAGTAAACAACTTCAAGTTACAGTATTTTCACCTAATCTCTACCCGTGTGACTTCTATCTAAGAACTCTTAGATATGAGACCCTACTCACTCCCCCTCAATCACAGCAGTGATATAAAAACAAATATTACAAAGAAAGAAGACACTCTTCAAGAACACATACTTGATCTCGCTTAAATGCTTCAACCAAGTAAACACACACTCATGCTTCAAAGCTTAGAGTGGACAAATTATAACTCAAAAGTCAGTCCAATTCAATCATCAATAGGATGAATGAATGGCTCACAATACACAAGCTCACACAAGACTAACACCCTTATTCTCTCTCACTATTTTGTTCGTTTCTTGTGTGTCAAAACCAGGTTTTACATGGCCTTTAAATAGAAGCTTTTGAATGGGCCTGGACATCATAAACCCTAAATCTATTTTTCTTGCGTATCTTCTTATTCACGACAGCTGATCATCCCCTATTGGAAAATAAATCAATCTGGTTTTAAATCAAATCACTCCTTTAATGACGCATTCATTTTCTGCATCAATCACACACAGATTTGCATGAAAAGCGCAATCTTAAGATACATAACATTCAGACTGAATGTTCTGTATACATATGTCTTAACATCGGGTCTGACATCTCAGCTAAATCCTGCACAACTATATTAAAACATCCTGCAGGAAACTGATATCACATGTCAAGACAACACTCGTGACAACTTGCGATAACTCTAGGTTTTACCAAAATTGATGCCAACACATAGAACCAACAGCTACATTGAACACAATGACCACTACTCTCCCTACCAACTTCAAAATCTATTGTGCTTGTCTTTGGTTAAGAAGGATTAATTAGAACAAAATGATTGCTCAAAACTGCTTCAACGATCAGGACCAGCCGGATGCAGTTACTTGCCATAATCCCTTATTTTTGTCTAGATTTCCCCAAGGTGGGGTACTTAATCTACCGTAATGAATTTTCTATTTTATGTCTCTAACGTTTGCCTATATCGCCCTTTCGGGTTTTCAATCCACCGAGACACTCATTTTTTCTTGACTATGTCTCTAACGTTTGTCTCTAAGTTTTCCTAAGCCTCCCTTTCAGGTTTTTAACTTACAGATTTGTTCTTTTCTTTTTTAGGCGAAGTATTTCTTGACTGCATCGACATTCACAGGACGCGTGAACTCTTCACCATCCATAGTTGTAAGAACCAAAGCACCGCCTAAAAAGGCTCTCTTAACAACATATGGGGCTTCATAATTAGGATTTCACTTGCCCCTAGCATCAGGTTTGAAAGATAGAATCTTCTTGAGCACGAGGTCACCTTCTCTGAACACACGAGGCTTGACCTAATTATTGAAAGTTTTCTTCATTCTCTGCTAATATAACTGACCATGGCACATGGCAGTCAGTCTTTTCTCTTCAATCAAAGTCAACTGATCATATCTGGTCTGACACCATTCAACTTCAATCAACTTGGCTTCCACCAATACCCGCAATGATGGGATCTCAACCTCTACTAGGAGCACAACTTCCATGCCATAAACAAGTGAGAAAGGGGTTGTCCTTGTTGAAGTGCAGATGGATGTACGGTACCCATGCAAAGAAAATGGGAGGATTTCATGCCAATCTTTGTATGTTACAACCATCTTCTGGATAATCTTCTTGATATTTTTGTTTGCAGCTTCAACAACCCTATTCATCTTAGGTCTGTATGGAGAAGAATTATGATGTGCAATTTTGAAGTCTTTGTAGAGAGCTTCCACCATATTATTATTAAAGTTCGATCCATTATTATTAATGATCTTACTTGGATCAGCATAACGACATATAATTTGATTCTTGATAACCCTTACAACAACTGGCTTGGTCACATTTGCATACGATGCCGCTTTAACCTGTCGCGGTGGGATTTTTGAATGCAAGATATTAGGTTATCTTTATTTAATCGAACCAATAAAGCAGGAGTCTCCATCGAACTTTATTGTATCGAAATACATGGAAAGGGAAAGTATCGATAAAACCCTAAGAAAGAGATCTAGGTAAGCAAGTCGGTTATGCAAAGGGAAGGTGTTAGGCACCCTTCGCATCCTTGGTAGTCCAAGGGAACCATTGATCATATATGTTGTTTGCCTTATATTGGGTATTAGAAATGGCGAGGGAGTTTTAAAATAAGAAAAGTAAAGGAAGATGTTGTATTTTTTATTATGCTTGCAAAGATTTGTGTGAACATCTCATGCCTACGTACCCCCTAAGTGCAATGAAGGATCAAAGCTTCGTAGTTCACCGAAAAGGTTATTTTGTGCATTGGTTGGTTTTATTTGAGCAATTGATAATATGCCTTCTCACTTAATATGATGTCCATTATACATCATTTTTTTTCTTTCTCTTTTATGGTCCACCCTTGTGGCCGGTTAATTGCGAGACTTAAAAGACACTCGGCTTACAACATTGGTTGGGTGCTTGGTATATGGACCAAGTATGTGCGGGGGTTAAAAGTAAAGGTGAAGTTTGTGTATTTTAATATTTGATTAGGTTAAAGCCTTTATTAGGTGTTTTGCAAAGTGTTTTGACATGCGAAGAGGGTGGTTTTCTAAGTTATGGACAAAGGATGGTGAAAAGTTTTTCATGCAAGAAATTAACTTTAGTTTGAATGGTTGATTTTAGGTTGATTTTATTTTAAGGCATTAAAGCATACAACCTCTAACCTACCCCTCATGCAAAGTCTCATACCCCTCTCTAAATATAGTATCCATAGTATCCTTATTACATCACTTTGAAAAGCAAGAAAATTAAACTAATCCTAAGATGATATTTCCCTTTCACACATGGAATCTCAAAAATAAAAGGAAATGTGAAAGCATCTAATCAAATGAATAGATAAGACATCTCTTGATCTCTTGTTGGCCTCACTTGATTTGGATTGTCTCTTCCTCTTGGTAATTTTATTTTTCACCATGTTTGAATGGAGCACTCTTGAATGTAACAAGAAGAGAAACAATGCTAATGCAATAACTTAATAAATTTTAAACTATAACTAGAATCAAAATTGTTAGTAAACTTAAAAAGATAAAATGAAGGAGTGTGGGTCCAGAATGACATATATTGTCTTGGATATTCTTCTCACGCAAGGAAGAGCATATTTGAACATGGTTATCAAGGCATGTCACAAATGGGATGCAAGCTAAACATGCTTTCTAAAAAAAATGAAATGAAAATGCAAAAACACTTAACATATGAAATGAGACATAGTGAGATCAGAATCAAATGCAATTGAGACACATCATCAATCATGCAAGTTGACAAAATGGGAATCAAAATAAGGCATGCTAGCAAGGTATAAACCCTAATCTACAAGATGCTTAAAAATTGAACAAAAAGTGCAAGCAGTAAACATGACATAAAAAACAATTGGGAAGATGAAATGAGACAAAATTATATGATAAACCAATAATGTTCATGGATTGTATTCAAGATGAGTATCAAATAAGTTACGGTCCTAATCATACAATGTGTCACTTAAACATGCCAAAACTAGGTCAAATCAAACATAAAATCAAATGAAAATGAAAAGGACCAAAAAATTCAAACTGGATAGAAGCAAACATATTCCAAAATGTCATGCAAACATCAATATAATCATAAATCAAGCATCAAGATTAGAGGTGCATTCTAAAGTAAAAAACAAACATAAACACCAACATCAAAGCACAAATAAGAACTAATTGAAAAAGGGATCAAATGAGGCAACTTCCAACATAGAAAATTGTACAAATCTCATATTGAAACCAAAGATACAATCATTTCACAGTGACCACGCACCAAGAACAAGTTATAACTTGAATCAAGCAAAAAGGGCAAAAGGAAAACCCTAATTTGAACCTTAATAAATAAGCTTCAAAAGAAAATGTGCTCAACATGAAAAATTCCATTAATCACCCATGGAAACCAAAAATATACTCATCTACCATTTATGACCCAATTTGAAACACTTAGGGTTTTCAAACCTTGGAAATAAACGGATAATAAACCCTAAAATAAAACTAAATGAAAAATGCTTCAAAATAGAAAGCTCAAAGAATCAAAAGTGCCACCTATTACATAAGGATCACTCCCATTTTCTTTTGGAATTTTTATCATGTAATCTGAAATTACTAAGATTTAAATACATTAAAAATATTACATAAAAACAGAAAAATGATTTTTAATTTTCTATTAGTCAAAAAAATAAATAAAAATCATATTATGGAAGAGAAAATTATTCCAAACAACTTTCATGTTGGACACTTTTTTTCAAATTCCAAAGGGTTTGAGAAAAATTAAATAATCAAAATAAATAAGATAAATTTCAAAATTAATAAAAATATGATCTAGTGGAAATTAGGGGAACCAAGTATATGGTAGGGCAGTGCGCAGATCAGTCCATTCCCTTCATTAATGAGGTGGCACAATGTAAGCCATCTGATCTAATGGAGACACATCATAGCGTGTGTTTCCTAATGCATGGGAACCAAAACAAATTCAAATATTTGGAGGGACCACACGTCACACTCCCATTGGTCCAATTTGAATTTTTGGAGGGAGGGGCGTAGTCGCCTGAGAAGACGACCAGACCACCATGGGCGGTGGTCGATTTCTGGAAAAATACAAAAAGCTTCAAAATGAAAAACTCAAAAGAGTAAAGTTGCTCAGAATCTCATGCGAGTAAGATGGTATGATCCAGAATTATTTAAAAACAAACAGTAATGAAAATCGAAGCTAGTACCAAAATGAAACCCTAGCCTACAAATTGAAATTAAATGCTACTCAGTTCATGAAAATGCAATTAAATGGCATAGTGATCATCTGTAACAAATTTCGAACAACATGGTATCAAGAAAATCACAATTTGGTTCAGGTTAGACACCTCTTGAAGATCACTCAAATGGCTGACTTTAGAGCACTAGTTCTCCCTTTATAAGTCACTATTCTGCTTGCTTCAAGTTGCTACACCTTTACTAAACTTCAGGGAACCTTGCTGAGCTAAATGGAAAGCTTGAATGTGCTTGAGTTTTGAGAATCGGTTCAAATTTCAGAGGTTCCAATGGAAAATATGCAGAGGCTCAATGGCTATCCAAGCTTGAAAATAACAGTGCCGTAGCCTCTATTTATAGAGGGGGTGTATTGGTCATTTGATGAATCATTTGGATTAGGCTAGAGGGAAAAGTGGAATTTTGGTTATTCTTGCAAACCAAGTTTTGATGAGGTGGCTTTTGTACCTTGCAAAAGGCATGTGCAGGCACAATAGACTCTCCACCATTCTATTTTGCAACCAAAATCGTGGCCACCTGTCAATGCTCTTGCTTCTTTGTGTTACTTGCTTCAAAAATGTGAAAAAAGAAAAAATGAGGAATGTGGAGCTTTGGCATGGTACAAATCATGTATGGGTACAAACAGTAAGTGTAAATGGGCTTTGTAACATCTGTTTGAAGTCCAATTGGAGCAAGGCAAATTGGTTTGGGAGAAAGAAACTTTTGGTCCAAAACTCACCATGGCTCGGGTTGGAAGGCAAGTCATGGTTTGACCCTCAACCATGGCATATCTTGATGCACACATATCACATAATTGGTATATGGTGGAATGGTACCAAAAATTGAACTCCAAAGTGTGTAATTAGGAAAATGGCTATGTGACATAAATGGATAATTTGAAAGGCAAGATACAATATGGTCAATTGAGTTTTGGCTTGAATAAACCTCAAACAATGATGCATACAATCCATATGAACCATTTGTGATGTGTTTGAGTTGGAAAAACACCCCAAAAGCTCTTACATAAAAACCTCACTTTTCCACTTCTTGGACAATTTTGGCAACTTTGAGGCTTGCAATACAAGTCTTTGATATATGAATTTTTTTCCTTTTGGATAATAAATGAAAGTTGTAGATAATGAAAAATAAGATCATATAAAAAAGAACCAGCTCATTTGGGTCAAAACTGAGAAAGTTATGGGGTAGTGAAGTTGGAAAAATGACCTATAATGTATAGACCTCATTCACCCCTTTTCACTTAAAATTGGCCTTCGATGTGTGAAGATAAAATGTTCATAATGGTTGTGATATTAACGTTTCAAAAAGAACCACCTCAATTGGCCAAACATTGAGAGAGTTATGATGTTTTGAAGTTTGGACCAAAACCAATAGAAACCAAAGATGAAATGTAATCACTTCCCAAAATAAATGAGCTTCCATTCAAAATTGTACTTTGTCATCAAAAGGAAAATTGTTAGGAATGACCTAAATATTTATGTGGTGAAAATAACCACCTCATTTGGATGAAAATTGACCAAGTTATGGTTAATTGAAGTTGGGCAAAAATCAGGGTGCTGCATAGGGAAACCTCTAAACCCAAAAGCCAAACCAAACATAATATCCTTTTTAACAATGAATAAAATTTGTAGAGGGCCTCAATTGGAACATATAGAAAAATAATGGGCTCTAAATGATAAATATTGCCTAAGTTATGACCTTGGGAAGTTCAACTTGAAAACTAGGTCAAAACCCTAGACACCTTGAGATGTTTTGCCTTCAAAAATGGTTTTCCATCCACAATTTGTTCTTGATATATGAATATAAGTGGTAGATTATGGATATTAGAGTTCAACACAAAAAGTACCACATTCATATCTTCCTTGATGGAAAAGTTAGGACCTTTGGAAGTCAACCAAACCAGTCTTAAGGCTAGTGAAGCAATTCCTTGTGATGACTTGCACAAGTAAAGGCCAAATGATGTTGAAATCCATGCACAAAATGATATACAATATAAAATGATTATATTTGAATGATTAAAACCACAATTTTATTTCTTTTGATATTCAAATCGCCTAAAGCTTGCCCCATTTAACTGCAAAAGACACAAACATACCACAAGAGCAAAGATATACCTAAGTGCATGAGGTTAGTGATGAATGAATGTAGATGCCAAGTACATAAGTACAAGAGACCAAGAAAGTTAAGTGTGGCACAAGTGATATTATAAGGCAAAACAATGGGTGAGATCCCCAAGAACAATATCACTCAGATCTATGCTTGTGGACACATTAGGGTATTGATGCATTAAGAGTATGAATGCAATGCCTAATTAAGATGCTATAAAGCTTAGGGGAAAAATTGTCGGTACTCAATTGCTTTGTCTAATACTATATGGGACACAATGTTTCTGGACTTAAATGGTGAGCTAAGAACAGAGAACGATAAAATTGTCGATACTCGATTGCTTTGTCGAATACTAGACGGAACACACTGTTTCTGGACTTAGATGGTGAGTGTAGTGGTAAATTCATGACCATCAAGCTATGGATAAGCTTAACATCAATAAAATTAGAGTCACTGTAAGACCCCAATTTTTACCCTAAGACCCCTCATGCTATCTCATCATATGCATTGACATTGGGATCATACCCTGGCATCCTCCTCACCCCTCATTCATTGGGTTTGTATTGGGAGAGATCACCAAGCACCGTGTGTTTATAGAATACTTTGTATTTTATCATTTACTAACAAAAATACCAAAAATATGTCTTTTCATTTGTCTAACTCTTTTGTAGGTAGGGCATGATCACCATTGATCTATCAAGTTCATATCTAGGGTTTAAGACCCTCATTGCTAAGAGCACAACCAAGGAATGATCCAAAATGGTTCTAGGCATAATATATGAGTCCCCATGATCTGTACATGTTATTTTGATCAAGCATTCTTCAAGAGTTTGGAGTTGGTTTGCCTTGGAAACCCTAGTTCATTTGGGTATCTTGAGTAACTTCTTCAACAAGCTTCTTTACTAATTGATCAAATACTTCAAGGGACACTTCAAATTTCATCATCTTCTGCATATATGATCTCCCATGAGTCCAAAAAGTCAATAAAATTGCAATTTAGCAAGGTGGTTGATGGTGGTTGACCAGAGGAATTCATCTGATCAAAACTGGGTCCCCCTAGACCCTATCTCCTACAATTTTCATCATATGAAAATTATTCCAAGAGAAAAGTTACTCTAAATTACATTCAAAACAACTTTCATGTTTAGGTCTAGAGTTAGTTTTTCTTGGAAAGTCATTTTTTATGTTGAAACATTATAGGTCATTTTGTCTAAACCCTAATTTGAAAGTCAACTTACCAAGGCCATAACTTTCTCAATCCAATTCACATGTGTCTACTTTAACTTTTATGTTTGGAGGAAGATCTGAATCAACTTTTATGAGCATGTGATATGAGGATACATTATAGGTCATTTTGGACCAATACCATTGAACAAGTGATTTTCCTCAACTTCAAAAATGCATAACTCATTCATCCCAAATCCAAATGATGTCAAATTTGTGACCATTTTTAAGGTTTTTTAAAGAGATACAACTTTGATGAAGACACTTTTCTCATTTGGAGCTCACATAAGAAGTTAGCCAAGGTGGAATAATTGAACATATGGCTTGACACTTAGAAAATATTTTGACATGTTGAAATTTCCAAACTTCCACCTCAAAATTCACCATGGTATAAGTTCCAAATGGAAAAGAGTTCAACATAAGAGTTGTTCCTCTTGATCTAACCTTTCCAAAGAGTCCAAATTCATTCCTTTTGGACAAAGTTTGAGAGGTCTGCGCATGGCTTGAACAGGGTTGTATCAATTGGCAAGAATCATGTTTCAAACATCAATACATCTTTTCCTTTCATCACAGTTCTTATTCAGACTTCATTTCACTTGTATTTGGACCTAATTGAGTAGCTTCATGGGCCTGTACATGCCCATGCAAGAGTGGACTTCACATTTCCAATTTTGGAAGCATTTTCAAGTGTGCAAATATCACTTACATTTTGCTATAAATAGAGGTCCCTTGCATCATATTTGAAGGACCTTGCGTGCCAGATTTGCCTTCAACCATTGAAACCCTCACAATTCAAAGGAAAACTTGATAAATTTCACTTGAAATTTGAGTTTGAATCTCACTGTTTGGAGATTCAAGAACTCCAGGATCCAAAGCCTTGTACCATTCCTAATCTACTTCTGCAAGCTCCATAAGCAAGATCAAGCACGAATTGAAGCAAGAGAGATTCAGTTCTGCACAACATTGAAGGTATTTTTCCAGATTTTTCTTCTCTTCGATTCTCTCTTAATTCTCATCAATTCTCTTGGATCTTTGGTTGTCTGAAGTCCTACCAATGTAGGCAAGAAGATTGAGTTGCTTTGAGGCCAAACCGAAGCAACTCTGTTCATACACCTCAAAATTCAACTCCACGTATCTCTCAATATACTCGGAGTTAGTTTAAATTGAGGTCAGATTCGTGATCTATGCCATTTTTTCTTTAAGATCATGTCCTCCTTTTTCATTTATGTGATGGTGATGAGAGAACCAGGCACGCCAGGGTCATCGGAGAAGATGACCGACACTTGGCTCTGGCGATGCGCTGGATGTGTTCTGACCATTGGATCAATTCAAAATGTTTTAATCATGAACGTTGCTTGTGATGACCAGTTGTGTAGCGCGCTGACTAGCGTGTACCATGGAACGCGCGTTCTCCACCACTTGATCTGCCACCTCAATTAATGAGGGAGATCTAGTGGTCCACGTTTTTCTAATTTAATTGATTTTCATTTTATTCCTTATATTTTCATTAATTCATATTAAATTTAATATTGATCCAAAAAAATGAGAGTTTCACCAAAAAATTTAAAACAAAATCCTCTTTCATTTTCTGAATTAAAATTATTTTTTGGATCATTATTAATATATTTCATGATTTAATTGATTTTGTGAATATTCTTAATTGTTTAAAAATACTTTTAAGTTTCCAAAAATTGTGAATTTTTTTCTCCAAGGTCCTTTGACCTTGTTTGACCTATGATAAATCTCATGGCCATTTCTTTGGTGTTTTGATGAGGTTTTAGGAAATTGACCAACCATATTTAATTTAATGCATTATTTTTAATATTTTTAATGGATTAAATGCCAAATTAATTGTGTGAAACCATTTTATTTGACTTTGTGAGTTTGACTTATGTTGTTGGGCCTTGGTCAAGGTTGATTTGACTTTGCTAGGTTAAGATAATTGGATTTAGGGGATTGATGGAATGTACATTCCATCTTTCAAAATGAATGAATGATCTTAATTTGGTAAAAGTCCTCCTTTGTCCAATTCGTGTTTGATCCATTCCCCCCCCCCCCCCCCCCCCCCTCTTCATCTCATTCCCCTTATTTATACATTCATGTCATGGACTTATAATATCTCTATATCCTAAACCTAGTTGATTGCAAAATCAACATAAGTATGGATGAGATTAAGTCCCCCACTTTTGCATATTATTTTTGTGTGTGGTATGTTTCATGAGCATAGTCCCTTATACTATGTCTCTAACATGCATTAACACCAAAATTCTATTGCCCGGCCTCAAATAGTTGTGACTTCTACAAAAGTCCAATTACGATTACTTAACATAGCGCTAAATTTTGACACAAAAGGCATAGCATTCTAGTTAGTGAGATTGTAAGTCTCCCCTCTTTCATGGTATTGTGTGGAAACTTGGCCTTTTTTACTTCCTTTGGAAGATGTCTTAGCTCAAAAGGATTCATGCTTGTGATAAGTGGGTTGAGTGTTCTCCAAAGAATGACTTAAACAAACAAAAGCAAAAACAATACTAAACTCTAACACATTAACAACCAACATTTTAATTTCAAGTCATTTACTTTTAATGCACTTTAATTTTTAAGCTTTATTCATTTGCCATTATTCATACTATTCAAGTTGTTTATGTTAATGTCATTTTCACTTTGTCCACTTGGACCATATTTTTGTGATATATTGTGTTTGCATATACTTGTTTGTTTGTGTGGTCTTTTGACCTTAATGTATATAATAATAACAACAAAAACCCTAAAAGATATTTGGTGTGGACTGTTGGTTTGATATGACACAATTGGACTTAGAATTTAGGCAACACTCCCTATGCAAAGGACTTGGTCAATGCCAACTTTCATGAAACCAAGTGCTTTTGATTTGAGACTTCATCTGATACATCATTGAAGACCCATTTGAGTTCATCTGCAACATGATCATTGTGAAGCTGTTATTTTGAACCTGTGACTTATGCCATCCTTTGAAGTCATCTGCTACATGGGCAAAACTTGAAGAAGATCATGGAGTTGCTAAACTTGGATGTGGATATCTTTATTTGATGCCTTGCTCTTCACCTTGCTATTTGTGTATTGATATTTCTTGATTCTAAAGTCCAAGGGAAATTTGGGTTTCTATATGACATTCTTGTCTATTGGATTGCAGCCCATTGGTCAGATCTTTTCAACTCTCAACTTTTAAATTTTTGCTTAGGATTAGTCTCTTCATCTCCTCCCCACTTCTTTAATTTCAAAATACGTCCCTCCTTTTAAAAGTCTTCTTTTCTTGTGTTTGTTGATTTTTAAACTTTGACCATTTTGCAAGCTAGAAACTTTGGCCTTATGCCATTGCATTTTTAAACTCATTTTCTTAATCAAAATTTATAAATGAACTTAACTATACTTGACTTAAAATTTCAAAATCCAAAAAGAGATAACACCCATTCAAACCATTTTTAGGACTTTTGTGCCTTTCAAACTTAAAATTTTGTTGAAAGCAATGCACTCACTTTAAAATTGATACCACGAACTACGAGGTTTTGATCCATCATTTTTATGTTGGTACGTAGGCACAAGTCCGAAGGTCTTGTCAAACACAAAAATATAATTAATGAATTCCTTTCTCATCTCCCCATTCTATTTGTTTGCAAACATCCTTTGTAAAAAAACACATATGGACACAAAAAAGGGCTCCCTAGGAGTACCTAGGACACTTTGGGTGCTAACACCTTCCCTTTGTGTAACCAGCCCCCTTACCTGTAATCTCTGGCATTTTATTAGTTTTGATTTGAAAACTTCTTATCTTTTGGGTTTCGTTCGTACTTTTCCCTTTCCCTTGGAAAAAATAAAAGCACGGTGGCGAATCTGGTTTTATTGATGTCTAGCTTATCCATAGTTGGATGGTCATGAATTTACCGCTACAGAAATTAAGTGACGACTCTTGGCCTACTTAGGATGTAGTGTGGAGATTGTTCAAGTGTATACTTGATAACAGTTGTTACGCGATACTACACTCAGACGAGTTTCTATTGAGAGTATTATGGGTTGATGAGTCAGTCATCCTAACCTGTAATATCCGATAGATAGAATTAAGACTCTGAGAAATTTTTAGAACACGATCTACGTGTTTTATCCTTAGTTCACTCCTTTGGGATGGTTCTTACCCAGACTCCATGCTCGTGACTCACAACAAAACCTCGATTCTTGGTTGATCCAATCATGTTTTGTCAATATCAATGGAACTTGGGTGTTGATATGGTGTAAACCCTAATCCACCAAAATGGATGGTTGATCTTGACAATGACTTGATTCATCCCTTGACCTTTATTTGTTTTCCTTGTGTGTGATCCCTTATTTGTGATTGTTGCATTCATGCATTCATGCACATCATAACATTCATCACACGAAAATTTCAAGGAACTGGGGTATTATTCGCAAATTGTTTAGACCATGGATTGTGAACGAAGAAACACTAAGAAGTATAGTTTCAGATGTCCCGACTTGAAAGAGCTAAGGAAGCAAGCATCTTTTGTATTAGATCCCTTGGACTTTAAACAACGTCATAGGAAGCTTTTGTCTATTTTGTGTGCTGATGTAGTTGAAGGACTTCTGAGTGTGTTGGTTCAGTTTTATGACCCTCTCTACTGTTGCTTCACTTTTCCTGATTATCAGCTTGTGCCTACGTTGGAGGAGTATGCCCATCTCTTGGGAATACCTGTTTCTAGCAAAGTTCCTTTTAGTGGATTGGAGGTGATTCCCAGATCTCATCTTATTACTGAAGCTCTTCACTTGAAGAAGTCTTAGATAGAGGCTCATTGGGGGAAGAAAAGAGGATTATTTGGGTTGACTTCTGAATTCCTCATCAAGGAAGCTACTGCCTTTGCTCAAGCCGGTAGTGTGGATGCTTTTGAAGCTATCCTTGTGTTGCTCATCTATGGATTAGCTTTGCTCCCTAACATTGATGGTTTTGTTGATGTTAACGCCATTTGGATTTTCCTAATTGGGAATCCTGTGCCTACTTTGTTGGGTGATATGTACTTCTCTTTGCATCTAAGGAATTTTAAAGGTGATGGGACGATTGTTTGTTGCATTCCTCTTCTGTACAAGTAGTTTATTTTGCACTTTGCCTCAGACACCTGCTTTTATGGAGAACAAACAATGTCTACGGTGGTATCAGAGACTTATGTCTCTCACTAATGATGATATAGTTTGGTATGATTCTGCATTGAGCAGTTTGGAGATTATTGATTGTTGTGATGAATTCTCTAATGTGCCTCTCATTGGTACACAAGGAGGAATTAACTACAACCCTGCTTAGGCTCGTCGTCAACTTGAGTTCCCCTTGAGAGACAAACCTAATAACACTTTGGTAGAAGGTCTTTTCTATCAAGAGGGTAAAGATCCCCAACATTTGAAGCAGAAGATTGTGCTTGCTTGGCATAATGTGCATAGGAAGGGAAGATATGAGCTTGGTCCGTGCAATTGTATGGCTTTGGAAGCTTACACTCTTTGGGTGAAGAAGAGAGCTTTGGAATTGAAGATGCCTTATGCTTGTGAAAGACCTATGTCTATGGTTGTGGTTGAGCCATTAACTCTCCCTAACCAATATGTAGAAGAGTTGGAAGACGCGCTCGCCAAGATGAAGCAAGAAAAGGATATGTGGGAGGAGCATTTCCATGCTTTGAGCCGAAACCATGAGGAGTTGCAGCTTGAGTCCAAGGACAAAGATGCACTTATTGATCTGCGTGAAGATCAAGTGACAAAGAGAAAAAGAGAGCCAGAGGTTTCATCTTCCTCTAGTATGCCTTAGCCTTCCGTTGCTTGGAAGAAGATTGTTGATCAGCTTGTCCTAGAGAAGACTCGGATGAAGGCTTCTTTTGAGTCCGAGATCCGACACATTCGAAGGAAGTATGTACCTACATCCAGATCTTCTGACATCGTTGTTAGGGATCCTTATGATGACTAGTCTCCTTTTCTCTTGTATTTTTCATTTGGTTTTCAAAATTGTACTAAGTGTAATCCTTCCAATTATATAAATAAAAGAGATTTTATGGTCATATCAAATTGTTTCAATTATTGTTATATATATATATATATATATATATATATATATATATATATATATATATATATATATATATATATATATATATATATATATATATATATATATATATATATATATATATATATATATTTGCAAATAATATAGAAAGTTTCCTGAAAATAAAAATAAACAGGTATTGCATTTCATGCATCATTTGCGTAGCAGGCTTCTCTTTTGCCAGATGTCTCATTGGTGTTTCTTCTGTGCTTCAGCCAAGCTGACTCATAGATACAATACCCGTGCCAATCACTCAAAGATTATGGAGCATCTAGAGCAAGAGAATAGAGACCTGAAGGATGAGATTTCCCGTCTGACTGCCATGATGGAGTTAGTCTTAGTTACTTAGAGCTAGTCTTCTCCAACACCTGCAACTCCTCCTCCATAGAGGACTATCATTTCAGAGGTGGCTACCTCTACCATTCCTACAACTGCTGCTCACTTCGCACCCAATATGCCTTCCAGATTCCCGTGGGGAATGCCGCCGAATTTTGTGCCTGAAGGCTTTGCGCCTACATTTGCTTCTATGCTGACATCTAGCCCGGTCATTTCTGTGCCGCCGCCTGTTGTGCATACCCTGCCTCGTGTAGAAGACACCATCTATCATTCTGAGTCGCCTGAGGGTCCTGATGTGTATGAGAATATGGATGAGATGAAGGACCAATTCCTTGAGCTGCGTAAGGAGTCGAAAACTTTGAGGGATAAGGACTTGTTTAGGAAGAGTGCTGCGGAACTTTGTTTGGTTCCGAATGTGAAGATTGCGGTGAAATTCAATGTGCATGACTTTGAAAAGTACAAAGAGAATACCTATCCACTCAGTCATTTGGTGATGTACGCCAGGAAAATGTCTACTCAAACTGATAATGATCAGCTTTTGATCCATTATTTTCAAGACAGCTTGACCGGTGCCGCTCTGAGGTGGTACATGGGATTTGATAGTGCGAGCATCCGCATGTTCAATGATTTGGGAGAAGCATTCGTGAAACAATATAAATATAATGTTGATATGGCTCCCGATAGAGACTAGTTAAGGTCATTGTCTCAGAAGGATAAAGAGACATTCAAGGAGTATGTGCAAAGATGGAGAGAGCTTGCTGCTTAGATTACCCCTCCTTTAGAGGAAAAGGAGATGACTAAGATTTTTTTTAAGACCCTGAGCTCATTTTACTATGAGCGTATGATTGCCAGTGCCCCTAGTGACTTTACGGAAATGGTAAACATGGGGATGAGGCTCGAAGAAGGTGTCCGAGAAGGACGGTTGTCTAGAGAGGAGGTGTCATCTAGCAAGAGATATGGTAATAGTTTCAACAAGAATAAAGAGAACGAGACCAATGAAATATTTGTGGGGAGGCAGAGGAGGCCTCAGCTAAGAAGAAATCAACCACCCCATCAACATCATCATCAAGTTTCATCAGTAATTCCGGTATTTTCAGAAAATCAGTCAACACCATTTCAACAACAACAACGTCAACAACAACAACGAACAAACACACACAACAACAACAACAATACCAACAACAAAATTTTGAGAGGAAAAAGGTCTCTTTCGACCCAATTCCAATGACATATGCAGAACTATATCTGTCTTTGGTTCTCAAGAACCTGTTACAACCAAGAAATCCTCCGCAAATTCTCGAACCACTTCCATGGTGGTACAAACCAGAACTGCACTATGCTTTTCATCAAGGAGCCCCTGGCCACGATATAGAGAACTGCTACCCTCTCAAGTATGAAGTTCAGAAGCTGGTAAAGAATGGAATGGTGTCCTTTGAGGATCGAGTGCCGAATGTCAAAGCCAATCCACTACCTACCCATGGAAATTCATCTGTTAATATGGTGGACGGTTATCCAGGAGAGTTCAAGGTATTCGATGTACACTTTATTAGGAGGTCCTTGGTGAGGATGCACAAGGATATTTACTTGGTTAGCGATTGTGAGCATGACCATGATGGTTGTGCTATCTGTAGTGTCAATCCTCGAGGTTGTATGATTGTAAAGAGGGACATCCAGCGGTTGATAGATGAAGGCTTGATCCAAATTGTTCAATCCCTTCATATCGATGACAACGTCAATGTAATAGTACCAATTTTCAAAACTCCTTAGAAAGTGGTTATTCATTATAACAACAGTAGTAGTAACAGCGTCAGCAATAGATCGGTATCACCATTAGTAATACAATTGGCGGGTCCAGTCCCATATGCATTTGATAAAGCTGTCCCGTATCAGTATTATGCTACTATGGTGAAAGATGGTCAAGAGGTCCCGTTACCTACGACCAGTTTTGTTGTAAGCATTGCTGATGTTACTAAGATGACCAACAACGATCATGTGTTTGGGCCGGTGTTCCCAAAGAATATGGAAGATTTGTCTGTCAGTAAGAAAGTGGATGTGCATGTAGTAGAATATGTTAGTGCTCCAAGGTGTCAGTCTGGTGAATCCAGGGACTTGAAGCCTAATGATGATGATGAAGTACTCAGGCTAATTAAGAAAAGTGAGTTCAACATGGTGGAGCAGCTGCTCCAAACCCCCTCGAAGATCTCAGTACTGTCTCTGCTGATGAATTCGGAAGCGCACAAAGAAGCACTACAGAAAGTTCTTGAGCAAGCCTATGTGGAACAGGATGTTACGGTGGATCAATTCGATCATATTGTGGCTAACATCACTTCTTGCAATAATCTCAGTTTTTGTGATGAAGAACTCTCTGAGGAGGGTAGGAATCATAACTTGGCTTTGCATATCTCCATGAACTGCAAAGATGACGCTTTGTTAAATGTGTTGGTAGACATTGGATCTTCTTTGAATGTATTACCGAAGTCGACACTTTCCAAGTTTTCATACCAAGGAGCGTCTATGAGATATAGTGGCGTGATCGTCAAAGCTTTCGACGGCTCGCGCAAGACTGTGATTGGAAAAGTGGACCTTTTAGTGAAGATAGGTCCGAGTGACTTCCAAATTACTTTTCAAGTAATGGATATCCACCCGGCCTACAGTTGTCTATTGGGAAGGCCATGGATTCACGAGGCGGGAGCTGTTACATCCATGTTGCATTAGAAGCTCAAGTTTGTCAAGAATGGGAAGCTAGTTATTGTTGGCGGGGAGAAGGCGTTGTTGGTCAGCCACCTGTCATCTTTCTCTTAAGTTGAAGTTGAGGATGAGGTTGGAACTCTGTTCCAAGCCTTATCTATTACTTTTGAAAAGAGAGTTGGGGCACCCATGTCCTCATTCAAAGATGCAAGGAAGATTGTTGAAGATGGTCAGTCTGATCAATGGGGACGAGTGGTAGAGGTCTCCGACAACCAGAGTAGAGCCGGTTTGGGTTTCCAACAAGGTTCATCAGTTGTTAGATATGAAGATGTACAACTCAGTTTCCATAGCGGAAGGTTCATTCATGGTAATGAACAACACTTAGTTTCCGTGCTAGAGGAGGACGAAGAGGAAGACTACACCAATTTTGGGACGCATGGAAAAGCTTGCAACAATTGGACTGCTATTGATATTCCTGTTATTATGCATCGATCTAAGTAATTGCTTTTATTTGTTTTTGAAAATCCTTCTCCTATGCTTAAGGGAGAAGTGAACATAGTTTGGGCATTTCAATTTGATCATCAGTAAAATATAATTCTCTTCATCCACATCTATGATGTTTTGTTTTTACTTTTTGTTTTATTCTGAAAATGGTAATCACAAAAAACATAAATAAATAATATAATTGTCCATCTGCATAATATTTGGTCACAATTTCACTTCTCTAAAATCAAAATATCAAATCATTATGCAGGTTGTTTCTAACCCCATTGAATACAATGATCCTTCTCCTTCTCCAAATTTTGAATTCCCTGTGTTTGAGGTTGGGGAGGAAAGTGATGAAGAAGTAAGTGATGAATTGTCTCGTCTTATTGAGCATGAAGGAAAAGTCATTCATCCATTCGAAGAGCAGATTGAGTTAGTCAACTTGGGTTCCGAAGATGATGTGAAGGAAGTCAAGATTGGGTCTCGACTGTGTCAAGATGTTAAGAAGGGGTTGATTGATCTTCTTCGAGAATATTCAGATGTGTTTGCTTAGTCCTATCAAGACATGCTTGGTTTGGATTCTGAGATAGTGGAGCATAAATTGCCATTGAAGCCAGAATTCCTGCCAGTCAAGAAGAAGTTGAGAAGGACTCATCCTGATATGGCAGTAAAGATTATAGAAGAAGTGCAAAAGCAGATTGATGTTGGTTTCCTTGTGGCTGCTGAGTATCCGCAACGGGTGGCCAGTATTGTGCTTGTTCCGAAGAAGGATGGAATAGTCCGTATGTGTGTCGATTACAGAGATTTGAATAAAGCCAATCCGAAAGATGATTTCCCTCTACCACATATTGATATATTGGTGGACAATACAACTAAATTCAAAGTCTTTTCGTTTATGGACGGACTTTCCGGATATAATCAAATCAAGATGGCGCCCGAAGATATGGAGAAGACCATATTCATTACACCTTGGGGAACATTCTGTTATAGAGTGATGCCTTTCAGTTTAATGAATTCTGGTGCAACTTACCAAGGAGAAATGACTACTATTTTTCATGATATGATGCATAAAAAGATTGAAGTTTATATTGATGATATGATTGCTAAATCCATTGATGAAGAAGAGCATGTCGAGCATTTGTTGAAGCTATTCCAGCGTTTGAGGAAGTACAAAATCCACTTGAATGCCAATAAGTGTACATTCAGTGTTTGTTCTGGTAAATTGTTGGGATTTATTATCAGCAAGAAGGGTATTGAAGTTGATCCTGCCAAGGTCACAACAATACAAGAGATGCGTGTGCCCAAAACTGAGAAGCAAGTCAGAGGTTTTCTCGGATGTTTGAATTATATCTCAAGATTCATTTCATACATGACTGCCACATGTGTGCCTATATTCAAACTTCTTAGGAAAGATCAGTCTTTTGATTGGACTGAGGATTTCCTTAAAGCTTTTGATTGTATCAAAGAGTATATGCTTGAGCCTCATATTCTGTCTCCCCCTGTTGAAGGAAAACCATTGATCATGTATTTGACTGTGCTTGAAGAGAGTATGGGTTGTGTTATAGGTCAGCAAGATGAAACTGGAAAGAAGGAATTTGCAATTTACTACCTCAGTAAGAAATTCACCGACTGTGAGACTCGGTATTCTATGCTTGAGAAAACTTGTAGCGCATTGGCTTGGGCTGCTAAGCGTCTGCGTCAGTATATGTTGAATCATACCACTTGGTTGATATCCAAAATGGCTCCGATCAAGTATATATTTGAGAAGTCTGCTTTAACTAGGAGGATTACCCGTTGGTAGATGTTATCAGAATATGATATCGAATACCGATCTCAAAAAGAGATCATAGGTAGTATCTTGGCTGACCATTTGGCTCACCAACCGATCGAAGATTACAAGTCAGTGCAATATGATTTTCCTGATGAAGAGATCTTTTACTTGAAAATGAAAGATTGTGATGAACCGTTGCTTGAAGAAGGGCCAGAACCTGGTTTTCGTTGGGGCATGGTATTTGATGGAGCTGTTAATCAGTATGGAAATGGCATTGGGACAGTGATCATTACTCCTCAAGGCACGCATTTTCCACTTACAGTTAGATTGACTTTCAAGTGTACAAATAATATGGCTGAATATGAAGCTTGCATTATGGGGTTTGAAGAGGCCATTGATCTCAGAATCAAGTATTTGGACGTCTATGGAGATTCACCTTTGGTTGTTAATCAAATCAAATGTGAATGGGAGATGAATCAACCCGGCATGATACCATATAGAGACTATGCGAGGAGGATTTCAACTTTCTTTACAAAGGTTGAGTTTCATCATATCCCTCGAGATGAAAACCGGATGGCAGATGCTCTTGCAACGTTAGCTTCAATGATTGTATTGCTGTATTGGAATGAGGTTCCCAATTTGACTGTGATGCATCTTGATAGGCCAGCTCATGTGTTCGCTGTTGAAGAAGTCAAAGATGAAAAACTGTGGTATTATGATATCAAGTGTTTCCTCCAAAGTCAGATTTACCCATCTGGGGCATTTGTGAAAGATAAGAAGACTTTGAGAAGACTAGCCGACAATTTCTACTTGAATGGCGATGTTTTGTACAAGAGAAACTTCAATATGGTTTTGCTTAGATGCGTGGATAGACATGCAGCAGACCTGTTGATGGCTGAAGTCCATGAAGGTTCCTTTGGTACCCATTCCAATGGACATGCAATGGCAAAGAAGATGTTGCGAGCAGGTTACTATTGGCTGACAATGGAATCTGATTGTTGCAAGTTTGTGAAGAAGTGCCACAAGTGTCAAATATATGCGAATAAGATTCATGTTCCTCTGACACTATTGAACGTCATTTCCTCCCCATGGCCCTTCTCCATGTAGGGAATTAATATGATTGGCATGATTGAACCCAAAGCTTCGAATGAACATCGTTTCATTTTTGTGGCAATTGACTACTTCACAAAGTGGGTTGAAGCGGCATCATATGCGAATGTAACAAAGAAAGTTGTTGTAAGGTTCACTACGCCAAAAATGACTTTTAACAGCGCATCTTAGACAACGCTTTTAAAAGAAAGCGCTGTCTAAGGTTAAAATTAAAATAAAACACGGAAAATGTTCCAAAAAAATAATGAAAGCGCTGTCTAAGGGGGGGTCTTAGACAGCGCTTTCTAAAAGCGCTGTCTAAGACCCCCCCTTAGACAGCGCTTTTAGAAAGCGCTTTTAAATATAGACCTTAGTCAGCGCTTTTGATAAAGCGCTGTCTAAAGTCTTTAAATTAAAAAAAAAATTAGGCATTTCGTGGCCCAGAAGTAACGACTAACGAGAGGGTAGGTAAGGTCAGTCACATTATAGAATTAAAAATCACGCCCACGTAATGTACCCTTTACCTTCAGCATGAAAACCGCGAAACTATGAACAATCTCTATAAAACTTTTATTTTCTTCTTTTCTTTCTAACCGCTTTGGGTTTTAGGGTTTATTATCACAGTTTCACATTCAAACGCCGCATTGTGAAAACTCCATGGATGAAGTTAGGGCTACCTCTGCTTGGGTCGCTAGCCGCTCCTCCCATGTCACCGTCGACTCTTCAGGTTCCGACTAATGTCGTTCATTATGAAACTCTTTTTCTCTTGATGTTCGAATGTGTGTATTTATGGTTGCATTGGTTTCGTTTTCAGGAATTGAGAAAGTAGTGAGCAAGATTGAGTCTATTCCCAAAGTTGAATGGGATTTTGAAGGGATTCATTATTTTGATAATGGACCTCTCACTGTTCAGTACCTGTTTGTTTTGGACGCTTTGAATTTTTGCTTCTGGCCTGGTAATTTTTTGATTATCTCTTGTGTTTCTTTGATTTATGGTGTTAATAGTCCTCTGTTTTTCTGTATTTTTCTCAATTACTTTTCTGCAATGTATTTGAATTTCTGTGGCTGCATTTGTTTGGTTATCATGAAATGAGTTAATTGTAGTGCCTATAGCTATAAGCAACGGTTTTCTGCAATGTATTTGAATTTCTTGTGGCTGCATTTGTTTGGTTATTATGAAATGAGTTAATTGTAGTGCCTATAGCTATAAGCAAATATCCCTGTTTTGATAAACAGTTTAAGTAAGTGCTGATAGCATAAGCACTTATGAGTGAATGTTTATTCATAAGCTATATAGAGCAAATAACTTAAAACTGTTTTCATATAAACTATAAATGGTTTTCATGTTATTCTGGAGAGGTGAAAATAGTTTGTGGATATATCATAAATAGGTTGTTTGTTTCTATAAGCTCTTATGAATAATCTCACAAGTGATTATATTGGTAGATAAGTTCAAGCAAGATAATTCTAAAAGGCATTAAGAAGAATTTTCTTTATGTATAGTGTGAATAAGTTAAGATACTGTATAACGTGCTGTTGGAAAATGATGGTTGTGAATATGAAAATGGTTGTGGCAAACTTGGATTTCCATATCTGTGATATTTTTCCGAAACATTTGTTTAGACTTTGGTCGACAGCATTTTGGTTTATTGGCTTGTTATTGCTATTGTGAGGCCAGTTGTTGTTGTTGGAGTGGCTTCCTTTATTGACCAACTAAGGCCGCTGGTTTCAAACATACCCATCATTATCATCCCTTTTGTAAAACATATTTGAATAAAAAACCCGTAATAAAACTTAACCTTTTGAGAATGAGTGTTCTATGTGAATGACCCGAAGAGTACAAAATGGTCTATAGTGCTTTTCTCTAACAAAGTGACTGATGATAGCGGTGTCGATCAATGTGATATTGATGTTGAGAATGAGTCATGCATTAGACGGAATGAGTTGAATAGAAATGATGAAGTTGAGGATCTTATACCGGATGAGTCATATATAAGAAACGATCATAATGAGGGAATTTGGATCAATTCATCCGTACGCATTGCTAAGAAACAAGTGATTAATATTCCAACAAAGAAAAGAAAGAGATGTTAGTGACTTAGGTAAATTATCCATGGTTTCTTTATTTTTTTTTTCAATTGTTTTGATTATAAGTTATATGTGATAATGCATGATTTCATTATATTTTTGTTTTCAATTGCTTTGATTATAAGTTATATCCTAGCGATGATTCGGATGCAACAACGGTGCACGAATACATATATTAGGTAAATCCGGTCTACTTTGTTTTATTAATTAAACAACTTATGTTAATGATGTTTACTTTATGTTAATCCGGTTTACTTTATGTTTCAAAAGAGGTGTTAATGATGTTTTTATATTAGGTTTTTGTATGACAAATTGATGCGCCCCAATGGTTTGGACATGTCATTCGGATTCTTAGCACCCGCGACCGTCAACTTAGGTTTAATCTTAAGTAGACCGGATACCGTGACGGAGTACGTTCTTCGGATCCTCATGGACAATAAAGATGCGGAGAAGTTGTTTTTATACCGTTTAATACCGGGTTAGCATTTCATTCTAAATTCATCTATTATAATTATTTTCCAAGTTACCATCTAACATTTGCCTAATCATTACAGTGGACATTGGTTGTTGCTCGCAATCAATCCTATCCGAGAAATTGTGTATTATCTTGACTCGTTAGGAAATGATTGGACAACATACCCGGATATGAAGGTCCTAATTGACACGTAAGTGAGAATGTTCAAAAATTTTCTTAGTTTATGTGAATTGTTCTAATTTCTTCATTTTTATTTTATTAGCGTCCTACAAGCTTTTCGGGCCCAACGAGATATCCAAACCTCAAGGAGGGGCGCCAACTCCATTACATGGATTAAAGTGGCGGTATATTTTTAATTACCACATTTTTTATTATATTAGTGATGACACTTGATAAAACTTAGGATTTATAATCCATATTTTTTTTTTCATATGTAGTGTCCTCAACAACGTAATCAAATAGATTACGGGTATTTCATGTTGAGGTTTATGCGAGATACTCTTGCTTTGGGCCGATTAAAGATTCCCACCGATGTATGTATTTCTAACTTATGAGTTATTTTTATATTTACACATATCTCATATAATTAAATAGTTGGAATTAATTCAAAATATGTTATATTATTATGTAGTACTTTGAGGAATTCAAGTGTGCATTTTATACAAAGGATCAAGTGGACGAAATCAAAGAGGAGTGGTGTCAATTCATGATAGAGCTCAATGTTTGTTCATAAATTTGTGTAATTAATGTGTACATTTGTAGTATATGTAATGACTTGTAAATGTGTACATAAATTTGTATATATTTTGATACATTTAAGGCAAAATTGGTTTGAATTGGTATATATATATATTTGTTAGCCAAAAATTGGTAGAAAAAAGGCCAAAATGGCATATATAAAATGTGATAATTGTCTGTCAAAATCTGGTTGAAAACAGGTAGAAATTCTGGTTTATAAACCTGGAAAAAATGTGGTTTAAAACAAAAGCTTCAAAAATTTTCGTATACCTTAGACAGCGCTTTTGTAAAAAGCGCTGTCTAAGGGGGGGATTAGAAAGCGCTTTAGGCAAAAGCGCTGTCTAAGGGGGGGGGGGCTTAGACAGCGCTTTTTGAAAAGCGCTGTCTAAGGTATACCTAAAAAAATTAAAATAGGAGGGTCTTAGAAAGCGCTTTTGGCCAAAGCGCTGTCTAAGGGGGTGGGGCTTAGACAGCGCTTTTCAAAAGCGCTGTCTAAGGTATACCTAAAAAATTTAAAATAAGAGGGTCTTATAAAGCGCTTTTGGCCAAAGCGCTGTCTAAGGGGGGGGCTTAGACAGCGCTTTTAAGATTTAAAAAAGCGCTGTCTAAACCTTTAGCAGCGGAGGTTTAGACAGCGCTTTAAAGCGTTGTCTAAGGCTAAAAAAAGCGCTGTCTAAGGTCTTGTTTGTTGTAGTGGTTGATCAAGAATCATATTATATGCCGTTATGGTGTGCCAAGTAAGATCATTACTGATAATGGATTGAACTTGAATAATAATATGGTGGAAGCTCTTTGTAAAGACTTCAAAATAGAACATCATAATTATTTTCCCTACGGATCTAAGATGAATGGGGTTGTTGAAGCTGCAAACAAGAACGTCAAGAAGATTATTCAGAAGATGATTTTAATGTATAAGGATTGGCATGAGATGCTCCCATTTGCTTTGCACGGGTATCATACATCCATTCGCACTTCAACAATGACAACTACTTTCTCTCTTGCATATGGTATGGAACTTGTGCTCCTAGTAGAGGTTGAGATCCCTTCATTGCATGTGCTCATGGAAGCCAAGTTGACTGAGGTTGAATGGTGTCAAACCAGGTATGATCAGCTGAATTTGATTGAATAGGTTAATTGCCATGTGTCATGGTCAGTTATACCAGCAAAGAATGAAGAAAGCTTTTAATAAGAAGGTCAGACCTTGTGTTTTCAGAGAAGGTGACCTTGTGCTCAAGAAGATTTTATCTTTCAAACCATATTCTAGGGGAAAATGGACTCCTAATTACGAAGGCCCGTATGTTGTTAAGAGAGCCTTTTCAGGAGGTGCTTTGATCCTTACAACTATGGATGGTGAAGAGTTCACTCGTCCTGTGAATGCTGAGGCAGTCAAGAAATACTTTGCCTAAAAAAGAAAAGAACAGCTCGCTAAGTTGAAAACCCGAAAGGGCGGCTTAGGCAAAAATGAGCGTCTCGATGGATTGAAAACCTGAAAGGGCGATCCAGGAAAAAGTTAGAGACATAAAACAGAAAGAATTATCCCGATAAATTGAGTACCCCACATTGGGGCAATTTATGCAAAAATTAGGGGTTATGGCAAGTAACTGCATCTTGCTGATCTTCAGATTTGAAGACGTTCTTGAGCATAATGGTCGGTTCTGATCCCCAGTAGCAGCTAAGAGCACCATGGATATCAAGAGTTGGTAGAAGGATTAGAGATCATTGTATTCAATATAACCCTTTTTCCATGTAATTTATCATTTTCAAATTTGTAAATATCTATGAAGTCTTGTCATTCACAGATTATCATTCCATTAAATAAAGTTGAACTTTTACCCAATTGTTTCTACTCTTATTTAATTCAGCTAAATAGTTTTAAATTTTATTGTGATCATTTTTTAAAATTAAATTTTTTAATCAAAAACATATTTTCTTAAACATATAAAAGCATTAATTTTAAGCAATCGATTTCATTTAAGAGGAGTATCAACAACAATTTGAAAGCAGT
Source organism: Lathyrus oleraceus (assembly GCF_024323335.1). Lineage (NCBI taxonomy): Eukaryota > Viridiplantae > Streptophyta > Magnoliopsida > Fabales > Fabaceae > Lathyrus > Lathyrus oleraceus. The sequence goes on from NC_066585.1 coordinate 108,321,132, forward strand.
AAGCCCTAAATGTGGAGCATTATTGGTTCTCCCCAAGCAGTAGGCGTGATTTCTCTTTCATCCCCGACAACATTTGTTCAACACTTGGTTATTGTTGATTCCTCCGAACGGTTATTTCTCCGTCGTCCCCAGCTGAGTTGGTTAATTATTTCCCAGCCAAATTAGCATTTGGTCTCCAGTAGAGGGAGAACATTTCATTGCAGCAGTTTGCATGGTTCTGGTAGGACTTCAGATTCCTCCCTAGTTGCCATCAGATCCGCTCCCAGTCAGAGTTTCCTCCTGGTTTTTCTGTAGGTTTGTCTCCTATTTGATATGGGGTTGACCTAAAATTCCCCACAGAGTTGGCAGCGGTTTCCCTCAGCAGAACTTCTCCTGCCCCAGCTAAGTTTGAGCCTTGGGATGTTGATTTCTCCTTTCTCCAGCAGTTGTTTCGATCTTTTGTGGATTGGCAGAGAATTGTATCGATGATTCAAATTTGCGACATTTTGTATCCTTCGTGATTGTTTTGTCAGCATAATCATCATATATACATATTGTAGCGGTAAATTCATGATCATCAAGCTATGGATAAGCTAGAGATCAATAACACCAGAGTCGCCACCGCGCTTTTATTGTTTCCAAGGGAAAAGGGAAAAGTACGAACAAAACCCAAAAGTAAGAAGTTTTCAAATTAAAACTAATAAAATGTCAGAGATTACAGGTAAGGGGTTTGGTTACACAGAGGGAAGGTGTTAGCACCCAAAGTGTCCTAGGTACTCCTAGGGAACCCTTTTTTTGTGCACATCTATATTTTGTACAAAGTGATTTTTACAAACAAATAGAGTGAGGGGATGAGAGAAGAATTCATTAATTATATTTTTGTGTTTGACAAGACCTTCGGACTTGTGTCTACGTACCAACATAAAAATGAGGGATCAAAACCTCGTAGTTCATGATACAAATTTCAAAGTGAATACATTTCTTTTGACAAAATTTAAGTTTGAAAGGCATAAAGGCCTAAAATGGCTTGAATGAGTTAGTTCTTTTTGGCTTTTTGAAAGTTTAAGTCAAGTATAATTAAGTATATTTACAAGTTTGATTAAGAAAAGGAGTTTGAAAATGCAATAGCATAAGGCCAAAGTTTCTAGTTTGCAAAGTTGTCAAAGTTTAGAACAAAATGAGTTCAATTAAAGAAGATTTTTTTTAAAAAAGGAGGGAAAGATTTTGAAATTAAAGAAATGGGGAGGAGATAAAGAGACTAATCATATGCACAAAATTAAAAGTTAAGGATTGAAAAGATCTGACCAATGGGTAGCAATCCAATGGACAAGAATGTCAATAGAAACCCAAATTCCCTTGGACATTTAGAATCAAGCAACGTACAAATGCATAATTAATTATCTTGAAGAGCAAGGAATCAAATAAAGATAGCCACATCCAAGCTTAGCCACTCCATGACCTTCTTCAAATTAGGCCCATGTAACATATGAATTCCACAAGTCACAGGTTCAAAATAACGGCTTCACAATGATCATGTTGCAGATGAACTCAAAGGGATCTTGAATTATATATCAGATGAAGTTTCAAATTGCAAGCACTTCGTTTCACAAAAGTTGGCATTTGCCAAGTCCTTTAGCATAGGAAGGTTGCCTAAATTCTAAGTCCAATTGGTCCAAGATCAAGTCAACAGTCCACACAAAAGTCTTTTAGGGTTTTTATTCTTATTATGTACATTTATGGTCAAGGACCACACAAACAAAATATACACAAACAAGATATATCATACAATATGGTCCAAATGAACAAAGTGAAAATGGCATTAATGTAAACAATTAGAATGGTATGAAAAATGGCAAATGAATACAGACTAAAATTAAATTGCATTAAAGTAAATGGCTTGAAATTAAATGTTAGTTGTTAGTGAGTTAGAAGTTAGTATTGTTTTGCTTTTGCTTTTTATTTGAAGTCATTCTTTGGAGAACACTCAACCCACTTATCACAAGCATGGATCCTTGAACCAAGACATCTTCCAAAGGAAGGAAAAAAGGCCAAGTTTCCACATAATACCATGAAAGGGGGGAGACTTACAATCTCACTAACTAGAATGTTATGCCTTTTTGTGTCACAAATTTAGCGCTATATTAAGCAATCGTAATTGGACTTATGTAGAAGTCACAACTATTTGAGACCGTGCAATAGAATTTTGGTGTTAATGCATATTAGAGACATAGTATAATGGACTATGCTCATGAAACATACCATATACAAAAAGAGTATGCAAAAGAGGTGGCATAATCTCATCCATACTTATGTTGATTTTGCAATGAACTAGCCTTAGGACTTAGAGATATCATAGGCCAAATGAGATGAATGCATAAAGAATGGGAATGAGATGAAGAGGGAGGGGAATGGATCAAAACTCAAATTGGTCAAAGGAGGACTTTTACCAAATTAATATCATCCATTCATTTTGGGAGATGGAATGTACATTCCATCAATCCCTTAAATCCAATGATATTAACTTGACAAAGTCAAATCAACCTTAACCAAGGCCCAACAACAAGAGTCAAACTTATACAAATCATCACAATAGGTCCACATAATTAATTGGCATTTATTCAAATTAAAATATACTAAAATAATACATTTAAAGTAAATTTGGCTTGCCAAATTCCTAAAACCTCATCAAAACACCAAAGAAGTAGCCATGAGATTTATCATAGGTCAAACAAGGTCAAAGGACCTTGGAGAAAAAAATTCAGAATTTTTAAAGATTTAAAAGTATTTTTAAACAATTAAAAACAATCACAAAATCAATTAAATCATGAAAAATATTAATAATGATCCAAAAAATAATTTTAATTCAAAATATGAAAGAGGAAATTATTTGAATTTTTTTGGTGAAACTCTCATATTTTTTGGATCAATATTAAAATTAATATGAATTAATGAAAATAAGCTAATTAAAATGAGAATCAGAAAATAGCAAAAAATGTGGACCACTTGATCTCCCTTATTAATTGAGGTGGCATATCAAGTGGTCTGAAATGCGCGTTCCACCAAACACACGAGTCAACGTGTTGTAGGGATGGTAATCACAATAGGTGCTCAGGATTAAAACATTCCAAACTCATCTAATGGCTCTGAACACTTCCAGCTCATCGCCAGAGCCAAAGGCCGGTCATCTTCTCCGATGACCCTGGTCGGACTGGTTCAGTCATCACCACGTTAGAAATGACAAAAGAGGACATGATTTGAAAGATAAAATGGTGTAGATCACAAATATCACCTCAATTTTAACTAACTCCAAATATATAGAGAGATATATGGAGTTGAATTTTGAGGTGTGTCAACTGAGTTGCTTGGATTTGACCTCTAAGCAACTCAATCTTCTTGCCTACATTGGTAGGACTTCAGACAACCAAAGATCCAAGAGAATTGATGATAATTGAGTAAGAATCCAAGAGATGAAGTTTTCTGAAAATTACCTTCAATGTTGTGTAGAACTTGATGTTGCTTGCTTCAAACATGACCTGATCACACTTGAGAAGCTTGCAGGAAGTGATTAGCAAGGGTGCAAGGCTTTGGATCCTGGAGTTTTTGAATCTCCAACAGTTGAGATTCAAACTCAATTTTCAAATTCATAATTCTCAGGTTTTCCTTTAGAATGAGAGGGTTTGAATTGGGGGGCAAAGTTGGCGCGTAAGGTGTGTTTTAATTGAGCTCAGAAGTCTTGTATTTATAGCATTTGGGATTGATAATTGCACACTTGAAAATTTGCTAAATTTGGCAATGTGAAGCACAAGCTTGCATGGGCGTGTACAGGCCTATGAAGCAATCCATTTAGGTCCAAATGCATCATATATGAAGTGGAATGGAAGCTTGATTGGCAAGACAATGTGAAATGGTCATTTACATTTTTTATTTTCTCCAATGGTGCAACTCTATTAAAGCCATGCGCAACCCTAGAAAACCTCATCCAAAATGCATGAACTTGGATTCTTTGGAAAGCTTGGATCAAGGGGAACAAGTTTGATGTTGAACACTTTTTCATTTGGAGCTTGGATCATGGTGAATTTTGATGTGGAAGTTTGGAAATTTCAACATGTTGAAAAATTTTCTAAGTGTCAAGCCATGTATCTCAATATTCCACCCTACTTAATTTTTTATGTGAGCTTCAAATGAGAAAATTGTCTTTATAAAAATTGTATCTCTTTCAAATACCTTCAAAATGGTCACCAATTTAATGTCATTTGGATTTAGAAATTTGGGAAAATCACTTGTTCAATGGTATAGGTCAAAAATGACCTATAATGTAACCTCATATCACATGCTCATAAGTGTTGAATTGGCTCTCACTACAAACATAAAAATTGAAGTAGACATCTTGAATTTGATATTGCAACTTGGAAATATTCCATCTCATAAAAATCGAGCAAGTTATGGCCTTGGGAAGCTGACTTTCAAATTAGGGTTTAGATAAAATGACCTATAATGTTTCAACATAGAAAGTGATTTTACATGCAAAACTAGATCTAGGTCTCAAAATGAAAGTTGTTTGGAATGTAATTTAGAGTAATGTTTCTTTTTGAATAATTTTCATATGGTGAAAATTGTAGGAGATAGGGTCTAGGGAGACCTAGTTTTGATCAGATGAATTCATCTGGCCAACCACCATCAACCAACTTGCTAACTTTAAATTCTCTTGATTTTCTTGGCTCATGGTAGATCATATATGCATAAGATGATGAATTTTTAAGTGTACCTTGAAAATTTTGATCAATTAGTGAGATAGCTTGTTGGAGAAGTTACTCAAGATACCCAGTCAAACTAGGGTTTCCAAGGAAAATCACCCTCAAACGCTTGAACAAAACTTGATCAATATGAAATGTAGAGATCAATGGAACACATATATGATTCTCATAACCATTCTTGGATCAATTCATGGTTGTGCTCCTTGTCATGAGGGTCTCAAACCCTAGATATGAACTTGATAGATCAATGGTGATCATGCCCTACCTACAAAAGAGTTAGGCAAATACAAAGACATATTTTTGGCATTTTGGTTAGTAAAATGATAATATACAAGTATGATAAAATCACATGGTGTTTGGTGATCTCTCCCACAACAAACCCAATGAAAGAGGGGTAAGGAGGATGCCAAGGTATGATCTCAATGCTAATGCATATGATGAAATTGCATGACGGATATTAGGGTCAAAATTGGGGTCTTACACATATACATATACATATACACTCATATAATTTCATTATTGCATCATTGCACCTGTTGAGTCATTTTGTGACTCTTATTATCTATTATGGTGGTACTTTATCCCCATACAAGTTTGGTGAGTCTGTCCTCTTTTCAATTGTAGAGTGTCAGCCCCATAAGCAAAAAGACTTTAACCTTTCTCCTTTCCCCACTAAGTTATTACCTCGGGGATGATGATTATTTTAGTTTCCTCCCTAGTTGATTGTCTGGATGGAACCGCTCCCCTTGAGTTATGTCTTCATTGGGTCGAGTCTTGATTGACCGTTTCTTTCTAGATCTTACCTAGATAGATGCTTTGGGTCCCCTAAGAGTTTATTACCCAGTAGCTGGTAATATTCCTTTTAGTTTGCAGTTTGTTACTTCTTGCCTAATACTTGGAAAAAATAACCTTTTTCCCCCCAGCGGAATCGTTTTCACGTTTCCCCAGGAAGTCTATCCTTGATATATTCATCTTAATCGGTGGCGGATATTTGCTTCCTTTGCTTTGAGTTTATCCTTGATATGCTCACTCTAACCGGTGACATATAATGTCATCTTTGGTATTCTACTCAGTAAAAAGGTAGTTATAATCCCTATTTTATTCCACAGAGAGTCAATCCTTGATATGTTCATCTTAACCAATGGCGGATTTTCTTTCCTTTGAGTCTATCCTTGATATGTTCACTTTAACCGGTGACTGATATTCTCTCCCTTCGGTCTTTTGCCCAGTAACCGGTAGTTGTAAATCCTGCTTTTTCTCCCTTTGCAGAGTTTATCCTTGATATGTTCACTCTAACTGGTGACGGATATTCTCTCTAATGGTATTCTATCCAATAACTGATAGATATAATCCCTATTTCTCCCCTTGGAGTCTATCCTTGATGTGTTCATCCTAACCGATGACAGATATTCTCTCTGATGGTATTTTATCCAGCATTCGATAGATGTAATTCCTATTTTTGTTGTTCAGGTGGTTTATCCTTGATATGTTCATCCTAACCGATGACAGGTATCTTCCTTAACATTCCCAGGCAAGTCAATCCTTGATATGTTCATATTAACTAATGACGAATTTTCTTTCCTTTGAGTTTATCCTTGATATTTTCACTTTAACCGGTAACGAATATTATCTCCTTTCGGTCTTCTACCCAGAAGCTGGTAGTTGTAAATCCTATTTTCAGTTTTTCCCCAACAAGGCTATTCTTACCCAATGGTCGGTAATGAATACACCTCCTGGCGACCCTCAGTGAGTCATCCTTGATATGTTTACCCTAACTAGTAACGGATGTCTTCCCTATCAGATTTTTATTATCTCCTTTCCCAATAACCGGTAGTGGATGATAAATTTCTGCTCCTCCTGTGTTGAAGTTTATTTCTTCCCCCAGTTGAGTTGAGTGCGTATTTTTTTAGTGAAATCGCTTTTCCTGCATGATTCAAGTATTTCAGTTTTATTTTGATCTACATGTTTCCCCTGCAGCCTTTCACTTTGTTTCCCAGCTGAGTCTTTCCATTTTCATGGAATTCCTCTAGTCCCCCGGCAGTTTGTAAGTCGTAGCCTGGCCTATGCGTAAACCTTTTATCCCCCAGAGTCTCTGTCTCCCCAGTGAGCTTTCCTTATGGAATGCAATACGCTCCTGCAGACTTTCAGTCTCTCTGATATCTTTTTCTTTGTGGCATTATTTCCCACAGAGAATTTATTTTAACATTCATATCATATGCATCACGAGGTCTCTTAGGGACCAAAATTTGTTTCTATATGTTGTTATTTAAGCTCATTCTACTGAGTTGATACTAAGATTTTAACCTTCTCCTCTCAGTTAGAATATCCTTAAATAGGGGCAGCTGTAAGACCCCAATTTTGACCCTAAGACCCCTCATGTTATCTCATCATATGCATTGGCATTGGGATCATACCTTGGCATCCTCCTCACCCCTCATTCATTGGGTTTGTATTAGGAGAGATAACCAAGCACCATGTGATTGTATCATACTTTGTATTTTATCATTTACTAACCAAAATACCAAAAATATGTCTTTGCATTTGTCTAACTCTTTTGTAGGTAGGGTATGATCACCATTGATCTATCAAGTTCATATATAGGGTTTAAGACCCTCATTGCTAAGAGCACAACCAAGGAATGTTCCACAATGGTTCTAGGCATCATATATGAGTCCCCATGATCTCTACATGTTATTTTGATCAAGCATTCTTCAAGAGTTTGGAGTTGGTTTGCCTTGGAAACCCTAGTTCATTTGGGTATCTTGAGTAACTTCTTCAACAAGCTTCTTGACTAATTGATCAAATACTTCAAGGGAAACTTCAAATTTCATCATATTCTGCATATATGATCTCACATTAGTCCAAAAAGTCAAGAAAATTGCAAGTTAGCAATGTGGTTGATGGTGGTTGACCAGAGGAATTCATCTGATCAAAACTGGGTCCCCCTAGACCCTATCTCCTACAATTTTCATCATATGAAAATTATTACAAGAGCAAAGTTACTCTAAGTGACATTCCAAACAACTTTCATGTTTAGGTATAGAGTTAGTTTTTCTTGGAAAGTCATTTTTATGTTGAAACATTATAGGTCATTTTGTCTAAACCCTAATTTGAAAGTAACCTTCCCAAGGCCATAACTTGCTCATTGTTTATGAGATGAAAGATTTCCAAGTTGCACAATCCAATTCAAGGTGTTTACTTCAACTTTTATGTTTGGAGGAAGAGATGAATTAACTTTTATGAACATGTGATATGAGGATACATTATAAGTCATTTTGGACCAATACCATTGAACAAGTGATTTTCCTCAACTTCAAAAATACATAACTCATTCATCCCAAATCCAAATTATGTCAAATTTGTGACCATTTTTAAGGTTTTTAAAATAGCTACAACTTTAATGAAGACACTTTTCTCGTTTGGAGCATACATAAAAGGTTAGCCAAGGTGGAATAATTAAACATATGGCTTGACACTTAGAAAATATTTTGACATGTTGAAATTTCCAAACTTCCACCTCAAAATTCACCATGATACATGTTCCAAATTGAAAAGTGTTCAACATAAGAGGTATTCCTCTTGATCTAACCTTTCCAAAGAGTCTAAATTCATTCCTTTTAGACAAAGTTTGAGGGGTATGCGCATGGCTTGGACAGGGCTGTATCAGTTGGCAAGAATCATGTTTCAAACATCAATACATCTTTTCCTTGCATCGCAATTCTCATTCAGACTTCATTTCACTTGCATTTGGACCTAATTGAGTTGCTTCATGGGCCTGTACATGCCCATGCAAGCGTGCACTTCACATTGCCAATTTTTGAAGCATTTTCAAGTGTGCAAATATCAGCTACATTTTGCTATAAATAGAGGTCCCTTGCATCAGATTTGAAGGACCTTGCGTGCCAGCTTTGCCTCCAACCATTGAAACCCTCACAATTCAAAGGAAAACTTGATAAATTTCACTTGAAATTAGAGTTTGAATCTCACTATTTGGAGATTCAAGAACTCCAGGATCCAAAGCCTTGTATCATTCCTAATCTACTTCTGCAAGCTCCATAAGCAAGATCAAGCACAAATTGAAGTAAGAGAGATCTAGTTATGCACATCATTGAAGGTATTTTTCTAGATTTTTCTTCTCTTAGATTCTCTCTCAATTCTCATCAATTCTCTTGGATCTTTGATTGTCTGAAGTCCTACCAACGTAGGCAAGAAGATTGAGTTGCTTTGAGGCCAAATCGAAGCAACTCAGTTCATACACCTCAAAATTCAACTTCACGTATCTCTCAATATACTTGGAGTTAGTTTAAGTTGAGGCCAGATTCGTGATCTACGCCATTTTTTCTTTAAGATCATGTTGTTCTTTTTCATTTATGTGATGGTGATGAGAGGACCAGTCCGACCAGGGTCATCAGAGAAGATGATCAACACTTGGCTTCGGCGATGCGCTGGATGTGTTCTGAACCATTGGATCAATTCAAAATGTTTTAGTCATGAATGTTGGTTGTGATGACCAGTTGTGTAGTGCGCTGACTAACGTGTACCATTGAACACGCGTTCTCCACCACTTGATCTGCCACCTCAATTAATGAGGGAGTTCAAGTGGTCCACGTTTTTTTGATTTAATTGATTTTCATTTTATTCCTTATATTTTCATTAATTCATATTAAATTTAATATTGATCCAAAAAATATGAGAGTTTCACCATTTTTTTAAAAATAAAACCCTCTTTCATTTTCTGAATTAAAATTACTTTTTGGATCATTATTAATATTTTTCATGATTTAATTGATTTTGTGAATATTTTTAATTATTTAAAAATACTTTTAAGTTTCCAAAAATTCTAAAAATAATTCTCCAAGGTTCTTTGACCTTGTTTGACCTATGATAAATCTTATGGCCATTTCTTTGTTGTTTTGATGAGGTTTTAGGAAATTGAACAACCATATTTAATTTAATGCAATATTTTTAATATTTTTAATTGATTAAAACCCAAATTAATTGTGTGAAGCCATTTTATTTGACTTTGTGAGTTTGACTTGTGTTGTTGGGCCTTGGTCAAGGTTGATTTGACTTTGCTAGGTTAAGATCATTGGATTTAGGGGATTAATGGAATGTACATTCCATCTCCCAAAATGAATGAATGATCTTAATTTGGAAAACGTACTCCTTTGTCCAATTTGTGTTTGATCCATTCCCCCTCCCTCTTCATCTCATTCCCATTCTTTATGCATTCATGTCATGGACCTATAATATCTCTATATCCTAAGGCTAGTTGATTGCAAAATCCACATAAGTATGGATGAGATTAGGTCCCCCACTTTTGCATATTCTTTTTATGTGTGGTATGTTTCATGAGTATAGTCCATTATACTATGTCTCTAACATGCATAAACACCAAAATTCTATTGCCCAACCTCAAATAGTTGTGACTTCTACATAAGTCCAATTACGATTGCTTAATATAGCGCTAAATTTTGACACAAAAGGCATAGCATTCTAGTTAGTGAGATTGTAAGTCTCCCCTCTTTCATGGTATTGTGTGGAAACTTGGCCTTTTTTCCTTCCTTTAGAAGATGTCTTGGATCAAGGATCTATGCTTGTGATAAGTGGGTTGAGTGTTCTCCAAAGAATGACTTAAACAAAACAAAAGCCAAAACAATACTAACCTCTAACTCATTAACAACTAACATTTAATTTCAAGTCATTTACTTTTAATGCACTTTAATTTTTAAGCTTTATTCATTTTCCATTATTCATACCATTCAAGTTGTTTATGTTAATGTCATTTTCACTTTGTCCACTTGGACCATATTTTTGTGATATATTGTGCTTGCATATACTTGTTTGTTTGTATGGTCTTTTGACCTTAATGTATATAATAAGAATAAAAACCCTAAAAAACATTTTGTGTGGACTGTTGGTTTGATCTGAGACAATTGGACTTAGAATTTAGGCAACACTCCCTATGCAAAGGACTTGGACAATGCCAACTTTCATGAAACTAAGTGCTTATGATCCGAGACTTCATCTGATATATCATTGAAGACCCATTTGAGTTCATCTGCAACATGATCACTGTGAAACTGTTATTTTGAACCTGTGACTTATGCCATCCTTTGAAGTCATCTGCTACATGGGCAAAACTTGAAGAAGATCATGGAGTTGCTAAGCTTGGATGTGGCTATCTTTATTTGATGTCTTTCTCTTCACCTTGCTATTTGTGTATTGATATTGCTTGATTGTAAAGTCCAAGGGAAATTTGGGTTTCTATATGACATTCTTGTCTATTGGATTGCAGCCCATTGGTCAGATCTTTTCAACTCTCAATTTTTAAATTTGTGCTTAGGATTAGTCTCTTCATCTCCTCCCCACTTCTATAATTTCAAAATCTCTCCCTCCTTTTAAAAATCTTCCTTGCTTGTGTTTGTTGATTTCTAAACTTTGACCATTTTGCAAACTAGAAACTTTGGCCTTATGCCATTGCATTTTTAAACTCATTTTCTTAATCAAACTTTGTAAATGAACTTAACTATACTTGACTTAAAATTTCAAAATCCCAAAAAGAGCTAACACCCATTCAAACCATTTTTAGGCCCTTTGTTCTTTTCAAACTTAAAATTTTGTTAAAAGCAATGCACTCAATTTGAAATTGATACCCCGAACTACGAGGTTTTAATCCCTCATTTTTATGTTGGTACGTAGGCACAAGTCCGAAGGTCTTGTCAAACACAAAAATATAATTAATGAATTCTTTTCTCATCCTCCCATTCTATTTGTTTGCAATTATCCTTTGTACAAAAACACATATGCACACAAAAAAGGGCTCCTTAGGAGTACCTATGACACTTTGGGTGCTAACACCTTCCCTCTGTGTAACCAACCCCCTTACCTGTAATCTCTGGCATTTTATTAGTTTTGATTTGAAAACTTCATATATTTTGGGTTTTGTTCGTACTTTTCCCCTTTCCCTTGGAAACAATAAAAGTGCGGTGGCGACTCTGGTTTTATTGACGTCTAGCTTATCCATAGCTGGATGGTCATGAATTTACTGCTACAGTCACCACCACACTTTTATTATTTCTAAAGGAAAAGGGAAAAGCATGAACAAAACCCAAAGATAAGAATTTTCAAATCAAAACTAATAAAATGCCAGAGATTACAAGTAAGGAGGTTGGTTACACAGAGGGAAGGTGTTAGCAACCAAAGTGTCTTAGGTACTCCTAGGGAGCCCTTTTTTATGTGTGTATGTATTTTTGGTATAAAAGATGTTTGAGAAAAATAGAGTGTCGGATTAGAAAATAATTCATTGATTATACTTTTGTGTTTGACAAGACCTACGGACTTGTGCCTACGTACCAACATAAAATTGAGGGATCAAAACCTCGTAGTTCATGGTAAAAATTTCAAAGAAGTTAGTGAATTGCTTTTGACAAGAGTTTAATAAGAAAAAGGCACAAAATGCCTAATAGTTGAATGAAGTTGTTAGTTTATTTTGTATTTTGAAATTTTAAGTCAATATAATTAAGTTTATTTACAAATTTGATTTAAGATTTTTTTTGAAAATTCATTGGCATAGAGCTAAAGTTTCTAATCACTAAAACAAAGTCTAAGTTTAAAATTACAAGAAAAGAAGGTTTTTGAAAAGAGGGAGATATTTTGAAATTTAAGAAGTGGGAGGAGATGAAGAGACTATTCTAAGCATAAATTTAAAATTTAAGAGTTGAAAAGATCTGATAAATGGGATGAAATCCAACAGACAAGAATGTTATATAGAAAACCAAATTTCCCTTTAGACTTTGAATCAAGCAATAATCAATGAGCAGTTAGCAATATCCAGACATTATGAAGATCAAGGCATAAAATAAAGATAGCCACATCCAAGCAAGCAATCCCAAAAGATAACTGTCGTCTTTGTGTTTTCATGTGTCAGATGAAATATTCTTTGATCAACTCAAAGCAAAGCATTAGATACAAGGTCAAAATAACAATAAGCACAAAGACAGAGTAGCAGATGAATTCAAACAAGATCCAAGGTTTGCATCAGATGAATGCTCAACTCACAATAGCTTGGTCTCAAAATGTTGACATTGGCCAAGTCCTTTTTGCACAGGGAATGTTGCCTAATCCTAAGTCCAAAAGTTCAGATCAAGATCAACAGTCCACCAGACAGTTTTAGGGTTTTTTTTTATGTTATTAAGTATTTTAAGGTCCTAAGACCACAAACAAAACCAAAATGCACAAACAATATATACAATCACAAGATATGGCTCAAATGAGAAAAGTGAAAATGACATAAACATAAACAAGTTAAATGGAATGTAAATGGCAATGAATGATAAATGACTGAAATTTAAATGGCATAAAGTAAATGACTTGAAAGTAAAGCAATGTTAACAAGGATTAGTTAAATTGTTAGTGGTGTTTTTTAATTGATTAAGTCATTCTTTGGAGAACACTCAACCATTCTTTCACAAGTATGAATCCTTAAACCAAGACATCTTCCATGAGAAAGGCTCCCACTTGGATAATTCAACAAGTATGCCACTAGCTCTCATGATAGGAAAAAAGGTCAAGTCTCCTCATAATACCATGAAGAATGGGAGACTTATAATCTCACTTACTAGAATGTTATACCATTAGGGTCAAATTTAGCTCTATGTTAAGCAATCGTAATTGGACTTATGTAGAAGTCATAACTATCTGAGGTCGGGCAATAAAAACGTAGGTGTTAATGCATATGAGAGATTTGATATGAAGAACAAAAACTCCTAAAATTACCACACACTAAAAGAAAATATCAAGAGGGAGGGACATATCTCAGTCATACTTGTATTGGTTCATCTGACACAAGGTCATTGATGAACCAATTAGCCTTAAGACATTAGAGATTTCATTTGTCAAATGAAGGAATAGGGTATAATAGGGATGAAGATGATGAGGGAGGGGAAGATAGAAACACAAATTGGTCATGGGAGGAATTTCATCAAATCAAAACCATCCATTCATTTTGGGAGTTGAAATGTACATTTCATCAATCCCCAAAATCCAATGGTTTTGATCCAACTAAACTCAAATCAACCTTGACCAAGGCCCAAACCGAGAGTCAAACATCACAAGACCATAAAAATGGCTCAACATTATTTTTAAGCATTTAATCAATTAATAATGAATTAAAATACAATTAAATTTGGTCAAAACCTAAAATCCCTTAAAAACACCAAATAAATGGCCAAGGGATTTATCCTAGGTCAAACAAGGTCAAAGGACCTTAGATAAAACATTTCACTATTTTTAAAAAGTCAGAAGTATTTTTAAACAATTAAAAATATGTAAAAAAACATTTAGTTCATGAAAAATATCAAAATTAATCCAAAAAGTAATTTTAATTTAGAATGTGAAAGAGAAAAATATTTAAACATTTTTTGTGAAAGTCCCATATTTTTTGGATTAAAACTGAAATTAATATGAATTAAACAAAATAAAAGGATTAAATGAAAATTCAGAAAATAGAAAGTAATTAGAAAAAACAAGGGTCATCATATCTCCCTCATTAATTAAGGTGGCAGATCCGATGGCCAAGTGCGCGCTTCCATCATGTTCTACAGTCAACGCGTGTACACGCTGTAGCACCTTGAATTTGCACCTATCATTGTACATACATTCTCATATTAGGTCATAACATAACATGGTCCACTGCATAACATTGCATTGTCCCTTTTGCCTCAAGTGCAAGATCATCAGAAGAATTAGGTCAAACTGATCAGGAGATCAGTCAATCAATCAAGCAAGTACAATCTCCATTGAGCCAAGGCCCTAGGGTTGGTCCAACATGTTCACATGACCTAGGGGTCCTTTGGAAGTGTTTTGGTCAGGGATTGGATGTTCAGAAGTCATCAGTCAATGCACATTTTACCAGAAACCCTAAAAAGTCAACCTTGGTCAACTGGGCTTGATTTTATGGTTTTGATGGTTGGATTTGGTTTGAGAGAGCTCATTCATGTCCAAATAGGCCTCATATAACATGGCAAACATCATCATTGAAGAATTTGAAGCCAAATCAGAAATTTCCAAAAATAGAAACTGGACCTGTAATTGAAACTTGCCAAAAATGGAAACTTCTTGATCCCAAACTTACATCATGATACAAGCTTCAAATGAATTTTTTCCCAACATGAAAGTTGAAGATCTTGTTCTCCCATTTCCAAAAAGTCCAAGAACACTCAATTCCCATGTATGGTTGGCAAGTTATGATCAAATCATTTTCAGAAATTTTTGAACTTCGAAAGGCCATATCTCTCAAACCATTTGGCCAATTTGGGTGGGGTTTTTTCCAGCAAGTCACATTTGACCTCATCTTTCCAAATATGTAACCATCATGCATCAAAACATTACCAATCAAAATGGCCTTTTTGCACTTACATGAATTATTTTCAAGAGAGGTGAAAAAGTGAATATTCAATTTAACCATTTCCAACCATTTTTGCCATTCAAATATGTTCAGATATGTTGTTTTGGTTGTGTTAGAGGCCCAATTTCGTGGCTTTTGCTCATGCACCATCCATTTAGGACAAAAGTGGTCATTTAGAAAATTTCATTTTAAAACCAAATTGTGATTAGCTTTCCACTTAGCAACCTTAAACAGAGGTATATAGTGTTATTTTTCTGCTCTTGGAAGCCCTAGCAGCCACAAATTCAAGAACAGAAAAACTCTCTCTCTCAAAAACCTCATTTCTTCATTTTTGAACTTTTGCTGAAAAACTCAAAAGCACTCGAGCCTTGGTCAATTGCCTCATCATTTACCATCATCTGTGAACTCATTGCAAGCCTGGTTTTCCAACTGTAATCAAAGAATCCAGCTCTGTACCATTAAAGCATTTCCATGGCAGCTTGTGATTAAAGGAAAATGGAGCTTTGTTGAGCTGAAACCCTTCATTCATTCATCACTTGGAGCTTGAAGAAGTACCTGTTTCAGCCTTTTACAACCAGAAAACCACGATTCATCATTGTTCTTCAAATCTGGTAAGGTTTTCGACTCTCACCATTTTCAAAACTATGATATGCTTATGATAGGTCTCTTTGCCATGATTATAATGAACTTTGAATCGTGTTGAATGGTTGCCTATGCTGAAAGATATGTTGACTTGAAATCTGATGTGTGAATGTGTTTATCTTCGATTCATTCTTGTTAGTATGTTTTAAGGAAAATGAATGCCATATTCTTGATGAGGGTTGTTTGCTGGTTCTATTGGCATGCTTAATTCCAAAACCTGGAAAATTTGTTCATAATCGATTGTTGATGATGATGAATACTGTAGCAAACCCTAAGATTTATTTGAAAATGCCCAGATTTCTTGCTTGCATCGTGTTTGGTCGTTGCTGTTTGCTGTTTGCATGAATTATCACTGTTCCATTGCCATGCCAAATCATCACGTGACACGCATCCAAACGCTACGCACCGTTTCATTAAAAGGTCCCAGTAATTACACATATGCCACTGCCGGATTATTATTTTAATTAATTCAAATGATTTTGCAATTTTTATTTCATTTGGCATGGCTTACTTACAAAAATCATAGAGCAATCATTCTTAATCCAAAATTCATGGGATTTTTTGCATCATGTTCATCACAATCTCTAGTTTTTTATCATGTATTTTCCAGAATTTTTGCATGAGTAGATTTTAAATGATGCTAGGGTTTGTGACATGTGACCATTTTTTGTACCTTTTGCCAAATCAATTGTGAAATGATGATGCTTTATCCAATGCCTTTGAAATTTTTGTGCTTAAACTAGACACATTCATGGTGATTTTGGTTTAGAGTTTGTGAATTTATCATCTCTGGTTTGTGAGTTATGATTTTCTGAAGTAGGGTGTGACAATTTGTGTCACACCATTGATGTGCAACTTGATGATTTTCTTTACCATGCTTCTTGACCTCCAATTGCTTTGAATTTTTGCATGAATGCACTTGAGTATGTCTAGTTTACATGTGATTTTTCTTGGAATTGTTTGTGGCATTTCCTAATTGTTTGTGATTTTTGTCCCCTGTTTGGTCTTATGTTGACTTTTTGTGACACATGCTCCCATTTCAGCTGTGAAATTCTCATACCTTATTAGATGGACATGAAATTTGATATGTGATTAGTAGACATCTTAAGCTTTGTCATGGTTTTGATCCCATTCATTTCTCATATGCTATCACTGATTTATGTTTTTTTGAAGTTGATGCATGTTTGGTTGACTTCTTTGAGCATGTTTAGAATGGCCTTGCCTTTCTGATTTTCATTGACCACCTTCTACTTGTCCAAATGAGTTGAAATTTGATATGCATATCATGTTATGTATTATGATTGATCATGAATTTTTTGATGATTTATTGAAATGTTTATGATTGGTTTTGAGTTAAGTCTTGCTGTTGACTTCTATGAGCTTTCATTTGCCATGTTTTGACCTAATTTGTTTATGAAATCATAATGGTGAATGATATGAATGAGGGACCAATTGAGTTTGCTTCTTAATTGTTTAAACTTGATTTTGATTGGATATCACTTGCTGTTTTGACTTTCTCATCCCCTTTTGACCCTAGGCTTGTCCTAGTGGTCCTGTTGCTCATGTTTGAGTTCATGTTTTCAGGTTAAGCAACAAATGCTTCAAAGAGATCATACAAATTTGTTTGAGCTTGATTTGTTTATCATGACTAACATGCTTGTTTTGTAGGTTGCTTGGCTCACAAGCCTTGAGCCTTGTGCTTTGCACATTTATCTGATTATGTTAACTGTTGATTTCCATCTCCTTTTGACTTTAACTTTGAGTTGAGTACTGATTCTGTTTGACTGGTTTCAGGTACCTTTAGTTGCTTAGTTCTTTAAGAACTTGCTTTGCTTTGCTTTATAGCAATTTGCATTGAGGTATAATCCCTTTTCTTCATGTAGTCTGGAAGACCTGGCCTGTTACTTGGCCAGGCAATTGTCTGAAGTCCTCCTTAAGAGGCAATGCTTGTGTGTGTTTACATTTGTCCCAAGCAGGAAAAGTCCTTCAAATAAGGCAATTGGTAGATCAAAGAGATATGTAACCTATCTCCTACTATTCTGTGAGTCTTCTCCTTGCTCCCATTACATGGTTGTAGCATTGAGATCCAAACCCAAGATCTATCGAGTCAATAATTTGTGGAGAGAGTTCCCACTTTCTGAACTCCCACACCTTCTGATATTCAAATGCTCTCCCTGACCAGGGATAAGAGCAATGAGGCACACCCCTCATCTCCTTTCATCTGCTTCACCTTAGCCCCTCAATGGCAAGGTTAAGAGCTAACATTACCCAGTTCCAGTGGTTTGTTTGTTGAGGTTGATATGACCCCTCGACTAAAACCTAGCCTTGATGTTTGAGCCCCTTGTTGGTGTGTTTATTTCATGCTGTATGTGCTTGTGTGGTGTGATTGTATCCCCTAGGTTTGCTAGACTCCGCGTAGTCTCGTTTGCATGTCAATTAAGGTAGCACGGTTCCTTCGTATAGGACTTCCTTTCTTGCTTGAGATTTCCTAAAACACAAACAAACATTATCCCCTCTTAAGGATACGTTAACTCCTTCTACTACAGGTGAGTAAGTCTCCAAAGGTCGAGCACCAGGTAGATTGCGCAGTGACGTTGTCCACTTAAAAAACACAAACCAACGGGAATAGTTTAGCCGAACTACGGCAACTCTGATTCTCATGTCCAGATGAGATACGTAGGCACGAGATGCGATGTCTTGTCGAGTTTGACTAACAACTAACACTAATTCTTTTCTCTCGCCCTCGTTGCGATTGAGACCTCCCCTTTCTCTTGCCCTAGTTGCAATCGAGACCCTTGCTTCCTGTGCTAGTTAGGTTAGGTGTGGCTTGTTTCCTGTGCAAGTCATGTTTAGGATAGGCTTGCTTCCTGTGCAAGTTAGCTAGAAACCTTAACTTAGGGACGACTTTGCATGACAACATCTAGGCTCGAGTCGTAGTCTCCCTAGTGTTGTGTCTCCCTCTGTTATCTGGTTAGGCTAGTCCTTTTTCCCTGCGTAGGGGAACTACGTCGCCCTGATCCTCATGCCAGATGAGGTACGTAGGCAGGAGATGAGCTGATCTCTCCGGGCGCCTTTTTTCTTTTTCCGCTTTTTTTCTTTTTCCGCCCTTTTTGTTTTGTTTGTGTGAGTTGTTTCTCCTTTTTTTCTGGTTGGAGTCCGACGTAAGTCCAGCGATTGGCAGTTGGTTTCCTGTGTTTGTTTTGGTTCTGAGTTCGACGTAAGTCCAGCGATTGGCAGTTGGTTTCCTGTGTGTGTTTGTTTTGGTTCGGATGATGATGTAAGTCCAGTGATTGGCATTCAGGCTCCACGTTTGCCTTTGCCTGTGTTTGTTTGTGTGCGTGTCAGCCGAGCTACGAATGCTCTGATTCTCCTTCGTTCAAAGGAGATACGTATGCATAGGACGCGATATCCTAGCGAGCATGTGTCGTTTCCCCAGTCCGAACTACTTCGACTCTGATGTCTATGCCTGATAGACTAAGTAGGCCCAGGATGCGGTATCCTGCCGAGTCAGTTTCAGTCAGTTTTCTTGCGTCTCTTTCAGCCAGTGTGTGTGTGTGTTTGAGCAGTGTTTTAGCAACCATTTTCCTTTCTATTGTGCGTGGATCCCGTCGAGTACGACGGATGCGTAGGGGTGCTAATACCTTCCCTTCGCATAACCGACTCCCGATCCCATTCTCTTTGGTCGCGAGGCCATGTTCTTTCCAGGTTTACTCTGAGCGTTTCCTTTCCCTCTTTTGGGATAAATAACGCACGGTGGCGGCTCTGTTGTTCTTGTTTTCCCGCCGGTTTTTCGCGTAATGCGACAGCTGGCGACTCTGCTGGGGAGAATAGAGAAGTTGACCTCTTGCTGGTCCATCTTCCCCGAGCGAGTCTCTCCTAGCGCTCTCTAGGTTAGGGCTTTGGTTGCTTGTGCTGCTTTATTTATTGCATTCATTTGTATATATTTGCATTTACTGTTTGCATTTATTGTTTGCATTAATGTTTGCATTCATTCATATTCATCTGTCGGTTGTCTGTTTGTTGGGATGGGATATTTTGTGAGAAATAAGCCCACTACCCAGGCTTGAGTGTACACATAGGTGTTAGAGTGGATAGTCATGAGGCTTGCATGGCATGTTGCTATGATAAGTCGTTCATGAGACCCACATTCCAGACGAGGTTTCTGTTGGATATATTTTGTCCTATGGGTGTTCCATAACGACAGATATTCCTTTAGAAATCGTCGACTCTGGTGACCATTTCCCGAGAACTCAGTCGAGGCCTCTCCTCCGAGACGTGATTATGTTAGCTCTGGTGGGCGCATTCTCGCTGCTCAATCCGAGGACCCCGAGACTGGGAACTTGCTTTAGGATATCCTGTTGAGGGGAGTCAGCAGAGGTCTTTTATCCCGTAATAATGCCAAACCTTCAGTGGTAAACGTATTATTCTCGACTGAAGGGCTGAAGCTGACAAACTTCTGTTCTTATAACCTACCAGTGAGGGGAGGGTTTGATCTCTACAGATACGGTTTCTGCCGTTGGTGCTGTGATGGTGACTTTGGTTCAGCCAAATTTATGGACATTTATTTCTGGGACGCCGGAGTTCTGTCCGTGGTTTATCAGCGGGTTCCGTTTATTTCGGATCCCCGGGTTGAATTTGAGAGTACTGGTTCAGAGGATCTGGCTGTCATCCATTCAATGGATGATCCTGTGATGATAGTAATGTAATCTCCAGTTCCGTTTATTTCGGAACTCCACAAGTCGGATTTATGGTGACTCGGTTCTCCAGATTTGGGTTCAGATGCCAGTTGATCAGATTGACTTTGGGTTTCAAATGGATTTGTGATACCAGAGTTCAAGCCGAAACTTTGACCCTGTGCCTTGAGACGCACAGCCTGACCAGTCATGTTGCATCATTTGCATCATAGCATGTTTATTTTCAAAAAATAATAATGCATGAAAAAAAAAACCGAAAAAAGTTAACTCGCATACGCATATCCTTTATCAGGATCATTCATGACAAAATAATACCCATATCATGCATATCATGCACATATCATCCTTGCATTGCAGACATGTTTGGGAGAGACTTCTCACTTTGGTTCCTGACTGAGACAGGATTGCTGATCATCGTCCGCACCGCTACTCAACCAGATTGAATCAACAGAGGAGTATGGATCAGGTTCAAGCAGAATTGGCCGAAATGAGGGCAAACATGGCCCGGTTCATGACACTGATGCAAGAGATTCTGACAGTTGTCATCCCCGGTGGGATCTATCACAATTGGGTCACTGTGGGCTTTCCTATAGTTGTTCATAAGTCAGAGTAATAATCACTTTGTTTAAAAACCCTTCTCCCATGCCAAAAGGAGAAGTGATGACATTGTTGGCAACATTTTGTGCAATGATATTTTCATTCAAATAAATTCATGTTAAACATTTGTTTTTCATTTGTTTTCCCTTTTCGCTTTTTGCATGAAATTGGTGATCACAAAAAACCCTAAAAACAAGAATAAAAGCAATCTTTTCATCTGCATAACGATTGTCTTGTTTGTTTTTCAAAAAGCTTTTCATCTCTAAATCTTTATGCAGGTTGTTTCTCAAACCCATTGAACATAATGATCGGACGTCATCTCCCAATTTTGAATTCCCTGTATTCGAAGCGGAAGAAGATGATGCTTGAAGGGATTCCTGACGAGATTTCCCGACTTCTTGAGCAAGAAAAGAAGATCACTCAGCTGCATCTCGAGAATCAGCAGAACAGCCAACTGGGGCATTAAATCAATAAAAAAAAAACAAAGAAAGAGAGGGTGCAAAATCAAAAGAAATCAAAAGCAAAATCAAAAGAAATCAAAGGCAAAATCAAAAGAAAACAAAAGAAAATAGCACCCTCAAAGTCCCAAGTTGACTGATGCTGAATGGATTCAGAGTCACTACGACCAAGTGAATCCGATCGAAAGAAAAAAGAGATCAACTGCCATGTGTCATGGTCAGTTATATCAGCAGAGAGTGATGAAAGCATTCAACAAGAAGGTCAAGTCTCGTGTGTTCCGAGGGACCTTGTGCTCAAGAAAGTCTTGTCTTTCGTGCCCGATTCCAGGGGCAAGTGAACCCCCTAAGCTGAAAGTCCATATGTTGTCAAGAGAGCCTTTTCAGGCAATGTTTTGACACTTACAACAATGGATGGAGAAGTTCACTCGTCCTGTGAATTCCGATGCAGTCAAGAAATACTTCGCCTAAAAATGAAAAAAAGCAAAACAGCTCGCTAAGTCGAACACCCCAAAGGGCGACTTAGGCAAAAAGGAGCGTCTCAGTGGATTGAAAACCCGAAAGGGCGATCCAGGCAAAAGTTAGAGACATTGAAAAAAAGAATTTGCATCCCGCTAGATTGATCACCTCATACTGGGGCAATCTAGGCAAAAAAATTAGGGATTTGGCAAGTAACTGCATCTTGACAAGACTGTGCTCTATATCTGTCATCCGTCAGGGATTCTCGATTCGTCGTCGACTGAAGCTACGAATACATCGAAATTTCGGAATGGTAGAGGAAAGGTCATTATGTTCAATGTAGCCCTCTCCAATATATATCACCGATTTCAAACTTGTACAGATCTATGGAGTCTCGCCCTTTGCAGACTACCATTCCATCACATCAATTTGAGCTTTTATCCAATTATTTGCACTCTTATTTGTTTCAACTCAATAAATGTTTTGCATGTTTTTAATTGATAAAGTATCATTGTTTTCAAAATAAACAAATTTTTCAAAAAATTGTTCTTAAACAAAGTGAACATTCACGATGGTGGAAGGATACTTAGGAGATCCGCAGTGCTCTCCCGAGGGTGGTATGATTACCAACAGGTAAGACAATTGTTCGTATCTCGAGCATGACTATATCTTTTTTCCTGTCGAACCTCTTTTGGTTTCTCCTCAGCAAGGTTGCTCAGTGCAGTGTTGGTTGAAGTTGTTATCTTCATGTTCCCAGCAGTACAACATTCTTCCTCCAAGTCCCTGTTAGCCCTATTGTGGGGCATCTCCAGTATAGTTTTGTTTGAGCCCTACCGTGGGGCATTCCCAGCAAGGTTGCTTTTGAAATACTTTTGTGGGGCGGTTCCCCAAGCAGAGTGTTTACTGAAGACGTTAACGTTCGTCTCTCCAGCAGAGCAGTCTTCTCCTCTCCCAGCAGGATGGTGTTGTTCCCTGAGATCCCGGTTTCCAGCAGATCGCGTTTGCTCTCTGGTGTTTTTGGCCTTCCCTATGGAAGAAGAGTAGTACCGGGCGGTTGATTCCTGGGCCTGCGTGTTGAGCATGTCTGTTTGTCAGCATTCATCATACATTTTAGGTAGAATGCATACATGCATAATCATAGCATTTGGATACTCATGATGCAGCTGTTGCCATGTATCTGTTGATGGTTGTCTCCTGCTATTTGTTAATACAGATCTCTCCAGTAGATCCTCCTAGCAGAGTTGGGTGTGTCTGATCTCTCCATGTAGAGTCAACCCCTTAAGCAGAAAGTGTCTATCCTTTCCTGCCATTTCCCCACTGAGATACATCCTCGTGGATGACGGTTGCTTTCGTTCCCTCCCTACACGGGATGGGTTTTCCCTATTGAGTTCTTTCCTCATTAGGATGAGTCTTGTTTCAGTCTGCCTTTTGGATCGATCCTAAATTGGCTTCCTGTTGGCTGTCTCCCGTGCCTCCCTGGGGCATAAATGAATAGTCGCTCACTAATCGGCACTCATTCATCTTATCCTCAGCGGAGTTTGTTGGCCTCTACCTACGAACCGATAGCTGTAAGTCCTTTCTTTACGGTCTTCTACCCACTACCCGGTAGTTGTAAATCCTTTTTCTCACTCTGTCTCTCAGCAGATCGTTTGTTGGCTTCTACCTACAAACCGGTAGCTGTAAGTCCTATCTTCGTGGTTTTCTACCTACAAGCTGGTAGTTGTAAAATCCCACTTTCCTTCCCTAGCAGAGGTAACCTTTGTGGTTCATTCTGTTTGTTGGCTTCTACCTACAAACCGGTAGTTGTAAGTCCTATCTTTGTGGTTTTCTACCTACAAGCTGGTAGTTGTAAAATCCCACGTTCTCCCCTTGGTGGAGTTAACCCTTTGTGCTCATCCTATCGATGACTGGTTACTTTTCCGTGGTTTTCTGCCTACAAACCGGTAGATGTAATCCCCTCTTTGCGGTATTGATATTCTTTCCCCTTTGGATACTTGCTTTGATCAAGCAGTATTGTCCCCATTGGGTCTGCCTTTTCTTTTTGGATACTTGCTCCGAGTTAGCAACTTTATCCTCTTTTGATTGGTCATCTTTGCATACCTAGTCCTGGTACCGATGCCTTTCTTGTCGGTCGATTATTCATTTAATAACCTACAACCCGGTTATGGATAATCTTCCATGCGAGTGTATTATCTACGTTTTGACGGCTAGATAATATATCTCATGCACTCTTTGGTCAATCTTTCGATTGTTATCTCCAGCAGAGTAAGATTCGT
Source organism: Lathyrus oleraceus (assembly GCF_024323335.1). Taxonomy (NCBI): domain Eukaryota; kingdom Viridiplantae; phylum Streptophyta; class Magnoliopsida; order Fabales; family Fabaceae; genus Lathyrus; species Lathyrus oleraceus. The sequence continues at coordinate 108,345,396 of NC_066585.1, forward strand.
ATTCCTTGTGGAATCGAATGTTCATCCTTTAACAAGTTTGTTTTCGCTCTCTTCAGGATGTTTTCGGTCGATTATTCATTTAACAACCTACAACCCGGTTATGGATAATCTTCCATGCGAGTGTATTATCTACGTTTTGACGGCTATAGATAATATGTCTCATGAATTTTCCGGTATTCAAACCGAAGAAGTTTCCGACGATCAAGTCGATGTACTTATGGCACTCAGGCCAATTTTCCGGTATTCAGACCGAAGTGGCACTCAGGCCAATTTTCCGGTATTCAGACCGAAGTGGCGTTCAGGCCAATTTTCCGGTATTCAGACCGAAGTGGCGCTCAGGCCAATTTTCCGGTATTCAGACCGAAGTGGCGTTCAGGCCAATTTCCGATTTTCAGATCGAAGAAGTATTCCTCCTCTCCGTTGGTGTCGATAAACGTCGAGTTTTTCCCGGTCAACCGTTGATGATTTGGTTGTGTTCACTCTCCCCAGTAGAGTTTCCTCCTCTCCGTTGGTGTCGATAAACGTCGAGTTTTTCCTAGTCATCCGATGATGTCTAGTTGTACCCCTCTCCATGCAGAGTTACCTCTCCGTTGGTTTCGATAAACGTCGAGTTTTTCCCGATCATCCGTTGATGATTTGGTTGTGTCCTTCTTCCCTAGTGAAGTTTTCCTCCTCTCCGTTGGTGTCGATAAACGTCGAGTTTTTCCCGATCATCCGTTGATGATTTGGTTGTGTCCTTCTTCCCTAGTGAAGTATTCCTCCTCTCCGTTGGTGTCGATAAACGTCGAGTTTTTCCTATGCTTCCGTTGGCGTATAGTTGATATCTTTCCCCGCAGGGTCGTCCCCAGTTAATTCTCCTTCTCCGTTGGTGTCGATAAACGTTGAGTCTCCCTTTCGTCCTATGACGTCTGGTTGAGTTTTCTCCTTCTCCGTTGGTGTCGATAAACGTTGAGTCTCCTTTTCGTCCTATGACGTCTGGTTGAGTTTTCTCCTTCTCCGTTGGTGTCGATAAACGTTGAGTCTCCCTTTCGTCCTATGACGTCTGGCTGAGTTTTCTCCTCTCCGTTGGTGTCGATAAACGTCGAGTTTTTCCTATTCGTCCTATGACGTCTAGTTGTACCTGTCCCCATGTGGATTTACCTCTCCGTTGGTCTTGGTAAACGTTGAGTTTTTCCCATTACGTCCGTTGACGTATGGTTGTATCTCTTCCAGTCATTCATTAATGGTTGGTTACCTCTCCGTTGGTCTTGGTAAACGTTGAGTTTTTCCCATTTCGTCCGTTGACGTATGGTTGTATCTCTTCCAGTCATTCATTAATGTCTGGTTACCTCTCCGTTGGTCTTGGTAAACGTTGAGTTTTTCCTAGTTGTCCGTTGGCATCTAGTTGTGATTTCTTTTCCCATTCATCATCGTTGTGATGTCTGGATGTGGCCGTATCCTTTGAAATATATATATATATATATATATATATATATATATATATATATATATATATATATATATATATATATATACCCGGTAATAAATATCAAATCCCAGTGGACGTTTCCATTGGTGGATCCCTGTATTGTGCAAATTCTACGGTTCTTGGTATTCAATCCCTGTTTACCCTGAAAGTCTGACAGACGTTGCTATCATCCGTTCGGGTTCCCAGCTGATTGAATAGGGGCAACTGTAGCACCTTGAATTTGCACCTATCATTGTACATACATTCTCATATTAGGTCATAACATAACATGGTCCACTGCATAACATTGCATTGTCCCTTTTGCCTCAAGTGCAAGATCATCAGAAGAATTAGGTCAAACTGATCAGGAGATCAGTCAATCAATCAAGCAAGTACAATCTCCATTGAGCCAAGGCCCTAGGGTTGGTCCAACATGTTCACATGACCTAGGGGTCCTTTGGAAGTGTTTTGGTCAGGGATTGGATGTTCAGAAGTCATCAGTCAATGCACATTTTACCAGAAACCCTAAAAAGTCAACCTTGGTCAACTGGGCTTGATTTTATGGTTTTGATGGTTGGATTTGGTTTGAGAGAGCTCATTCGTGTCCAATTAGGCCTCATATAACATGGCAAACATCATCATTGAAGAATTTGAAGCCAAATCAGAAATTTCCAAAAATAGAAACTGGACCTGTAATTGAAACTTGCCAAAAATGGAAACTTCTTGATCCCAAACTTACATCATGATACAAGCTTCAAATGAATTTTTTCCCAACATGAAAGTTGAAGATCTTGTTCTCCCATTTCCAAAAAGTCCAAGAACACTCAATTCCCATGTATGGTTGGCAAGTTATGATCAAATCATTTTCAGAAATTTTTGAACTTCGAAAGGCCATATCTCTCAAACCATTTGGCCAATTTGGGTGGGGTTTTTTCCAGCAAGTCACATTTGACCTCATCTTTCCAAATATGTAACCATCATGCATCAAAACATTACCAATCAAAATGGCCTTTTTGCACTTACATGAATTATTTTCAAGAGAGGTGAAAAAGTGAATATTCAATTTAACCATTTCCAACCATTTTTGCCATTCAAATATGTTCAGATATGTTGTTTTGGTTGTGTTAGAGGCCCAATTTCGTGGCTTTTGCTCATGCACCATCCATTTAGGACAAAAGTGGTCATTTAGAAAATTTCATTTTAAAACCAAATTGTGATTAGCTTTCCACTTAGCAACCTTAAACAGAGGTATATAGTGTTATTTTTCTGCTCTTGGAAGCCCTAGCAGCCACAAATTCAAGAACAGAAAAACTCTCTCTCTCAAAAACCTCATTTCTTCATTTTTGAACTTTTGCTGAAAAACTCAAAAGCACTCGAGCCTTGGTCAATTGCCTCATCATTTACCATCATCTGTGAACTCATTGCAAGCCTGGTTTTCCAACTGTAATCAAAGAATCCAGCTCTGTACCATTAAAGCATTTCCATGGCAGCTTGTGATTAAAGGAAAATGGAGCTTTGTTGAGCTGAAACCCTTCATTCATTCATCACTTGGAGCTTGAAGAAGTACCTGTTTCAGCCTTTTACAACCAGAAAACCACGATTCATCATTGTTCTTCAAATCTGGTAAGGTTTTCGACTCTCACCATTTTCAAAACTATGATATGCTTATGATAGGTCTCTTTGCCATGATTATAATGAACTTTGAATCGTGTTGAATGGTTGCCTATGCTGAAAGATATGTTGACTTGAAATCTGATGTGTGAATGTGTTTATCTTCGATTCATTCTTGTTAGTATGTTTTAAGGAAAATGAATGCCATATTCTTGATGAGGGTTGTTTGCTGGTTCTATTGGCATGCTTAATTCCAAAACCTGGAAAATTTGTTCATAATCGATTGTTGATGATGATGAATACTGTAGCAAACCCTAAGATTTATTTGAAAATGCCCAGATTTCTTGCTTGCATCGTGTTTGGTCGTTGCTGTTTGCTGTTTGCATGAATTATCACTGTTCCATTGCCATGCCAAATCATCACGTGACACGCATCCAAACGCTACGCACTGTTTCATTAAAAGGTCCCAGTAATTACACATATGCCACTGCCGGATTATTATTTTAATTAATTCAAATGATTTTGCAATTTTTATTTCATTTGGCATGGCTTACTTACAAAAATCATAGAGCAATCATTTTTAATCCAAAATTCATGGGATTTTTTGCATCATGTTCATCACAATCTCTAGTTTTTTATCATGTATTTTCCAGAATTTTTGCATGAGTAGATTTTAAATGATGCTAGGGTTTGTGACATGTGACCATTGTTTGTACCTTTTGCCAAATCAATTGTGAAATGATGATGCTTTATCCAATGCCTTTGAAATTTTTTGTGCTTAAACTAGACACATTCATGGTGATTTTGGTTTAGAGTTTGTGAATTTATCATCTCTGGTTTGTGAGTTATGATTTTCTGAAGTAGGGTGTGACAATTTGTGTCACACCATTGATGTGCAACTTGATGATTTTCTTTACCATGCTTCTTGACCTCCAATTGCTTTGAATTTTTGCATGAATGCACTTGAGTATGTCTAGTTTACATGTGATTTTTCTTGGAATTGTTTGTGGCATTTCCTAATTGTTTGAGATTTTTGTCCCCTGTTTGGTCTTATGTTGACTTTTTGTGACACATGCTCCCATTTCAGCTGTGAAATTCTCATACCTTATTAGATGGACATGAAATTTGATATGTGATTAGTAGACATCTTAAGCTTTGTCATGGTTTTGATCCCATTCATTTCTCATATGCTATCACTGATTTATGTTTTTTTGAAGTTGATGCATGTTTGGTTGACTTCTTTAAGCATGTTTAGAATGGCCATGCCTTTCTGATTTTCATTGACCACCTTCTACTTGTCCAAATGAGTTGAAATTTGATATGCATATCATGTTATGGATTATGATTGATCATGAATTTTTTGATGATTTATTGAAATGTTTATGATTGGTTTTGAGTTAAGTCTTGCTGTTGACTTCTATGAGCTTTCATTTGCCATGTTTTGACCTAATTTGTTTATGAAATCATAATGGTGAATGATATGAATGAGGGACCAATTGAGTTTGCTTCTTAATTGTTTAAACTTGATTTTGATTGGATATCACTTGCTGTTTTGACTTTCTCATCCCCTTTTGACCCTAGGCTTGTCCTAGTGGTCCTGTTGCTCATGTTTGAGTTCATGTTTTCAGGTTAAGCAACAAATGCTTCAAAGAGATCATACAAATTTGTTTGAGCTTGATTTGTTTATCATGACTAACATGCTTGTTTTGTAGGTTGCTTGGCTCACAAGCCTTGAGCCTTGTGCTTTGCACATTTATCTGATTATGTTAACTGTTGATTTCCATCTCCTTTTGACTTTAACTTTGAGTTGAGTACTGATTCTGTTTGACTGGTTTCAGGTACCTTTAGTTGCTTAGTTCTTTAAGAACTTGCTTTGCTTTGCTTTATAGCAATTTGCATTGAGGTATAATCCCTTTTCTTCATGTAGTCTGGAAGACCTGGCCTGTTACTTGGCCAGGCAATTGTCTGAAGTCCTCCTTAAGAGGCAATGCTTGTGTGTGTTTACATTTGTCCCAAGCAGGAAAAGTCCTTCAAATAAGGCAATTGGTAGATCAAAGAGATATGTAACCTATCTCCTACTATTCTGTGAGTCTTCTCCTTGCTCCCATTACATGGTTGTAGCATTGAGATCCAAACCCAAGATCTATCGAGTCAATAATTTGTGGAGAGAGTTCCCACTTTCTGAACTCCCACACCTTCTGATATTCAAATGCTCTCCCTGACCAGGGATAAGAGCAATGAGGCACACCCCTCATCTCCTTTCATTTGCTTCACCTTAGCCCCTCAATGGCAAGGTTAAGAGCTAACATTACCCAGTTCCAGTGGTTTGTTTGTTGAGGTTGATATGACCCCTCGACTAAAACCTAGCCTTGATGTTTGAGCCCCTTGTTGGTGTGTTTATTTCATGCTGTATGTGCTTGTGTGGTGTGATTGTATCCCCTAGGTTTGCTAGACTCCGCGTAGTCTCGTTTGCATGTCAATTAAGGTAGCACGGTTCCTTCGTATAGGACTTCCTTTCTTGCTTGAGCTTTTCTAAAACACAAACAAACATTATCCCCTCTTAAGGATACGTTAACTCCTTCTACTACAGGTGAGTAAGTCTCCAAAGGTCGAGCACCAGGTAGATTGCGCAGTGACGTTGTCCACTTAAAAAATACAAACCAACGGGAATAGTTTAGCCGAACTACGGCAACTCTGATTCTCATGTCCAGATGAGATACGTAGGCACGAGATGCGATGTCTTGTCGAGTTTGACTAACAACTAACACTAATTCTTTTCTCTCGCCCTCGTTGCGATTGAGACCTCCCCTTTCTCTTGCCCTAGTTGCAATCGAGACCCTTGCTTCCTGTGCTAGTTAGGTTAGGTGTGGCTTGTTTCCTGTGCAAGTCATGTTTAGGATAGGCTTGCTTCCTGTGCAAGTTAGCTAGAAACCTTAACTTAGGGACGACTTTGCATGACAACATCTAGGCTCGAGTCGTAGTCTCCCTAGTGTTGTGTCTCCCTCTGTTATCTGGTTAGGCTAGTCCTTTTTCCCTGCGTAGGGGAACTACGTCGCCCTGATCCTCATGCCAGATGAGGTACGTAGGCAGGAGATGAGCTGATCTCTCCGGGCGCCTTTTTTCTTTTTCCGCTTTTTTTCTTTTTCCGCCCTTTTTGTTTTGTTTGTGTGAGTTGTTTCTCCTTTTTTTCTGGTTGGAGTCCGACGTAAGTCCAGCGATTGGCAGTTGGTTTCCTGTGTTTGTTTTGGTTCGGAGTTCGACGTAAGTCCAGCGATTGGCAGTTGGTTTCCTGTGTGTGTTTGTTTTGGTTCGGATGATGATGTAAGTCCAGTGATTGGCATTCAGGCTCCACGTTTGCCTTTGCCTGTGTTTGTTTGTGTGCGTGTCAGCCGAGCTACGAATGCTCTGATTCTCCTTCGTTCAAAGGAGATACGTATGCATAGGACGCGATATCCTAGCGAGCATGTGTCGTTTCCCCAGTCCGAACTACTTCGACTCTGATGTCTATGCCTGATAGACTAAGTAGGCCCAGGATGCGGTATCCTGCCGAGTCAGTTTCAGTCAGTTTTCTTGCGTCTCTTTCAGCCAGTGTGTGTGTGTGTTTGAGCAGTGTTTTAGCAACCATTTTCCTTTCTATTGTGCGTGGATCCCGTCGAGTACGACGGATGCGTAGGGGTGCTAATACCTTCCCTTCGCATAACCGACTCCCGATCCCATTCTCTTTGGTCGCGAGGCCATGTTCTTTCCAGGTTTACTCTGAGCGTTTCCTTTCCCTCTTTTGGGATAAATAACGCACGGTGGCGGCTCTGTTGTTCTTGTTTTCCCGCCGGTTTTTCGCGTAATGCGACACACGCGTGGTAATTAGGAAGAATGACTCAGATTAAAACGTCCAAACATGATCAGATGGCCAGTAGGTGTGCTGATACACCACCGGAGCTAGGGCTCTAGTCATCTTCTCCAGTGACCTCCATCGGACTGGTCCAACTTCATCTCAATGGAAAATGAAAAATAAGGACACTATTTCAAAAAGAAAATGCTCAGGATCTCGAATCTGGCCTCAATTATCTCCAATTCCAAGTATATAAAAGATACATGGATTTCACATTTGAGGATCATGAACTGAGTTGCTTCGATTTGACCTCAAAGCAAATGAATCTTGTTGCCTACATTGGCAGGACTTCAGCCAACCAAAAATCAAAGGGAATGGTGAAGGATTAAGAGAGAATCGAAGAGATGAAGTTTCTGAAAATTCACCTTCGAGGGAGCTTAAATCTTGCTAGATCCTGCTTCCAATTGGCCCTGGCTTATCCTCTAATGGTGAGATCAAGAGTAACAACTTTTGTGTTGAATACTTTTCCATTTGAAGCTTGGATCATGTTGAAGTTTGAGGTGGAAGTTTGGAAAATCAAACATAAATGAAAATTTTCTAAGTACCAAGCCAAATGTTCACTTCTTCCACCTTGAATAACTTTTGCTATGGGCTTAAAATTGAAAAAGTTCCTTCATAAACGTTGTAGCTATTTCAAACCTCTTAAATTTGGTTACAAATTTGACCTCCTTTGATTTGTCATGAAAGAGTTATGCATTTTAGAAGTTGAGGAAAATCCCTTGTTCAATGGTAATGGCCCAAAATGACCTATAATTTTTCCTCTTGGCACATGGCCTTGAAAATTGAATTTGAATTTATTCAAAGAATAAAAGTTGGATAGGATATCTTTAATTTGATCATGAAACTTTAATGGTCTTCATCACATAAAAATTGAGCAAGTTATGGTCCTTGGAAGTTGACCTCCTAACAAGGGTTCAAACAAAATGACTTATAATCTTTCACCATAAAAATTGACTTTCCAAGAAAAAATAGCTCTTAACTTAAACATGAAAGTTGTTAGGAATGTCATAAGGACTAAATTTTCTCTTGTAATCATTTTCATATGACAAATATTGTAGGATATAGGGTCTAAGGAACCCCAGTTTTGCAAACTTGAAAATATCTTGGACTCATGGAGGATCATATATGTATAATATGATGTAATATTAAGTATCCCTTAAAATATTTGATCAAATGGTGAAGAAACTTGCTGAGTGTGTCACATAAGATACCTAGATAAATTAGGGCTTCCAAGGCAAACAAACTTCAAACTCTTGATGAATTTTTGATTAAAATGATAAATGAAGATAATGGGGACCCATATATGATGTCTAGAGTCAATGTGAACTATCTCTTGATTAGTCTCCTTGCATTGAGGATATCAAACCCTAGATATGAGCTTGATGAGGCATAGGTGAACACACACACAACCTACAAAAGAAGTAAATTATAGATTGCCATATTTTTGGTATTTTGGTTAGTAAATAATGAAAAACAAAGTATGATATAATGTGCTTGGTGATCTCTACCAATGCAAACCCAATAAATGAGGGGTAAGGAGGATGCGAAGGTGTGATCCCAAAGGCAATGCAAATGATGAGATAACATGAGGGATCTTAGGACCAAAATTGGGGTCTTACAGCTACCCCTATTTAAGGATATTCTAAATGAGGATGTGAAGGTTAAAATCTTTGTATCAACTCAGTAGAATGGACTTAAATAACAACATATAGAAACAAATTTTGGTCCCTAAGAGACCTCATGATGCATATGATTTGAATGTTAAAATAACCCTTGTGGGGATATATTACCACAAAGAAAAAGAATCCGGAGAGACTGAAAGTCCATAGAAGCGTACTGCATTCTGTAAGGAACATTCACTGGGGAGACAAAGACTTTAGGGGATAAAACTTATGCGTAGGTCAGGCTAAAACTTGAAAACTGATGGACACACAAGGGGAGTTTCCATGAAAATAGATCAATGGAAGGACTCGAATGGGGATAAGTGAAACTCTGCAGGGGAACGTACTTATAGCAATTGAGACTGATACTTCCACACTTGAAAAATTTCTAAATTTGGACATTTCATGCACAAGCTTGCATGGGCGTGTACATGCTCATGAAGCAATCCAATTTGATCCACTTGCATCTGTTCTGAAGTTCAAATCATGCTTGGATGTCAAGGCAAAGTGCAATGTGATTTTTGGCATTTAATTTTTTCCAATCATGCAGTTCTGTTAAAGCCATGCGCAGACCTAGAAAACTTTATCCAAAATGCATGAATTTGGGTTCTTTGGAAAGCTTATATCAAGGGGAACAAGTTTTATGTTGAACACTTTTTCATTTGGAACTTGGATCATGGTGAGTTTTGAGGTGGAAGTTTGGAAATTTCAACATGTTGAAATTTTTTCCAAGTGTCAAGCCATATATCTCAATATTCCATGTTGCTTAACTTTTTATGTGTGCTTCAAATGAGAAACGTGTATTCATCAAAGTTGTAGCTCTTTCAAAGACCTTAAATATGGTCACCAATTTCATGTAATTTGGATTTAGAATGATAGAGTTATGCATTTTTGAAGTTTGGAAAAATCACTTGTTCAATGGTATAGGTCAAAAATGACCTATAATGTATCCTCATATCACATGCTCATAAAAGTTGAATTAGCTCTTACTCCAAACATAAAAGTTGAATTAGACATCTTGAATTTGATTGTGCAACTTGGAAATATTTCATCTCATAAAAATTGAGCAAGTTATGTCCTTGGGAAGTTGACTTTCAAATTAGGGTTTAGACAAAATGACCTATAATGTTTCAACATAGAAAGTGATTTTACATGCAAAACTAGATCTAGGTCTCTACATGAAATTTGTTTGTAATGTCATTTAGAGTAATGTTTATTTTGGAATAATTTTCATATGGTGGAAATTGTAGGAGATAGGGTCTAGGGACACCCAGTTTTGATCAGATGAATTCATCTGGCCAACCACCATCAACCAACTTGCTAACCTTCAATTCTCTTGACTTTTTAGGCTCATGGTAGACCATATATGCATAAAATGATGGATTTTTAAGTGTACCTTGAGAAATTTGATCAATTGGTGATATAGCTTGTTGGAGAAGTTACTCAAGATACCCAGTCAAACTAGGGTTTCCAAGGAAAACCACCTTCAAACTCTTGAAGAATACTTGTTAAATATAACATGTAGGAATCATTGGGACTCATATATGATGCTTATATTCATTTATGGATCAATCCTTGGTTGTGCTCTTAGCCATGAGGGTCTCAAACCCTAGGTATGAACTTGATAAATTAATGAGAACATGGCCTACCTACAAAAGAGTTAGGCAAATGCAAAGACATATTTTTGGTATTTTGGTTAGTAAAATGATAATATACAAGTATGATACAATCACATGGTGCTTGGTGATCTCTCCCAAAACAAACCCAATGAAAGAGGGGTAAAGAGGATGCCAATGTATGATCCCAATATTGATGCATATGATGAAATTGTATGAGGGATCTTAAGGTCAAAATTGGGGTCTTACAATGACCAAGCAAACACATCAACATACTCTCTTAGCAGCGGTGTCAACCTGTGCTTCACATCTGATTCGAGTAATGTCCCAAATTTACGCTTCCTTCCTATCCTCCTTAGTGCCCAAGTTGATCAATTATATCGGCTCTTTGTAGGGATCGAGAGTCTTGTCCTCTTGCTCTAGCAATCTGAAAATTTCATCAAGGATCTCTTCAAACTCTTCTTCCTCTGTTTCATACATTGTTAACTCAAAGTCGGGAGAGGGCACGGGGTCATTGTGTTCAATTGGTTTATTGAGAAATCTGCACATGCGTTTATGTTTTGGATTTTTAGAAACTGACCGAAATAAATTGTACATGCAGATAAGAAGTTTGTCGTTATTTTTGAAAGTTTTATTTTCTTTACCATTTTTCTGAATAAAGCAAAAAGGAAAAAGACATAACTGGAATCGAAATGAATTTTTATTTATTCCATTAAAAGTTGCAACAAAATTCATGAAGCTCTAAACAAAAACACATCTGCCTTGGGCAGAGCAGAGGGCAACTTTTGAAAGACAAAAATAGAAAAAACAACAAAACAAATTACTCGGACACATGCATGACTTAAGGAATATCCACAAATGTCCAATTAGGAGTCCTCGGGCTCGATCCTCCTCTTGTTACAAAGCTTGGTCCTTCAACAGTGTCATCTTGCAGAATAGCACATGACCGCCACTTATGAACGTCTCGGAAATCAGCTTCACCTTTTGGATAGTCCTCAGTGCCTTGGCCGTCTGCTCATAAGGATTAAACCCTAACCCACTATGGTCTTTTTTATCACTGAGTTGCACGATCTTTCCCCAACCCAAGGTCTGACCACTGGCCACCACTTGTTGCGCATCTTTCAAAGATGCCATATAAGATCCCACCTTCTCTTCATCGAGATCCTCAACTCGCACTGCATTTGCAATTTCAAGCCCTTGAAATTGGGTGATGACAGCATCCTCTTCTACGTCAATGTATCTGAAAGCATATAATTGACTAATCATCAAGACTTGTTCACCCTAAACAATAGCAAGCTTGCCATTTCTGATGAATTTCAATTTTTGGTGCAGGGTGGATGTAATGGCGCTTGCGTCATGAATCCACGGTCTCCTAAGAAAACAACTGTAACCGAGATTAATATCCATCACCTGGAAGAGAATTTGAAATTGTTGCGGACCAACCATCATCGGCAAGATAATTTCACCCATTACAGTCCTCCTAGAACCATCAAAGGCCTTCACTACAACCTAACTCGGATTGATATCAGCACCAATATAGGATAACTTGGCAAGAGTAATCTTTGACATCACATTCAAAGAAGAGTCGGTATCCATAAAGACGTGCGAAAAAGAGTCTTTTTCATATCCCATGGATATCTAAAGAGCATTGTTATGCTTTTTGCCTTCGGCGGGTAACTCATTGTCATAAAAACTTAGTGTGTTGCAGGATGTAATGTTTCCAACTACATGGTCGAACTGATCAACCGTGACATCTGAATTTACATAGGATTTCCCCAAGACTTTCAACAGAGCCTTGCGGTGTGCTTCAGAGTTCAAGAGTAAAGGCATAACAGATATCTCCGACTGGGTTTGAAGGAGCTGGTCCACCACCTTCTAGTCACTCTTTTGAATCATGCGCAAAAATTCTTCAGCCTCTATATCTTGTATGGGTCTACTCTTAATAATGACCAATGGAGCTTTACCATTGTCGGGTTTTTCGTCCATAGGTTTACTACCCCTAAGGTTAGTAGGCGTAAAAACCCTACCGCTTATGAGACCACTTGAATCAGAAATATTAGTGACAACCCTATTATTGACCAACGACTTCTCAACTCCATTCACGATAGTAGTAGGATCATACCCCATGGTACCGCTTTATCAGATTTAGGGGAAAGGAGCTGGCATTTTGATGTTCAAGCACTTAACAGAGTCAGCAGGAGGCGTACTTTCCTTGGGCGGGCAAAATATTTCAAAAGCCTTGAGCTTATTGAAGATAGGCATTATCACAAACACAACATCATTATTTTTCTTCCCACTAACTTGTAACACACAATTGGAAATCAACATCTATATATCTTTCTGCACGTCGAAACAACCTTTAGTGTCCCTCAAACAAACAAAGCAATCTTCATGATCTTGTTTCAGAATACCGACCTTGAACTGCTTGAGGTGCACAAGCACCAATGGAGTTTTCACTTTCAGGACGTCCATGATCAAATTTTCATCTTTGGTAATCATATTTACTGCCCCATGCTCAGGAAATGGGTTAGTTGCCATATTCGGCATATCACCGAACTTAATCATCCCCAATCTCACAAGCTCTTGAACCTTCCCTTTGAATACAAAGCAATTCTCGGTGTCATGCCCTAGCGCATCAGAGTGGAAATCACAATGTTCATTAGGTTTATACCATCTGGGCAACTTGTCAGACACTAGAGGTGCGACACGCTTCTCTATGAGGTTTGGGGAAAGAAGGGAAGGTAGTAAATCAGTGTACGTCATTGGGATTGGATCAAACTGGAACTGAGTCTTCAGAGGATGTGGATATTGCTGAGCAGCAGATGTAGATGGTTGATGTCTTTGTTGTTCTTATTGTTGTCGTTGCGGCTGATACTGAGGTGGTGGTTATTGTGGATATTGTGGATAAGGTTGATATTGTTGTGGCAACTGCGGATATGGTGAAGGATACACAGGGAACATCGGGTGCAGTGACAAAGGCAGATTCGACATCATAGGTGCCCCATGGTGCCACTGCGACTACCAAGGGTTGTTGATAATAGCCTAACATAGGTTGTTGTACTTGTGGAGCTGGAACTGCTTGGGCAGATGGCTGATGTTGTTGTCTTCTAATGCTTGGTTGGTGGTGGGAAACAACGTTGGCATCTCCTTCCTTATTTTTCTTCCATCCACCAAACTTCTTGGTGATACTAGCGGATGCAGAGTTATCACGAGTTATTCTTCCTTCTTTTACCCCTTCTTCGAGTTACACATCAACCCCTACCATCTCAGTGAAGTCACGAGGCATACTTGAAATGAATTTTTTGTAATAAAAGGAGTCTAAGGTCTTCAAGAATAGTTTACACAGTTCTTTTTCTTCAACATGTGGAGTGACTTGGGCAGCGACTTCCCGCCACCTCTGGGCGTATTCTTTAAATGATTCGCGCTCCTTTTGGGACATGTTACCCAATTAAGTATGATCTGGTGCCATGTCCAGATTATACTTATAGTGTTGCACAAATTCCTCGCCAAGATCGATAAAAGTTTGAATATTTGCACGCTCCAAACTCATATTCCATATTAGCGGAACACCAGACAAAGAATCTATAAAGTAGTGAATTAAAAGCTTATCATCATCTGTGTAAGCGACCATCTTTCTGCAATACATGATCAGGTAAGTCCGAGGACAAGTATTGCCCTTGTACTTCTCGAATTATGGTACCTTGAATTTAGCAGGGACCCTCACATTTGGAACAAGGCACATCTCACCTACGTTCTTACAAAAAAGATTCTTCCCTTGGAGAGCATTCAATTTCTTGCTAAGAGCTTGAATTTGACCTTGTACTGCATCTTCGGCAGCGCCTGAGAGGATATTTGGACCATGGTATAAATCAACGGGGTCCTCTTGAAGGGGGTAAGTAACCACGGCGGCAGGTGATACAATGTAGCCATGGTTTCCCATGGGCATGGAAAGCTGAGCCCCAAAGGGATTAGCGCCATAGTATTGTGAAGTGAGCAGCTGAGAAACCAGAGGTTGGGGTCTATGAGGACCATAGGGACCAAAAGGACTGGCGGGAAAACCTTGAGACAAATCTGGAGGAGGAATGAATCCTTGAAACCCATGAGGAGGGCCATAAGGATGACCAAAAGAGTAAGCAAATCTGGATGACATACCAAATTCGGTAGTTACAACAGTAGTAACCACAATTGTGATAGGAATTGTAGCAGGTATAGTATCAGAAACGGCCGGAGAAGACACGGTTGTACTCAAAGGAGTTGAAGGTATGAGCTCCAACCTTACCATCAAGGTATCAATCAATGTAACTTGCCTCTCCTGGCTAGCTCGGAGAGTGAGAATCTATTCATGCAGTTCACGGGTTGCTTGTTCGAGAGCGTCCATCCTCAACTGAATATTAGCTCTTGTTGGATATCTGTGATGGGTAGCAGGAACTTTTGAAAAAGAGAGTAGACAAGAATGAGACATTTGAAAAGTATTTTATTTTGACAAATATGATAACAAATGATGCAAATGATGCATGGATGCTCATGAATTCTTTTACTTTATCGACTCTTACTTTCAAGGACATGATAAGTCTTAATCATTTGCAAACTCTTTCAAACTTAAAGTGACAATTGCATTACAAAGAAATACAATAAGTGCTTACAAACAAAAAGAAAATTACAAGTAAAAATACAACAAATCAAAGAATCCTAGGCATAGTCTTCAATTCAACCTTCATAGCGGTTTTATCTTCCAATGCTTGTCCAAGAAGTCCTTCGGGATGTAGCAGTTTCTCCTAGTGTTGATCGGAAGAAAAATAAGATGTCTTGATATCTCTATCCAGAATTTGCCTTTTAGAGACCCTTTTTTCTAGAGCTACCTTCTGTCGAACAATCACATCCTCCTTGTCTTGCAGTTGACTATGGAGTTTAGAACACTCCCCATTAGCAAACTAGAATTTGTTCTCCCAAATGTCTTTATCTTTTACTGACTGGGCGTTCTCTTCCTTTAGCTTCTTGAATTCCTCAAAAGAGACATGAGCAAGCTCCACAGGCTCGTTGCTCAAAGGTGGTGGAGTAGGGTATGGAATTTTAAGCTTGGAAGCCCAACTTTTAACCCAAGTAGTATAAGCCTCTTTTGCCACATAGTTTCGAGAAGCTAACTCATACTTTTTCTTGCGAGAAATATGAGACCAAGCCTTCACAACATCCCTTCTAAGATTCACATTCTCCTCACCTTTTCGAATGACAACATGAGTGACCATCAGAGACTTATGTTTATCATCCATGGAATAGCCAAGTTGACGGTATGCTAAAGATGGATTGTAAGTAATAGCTCCGTTGGTACCGATAAGAGGTACACTGGGGAATTCTCCATAACTCACTACAATCGCCCCTTATTAGTGAGTGCCATAAGCCTTTTTGACCACACGAGGTTATCCTTGTTGTATAGAGTGGACTAGAGAAAGTTCGAAATAAACCACTTGTACAGTATAGGTGCACAACAATGGACCCATCCACCTTTCTTCTTTGTCCTAAAATGGATAGAGTAATAGACATCTCCTAGAAGAGTAGGAACCGGATTACAAGTCATGAAAACCCGAATAGCATCCATATCGACAAAGTATTTGAAGCTTGGGAAGAGTAGAATCCCATAAATCATTAAGGCCAAGATTGCCTCAAACACATCATTACTCCTCATGTCGGCATAATGTGAAGCTCTTTCCCTCAAATACTTGATGAGAAAACCAGAAATTCCACCTTTAGTGATGAGGCCATTTTCTACCTCAACCTTTGGGACGTGCAGAGATGCCTTTATAATGTGGGGCTTCGGTTCCTTTTCTCCTCCAATGAAAAGAATCTTATCACGGGTTTGGATTCCGACAATGTAAGCAAATTCTTCGAGAGTCAGGGACAATTGATAATCGGGGAAAGTGAAACAATGATACGTTGGATCATAAAAATGTGAAAGAACCCTCAAATCCATGCTATCCACTTTAACCTTCATCAAAGATAAAAGATTGACATATCTCTTCCTAAAGCCATCATGATCTTCCACGTGAGCGGTCAAGTCTTGCAATAGAGACAGATCTGGATCGGGGAAACTGAATTGGAACCAACTTCTAGTTTCCTTTTCCAAAGACATCCTCTAAACAAACGAAAGAAGTTTACAAATGAATATACTTTCGAATCCTTGAACATAAAAAATGATAACCGAAGTTTTCTTTTTAATGTGAATGCTTCATCTATCTTCAAGGATCGTAACCCGATTTATTGCAAACTTGGTGAATAATTTGGACATCGCAATTTTTAGGGACGAACTGGTATTTTAATTTGAAGGGACATTGAGGGTTAGACCGACATAATATTCCAATGGACTCTCTTTGTCCAAGCTTGCAATAATCCGAGTAATCTCTCCTTGGAAGTGGGTGAAGGATGTTATGATGTATAAATGTATGAATGCACAATGCAAGGTTATTGGTTTAGGATCACAAGCATGGGGCTAAGGTGGATAATGTCAAACCCCCCTCCCACAAGGTGTGTACTATAAGCTTAGGAGATAGAACAAGTAACTGGGTCCTACAAAGGTGCTTGAATATCAATAATCCATCTCGAAGTTATTACCAACTTATCACGTGGGTGAGGGATGATAATAACCTAAAGAGAATCTCGTTCAAGTGTGGTATCGTGTATCAATCCCAAGAGGCCTGGGCCAAAAGGGTATTATCACACCACGTTTCCTAAATAGGCAAAGACGGGTTAATCGGGTTCTATGGTTATCAGTGTTTAGACCCTAGGGCCATCCTCCTATAATACCATTACGACTGAATCATAAGGCCTCGAGAAATCAGGGGGAGTCTCCACTAAGTGTGAATCTCATGTCAACCCCATATCACATAAGCCAATGGGGTCTTCATGACTATATTACGTCATATTCTTATGTTTTTGCTCAAGCTTGGGTCAAAGCTTATCTCACCATATATGTATCACCCATCAAACAAACAACAATATATAAGAAATTTGGCTTGACTTTTCTATTGGGGGTGCAAATAGTTTTCCCCAACAGAGTCGCCACCTGTCGTGGCGGGATTTTTGAATGCAAGATATTGGGTTATCTTGATTCGGTCGAATCACTAAAGCAAGAGTCGCCACCGAACTTTATTGTATCCATAGATATGGAAAGATAAAATATCGATAACACCCTAAGAAAGAGATCTAGGTAAGCGAGTTGGTTATGCAAAGGGAAGGTGTTAGGCACCCTTCGCATCCTTGGTACTCCAAGGGAACCATTGATCATATATGTTGTTTGCCTTATATTGGGTATTAGAAATGGTGAGGGAGTTTTAAAATAAGAAAAGGAAAGGGAGATGTTGTATTTTTTATTATGCTTACAAAGATTTGTGTGAACATCTCATGCCTACGTACCCCCAAAGTGCAATGAAGGATCAAAGCTTCGTAGTTCACCTAAAAGGTTATTTTGTGTGTTGGTTGTTTTTATTTGAGAAAGTGATAATAGGCCTTATTGTAGCACCTCAAATTTGCACCTATCATTATGCATACATTTTCATATTAGGTCATAGCATATCATGGTCCATTGCATAGCATTGCATTGCCTCTTTTGCCTCAAGTGCAAGCCAATCAAGGAATTAGGTCAAACTGATCAGGAGATCAGTCAGTCAAGCAAGCAAGCACAATTCTCAAGGAGCCAAGGCCCTGGGGTTTGTCCAACAAGTTCACATGGCTTGGAGGTCTATTTGAAGTATTTTGGTCAAGGGTTGAAGACTTGGAGATCATCAGTTCATGCACAGACATTCAAAAACCCTAAAAAAGTCAACTGTCAGTCAAAGCAGTGGATGGTGGTCATTCTGGTGGAATTTGGACACCATGATCAATAATCAAGAATTCATACAACTTGGGACATCATTTGAAGTCAAGTCCTCAAGGAATTAGGGTTTGGAAGTCATCAGTCAATGCACAATCAGACAGAAACCCTAAAAGTCAACTGTTGGTCAACTGTCCATTTAATCAGTGATTGGATGATTGGAATTGGTTTGTGAGAGTTCATTCATGGCCAAATAGTCATCATATATCATGCCAAACACCATCATGGAAGAATTTGAAGCCAGATCATGAATTTCCCAAAATGGAAACTGGGCCTGTAACTGAAACTTACTAAAAATGGAAAGTCTTGATCCTCAAACTTACATTTTGATACAAGCCTCAAATGAATTTTTTCCCAACATGAAAGTTGAAGATCTTGTTCTCCCATTTCCAAAAAGTCCTAGAACTCTCAATTCCCATGTGTGGTTGGCAAGTTATGATCGAATCGATTTCAGAAAATCTTGAACTTCAAAGGGCCATATCTCCCAAACCGTTTGGCCAATTTTGGTGGGGTTTTTTCCTACAAGTCACATTTGATCCCCTCTTTCCAAAAATATAAATTTCATGAGCCAAAACTTCACCAATCAAAATGGCATATTTTGACCTTTTTCATTTAAATGAAAGTTTGACCAAGAGTTGACTTTTTGATCCAAACATTTTTTCAACATTTGGCCAATTGTAACAGCTCATAAATGTCATTTAGAATGTGTTTGCAAAGTCAAAATATGCAGTACACAAGGCCATTGCTTGGTTGCTTGAATTGTAAGAAAAGTACCATTTAACCATACTTGTCCATACCATTCACCATGCCTTGCCTTGTACCTCATAAGAACAGCAATTATGCAGCATTTTTTCTGTCATTGTGCACACATTTTGCAGCCAAAAAAACCAGTAGTACAAGGGGCCATGCCAAGTTGCTAAGGAATTGGAAAAAAGGACAAATGCAACCATATCCTCCATACTTCCAACAATGCCTTGCACTGTCCCATAGCAGAACTTTTCCCCCCATTTTTTTTTCTGTCATATTGCAAGCATTAGAAGCAACAAAACAACATGATTTTTTTCCTGTCCAAAACCAGATTAGCAACTCCTAACAGCAGATGTGAAAGGCTGTCAAAACAAAAAGAACAAGGCATTGCCTTACCACCAAAAACAACAGCCAACAGTAGGTTTTGGCAAGGAGATTTTCTGTCAACGACAGGACAGTAGCAGCAACTGTAAAAAATAAACAAAGAGCAGCAGCAGACCAAAAGGAAACCCCTCTCACTTGCATTTCCAACTCTCAGTCCAAAAGCAACTTAACCATGACTTGCTTGTGACAGGGATCAAGCCCCATTTTCTGTCAAAAACATAACATAACACAACCAACCTCACTTTAGCATTTTTATCAAAACCTGTCAAGCTCCAAAACCACAAGAAAACTGCCAACAGCAGATTTTGGATACCTCCTTTTTCTGTCATTTTGAACATAAAAATTGCAGTCACAAGCCTTGCATTGCTTTGACCATCCACTCATAAAACCAAAACACTAATGGAAAACACATTTTGACAGCAGAAAGTTGGTTAACTCACTCACCAAAAAAACCACATTCAAACTGAACCTAGCCTTGTGTTTTAAAACCTCACCTTGCTGTTGCATTTCAAAAACACAAGCCAACATACACAGCAGAACCAACCTGCTTCAAATCATTCTCCAAAAAACACATCTTGGCATTTTTGCAAGTTCAGTCCAAAAACACAAAAGACCAAGTTTTGCCCTGCCAAAAGCAACTTCAAATAGAACATCTTGATCTCATTCCCTGTCATTGGAAGCACTAATAAGCAGCAGCCATAACACAAAAATCCCTCATCCTAAAAACTGCATTTTTCACACTTACCAAACCTGTCAAACCCTCAAAAGAACAAAGCCCTGCTTTGCTCAACACAGCATTTCCTCAACATTTTCCATCAAATGAAACCAATAGCTGCAGCAACAATTGCATCCATCTAGCCTATAAACCTTGGTCCCCTCATTGGCTCAAAAACACCTTGCCTTGCATTTTCACAAACTTTCTGTCCATAACACATAGAACAAACCAAGAACTTCTCATGCTAAACAAAACCACACCTTGGCCATTTGTCTAAAATCTGTCAAGAACTCTCAAAAGTACCAAGCCCTGCCTTGTCTTAAAACATTGTCCAAGCATCATTTTGAGAAGAGGAGCAGCCACACAAGCCACACAAAAATCAGTTGGCCTAAACAGACCAAATTCTCTCATGATCCAAAAACTCCCTCTTTTGCACTTTTCAAAGACAGTCAAGAAATTCTAAAGAACTAAGCCTGGCTCTTGTTTTCTCATCATCCAAACACTTTTCCAAGTTCATGGCAATCATCATTTTCAACCTGTGAACTCCTTTTCCACTGCTGCATTAACAGTCACCCTCCTATGGCAGAGCCCGATTCAGGTAAAACCAAGCTTCTGTGAGCTAAGCCTTTTGCATCAGTCACCTTCTGGAGGGTTATGGAGCACCTGTTTCAGCCTCTCACGACTTAATCTCCACTGCATCCCAACTGTGCTTAAAATCAAGTGAGTTTTTGAACATGACTATTTGTTAAATGATACTATGCATTATGTAGATCTCCTTTCCATGAACACTTTAGAGTTTGAATCGTGCGAAATGGTCTTGTATTGAGTGAGAACTTTGATTCTTAAGCTTCATGTTTGAATATGTTCTTGATCATTTCTTATTGCCTAGCTCGATTTAATGAAAACCATGGTGGGATTCATACTGCTTGTTGTTTGATGATCATTTTGGTATATGCCATTGCTTTGTTTGGAGAAGAATTGGTTGGGTCGAATTTGAGAGAGATGGAGGATTGTGGTTTGCTACAGTAGAAACCCTAGGTTCCCATTGCCTTGCCCAGATTTTCTTTCATTTCACGTGTGCCTGGCCTTGGTTTGTACTGACCAATCAAAACATTTTATTTTCATGCCCAAAACGACAGTGTTTGGTTAAGTGAATCATGATATTACAACTTTGCCATTCTTGCTCCATTTATTTCATCATTTTATTTCATTTAATCACTCATCTTCCAAAATTCATAACTTGCTCATTTTTGATCCAAATTCAATGGGATTTTTTGTGTTATGTTCATCATGATCTCTACTTTTTTATCATTATTTTTCCAGAATTTTTGGATGAGTGGTTTTTAATTGGCTTTAGGGTTTGTGACATGTGACCAAATTTTGTACACCTTGCCAAATCAATTGTGAAATGATGAGAATGTATCCAATGGCTCTCAAATTTTTTGTGCTTAAACTAGACACATTCATGGTGATTTTGGTGTAGAGTTTGTGAATTTATCATTTGTGGTTTGTAAGTTATGATTTTTTGAATTAGGGTGTGACAATTTGTGTCACACCATTGATGTCCAACTTCATGATTTTCATTACCATGCTTCTTGACCTCCAATTGATCTGATTTTTTGCATGAACCTACTCTTGTATGTCTAGTTTACTTGTGAATTTTCTTGGATTTAATTGAACTATTTTCCATTTGTTTGAGATTTTTCTCCCCTGCTTGGTCATATGTTGACTTTGTGTGACACATGTTCCCATTTCATTTGTGAAATTCTCATACTTTATTAGATGGACATGAAATTTTACATGAGATAACTAGACATCCTCATCTTTGCCATGGTTTTGATCCCATTCATTTATCATATGCCATCTCTGATTTATGAATTTTCTAAGTTGATACATGTTTGGTTGACTTCTTTGAGCATGTTCAAAATTGCTTTGACTTTCTGATTTTCATTGACTGCCTTCCAGTTGTCCAAATGAGATGAAATTTGACATGCTTACCATGCTATGGATTGTGATTGACCATGATTTATTTGGTGATTTTGAAAATGTCTAAGTTTGCTTTTGATGCAAGTCTTGCTGTTGACTCCTATGAGCTTCTGTTTGCCATGTTTTGACCTAAATGGTTCATGCAATGATGATAGTGATTGATATGAATGTGAACCCAATTGGTTTTGTTTCCTAATTGCTTGAACATGATTTTGGATACTTGCCCTTTGCTGTTTTAACTTTCTCATCCATTTTTGACCCTAGGCTTGCCCTAGTGGTCCTGTTACTCACCTTTGAGCTTGTGTTTTCAGGTTGACCATCAAATGGCCATTAAGACCAATTCTTTTGATTGAGCTTGCTTAAACATCATTGTCTAACTTGTGTGTTTTGTAGGTGGCTTGGCTCTCATGCCCTAAGCCTTGTGCCTTGCACATCCATGTGTCTCCAATTAACTGTTGGTGTCTGTTTCTGTTTGTTTTGTTTGAAGTTGCATACTAACATCTGCTTGACTGTTTCAGGTGCTTTTAGTTGCTTAGTTCCTTGTGAACTTTTTGCTTTGCTTTGCTTGTATAAGCAATTTGCATTGAGGTATGTCTCTTTTACTTCATGTAGTCTGGAAGACCTGGCCTGTTACTTGGCCAGGCAACTGTCTGAAGTCCTCCTTAAGAGGCAATGTTTGTGGATGTTTACTTTTGTCCTTGCATAGAGTCAAAGTCCTCCTAAGTGAAGAGGCAATTGGTGGAAGGTAGGGATATGCAATCTATCCCCCACTATTCAGTGTGTCATCTGTTTTGCTCACACCACTGTGTTGATGCGTTACAGATAAAAACCCAAGATCTTGTACAATTGTACAGTTGAGTCAGTTTTAAATGTGTAGAAGGGTTCCCACTTTCTGAACCCACACATTCTTGTCTTGAAGCTCTCCCAGGCCAGGGATAAGAGCTGTGAAGTCTCATCTTCACTTCATCCTTTCATCTGCTTCACCTTAGTCTCTCAATGGCAAGGTTAAGAGCAACACTCACCCCACTCCAGAGGTTTGTTTGTCGAGGTTGATATGACCCCTTGACTAAAACCTAACCCTTGTTTGAGCCACTTGCTTGTGTATAGTGTGTGCTTCCTGTGATTGTGTTTGCCTGTTTGCTTTGCCTCTTTAGGTTTAGCTTAGTCTTGCCCTTGTGCAAGATAGGTGGCGCTTGACTTGCCCTTGTGCAAAGTCAAGTCTGTGTGGCTTGCTTCCTGTGTGAGCCATGTTTAGAGTTGTTTGGCCGAACTACGGCAACTCTGATTCTCATGTTCAGGTGAGATACGTAGGCACTAGACGCGATGTCTTGTCGAGTTTGACTAACCACTAACATCTAATTCTTTTCTCTCACCCCTGTTGTGATTGAGATATCCCCTTTCTCTTGCCCTAGTTGCAATTGAGACCTTGCTTTTTCCTGTGTCTGTCCAGGATAGGTTGGCCCTTGTGCCATGTAGCTAGAAACCATAACTTAGGGTTGACTTTGCATGATAACATCTAGGCTCGAGTCGTAGTCTCCCTAGAGTTGTGTCTCCCTCTGTTATCTGGTTAGGCTAGTCCTTTATCCCTGCGTAGGGGAACTACATCGCCCTGATCTTCATACCAGATGAAGTATGTAGGCAGGAGATTGAGCTGATCTCTCCGGGCGCCCTTTTTCTTTTTCCACCTTTGTGTCTTGACCACCCTTGTGTGTGTTTAGGTTCGGATGCTGATGTAAGCCCAGTGATTGGCATTCAGGCTCCACGTTTGCCTTCTTGTGTGTGTTTAGGTTCGGATGCTGATGTAAGCCCAGTGATTGGCATTCAGGCTCCACGTTTGCCTTTGCCTGTGTTTGTTTGTGTGCGTGTCAGCCGAGCTACGAATGCTCTGATTCTTCTCTCGTCCGAGAAGATACGTATGCATAGGATGCGACATCCTAGCGAGCATGTGTTGTTTCCCCAGTCCGAACTACTTCGACTCTGATGTCTATGCCTGATAGACTAAGTAGGCCCAGGATGCGACATCCTGCCGAGTCAGTCTCAGTCAGTTTCTTTTGTCTCTTTTCAGCCAGTGTGTGTGAGTGTGAGCAGTGTTTAGCAACCAATTTATCCTTCCTTTTGTGCGTGGATCCCGTAGAGTACTACGGATGCGTAGGGGTGCTAATACCTTCCCTTCGCATAACCGACTCCCGAACCCATTCTCTTTGGTCGCGAGACCATGTTCTTTCCCAGGTTTACTCTGAGCGTTTCCTTTCCCTCTTTTGGGATAAATAACGCACGGTGGCGGCTCTGTTGTTCTTTCTTTTCCCGCCGGTTTTTCGCGCGATGCGACAGCTGGCGACTCTGCTGGGGAGAATAAGAGAAGTTGACCTGTGCTGGTCCATCTTCCCTGAGCGAGTCTCTCCTAGCGCTCTCTAGGTTAGGGTTTTGGTTGCTTTGTGCTGTTTTTTTATTGCATTCATTGTATATATGTGCATTTATTGTTTGCATTTATTATTTGCATTAATGTTTGCATTTCATTCATATTCATCTGCTGTGTTGCCTGTGTTTCTCTGTTTGAGGGGTGGGAGTTACATGAGGTAAAAGGCCCAATACCCAGGCTATGAGTGAAATCTAGGAAACCTAGGAATAGAGTGATTCATGGGAAGCGGGTGGTATGGCGCCACTTAGCGGAACATTGATATCACGAGCAGTTCAGACCCTGGTGGGATATTATCGGTGCATACATCGGGTGTGCACAGGATGATATTCTGCGAAAGGTTATTTATGCTGCGTTTCTCTCGACCTTACCCTGGCCTAGACGACACCCGTGAGTGGGGAATGGTTTGATCATTACAGGTACAGTTGCTGATTGGTTGGTGATGTGTTGGTGACTCTCGGTACTGATGGTGACTGTGAATTATGGACATCTATTTCTGGGACGCCGGAGTTCTGTCCGTGGTTTATCAGCGGGTTCCGTTTATTTCGGATCCCCGGGTTGAATTTGAGAGTACCTGTTCAGAGGAGCTGGCTGTCATCCGTTCAGTGGATGTTCCTATGATGATAGTGATGTAATCTCCAGTTTCGTTTATTTCGGAACTCCCCAAGTCGGATTTATGGTGACTTGGTTCCTCAGATTGGTTTCAGATGCCAGTTGATCAGATTGACTTTGGGTTTCAGATGTTTGTGATCAGAGTTCAAGCCGAAGCTTTGACCCTGTGCCTTGAGACGCACAGCCTGACCAATCATGTTGCATCGTTTGCATCATAGCATGTTTATTTTCCAAAAAAATAGTAATGCATGAAAAAGAAAAGTTAACTTGCATATGCATATCCTTTATCAGGATCATTCATGACAAAATAGTACCCATATCATGCATATCATGCACATAACATCCTTGCATCGCAGACATGTTTGGGAGAGAGTTCTCACTTTGACTGAGACAGGATTGCTGATTGTCGTCCACACCGCTACTCAACCAGATTGAATCATCAGAGGATTATGGACCGGGTTCAGACTGAGCTAGCTGAGATGAGGGCAAACATGGCCCAGTTCATAACAACGATGCAAGGAGTTGTTCAGGGGCAAGAGGAGCTGCGTGCCTTAGCCCAGAGACTGGAAGCCGTGATTCCACCAGTCCGCCGTACTCCACCAGTGGATGTACCTGTTCATGAGAATGCTGCTGTCACTATTCTCGTCAATGATTATGCCGTGGGTGATGAATTGAAGGGGATCAGAATCAGTGAACAGCCTCTTGCTGCAGAGACTGTTAATGTCAGAGCAACCCGCGCTCCGGTTCGCCTTCCTGGCTCTTCAAGTTCCTCGAGTACTAAGAAGCCATCCTCTGGGGCACCCAGAAGGGGAGAGGGTGAGACAAATGTCGTGCACCGTAGGAGGAGTGCAAACAGAGGACAGTATCGTCAGGCTGCCGCTGTGACTATTCCAGCAACTCAACAGCAGCAGAGAAGATCAACTCAGCAATATCAGCATCAACAACATCGTCCTCAGCAGCAGGCTTCCCAGCCTCACAATGGTAATCAAGCCAATACAAGTAATGAGAGGAAGAAGATCATTTTTTGATCCAGTCCCCATGTCCTACGCCGAACTGTATCCCTCTCTGTTAGAGCGGAACTTGATTACTCCCAGAGACCCGCCACCCATACCCGTCAACCCTCGGTGGTGGTATAGGCCTGAACGACATTGTGTGTATCATTCGGGTGCTCTTGGTCATGATGTGGATAGTTGGTTCCAGCTGAAGATGAAGGTGCAAGATCTCGTAAGGTCAGGTATTCTTATCTTGGAGGACTTAGGTTCCAATGCTAATCAAGTTTGAAGATAACAAGTCCTGGGCTGGCGCCGACTTTTCTTCAGAAGGGTTGTTGGGAAAGCAGAAGCTGCTGATGCAAGAGATATTGACAGTTGTCATCCCTGGTGGGATCTATCGCAATTGGGTCGCTGTGGGCTTTCCTACAGTTGTTCATAAGTCTTTGTAACGATCACTTTGTTTAAAAAACCCTTCTCCCATGCCAAAAGGAGAAGTGATGACATTGTTGGCAGCATTTTGTGCAATGATATTTTCATTCAAATAATTCATGTTAAACGTTTGTTTTTCCAATTGTTTTCCCTTTTCGCTTTTTGCATGAAATTGGTGATCACAAAAAACCTTTAAAAACAAGAATAAAAGCAATCTTTTCATCTGCATAACGATTGTCTTGTTTGTTTTTCAAAGAGCTTTTCATCTCTAAATCTTTATGCAGGTTGTTTCTCAAACCCATTGAACATAGTGATCGGACGTCATCTCCCAATTTTGAATTCCCTGTATTCGAAGCGGACGAAGATGATGTTGAAGGGATTCCTGACGAGATTTCCCGACCTCTTGAGCAAGGAAAGAAGATCACTCAGCTGCATCTCGAGAATCAGCAGAACAGCCAACTGGGGCATTATCAAAAAAAAAAAAAGAAAAAAAAGAGAAAGAGGAGGGTGCCAAATCAAAAAAAAGAAATCAAAAGAAAGAAAAAGAAAGAAAAAACAAAAGAGAAATAGCACCCTCAAAGTCCCAAGTTGACTGATGCTGAGTTCAATCAAAATCAAAGAGATCAGCTGCCATGTGTCATGGTCAGTCATATCAGCAGAGAGTGAAGAAAGAATTCGACCGGAAGATCAAGCCTCATGTGTTCCGAGGGACCCTGTGCTCAAGAAAGTCTTGTCTTTCGTGCCCGATTCCAGGGGCAAGTGAACCCCCAAGCTATGAATGTCCATATGTTGTCAAAAGAGCCTCTTCAGGCAGTGTTCTGACATTTACTACAATGGATGAAGAAGTTCACTCGTCCTGTGAATCCTGGTGCAGTCAAGAAATACTTCGCCTAAACAAAACAAAAAAAGCAAAAGCTCGCTAAGTCGAACACCCCAAAGGGCGACTTAGGCAAAAAGGAGCGTCTCGGTGGATTGAAAACCCGAAAGGGCGATCCAGGCAAAAGTTAGAGACATTGAAAAAAAAGAGAATTTGCATCCCGCTAGATTGATCACCTCACACTGGGGCAATCTAGGCAAAAATTAGGGATTTGGCAAGTAACTGCATCTTGACAAGACTGTGCTCTATATCTGTCATCCGTCAGGGATTCTCGATTCGTTGTCGACTGAGGCTTTGAATACATCGAAAATTCAGAATGGTAGAGGAAAGGTCATTATGTTCAATGTAGCCCTCTCCAATATATATCACCGATTTCAAACTTGTACAGATCTATGGAGTCTCGCCCTTTGCAGACTACCATTCCATCACATCAATTTGGGCTTTTATCCAATTATTTGCATTCTTATTTGTTTCAACTCAACAAACGTTTTGCATGTTTTAATTGATAAAGTATCATTGTTTTTAAAATAAACAAATTTTTCAAAAAAAATTGTTCTTAAACAAAGTGAACCTTCACAATGATGGAAAGATACTTAGGAGACCCACAGTGCTCTCCCGGGGGTGGTATGATTACCAACAGGTAAGATAGTTGTTCGTATCTCGAGCATGACTGTATCTTTGTCCTACAGAACCTCGTATGGTCTCTCCTCAATGAAGTTGCCCGACGCAGTGTTGTTTGAAGATGTTCATCTTCATGTCCCCAGTAGTGCAACATTTCTCTCTCCAAGTCCCTATTAGCTCTATTGTGGGGCATCCCCAGTAGAGTGCTGTCTGAGCCTTATCAGGGGGCATACCTGGGGCACGTTTTTATCTAACGATCTCTGGTGCAAGTGCAATTAGACATCTTCATTCACTTACCAGTGGTAATTTGAACCTTTTTGACAAGAGATCCCTGCAGAGCCAAATCAGGGGCAAGGGATAGTTGAACGGTGAAAAGACAGTGAAGGATTACGACGACAGTCCTAGAAAATTAATCAAGAAGACTCTTCAAAGTCTGATGATTGGAAAGTTTGTATGAATACCAGGAGTTCGATCCCCGTGAAGTACGAACGAGTTGGGAATACAAGATGATGGAGCAGAAAAGTCCAGAAGAGTCTGGGAGTTCTTAAAAGTGGAAAGGTCAACGCTATGGGTGGATGAGGGATACCAGTGTCCGACGAGTTGACCGACATCCGTGTCAAACAAGCTGTATCTCCCCAGAGGATTGAGAGTGTGATCTCCCTGGCAGATTCGAGGTCGTTGTCTCCTCAGCAAGCCTGAAGGTTATCACGTCCCCAGCCCAAGTCAGTATTGAAGCTATCAGAGTTATTTCCCCTGCAGAGATGCCTGTAGACAGTACCTTCTTTCCCCAGCAGATCTGAGGATTGTTTATCCCCAGCAGGCTTATGCTTGCAAATTTCCCCAGTTGAGAATCCCCGCTGAGCGCCTGGCAGCTATTTTCCCCGGGAGTCCCCTAGTGGAGTTTATCAGTAGACTGTTGGTGTGTTCCCCAACAATTGGTTTTGTGATGCTATTATCTCCAGTATGGCCGTGAGTGCCTATCCCAAGCAGGTTTGTGGGAATTCATCTCCAGTATGATATGACGTGTTATCATCCTCAACAGAGTTGTTACTCTCACCACTATGGTTGATCTCTCCACTAGGATCGTTCTCCTCAGCAGAATGGTGTGTTTTTTCCTCGGCAAGTTCCCCGAGTGGAGCGGGTCTCATGAAATACATCTCCAGCAGTGATTCTCCTACATATGGATTGGTTGGGTCGTCCCTAGTGGAGTAGTATTTATTTCTCCAGCAGAGTTCATCCTACCAGTGGATTGGACGGGTTTCTGTAGTAGACTGATATCGGCATCCCCAGCGGAGTTGTGACTGTTTTCCAAGTCTGAAGCTGTCTTCCCAGCAGAGGTTGTGTTGATGGTTTTTCCCCAGCAAGGTTTGTCTTTCCCCAGCAGGATGGAAGTTGACATGGTTATAGGATCCCCAGCACAGTTCCTGGAATTCCCCGGTGTTGTCTCTGAAAGAGACGTGTGTTTATGCATTCAGCATTTAGATAAGCATAGCATATTGCATCATTAGCGCATAGCATTTCCATGATCATGGGGGATTGTGTAAAACAAGAAAAACTCATGCATCAACATAGCAAGCATATCCATTAGCCCTAGGCCGTGGTGACCAGCCGAGCTCGGGTTGTTGGAAAGAGTTTAGCATCGCGCCATTGGATCGGCTTCAGGATTGGGTTCATCAGCATGGTCGAGAGGTTGGTGTTTTCCGAACAAGTGATTCTTCAGTCGAGTGGGTATCCCCAGCAGTGTTACTCCCCAATTGTTAGCGTCTTGCCAGCTTGGGTCTTTTTCCTTAAGCAGATATGGGTGTGTCTGATCTCTCCATGTAGAGTCTACCCCTTAAGCAGAAAGTGTCAATCTTTTCCTGCCATTTCCCCACTGAGATACATCCTCGTGGATGACGGTTGCTTCCGTTCCCTCCCTAATGGGATGGGTTTTCCCTATTGAGTTCTTTCCTCATTAGGATGAGTCTTGTTTCAGTCTGCCTTTTTGGATCGATCCTAAATTGGCTTCCTGTTGGCTGTCTCCTGTGCTTCCCTGGGGCATAAAAGAATAGTCGCTCACTAACCGGCACTCATTCATTTCATCCTCAGCGGAATTTGTTGGCTTCTACCTACGAACCGGTAGTTGTAAATCCTATCTTTGTGGTTTTCTACCTACTAGTTGGTAGTTGTAAAATCCCACTCTCATCCCCTTGTTGGAGTTGACCGTTTGTGCTCATCCCGATGATGACTGGTTACTTTTCCATTGGCCTCTACCACCAAACCGGTAGCTGTAAGTCCTATCTTTGTGGTTTTCTACCTACTAGCTGGTAGTTGTAAAATCCCCCTTTTATCCCCTCGGTGGAATTAACCCTTTGTGCTCATCCCGATGATGACTGGTTACTTTTCCGTGGTTTTCTGCCTACAAACCGGTAGATGTAATCCCCTCTTTGTGGTATTAATGGTCTTGTCCCCTTTGGATACTTGCTTTGATCAAGCAGTATTGTCCCCATTGGGTCTTCACTTTCCTTTTGGATACTTGCTTCGAGTTAGCAGCTTCATCCCCTGTTGATTGGTCATCTTTTGCATACCTAGTCTGGTACCCAGGTGCCTTTCTTTTCGGTCGATTATTCATTTAACAACCTACAACCCGGTTATGGATAATCTTCCATGCGAGTGTATTATCTACGTTTTGACGGCTATAGATAATATGTACTGTGATTTTCCGGTATTCAGACCGAAGGAGTTTCCGACGATCAGGTCGATATACTCATGGCACAAGGCCAATTTTCCGGTATTCAGACCGAAGGAGTTTCCGACGATCAGGTCGATGTACTCATGGCACAAGGCCAATTTTCCGGTATTCAGACCGAAGGAGTTTCCGACGATCAGGTCGATGTACTCATGGCACAAGGCCAATTTTCCGGTAATCAGACCGAAGGAGTTTCCGACGATCAGGTCGATGTACTCATGGCACAAGGCCAATTTTCCGGTATTCAGACCGGAGAAGTTTTCTCCTCTCCGTTGGTGTCGATAAACGTCGAGTTTTTCCCGATCATCCGTTGATGATTTGGTTGTGTTCACTCTCCCCAGTAGAGTTTTCTCCTCTCCGTTGGTGTCGATAAACGTCGAGTTTTTCCTAGACATCCGATGATGTCTAGTTGTACCTGTCCCCACGTGGATTTACCTCTCCGTTGGTTTCGATAAACGACGAGTTTTTCCCAGTCGTCCGTTGACGTCTGGTTGTGTTTCTCTCATTCCCATTCATCTGTAAATGTCTGGTCAATCTTTTTGGTGTCTGTAAACATCATCTTCCGATGTCTGTAAACGTCGAGTCTTCCCATTCATCAGTAAATGTCTGGTCATTTTTTTGATGTCGGTAAACATCATCTTTCGATGTCTGTAAACATCGAGTCTCCACCCAGTCATCGGTAAATGTCTGGTCATTTTTTTGGTGTCGGTAAACGCCATTGCTTCGGTGTCGGTAAACATCGAGTCTTTTCCTCAGTCATCGGTAAATGTCTGATAATCCCCAACTAGAAATCCCCAGTAGAGTCATCTGTAGATGTCCTATCTGATTTCCGGTTGCGAATATTTGTTTGTATCTCCCCAATTAATTTCTCATTCCCAGTCATCGGTAAATGTCTGGTCATTTCTTTTGATGTCGGTAAACATCATCTTTCGATGTCGGTAAACATCGAGTCTCATCCCAGCCATCGGTAAATGTCTGGTCAATAAGATCAAAATCCCCAGAAGTCGTCGGTAAACGTCTTGTCTGGTATCACCACAAAGATTTTGTTCCTCCCCAAGTGGAGACGCCATCGGTAAATGGCCCCGTTTTCTTCGATATCGGTAAATATCGAATTCCCAATTGCAGCAGCCATCGGTAAATGGTCTTGCTAAGTTGACATCGGTAAATGTCAAGTTTCTTTGAAGCCACCATCGGTAAATGGTCTGGCTTCCTTTCTACATCAAATCTGTTTCCCAGCAGCCATCGGTAAATGGTCTGGCTGAAGTTGATATCGGTAAATATCAAGTTCTAACCATCGGTAAATGGTTTCGCTTTTCAAAATCTGTTTCCCAGCAGCCATCGGTAAATGGTCTGGCTGAAGTTGATATCGGTAAATATCAAGTTCTAACCATCGGTAAATGGTTTCGCTTTTCAAAATCTGTTTCCCAGCAGCCATCGGTAAATGGTCTGGCTGAAGTGGATATCGGTAAATATCAAGTTTCCAGTTCTCCAACCATCGGTAAATGGTTTTGCTTTTGCTGAAGCTGTCAATTGCAGGCGTCATCGGTAAATGACGTGGTTCCTCTTGTATCATATCCAGTCTGTGCAAATTCTACGGTTCTTTGGTATTCAATCCCTGCTTACCCTGAAAGTCTGACAGCCGTTGCTATCATCCATTCGGGTTCCCAGCTGATTGAATAGGGGCAGCTGTAGCACCTCAAATTTGCACCTATCATTATGCATACATTTTCATATTAGGTCATAGCATATCATGGTCCATTGCATAGCATTGCATTGCCTCTTTTGCCTCAAGTGCAAGCCAATCAAGGAATTAGGTCAAACTGATCAGGAGATCAGTCAGTCAAGCAAGCAAGCACAATTCTCAAGGAGCCAAGGCCCTGGGGTTTGTCCAACAAGTTCACATGGCTTGGAGGTCTATTTGAAGTATTTTGGTCAAGGGTTGAAGACTTGGAGATCATCAGTTCATGCACAAACATTCAAAAACCCTAAAAAAGTCAACTGTCAGTCAAAGCAGTGGATGGTGGTCATTCTGGTGGAATTTGGACACCATGATCAATAATCAAGAATTCATACAACTTGGGACATCATTTGAAGTCAAGTCCTCAAGGAATTAGGGTTTGGAAGTCATCAGTCAATGCACAATCAGACAGAAACCCTAAAAGTCAACTGTTGGTCAACTGTCCATTTAATCAGTGATTGGATGATTGGAATTGGTTTGTGAGAGTTCATTCATGGCCAAATAGTCATCATATATCATGCCAAACACCATCATGGAAGAATTTGAAGCCAGATCATGAATTTCCCAAAATGGAAACTGGGCCTGTAACTGAAACTTACTAAAAATGGAAAGTCTTGATCCTCAAACTTACATTTTGATACAAGCCTCAAATGAATTTTTGCCCAACATGAAAGTTGAAGATCTTGTTCTCCCATTTCCAAAAAGTCCTAGAACTCTCAATTCCCATGTGTGGTTGGCAAGTTATGATCGAATCGATTTCAGAAAATCTTGAACTTCAAAGGGCCATATCTCCCAAACCGTTTGGCCAATTTTGGTGGGGTTTTTTCCTACAAGTCACATTTGATCCCCTCTTTCCAAAAATATAAATTTCATGAGCCAAAACTTCACCAATCAAAATGGCATATTTTGACCTTTTTCATTTAAATGAAAGTTTGACCAAGAGTTGACTTTTTGATCCAAACATTTTTTCAACATTTGGCCAATTGTAACAGCTCATAAATGTCATTTAGAATGTGTTTGCAAAGTCAAAATATGCAGTACACAAGGCCATTGCTTGGTTGCTTGAATTGTAAGAAAAGTACCATTTAACCATACTTGTCCATACCATTCACCATGCCTTGCCTTGTACCTCATAAGAACAGCAATTATGCAGCATTTTTTCTGTCATTGTGCACACATTTTGCAGCCAAAAAAACCAGTAGTACAAGGGGCCATGCCAAGTTGCTAAGGAATTGGAAAAAAGGACAAATGCAACCATATCCTCCATACTTCCAACAATGCCTTGCACTGTCCCATAGCAGAACTTTTCCCCCCATTTTTTTTTCTGTCATATTGCAAGCATTAGAAGCAACAAAACAACATGATTTTTTTCCTGTCCAAAACCAGATTAGCAACTCCTAACAGCAGATGTGAAAGGCTGTCAAAACAAAAAGAACAAGGCATTGCCTTACCACCAAAAACAACAGCCAACAGTAGGTTTTGGCAAGGAGATTTTCTGTCAACGACAGGACAGTAGCAGCAACTGTAAAAAATAAACAAAGAGCAGCAGCAGACCAAAAGGAAACCCCTCTCACTTGCATTTCCAACTCTCAGTCCAAAAGCAACTTAACCATGACTTGCTTGTGACAGGGATCAAGCCCCATTTTCTGTCAAAAACATAACATAACACAACCAACCTCACTTTAGCATTTTTATCAAAACCTGTCAAGCTCCAAAACCACAAGAAAACTGCCAACAGCAGATTTTGGATACCTCCTTTTTCTGTCATTTTGAACATAAAAATTGCAGTCACAAGCCTTGCATTGCTTTGACCATCCACTCATAAAACCAAAACACTAATGGAAAACACATTTTGACAGCAGAAAGTTGGTTAACTCACTCACCAAAAAAACCACATTCAAACTGAACCTAGCCTTGTGTTTTAAAACCTCACCTTGCTGTTGCATTTCAAAAACACAAGCCAACATACACAGCAGAACCAACCTGCTTCAAATCATTCTCCAAAAAACACATCTTGGCATTTTTGCAAGTTCAGTCCAAAAACACAAAAGACCAAGTTTTGCCCTGCCAAAAGCAACTTCAAATAGAACATCTTGATCTCATTCCCTGTCATTGGAAGCACTAATAAGCAGCAGCCATAACACAAAAATCCCTCATCCTAAAAACTGCATTTTTCACACTTACCAAACCTGTCAAACCCTCAAAAGAACAAAGCCCTGCTTTGCTCAACACAGCATTTCCTCAACATTTTCCATCAAATGAAACCAATAGCTGCAGCAACAATTGCATCCATCTAGCCTATAAACCTTGGTCCCCTCATTGGCTCAAAAACACCTTGCCTTGCATTTTCACAAACTTTCTGTCCATAACACATAGAACAAACCAAGAACTTCTCATGCTAAACAAAACCACACCTTGGCCATTTGTCTAAAATCTGTCAAGAACTCTCAAAAGTACCAAGCCCTGCCTTGTCTTAAAACATTGTCCAAGCATCATTTTGAGAAGAGGAGCAGCCACACAAGCCACACAAAAATCAGTTGGCCTAAACAGACCAAATTCTCTCATGATCCAAAAACTCCCTCTTTTGCACTTTTCAAAGACAGTCAAGAAATTCTAAAGAACTAAGCCTGGCTCTTGTTTTCTCATCATCCAAACACTTTTCCAAGTTCATGGCAATCATCATTTTCAACCTGTGAACTCCTTTTCCACTGCTGCATTAACAGTCACCCTCCTATGGCAGAGCCCGATTCAGGTAAAACCAAGCTTCTGTGAGCTAAGCCTTTTGCATCAGTCACCTTCTGGAGGGTTATGGAGCACCTGTTTCAGCCTCTCACGACTTAATCTCCACTGCATCCCAACTGTGCTTAAAATCAAGTGAGTTTTTGAACATGACTATTTGTTAAATGATACTATGCATTATGTAGATCTCCTTTCCATGAACACTTTAGAGTTTGAATCGTGCGAAATGGTCTTGTATTGAGTGAGAACTTTGATTCTTAAGCTTCATGTTTGAATATGTTCTTGATCATTTCTTATTGCCTAGCTCGATTTAATGAAAACCATGGTGGGATTCATACTGCTTGTTGTTTGATGATCATTTTGGTATATGCCATTGCTTTGTTTGGAGAAGAATTGGTTGGGTCGAATTTGAGAGAGATGGAGGATTGTGGTTTGCTACAGTAGAAACCCTAGGTTCCCATTGCCTTGCCCAGATTTTCTTTCATTTCACGTGTGCCTGGCCTTGGTTTGTACTGACCAATCAAAACATTTTATTTTCATGCCCAAAACGACAGTGTTTGGTTAAGTGAATCATGATATTACAACTTTGCCATTCTTGCTCCATTTATTTCATCATTTTATTTCATTTAATCACTCATCTTCCAAAATTCATAACTTGCTCATTTTTGATCCAAATTCAATGGGATTTTTTGTGTTATGTTCATCATGATCTCTACTTTTTTATCATTATTTTTCCAGAATTTTTGGATGAGTGGTTTTTAATTGGCTTTAGGGTTTGTGACATGTGACCAAATTTTGTACACCTTGCCAAATCAATTGTGAAATGATGAGAATGTATCCAATGGCTCTCAAATTTTTTGTGCTTAAACTAGACACATTCATGGTGATTTTGGTGTAGAGTTTGTGAATTTATCATTTGTGGTTTGTAAGTTATGATTTTTTGAATTAGGGTGTGACAATTTGTGTCACACCATTGATGTCCAACTTCATGATTTTCATTACCATGCTTCTTGACCTCCAATTGATCTGATTTTTTGCATGAACCTACTCTTGTATGTCTAGTTTACTTGTGAATTTTCTTGGATTTAATTGAACTATTTTCCATTTGTTTGAGATTTTTCTCCCCTGCTTGGTCATATGTTGACTTTGTGTGACACATGTTCCCATTTCATTTGTGAAATTCTCATACTTTATTAGATGGACATGAAATTTTACATGAGATAACTAGACATCCTCATCTTTGCCATGGTTTTGATCCCATTCATTTATCATATGCCATCTCTGATTTATGAATTTTCTAAGTTGATACATGTTTGGTTGACTTCTTTGAGCATGTTCAAAATTGCTTTGACTTTCTGATTTTCATTGACTGCCTTCCAGTTGTCCAAATGAGATGAAATTTGACATGCTTACCATGCTATGGATTGTGATTGACCATGATTTATTTGGTGATTTTGAAAATGTCTAAGTTTGCTTTTGATGCAAGTCTTGCTGTTGACTCCTATGAGCTTCTGTTTGCCATGTTTTGACCTAAATGGTTCATGCAATGATGATAGTGATTGATATGAATGTGAACCCAATTGGTTTTGTTTCCTAATTGCTTGAACATGATTTTGGATACTTGCCCTTTGCTGTTTTAACTTTCTCATCCATTTTTGACCCTAGGCTTGCCCTAGTGGTCCTGTTACTCACCTTTGAGCTTGTGTTTTCAGGTTGACCATCAAATGGCCATTAAGACCAATTCTTTTGATTGAGCTTGCTTAAACATCATTGTCTAACTTGTGTGTTTTGTAGGTGGCTTGGCTCTCATGCCCTAAGCCTTGTGCCTTGCACATCCATGTGCCTCCAATTAACTGTTGGTGTCTGTTTCTGTTTGTTTTGTTTGAAGTTGCATACTAACATCTGCTTGACTGTTTCAGGTGCTTTTAGTTGCTTAGTTCCTTGTGAACTTTTTGCTTTGCTTTGCTTGTATAAGCAATTTGCATTGAGGTATGTCTCTTTTACTTCATGTAGTCTGGAAGACCTGGCCTGTTACTTGGCCAGGCAACTGTCTGAAGTCCTCCTTAAGAGGCAATGTTTGTGGATGTTTACTTTTGTCCTTGCATAGAGTCAAAGTCCTCCTAAGTGAAGAGGCAATTGGTGGAAGGTAGGGATATGCAATCTATCCCCCACTATTCAGTGTGTCATCTGTTTTGCTCACACCACTGTGTTGATGCGTTACAGATAAAAACCCAAGATCTTGTACAATTGTACAGTTGAGTCAGTTTTAAATGTGTAGAAGGGTTCCCACTTTCTGAACCCACACATTCTTGTCTTGAAGCTCTCCCAGGCCAGGGATAAGAGCTGTGAAGTCTCATCTTCACTTCATCCTTTCATCTGCTTCACCTTAGTCTCTCAATGGCAAGGTTAAGAGCAACACTCACCCCACTCCAGAGGTTTGTTTGTCGAGGTTGATATGACCCCTTGACTAAAACCTAACCCTTGTTTGAGCCACTTGCTTGTGTATAGTGTGTGCTTCCTGTGATTGTGTTTGCCTGTTTGCTTTGCCTCTTTAGGTTTAGCTTAGTCTTGCCCTTGTGCAAGATAGGTGGCGCTTGACTTGCCCTTGTGCAAAGTCAAGTCTGTGTGGCTTGCTTCCTGTGTGAGCCATGTTTAGAGTTGTTTGGCCGAACTACGGCAACTCTGATTCTCATGTTCAGGTGAGATACGTAGGCACTAGACGCGATGTCTTGTCGAGTTTGACTAACCACTAACATCTAATTCTTTTCTCTCACCCCTGTTGTGATTGAGATATCCCCTTTCTCTTGCCCTAGTTGCAATTGAGACCTTGCTTTTTCCTGTGTCTGTCCAGGATAGGTTGGCCCTTGTGCCATGTAGCTAGAAACCATAACTTAGGGTTGACTTTGCATGATAACATCTAGGCTCGAGTCGTAGTCTCCCTAGAGTTGTGTCTCCCTCTGTTATCTGGTTAGGCTAGTCCTTTATCCCTGCGTAGGGGAACTACATCGCCCTGATCTTCATACCAGATGAAGTATGTAGGCAGGAGATTGAGCTGATCTCTCCGGGCGCCCTTTTTCTTTTTCCACCTTTGTGTCTTGACCACCCTTGTGTGTGTTTAGGTTCGGATGCTGATGTAAGCCCAGTGATTGGCATTCAGGCTCCACGTTTGCCTTCTTGTGTGTGTTTAGGTTCGGATGCTGATGTAAGCCCAGTGATTGGCATTCAGGCTCCACGTTTGCCTTTGCCTGTGTTTGTTTGTGTGCGTGTCAGCCGAGCTACGAATGCTCTGATTCTTCTCTCGTCCGAGAAGATACGTATGCATAGGATGCGACATCCTAGCGAGCATGTGTTGTTTCCCCAGTCCGAACTACTTCGACTCTGATGTCTATGCCTGATAGACTAAGTAGGCCCAGGATGCGACATCCTGCCGAGTCAGTCTTAGTCAGTTTCTTTTGTCTCTTTTCAGCCAGTGTGTGTGAGTGTGAGCAGTGTTTAGCAACCAATTTATCCTTCCTTTTGTGCGTGGATCCCGTAGAGTACTACGGATGCGTAGGGGTGCTAATACCTTCCCTTCGCATAACCGACTCCCGAACCCATTCTCTTTGGTCGCGAGACCATGTTCTTTCCCAGGTTTACTCTGAGCGTTTCCTTTCCCTCTTTTGGGATAAATAACGCACGGTGGCGGCTCTGTTGTTCTTTCTTTTCCCGCCGGTTTTTCGCGCGATGCGACAGCTGGCGACTCTGCTGGGGAGAATAAGAGAAGTTGACCTGTGCTGGTCCATCTTCCCTGAGCGAGTCTCTCCTAGCGCTCTCTAGGTTAGGGTTTTGGTTGCTTTGTGCTGTTTTTTTATTGCATTCATTGTATATATGTGCATTTATTGTTTGCATTTATTATTTGCATTAATGTTTGCATTTCATTCATATTCATCTGCTGTGTTGCCTGTGTTTCTCTGTTTGAGGGGTGGGAGTTACATGAGGTAAAAGGCCCAATACCCAGGCTATGAGTGAAATCTAGGAAACCTAGGAATAGAGTGATTCATGGGAAGCGGGTGGTATGGCGCCACTTAGCGGAACATTGATATCACGAGCAGTTCAGACCCTGGTGGGATATTATCGGTGCATACATCGGGTGTGCACAGGATGATATTCTGCGAAAGGTTATTTATGCTGCGTTTCTCTCGACCTTACCCTGGCCTAGACGACACCCGTGAGTGGGGAAGGGTTTGATCATTACAGGTACAGTTGCTGATTGGTTGGTGATGTGTTGGTGACTCTCGGTACTGATGGTGACTGTGAATTATGGACATCTATTTCTGGGACGCCGGAGTTCTGTCCGTGGTTTATCAGCGGGTTCCGTTTATTTCGGATCCCCGGGTTGAATTTGAGAGTACCTGTTCAGAGGAGCTGGCTGTCATCCGTTCAGTGGATGTTCCTATGATGATAGTGATGTAATCTCCAGTTTCGTTTATTTCGGAACTCCCCAAGTCGGATTTATGGTGACTTGGTTCCTCAGATTGGTTTCAGATGCCAGTTGATCAGATTGACTTTGGGTTTCAGATGTTTGTGATCAGAGTTCAAGCCGAAGCTTTGACCCTGTGCCTTGAGACGCACAGCCTGACCAGTCATGTTGCATCGTTTACATCATAGCATGTTTATTTTCCAAAAAAATAGTAATGCATGAAAAAGAAAAGTTAACTTGCATATGCATATCCTTTATCAGGATCATTCATGACAAAATAGTACCCATATCATGCATATCATGCACATAACATCCTTGCATCGCAGACATGTTTGGGAGAGAGTTCTCACTTTGACTGAGACAGGATTGCTGATTGTCGTCCACACCGCTACTCAACCAGATTGAATCATCAGAGGATTATGGACCGGGTTCAGACTGAGCTAGCTGAGATGAGGGCAAACATGGCCCAGTTCATAACAACGATGCAAGGAGTTGTTCAGGGGCAAGAGGAGCTGCGTGCCTTAGCCCAGAGACTGGAAGCCGTGATTCCACCAGTCCGCCGTACTCCACCAGTGGATGTACCTGTTCATGAGAATGCTGCTGTCACTATTCTCGTCAATGATTATGCCGTGGGTGATGAATTGAAGGGGATCAGAATCAGTGAACAGCCTCTTGCTGCAGAGACTGTTAATGTCAGAGCAACCCGCGCTCCGGTTCGCCTTCCTGGCTCTTCAAGTTCCTCGAGTACTAAGAAGCCATCCTCTGGGGCACCCAGAAGGGGAGAGGGTGAGACAAATGTCGTGCACCGTAGGAGGAGTGCAAACAGAGGACAGTATCGTCAGGCTGCCGCTGTGACTATTCCAGCAACTCAACAGCAGCAGAGAAGATCAACTCAGCAATATCAGCGTCAACAACATCGTCCTCAGCAGCAGGCTTCCCAGCCTCACAATGGTAATCAAGCCAATACAAGTAATGAGAGGAAGAAGATCATTTTTTGATCCAGTCCCCATGTCCTACGCCGAACTGTATCCCTCTCTGTTAGAGCGGAACTTGA
The DNA here is from genome assembly GCF_024323335.1 of Lathyrus oleraceus. Classification (NCBI taxonomy): domain Eukaryota; kingdom Viridiplantae; phylum Streptophyta; class Magnoliopsida; order Fabales; family Fabaceae; genus Lathyrus; species Lathyrus oleraceus. The sequence goes on from NC_066585.1 coordinate 108,385,978, forward strand.
TTACTCCCAGAGACCCGCCACCCATACCCGTCAACCCTCGGTGGTGGTATAGGCCTGAACGACATTGTGTGTATCATTCGGGTGCTCTTGGTCATGATGTGGATAGTTGGTTCCAGCTGAAGATGAAGGTGCAAGATCTCGTAAGGTCAGGTATTCTTATCTTGGAGGACTTAGGTTCCAATGCTAATCAAGTTTGAAGATAACAAGTCCTGGGCTGGCGCCGACTTTTCTTCAGAAGGGTTGTTGGGAAAGCAGAAGCTGCTGATGCAAGAGATATTGACAGTTGTCATCCCTGGTGGGATCTATCGCAATTGGGTCGCTGTGGGCTTTCCTACAGTTGTTCATAAGTCTTTGTAACGATCACTTTGTTTAAAAAACCCTTCTCCCATGCCAAAAGGAGAAGTGATGACATTGTTGGCAGCATTTTGTGCAATGATATTTTCATTCAAATAATTCATGTTAAACGTTTGTTTTTCCAATTGTTTTCCCTTTTCGCTTTTTGCATGAAATTGGTGATCACAAAAAACCTTTAAAAACAAGAATAAAAGCAATCTTTTCATCTGCATAACGATTGTCTTGTTTGTTTTTCAAAGAGCTTTTCATCTCTAAATCTTTATGCAGGTTGTTTCTCAAACCCATTGAACATAGTGATCGGACGTCATCTCCCAATTTTGAATTCCCTGTATTCGAAGCGGACGAAGATGATGTTGAAGGGATTCCTGACGAGATTTCCCGACCTCTTGAGCAAGGAAAGAAGATCACTCAGCTGCATCTCGAGAATCAGCAGAACAGCCAACTGGGGCATTATCAAAAAAAAAAAAAGAAAAAAAGAGAAAGAGGAGGGTGCCAAATCAAAAAAAAGAAATCAAAAGAAAGAAAAAGAAAGAAAAAACAAAAGAGAAATAGCACCCTCAAAGTCCCAAGTTGACTGATGCTGAGTTCAATCAAAATCAAAGAGATCAGCTGCCATGTGTCATGGTCAGTCATATCAGCAGAGAGTGAAGAAAGAATTCGACCGGAAGATCAAGCCTCATGTGTTCCGAGGGACCCTGTGCTCAAGAAAGTCTTGTCTTTCGTGCCCGATTCCAGGGGCAAGTGAACCCCCAAGCTATGAATGTCCATATGTTGTCAAAAGAGCCTCTTCAGGCAGTGTTCTGACATTTACTACAATGGATGAAGAAGTTCACTCGTCCTGTGAATCCTGGTGCAGTCAAGAAATACTTCGCCTAAACAAAAAAAAAAGCAAAAGCTCGCTAAGTCGAACACCCCAAAGGGCGACTTAGGCAAAAAGGAGCGTCTCGGTGGATTGAAAACCCGAAAGGGCGATCCAGGCAAAAGTTAGAGACATTGAAAAAAAAGAGAATTTGCATCCCGCTAGATTGATCACCTCACACTGGGGCAATCTAGGCAAAAATTAGGGATTTGGCAAGTAACTGCATCTTGACAAGACTGTGCTCTATATCTGTCATCCGTCAGGGATTCTCGATTCGTTGTCGACTGAGGCTTTGAATACATCGAAAATTCAGAATGGTAGAGGAAAGGTCATTATGTTCAATGTAGCCCTCTCCAATATATATCACCGATTTCAAACTTGTACAGATCTATGGAGTCTCGCCCTTTGCAGACTACCATTCCATCACATCAATTTGGGCTTTTATCCAATTATTTGCATTCTTATTTGTTTCAACTCAACAAACGTTTTGCATGTTTTAATTGATAAAGTATCATTGTTTTTAAAATAAACAAATTTTTCAAAAAAAATTGTTCTTAAACAAAGTGAACCTTCACAATGATGGAAAGATACTTAGGAGACCCACAGTGCTCTCCCGGGGGTGGTATGATTACCAACAGGTAAGATAGTTGTTCGTATCTCGAGCATGACTGTATCTTTGTCCTACAGAACCTCGTATGGTCTCTCCTCAATGAAGTTGCCCGACGCAGTGTTGTTTGAAGATGTTCATCTTCATGTCCCCAGTAGTGCAACATTTCTCTCTCCAAGTCCCTATTAGCTCTATTGTGGGGCATCCCCAGTAGAGTGCTGTCTGAGCCTTATCAGGGGGCATACCTGGGGCACGTTTTTATCTAACGATCTCTGGTGCAAGTGCAATTAGACATCTTCATTCACTTACCAGTGGTAATTTGAACCTTTTTGACAAGAGATCCCTACAGAGCCAAATCAGGGGCAAGGGATAGTTGAACGGTGAAAAGACAGTGAAGGATTACGACGACAGTCCTAGAAAATTAATCAAGAAGACTCTTCAAAGTCTGATGATTGGAAAGTTTGTATGAATACCAGGAGTTCGATCCCCGTGAAGTACGAACGAGTTGGGAATACAAGATGATGGAGCAGAAAAGTCCAGAAGAGTCTGGGAGTTCTTAAAAGTGGAAAGGTCAACGCTATGGGTGGATGAGGGATACCAGTGTCCGACGAGTTGACCGACATCCGTGTCAAACAAGCTGTATCTCCCCAGAGGATTGAGAGTGTGATCTCCCTGGCAGATTCGAGGTCGTTGTCTCCTCAGCAAGCCTGAAGGTTATCACGTCCCCAGCCCAAGTCAGTATTGAAGCTATCAGAGTTATTTCCCCTGCAGAGATGCCTGTAGACAGTACCTTCTTTCCCCAGCAGATCTGAGGATTGTTTATCCCCAGCAGGCTTATGCTTGCAAATTTCCCCAGTTGAGAATCCCCGCTGAGCGCCTGGCAGCTATTTTCCCCGGGAGTCCCCTAGTGGAGTTTATCAGTAGACTGTTGGTGTGTTCCCCAACAATTGGTTTTGTGATGCTATTATCTCCAGTATGGCCGTGAGTGCCTATCCCAAGCAGGTTTGTGGGAATTCATCTCCAGTATGATATGACGTGTTATCATCCTCAACAGAGTTGTTACTCTCACCACTATGGTTGATCTCTCCACTAGGATCGTTCTCCTCAGCAGAATGGTGTGTTTTTTCCTCGGCAAGTTCCCCGAGTGGAGCGGGTCTCATGAAATACATCTCCAGCAGTGATTCTCCTACATATGGATTGGTTGGGTCGTCCCTAGTGGAGTAGTATTTATTTCTCCAGCAGAGTTCATCCTACCAGTGGATTGGACGGGTTTCTGTAGTAGACTGATATCGGCATCCCCAGCGGAGTTGTGACTGTTTTCCAAGTCTGAAGCTGTCTTCCCAGCAGAGGTTGTGTTGATGGTTTTTCCCCAGCAAGGTTTGTCTTTCCCCAGCAGGATGGAAGTTGACATGGTTATAGGATCCCCAGCACAGTTCCTGGAATTCCCCGGTGTTGTCTCTGAAAGAGACGTGTGTTTATGCATTCAGCATTTAGATAAGCATAGCATATTGCATCATTAGCGCATAGCATTTCCATGATCATGGGGGATTGTGTAAAACAAGAAAAACTCATGCATCAACATAGCAAGCATATCCATTAGCCCTAGGCCGTGGTGACCAGCCGAGCTCGGGTTGTTGGAAAGAGTTTAGCATCGCGCCATTGGATCGGCTTCAGGATTGGGTTCATCAGCATGGTCGAGAGGTTGGTGTTTTCCGAACAAGTGATTCTTCAGTCGAGTGGGTATCCCCAGCAGTGTTACTCCCCAATTGTTAGCGTCTTGCCAGCTTGGGTCTTTTTCCTTAAGCAGATATGGGTGTGTCTGATCTCTCCATGTAGAGTCTACCCCTTAAGCAGAAAGTGTCAATCTTTTCCTGCCATTTCCCCACTGAGATACATCCTCGTGGATGACGGTTGCTTCCGTTCCCTCCCTAATGGGATGGGTTTTCCCTATTGAGTTCTTTCCTCATTAGGATGAGTCTTGTTTCAGTCTGCCTTTTTGGATCGATCCTAAATTGGCTTCCTGTTGGCTGTCTCCTGTGCTTCCCTGGGGCATAAAAGAATAGTCGCTCACTAACCGGCACTCATTCATTTCATCCTCAGCGGAATTTGTTGGCTTCTACCTACGAACCGGTAGTTGTAAATCCTATCTTTGTGGTTTTCTACCTACTAGTTGGTAGTTGTAAAATCCCACTCTCATCCCCTTGTTGGAGTTGACCGTTTGTGCTCATCCCGATGATGACTGGTTACTTTTCCATTGGCCTCTACCACCAAACCGGTAGCTGTAAGTCCTATCTTTGTGGTTTTCTACCTACTAGCTGGTAGTTGTAAAATCCCCCTTTTATCCCCTCGGTGGAATTAACCCTTTGTGCTCATCCCGATGATGACTGGTTACTTTTCCGTGGTTTTCTGCCTACAAACCGGTAGATGTAATCCCCTCTTTGTGGTATTAATGGTCTTGTCCCCTTTGGATACTTGCTTTGATCAAGCAGTATTGTCCCCATTGGGTCTTCACTTTCCTTTTGGATACTTGCTTCGAGTTAGCAGCTTCATCCCCTGTTGATTGGTCATCTTTTGCATACCTAGTCTGGTACCCAGGTGCCTTTCTTTTCGGTCGATTATTCATTTAACAACCTACAACCCGGTTATGGATAATCTTCCATGCGAGTGTATTATCTACGTTTTGACGGCTATAGATAATATGTACTGTGATTTTCCGGTATTCAGACCGAAGGAGTTTCCGACGATCAGGTCGATATACTCATGGCACAAGGCCAATTTTCCGGTATTCAGACCGAAGGAGTTTCCGACGATCAGGTCGATGTACTCATGGCACAAGGCCAATTTTCCGGTATTCAGACCGAAGGAGTTTCCGACGATCAGGTCGATGTACTCATGGCACAAGGCCAATTTTCCGGTAATCAGACCGAAGGAGTTTCCGACGATCAGGTCGATGTACTCATGGCACAAGGCCAATTTTCCGGTATTCAGACCGGAGAAGTTTTCTCCTCTCCGTTGGTGTCGATAAACGTCGAGTTTTTCCCGATCATCCGTTGATGATTTGGTTGTGTTCACTCTCCCCAGTAGAGTTTTCTCCTCTCCGTTGGTGTCGATAAACGTCGAGTTTTTCCTAGACATCCGATGATGTCTAGTTGTACCTGTCCCCACGTGGATTTACCTCTCCGTTGGTTTCGATAAACGACGAGTTTTTCCCAGTCGTCCGTTGACGTCTGGTTGTGTTTCTCTCATTCCCATTCATCTGTAAATGTCTGGTCAATCTTTTTGGTGTCTGTAAACATCATCTTCCGATGTCTGTAAACGTCGAGTCTTCCCATTCATCAGTAAATGTCTGGTCATTTTTTGATGTCGGTAAACATCATCTTTCGATGTCTGTAAACATCGAGTCTCCACCCAGTCATCGGTAAATGTCTGGTCATTTTTTTGGTGTCGGTAAACGCCATTGCTTCGGTGTCGGTAAACATCGAGTCTTTTCCTCAGTCATCGGTAAATGTCTGATAATCCCCAACTAGAAATCCCCAGTAGAGTCATCTGTAGATGTCCTATCTGATTTCCGGTTGCGAATATTTGTTTGTATCTCCCCAATTAATTTCTCATTCCCAGTCATCGGTAAATGTCTGGTCATTTCTTTTGATGTCGGTAAACATCATCTTTCGATGTCGGTAAACATCGAGTCTCATCCCAGCCATCGGTAAATGTCTGGTCAATAAGATCAAAATCCCCAGAAGTCGTCGGTAAACGTCTTGTCTGGTATCACCACAAAGATTTTGTTCCTCCCCAAGTGGAGACGCCATCGGTAAATGGCCCCGTTTTCTTCGATATCGGTAAATATCGAATTCCCAATTGCAGCAGCCATCGGTAAATGGTCTTGCTAAGTTGACATCGGTAAATGTCAAGTTTCTTTGAAGCCACCATCGGTAAATGGTCTGGCTTCCTTTCTACATCAAATCTGTTTCCCAGCAGCCATCGGTAAATGGTCTGGCTGAAGTTGATATCGGTAAATATCAAGTTCTAACCATCGGTAAATGGTTTCGCTTTTCAAAATCTGTTTCCCAGCAGCCATCGGTAAATGGTCTGGCTGAAGTTGATATCGGTAAATATCAAGTTCTAACCATCGGTAAATGGTTTCGCTTTTCAAAATCTGTTTCCCAGCAGCCATCGGTAAATGGTCTGGCTGAAGTGGATATCGGTAAATATCAAGTTTCCAGTTCTCCAACCATCGGTAAATGGTTTTGCTTTTGCTGAAGCTGTCAATTGCAGGCGTCATCGGTAAATGACGTGGTTCCTCTTGTATCATATCCAGTCTGTGCAAATTCTACGGTTCTTTGGTATTCAATCCCTGCTTACCCTGAAAGTCTGACAGCCGTTGCTATCATCCATTCGGGTTCCCAGCTGATTGAATAGGGGCAGCTGTAGCACCTCAAATTTGCACCTATCATTATGCATACATTTTCATATTAGGTCATAGCATATCATGGTCCATTGCATAGCATTGCATTGCCTCTTTTGCCTCAAGTGCAAGCCAATCAAGGAATTAGGTCAAACTGATCAGGAGATCAGTCAGTCAAGCAAGCAAGCACAATTCTCAAGGAGCCAAGGCCCTGGGGTTTGTCCAACAAGTTCACATGGCTTGGAGGTCTATTTGAAGTATTTTGGTCAAGGGTTGAAGACTTGGAGATCATCAGTTCATGCACAGACATTCAAAAACCCTAAAAAAGTCAACTGTCAGTCAAAGCAGTGGATGGTGGTCATTCTGGTGGAATTTGGACACCATGATCAATAATCAAGAATTCATACAACTTGGGACATCATTTGAAGTCAAGTCCTCAAGGAATTAGGGTTTGGAAGTCATCAGTCAATGCACAATCAGACAGAAACCCTAAAAGTCAACTGTTGGTCAACTGTCCATTTAATCAGTGATTGGATGATTGGAATTGGTTTGTGAGAGTTCATTCATGGCCAAATAGTCATCATATATCATGCCAAACACCATCATGGAAGAATTTGAAGCCAGATCATGAATTTCCCAAAATGGAAACTGGGCCTGTAACTGAAACTTACTAAAAATGGAAAGTCTTGATCCTCAAACTTACATTTTGATACAAGCCTCAAATGAATTTTTGCCCAACATGAAAGTTGAAGATCTTGTTCTCCCATTTCCAAAAAGTCCTAGAACTCTCAATTCCCATGTGTGGTTGGCAAGTTATGATCGAATCGATTTCAGAAAATCTTGAACTTCAAAGGGCCATATCTCCCAAACCGTTTGGCCAATTTTGGTGGGGTTTTTTCCTACAAGTCACATTTGATCCCCTCTTTCCAAAAATATAAATTTCATGAGCCAAAACTTCACCAATCAAAATGGCATATTTTGACCTTTTTCATTTAAATGAAAGTTTGACCAAGAGTTGACTTTTTGATCCAAACATTTTTTCAACATTTGGCCAATTGTAACAGCTCATAAATGTCATTTAGAATGTGTTTGCAAAGTCAAAATATGCAGTACACAAGGCCATTGCTTGGTTGCTTGAATTGTAAGAAAAGTACCATTTAACCATACTTGTCCATACCATTCACCATGCCTTGCCTTGTACCTCATAAGAACAGCAATTATGCAGCATTTTTTCTGTCATTGTGCACACATTTTGCAGCCAAAAAAACCAGTAGTACAAGGGGCCATGCCAAGTTGCTAAGGAATTGGAAAAAAGGACAAATGCAACCATATCCTCCATACTTCCAACAATGCCTTGCACTGTCCCATAGCAGAACTTTTCCCCCCATTTTTTTTCTGTCATATTGCAAGCATTAGAAGCAACAAAACAACATGATTTTTTTCCTGTCCAAAACCAGATTAGCAACTCCTAACAGCAGATGTGAAAGGCTGTCAAAACAAAAAGAACAAGGCATTGCCTTACCACCAAAAACAACAGCCAACAGTAGGTTTTGGCAAGGAGATTTTCTGTCAACGACAGGACAGTAGCAGCAACTGTAAAAAATAAACAAAGAGCAGCAGCAGACCAAAAGGAAACCCCTCTCACTTGCATTTCCAACTCTCAGTCCAAAAGCAACTTAACCATGACTTGCTTGTGACAGGGATCAAGCCCCATTTTCTGTCAAAAACATAACATAACACAACCAACCTCACTTTAGCATTTTTATCAAAACCTGTCAAGCTCCAAAACCACAAGAAAACTGCCAACAGCAGATTTTGGATACCTCCTTTTTCTGTCATTTTGAACATAAAAATTGCAGTCACAAGCCTTGCATTGCTTTGACCATCCACTCATAAAACCAAAACACTAATGGAAAACACATTTTGACAGCAGAAAGTTGGTTAACTCACTCACCAAAAAAACCACATTCAAACTGAACCTAGCCTTGTGTTTTAAAACCTCACCTTGCTGTTGCATTTCAAAAACACAAGCCAACATACACAGCAGAACCAACCTGCTTCAAATCATTCTCCAAAAAACACATCTTGGCATTTTTGCAAGTTCAGTCCAAAAACACAAAAGACCAAGTTTTGCCCTGCCAAAAGCAACTTCAAATAGAACATCTTGATCTCATTCCCTGTCATTGGAAGCACTAATAAGCAGCAGCCATAACACAAAAATCCCTCATCCTAAAAACTGCATTTTTCACACTTACCAAACCTGTCAAACCCTCAAAAGAACAAAGCCCTGCTTTGCTCAACACAGCATTTCCTCAACATTTTCCATCAAATGAAACCAATAGCTGCAGCAACAATTGCATCCATCTAGCCTATAAACCTTGGTCCCCTCATTGGCTCAAAAACACCTTGCCTTGCATTTTCACAAACTTTCTGTCCATAACACATAGAACAAACCAAGAACTTCTCATGCTAAACAAAACCACACCTTGGCCATTTGTCTAAAATCTGTCAAGAACTCTCAAAAGTACCAAGCCCTGCCTTGTCTTAAAACATTGTCCAAGCATCATTTTGAGAAGAGGAGCAGCCACACAAGCCACACAAAAATCAGTTGGCCTAAACAGACCAAATTCTCTCATGATCCAAAAACTCCCTCTTTTGCACTTTTCAAAGACAGTCAAGAAATTCTAAAGAACTAAGCCTGGCTCTTGTTTTCTCATCATCCAAACACTTTTCCAAGTTCATGGCAATCATCATTTTCAACCTGTGAACTCCTTTTCCACTGCTGCATTAACAGTCACCCTCCTATGGCAGAGCCCGATTCAGGTAAAACCAAGCTTCTGTGAGCTAAGCCTTTTGCATCAGTCACCTTCTGGAGGGTTATGGAGCACCTGTTTCAGCCTCTCACGACTTAATCTCCACTGCATCCCAACTGTGCTTAAAATCAAGTGAGTTTTTGAACATGACTATTTGTTAAATGATACTATGCATTATGTAGATCTCCTTTCCATGAACACTTTAGAGTTTGAATCGTGCGAAATGGTCTTGTATTGAGTGAGAACTTTGATTCTTAAGCTTCATGTTTGAATATGTTCTTGATCATTTCTTATTGCCTAGCTCGATTTAATGAAAACCATGGTGGGATTCATACTGCTTGTTGTTTGATGATCATTTTGGTATATGCCATTGCTTTGTTTGGAGAAGAATTGGTTGGGTCGAATTTGAGAGAGATGGAGGATTGTGGTTTGCTACAGTAGAAACCCTAGGTTCCCATTGCCTTGCCCAGATTTTCTTTCATTTCACGTGTGCCTGGCCTTGGTTTGTACTGACCAATCAAAACATTTTATTTTCATGCCCAAAACGACAGTGTTTGGTTAAGTGAATCATGATATTACAACTTTGCCATTCTTGCTCCATTTATTTCATCATTTTATTTCATTTAATCACTCATCTTCCAAAATTCATAACTTGCTCATTTTGATCCAAATTCAATGGGATTTTTGTGTTATGTTCATCATGATCTCTACTTTTTTATCATTATTTTTCCAGAATTTTTGGATGAGTGGTTTTTAATTGGCTTTAGGGTTTGTGACATGTGACCAAATTTTGTACACCTTGCCAAATCAATTGTGAAATGATGAGAATGTATCCAATGGCTCTCAAATTTTTTGTGCTTAAACTAGACACATTCATGGTGATTTTGGTGTAGAGTTTGTGAATTTATCATTTGTGGTTTGTAAGTTATGATTTTTTGAATTAGGGTGTGACAATTTGTGTCACACCATTGATGTCCAACTTCATGATTTTCATTACCATGCTTCTTGACCTCCAATTGATCTGATTTTTTGCATGAACCTACTCTTGTATGTCTAGTTTACTTGTGAATTTTCTTGGATTTAATTGAACTATTTTCCATTTGTTTGAGATTTTTCTCCCCTGCTTGGTCATATGTTGACTTTGTGTGACACATGTTCCCATTTCATTTGTGAAATTCTCATACTTTATTAGATGGACATGAAATTTTACATGAGATAACTAGACATCCTCATCTTTGCCATGGTTTTGATCCCATTCATTTATCATATGCCATCTCTGATTTATGAATTTTCTAAGTTGATACATGTTTGGTTGACTTCTTTGAGCATGTTCAAAATTGCTTTGACTTTCTGATTTTCATTGACTGCCTTCCAGTTGTCCAAATGAGATGAAATTTGACATGCTTACCATGCTATGGATTGTGATTGACCATGATTTATTTGGTGATTTTGAAAATGTCTAAGTTTGCTTTTGATGCAAGTCTTGCTGTTGACTCCTATGAGCTTCTGTTTGCCATGTTTTGACCTAAATGGTTCATGCAATGATGATAGTGATTGATATGAATGTGAACCCAATTGGTTTTGTTTCCTAATTGCTTGAACATGATTTTGGATACTTGCCCTTTGCTGTTTTAACTTTCTCATCCATTTTTGACCCTAGGCTTGCCCTAGTGGTCCTGTTACTCACCTTTGAGCTTGTGTTTTCAGGTTGACCATCAAATGGCCATTAAGACCAATTCTTTTGATTGAGCTTGCTTAAACATCATTGTCTAACTTGTGTGTTTTGTAGGTGGCTTGGCTCTCATGCCCTAAGCCTTGTGCCTTGCACATCCATGTGCCTCCAATTAACTGTTGGTGTCTGTTTCTGTTTGTTTTGTTTGAAGTTGCATACTAACATCTGCTTGACTGTTTCAGGTGCTTTTAGTTGCTTAGTTCCTTGTGAACTTTTTGCTTTGCTTTGCTTGTATAAGCAATTTGCATTGAGGTATGTCTCTTTTACTTCATGTAGTCTGGAAGACCTGGCCTGTTACTTGGCCAGGCAACTGTCTGAAGTCCTCCTTAAGAGGCAATGTTTGTGGATGTTTACTTTTGTCCTTGCATAGAGTCAAAGTCCTCCTAAGTGAAGAGGCAATTGGTGGAAGGTAGGGATATGCAATCTATCCCCCACTATTCAGTGTGTCATCTGTTTTGCTCACACCACTGTGTTGATGCGTTACAGATAAAAACCCAAGATCTTGTACAATTGTACAGTTGAGTCAGTTTTAAATGTGTAGAAGGGTTCCCACTTTCTGAACCCACACATTCTTGTCTTGAAGCTCTCCCAGGCCAGGGATAAGAGCTGTGAAGTCTCATCTTCACTTCATCCTTTCATCTGCTTCACCTTAGTCTCTCAATGGCAAGGTTAAGAGCAACACTCACCCCACTCCAGAGGTTTGTTTGTCGAGGTTGATATGACCCCTTGACTAAAACCTAACCCTTGTTTGAGCCACTTGCTTGTGTATAGTGTGTGCTTCCTGTGATTGTGTTTGCCTGTTTGCTTTGCCTCTTTAGGTTTAGCTTAGTCTTGCCCTTGTGCAAGATAGGTGGCGCTTGACTTGCCCTTGTGCAAAGTCAAGTCTGTGTGGCTTGCTTCCTGTGTGAGCCATGTTTAGAGTTGTTTGGCCGAACTACGGCAACTCTGATTCTCATGTTCAGGTGAGATACGTAGGCACTAGACGCGATGTCTTGTCGAGTTTGACTAACCACTAACATCTAATTCTTTTCTCTCACCCCTGTTGTGATTGAGATATCCCCTTTCTCTTGCCCTAGTTGCAATTGAGACCTTGCTTTTTCCTGTGTCTGTCCAGGATAGGTTGGCCCTTGTGCCATGTAGCTAGAAACCATAACTTAGGGTTGACTTTGCATGATAACATCTAGGCTCGAGTCGTAGTCTCCCTAGAGTTGTGTCTCCCTCTGTTATCTGGTTAGGCTAGTCCTTTATCCCTGCGTAGGGGAACTACATCGCCCTGATCTTCATACCAGATGAAGTATGTAGGCAGGAGATTGAGCTGATCTCTCCGGGCGCCCTTTTTCTTTTTCCACCTTTGTGTCTTGACCACCCTTGTGTGTGTTTAGGTTCGGATGCTGATGTAAGCCCAGTGATTGGCATTCAGGCTCCACGTTTGCCTTCTTGTGTGTGTTTAGGTTCGGATGCTGATGTAAGCCCAGTGATTGGCATTCAGGCTCCACGTTTGCCTTTGCCTGTGTTTGTTTGTGTGCGTGTCAGCCGAGCTACGAATGCTCTGATTCTTCTCTCGTCCGAGAAGATACGTATGCATAGGATGCGACATCCTAGCGAGCATGTGTTGTTTCCCCAGTCCGAACTACTTCGACTCTGATGTCTATGCCTGATAGACTAAGTAGGCCCAGGATGCGACATCCTGCCGAGTCAGTCTCAGTCAGTTTCTTTTGTCTCTTTTCAGCCAGTGTGTGTGAGTGTGAGCAGTGTTTAGCAACCAATTTATCCTTCCTTTTGTGCGTGGATCCCGTAGAGTACTACGGATGCGTAGGGGTGCTAATACCTTCCCTTCGCATAACCGACTCCCGAACCCATTCTCTTTGGTCGCGAGACCATGTTCTTTCCCAGGTTTACTCTGAGCGTTTCCTTTCCCTCTTTTGGGATAAATAACGCACGGTGGCGGCTCTGTTGTTCTTTCTTTTCCCGCCGGTTTTTCGCGCGATGCGACACTTATCACTTAAGATAATATCCATTGTACATCATTTTGTTCTTGCTTTCTCATTTGTGGTCCACCCTTGTGGCCGGTTAATTGCAAGGCTAAAAAGACACTCGGCTTACAATATTGGTTGGGTACTTGGTATATGGACCAAGTAAGTGCAGGGGTTAAAAGTAAAGGTGAAGTTTGTGTTTTTTAATATTTGATTAGGTTAAAGCCTTTATTAGGTGATTTTCAAAGTGTTTTGACATGCGAAGAGGGTGGTTTGCTGAGTTATGGATAAAAGATGGTGTAAGACCCCAATTTTGGCCCTAAGATCCCTCATGCAATTTTATCATAAGCATTAGCATTGGGATCATACCTTGGCATCCTCCTTACCCCTCCATCATGGGGTTTGTTTTAGGAGAGATCACCAAGCACTTTGTGGTGGTATCATACTTGTATTTTATCATTTTACTAACCAAAATACCAAAAATATGCCTTTGCATTTGCCCAACTCTTTTGTAGGTAGGGCATGATCTCCATTGATTTAACAAGTTAATATCTAGGGTTTGAGACCCTCATGACAAAGAGCACAACCATGAATTGATACAAGAATGGCTATGAGCATCATATATAAGTCCCAATGATTTTTACATGTTATATTGATCAAGTTTTCTTCAAGAGTTTGAGGGTGATTTGCCTTGGAATCCCTAGTTTGACTAGGTATCTTGAGTAACTTCTCCAATAAGCTATCTCACCAATTGATCAAATTTTTCAAGGTACACTTAAAAATTCATCATTTTATGCATATATGATCTACCATGAGCCTAGAAAGTCAAGAGAATTGAAGATTAGCAAATTGGTTGATGGTGGTTTGCCGGATGAATTCATCTGATCAAAACTGGGTCTCCCTAGACCCTATCTCCTACAATTTTCACCATATGAAAATGATTCCAAGAGCAAAGTTACTCTAAATGACATTCCAAACAACTTTCATGTTGATACCTAGATCTATTTTTTCTTGGAAAATAAATTTCTATGTTGAAACATTATAGGTCATTTTCTCTAAACCCTAATTTGAAAGTCAACTTCCCAAGGCCATAACTTGCTCAATTTTTATGAGATAAAATATTTCCAAGTTGCGCAATTAAATTCAAGATGTCTACTTCAACTTTGATGTTTGGAGTGAGAGCTAATTCATCTTTTATGAGCATGTGATATGAGGCTACATTATAGGTCACTTTTGACCTATACCATTGAGAAAGTGATTTTTCCAAACTTCAAAAATGCATAACATTATCATTTAAAATCCAAATGACATGAAATTAGTGACCATTTTGAAGGTATTTTAAAGAGATACAACTTTTATAAAGACATTTTTCTCATTTGAAGCTCACATAAAAAGTTAAGCAAGGTGGAATATTGAGATATATGACTTGACACTTTGAAAAAGTTTCAACATGTTGAAATTTCCAAACTTCCACCTCAAAATTCATCATGATACAAGCTTTCAATTGGAGAAGTGTTGAACATGAAAGTTGTTCCTCTTGATCTAACCTTTCCAAAAGGTCCAAGTTCATCCATTTTGGACAAGAATTATTAGGGCTGCGCATGGCATGAACATGGTATCATCATTTGGCAAAGATCAAACTTCAAATATTCACAGACAATTGCCTTGCAATCCAAGTTTATTTCAGACTCTCTTACACTAATTTGTGGACCTAAAGCAATGATCTCATGGGCCTGTACCCGCCCATGTACCCATGCATCATCAATTGCCAATTTTGGAAAGTGATTTAGAAGGTGAAAATATCATGAGCTATAACTATAAATAGAGACCTATAGCATCAGAATTCAACACACATTCGCGCCAGCTTTGATCCTAAACCTCTAACCCTTCCATTTAAGAGGATAGTCCTGAGAATTTCATCTTGAAATTGAGTTTGAATCTCACTGTTTTGAGATTCAAAACTCAAGGGATCCAAGACTTTTTGTGCATTTCATTCTACTTCTGCAAGCATTATGAGTGAGATCAAGCACGAGCCAAGACAAGAGCAGTTGAATCCAGACCTACATTGAAGGTATTTTCCAGAAAATTTCATCTCTTTGATTCTCTCTCAATCTTGCTCAAGACTCTTGATTCTTTGGTTGTTTGAAGTCCTACCAATGTAGGCAAGAAGATTGAGTTTCTTAGAGGTCAAATCGAAGCATCTCAGTTGACATACCTTAAAATTCAAATCCTCATATCTTTCTATATGTGAGGAGTTAGTTAAAATTGAGGTGATATTCGTGATCTACACCATTTTTCCTTTCAGATCATGTCCTACTTTTTCATTTATGATGTGGTGATGAATGTACCAGTCCGACCAAGGTCGCCTGAGAAGACGATCGGCGCTTTGCTCCGGCAATGATGTGGCACGATCCTGAGCCATCAGATTGGTTCAAATTGTTTTAATCAGGAACGTTGCTTGTGATGACCAAGTATGTCGTGCGTTGACTAACGTGTACCATGGAACACACGTTTCTCACCACTTGATCTGCCACCTCAATTAATGAGGCAGATCAAGTGGTCCACATTTTTTTTGATTTTCTGATTTTAATTTTTATTCCTTTGATTTTCATTAATTCATATTAATTTTAATATTGATCCAAAAAATATGAGAGTTTCACCAAAAAAAATCAAATATTTTCCTCTTTCATATTCTGAATTAAAATTATTTTTTGGATCATTATTAATATTTTTCATGATTTAATTGATTTTTCATTTGTTTTTAATTGTTGAAAAATACTTGTAAGTCCTTAAAAATTCTGAATTTTTTTCTCCAAGGTCCTTTGACCTTGTTTGACCTATGGTAAATCTCATGGCCATTTATTTGGTGTTTTGATGAGGTTTTAAGAATTTGATAAACCATATTTAATTTAAATGTATTATTTTAGGGGAAGCTTGTGGGTCACGATATCAGTGTCTAATCCAGGAATGTCTTGGTATGACCAAGCAAACACGTCGTCATGTTCGTGGAGGAGCTCTATCAATCTTGTCTTCACTGTATCTTGAAGTTCGGCGCCTACCCTCATTTCTCTCTTATCTTCTTATGTTCCCAGATTGATAACTTCAACGTCTTCTTAGTGTGGTTGAATGACCTTCTCTTCTTGCCTGAGTAATCTGGCCAACTCTTTAGGGAGCTCGCAATCTTTCCCCACTTCGTCTTTAGCTTGGTAGATTGGACAATCAAAGTCATATTGGACCGTAGCAGTGTCGTTATCAACAGTCTCAGTGGTGTTTCTGCATGTTATGATTTATGCAGATTATTTAGAAAGTGCGTGCATAAAAATTGATTGCCATTTTTTGTAAATAGATAAAAACGAAAGGAGAGGAACAAAAATTTGGATGCAAATTGTCATTTCATTAATGATAAAAACTCTTGAAAAAGATAAAGGAGGCCCTACAACATGCCACTGTGCCTTGGGCAGAGCACAAGGTTTTGTCTAAAATGATAAAATTACGTTTGAAATATTTGGGGAACTTCCACAGCCTTCCAGTTTGTCAGTTCTTCATTAGGTGCGGCTTGACGCATCCAGCTAGACACTCCCTCTTCGCGATCTTCTTCGCTGATCATTGCCACCTGCTTGCCAAAGATGTGGCCAGCGCTGGTAAACATTTTCTCTACAGAAGGAATCTTCTCTTTGTCAGGTTGGTTACCGGCTTTGTATGATGATGGGTCATACCCCAGACCAAACTTGTCTCGTTTCTCTTTTACTTTCACCACTTTGCCCCAGTCTTAAGCATCTTCACTTTCCATAACATCTTTAGCTCCTTGCCACGAGGCCATGGACGGTCCTGATTTCGGGACCTCCAAGGTCTGTTGGATGGCCACCATGTTTACCACTTCCAAGGATTGGAATGGTGTCTCAGTGATTTCACCATCCACCTAGATATATCAGAAAGATGTTAAGTGACTAACCAATATATCTTCTTCTCCTCCAATCACAATCTTCTTGTCATTTGTAATGAATTTTAGTTTTTGATGCAGAGTGGAGGTGACAACACCTGCGGAGTGAATCCAGGGTCTCCCAAGTAGGCAACTGTAACTGGGATGTATGTCCATGACCTAGAATGTGATATTGAAAATAGTTGGACCTATCTTGGTTGGTAAGTCAACCTCTTCTATCACTGCTCGCCTTGAGCCATCAAATGCCTTTACGATTAGGGTGTTGGGTTTCATACTTATCCCTTCTATTGGCAGCTTTATCAAAGTTGTCTTTGGCATGACATTTAATGAGGAACCTGTGTCTACCAACACCCTTGACAATATAGTATCTATGCATTTCAAAGAGATATGGAGAGCCTTGTTATGGTTCTTTCCCTCAATTGGTAGTTTGTCATCATTAAAACACAAGAAATTTCCAGTAGTCACACAAGCTATCACGTCATCAAACTGTTCTATCGTTATGTCCTTTGTGATATGAGCGGCGCTCAATACCTTCAACAGCGAATTCCTGTGTGCTTCTGAGTTGAGCAGTAGAGATAACATGGAAATTTTGGAAGGTGTTTGGTTTAGCTGGTCCACCACCTTATAATCGCTCTTCTTGGTTATTCTCAAAAATTCCTCAGCCTCCTCACGAGTGACAGCATCTTTAGGAGACATGTGCATGTCTTGCATTCCTTGATTAGGGACGGGGATCTGGACAGCAGCCTCCTTCCCTTTAGCTCTTTCAGAAGTATTAGCAGTTCTTGGTGCGAGCACTCGGACACTACGCGTTATTCCTGCTGACCCCACAATTGAAGTGACATTTGGTTCGTTGATCATCAAAGGTTGATCTTCCTGCCCCTGCTTAAAAGCTCTAGGCTGATACATCCATGGGACTGCCTTCTCATCTTTATATTCGAATGGTGCTGGAAACTTTATACCCAACGGGCTTATAGGTATTTCTACTTTAACCTCATCATAGGGGACGTCCACCCCGGCTATCTCTTCTTGACGCTTGTTCTTGACACGACAATTTATCTGTAACTCGCCTCGATCCAGCATTTATTGTATAAAACTCCTCAACTCTTCATTGTTCTCTTCCTCAACCAACTCCTCCGGGATCAAACCACTCTTCAGCAATTGTACTCCTATCTTGGTGATAGGGGTTTGAATCTCTTCAACCTTACGGATCAATTTGCCTTGATCACCCTCCTCAATGGCACTAACGGAAGCAGCCTTATGTGTTGGCATAGGATTGGTGTTCACGTTCGGGCGTCTCGGAGTGAAAGTAACGGCCTTGGCTTCGATCAAGTCTTGTACCCGATTTTGAAATACGAAACAATTTTCCAAGGTATGACCAGGTGCTCCCATGTGAAACTCACAATGGGCATTAGCGTCGTATCCAGGTGGATATGGAAAAATAGCTGGTTTTAACTCCCTCAATATTAGAAGGCCCTCATTTTGCAGATATGGGAATATCTGACTATAAGGTACTGGTAGGGGGTCAAGTTGCCTTCTTGGATGTCTTGGCTTGAATTGTCTTGGTGGTGCGGTATTTTGTTGATGATGATGTTGTTGATGTTGTGGTTGATACATTTGTTATTGCTATATTGGTTGTTGATAGGGTATAGGCACCACGGCGGCGACTTGACCATATGAAGCCTGTTGCTTCCCTTTATAGCTTCTGGATATGGCGTTTGTTTCACCTTCTCTTTTCTTCGGGAAACCTCCCGAATACTTCTTCGGTGCGCTAGGGGCTGTCACCGCTCCTGGAATCTTTCCATCCCTCAACCCCTTCTCTATGCGGTCTCCAATTGTGACTAGATGTGCGAAGTCAGACGTTGCACTGCTCACTAATCGATCAAAGAACGGGTCCTTCAAGGTGTCCACAAATATCCTAGTCATTTCCTTTTCAGACAATGGTGGCTCTACCTGAGCAGCCAACTCTCTCCACCGTTGGGCGTATTCTTTAAATGACTCTCTCTCCTTCATAGCCATCCCTTGAAACTGCATTCAGTCGGGTTCCATATCTAAGTTATATTTGTATTGACGGAGAAATGCGTCAGCCAAATCCTCCCAGTTTTGAATCCGCCCGTACTCTAAGCTCATGTACCATCTCAGAGATGCCCCACTCAGAATGTCTTGGAAACAGTGTACAAGTAGTTTGTCGTTTTCGGTATGAGCATCCATTTTTCTGAAGTACATTACCAGGTGACTTCTTGGACAAGTCTGTCCTTTGTATTTCTCGAAATCAGGAGTTTTAAATTTAGCCGGGATGACTAAATTCGATACCAAACGCATGTTCATGGCAGAAGCACCGAAGATATTGTTTCCTTCTATGGCTTTGATCTTCTTTTCTAGGGCACGGAGCCTATCTGCAGCAGGATCTGGAAGTATCTTAGGTTTTGGTTGATCAGGCATATAGAAAAATGCATCATATTGGTCATATCCAATTTCGGATCCATGATGGGTAGACGTGTCATAAGGTTCTGCACGGTCTCCATCTCCTTTGCCTCCTACCGGTATCTGAACCAATCTCTTCTTGGTGGGGACATAACCCTCGTCTTGAGGGTTCAGACCTGGCGTGCTATCATTCCTTTTTGCCCTAACTTCTTCCTCCTTAATCCTCTCTTTCTGAGCGATCGCGAGCATTGTCTCCAACAGCTGATCCATATTCTCCTGGATCGTATTGATGTTTGTCCTCATGGTAACCGGATTGGCCTCAACTTGCTCTAATGTCATCTTGTATTTGCTTCGCGCCTCGTATCGGTGTTGATTAGTCAATGTGGCTGGATAAAGGGTAAAAAGGTTGGGTAAGTTTTTTTTGAATTTTTATGAAGCGTGATGCATAATGAGGATGCGAATGTTATGCATATTTTATTTTTAGGGAATCATTCGAGTTTTCATTAGTTGTTAGTAATTCGAAGAAACAAGAAATACTTGGAATAGCAATAATGGAGTAATTTTTAAACGTCATTCATTCAAGTACATAACATAGGGGTCCAAAGAGGGTCATATTTCAAAAGTACATTTGTTAAAGGAACAAAATACAAGACATAAGCAAATTAAACAACTGGCTTTCTGGCCTAAAGCTCTTCTAGTTCCTCGTTGAATCTCTTCAGCAACCCTTTACAAAGCAGAATGAAACTGATTATGGCTGGAGGAGTGCTATCTTCTGTCAACTCTTCGACTGCGTCTCTCAACTTCCATGGTAATTCTTTAGCCGCCCAATTACAGAACCCTACTAGCCCATCGAGTTGTGCACGAAACTTATCCCTATCTCCTTGTAAGAAGTCTATTGTATTCTTAAAGGATTCATAATCCTCAATCACATAGTCTCGCTCTTTCAACCATATGGAGTTGTCTTTGCATAATGACTCTAGTTGGTTCTTCCAATAGCTGACAGACTCCCTTGCATCTCTTACTTCTCGACACTTCTCCTCCCATATCATGGGTGACACCTTAGAAGCTTTAGTGGCTATATTTTTGAGTCGGCGCTCCTGATCTACTTCAGCCTTTGCATGACAAACAGAATTGGTGAGCTCTTTTATCTGAGCCCCAAGTGTATCCCTTATCGTCTTGTTTTCCTTCGTGGCTAGATGCCACCAACGCTCATTGTCTTGACATTCTTTCTGAGCTTGTCATAGTCGACCCTTAAGAGTATCTAAATAATGATCAGCTTATTCTAATCCCACTTTGATCTTTTTCCTCTTATGCTCCTCCTTGTTGAACTTTTCCACATGGGCTTGAAGTTGTGCCTATTTTCTCTCAAGCTCCCACTTCATATTGTTTTTCTCATTGATGGTTTGTTGGAGTTTTATCTGCATCTCTTCATTCTCTTTTTATAGCTTTGCCATGGTGGTCTTGAGTTCCTCCATTTCTTCAATAGGGACATGGGTGAGCTTAAGTTCAGGAAGAGGTATAGGTGTCCGAATGCAAATGGCATTTTAATCATCCGCACCCTTTCCTTTACCCACTGAAAATGTGGTTCTTTTGTAATCCCACTTGCTCTCCCTAAATCAACTTTCCCTTTTCGATTGATATTCTTCCAAGCCTCTTTGATTCGCTGGAATAAGCTAGGATTCTCAACCCCAAAGTCAAGTAACAAGAAAGCTTCCAAAGAATTTTCCTCTGGAGGGCCTTCCATTGGGTAGCCAAGTTGTCTGAGTGATAGGACTAGATTAGCATTCACACATCCTTGAGTTCTAATAAGCGGTAGATTTGGGAAATCAACACAACTGAATATGATATCCATGTTGATGTATTCTTTGGAGTACCAAGAGAGATCTTCAGATCGGAGTGATCCCAATCTTTGAGGCCAACTAACATCTGTCTGTTCAACCCAAGCACCTGTCTTCAGAAGATGTTCTAGAAACCACTGATACAATAAAGGAGCACAACAAGCAATCAATCCCTTCTTCTTAGTATACCTATGACTTATGTAATGGTAGACATCGGCTAACAAAGTGGGTACTGGGTTCCTAGTAAGGAAAACACAAATGGCAGCCATGTCTACGAAACCATCCATATTTGGGAACAGGACGACGCCATGGATGGCCAATGTAATAGCAGAGTAACAAGCATCCCAACTTTCTGCTTTCAATAGGGTATGAGCTCTTTCCAGGAGAAAACTTAGTGGAAATCCTTTGGTATTCCCTTTGGTCTCTAGGTTATCTTCTGCTTCCTTTTCATCCATGTGAAGCGCACTAGCAATGACCTCAAGGGGCAAAGATTCGTTTATCCCTTCAAATAGTGGCTTGTTCTTCATAGGAATCCTAACAAGACGCTCAAATTCTTCCAACGTTGGTGCTAGCTGGAAGTCTTGGAATGTGAAGCATCTTAAAGGTAGGTCATAGAATTGGGCCAAAGTGATTAAAGCAGTATGGTCCACTTGTTGATTGAGAATGCTGAGCAGATTGCCATAATTCTTTCCAAAGTTGATTCTGTACATCGGGTGCATCTGAGAGACCAAGTCACGTAAGCTCTTTAGATCGGGATCCTTGAACTTGAAAGAGTAAATGTTTCTTTTGCTTGATTCCATGTTTCTTGAATTCCTACAACTCATGATACTTAGATTCCTTGGAAATAAAATAATATGAATGTTATGCTATGAATGATATTATGCGTGCCATATGTAGGTTAATATACAGGTCGTGAGAGTGGGTATTCTTGGTTACTAAACAAAACCCTTTTAGGAGAATGCTAAAGTTAAGAGGTTCCCAAAGTTATCAATCAGTATTTAGGAAAGTTATTGTCATGATGAAAAATCATCTGCAAATAACATCCCCAAACAAAGTCTCATTTGGGTGAGGCCTTCGTATGGTCCCGAAGAGGAAGACTCTTAGTGGGTCCATACTACACAACTCTCGAGTCCAAGGTTCTAATAAGGTTCTCAAAGTCATAGATCGAGGTTGGGAATACCACTATAAGGTAGTAATACGCCCAAGGGATCTCATCTGATTGGGGCTTTCGTATTAACCCAATAAGTCTGGGACTTTTTAGGTAGATACTACATAACCACCGGATATAAATGGTTAAAAGGTCCCTAGATTCATTGATCCAACTTGAGAATACTATCGTCGTGACGAAGACTCGTCGGTCAATAATATCTCAAGAGAATCTCCTCTAGGCGGGGTCTTCGTTTCTTCCCAACAAGGAAGACTCCTTGTGGACGCCCACTACGCAACCACCAACTTAATCTTATGGTTTTTCTCATACTCGGGTGGAGAGCCTATCTCACAAAGTATCACCAACCAGAGAACCCCAAATAAGACATAGTCAATAAATCACAATATAATAATTATGACTGAATAATAATAGCAGAATAAAAAATAACAGATAAACAAACAAGATTAACACACAATACAGAAACTGAACTAAATTAGGCTTCACTCTCTTTTGCTTGGAGCTAGTCCCCAACAGAGTCGCCATCTGTCGCATCTCGAAAAATACGATTCCTCGCGATGGTCGTGGAAAATTTATGTTCGAACAGAGTCTCCACCGAACTTTATTTATCCCAATGAAGGGATAGGAAAATATCGACAAAACCTTTAGGAAATGGAACAATGGTCGTCGCAACCATATTTGGGTTCGGGAGTGGATTACGTAAGGGGAAGGTATTAGCACCCCTTACGTTCGTTGTACTCAGCGAGAACCTTTTAGTTCTAATTTGTGTTTCGAGTGTTAATTTATGTTTGTTTGTTATCTTTGGGTTATAAAATATTGAAAATAGAAATGGATGAGAACCTTAGAAAGGAGAAAGGGGAGGTTTTTTATTAGTGTGCTCGCGAAGATACAACAATCTCCTGCCTACGTATCCTTATGGTGTAATAAGGAAATCAGAGCATTCGTAGTTCGGGGAACTACGGTTGGTTGGTGTCTTTTAGTGAACAACTGTTTAGATCGTGTTCTAAAGGCTAAGTGTTGGCTTGTCTACTCTTGGCGGAGGCTTAAGCATTGGTTTGTTATGCGCATTAGAAAGGATTAAATGGTGTTCTTTCTGAAAATAGTTTTGGTCACAACGGGGTGACAAGTTGGATTAATATGTTGGATGTTTTGATTGGTTGAGATGTTTTTGGTTGGATGACGATTACTCGGATAGCTGAGTAAAACGACTCGTATCCTAACAATCTAGAAAGGGAATAGAAGACTCTAGACCACTTTCTTTTTCATCCTTAATTATAGAAAGGATCTGATAATAAGTAAGATGTTTTGAATGGATGACAAATACTCAGATAATCGAGTAAGACAACTCGTATCCTAATAATCGAGAAAAGGAATAGAAGACTCTAGACCGCTTTCTGTTTCATCTGAATATTTATGAAAATAAGGTTGTATATGGTTGACGTTTTTTAGAATGAACGACAAGTACTTGAATGACTGAGTAAAACAACTCATATCCAAGCATTTGAGAAGAGGAGTTGAAAGCTCAAAACCATCTCCTTTTTCGTATAGTTTGTTAAGAAAATGATTTGATTAAGTTATATGTTTGTGGAAAAAAGACAATTGTTCGACTGACCGAGTAAGAGAACTCGTATTCAACCAATTGAGGAGAGAAGTTGAAGACTCAAAGTCATCTCCTTTTTCATTTAGCTTACTATAACAATATTTTGATTTAATCGGGGTTTGGAGTTTTGTAGAGGAATGATAACTATTTGGCTAAACAAGTAAGAGAACTTGTACCCAAATAGTCGAGGAGAAAAATTGAAGACTCAAAGTCATCTCCCTTAGAATTTGGTTTATTTGCGCTAAGGTGGATTAGAAATGACGGTTGTTAGATTAATTGAGTATAAGAGTTCGTGTTTAAATAATCGAGGAAAGGATTTGAAAACTCAAAACCATTACCTCTTTTATTCTTAAGTGAAATAGTATTTGATTGTGACTAGGTATTTTTAATTCTTGATAAAGAATACTCGATGTTGGATCGAGGTTTTAAAATTTGTATTTTTTCGTGAATGAATTGAATTTATTGATTGAATAATTCATCTAATCGATTAATAAAAACCGAATAGGTCTCATTGTAAGAAGGCCGAAGAGTAAGCCATGTGTGGTTGATGGCGATACTTTTACAAGTAATCGACTTATGAAGGTGTTTTGAAAATGGGCTCAACTTTGAATCGAGAAGTATGTGATTTATTTTTGAAATTGGCTCGAATGGTTTTAAATCGGTGAAAGCGACATAATTTTGTCACAATTATAACATGTCATTTCATGTGCACTCAAGGTTCGGTATAAATAAATAATTAAAGAATAATCACGCACATACACTCCACAAAATAAATAATTATCTAAATTATAAATGACATTAGTAATGATATAATTAATTAATTAAATATTTAATAGATTATTTTAATTAAATAATAAGTAATTAAAAAAAGATAATGAATATAACCAAATAATCGCATATTTATTAAATATTAATAATAAAAATAATAATGTAATTGCATATTTATTACTAAGTATTAATAATAATATATAATTACATAATTTTGAAAGAAAATAGAATAAAATATTGTTTGATTCTTTGTTTGATAACCATAAAAATTAATGTATATATTTTATATATGTATATAAATAAAAGAAAATAAGGGGAAAAACTAAAAGAAATAAGAGAAAATGGGCTAATGCTGAAAAAACAGGGAGAAATCTGGGCCACACGATGGGAAGACTTTGATCTGGTCAAGAGATCAACAGGTGGGGGTGTGATGGCGCACCACCATATGGTGGGGGGATCCACACAGGATCCCCTGGTTGACTCAGAGGTCAACCAGACGCGTGGCGCTGGCAGGAAGCGCCAAGTGTCGCCCATGCATTCACTCTAGACCACATATAAAAATAAAATTTGAGAGAGAGAGAGAGAGAGAAATATTCTTTCATTCTCATTCTCTCTCTTCACTCTTTTTTACAGAAAGCGCTCTGCAACTTCTCCCCTTTCCATCGTCCCTTTCACGGCCAACCTTGATCGGAGAAGACGGTGGCGGTCGGCCAACCGCGGCGGCGTCGCCGTCTCCTCCGGCGACCAACCACCCCAATCCAAAAAATTCAAACGTGAAGCCTAACTTATTTTGGCCTCTCTTTCTGAATCTGACCTTGTTTTCTTCAAACTCCTCCTCCAATGTCCAGATCGGTACCCAAAAGAAGGAGAAAAAAACCTAAACCCTAATACTGTTTCTCTCTCTCGCGCGGCCAACAAGCCTTGGTTCGCCCTTAACCTAAACAACAAAATTCAAACGTCCAAAACCTAATCCTTAAAATCCAGATTCAAAGCTCTACAGACGTATTTTGAAGAAATTGAAAGAAGGGTTTTAACCCACGCAAAGAGGCGAAGATGATGGCATGGAAAGGTGAACAAAAACGGACTTACTTTTTGAAGTCAACTTCCGGCGACGCTTTCCCTCCTGTTAAGGTAAGTTTCGCTCTCTCTGTTCTTCCTTCTTTTTTTTTGATTTTTTGAATGTTGTTGTTGTTGGTTCGAAACTTAGGGTTTGGATGAACAGGAAAATATTTGATTGTTTTCTTTTTGATTCTTAAACTGATGTGTGCTTTGTTGTTTTGATGTTAAAGAAAAATTGATACTTTCTTCTTGTATTTTCTCAGAATGTGTTCTTGGCTTGGTTTGACTTAAAAAAATATTTTGATTGTTCTGTTGGATCTCTCAAAACGTGTCCTCTTTTACTGTTAATTGATTTTGTTATTTATATGAATGCTGGTTCTTTTGAGATAACTTATTGAATCCTCTTTCCAGATTTTGTGGGATAATTACCTTATGGATTTAAGGTTGTTGATTTGGATATTGGAATGTGACTTTGAGCGTTTTCTTTGATTCATCGTGTAACCAATTTAACCTGTTCATTCTATTAGTTATTTTCCAGTTTTATATAAGTGCTTATTTTGATAAGCATTTTTTTCTAATTTTGAATTCGGTTTTGCAGGTGAAGTGAAAGGTGAATTTATTGAAAAGGGGGCACTGCAAATTGGGATTGGGGCGCTGGTTTTTGGAGTTGGGGGGGCACTACAAGAAGAGTTTCTTTAAACGGATGGACTTTACTTCTCATTCATTTTTTCAAATTTGTTTAGATGTAACCGAATTTTTGGGTTGTAATATTTGGATCATGTGTTGGTTGTTTTCAATATGTAAATTTAATTTGAAATTTAATTTGAAACTTTTTTTTTAGAACTATGTAACTACCTTGGATTATTAGGAACTTTGGATTTAATTGGAATTTTGGATTATGCATCTAATTATGCAATTAAACACTTTAAACCTTACCTTAATAATTTAATTGTGTTAATCAAAAGAAAGCTTAAACTATAATTCAAACTGAAAATGGATTGGGCTCAACAATGCAATTTAATGGATTTTCAATTTGATTAACTTTAGCACATTAATATTAACAAAAATAAAATGTGCCAAAAAGGCATAAGATAAAACATGTCACAAAAATATTGCAATTTCAAACTTTGATCATAAAAACCAATTAAATACTCGTGCATGTGATATCATAATCTTAAACCAACATACTCACTTAGAAAATATGCAAGTTTAGTTTAAGGATTTTTTATGAATGGTTTAGAGATTTGGCATATGTATTTGAGACGTGCAAATGGGTTTAATGATGAGTGATCATAAAAAAACTATCCATGACTCTTAATACTTTACTAATAATCAAATGGATTTTAGATTAGTAATGTAAAAAGATTCAAACCACACTTTTAATTATGGACACATTTATGCAAATAGGCCTTTGAAACAAAGAGATCTCATGGATAAACCAAAATGGGCTTTGTTAGCCAAAAATGCACATATCATCCCATGCTTCAGTAGAAGACAAATGCAGCAGATATTTTCTTAAGGATCTTAACAGATGAAAGTGTCATTAAAGACTTGATGTTACCAAGGGATGAGAAACCCTAAAATAGAACCTATGTCTTAAGATAAAATTCATGTCTCTTAACATTGGGTATGGAATGTTGGTGAAAGATTTTTCTTTATCCGGACAAATTTGGGGTATGACAGCTGCCCCTATTTAATCACCTCGAACCGGAAAGTAAGAATGACAACAGTCTTCGTGCATTCACTGTGGGAGATAATTAAATACAAGAAGACCAAAATTTTGTCCTGAGAAAAGTAAGGAAGAAAATGCGGTGAGAAATGGCAAAAGACATTATCCCACAGTAAAATGGAACAGTCAAGATTTTCTGGGAGTCGTCAGAACAGTATCTTAGACATCTCAGTCGAGATATGTGGAATGACTTCCCTAGCTAAATCTTAAGACTTCTCCAGGATGCTAGCATAATATAAAGAAAACCTGGCATGAGACTCTTCATTTTGATGAAACGGCATCTCAAATAGTTAAAGTGAGATTCTCTGTATCGAGTTGAAATAGCATCTTATATGATAGAATTAAGATATTTCAGCAAAGGAAAAAATACCTTAATTGAATCTAAGACTCTCCGAGGATATTAGAGCAGTATCTCTAGAAAAAACTGAAATGAGACTCTTCATATTGATGAAGCAGCATCTCAAACAGTAAAAACGAGATTCTCTGTATCAAGTCGAAACAACATCTTATATGATAGAATTAAGATATTCCAGCAAGGGAAAAATACCTTAATTGAATCTAAGACTCTCCGAGGATATTAGAGCAGTATCTCTAGAAAAACCTGAAATGAGACTCTTCATATTGATGAAGCAGCATTTCAAACAGTAAAAATGAGATTCTTTGTATCTGTTGATTCTAAGAGTTGGCAGCAATTTTGGTAAAACAAAGAGTGTTCACAAGATGTCATGTGTGATGTCTTAACATGAGATATCCTATGTACCTGCTAGAGTTGAAGAACATATGCAAGCAGGACTGTTTCAGAATGCCACATACATTGACAAGGCTTCTGATATTGGATGTACCTGCTGGAGTTGAAGAACATATGCTGCAGGATTGTTTCAATTGACATACTCATTGTCATGGTAACTGATATGGTTGTACCTGCTATAAAAGGAAACTGGATTATGCATGATTTTTCCAGATGCCAGACCCGATGTCATGACATCTTGTACACAGAACATTCAGTATGAATGTCTGGTGTTTTGTGATTGCACAATTGGTGGCAATCATTGGTTGATTGAAGATATGGCTAGCTGGCGCATTCTGTCAGGGATATCAACCAGATTTGTTTATTTTCCAAGGAGATCTTTACAGCTGATATGAAAAGATTTGATTGGAAAATATATTTAGGGTTTTCAAGATGTCCAATGTTTCTATAAAAAAGGACTCAGAAAACCTGATTGTACACACAACCAAGACTGAGCGAAATTTAGAGAGAGAGCTAGGGTTTGTGTCTGTAGGTCATTCAAGTCATCCATTGATGATTGAATTAGACTGATTTGTCTTATTGATCAAAGCTTTGAAGCAAGATCAAGAGTGTGTCTTCTTGATTGAAACTGTGAAGTAAAATCAAGAATATTGTAATTGAAAAGTATTTTCTTTTCACAAGGGATTGTTGTTTAAAATCACGGGTGTGTGATTGTTAGGGAAGTGAGTGGGTTCTCATATCTAAGAGTGCTTAGGTAGAAATTGCACGGGTAGAGATTAGGTGAGAAAGACTGTAACTTGGTGAAGTGTACGGATAGTCTTTGAACTAATTCTATTTTAGTGGATTTCCTTCCTGGCTTGGTAGCCCCCAGACGTAGGTGAGTTGCACCGAACTGGGTTAACAATTCTTGTGTTAATTGCTTTACCATTCTGTTTTTGTTTATCCATTGTTTATAACCAGATATCAGTGTCGTGACATTACCTTCGACATCTTATATCTGATACCAGAATTTCAGTATCAAGTCAAAACAACATCTTATATGATAGAATTGAGATATTCCAGCAAGGGAAAAATACCTTAATTGAATCTAAGACTCTCCGAGGATATTAGAGCAGTATCTCTAGAAAAATATGAAATGAGACTCTTCATATTGATGAAGCAGCATCTCAAACAGTAAAAATGAGATTCTCTGTATCAAGTCGAAACAATATCTTATATGATAGAATTAAGATATTCCAGCAAGGGAAAAATACCTTAATTGAATCTAAGACTCTTCGAGGATATTAGAGTAGTATCTCTAGAAAAACCTGAAATGAGACTCTTCATATTGATGAAGCAGCATCTCAAACAGTAAAAATGAGATTCTCCAGATAAATGAAGTAGTATCTCAAACAGATAAATGAGATTCTTCACATAAATGAAGCAGTATCTCGAATATTCGTCTGTTGGGGGCAATTTTTTGAAAAGACTCCTTTTGAGGGAGATTTACAAATGCTCTGCAGGGGAAAAAGCCCATAAGAGGCTTTTTAGGGTATCCTCTGCTTGGGGAGCAATGACTGTAAAGAAAAATGCTGGGAATATCATTATTAATCATAAAGTTTGAAAAATGATTTGCTGAGAAATAGTCCCACGAGCATATGTAGGGTAATAACTTTATTTGGAAATGAGGAATGTCCAAGATATACATGAATGACCTTGGATCCTGATATTTTATATTTGATTTTTGTATGATGTCCCAATTTAGGTGGGAATTCCATGCGTGGGATGATGCATGAGATGCACACAAGTATGCAATTTGCTGGGGGTATTTGGTTGTTCATATAGGAATGCTAATGATTTTTATCTCGTTGAAATTTTTGTTTTGGGGAAGTATTATGCATGAGTGTGTTGATGATTGGTACGACTGTTTCTTTTAATTTTCTGTTTGCTAGGAAAACCACTTATGAATGATTTATATGATGCATGTTAGAATGCAAATGGGTAATCGGATATGCCCTGGTTAAGACGTTCTTGCTTTAGGGTATGATGCCAATAGTGCAGACTTTTGTTATTGGGGTGATTAATGAAGATCATGCTTTGATGTCCCACCAGGTGATTTTGGGAATATATTTGGGTTGCTCCAAGTTATTGAAGGGTTCAGACTTCTCAACACGCGATACTCCATCCATGATTTATCAATGTTTCTGCTGGAAATGCAATGGGACCTTGCCCCGTTTTGGCTATACCATGAGTACATTTATGAGAGGTATGAATTAGTAGTTGAAAGGAACATAACCATCTGCAATCAGTCATATACCTTTATGGAAGAATGAATCTTGGAGACTAAAGGATTTGCCCGCTTACTGTTTCAAAAGCAACTCTACTACTTTATTCAAACCTGTGTTTTATTTTCTCCCATAATTTTTTAAAAGTGATATTTATCAAAAATAAAAGATGTTTTGCAAACAAACAGATGAAATACAAAAAATGATTTGGGCACACTTTGGTTGAGAAAATTTCTCTTTTATTGACTTGACCCTTAAATGGGCGATTGTACATAAAGATGCAATTCCTTAATGAGGTAATTGTTGTGCATAGAAACAAAATGGCAATGAAAATTGAGTTCTTATCGAGTTTCCGCACTGCTATGATCCTTATGTCTTTAATAATCCGAGCACTTTGCTTTTGAAAAGTAAGGTAGATTGATTCTTTATCTTCGAGGGATATGTTAGACACCTGAAAGTACAACTTTATGCCTTGTCAGCATAGATTTGGCATTTGTGGCATGCCCTGGTGTAATGGTAACAGTCAGCTTCCATCGTCAACCAGTAATAACCCGCCCTTAGGATTTTCTTTTCCATGGCATGCCCATTGGTGTGCGTACCGAAAGACCCTTCGTGTATGTCCCTCATAAGCTGATCCGCTTCGTGTTTGTCCACACACCTCAACAAAACCATGTCGTAGTTTTGCTTGTACAATACCTCTCCATTCAAAAGGAACTTTGATGTCATCCTCCGGAGAGTCCTTTTATCAAGGCTGGAAGCCTCTGTCGGATATTCCCGCTTCTCCAAATACAGTTTGATATCAAAGAACCAGGGTTTACCATCTAGCTCTTCTGCTGTCGTCAGGCAATGAAAAGGTTCGTCAAAACGCCTAATTTCAATGTGGGGTTGATGGTTGGTCCATATTAATTTGTACATGGAAGCCAAAGTTGCTAAGGCATCTGCCATCTGATTCTCTTCTCGAGGAATATGAGAGAAAGTGATTTCGTCGAACTTTGGGAGTAGCTTCAGCGCGTAATCTCGGTATGGAATTAGGTTAGCATGTCTTGTTTCCCAATCGCCTCTGATCTGATGTATGACTAGAGCGGAGTCCCCGAATACTTCTAGTATCTTGATCTTCAACTCAATAGTGAAATTCTGGTATCTGATATGAGATGTCGAAGGTAATGTCATGACACTAATATCTGAGTAATGCAAACAGGATAAAGATAAAGAATAGTAATGCAATAGACACAAGCAATTGTTAACCCAGTTCGGTCCAACTCACCTACATCTGGGGGCTACCAAGCCAAGAAGGAAATCCACTAAAATAGAATAAGTTCAAAGACTCTCCGTACACTTCAACAAGTTACAGACTTTCTCACCTAATCTCTACCCGTGCAATTTCTACCTAAGCACTCTTAGATATGAGAACCCACTCACTTCCCTTCAATCACACCTATGATTTTAAACAACAATTCCTTGTGAAAAGAAAACACTTTTCAATTACACACACTTGATCTTCAATCAAGTAGACACACTGAAATTCTAGTTATCAGACTTTGGATGTCACACTGGTTGTTATGACATCCAATTCTGCACAGACAGGGATTATGCAGAACTTAACAGTAAGTGCAGTAAATAACACAAGTAATTGTTCACCCAGTTCAGTCCAACATGACCTACGTCTGGGGGCTACCAAGCCAGGGAGGAAATCCACTATTAGTAGTATCAATTCAAAGCTAAACTCACCCGTTTACTGTAACACCCCGATAAAAATAAGATAATTATTTAATTTAAGTTAATATTATATTTATTAATTTAATTAAATAATTGGAATTATTGGATTATTATTATTATTATTTTGGAATAATAATTATTGGAAAATATATAAGTGTGAAATAAGGAAAAAGAATCCCATTTGGTAAAAAGAGTTTTACGTGAAACAGAGAAGCGGCTGAAAAGTGAAAAGTGGAGAAAGGGCAAAGAGGAAGAGCAAGGGCAAAGGTTGGAGAAGAGAAAAGCTTGAAGCTTAAAGATTCACCGGATTAACTCAGGTAAGGGGGGTTTATCGTCGTTTAATGGGTATTATGGGTTAGCATGTAATGGGTAGTGATAAACCGTTGAATTGACCCTAATTGGGATTTGGAATGCTGAGAAATTGTGATGAATAAGTTGTGTGAAAACTGTAATTTGAATCGATAATGGTGTGTGTCGTAAATTACTGGACGTGTAGCTTTTTACGGAATTGGAATCGGAGGTCCGGAAGTCCTCCAACGGCGGAAAATGCGGAGAATTCTGCATTCTGCTTTGTGTTAGTGCAGGAACAGCTTCTGTCTTGCGTTAACCGGTTAACCCAGGGTGTTAACCGGTTAACACTGTGTTGTGTTGTGTAAAAACTGTTGTTTTGCTTGCGTTAACCGGTTAACCCAGGGCGTTAACCGGTTAACCCAGGGCGTTAACCGGTTAACACTGTTGTGATTGCTGAGATATTGCTGTTTGTGCTGCGTTAACCGGTTAACCCAGGGCGTTAACCGGTTAACACTGTTAAGTTTTGGGCAGGAAGCGTGTTTGTACTGCGTTAACCGGTTAACCCAGGGCGTTAACCGGTTAACACTGTTAAAAAGTGGAAAAATGGATATTTTAAATGTTATGTATATATGTGATGGTTGGCCTATATCGGTGTGTGATATAGTAGGGATTATTCCTGTTGTTTTGAGTAGTAAGGGTATTAGTAGAGCGTGCTAATACTGTGATTAATTATTTGACATGATATGATGTTTGATACATGTGTGGATGATGTATAATGATATGCATAATGTTGTGAATGTATATATTATGCATGTGTTTGTGAATGGACTATTTTATGGCTTAGAGTGTGAGCATATGTCCATTGTGAATTATTGTTGATGATGTTGCATTGCTAGGTGATTAGCATGCATATTGTGGCCTTTATGGTGGTAGCTAATTCCCATGGTGAGGAATTAGTGATGTTAGTCATTTTGGACTGTTGTTGATGTATGTATGCTAGGTGAATTAGCGTGCATAGCATGGCCCTTGGGGTGGTAGCTAATTCCCATGGTGAGGAATTAGTGATGTGAGTCACTAGGTCTCAAATGAGTGGGACTAGTGAGCTTGGTAGCCGTACCTGGATTTGGTCGGTGAAGTTGAACTATATGTTCACGAATAGTCGGTACCGCATGCATGGAGTCTCATTGCATAATATATGTGTAGCGTATAATATGAATGGATGTATTCCAATGTTATACGTGTGTTGTGTTGGCATTGAGCATGAGTATGAATTGTGTTGACATTGAGTATGATATTCGAGTTGATGTGCCGTTACTGAATATGTGATGTAATTAGGGTGATTAATGTGTTAAATTACTTAACATGACATGATATTTTATAATGCTTATTATATTGATTGAGGAACTCACCCTTACAACTAATTTTCAGGTAACGAGCAGTGATTGAGTAGAAGCTAGTGCTGGGAGTCTAGTGTAGTTCCTTAGTGGGTCATGCTCTGATAGATGTAACATCGGGATGGGATGTTTTGAATGTTTTATAGATTGGTTGTGAGCCATTTTACATGTAATATGTTACATGTTTTGAATGATCGATTTGATCTCTATCCGCTGCGTATTGTGCAAATGTTTTATGTTTTGAGTTAATAAAAGAGCATGACAGTTATTTATGGTGTATAATGTTGTGTGACACCCTTGATTGCATAATTACTCTGATTTATATACGTTATTTTAATTAAATATTTGGGGTATTTTAGAAGGGTGTTACATTAGTGGTATCAGAGCATAGTTGGTCGAGTCGAGTCGTAATTATTCTGTTTCCCTGTACGGGATAGGTGTTGTATAACCCTATCAGTACTTATTGTTTTAGTTTGTTGGGTTTTCAGAATAGAGATGGCTGGAAGAGGTAGAGACGATGCTGCGATTGCTGAGGCTCTGGGTATGCTAGCTGGAGTACTTGGAGGGAATCCGAATGTTGTGGGAATGGGAGCTGCTCGTCAATTGAGTGAGTTCCAGAAGAACAATCCTCCAATGTTCAAGGGAGCATACGATCCAGATGGCGCTCAGAAGTGGTTGAAGGAGATAGAGAGAATCTTCCGAGTGACTGAGTGTGCCGATAACCAGAAGGTCAGGTTCGGTACGCATATGCTGTCAGAAGAGGCAGATGATTGGTGGGTTGCTACCCGCACTGAGTTGGAAACTGCTGGGAATGCTGAGATCACTTGGGTTGTATTCAGAGAGAGATTTCTGAGGAAGTACTTTCCAGAGGATGTCAGAGGAAAGAAGGAGATAGAATTCTTGGAATTGAAACAGGGTAACAGGTCTGTTACTGAGTATGCTGCTAAGTTCACAGAGCTGTCAAAGTATTATACTCCCTATAATGAGGCTGCTGGAGAATTCTCGAAATGTGTGAAGTTTGAGAACGGGTTACGTCCCGAGATTAAGCAGGCTATTGGGTATCAGCGGATCAGGGTGTTCTCTGACTTGGTTGACTGTTGCAGGATTTTCGAACAGGATACCAAGGCCAGAGCGGAGAGCTGTCAACAGAGGGTTGATAGGAAAGGCAAGAATCAGAATGATCGTGGGAAACCGTATGCAGCTGGCAAAGGTTTCCAGAGACAGAGTGGGATGAAGAGGCCTAGTGGGGGAGACTCCAGTGCCCCTGCTAAGTGTTACAGATGTGGTCAGGCTGGACATCGTTTCCATGAGTGTACCAGTACTGAGAAGAAGTGTTTCAAGTGTGGAAAAGGTGGTCACTTGGCTGCAGAATGCTGGTTGAAGACTGTGACATGTTTCAACTGTGGAGAGGTGGGTCATATCAGTCCACAGTGTCCTAGGCCGAAGAAAGAGAACCAGTCGGGAGGCAAGGTCTTTGCTTTATCGGGTTCTGAGACTTCTGCAGATGATCGTTTGATCCGAGGTACGTGTTATATTAATGGCTTTCCTCTTGTAGCTATTATTGACACAGGTGCGACTCATTCCTTTATATCTTTGGATTGTGCTGTGAAACTTAAGTTAGAGATATCTGAGATGCATGGAAGTATGGTGATTGATACTCCTGCGAAGGGTTCAGTGACTACTACTTCAGTTTGTTTAAATTGTCCTTTGAGTATTTTTGGTAGAGACTTTGGGATGGACCTAGTGTGTCTTCCACTAGTGCAGATTGACTTTATCTTGGGTATGAACTGGTTGGTGTCTAACTGGGTTTCTATCAACTGTTTTGATAAGACTGTGATCTTTCCTGAGATTGAGGAAGGGAAGAGTTTGTTTCTATCAGCAAGGCAGGTGAATGAGGCAGTAGCAGATGGGGCAGAGTTGTTTATGCTGTTAGCGACTTTGGAGGCTAAAGATAAACTGGCGATTTGTGATCTAGCAGTGGTGTGTGATTTTCCTGATGTGTTTCCAGAAGAAGTGAATGAATTACTGCCAGAGCGTGAAGTTGAGTTCTCGATTGATTTGGTACCTGGTACTAGGCCGATATCGATGGCTCCGTACCGTATGTCTGCAGTTGAGTTAACTGAATTGAAGAGTCAGTTGGAAGATCTGTTGGATAAGAAATTTATTCGTCCGAGTGTGTCACCGTGGGGTGCACCAGTGTTATTGGTTAAGAAGAAAGAAGGTACTATGAGGTTGTGTGTGGACTTCAGGCAACTGAATAAAGTGACGATCAAGAATCGGTATCCTTTGCCGAGGATTGATGATTTGATGGATCAGTTGGTTGGTGCGAGTGTGTTCAGCAAAATAGATTTGAGATCGGGGTATCATCAGATACGTGTGAAAACTGAGGATATTCAGAAGACTGCTTTCAGAACAAGGTATGGACATTATGAGTATTCTGTAATGCCTTTTGGTGTGACTAATGCGCCTGGAGTATTTATGGAGTATATGAATAGGATTTTCCATCCGTACCTAGACAAGTTTGTTGTGGTGTTTATTGACGATATTTTGGTGTATTCGAAATCTGAAGAAGAGCATGCTGAACATTTGAGAGTGGTTCTAGGATTTCTACGAGAAAAGAAGTTATTTGCTAAACTGTCCAAGTGTGAATTTTGGTTAGAAGAGGTTAGTTTTCTTGGTCATGTGATTTCAAGAGGTGGTGTTGCTGTTGATCCTTCTAAGATAGAAGCGGTATCTAAGTGGGAAGCTCCGAAGTCTGTTGCTGAGATTCGAAGTTTTCTTGGTTTGGCTGGTTATTATAGGAAGTTCATTGAGGGATTTTCTAAGTTGGCGTTACCGTTGACGATGTTGACTAGAAAGGGGCAAGCGTTTGTTTGGGACTCAAAATGTGAAGAAGGTTTCCAAGAGTTAAAGAGAAGGTTAACTACTGCTCCTATTCTGATATTACCGAGTCCGTCAGAACTATTTGAGGTTTACTGTGATGCTTCATTGTTGGGTTTGGGTGGTGTGTTGATGCAGAATAAGCAGGTTATAGCTTATGCTTTGAGACAACTGAGGGTTCATGAGAGGAACTATCCGACACACGATTTAGAGTTGGCAGCAGTGGTATTTGTTCTGAAGTTATGGAGGCATTACTTGTACGGGTCAAGATTTGAGGTTTTCAATGACCATAAAAGTTTAAAGTATTTGTTTGATCAGAGAGAGCTGAATATGAGACAGAGGAGATGGTTAGAGTTTCTGAAGGATTATGACTTTGGTTTGAATTACCATCCGGGTAAAGCAAACGTAGTAGCTGATGCATTGAGTCGGAAATCATTGCATATGTCTATGTTAATGGTTAGAGAATTGGATTTAATTGAGCAGTTTAGAGACTTGAGTTTGGTGTGTGAGAGTACTCACAATAGTGTTAAATTGGGAATGTTGAAGTTAACGAGTGGTATTCTGGATGAGATTAGAGAGGGTCAGAAATCCGATGTGCTTTTGGTTGATAAGTTGACTCTAGTGAATCAAGGTCAAGGTGGTGAATTCAGAGTTGATGAGAATGGTGTTTTGAAATTTGGTAATCGGGTGTGTATTCCGGATGTTACCGAGCTTAAGAAGAGTATTCTTGAGGAAGGACATCGTAGTGGCCTGAGTATTCATCCTGGGGCTACGAAGATGTACCATGATTTGAAAAAGTTATTTTGGTGGCCGGGAATGAAAAGAGAAATTGCGAGTTTTGTTTATTCTTGTTTGACTTGTCAGAAGTCAAAGATTGAGCATCAGAAGCCGTCTGGGCTAATGCAACCGTTGGCTATTCCAGAGTGGAAGTGGGATAGTATCAGTATGGATTTTGTTTCTGGTTTACCGAGGACAATTAAGAATTTTGAAGCTATTTGGGTGATTGTTGATAGATTGACAAAATCGGCTCATTTCATTCCGATCAGAATGGATTATCCGTTAGAGAGATTAGCCGAGTTGTATATTGAGAAGATTGTAAGTTTGCATGGTATTCCGTCGAGTATTGTTTCGGACAGAGATCCTAGATTTACATCGAAGTTTTGGGAAGGTTTGCAGAAGGCTTTGGGAACTAAGCTGAGATTGAGTTCCGCATATCATCCGCAGACTGATGGTCAGACTGAGAGGACGATTCAGTCACTGGAGGATCTTTTGAGAGCTTGTGTTTTGGAAAAGGGAGGTGCTTGGGATTGTTACTTACCTTTGATTGAGTTTACCTACAACAATAGTTTTCATTCGAGCATTGGTATGGCACCGTTTGAAGCTTTGTATGGTAGGAGATGTCGGACACCTTTATGTTGGTACGAGTCCGGTGAGAGTGTTGTGGTTGGACCGGAGATTGTTCAACAGACTACGGAAAAGATTAAGATGATTCAGGAGAAGATGAGAATTGCTCAGAGTCGTCAGAAGAGTTATCACGACAAGAGGAGGAAGGCACTTGAGTTCCAAGAGGGAGATCATGTGTTTCTTCGTGTTACTCTGATAACTGGGGTTGGTCGAGCTTTGAAGTCGAAGAAGTTGACACCTCGATTTATTGGTCCTTATCAGATTTTGGAGAGGATAGGGGAGGTAGCCTATCGTATCGCTTTACCGCCGTCGCTTGCGAATTTGCATGAGGTTTTTCATGTGTCTCAGTTGAGGAGGTACATTCATGATCCGTCGCATGTAGTCCAAATAGATGATGTACAGGTGAGAGATAACCTGACTGTGGAAACATCACCTATGAGGATCGAGGATCGAGAGTTGAAGCAGTTGCGGGGTAAAGAGATTGCCTTGGTGAAGGTAGCCTGGGGAGGACCAGCAGGTGGCAATGTGACTTGGAAACTTGAGAGTCAGATGAAGGAATCTTATCCGGAGTTATTCGCTTGAGGTATGTTTTCGAGGACGAAAACTCTTTTAGTGGGGGAGAGTTGTAACACCCCGATAAAAATAAGATAATTATTTAATTTAAGTTAATATTATATTTATTAATTTAATTAAATAATTGGAATTATTGGATTATTATTATTATTATTTTGGAATAATAATTATTGGAAAATATATAAGTGTGAAATAAGGAAAAAGAATCCCATTTGGTAAAAAGAGTTTTACGTGAAACAGAGAAGCGGCTGAAAAGTGAAAAGTGGAGAAAGGGCAAAGAGGAAGAGCAAGGGCAAAGGTTGGAGAAGAGAAAAGCTTGAAGCTTAAAGATTCGCCGGATTAACTCAGGTAAGGGGGGTTTATCGTCGTTTAATGGGTATTATGGGTTAGCATGTAATGGGTAGTGATAAACCGTTGAATTGACCCTAATTGGGATTTGGAATGCTGAGAAATTGTGATGAATAAGTTGTGTGAAAACTGTAATTTGAATCGATAATGGTGTGTGTCGTAAATTACTGGACGTGTAGCTTTTTACGGAATTGGAATCGGAGGTCCGGAAGTCCTCCAACGGCGGAAAATGCGGAGAATTCTGCATTCTGCTTTGTGTTAGCGCAGGAACAGCTTCTGTCTTGCGTTAACCGGTTAACCCAGGGTGTTAACCGGTTAACACTGTGTTGTGTTGTGTAAAAACTGCTGTTTTGCTTGCATTAACCGGTTAACCCAGGGCGTTAACCGGTTAACACTGTTGTGATTGCTGAGATATTGCTGTTTGTGCTGCGTTAACCGGTTAACCCAGGGCGTTAACTGGTTAACACTGTTAAGTTTTGGGCAGGAAGCGTGTTT
This sequence comes from Lathyrus oleraceus, assembly GCF_024323335.1. Taxonomy (NCBI): domain Eukaryota; kingdom Viridiplantae; phylum Streptophyta; class Magnoliopsida; order Fabales; family Fabaceae; genus Lathyrus; species Lathyrus oleraceus. The sequence continues at coordinate 108,425,354 of NC_066585.1, forward strand.
GTACTGCGTTAACCGGTTAACCCAGGGCGTTAACCGGTTAACACTGTTAAAAAGTGGAAAAATGGATATTTTAAATGTTATGTATATATGTGATGGTTGGCCTATATCGGTGTGTGATATAGTAGGGATTATTCCTGTTGTTTTGAGTAGTAAGGGTATTAGTAGAGCGTGCTAATACTGTGATTAATTATTTGACATGATATGATGTTTGATACATGTGTGGATGATGTATAATGATATGCATAATGTTGTGAATGTATATATTATGCATGTGTTTGTGAATGGACTATTTTATGGCTTAGAGTGTGAGCATATGTCCATTGTGAATTATTGTTGATGATGTTGCATTGCTAGGTGATTAGCATGCATATTGTGGCCTTTATGGTGGTAGCTAATTCCCATGGTGAGGAATTAGTGATGTTAGTCATTTTGGACTGTTGTTGATGTATGTATGCTAGGTGAATTAGCGTGCATAGCATGGCCCTTGGGGTGGTAGCTAATTCCCATGGTGAGGAATTAGTGATGTGAGTCACTAGGTCTCAAATGAGTGGGACTAGTGAGCTTGGTAGCCGTACCTGGATTTGGTCGGTGAAGTTGAACTATATGTTCACGAATAGTCGGTACCGCATGCATGGAGTCTCATTGCATAATATATGTGTAGCGTATAATATGAATGGATGTATTCCAATGTTATACGTGTGTTGTGTTGGCATTGAGCATGAGTATGAATTGTGTTGACATTGAGTATGATATTCGAGTTGATGTGCCGTTACTGAATATGTGATGTAATTAGGGTGATTAATGTGTTAAATTACTTAACATGACATGATATTTTATAATGCTTATTATATTGATTGAGGAACTCACCCTTACAACTAATTTTCAGGTAACGAGCAGTGATTGAGTAGAAGCTAGTGCTGGGAGTCTAGTGTAGTTTCTTAGTGGGTCATGCTCTGATAGATGTAACATCGGGATGGGATGTTTTGAATGTTTTATAGATTGGTTGTGAACCATTTTACATGTAATATGTTACATGTTTTGAATGATCGATTTGATCTCTATCCGCTGCGTATTGTGCAAATGTTTTATGTTTTGAGTTAATAAAAGAGCATGACAGTTATTTATGGTGTATAATATTGTGTGACACCCTTGATTGCATAATTACTCTGATTTATATACGTTATTTTAATTAAATATTTGGGGTATTTTAGAAGGGTGTTACATTTACAACTTATCACTTAATCCCTACCCAATGCAATTTCGATCTTAACCTAAGATCAGAGTTCCTACTCACTCCCCCTCAATCACCTCAGTGATTACTATCTTTAAACAATATTAAAGACAAGTTGAAGTCACACTTCAAACAACTCTTGATTGTGCTTCACAGCTTTAATCAAGATACACAGCACTCACGCTTAAAAGCTTTGAGTGACACAACACTTACAACTCAATGAACACCCTATGCCAAAGCTATCATCTACTTGATAATGACTTGGCTTACAAGATACGTCTAATACAAGACTCACAAAATACAGCAGTGAAGTATGATGGACACACAAAATCTTCACGCCTCAAAATCCCTGAAACTGAATGAAGGAACGCCTTCCTTTTATATTGCAGTATCCTGGGCTTTTACACCTGTATTCTCCTGAATTTAAGGTCACACAAGTTCCCATAAATTCAACATTTAGGTTACTAACAAATAGGCTATTTGTTAGGTTCATTGAATGTAGATTGGTTGTTGATTTCCTGGTTTTTCTCTAAGCTGTTGACTTCCTGAAGAATAGCCTGAGAAAAAGCTGAAACAGAAAACTGAACAACCTACAATATAGCATATGCTGTCAGGCATGAATGTCACGACATTCAGATTGACATCAAGGTCCATATGCTGAGTCTGTTTTTCCAGAAAACAGACTGTACAATTTTGCTGACCTGTACATGATCAAAATGACCATACTACAGTGAAAGCTTACATTAATAAATGTCAAAGTGTCCAACTTAACATTTACACAATTGGCCTTAAGTTAGTTCTGTTATTCTTTTGAAGAACAAACTAAGTTACATGCTGAAGTATAGCAGAACACCACTCTGTCTAATCTTCAGCAGCTGCTGTCAATGATGAATGTCATAACATCCAGTTTGACATTCAGTCAGTAGGCCTTATGCCAGGTCTGGTCTTTCCTTGATAACCAGACTGGAAATAGATACTAAGTTCTAACAGAACACCTGCTGTTCTATTCCTTAGTATCTATTGACAGGTATGAATGTCACAGCATCCAGTTTGACATTCAATAAATCTTGTGTTAGCTAGTCCTGCAGTAACTACACTGTAGTCACACATACATGTCATGACATCAGTCAAGACATTAGTAACCATCTAGTGTTTTACCATATAATGCAGCCAATTAAACACCTACAAACTCCCCCTTTGGCAAATTTTTGGCTAAAACACTTTGATCCCCATAACAGAGTTCATAGCAGCGGAATCACATACCTAGCAGGAAATAATACTAGCTAATACACTCAGAGTGGCAGCACACTCACACACATGGAAGTTAAATAAAAACTTCACATACAATTGCTGCAGGGGAGGAATCTGTCGTCCTGAGAGTCTGTTGTAGAGACCCATGAGTGTCTGTTGTAGAGACACCCACTCTGTTTGTTCAGGGGTTACTCCCCCTTTTTGTCAAAAATGTTGCCAAAGCCAACAACATAACCAGAGAATAACGACAGAGTTACAGACTTGGTTTTACTTCACAGTTTCAACCAAGTTACCATCCACTTGATCTTGCTTCACAGCTTTGATCAAGTAATCACCCACTTTTGCTTTACAGTAGGTACCACCATATCAGATGCCATGATGTTGTTTCTGACATCCAGAACCACTCCTGCATGAACAGCATCCTTGAACTCCTGCAGATACATTGGCCTTCTCACAGTAGGGTGTCTCCTTACCCTCCTGTAACCACCCTTGTTGCAGGTAGCATAGCTATCATCTGGTGACCAATCATAGCCTAGTACAAATTGTTTAATAGGCAGAGATATTAAACAATTTATCCCAAACATCAGTGGTTGCTATAAGGTCTCAGAGAGACATATTCCCAGTTTGCTCCTCAAGTTTTTAAACTGAGTAGCATCCAGAGCCTTTGTAAATATGTCAGCCAGTTGAAGATCCGTGGCTACATGTTCCAAAGTGATCACCTTGTCTTCCACCAGATCTCTGATGAAGTGGTGCCTAATGTCAATATGTTTGGTCCTGCTGTGTTGGATGGGATTCTTGGAGATATTGATGGCACTGAGATTATCACAGAACAATGTCATGACATTTTGAGTGACATTGTACTCAGTGAGCATCTGTTTCATCCAAACCAGTTGGGAACAACTGCTTCCAGCCGCTATGTATTCAGCCTCTGCAGTGGACAGAGAGACACAGTTCTGCTTCTTGCTGAACCAAGATATGAGGTTGTCTCCTAAGAAGAAGCATCCACCTGATGTGCTTTTTCTGTCATTAGCACTCCCAGCCCAGTCTGCATCACAATACCCAGATAGGACAGGCTCAGACCCATGTGAGTACAGCATCCCATAGTCACATGTCCCATTGATGTACTTGAGAATCCGTTTGACTTGATTCAAGTGGCTCACCTTAGGCTCTGCTTGATATCTGGCACAAACTCCAACTGCATAAGAAATGTCAGGTCTACTTGCAGTTAGGTACAGCAGGCTACCTATCATGCTTCTATACAGGCATTGATCAACACTAGGCCCTCCATCATCTTTGGTTAACTTCAGATGAGTGGGAGCAGGAGTCCTCTTGTGCCTAGCATTATCCATACCAAACTTCTTAACTATGTTCTTGGTATACTTGCTTTGGGAGAGAAACATAGAGTCCTCCATTTGGTTTACTTGCATTCCAAGGAAATAGGTCAGTTCTCCCACTAGACTCATTTCAAACTCAGACTGCATCTGGTGAACAAATTTTTGAACCATTTTTTCTGACATTCCACCAAAGACTATATCATCAACATAGATTTGGGCTATCATGATTTTGCCTTCTTCATCCTTCACAAACAAGGTTTTATCTATGCCACCCTTTCTGTATCCATTTGAGGTCAGAAATTCGGTTAACCTTTCATACCATGCTCTAGGTGCTTGTTTCAACCCATACAAGGCTTTCCTCAACTTGTATACATGCTCAGGTTGGTTAGGATCACATAACCCTTTAGGTTGTTCCACATAGACTTCTTCATTCAGGTAGCCATTCAAGAATGCACTCTTCACATCCATTTGGAATAGCTTAAACTTCAGGATGCATGCTACCCCCAACAGCAATCTGATGGACTCAAGCCTAGCCACAGGAGCAAATGTCTCATCAAAATCTACCCCTTCAACTTGAGTGTATCCTTGAGCTACTAGTCTTGCTTTATTCCTAGTAATTACTCCTTTCTCATCAGACTTGTTTTTGTAGATCCACTTGGTACCAATGATGTTGGTCCCTTCAGGTCTTGGAACTAGCTCCCAGACTTCATTCCTTTTGAACTGCTCAAGTTCCTCTTGCATGGAGTGATCCAGTATTCATCAGTTAGGGCTTCCTTCACATTCTTTGGTTCAACCTTGGATACAAAGCAGGAATTTGAGTTTATTCCTCTTGACCTGGTAGTTACACCACTGGTGGGATCCCCTATGATAAGATCCTTTGGGTGGTCTTTCTGAATTCTGATAGATGGCACTTTGGTGGTTGCATCTACTTCACATTCAGGAGGAGGTTCCTGTACTTCTTCAGACTTGACTGGACTGTCAGTTGAACTGTCAAGGAATGTTTCAAAATCCTCCATGACATCGGTTCCTTCCTCTTTATCGTCCACAATGACATTTATGGATTCCATCAGGACATTGGTCCTGTAGTTGAACACTCTGTAGGCTCTGCTGTTTGTGGAGTATCCCAAAAATATACCTTCATCACTTTTGGGATCTAGCTTCCTTCTCTGTTCACGATCTGTGAGAATGTAGCATTTACTTCCAAAGACATGAAAGTACTTCACAGTGGGTTTTCTGCCTTTCCATATTTCATATAGAGTGGAGGAGGTTCCTTTTCTCAAGGTGACTCTGTTGTGAACATAGCATGCGGTGTTCATTGCTTCTGCCCAGAAGTGCATGGGGAGCTTCTTTGCATGAATCATTGCTCTGGCAGATTCTTGAATAGTTCTATTTTTTTTTCAACTATTCCATTCTGCTGAGGAGTTATAGGTGAGGAGAACTCATGACTTATTCCTTCAGACGAGCAAAACTCATCAAACTTGGAATTCTTGAACTCCGTACCATGATCACTTCTAATCCGGACCACACAACTGTCCTTTTCCCTTTGAAGTCTCACGCATAGGTCTTTGAAGACATCAAATGTATCTGACTTCTCTCTGATGAAGCTTATCCACGTGTATCTGGAATGGTCATCCACCACCACGTATGCATATTTCTTCCCACCAAGACTTTCAACCTGCATAGGTCCCATTAGGTCCATGTGCAACAGTTCCAGAACTCTGGAGGTTGTGGGATGTCCCAGCTTTGGATGTGACATCTTGGTTTGCTTGCCCACCTGGCATTCTCCACAGACTCTTCCTTCATCAATCAGGAGCTTTGGAATTCCTCTGACAGCTTCCTTGGATATTATCTTCTTCATTCCCCGTAAGTGGAGATGTCCAAGACGTCTATGCCACAACTTCACATCCTGTTCTTCCTTGGCTGAGGAGCATGTTGTGGAAAGGTTTGAGACTTCAGGTTCCCACAGGTAGCAATTATCTTTGGACCTGGTTCCTCTCATAACTTCATGATTGTCACCATTTGTCATAATGCATAGCTCCTTAGTAAACTGAACATGAAACCCTTGATCACACAGTTGACTTATGCTGATGAGGTTTGCAGTTAGTCCTCTTACTAACAGCACATTATTCAGTTTTGGCACTCCAGAACAGTCCAGTTTGCCCACACCTTTTATTTTTCCTTTGGCACCATCATCAAAGGTCACATAGCTGGTAGTGTGAGGTTGAATATCTACCAGTAGATTTTCCATACCAGTCATGTGTCTTGAGCATCCACTGTCAAAGTACCAGTCTTCTCTGGAAGAAGCCCTTAGAGCAGTGTGTGCTATCCTAGCATACCATTGTTGCTTCTTAATGGAAGCATAGCGCTTATGTGTTTTATGCTTAGGCTTAACATGCAAGGCTTGGTTAGGGAAACCATGAATCCAGTAGCAGAAGGCTTTTATATGACCAAGCCTACCACAGTGGTGACACCTCCACTCCTGGTATTTCCTCTTCTGATGATCATTCATCCTAGTTCCTCGATGTTGAGACATTGGCTTTGACTTCCGCTTGAACTTCTGAACTTTAGCCTTTGGGCGTTTGTGTTCAGTTGAGGATCTTTTCCCAAATCCAAGGCCAGATTTGGTTCCAGACTGCTGTCCCACCTTTAGAATCTCCTCCAAGGTGTCAGTTCCCTTATTCATCATTCTGATGGATTTAGTCATCTGATTCAGCTTGGAGGTCAGCAGGGTTATCTCACCATTTAGACCCTCTATGACAGACAGTTGCATCTGTCTCCCATCTTCCAGTTCCTTGATGAGTTTCTTTTGCTTTTCTCCTTGTGCACGCACTTCTGCACTGGTGGAACACAGCTTCTTATAGGCTGCAGCAAGTTCATCAAAGGTCAGTTCATCTGCACTTGAGTCATCTTCAGAGGCACAAACACTGGTTAGTGCAGTGACATGTTTGGCAGATTCTCCTTCAGATTCACTTTCAGAGTCTCCTTCAGACCATGTGATAGCTAGCCCCTTATTTTGCAATTTGAGGTAAGTAGGGCATTCAGCTCTGACGTGTCCATACCCTTCACAACCATGACACTGGATTCCCTTGCCGTGATTGAACTTCTCATCAGAAGTTGATCTTTTCTTAATGTCAGACGGGATGTTCTTGACATTGGGTCTACCTCTTTGATCAATCTTCTTCACGAACTTGTTGAACTGTCTCCCAAGCATGGCTAAGGCTTCTGATATACTTTCATCACCTCCAGTATATCCTGCTTCTGACTCCTCTTCAGCATTAGATACAAAAGCTATGCTTTTGTTCTTCTTCTCAGCATACTCACCCAAGCCCATTTCAAAGGTTTGGAGGGAACCAATGAGTTCATCCACCTTCATGTTGCAGATGTCATGCGCCTCCTCTATGGCTGTGACCTTCATAGCAAATCTCCTAGGCAAGGACCTGAGAATCTTTCTTACAAGTTTCTCTTCAGCCATTTTCTCACCTAGTCCACCAGAGGTGTTTGCAATTTCAAGAATATTCATGTGAAAGTCATGAATAGTCTCATCCTCTTTCATCCTCAGATTTTCAAACTTGGTGGTCAGCATCTGAAGTTTGGACATCTTCACCTTGGAAGTACCTTCATGAGTTACCTTGAGGGTATCCCAAACTTCCTTAGCTAGTTCACAGTGGTGTACCAGCCTGAAGATGTTCTTGCTGATTCCATTGAACAATGCATTCAAGGCCTTGGAATTTCCAAGAGCTAATGCCTCTTGCTCCTTGTCCCACTCTTCTTCAGGAATCTACACACTGACTCCATCTTCACCTGTCCTCATTGGATGTTCCCATCCTTTGTTGACAGCTCTCCAGACTTTGCTGTCTAGAGACCTTAAGAAGGCTATCATTCGAGGCTTCCAGTCATCATAATTAGAGCCATCCAACATGGGTGGTCTGTTTGAGTGTCCTAAATCCTTGTCCATGGTACTAGAAAGTAACTTCCCTAGATCTCACCCAGAAGTTCACAGGCAGGCTGCCTGCTCTGATGCCAATTGAAATTCTAGTTATCAGACTTTGGATGTCACACTGGTTGTTATGACATCCAATTCTGCACAGACAGGGATTATGCAGAACTTAACAGTAAGTGCAGTAAATAACACAAGTAATTGTTCACCCAGTTCAGCCCAACATGACCTACGTCTGGGGGCTACCAAGCCAGGGAGGAAATCCACTATTAGTAGTATCAATTCAAAGCTAAACTCACCCGTTTACAACTTATCACTTAATCCCTACCCAATGCAATTTCAATCTTAACCTAAGATCAGAGTTCCTACTCACTCCCCCTCAATCACCTCAGTGATTACTATCTTTAAACAATATTAAAGACAAGTTGAAGTCACACTTCAAACAACTCTTGATTGTGCTTCACAGCTTTAATCAAGATACACAGCACTCACGCTTAAAAGCTTTGAGTGACACAACACTTACAACTCAATGAACACCCTATGCCAAAGCTATCATCTACTTGATAATGACTTGGCTTACAAGATACGTCTAATACAAGACTCACAAAATACAACAGTGAAGTATGATGGACACACAAAATCTTCACGCCTCAAAATCCCTGAAACTGAATGAAGGAACGCCTTCCTTTTATATTGCAGTATCCTGGGCTTTTACACCTGTATTCTCCTGAATTTAAGGTCACACAAGTTCCCATAAATTCAACATTTAGGTTACTAACAAATAGGCTATTTATTAGGTTCATTGAATGTAGATTGGTTGTTGATTTCCTGGTTTTTCTCTAAGCTGTTGACTTCCTGAAGAATAGCCTGAGAAAAAGCTGAAACAGAAAACTGAACAACCTACAATATAGCATATGCTGTCAGGCATGAATGTCACGACATTCAGCTTGACATCAAGGTCCATATGCTGAGTCTGTTTTTCCAGAAAACAGACTGTACAATTTTGCTGACCTGTACATGATCAAAATGACCATACTACAATGAAAGCTTACATTAATAAATGTCAAAGTGTCCATCTTAACATTTACACAATTGGCCTTAAGTTAGTTCTGTTATTCTTTTGAAGAACAAACTAAGTTACATGCTGAAGTATAGCAGAACACCATTCTGTCTAATCTTCAGCAGCTGCTGTCAATGATGAATGTCATAACATCCAGTTTGACATTCAGTCAGTAGGCCTTATGCCAGGTCTGGTCTTTCCTTGATAACCAGACTGGAAATAGATACTAAGTTCTAACAGAACACCTGCTGTTCTATTCCTTAGTATCTGTTGACAGGTATGAATGTCACAGCATCCAGTTTGACATTCAATAAATCCTGTGTTAGCTAGTCCTGCAGTAACTACACTGTAGTCACACATACATGTCATGACATCAGTCAAGACATTAGTAACCATCTAGTGTTTTACCATATAATGCAGCCAATTAAACACCTACACACACACACTTGACCTTCAACCAAGTAGACACACACTTGATCTTGCTTAACAACTTTGATCAAGTAGACACACACTTGATCTTGCTTAACAACTTTGATCAAGTAGACACACACTCTTGCTTAAAAGCTTTGAGTGACAAACTACAACCCACAAATCAGACCAATTCAATCATCTATAGATGAATTGAATGGCTTACAAGTCTCACGACTAAACAAGACACAAACCCTTGCTCTCTCTCAGTATTTCGCTCAGTATTGGTTGTGTAACAACTCAGGTTTTCCATGTACTATTTATAGAAGCATTCAGCTGGGCTTGGACATCTTGAAAACCCTAAAACTATTTTCCAATTAAATCTTCTCATGACATCTGGTTAGATCTCCTTGGAAAATAAGTAAATCGGGTTGTAATCAATGATTGAATGCGCCTGCAAATCAGATCTTCAATCATACATAGATTGCCATTAAATGCACAATCACATAACACATAACATTCTCCCTGAATGTTCTGTGTACAGGATGTCATGACATCGAGCCTGACATCCTGGAATAATCCTGCATAATTCCATTTATAATTTCTAACAGGTACATAATATCAGATGCCATGACATTGTGTATAACATCCTGAAATAATCCTGCATAATTATGTTTTTAAATTCCAGCAGATACATAGATATCTTATGTTAAGACATCACAAACAACATCTTGTGAACACTCTTTGTTTTACCAAAATTGCTGCCAACACTTAGAACCAACAAACTCCCCCTTTGGCAAATTTTGGCTAAAACATATATCTGTCCATTTTGTTCACAAGAAAAAACACATCAGCAGTTAAACATCATAACAGCAGTTTAAGCAGCAGCAGAAGCAAACACAATTACTAGCTATAGCTACTAGTAATATACACATGCACAAGGGTACTTCTTCTCCCCCTAAATTTGTGCAACACAAACATAATTACTAGTTATAGAGGCAACTAGTAAAACACACAAATGTACAAGGGTTCTTCTTCTCCCCCTAAATCTGTGCAACACAAACATCTCCTTTAATAATAACAGCACCTGTAACCACAACACCTGTAACAGTCAGAATCACCCTCTGACATCTACTTCAACATCACTTGTGCACCACATCACATCTCCTCCAACATCAGCTGCACAGAACATGAGACATCTCCCTGAACATCTCAGAACAGAACAACATTTTGTTTTACCCATCTCCTTCAATAATAGTTGTTCATTTGTTCAGCTACACCAGCACATACATCTCCACATTAGCTCCACATAATTAATTGCTCCACATAATCACTTCTCCCCATTTTTAGTCAAAATTGACCAAAGGCGACCAATTGGACAAAATAAATGTCAATTAGCCTAGCAGAGAATGTCACAGTAGATGTTATAACATTAAAAATGTTAAAACATAATTGTTAGGAGATACAAACCATCATTATACACAGCTGTGATAGTTGAGATAATGAGAAATCCATGGAACTCATTAAGAGCCCAAATATTACATAAAGGCATCAGTAAGGACTGCCACAAATTACACATATTTCAACAGAAAAACAACAGTAAAACATCAAATTCTTCAGCATCCAAAGTAGCCAAAACAGCAGGGGGATCAGTTTTCATCACAGCATACAGTCTTCATATCAGGGGGAACCATTACCACTTAATCTGAGGAAGAGGCATCATCTTCATCTTCAGAATCAGAGCTTCCACTAGATTGAGCATTGGACCTCTCACTTGAGGTATTGGCATCTGAATCCTTGACCTCACCAGCCTTCTCCATCTCTTCCTTCTCTAAGCTACCAATAAGAACCTCCAAAGCCTCTTTCCTTGCCTCGGCAACCCTAATACCATTATCCAGCTCCTTACAAGTTTCCTTTAATTGATCAATCAAGCTACCTTGAGAGGCAGGCTCCTTTCTGGTAGATGTCATGACAACATCATTGACATGGCTTCCTTCAAACAGCTTGTAGTGAATGGATAGTGGAGGCTTTCTTCTGCTTGGAATGTCACTTGTGTTGAGAATGCCTGGTTGTTGGCTCAAGATAATTCCACAAATGATGGATGGAAAGGCAATGGGCAGCTTCACTGCATTTGTGGAGGCATGTCTGACAATTTGATCAACCATAAACCTTCCAAAGTCAAAGTTTATTCTAGTTCCAATAGCATAAATGATTCTTCCAAGACCAATGGAGATGTTTGAGATATGATTAGTAGGCACCCAGTTGGTTGAACCAAACTTATGTAAGATGGCATATTTGACAGTTAGCTTACCAGCTGATAGGTGATTCCTACTAGGCCATTCCTTAACTTGGCCAGCAGTAATAGTCCTACAGACTTCATTGTCTGTAGCCTCTAACTCCACACCTCCATCAGTTCCTCTCCCTAGAAATTTGTTGATTATGGTTGGGGAGAATCTCACACATCTACCTCTTACAAAAACCTTGCAAAATTCCTTGCTACTCTTTTCAGAAATATCCTCAAGGATATTCACAACAAACTCTTTTACTAACCCCTCAAAGCATTGGGGTAAACCAACAACAGTTTTCAACAGTCCAACATTCTTGATCAAATCCATCACTTCCTTCACCTTTACAGCCTCCTTTCCCAGCTCCCTTTCAACAGCAACCCTCCTTTGAATGACAAACTTCCACTTGGCAGCACCATCTTCAAGATGGAAAGAGATGTTATCTAAGTGCACAGCTGCAACTTTGCCTGGAGACTTCTTAACAGCCTGCCTTTTTGCAGGGGAGATGTCTGGGACATCTTCTTTGACATCCTCTTCAGAGTCATAACTTTCTCTGACCTTCCTCTTTTTAGCCTCAACTTTACTCCAAGATTTTGAGGGTCCTACACCAGCAGTCTTCTTCCTAGTTCTGGCTGTCATCATTTCAGCCACAGTCTTCCCTTGTCTGGTCTTCAATTTTCTAGCAACACTTGGTTTTACATGATGAACCAAGGTGTCATCTTCTTCCTTAGAACTTTCTTCCTCCAGATCAATAATATTCTCAGCGATTTCATGAGACACATTTGCTGGTTTCTTGCTAGGTAAGGTTTTACCTAGAGAACATAATCCCTCAGCAGCCACTTCCTTCTCTGATCTAGATGAATCATCATCTTTCTCAACTTGGGGTTCCACCTCAGGAGAGGGGTCCCTTCTAGACAGAGGGGTAGAAAAACCCTTGACCGCATGCCCTTCATTCAGAATCCTAGTAACTAGGATCCTAATGGTACGATCAGTAAAGTGCATGTCATCTTTATGAGGAGATTTTTCAGGAATGTTACCTTGCTTACTTCCAGCCATGGAAGAAGGGTCAGGGGTGTCACCTGGTATCACATAAAGAGGAGTAACGTCCAACACATCTTCATCTAGAAACTCCATGGAAGGAGTCCTTGCATGATGAGAGGGTTTTGAACCAGAGGATGAGGGATGTTGAGACATTTTGTTGAACTTTTGAGAAATTTTTTTTTCCCTAGCAGAGGTTTTCTGAGAAGTTGGATGAAGATGGAAATGGTTGTGTTTAGGTAGCGTGTGGAAATGGCATAGATACTAGTTCCAATACTAGGTAATGATTCATCATTAATGTGGCTCTTTCTTTTAAGTGGGCAAACAATATTTTTATTACCTTTTCCATTCCACTTTAATTGCCATAACTTCACAAGAATCCAAATCCCCAATTTCACTCTTACATATTCAAGCTGATTATCATCCAAACCTCTTGCAAATTTGTCAGCTAATTGCATTTCATGCTTTAGAGCTATGAATTTGTCTTCCACAAATTTTCTAAAGGAGTGATGACAGAAATTAATGTGCTTGGTCCAACTGTGCTGAATAGGATTTTTGGACATAGTTGTAGCATTCAGGTTATCATAGTACAATGTCATGGCATCGTGTGTGACATTGTATGCAATCATCAGTAGTTTCAACCAACCCTGTTGAGAACAGCTACTTCCATCTGCTATATATTCAGCATAAACACCATTTTCATCTTGCAAATGTGTAGGAGCAGGTGTCCTTTCACTCTCCATCCCAATCTTCTCAACATTGTTCTTGGCACTTTTGCTTTGAGATAGACACATAGGCCCTTCTATCTGCTTGACTTGTAACCCAAGTCCAACAAAGCTCTTTCCAACTTCAGACTGTATATGACTAGCAACATGTTCAACCATCTAATCCAACCTTCTTTCTATTTGAGCCATCATGAGCTTTTCTCCTTTGGAAGTGATGTTAAGTCTGAGTTTCTGGTGTGACATCCTTGTCTGACATTTCCCACAGGCTTTCAATTTGGGAGTTCCTTTAGCATATATAATCATCTTCATCCCTTTCTCTTTGACTGAGGTACATTTTGAGGAGTAACTAATTTGAGAGCTCCATATGTAACAGTTGTCTTTGGTTCTGACTCCTTCCATGATCACTTCACTTTCTTTGTTGGTAATCAGACATTCAGTTTTAGTGAAGTTAACATTTAGACCTTGGTTACATAGTTGACTGATGCTTATTATATTTGCAGTCAAGCCTTTAACAAGTAGGACCTTGTCAAGTTTAGGAATTCCATGGCATTCAAGCTTTCCTATCCCCTTGATTTCACCCTTTGCTCCATCACCAAAGGTTACATAGCTTATGGCATGAGGATGAAGGCCAGTTAGCAGGTCTTTGTTTCAAGTCATGTGTCTAGAGCACCCACTGTCAAAGTACCAATCTTCTTTGGCTGAAACTCTAAAGGGAGTGTGAGCTATTAGACTTGTAACATTTGTCTTAGGAACCCATTGCTTCTTGTTGACAGGCCTGTGCTGTTTGGGTCTTGGTTGATAGTGAGTCTGATGATGAACAGGGCTAGGATAACCATACAACTTATAGCAGAAGGGCTTCAGGTGGCCAAATTTTCCACAGTAGTGGCATCTCCATCTTTGATGTTTCCCTTTCTGCTGTCTTTCATTCTGATGTTGTGACATATGATGTGACATCTCAGGTTTGCTTTTAATATGGCTGCACTTAGGTTTGGATTTAGGTTTGTAACCAGTGTAACTGCACTCAGGCTTAGATCCATTATACCCAATGCCAGATTTGTCTCCTATTATTTGTCCAGTTTGGAGAATCTTGTCTAAGAAGTCAGATCCATTATTTAACATTCTTACATACTTGGTCATATCTTCTAGTTTAGAATTCAAGAACATAGCCTCAGTTTTTAACTTGGAGATGGTTTCTACATGCTCTGCCTTCTCATTCTCCAGGTGTACTATCACTTTCTTCTGGCTTTGACTTTCATCTAGCTTGGAATTCAGAACCACTTCTTCTGTTTTTAATTTGGAGATGGTTTCCAAGTGTTCTACCTTCTCATTCTCAAGTTAAGTAATTACCTTCTTCTGGCTTTCAACCTATTCACATACCTCTGCACTTTTGATACACAACTTTCTGTAGGTAGTGGCCAACTCTTCAAAGGTTACTTCATCATCACTTGAGTCTTCATCAGAACCCCATCTTCCAGTCAAGGTAGTCACCAAATTTGCAGACTCTTCTGTTTCACTCTCATCAGACCAAGTGGCAGCAAGACTCATCTTCTGCTTCTTGAGGTAGGTTCCACATTCAGTCCTAATGTGTCCATACCCATCACATTCATAGCACTGTACTTCTTTTCCTTCTTTGAGCTTATCATCTACTCTTGTTCTTCTTCCAGCATTGTTGGATTTACTGATGCCAGATGAGATGTTCTTGACATTAGCCTTAGATCTTACATCCATCTTTTTCAACAGTTTGTTGAACTGTCTTCCCAACATTGCTATATCATTTTCTAGATCCTCATCAACATCCTGACTATTTTCCTCCTCTGTGTTTGATATGAAGGCTATGCTTTTGGTTTTCCTTTCAGATCCATCATTCATTCCCATCTCAAATGTTTGGAGGGAACCAATTAGCTCATCAACTCTCATGTTGGAGATGTCTTGAGACTCTTCTAGGGCTGTCACTTTCATAGCAAATCTCTTAGGGAGTGACCTGAGTATTTTCCTTACCAACTTCTCATCTGACATCTTTTCTCCTAGGGCTCCTGAGGCATTAGCAATTTCAAGAATGCTCATACGAAATTCATGTATATTTTCATCTTCTTTCATCCTTAAATTTTCAAACTTGGAGGTGAGCAGCTGTAGTCTAGACATTTTAACTCTAGAGGTGCCTTCATGAGTGGTTTTGAGAATGTCCCAAGCATCTTTAGCCACCCCACAGTTGTTTACCAACCTGAAGATGTTCTTGTCTACTCCATTGAATATGGCATTCAATGCTTTAGAATTTCCAAGGGCTAGATCATCCTCCTTCTTGGACCATTGTTCTTCAGGCTTCTTGTCAGTTGTGGCTTCTCCTTCCTTAGTAATTACTGGATGTACCCAGCCTGTTAACACAGCCTTCCAAGCCTTATTATCCAAAGATTTTAAGAAAGCTACCATTCGAGGTTTCCAATAGTCATAGTTAGATCCATCCAAAATTGGTGGTCTGTGAACATATCCTCCATCTCTCTCCATTGTACCAAAAAGTATTTCCCCTAGATCTCACCCAGAACCAGAGCAAGATGCCTGCTCTAATACCAATTGAAATTCTGGTATCAGATATGAGATGTCGAAGGTAATGTCACGACACTAATATCTGAGTAATGCAAACAGGATAAAGATAAAGAATAGTAATGCAATAGACACAAGCAATTGTTAACCCAGTTCGGTCCAACTCACCTACATCTGGGGGCTACCAAGCCAGGAAGGAAATCCACTAAAATAGAATCAGTTTAAAGACTCTCCGTACACTTCAACAAGTCACAATCTTTCTCACCTAATCTCTACCCGTGCAATTTCTACCTAAGCACTCTTAGATATGAGAACCCACTCACTTCCCTTCAATCACACTTGTGATTTTAAACAACAATTCCTTGTGAAAAGAAAACACTTTTCAATTACACACACTTGATCTTCAATCAAGTAGACACACACTTGACCTTCAACCAAGTAGACACACACTTGATCTTGTTTAACAACTTTGATGAAGTAGACACACACTTGATCTTGCTTAACAGCTTTGATCAAGTAGACACACACTCTTGCTTAAAAGCTTTGAGTGACAAATTATAACCCACAAATCAGACCAATTCAATCATCTATGGATGAATTGAATGGCTTACAAGTCTCGCGACTAAACAAGACACAAACCCTTGCTCTCTCTCAGTATTTCGCTCAGTATTGGTTGTGTAACAACTCAGGTTTTCCATGTCCTATTTATAGAAGCATTCAGCTGGGCTTGGACATCTTGAAAACCCTAAAACTATTTTCCAATTAAATCTTCTCATGACAGCTGGTTAGATCTCCTTGGAAAATAAGTAAATCGGGTTGTAATCAATGATTGGATGTGCCTGCAAATCAGATCTTCAATCATACATAGATTGCCATTAAATGCGCAATCACATAACACATAACATTCTCCCTGAATGTTCTGTGTACAGGATGTCATGACATCGGGTCTGACATCCTGGAACAATCCTGCATAATTCCATTTATAATTTCCAGCAGGTACATAATATCAGATGGCATGACATTGTGTATGACATCCTGAAATAATCCTGCATAATTATGTTTTTAAACTCCAGCAGGTACATAGATATCTTATGTTAAGACATCACAAACAACATCTTGTGAACACTCTTTGTTTTACCAAAATTGTTGCCAACACTTAGAACCAATAAATAGCTTCTTCCAACTCTAGTATGCAAGCTTCATACTCGGCCATGTTGTTTGTGCAGGTAAAACAAAGCTTTACAGTGAATGGTAGATGGAAATTCTTGGGAGACATCAACACTGCCCCAATTCCATGGCCTATTGGATTTGAGGCACCATCAAACATGAGCGTCCAACCTGCTCTTGGCTCCAGACTTTCCTCTAGTTCGGAGTCTTCAACGTCCTTAACATCCATGATGTTCTCATCTGGGAAGTCAAATTTCAAAGATTGGTAATCCTTCAGCGGTTGGTGAGCAAGATGGTCTGCTAATATGCTCCCTTTGATCGCCTTTTGCGCAACATATTGGATATCGTATTCTGACAACAACATCTGCCATCGGGCAATTCTACCAGTGAGAGTTGGTTTCTCGAATATGTACTTAATGAGATCCATTTTAGATACCAACCAAGTCGTGTGAGTTAGCATGTACTGCCTAAGACGCTTGGCGGCCTATGCGAGTGCACAACAGGTCTTCTCGAGTAATGAATATTTGGTCTCACAATCATTAAATTTCTTGCTCAGATAATAGATGGCATACTCTTTTCTACCAGACTCATCTTGTTGTCCCAATACATAACCCATGGACTCATCGAGCACGGTTAGATACATGATGAGAGGTCTCCCTTCGGCATGGGGCATTAGAATCGGTGGCTCTTGCAAGTATTCTTTGATTTTAGCGAAGGCTATTTGACAATCATCATTCCACTCCACGCCTTGATTCTTCCTCAGAAGCTTGAATATTGGTTTACATGTTGCAGTAAGGTGAGAGATAAACCTGGCGATGTAATTTAGTCTCCCCAAGAAACCACAAACCTCCTTTTCAGTCTTTGGTGTAGGCATGTTCTGAATGGCTCGAACCTTGTCAGGATCTACTTCAATTCCTTTTTGGCTTACAATAAAGCCTAAAAGCTTCCCAGATCGAACCCCAAATGTGCATTTATTAGGATTAAGTCTCAACCTAAACTTCCTCAAATGAGCGAATAGTTTCCCCAGGTTGGTGATGTGTTCTTCTTCTGTCTGGGACTTGGCAATCATGTCATCGACATACACCTCAATCTCTTCATGAATCATGTCGTGAAAGAGAGTCACCATGGCACGTTGATATGTTGCCCCAGTGTTTTTTAATCCAAACGGAATTACTTTGTAACAAAAGGTGCCCCAAGGAGTAATGAATGTGGTATTCTCCATGTCTTCGGGATCCATTTTAATTTGGTTGTATCCAGAGAAACCATCCATAAAGGAAAACACGGAGAACTGAGTTATGTTATCCACCAATACATCAATGTGAGGTAATGGGAAATCGTCTTTGGGACTGACTTTGTTCAAGTCTCGGTAGTCTACGCACATGTGGACTTTTCCATCTTTCTTCGGTACTGGTACAATGTTGGCAACCCATTGTGGGTATTTGGCGACTTGTAGGAAACCAGCATCAAACTGCTTTCTTACCTCTTCTCTGATCTTGAGAGCCATATCTGGTCGAGTTCTTCTCAGCTTTTGTTTAACAGCAGGCCATTCTTCTTTAAGGGGAAGCTTGTGGGTCACGATATCAGTGTCTAATCCAGGAATGTCTTGGTATGACCAAGCAAACACGTCGTCATATTCGTGGAGGAGCTCTATCAATCTTGTCTTCACTGTATCTTGAAGTGCGACGCCTACCCTCATTTCTCTCTTATCTTCTTTTGTTCCCAGATTGATAACTTCAACGTCTTCTTGGTGTGGTTGAATGACCTTCTCTTCTTGCCTGAGTAATCTGGCCAACTCTTCAGGGAGCTCGCAATCTTTCCCCACTTCGTCTTTAGCTTGGTAGATTGGACAATCAAAGTCATATTGGACCGTAGCAATGTCGTTATCAACAGTCTCGGTGGTGTTTCTGCATGTTATGATTTATGCAGTTTATTTAGAAAGTGTGTGCATAAAAATTGATTGCCATTTTTTGTAAATAGATAAAAACGAAAGGAGAGGATCAAATATTTGGATGCAAATTGTCATTTCATTAATGATAAAAACTCTTGAAAAAGATAAAGGAGGCCCTACAACATGCCACTGTGCCTTGAGCAGAGCACAAGGTTTTGTCTAAAATAATAAAATTACTTTTGAAATATTTGGGGAACTTCCACAGCCTTCCAGTTTGTCAGTTCTTCATTAGGTGCGGCTTGACGCATCCAGCTAGACACTCCCTCTTCGCGATCTTCTTCGCTGATCATTGCCACCTGCTTGCCAAAGATGTGGCCAGCGCTGGTAAACGTTTTCTCTACAGAAGGAATCTTCTCTTTGTCAGGTTGGTTACCAGCTTTGTGTGATGATGGGTCATAACCCAGGCCAAACTTGTCTCGTTTCTCTTTTACTTTCACCACTTTGCCCCAGTCTTGAGCATCTTCACTTTCCATAACATCTTTAGCTCCTTGCCACGAGGCCATGGATGGTCCTGATTTCGGGACCTCCAAGGTCTGTTGGATGGCCATCATGTTTACCACTTCCAAGGATTGGAATGGTGTCTCAGTGATTTCACCATCCACCTCAATATATCAGAAAGATGTTAAGTGATTTCACCATCCGCCTTGAGCCATCAAATGCCTTTACGATTAAGGTGTTGGGTTTCATACTTATCCCTTCTATTGGCAGCTTTATCAAAGTTGTCTTTGGCATGACATTTAATGAGGAACCTGTGTCTACCAACACCTTTGACAATATAGTATCTATGTATTTCAAAGAGATATGGAGAGCCTTGTTATGGTTCTTTCCCTCAATTGGTAGTTTGTCATCATTAAAACCCAAGAAATTTCCAGTAGTCACACAAGCTATCACGTCATCAAATTGTTCTATCGTTATGTCCTTTGTGATATGAGCGGCGCTCAATACCTTCAACAGTGAATTCCTGTGTGCTTCTGAGTTGAGCAGTAGAGATAACATGGAAATTTTGGAAGGTGTTTGGTTTAGCTGGTCCACCACCTTATAATCGCTCTTCTTGGTTATTCTCAAAAACTCCTCAGCCTCCTCACGAGTGACAGCATCTTTAGGAGACATGTGCATGTCTTGCATTCCTTGATTAGGGACGGGGATCTGGACAACAACCTTCTTCCCTTTAGCTCTTTCAGAAGTATCAGCAGTTCTTGGTGCGAGCACTCGGACACTACGCGTTATTCCTACTGACCCCACAATTGAAGTGACATTTGGTTCGTTGATCATCAAAGGTTGATCTTCCTGCCCCTGCTTAAAAGCTCTAGGCTGATACATCCATGGGACTGCCTTCTCATCTTTATATTCGAATGGTGCTGGAAACTTTATACCCAACGGGCTTATAGGTATTTCTACTTTAACCTCATCATAGAGGATGTCCACCCCGGCTATCTCTTCCTGACGCTTGTTCTTACCACGACAATTTATCTGTAACTCGCCTCGATCCAGCATTTGTTGTATAAAACTCCTCAACTCTTCATTGTTCTCTTCCTCAACCAACTCCTCCGGGATCAAACCACTCTTCAGCAATTGTACTCCTATCTTGGTGATAGGGGTTTGAATCTCTTCAACCTTACGGATCAATTTGCCTTGATCACCCTCCTCAATGGCACTAACGGAAGCATCCTTATGTGTTGGCATAGGATTGGTGTTCACGTTCGGGCGTCTCAGAGTGAAAGTAACGGCCTTGGCTTCGATCAAGTCTTGTACCCGATTTTGAAATACGAAAAAATTTTCCAAGGTATGACCAGGTGCTCCCATGTGAAACTCACAATGGGCATTAGCGTCGTATCCAGGTGGATATGGAAAAATAGCTGGTTTTAAATCCCTCAATATTAGAAGGCCCTCCTTTTGCAGATATGGGAATATCTGACTATAAGGTACTGGTAGGGGGTCAAGTTGCCTTCTTGAAGGTCTTGGCTTGAATTGTCTTGGTGGTGCGGTATTTTGCTGATGATGATGTTGTTGATGTTGTGGTTGATACATTTGTTGTTGTTGTATTGGCTGTTGATAGGGTATAGGCACCACGGCGACGACTTGACCATATGAAGCCTGTTGCTTCCCTTTATAGCTTCTGGATATGGCGTTTGTTTCACCTTCTCTTTTCTTCGGGAAACCTCCCGAATACTTCTTCGGTGCGCTAGGGGCTGTCACCGCTCCTGGAATCTTTCCATCCCTCAACCCCTTCTCTATGCGGTCTCCAATTGTGACTAGATGTGCAAAGTCAGACGCTGCACTTCTCACTAATCGATCAAAGAACAGGTCCTTCAAGGTGTCCACAAATATCCTAGTCATTTCCTTTTCAGACAATGGTGGCTCTACCTGAGCAGCTAACTCTCTCCACCGCTGGGCGTATTCTTTAAATGACTCACTCTCCTTCATAGCCATCCCTTGAAACTGCATTCAGTCGAGTTCCATAACTAAGTTATATTTGTATTGACGGAGAAATGCGTCAGCCAAATCCTCCCAGCTTTGAATTCGCCCGTACTCTAAGCTCATGTACCATCTCAGAGATGCCCCACTCAGACTGTCTTGGAAACAGTGTACAAGTAGTTTGTCGTTTTCGGTATGAGCATCCATTTTTCTAAAGTACATTACCAGGTGACTTCTTGGACAAGTCTGTCCTTTGTATTTCTCGAAATCAGGAGTTTTAAATTTAGTCGGGATGACTAAATTCGATACCAAACGCATGTTCATGGCAGAAGCACCGAAGATATTGTTTCCTTCTATGGCTTTGATCTTCTTTTCTAGGGCACGGAGCCTATCTGCAGCAGGATCTGGAAGTATCTTAGGTTTTGGTTGATGAGGCATATAGAATGCATCATATTGGTCATATCCAATTTCGGATCCATGATGGGTAGACGTGTCAGAAGGTTCTGCACGGTCTCCATCTCCTTTGCCTCCTACCGGTATCTAAACCAATCTCTTCTTGGTGGGGACATAACCCTCGTCTTGAGGGTTCAGACCTGGCGTGCTATCATTCCTTTTTGCCCTAACTTCTTCCTCCTTAATCCTCTCTTTCTGAGTGATCGCGAGCATTGTCTTCAACAGCTGATCCATCTTCTCCTGGATCGTATTGATATCTGTCCTCATGGTAACCTGATTGGCCTCAACTTGCTCTAATGCCATCTTGTATTTGTTTCGCGTCTCGTATCGGTGTTGATTAGTCAGTGTGGCTGGATAAAGGGTAAAAAGGTTGGGTAAGTTTTTTTTGAATTTTTATGAAGCGTGATGCATAATGAAGATGCGAATGTTATGCATATTTTATTTTTAGGGAATCATTCGAGTTTTCATTAGTTGTTAGTAATTCGAAGAAACAAGAAATACTTGGAATAACAATAATGGAGTAATTTTTAAACGTCATTCATTCAAGTACATAACATAGGGGTCCAAAGAGGGTCATATTTCAAAAGTACATTTGTTAAAGGAACAAAATACAAGACATAAGCAAATTAAACAGCTAGCTTTCTGGCCTAAAGCTCTTCTAGTTCCTCGTTGAATCTCTTCAGCAACCCTTTACAAAGCAGAATGAAACTGATTATGGCTGGAGGAGTGCTATCTTCTTTCAACTCAACGACTGCGTCTCTCAACTTCCATGGTAATTCTTTAGCCGCCCAATTACAGAACCCTACTAGCCCATCGAGTTTTGCACGAAACTTATCCATATCTCCTTGTAAGAAGTCTATGGTATTCTTAAAGGATTCATAATCCTCAATCACATAGTCTCGCTCTTTCAACCATATGGAGTTGTCTTTGCGTAATGACTCTAGTTGGTTCTTCCAATAGCTGACAGACTCCCTTGCATCTCTTACTTCTCGACACTTCTCCTCCCATATCATGGGTGACACCCTAGAAGCTTTAGTGGCTATATTTTTGAGTCGGCGCTCCTGATCTACTTCAGCCTTTGCATGACGAATAGAATTGGTGAGCTCTTTTATCTGAGCCCCAAGTGTATCCCTTATCGTCTTGTTTTCCTTCGTGGCTAGATGCCACCAATGCTCATTGTCTTGGCATTCTTTCTGAGCTTGTCATAGTCGACCCTTAAGAGTATCTAAATAATGATCAGCTTGTTCTAATCCCACTTTGATCTTTTTCCTCTTATGCTCCTCCTTGTTGAACTTTTTCACATGGGCTTGAAGTTGTGCCTCTTTTCTCTCAAGCTCCCACTTCATATTGTTTTTCTCATTGATGGTTTGTTGGAGTTTTATCTGCAGCTCTTCATTCTCTTTTTCTAGCTTTGCCATGGTGGTCTTGAGTTCCTCCATTTCTTCAATAGGGACATGGGTGAGCTTAGGTTCAGGAAGAGGTATAGGTGTCCGAATGCAAATGGCATTTTAATCATCCTCACCCTTTCCTTTACCCACTGAAAATGTGGTTCTTTTGTAATCCCACTTGCTCTCCCTAAATCAACTTTCCCTTTTCGATTGACATTCTTCTAAGCCTCTTTGATTCGCTGGAATAAGCTAGGATTCTCAACCCCAAAGTCAAGTAACAAGAAAGCTTTCAAAGAATTTTCCTCTGGAGGGCCTTCCATTGGGTAGCCAAGTTGTCTGAGTGATAGGACTGGATTAGCATTCACACATCCTTGAGTTCTAATAAGCGGTAGATTTGGGAAATCAACACAATTGAATATGATATCCATGTTGATGTATTCTTTGGAGTACCAAGAGAGATCTTTAGATCGGAGTGATCCCAATCTCTAAGGCCAACTAACATCTGTTTGTTCAACCCAAGCACCTGTCTTCAGAAGATGTTCTAGAAACCACTGATACAATAAAGGAGCACAACAAGCAATCAATCCCTTCTTCTTAGTATACCTATGACTTATGTAATGATAGACATCGGCTAACAAAGTGGGTATTGGGTTCCTAGTAAGGAAAACACAAATGGCAGCCATGTCTACGAAACCATCCATATTTGGGAACAGGACAACGCCATGGATGGCCAATGCAATAGCAGAGTAACAAGCATCCCAACTTTCTGCTTTCAATAGGGTATGAGCTCTTTCCAGGAGAAAACTTAGTGGAAATCCTTTGGTATTCCCTTTGGTCTCTAGGTTATCTTCTGCTTCCTTTTCATCCATGTGAAGCGCACTAGCAATGACCTTAAGGGGCAAAGATTCGTTTATCCCTTCAAATAGTGGCTTGTTCTTCATAGGAATCCTAACAAGACGCTCAAATTCTTCCAACGTTGGTGCTAGCTGGAAGTCTTGGAATGTGAAGCATCTTAAAGGTAGGTCATAGAATTGGGCCAAAGTGATTAAAGCAGTATGGTCCACTTGTTGATTGAAAATGCTGAGCAGATTGCCATAATTCTTTCCAAAGTTGATTATGTACACCGGGTGCATCTGAGAGACCAAGTCACGTAAGCTCTTTAGATCGGGATCCTTGAACTTGAAAGAGTAAATGTTTCTTTTGCTTGATTCTATGTTTCTTGAATTCCTGCAACTCATGATACTTAGATTCCTTGGAAATAAAATAATATGAATGTTATGCTATGAATGATATTATGCGTGCCATATGTAGGTTAATATACAGGTCGTGAGAGTGGGTATTCTTGGTTACTAAACAAAACCCTTTTAGGAGAATGCTAAAGTTAAGAGGTTCCCAAAGTCATCAATCAGTATTTAGGAAAGTTATTGTCATGATGAAAACTCATCTGCAAATAACATCCCCAAACAAAGTCTCATTTGGGTGAGGCCTTCGTATGGTCCCGAAGAGGAAGACTCTAAGTGGGTCCATACTACACAACTCTCAAGTTCAAGGTTCTAATAAGGTTCTCATAGTCATAGATCGAGGTTGGGAATACCACTATAAGGTAGTAATACGCCCAAGGGATCTCATCTGATTGGGGCTTTCGTATTAACCCAATAAGTCTGGGACTTTTCAGGTAGATACTACATAACCACCGGATATAATGGGTTAAAAGGTCCCTAGATTCATTGATCCAACTTGAGAATACTATCGTTGTGACGAAGACTCGTCGGGCAATAATATCTCAAGAGAATCTCCTCTAGGCGGGGTCTTCGTTTCTTCCCAACAAGGAAGACTCCTTGTGGACGCCCACTACGCAACCACCAACTTAATGTTATGGTTTTTCTCAGACTCGGGTGGAGAGCCTATCTCACAAAGTATCACCAACCAGAGAACCCGAAATAAGACATAGTCAATAAATCTTAATATAATAATTATGACTGAATAATAATAGCAGAATAAAAAATAACAGATAAACAAATAAGATTAACACACAATACAGAAACTGAACTAAATTAGGCTTCACTCTCTTTTGCTTGGAGCTAGTCCCCAACAGAGTCGTCATCTGTCGCATCTCAAAAAATACGATTCCTCGCGATGGTCGTGGAAAATTTATGTTCGAACAGAGTCTCCACCGAACTTTATTTATCCCAATGAAGGCATTGGAAAATATCGACAAAACCTTTAGGAAATGGAATAATGGTTGTCGCAACCATATTTGGGTTCGGGAGTGGATTACGTAAGGGGAAGGTATTAGCACCCCTTACGTTCGTTGTACTCAGCGAGAACCTTTTAGTTCTAATTTGTGTTTCGAGTGTTAATTTATGTTTGTTTGTTATCTTTGGGTTATAAAATATTGAAAATAGAAATGGATGAGAACCTTAGAAAGGAGAAAGGGGAGGTTTTTTATAAGTGTGCTCGCGAAGATACAACAATCTCCTGCCTACGTATCCTTATGGTGTAATAAGGAAATCAGAGCATTCGTAGTTCGTGGAACTACGGTTGGTTGGTGTCTTTTAGTGAACAACTGTTTAGATCATGTTCTAAAGGCTAAGTGTTAGCTTGTCTACTCTTGGCGGAGGCTTAAGCATTGGTTTGTTATGCGCATTAGAAAGGATTAAATGGTGCTCTTTATGAAAATAGTTTTGGTCACAAGGGGGTGACAGTTGGATTAATATGTTGGATGTTTTGATTGGTTGAGATGTTTTTGGTTGGATGACGATTACTCGGATAGCTGAGTAAGACGACTCGTATCCTAACAATCGGGAAAGGGAATAGAAGACTCTAGACCACTTTCTTTTTCATCCTTAATTATAGAAAGGATCTGATAATAATTAAGATGTTTTGAATGGATTACGAATACTCGGATAATCGAGTAAGACAACTCATATCCTAATAATCGGGAAAAGGAATAGAAGACTCTAGACCGCTTTCTGTTTCATCTGAATATTTATGAAAATAAGGTTGTATATGGTTGACGTTTTTTAGAATGAACGACAAGTACTTGAATGACTGAGTAAAACAACTCATATCCAAGCATTTGAGAAGAGGAGTTGAAAGCTCAAAACCATCTCCTTTTTCGTATAGTTTGTTAAGAAAATGATTTGATTAAGTTATATGTTTGTGGAAAAAAGACAATTGTTCGACTGACCGAGTAAGAGAACTCGTATTCAACCAATTGAGGAGAGAAGTTGAAGACTCAAGTCATCTCCTTTTTCATTTAGCTTATTATAACAATATTTTGATTTAATCGGGGTTTGGAGGTTTGTAGAGGAATGATAACTATTTGGCTAAACAAGTAAGAGAACTTGTACCCAAATAGTCGAGGAGAAAAATTGAAGACTCAAAGTCATCTCCCTTAGAATTTGGTTTATTTGCGCTAAGGTGGATTAGAAATGACGGTTGTTCGATTAATTGAGTATAAGAGTTCGTGTTTAAATAATCAAGGAAAGGAGTTGAAAACTCAAAACCATTACCTCTTTTATTCTTAAGTGAAATAGTATTTGATTGTGATTAGGTATTTTTAATTCTTGATAAAGAATACTCGATGTTGGATCGAGGTTTTAAAATTTGTATTTTTTCGTGAATGAATTGAATTTATTGATTGAATAATTCATTTAATCGATTAATAAAAACCGAATAGGTCTCATTGTAAGAAGGCCGAAGAGTAAGCCATGTGTGGTTGATGGCGATACTTTTACAAGTAATCGACTTACGAAGGTGTTTTGAAAATGCGCTCGACTTTGAATCGAGAAGTATGTGATTTATTTTTGAAATTGGCTCGAATGATTTTAAATCGGTGAAAGCGACATAATTTTGTCACAATTATAACATGTCATTTCATGTGCACTCAAGGTTCGGTATAAATAAATAATTAAAGAATAATCACGCACATACACTCCACAAAATAAATAATTATCTAAATTATAAATGACATTAGTAATGATATAATTAATTAATTAAATATTTAATAGATTATTTTAATTAAATAATAAGTAATTAAAAAAAAGATAATGAATATAACCAAATAATCGCATATTTATTAAATATTAATAATAAAAATAATAATGTAATTGCATATTTATTACTAAGTATTAATAATAATATATAATTACATAATTTTGAAAGAAAATAGAATAAAATATTGTTTGATTCTTTGTTTGATAACCATAAAAATTAATGTATATATTTTATATATGTATATAAATAAAAGAAAATAAGGGGAAAAACTAAAAGAAATAAGAGAAAATGGGCTAATGCTGAAAAAACAGGGAGAAATCTGGGCCACACGACGGGAAGACTTTGATCTGGTCAAGAGATCAACAGGTGGGGGTGTGATGGCGCACCATCATATGGTGAGGGGATCCACACAGGATCCCCTGGTTGACTCAGAGGTCAACCAGATGCGTGGCGCTGGCAGGAAGCGCCAAGTGTCGCCCATGCATTCACTCCATACCACATATAAAAATAAAATTTGAGAGAGAGAGAGAGAGAAATATTCTTTCATTCTCATTCTCTCTCTTCACTCTTTTTTACAGAAAGCGCTCTGCAACTTCTCCCCTTTCCATCGTCCCTTTCACGGCCAACCTTGATCGGAGAAGACGGTGGCGGTCGGCCAACCGCGGCGGCGTCGCCGTCTCCTCCGGCGACCAACCACCCCAATCCAAAAAATTCAAACGTGAAGCCTAACTTATTTTGGCCTCTCTTTCTGAATCTGACCTTGTTTTCTTCAAACTCCTCCTCCAATGTCCAGATCGGTACCCAAAAGGAGGAGAAAAAAACCTAAACCCTAATATTGTTTCTCTCTCTCGCGCGGCCAACAAGCCTTGGTTCGCCCTTAACCTAAACAACAAAATTCAAACGTCCAAAACCTAATCCTTAAAATCCAGATTCAAAGCTCTACAAACGTATTTTGAAGAAATTGAAAGAAGGGTTTTAACCCACGCAAAGAGGCGAAGATGATGGCATGGAAAGGTGAACAAAAACAGACTTACTTTTTGAAGTCAACTTCCGGCGACGCTTTCCCTCCTGTTAAGGTAAGTTTCGCTCTCTCTGTTCTTCCTTTTTTTTTTGATTTTTTGAATGTTGTCGTTGTTGGTTCGAAACTTAGGGTTTGGATGAACAGGAAAATATTTGATTGTTTTCTTTTTGATTCTTAAACTGATGTGTGCTTTGTTGTTTTGATGTTAAAGAAAAATTGATACTTTCTTCTTGTATTTTCTCAGAATGTGTTCTTGGCTTGGTTTGAGTTAAAAAAATATTTTGATTGTTCTATTGGATCTCTCAAAACGTGTCCTCTTTTACTGTTAATTGATTTTGTTATTTATATGAATGCTGGTTCTTTTGAGATAACTTATTGAATCCTCTTTCCAGATTTTGTGGGATAATTACCTTATGGATTTAAGGTTGTTGATTTGGATATTGGAATGTGACTTTGAGCGTTTTCTTTGATTCATCGTGTAACCAATTTAACCTGTTCATTCTATTAGTTATTTTCCAGTTTTATATAAGTGGTTATTTTGATAAGCATTTTTTTTCTAATTTTGAATTTGGTTTTGCAGGTGAAGTGAAAGGTGAATTTATTGAAAAGGGGGCGCTGCAAATTGGGATTGGGGCGCTGGCTTTTGGAGTTGGGGGGGCACTACAAGAAGAGTTTCTTTAAACGGATGGACTTTACTTCTCATTCATTTTTTCAAATTTGTTTAGATGTAACAGAATTTTTGGGTTGTAATATTTGGATCATGTGTTGGTTGTTTTCAATATGTAAATTTAATTTGAAATTTAGTTTGAAACTTTTTTTTTAGAACTATGTAACTACCTTGGATTATTAGGAACTTTGGATTTAATTGGAATTTTGGATTATGCATCTAATTATGCAATTAAACACTTAAAACCTTGCCTTAATAATTTAACTGTGTTAATCAAAAGAAAGCTTAAACTATAATTCAAACTGAAAATGGATTGGGCTCAACAATGCAATTTAATGGATTTTCAATTTGATTAACTTTAGCACATTAATATTAACAAAAATAAAATGTGCCAAAAAGGCATAAGATAAAACATGTCACAACAATCTCCTGCCTACGTATCCTTATGGTGTAATAAGAAAATCAGAGCATTCGTAGTTCGGGGAACTACGGTTGGTTGGTGTCTTTTAGTGAACAACTGTTTAGATCGTGTTCTAAAGGCTAAGTGTTGGCTTGTCTACTCTTGGCGGAGGCTTAAGCATTGGTTTGTTATGCGCATTAGAAAGGATTAAATGGTGTTCTTTCTGAAAATAGTTTTGGTCACAAGGGGGTGACAAGTTGGATTAATATGTTGGATGTTTTGATTGGTTGAGATGTTTTTGGTTGGATGATGATTACTCGGATAGCTGAGTAAGACGACTCGTATCCTAACAATCGGGAAAGGGAATAGAAGACTCTAGACCACTTTCTTTTTCATCCTTAATTATAGAAAGGATATGATAATAATTAAGATGTTTTGAATGGATGACGAATACTCGGATAATCGAGTAAGACAACTCGTATCCTAATAATCGAGAAAAGGAATAAAGACTCTAGACCACTTTCTTTTTCATCCTTAATTATAGAAAGGATCTGATAATAATTAAGATGTTTTGAATGGATGACGAATACTCGGATAATCGAGTAAGATAACTTGTATCCTAATAATCAGGAAAAGGAATAGAAGACTCTAGACCGCTTTCTGTTTCATCTGAATATTTATGAAAATAAGGTTGTATATGGTTGATGTTTTTTAGAATGAACGACAAGTACTTGAATGACTGAGTAAAACAAATCATATCCAAGCATTTGAGAAGAGGAGTTGAAAGCTCAAAACCATCTCCTTTTTCGTATAGTTTGTTAAGAAAATGATTTGATTAAGTTGTATGCTTGTGGAAAAAAGACAATTGTTCGACTGGCCGAGTAAGAGAACTCGTATTCAACCAATTGAGGAGAGAAGTTGAAGACTCAAAGTTATCTCCTTTTTCATTTAGCTTACTATAACAATATTTTGATTTAATCGGGGTTTGGAGGTCTGTAGAGGAATGATAACTATTTGGCTAAACAAGTAAGAGAATTTGTACCCAAATAGTCGAGGAGAAAAATTGAAGACTCAAAGTCATCTCCCTTAGAATTTGGTTTATTTGCGCTTAGGTGGATTAGAAATGACGGTTGTTCGATATATTGAGTATAAGAGTTCGTGTTTAAATAATCGAGGAAAGGAGTTAAAAACTCAAAACCATTACCTCTTTTATTCTTAAGTGAAATAGTATTTGATTGTGATTAGGTATTTTTAATTCTTGATAAAGAATACTCGATGTTGGATCGAGGTTTTAAAATTTGTATTTTTTCGTGAATGAATTGAATTTATTGATTGAATAGTTCATCTAATCGATTAATAAAAACCGAATAGGTCTCATTGTAAGAAGGCCGAAGAGTAAGCCATGTGTGGTTGATGGCGATACTTTTACAAGTAATCGACTTACGAATGTGTTTTGAAAATGGACTCGACTTTGAATCGAGAAGTATGTGATTTATTTTTGAAATTGGCTCGAATGGTTTTAAATCGGTGAAAGCGACATAATTTTGTCACAATTATAACATGTCATTTCATGTGCACTCAAGGTTCGGTATAAATAAATAAATAAAGAATAATCACGCACATATACTCCACAAAATAAACAATTATCTAAATTATAAATGACATTAGTAATGATATAATTAATTAATTAAATAATAAGTAATTAAAAAAAAGATAATGAATATAACCAAATAATCGCATATTTATTAAATATTAATAATAAAAATAATAATGTAATTGCATATTTAATACTAAGTATTAATATAATTACATAATTTTGAAAGAAAATAGAATAAAGTATTGTTTGATTCTTTGTTTGATAACCATAAAAATTAATGTATATATTTTATATATGTATATAAATAAAAGAAAATAAGGGAACAAATTAAAAGAAATAAGAGAAAATGGGCTAATGCTGAAAAAACAGGGAGAAATCTGGGCCACACGATGGGAAGACTTTGATTTGGTCAAGAGATCAACAGGTGGGGGTGTGATGACGCACCACCATATGGTGGGGGGATCCATACAGGATCCCCTGGTTGATTCAGAGGTCAACCAGACGCGTGGTGCTGGCAGGAAGCGCCAAGGGTCGCCCATGCATTCACTCCAGACCACATATAAAAATTAAATTTGAGAGAGAGAGAGAGAAACTTATTGAATCCTCTTTCCAAATTTTGTGGGATAATTATATGAATGCTGGTTCTTTATATGAATGCTGGTTCTTTATATGAATGCTGGTTCTTTTGAGATAACTTATTGAATCCTCTTTCCAAATTTTGTGGGATAATTACCTTATGGATTTAAGGTTGTTGATTTGGATATTGGAATGTGACTTTGAGCGTTTTCTTTGATTCATCGTGTAACCAACTTAACCTGTTCATTCTATTAGTTATTTTCCAGTTTTACATAAGTGTTTATTTTGATAAGCAGTTTTTTTTCTAATTTTGAATTTGGTTTTGCAGGTGAAGTGAAAGGTGAATTGATTGAAAAGGGGGCGCTGCAAATTGGGATTGGGGCGCTGGCTTTTGGAGTTGGGGGGGGGGGGGGGGGGGGGGGATGGGGGGGGGGGGGGGCACTACAAGAAGAGTTTCTTTAAACTGATGGACTGTACTTCTCATTCATTTTTTCAAATTTGTTTAGATGTAACAGAATTTTTGGGTTGTAATATTTGGATCATGTGTTGGTTATTTTCAATATGTAAATTTAATTTGAAACTTTTTTTTTTGGAGAACTATGTAACTACCTTGGATTATTAGGAACTTTGGATTTAATTGGAATTTTGGATTATGCGTCTAATTATGCAATTAAACACTTTAAACCTTGCCTTAATAATTTAACTGTGTTAATCAAAAGAAAGCTTAAACTATAATTCAAACTGAAAATGGATTGGGCTCAACAATGCAATTTAATGGATTTTCAATTTGATTAACTTTAGCACATTAATATTAATAAAAATAAAATGTGCCAAAAAGGCCTAAGATAAAACATGTCACAAAAATATTGCAATTTTAAACTTTGATCATAAAAACCAATTAAATACTCGTGCATGTGATATCTTAATCTTAAACAAACATACTCACTTAGAAAAGATGCAAGTTTAGTTTAAGGATTTTTTATGAATGGTTTAGAGATTTGGCATATGTATTTGAGACGTGCAAATGGGTTTAATGATGAGTGATCATAAAAAAAATATCCATGACTCTTAATACTTTACTAATAATCAAATGGATTTTGGATTAGTAATGTAAAAAGATTCAAACCACACTTTTTAATTATGGACACGTTTATGTAATAGGCCTTTGAAACAAAGAGATCTCATGGATAAACCAAAATGGGCTTTGTTAGCCAAAAACGCACATACCATCCCATGCTTCAGTAGAAGACAAATGCAGCAGATATTTTCTTAAGGATCTTAACAGATGAAAGTGTCATTAAAGACTTGATGTTACCAAGGGCTGAGAAACCCTAAAATAGAACCTATGTCTTAAGATAAAATTCATGTCTCTTAACATTGGGTAGGGAATGTTGGTGATAGATTTTTCTTTATCTGGACAAAATTGGGGTATGACAGTAATCCCCTGCAGATGTCTTGTTTCCTCGGCTGAGTCTTTCCATTTTATGGAATTCCTCTAGTCCCCCACCAGTTTTTAAGTCGTAGCTTGGCCTATATGTAACCTTTTATCCTCCCAGAGTCTCTGTCTCCCTAGTGAGTTATCCTCATGGAAAGCGTTATACTCTTGAGGATCTTCGGTCTCTCTGATTTCTTTTCCTTTGTGGCAACATTTCTCCATAGAGAATTTACTTTTTACATTCATATCATATGCATCATGAGGTCTCTTAGGGACCAAAATTTGTTTCTATATGTTGTTATTTAAGCCCATTCTATTGAGTCGACACGAAGATTTTAACCTTCATCTCCTCAGTTAGAATGACCTTAAATAGGGGCAGCTGTAAGACCCTAATTTTGACCCTAAGATCCCTCATGCAATTTCATCATATGCATTAGCATTGGGATCATACCTTGGCATCCTCCTTACCACTCTTTCATTGGGTTTGTTTTGGGAGAGATCACCAAGCACCATGTGATTGTATCATACTTGTATATTATCATTTTACTAACCAAAATATCAAATATATGTCTTTGTATTTGCCTAACTCTTTTTGTAGGTAGGGCATGATCCTCATTGATCTATCAAGTCCATATCAAGGGTTTGAGACCCTCGTGACTAAAAGCACAACCATGGATTGATCCACAATGTTTCAAAGCATCATATATGAGTCCCAATGATTTCTACATGTCATATTGATCAAGGTTTCTTCAATAGTTTGGAAGTGATTTGCATTGGAAACCCTAGTTTGACTGGGTATCTTAAGTAACTTCTCCAATAAGCTATCTCACTAATTGATCAAATTTCTCAAGGGACACTTCAAAATTCATCATTTTATGCATATATGATTTACCATGAGCCAAGAAAGTTAAGAGAATTGAATGTTAGCAAGTTGGTTGATGGTGGTTGGCCAGATGAATTCATCTGATCAAAACTGGGTCTCCCTAGACCCTATCTCCTACAATTTTCACCATATGGAAATGATTCCAAGAGAAACGTTACTCTCAATGACATTCAAAACAACTTTCATGTTGATACCTAGAGCTAGTTTTTCTTGGAAAATCATTTTCTATGTTGAAACATTATAGGTCATTTTGTCTAAACCCTAATTTGAAAGTCAACTTCCCAAGACCATAACTTGCTCAATTTTTATGATATGAAATATTTCCAAGTTGCACAATCAAATTAAAGATGTCTACTTCAACTTTTATGTTTGGATTGAGAGCTAATTCAACTTTTATGAGCATGTGATATGAGGATACATTATAAATCATTTTTGACCTATACCATTGAACATGTGATTTATCCAAACTTCGAAAATGCATAACTCTATCGTTATAAGTCCAAATAACATGAAATTGGTGACCATTTTGAATGTCTTTGAAATATCTACAACTTTTATGAAGACACTTTTCTTATTTAGAGCTCATATAAAAAGTTAAGCAAGGTGGAATATTGAGATATATGGCTTGACACTTAGAAAATTTTTCAACATGTTGAAATTTCCAAACTTCCACCTCTAAATTAACCATGATCCAAGTTCCAAATTGTCATACGGTGAACTGGACTTTTTGTGTTTTTTATCGCAATGTCGCGGTTAGCAAGAGTCGCCACCGACTTTTCTTTTATCCAATAAGGAAAGGTGGAAAAGAACAGGAAAAACCTTAATTTAGATTTTGGGTTCGGGAGGTACATTATACAAAGGGAAGGTGTTAGCACCCTTTGTATCCATGGTTATCCATGGGCTCTTAATTGCTCGATCACTTATATTATTTTTGTCTGAAAAAAAGTGTTTGTGAATTGTTTAGAAAAATTGTTTTGAAAAGAGAATTTAACTTTGTAATGATTCTTGTATGAATGTATACAAAGTGATTATCTCGTTTAGTTTTGAAAATTGTTTAGAAAAATATAACTCGGTAATGATTCTAGTATGAATGTATACCAAGTGGTGATTTTCTGAAGGTATTTTGAAAGGTGTGAGGTGTGAAAGAATGTTTTAGGTTGTGAGCCAGCAATTAAGAGTTATACCGACCCAAGGTCTTTATGAGTATTTCCTATCCTTATGAGGGTAAAACTGTCCTTATTATTGAGAAATAAGTAGTTTTATCCTTTGGATGTAAAAGGGTCATCGTAGGGTCATCGATTGGTCATTGAAGGCAACAGTTACGAGGATACCTTAGCATTCGAAGGGACTATCATCTTTTAACCGTAGGCAACATCGGAGGGTCATCGAGGGACAAAGTTGTATATTCGAAGGCAACATCCGAGGGACTATAATTTATTTTATGATGATTTAACCGAAGGGTCTTTGCTAAGGGTATCCCCACGTTCGCGGGACATGACCGTAATATCGTAATCGTAAGGCAACAAAGAGAGGTCCAAGATCACTTATTCAAAGGCAAAGTTTTACAATTAATTATATAATTAGGATGAAACTCCACATTAAAATTATTAAAATAATATATTAAAAAATTAATACATTAGAAATTAATACATTAAAAAATTAATTTAGGGTGAAACTCCACAAGGGTATCCCACAAATAAAGTGGAATACCTAGCCAATAACCTTTTCTTGGGATATGTGAACCTTTACGAAACTCAAAAAAAAAAAGAAACATGTCAGAACACCAAATCAGGGTGCAATCGAATATTACACCGGAGAAATATCACAACAATAAATAGGATAGGATGAATAATGCATGGCTATGATAAAAACATAAAAAAAACAGACTAGAAGAATCAGGTACTGTCTCGTTCGCCTCTGCCTCGCCTAGCGAAGGCCACGGATTTTGAATTTGAAAACAGCCCCATGTTAGGAACTTTGAATTTTATGGCATTTTATCACAGGAATAACATGGTCAAACATTCAGGGTATTCAGGCATATTTAAATTCCCATACGAAAGCAAATTATATATCAACATTTAATCATGATGCATTATATATATAGATATGGCCAATTGAAAGTATAAACAATAGAGATACGCAAACCTGTTTGCCAATTCAAGGTTGAAGGGATTGACCACTTGTAGTATCGGAATAAGTTAGGCAGCGGGAATTGGACGGCGATGGCTTCGGTGCAGATGGGCTGCCTTCAGGGTTTCTTTACTCTGAATTCTCCGGGTAGGCAGGGTTCCTATGCCAAAGTTTCTATCCGTCCTTCTCTGTTCTCTCTCTTTCTTTTTCCTCAAGGTTTTGTTCCAAGGAAACCTCAGAGTGTTTTGCTTCTCTTCCTTCTTTCTCCAGTGAATCTCCCAGTGTAAACTCCAAGTCTAACTCCCCCTACTGAAACTTCAGTATTTATAGACTAATTTCGTGGGTAATGGGCTTGGAATGAGGGAGACCCAAGTCCAAAATAATTTGTTATATTTTATTTATTTATTTATTTTAATTATTTAATTAATTAATTAATTAATTAATTAATTAATTAATTAAAAAAAAAATTCTCTTTTTTTTTCTTATCTTTTTTTTTTTTTTCGTTTTTTTTTTTCGTTTTTTTTTTTTTTTTCGTTTTTTTTTTTTTTTTTTTTTTTTTTTTTTTAGGAAAAATGATAGGTAATTTTTGGGGTATGACAGCTGCCCCTGTTCAATATTCTTGAACCGAGAGAGTTAGGATGGCGTGTATGCCATTCGTGGTCTGGAGGTGGAAGATTATTGAACACTAGAATGCCCCAAAAATTTGCACTTGAGAATCGACAGTTGGTCTTGATGGAGATGGGCTTAAAGATGCCATCCGGGAGGTTTGATGACGAAAGCTTCAGATCGCGCCGTATATTAGGCCAATTTGAAGACATGGGTGTCACACTGGGTCGTACGTTAGACCGTATAATGAGTCATCCATTAGGCTGCCGACTTCGCTGGGGAGTCGGAGTGTGTCATATGCTGTTGGGGATAAAGGGTCAGAATGGACCATACGCTAGATCGTATCTGAGTTGCAGAATGAGCCGTACGTTAGGCTGAATCTGATGACGAAAGGGGTAGTCGTACGTTAGACTACACTTCAGAAATGTACTGTATGTTAGGTAGCATCTGAGGGGATGGACATCCGAACGGGTCGTACGTTAGACCGTCGCAGAATGAGTCGTCTGTTAGGCCGCATCTGATCATGAAAGCGGTAGTCGTACGCCAGACTACACTTCAGAAATGTACCGTACGTTAGGTAGCATCTGAGGGTTGTAAGATCCAAACGGGTCGTACGTTAGACCGCGTTGGGGTTGTTGAAGTTCAGAATGGATCGTACGTTAGATCGTATCTGAGTTGCAGAATGAGCCGTACGTTAGGCTGTATCTGAAGAAGAAAGTAGTCGTACGCTAGACTACACCCCTGAATGTACCGTACGCTAGGCAGCATCTGAGGATTTGAAGGTCCAAATGGGTCGTACGTTAGACCGCATTGGAGTTGCTGAAGAAGTCATATGTTGGGCTGAATCAGAATGAACCGTACGTTAGGCTGTATCTGATAACCTGTATATGTTGTACTTGCAATAAATGTCTAGGATGGGCTTAAAGATGCCATCGTTAGGAGGATATCGAAGTGTTGTCAGAATGAATGTTCCCATGAACTGTATTTGAAATATGTATCTGAATCTTGAATGTGATTGATAAAGGTGTCTGTCTGAATGAACCTTTTACTTTGACTATATCAGGAGGATAATTAACCTGCAAAGAAAAAGTTAGCTTCATGCTATGTCATGATGCATGAGATGTTTCGTGTTATGCTAAAATAAATGTGAATGTTGTATGCATGCGTATGCTGTGAAAGGATGTAATGAATGAGTTATGCGTATGAGAAGTTCTGCTTGGGGACTCTACTGGGGAAAATAAATCCCCATCTACTGATTTGAGACATTTGTGTCGATGACCCTTTCTCGGCTGGGGATGCTTGATTTCTGTCTGACGGTGGAAATATTCAACAGAGCCTGGCTGGGGATGGATGAGATGATCAATCTGTCTGGTGACGCCGACCTCTGTTGGGGAGTAACTGGCTGTGCCGGGGAATACTGCTAATTTCTTCTGAGGAATAACAGACTTGCTGGGGGAATAGAATTGGTAGCGGATTCATTGGAAGCATGGTTAGACCTTCTCCTCGATCCTGAAGTCGGGTAGTAATTGCTATTGCTATTCTACGCATATATTTTGGTAAACATTTATCATATTCAAATGCACATATTAATTCAAATTAAATCAATGGACATTTACGCAACCAAAACAGAAAAGTAAAAACAAAAGCATCTTTTTTTTGAAAGAGGGTTGTATTGATTTTGAAAGGAGGCCTATAAACAGGCAATTTGTGTACAAGGAGACAGAAATCCTAGTAAGAGGAAATTGTCGAAAACAAAGAGAAAGCTATGTGGAAGAAGTCCTATTGATTTTAAGCCTACTACTGTCATTATGTCTTCGAGCATCTCATCCCTTGCTGTCGGATAGAAGTGATTGGCTTGGTCAGTCCCTCGAACTTGGATGAAAGTTGACTGAGAACGGGACATAGTCATACGCTTTAATCCCTAATTTTTGCCTAGACCGCCTTTTCAGGTTTTCAGTCCACCAGGATACCCTTTTTTGCCCAAGCCGCCTTTTCAGGTTTTCGACTTGCCGGGTGTACATTTTTTTTTTATATATCCCTAATTTTTGCCCGAACCCTTTTGGTTCGCCGGGATGCCCTTACTTTTGCCTAGATACGTCGATCTAGCGGGTCTCTTTTATGCGTAGTATTTTTTAACTATGTCCGCGTTCACGGGATGTGGGAAGTCTTCACCATCCATAGTAGCGAGTATTATGGCTCCACCAGAGAATACCTTCTTAACTACAAATGGCCCTTCGTATGTGGGAGTCCATTTGCCTCTGGGGTCAGTTTGTGGTAGGATGATACGCTTGATCACCAAGTCGCCAAGTTGGTACACCTGTCTCTTAACTCTTTTGTTAAATGCCTGGGTCATGCATTTCTGATATATCTGCCCATGACAAACAGCCGCAAGTCTCTTCTCATCAATCAGATTTATCTGATCGAGTCGAGTCTGAATCCATTCATCTTCATCTAAGCCCGCCTCTTTCATGATTCTTAGAGAGGGAATCTGAACTTCCACTAGTAAGATGGCTTCCATTCCATAGACTAAAGAGAACGGAGTTGCCCCTGTCGTAGTGCGCACTGAAGTGCGATAACCGTAAAGAGTAAAGGGTAACATCTCATGCCAGTCTTTGTATGTTACTGTCATTTCTTGCATGACCTTCTTGATATTGTTAGCAGTCCCCACGGCGCCGTTCATCTTTGGCCGGTACGGAGAAGAGTTATGGTGTTTTATTTTGAACTGCGTGCAGAGTTCAGTAATCATCTTGTTGTTCAAATTAGTACCATTGTCAGTGATAACTCTTTCAGGAGACAGCAGGTTTCTCAAATAGGTATTTGATAGAATCCATCTTAGAAGTCAATAAGGTGGTATGATTCAACATATACTGTCTTAGTCGGCGAGCAGCCCAGGCCAAAGCACAGCAAGCTTTCTCGGGCTGTGAGTATCTTGTTTCACAGTCGGTACCTTTTGCTAAGGCAGTATATGGCATGCTCTTTTCGACCAGACTCGTCATGTTGCCCCAACACACCTCATTGAATTTTCTAACACGGTCAAATACGTAATTAAAGGTCTTCCTTCAACTGGTGGCATCGGAACTGGAGGTTCTTGGCGATATTTCCTGATTTTGTCATAAGCTTCTTGGCATTCATCATTCCATACCATCTCTTGATTTTGTCTCAGTAATTTGAAGATGGGTTTGCAGGTAGCAGTCAAGTGTGGAATGAATCGGGCAATGTAATTCGAGTGCCCCAAGAAACCTCTGACTTCTTTCTTGTTTATTTCAGTACCCAGATTTACAATTTCAATTGATTCCTCATGCGGCTGTATAGTCTTTTCTTCTTGCAGTAGTCGGGCAAGTTCTCCAGGGACTTCACAATCTTCCTCGCTTCCATCCTCGGCTTGGTAGATCGGATTTTCAAAGTCATAATGAACAGTAGCAGAGTCATTACCAACAGGATCCAGAGTGGATATGGATCGGCAAATTGTTACGTGAGTGTGTGCAAGAAACATAGCTTGTTTGAAAAATGACAGGAAAGATAAAGAGCGCAATATTTGAATGCAAAAAGTCCATTGATCTATTGAATATGAATATGCTTATGAAAATGACAAACCCCTAACAAATTAGCCATTGTGCCTCGGGCATAAACACAATGCTTTAAGAAGTTTGATTGTAAAAGAAAATTAAAATTTGCAATTCTAGAATAAACAATAACAATTACTCCTGACTAAAGGAAATCGGGATAATGTCTTCAGTCTTCCAATTGTTGAGTCCGTCACCAATTGTTGGGAAAATCCAGCTATCCAAGTCGCAATCACTATCAGCATCTTCCATAGCATTAATCTGATTTTTGACTATCTTTCCAGAGTTAAACCCCAGGCCAGCTTTATCAGACTTGTACGGTACATTGATCAGTTGACCCCAACCAGCACGATCACCATTTTCAACCGCGGCTTGAGCATCTTTCAGAGAGATCATGACAGGGGGAGCACGAACAACCTTGGGCACAAAGGGAGTTGGCTTAAGGACAGGACTGGGTGGAGGAACCACTTCAAATGACTGAGAAGGAGTCTCAAAGAATTCACCATCCATCTCGACGTATTTGAAGGCTTGCACACTACTGACAATATACTCTTCTTCTCCACATATAGTGACAACCATGCCTGCTATTGGATACTTCAGCTTTTGATGAAGCGACGAAGCTACCGCACCTGCCCCATGGATCCAAGGGCGCCCCAACAAGCAGGAGTAGGCGGGACGAATGTCCATCACGTGAAAGGTAGTGTTGAAGACTTGAGGTCCTATCTTGATAGGGAGAACCACTTCACCATAGACAACACTCTTCGCACCATCGTAAGCACGCACCACAACATCACTAGGTTTCAGTTCAATGCCTTTGTAGTCAAATTTATCGAGTACAGCTTTCGGGAGCACATTCAAGGAAGAGCCGTTGTCGATCAACACGTGAGCCAAGGTGATCCCCTCGCACTCGATGGAGATATGCAGAGCTTTATTGTGATTCTTTCCCCTGGTGTCAGGTCAGCATCGGAAAAGCCTAGGCCATTGTCAACAGTCAAATTAGCAACATAATGTTCGAA
Organism: Lathyrus oleraceus; assembly: GCF_024323335.1. Taxonomy (NCBI): domain Eukaryota; kingdom Viridiplantae; phylum Streptophyta; class Magnoliopsida; order Fabales; family Fabaceae; genus Lathyrus; species Lathyrus oleraceus. The sequence continues at coordinate 108,466,425 of NC_066585.1, forward strand.
TTGATCGACGGATGTTTCTTGAGGCACATGAGCGGTCTTCAAGAATTTCATCAACGCATTGGCATATGGGATTCAGAAGATAACAATAAAGACAACATTGAGATTTTAGACGGAGTATGCCCCAATTGTTCCACTACATCAAAATTGCTCTTACGGATGATTTTCAGCATCTCTTCCATTTCCTGTTTGGCAACATCTTCAGAAGTAACTTCGACCGATGTCTCTGACTGAGGAGGATTGACTGGTCTTTTTCCTCGAATTTCGGGAGCGGGAGGTGAGATTTCTGGAGAGAAGACCCTTCCACTTCGAGTAATTTTACTAGTCCCCACAATATCATTAGGATTAGCAGAACTACCAACTTGCTTTATGCCATGGATGTAAACGTCGCCTCCATAGTTCCACGGAATAGCTTTGCTGGAGGAATATGGCACGGGGCCAGGTGCGGTAATAATCAGGGGAGCCACTTTGGGCTCAGCGGTAATCTTCACGGGCACTCTAGTAGCGGTAATCTTCACTGGAGCTTTGGACCTAGCAACCACAGATACCTCTTCAATAGAGTTGTCCACCTTAGGAACCCTTTCAAATAGAATTGTACGATCATCCATCAGCCGTTGAATGCCGTTCTTCAACTTCAAACAATCATTGGGTCGGAGTACACAGAGATCGCAATCTTCAGCACAACCTGGAAATAAACCAGCTTGCAATAAATTCTTCTTAACGATCAGGAGAGGAGATGCTAAATCAGCAACGTCAGTAACGTGAGAATTGTCGTCCACAACATTAACATTCTGGTCATGATTAGGCATAGGTGCTGTGATGACATTGGGGGTCGCCGGAGGATCAAATTCAATTTCTCCAGCGTCGATCATATCCTGAATCTTGTTCTTCAACAACCAGCAATCATTCGTATCATGCCCGGGGCTATCGGAGTGATAGGCACACCTGGCGTTGGGATTATAACGAGGAGAAGTAGTGTTGGGATTTGCAGGAGGGCCTCTGAGGGTAATCAAATTGGCCTTTAACATACTCTGCAGTGCTTGAGTTAAAGTCATATTGATCTTGGTAAACTGTCTTCTCGACCTGTCTTGTCTGTGTTGGAAATTCTGAGATGGCGGTGCGGCAATTGTAACTGCCCCAACAGTATGGTCACGATTCTTCTTGTTATGCTTCCTCTCATTGTACACAGCATTTGATTCACTCTTTCCCTGATAGGACTTTTTGGTGCTTGCAGAAGTAGCTGCCTGTATCTTTCCACTTCGAATGCCGCTTTCAACCCGTTCACCTGTCAAGATAAGTTCAGTGAAACCTGACGAGGAACTTCCCAGTAGATGGCTGTAGAATGGGCCAGTCAGTGTACCCATGAACATGTCCACTAACTCTCGATAAGTCATAGGGGGTTTGACTCTGCCAGCCAAATCTCTCCACTTTTGAGCATATTCTTTGAAACTTTCTTTAGAGCCCATAGTCATATTTTGTAGCTGTAGCCGAGTAGGCGCTAACTCAGAATTATACTGGTAGTGCTTGTAGAAAGCTGTTGCTAAATCAGTCCATGTGCGGATGTTAGAGCTCTCAAGCTGATAATACCACTCTAACTGTGTGCCAGACAGACTCTCATGGAAGAAATGGATCCACAGTTTCTTATCAGTAGTGTGCGGCTGAATCTTTCTCACATAAGCCCTTAGATGCATCTGAGGACAAGAGGCACCATCATACTTAGTGAAAATGGGAACCTTGAATTTGCGGGGAATGACCACATCAGAGACCAGACCCAAGTTTTCGAAATCCAGACCGGGCACTTTCTGCCCCTCCATAGCTAGCATACGTTCTTCCAGCAACTTGTACTTATCATCCTTCGGAGAGTACTGTTCATGTTCATAATCTTCATCGTCGTCCTCAGAATTGACGAGATTAGGATTCTCATCTTCCGAATCATTCTCGGTCTCTTCTTCTGAATCCTTCGGAATTCTAATCTTGACTCCTGTAACCTGTCCCTTAAGCCTTCTCCCCGGGTTGATGTAACCCACAGGTTTCTGGTCCTTCTTCTTCTCCATCAAAAGAGCTTTCAGTTCTTCCTGCCCCTTAGATAAGCTCAGCATCATTTCCTGGAATTGAGCATTCTGGGCCTGGAGATCTTTGACAGTTTGTTCGAGAGCCATTGTTCAATCTGTTTGAATCTGCTGGAATCTGTTTGATAGGAAAATCGTGAGAACACTGATCCTTTAGAATACCTGTTATGCGATGCAATGCAATGTATGAAATGTTTTCAAGGACTTTCGGGATTTAACTTTGCATAAACTAACAAAAAGAGCTTTTTTTTTTTCTTTTCTCTTTTGTTTTTGCTTTTGTTTTTGTTTTTTCTGTTTTTTTTTTAGCAGAGTTAAATCCCTAAATCCTTGAAATGGTTAGTACAATGCCATGATGTTATGATGTTATGTTGTTAGATAAATAACAAGCACAAGCAAGTCACACAACAATCATTCCTAGGTTTTAAGGCTTGCGTGAGTTCCATAGGTAAATACCCTCCCCACTGAAGTTTGGTTGGTTCAACCTGTCTTAGAATAGTAACCGGGTTCTAGAAGGATCTCAAATCATTGACCTTTCCTTAAGTCCACTTCAGTGCAACACCAAGTGGTTGACCGAAGCTTCCCTAAAGTCCAATCTCAAAGAGTGTAGTATCGAGTCTCAACCAACTCCAGTCGGAACCGAAGCCAGTTATCTCACTACTTTCTAATGGCCAGGATGAGTCAATTAGGGTTCTAAAGGTCTGGTTAATGCTTTTATGACACCACGCGAATGCCAAATATTTCCTCAACTAACATGAGGAACATCAGGACATCCAAAGTGCCACATTAACCGTAGCCATCATTTTGACCATTCCAGTATACGCCGGACAGTCGCGATGATCTCTTGCTACTTACCTAAGGTACACTAGATCCGGGTGTAGGATCTTTCACTCAAGCATAACATACCCAAGCAATCCCTTAAAAATAAATCAGACAAATTGAATAAGTGATCTTGTTTTTAAGGTAACCTCTCTTTTTAAATATTTAGGGTCCCCAGCAGAGTCGCCAGTTCTGTCATACGGTGAACTGGACTTTTTGTGTTTTTTATCGCAATGTCGCGGTTAGCAAGAGTCGCCACCGACTTTTCTTTTATCCAATAAGGAAAGGTGGAAAAGAACAGGAAAAACCTTAATTTAGATTTTGGGTTCGGGAGGTACATTATACAAAGGGAAGGTGTTAGCACCCTTTGTATCCATGGTTATCCATGGGCTCTTAATTGCTCGATCACTTATATTATTTTTGTCTGAAAAAAAGTGTTTGTGAATTGTTTAGAAAAATTGTTTTGAAAAGAGAATTTAACTTTGTAATGATTCTTGTATGAATGTATACAAAGTGATTATCTCGTTTAGTTTTGAAAATTGTTTAGAAAAATATAACTCGGTAATGATTCTAGTATGAATGTATACCAAGTGGTGATTTTCTGAAGGTATTTTGAAAGGTGTGAGGTGTGAAAGAATGTTTTAGGTTGTGAGCCAGCAATTAAGAGTTATACCGACCCAAGGTCTTTATGAGTATTTCCTATCCTTATGAGGGTAAAACTGTCCTTATTATTGAGAAATAAGTAGTTTTATCCTTTGGATGTAAAAGGGTCATCGTAGGGTCATCGATTGGTCATTGAAGGCAACAGTTACGAGGATACCTTAGCATTCGAAGGGACTATCATCTTTTAACCGTAGGCAACATCGGAGGGTCATCGAGGGACAAAGTTGTATATTCGAAGGCAACATCCGAGGGACTATAATTTATTTTATGATGATTTAACCGAAGGGTCTTTGCTAAGGGTATCCCCACGTTCGCGGGACATGACCGTAATATCGTAATCGTAAGGCAACAAAGAGAGGTCCAAGATCACTTATTCAAAGGCAAAGTTTTACAATTAATTATATAATTAGGATGAAACTCCACATTAAAATTATTAAAAATAATATATTAAAAAATTAATACATTAGAAATTAATACATTAAAAAATTAATTTAGGGTGAAACTCCACAAGGGTATCCCACAAATAAAGTGGAATACCTAGCCAATAACCTTTTCTTGGGATATGTGAACCTTTACGAAACTCAAAAAAAAAAAGAAACATGTCAGAACACCAAATCAGGGTGCAATCGAATATTACACCGGAGAAATATCACAACAATAAATAGGATAGGATGAATAATGCATGGCTATGATAAAAACATAAAAAAAACAGACTAGAAGAATCAGGTACTGTCTCGTTCGCCTCTGCCTCGCCTAGCGAAGGCCACGGATTTTGAATTTGAAAACAGCCCCATGTTAGGAACTTTGAATTTTATGGCATTTTATCACAGGAATAACATGGTCAAACATTCAGGGTATTCAGGCATATTTAAATTCCCATACGAAAGCAAATTATATATCAACATTTAATCATGATGCATTATATATATAGATATGGCCAATTGAAAGTATAAACAATAGAGATACGCAAACCTGTTTGCCAATTCAAGGTTGAAGGGATTGACCACTTGTAGTATCGGAATAAGTTAGGCAGCGGGAATTGGACGGCGATGGCTTCGGTGCAGATGGGCTGCCTTCAGGGTTTCTTTACTCTGAATTCTCCGGGTAGGCAGGGTTCCTATGCCAAAGTTTCTATCCGTCCTTCTCTGTTCTCTCTCTTTCTTTTTCCTCAAGGTTTTGTTCCAAGGAAACCTCAGAGTGTTTTGCTTCTCTTCCTTCTTTCTCCAGTGAATCTCCCAGTGTAAACTCCAAGTCTAACTCCCCCTACTGAAACTTCAGTATTTATAGACTAATTTCGTGGGTAATGGGCTTGGAATGAGGGAGACCCAAGTCCAAAATAATTTGTTATATTTTATTTATTTATTTATTTTAATTATTTAATTAATTAATTAATTAATTAATTAATTAATTAAAAAAAAAATTCTCTTTTTTTTTTTTTTTTTTTTTTTTTTTTTCGTTTTTTTTTTTCGTTTTTTTTTTTTTTTTTTTTTTTTTTTTTTTTTAGGAAAAATGATGGGTAATTTTTGGGGTATGACACAAATGAAAAAGTGTTCAACATCAAACTTGTTCCCCTTGATCTAAGCTTTCTAAAGAACCCAAGTTCATGCATTTTGGACAAAGTTTGCTAGGTATGTGCATGGCTTTAACAGAGTTGCATGATTGGAAGAAATCAAATGCCAAAAATCACATTTCACATTGTCTTGACATCCAAGCATGGTTTGAACTTCAGAATGATTGTACATGGATCAAATTGGATTGCTTCATGGGCCTGTACACGCACATGCAAGCTTGTGCATGAAATGTCCAAATTTAGCAATTTTTCAAGTGTGCAAATATCAGTCCCAATTGCTATAAATACAAGCCCTTGGAGCTCAATTCAAAGACACCTTGCGCACCAGCTTTTCCCCCCAATTGAAACCCTCACATTTCAAAGGAAAACCTGAGAATTTTGAACTTGAAAATTAAGTTTGAATCTCACTGTTTGGAGATTCAGAAACTCCATGATTCAAAGCTTTGTACCATTATCAAACCTCTCCTGCAAGCTTCTCAAGTGTGATCAGATCAAGGTTGAAGCAAGCAAGATCCATTTATGCACAACATTGAAGGTAAATTTCAGAAAACTTCATCTCTTTGATTCTCATTCAATTCTCTTGAATCTTTGGTTGTCTGAAGTCCTACCAATGTAGGCAAGAAGATTGAGTTGCTTTGAGGTCAAATCAAAGCAACTCAATTGACACACCTAAAAACTCAACTCCTCATATATTTCTATATATTTGGAGTTAGTTGAAATTGAGGTCAGATTCGTGCTCTATGCCATTTTTTCTTTCAGATCATGTCCTAATTTTTTATTTTGGTGATGGTTGAGGGTGGACCAGTCCGGTGAGGTCCACCGGAGAAGAAGACCGAAGCTCTGGCTCCGGCGGTGTGTTAACACGTCTCCCAGCCACAAGATCCATTTAAATTGTTTTAATCTTAGGCGTTGGTTTTGATTACCACGCGTGTGGCGCGTTGTCTAGGTTCCATCATGGAACGCGTGTTTGTGTCCACTTGATCTGCCACCTCAATTAATGAGGGAGATCAAGTGGCTCACGTTTTTTTGATTTTTTTGATTTTTGTTTTAATTCATTTGATTTTCATTAATTCATATTAATTTTAAAATTGATCCAAAAAATATGAGAGTTTCACCAAAAAAATTCAAAAAATTTCCTCTTTCATATTTTGAATTAAAATTATTTTTTGGGTCATTATTAATATTTTTCATGATTTAATTGATTTTGTGATTATTTTTAATTGTTTAAAAATACTTTTAAGTCTTTAAAAATTCTGAATTTTTTTCTCCAAGGTCCTGTGACCTTGTTTGACCTATGATAAATCTCATGGCTTTTTCTTTGGTATAGTGATGAGATTTTAGGAATTTGACAAACCATATTTAATTTAAATGCATTATTTTAGTATTTTTAATTTGAATAAATGCCAAATAATTGTGTTGACCTCTTGTGATGGTTTGTGTAAGTTTGACTTGTGTTGTTGGGCTTTGGTCAAGGTTGATTTGACTTTGCTAGGTTAATATCATTGGATTTAGGGGATTGATGGAATGTACATTCCATCTCCCAAAATGAATTAATGATATTAATTTGGTAAAAGTCCTCCTTTGACCAATTTGTGTTTTGATCTATTCCCCTCCCTCTTCATCTAATTCCCCTTCTTTATGCATCCATTTCATCAGGCCTATGATATCTCAAAGTCCTAAAGATAGTTGATTGAAAAATCAACATGAGTATGGATGAGATTAGGTCACCTCTTTTGCATATTCTTTTTGTGTGTGGTATATTTCATGAGCATGGACCATTATACTATGTCTCTAACATGCATTATCACCAAAATTCTATTGCCCGACCTCAAATAGTTGTGACTTCTACATAAGTCCAATTACGATTGCTTAACATAACGCTAAATTTTTGATACAAAATGCATAGCATTCTAGTTAGTGAGATTGTAAGTCTCCCCTCTTTCATGGTATTGTGTGGAAACTTGGCCTTTTTTCCTTCCTTTGGAAGATGTCTTGGCTCAAGGATTCATGCTTGTGATAAGTGGGTTGAGTGTTCTCCAAAGAATGACTTAAAAAGCAAAAGCAAAACAATACTAACTTCTAACTCATTAACAACTAACATTTAATTTCAAGTCTTTTATTTTAATGCACTTTAATTTTTTAAGTTCTACTCATTTGCCATTATTCATACCATTCTAATTGTTTATGTTAATGTCATTTTCACATTGTCCATTTTGAAAATATTGTGTGATATATCTTGTTTGTGTATATTTTGTTTGTTTGTGTGGTCTTTGACTATTAATGTACATAATAACAACAAAAACCTAAAAAATTATTGTGTGGACTGTTAGCTTGATCTCGAACAATTGGACTTAGAATCTAGGCAACCTCCTTATGCTAAAGGACTTGGCCAATGCCAACTATCATGTAACCAAGTGCTTGCAATTTGAAACTTCATTTGATACATCATTGAAGATCCCTTTGAGTTCATCTGCAACATGATAATTGTGAAGCTGTTATTTTGAGCCTGTGATTTATGGAATTCATCTGCTACATGGGCATATTTGAAAAGACATCATGGACTGGCTAGACTTGGATGGGGCTATCTTTATTTGATGCCTTGCTCTTCAAGATAATATTGTATGCATTATTTGTTGCTTGATTCTAATATCCAAGGGAATTTTGGGTTTCTATATGGCATTCTTGCCTATTGGATTGCTACCCATCAGTCAAATCTTTTCAACTCTTAACTTTTAATTTTGTGCTTAGGATTAGTCTCTTAATCTCCTCCCCATTTCTTTAATTTCAAAAATCTCTCCCTCCTTTTAAAAACTTCTTTGTTTGAACTAGTTATTTTCTAAACTTTGACCACTTTGCAAACTAGAAACTTTGTCCTTATGCCATTGTTTATTCAAACTTCTTTTCTCAATCAAACTTGTAAATAAACTTAATTATATTTGACCTAAACTTTCAAAAAGCCAAAAAGAACTAACTCATTCAAACCATTTTCTAGGCTCTTATGCCTTTCAAACTTAATTTTTGATTAAAATAAATGTACCCACTTTGAAATTTGTATCACGAACTACGAGGTTTTGATCCCTCATTTTTATGTTGGTACGTAGGCACAAGGCCGAAGGTCTTGTCAAACACAAAAATATAATTAATGAATTATTTTCTCATTCCCCCATTCTATTTGTTTGTAAACATCACTTTGTACAAAATACATATGCACACAAAAAAAGGCTCCCTAGGAGTACCTAGGACACTTTGGATACTAACACCTTCCCTCTGTGTAACCAACCCCCTTACCTGTAATCTCTGGCATTTTATTAGTTTTGATTTGAAAATTTCTTACTTTTGGGTTTTGTTTGTACTTTTTCCCTTTTCCCTTGGAAACAATAAAAGCGCGGTGGCAACTCTTATTATTTGATGTCTTGTTTATCCATAGCTTGATGATCATGAATTTACAACTACAATATGCTTGCTCAAATACTTTTTGCAATGCTTCTCTGTGCGCTTCAAAATTCATGAGCAGAGACAACACTGAAATCTTGGAAGGAGTTTGGAGCAGCTGCTCCATCACATTGAATTCGCTCTTTTTGATCAAACAGAGTACCTCATCATCATCATTAGGCTTCAAATTGCTGGTTTCACCAGACTGACACTTTGGATCACTAACTGGATTTGTTACAGGTACCTCAACCTTCTTACCAACATCCTCTACATCTTTTGGGAAAACGGGACCAAAAACACGACCATTATGGGTCACTTTCGTAACATCAGCAATGTTCACAACAGAATTAGTCGTAGGCAACGGAACCTCTTGACCATTCTCCAACATAGTAGCATTATACTGGTATGGAACAGCTCTATCGGATGCATACGGGACAGGGCCCACTAACCGTATTACGAATGGCGATACTGATCTGTTAATGTTGTTATTGTTGTTGCTGCCGAACTGGGTTACCACTCGCTCGGGGGTCTTGAACACTGGCACTTTCACGTTCATATCATCTATATCCCTAGACTGTTGAATCTGGATTACATTCTCATCCATCAACTTCTAGATATCTCTCTTGACAACTGAACACCCTCGGGGGTTTACACTACAGATTGCACAACCATCATGGTCATGCTCACAATCACTAATAGTGCACAGGGTCTTATGCATCTCAACCAAGGACCGACGAATACGTCGTACATCGAACACTCAGAAACTTCCTGAACAACCATCTACGATATTAATAGAGGAATTACCATGAGCAGACAATGGGTTAGCTTTCAGATTCAGCATGTGGTCCTCAAAGGACACCATCCCACTCTTTACTAGCTTCTGGACCTCATACTTCAATGGGTAGCAGTTTTCAATATCATGGCCGAGAGCTCCTTGATGAAAGGCACAATGAAGTTCTGGCTTATACCACCATGGAAGTGGTTATGGAATTTGTGGCGGATTTCTTGGTTGGCGGAGGTTCTTGAGAACCAAATATGGATAAAGTTCTGCGTATGACATAGGAATAGGGTCAAAAGAGTCCTTCTTCCTCTCAAAGTTCTGTTGTTGATGATTATTGGTGTTGTTGTTGTTGTAGTTGTTGGTTCTTTGTTGTGGTTGTTGTTGACGTTGTTGTTGAACTGACATTGATTGATTGTTTGAAAATACTAGAATAATGGGTGAAACTTGATGATGATGTTGACGGGGTTGCGGATTTCTTTTGACACGAGGCCTCCTTTGCCTTCCAACTGATACTACATTGGTTTCTCCTTCCTTCTTTATGGCAAACCCACTACCATACTTCTTGCTCGATGACACCTCTTCCTTAGACAAACGTCCCTCTCGGAGACCTTCTTCTAATCTCATCCCCATATTTACCATTTTGGTAAAGTCATTGGGGGCACTAGCAATCATGTGCTCGTAATAAAACAAACTCAGGGTCTTGAGGAAAATCTTGGTCATCTCTTTCTCTTCCAACGAAGGGTTGATCTAAGCAACTAGCTCTCTCCACCTCTGAGCATACTCTTCGAATATCTCTTTATCCTTCTGAGACATCGACCTCAACTGGTCCCTATTTGGCGCCATATCCACATTATACTTATACTACTTCACAAAAGCCTCACCCAAATCATTGAACGTGCAAACACTTGCACTATCCAATCCCATGTAACACCTCAGAGCGACACCAGTCAGATTGTCTTGAAAGTAATGAATCAGTAACTGATCATTATCAGTTTGTGTCGACATTTTCTTGGCATACATGACGAGATGGCTAAGTGGACAGGTGTTTCCCTTATACTTTTCAAAGTCAAGGACTCTGAACTTCATCGAGATTTTGACATTCGGCATTAGGCAGAGTTCAGCACCACTCTTACCATACAAACCTTTTCCCCTTAAGGTCTTCAACTCCTTTCGCAGCTCAAGGAATTGGTCTTTCATCTCATCCATCTTCTCATAAACATCTGGACCTTCAGACGGCTCAGAATGGTAGATGGTATCCTCAACACGAGGCAGAGTGTGAACAACTGGAGGTGGAACAGACATGACCGGGCTAGATGTCGGCATGGAAGCAAAAGTAGATGCAAAACCTTCGGGCACAAAGTTCGGTGGCATCCCCCACGGGAATCCGGCGGGCATAGTAGGAGCAAACTAAGTGGCAGGCACGGTTGAAGTAACAACTTCTGAAATGACAGTCCTCTGAGGAGGAGGAGTTGCGCGTGTTGGAGAAGACTGACTCTGAGCGGCTAGAACTGACTCCATCATGGCAATCAAGCGAGCAATTTTATCCTTCAACTCTCGGTTCTCTTGTTCCAAATGTTCAATGATTCTCGGTTGATTGGCGCGAGTGTTGTATTAGTGAGTTAGCTTGGCTGAAGCACAGAAGAATAACCAATAAGACATCTGGCGGAAGAAAAATCTTTTATGCAAATGATGCATGAAATGCAATGTTTTGATTGTTTTTATTTTCAAGGAACATACTATTTTATTTGTAAATATATAATAACAATTGTAACAATTTGTTTTGACCATAAAAATATCTTTTATTCATATAATTTTGGAAGGATTACATTGAGTATAATTTCAGAAACCAAAAGTACAAATACAAGAGAAAAGGAAACTAATCATCCTAAGGATCCCCTAACAACGGTATCAGATGATCTGGCTGCAGGCGCGTACTTCCTTCGGATGCGTCGAATCTCGGACTCAAAAGATGTCTTCATCTGAGCCTTCTCGAGGACAAGCTGATCAATAATCTTCTTCCAAGTACCGGAAGGCTGAGGCATACTAGAGGAATATGGACCCTCTGACTCTCTTTGTCTCTTCACTGCTCGGTCTTCAAGAAGCTCAATAAGTGCATCCTTGTCTTTAGACTCAAGCTGCAACTCTTCATGCTTTCGGCTCAAAGCATGGAACCGCTCTTCCCACATATTCTTCTCTTGCTTCATCTTAGCGAGTGCGTCTTCCAACTCCTCTACATCTTAGTTAGGGAGAGTTAATGGCTCAACCACAACCATAGACATAGGTCTCTCACAAGCATATGTCATCTTCAACTCTAAATCTCTCTTCTTCCCCCAAGTAGTGTAAGCTTCCAAAGCTACACAGTTGCGCAAACAAAGCTCATATCTTCCTTTACTATGCACATTATGCCAAGCATGAATCATCTTTTGCTTCAAATGTTGGGGATATTTTCCCTCTTGATAGAAAAGACCTTCTAACTGAGTGTTATTAGGTTTGTCTCTCAAGGGGAACCCAATTTGACGACGAGCCAAAGTAGGGTTGTAGTTAATTCCTCCTTGTGTACCAATGAGAGGCACATTAGAGAACTCACCACAACTATCAATAATATCTAAGCTACTTAATGCGGAATCATACCAAACTATATCATTATTAGTGAGAGACATAAGTCTCTAAGACCATCGTAGACATTGTTTGTTCTCTATAAAAGCAGGCGTCTGAGACAAGTACGAAATAAACCACTTGTACAGAAGAGGAACATAACACACAATAGTTCCACCACCTTTAGAATTCCTCAAATGCAAAGAAAAGTACATATCACCTAACAGAGTAGGCACAGGATTCCCAATCAAGAAGATTCTAATGGCGTTAACATCAACAAAACCGTTAATGTTAGGGAACAAAGCCAAAACATAGATGAGCAACACATAGATGGCTTTGAAAGCATCCACACCACCGGCTTGAGCAAAGGCAGTAGCTTTCCCAATAAGGAACTCAGAAGTTAACCCAAACATTCCTCCTTTCTTCACCCAATGAGACTCAATCTCAGACTTCTTCAGATGAAGAGCTTCAGCTATAAGATGAGATCTGAGAATCTCCTCCAATCCACTAAAAAACATTTTGTTAGAAACATGTATTCCCAAAAGATAGGCATACTCCTCCAACGTAGGCACAAGCTGATAATCAGGAAAAGTGAAGCAACGGTAGAGAAGGTCATAGAACTGAACCAACACACTCAAGAGTTCTTCAACTACATTAGCAAACAATACAAACAGAAGCTTCCCATGATGTTGCTTGAAGTCGAAGGGATCTAATACAAAAGATGATAGCTTCCTTAGCTCTTTCAAGTCGGGACATCTGAAACTGTACTTCTTACTATTCCTTCGTCCATAATCGATGGTCTAAAAATATTTGCAAATAAAGTCTCAGTTCCTTGAAGTTATTTTTCGTGTGATGAATGTCATGATGCGCATGAATGCATGAATGCAAAAATCACAAATAAGGGATCACACATAAGGAAAACAAACAAAGGTCAAGGGATGAATCAAGTCATTGTCAAGATCAATCATCCATTTTGGTGGATTATGGTTTTCACCTTGTCAACACCCAAGTTCCATTGATATTGATAAGACTTGATTGGATCAACCAAGAATCAAGGGTTTGTTGTGAATCACGAGCATGGAGTCAGGTTAAGAACCATCCCAAAGGAGTGTACTAAGGATAAAAGCCTGTAAATCATGTTCTAAAAAGTTCCCAGAGTCTTAATTCCATCTATTGGATATTATAGGTTAGGATGACTGACTCATCAACCCATAATATTCTCAAGAGAAACTCGTCTGAGTGTAGTATCACGTAACAACTATTATCAAGTCTACACCTGAACAGTCTCCACACTACATCCTAAATAGGCCAAGTTGGGTTAAATGTTCTACGGTTCTCAGCTTCTCGGACCCCAAATCAGAGACAGTAATGCCTAACCACAAATAACTTGTGTGATATTCATAACTCCAAAAGGGTCTCCACTGAGTAGATGGGTCTCAAGCCAACTTTTTAAGTACTACTCCACACAAGTCGATCATAACTATACCATCTTCCTATCTTAATTGCACTCAAGTTCAGATTAGAACTTATCTCACCACTCAGAGATCACCAAGCACAACAAGCAGATTATATCACACAAACAAATATACAAACATCAAATACACAAACATATATACACATAAAAAAAGTAGGCTAAACCTAATGAGGACTACTCCCCAACAGAGTCTCCACTTAATTTCTGTAGCGGTAAATTCATGACCATTAAGCTATGGATAAACTTAACGTCAATAAAACCAGAGTCGCCACCTCACTTTTATTGTTTCCAATGGAAAAGGGAAAAGTACGAACAAAACCCAAATATAAGAAGTTTTCAAATCAAAACTAATAAAATTCCAGAGATTACAGGTAAGGGGGTTTGTTACACAAAGGGAAGGTGTTAACACCCAAAGTGTCCTAGATACTCATAGAGAGCCCTTTTTTATGTGTGTATGTGTTTTGGCATAAAAGATGTTTGCAATAAATAGAGTGTGGGGATGAGAAAAAAATTCATTAATTATATTTTTGTGTTTGACAAGACCTTCGGACTTGTACCTACGTGCCAACATAAAAATGAGGGATCAAAACCTCGTAGTTCGTGGTATCAATTTCAAAGTGAGTGAATTGCTTTTAACAAAAAATTTAAGTTTAAGAAAGTCACCAAGGGGCCTAAAAGAGTTTGAATGAGTGTTAGTTCTTTTTGTCTTTTGATTTTAAGTCAATGTGGTTAGATTCATTTACAAGTTTGGTTTAAGAAAAGAGTTAAAAAATGCAATGGCATAAGGCCAAAGTTTCTAGTTTGCAATAAAGTCTAAGTTTAGAAATCACAAGCAAAGAAGATTTTAAAAAGGGGGGAGAGATTTGAAATTTAAGAAGTGGGAGGATATGAAGAGACTAATCCTAAGCAAGAATTTAAAAGTTAAGAGTTGAAAAGATCTGACCAATAGGATGCAATCCAATAGACAAGAATGTCATATAGAAATCCACTTTTCTCTTGGACTTTAAAATCAAGCAATATCAATACACAAGTAGCAAGATGAAGAGCAAAGCATCAAATAAAGATAACCACATCCAAGCTAGTAACTTCATAGTCTTTTTCTTAAGCTCCCATGTATCAGATGACATACTCCTTGAATGGCTCAGAATAAGGCATTAGACATAGGTTCAAAGTAACATTTGCATCAAGACCATGTAGCAGATGAACTCAGAGGAATCTCAATATTTGCATCAGATAAAAGTTCAATTCACAATGACTTGGTTTCAGAAAAGTTGGCATTGGCCAAATTCTTTTGCATAGGGAGTGTTGCCTAATTCTAAGTACAAAGCTCATATCACAATCCAACAGTCCACACAAATATTTTTTAGGGTTTTTGTTTTTATTATGTACTTTAAGGTCCTAAGACCACAAACACAAACAAAATACACAAACAAGTATATACAATCACAATTCATGGCTCAAGTGAGCAAAGAGAAAATGACATTAAAATAAACAAGTTAAATGGTATGTATAATGACAAAACTAATTATATAAAGATAAAACGCATATGACAAATAAATTTTGTTTTGAAGCTCTTGACAAGTCATTAAAGGATACCATGCGATGAAAATATTGCATGCAAGCAAATTTTTTAAGAAAAATTTGTAATTTTTAGTGGTAATTTCAGATAAATTATACCGACTATATCAAGAGGTACTATGTCTGATATAATACATGCAATAATAAATACTTTGTGTATTTGGAATCATTGCAAGGTTATGAATCTAATAAAAAATATGAGATTGCAAAGTGGCTTTAATTTAAGCAATTCAGAAGAAATCCGTCACTTCTCAAAATGAATTTTATGAAGTTACAGAAAAATCTCAGAATCGAATGATAAATATGTTGAAATTCTTATTTTTGAAGAGATGCTAATTAGAGACTTCGTCGATCTAGTTGAAATAATTATTACAAATATTTATCTAAATCTCTTTCAAAATTACACAAAACTAAATTTTCTTTTTATTAAAATAGTCTATAACATTAACGATTATCTAACGAATCTTTTACTTTTTGTTCACGAAGGTGAGTTGTAAAAAATAGTTGAATAGTGATTCTATTCATAGATTTGAAATGTTTTTGAATATTTTACATCAAAATTTTTGAATTGTTAAAAATTTACAAATTATTATATGAAATTGAGAATTGACAGATGATAAGAAATTTGGATTAACTAACTATCTCATTGAAGAAAAAAATAATTCAAATTCAAATATTTAAAACACAATTCCGAGAGGATATCCTTCACAATCTGATTCGCAATTCAAACTTATTAGAGCTCAATTCTCAGTTACAGTGTCTTTTAACAAATCATTGTTGGGTTTAGTTGCCGTCACTGTTCACACGCTTCTTCTCCGTTCTTGATCTGATTAGGGTTTTGTGCGATAGTGTTAACGAATATGGCGGCGGCGCCGTCGAACTACGAGTACCCGACGCTGAAGCGGTCAGAAATCATTCAAATCCTAGCACAATTTGGTATTGCATCCATATCGGAGAATGACATCACCAACCCCAAATCCGTCGTCGTTTTGGATATCTATAGCCGCACACTCAACCACCTTGGTTTTCTCCTCGAGTATCGCTTCTTCTCTCTTCAATCATTCTCGTTACACTTTTTTCAATTCTCTTCTTTTTACCGTTTCTCTCTTTCATTTATCACAGGGAAAATGAAGAACATCTTGACTTCGATGTCCTACAGCATCTTGATGATCCCGATCTTCACCTTGGATCGGTTCGCGTTTTGAAGCTATGCAACAAAATCAAGGAAGTGCTTCACATTCTCCAATGTCCCAAGAAATTTCACTTGGGCGATCTTGCCACACCCGAGCCTTCTCGGACGGAGTACTTCCTCGGTGCTTTTCTCAATTTCTTAGTCGACAGGTTACTCCCATTTCTTCAATTACTTATGCAAAGATAAAGAAAAACCCTAAAACATGACCTAATTGTAAATTTTTTGACGTCAGGGATGTAAGAATGAATTCGATATCAGAAATTGTAGAGGAAGTCGGCACTTTAGAACAGAAGATAGTGGAGATTGAAGAGAATAACATTATGCAGGTTTATAATAGTGAATGTTTTCTATTTTATTTTTTATGTGTGTGTTGGTATTGGTGTTTCATTGATTGCTGTTCATTTGGTTTGGTTGTTATAGTTGAATTTGGCGATTGATGAATGCAAGCAAGGACGAGAAAGGGAGATGCCTTTAGTTGAGGAGGTGGATAAAAGCGTTAGAGAGTTGCGACAAACTGTTTCAGACATGAATAACAAACAGATGTCCTTAAGGACTAATTTGAAGAAATTGAAGGAGAAGATTGTGGAAATGGATGATAAGGTGAGCTTATTGTCTTAGCATAATCTACTTCTTGATGTTGGGTTTTTGAATAGTATATGGAAGAAACTTCATTAGAGGATTAGAAGTTTATGTACACAATTCATTCATGTGGGATTAGAACATTGAACAGTTGGGCTACTACAGATATAGAAGTTTAAGTGAATTGTTGACAATCCTAACTTCTATTTTCCTTTTGTCACCCCAGATTTCTGGTGCTCAATTTAGTTTGGTACAAAGTGTTCAAGAGAATGCAAATTTACGTTCGAAAATTGCTCAATCACCAGATAAAGTACAGGTATCATTTTCATTTGATTATCTCCAATAGTTAGAAAGTAAGCTGAAAGTAGAAGGATACTAAAATTTATTTGAACCATGAAATGTTTAGCACTATGAGATGAACAAAACCTGCATGCTTATTTTATATGTTCTTGCCGTGTAGAGTGATCTAGGATTTTGTTTTTCTGCGTCTACCTATTTAAATTTGCTTTCGTTATCTTGCATGAAGAGGGCTTTAGAGGAAAAGAAAATAGCTCGAGAAGAGGCCAGAAATGCTGAAAGATTAGCCATGCACACTTTCCATGAGAAGAATACCCTTATCAATGTTTTTTCCAAGGTATGTTGTCACAAGATAGTACTCCCTCCTTCCAAACTAAGGTGTTTTTAGAATTTTTATTTTGTTATGGTTGTTTTAAATATCCACAAGGCTTGATTTATCTTTGATTTCTAATAGTCCCCCTGATATAAATATGATGATTTGTTATGACGGGATTGTTGATAGTCAAGTACTTAAGTGCTTCATATTAAAAAACAAGAAATTGTGTAATAATTCATGTTAAATATAAGCGTATGTTGATACAAATATTACATAAATTAAACCGCTTCTCATCTGCATTTTGGGTTGTGGGGAACGTAATATACTTATCAATACAATTCATTGGACCGGTGAATTTCTTTCCCAGTTAAGATTTACTTTAAGATGCAATTGCAATTTGCAACCTCAATCTATTGGATTGTATTTTTGTGGGGCCATTTGTGAAACAGTTAGTTAGGCTTATGCAAGTTGAATTTTCCTTGGTAAACTGTGTAATGGGCTTAAAGCATAAACATCAACATAAAGGGCTAATGGGAGTTCTTAATCTGATTTTATAAAAATTGTCTCATAGATGTTGTCATTCATTTTAATTGGTTAATCAATTCCGGGCACTGACCTTGTGGACATTTGCTCATTCCAGGCAGCAAACTACAAAATACAAACAGTATCTCATGGGCTTGTGACTTCTATTCATAATATAATGTTTTGTCCTTGATTATAAATCACTTTATGAATCCTTTTCAGGTTAACAAGAAAATGTCGAAGCATTGCAAGCAGATTCTGGCTATAGAAGAACAGGTACACCCCTGTCCTCTGGTTATTTGACTCCTGCTCTGTCATTTAGCACGATGATTGAAATTTTTGTTACGAATTTTCGGTTGTTTATTGAGGAACAATTTTTTCTTTCTTTTTGTATTTGAATGGAGTTCATGATGGGAATGCTGTTAAAAGATATGAGACATTCTATTATGATCTGTGGGCTTTTTCTTCCTTCAAAGATAGTTATTGTGCAAAACCTCTTGTTTGATTTTTTAGCACTTTCTATAGGTCAATTCTGCTAAATCTGTTGAAAAGAATCTTAAAGCATTAAAAGCTAAATTTGGTGATGAAGAAGTACTGGAGAAGTCACTGGAGGCCCAATTGGTTGAAAGGCAAAGCAAAGGTGCGTTTTTGTGCAAGCAAGCAATGCTGGTACTCCATTTCCAAATTGGCGGTGTAATTATATAAGCAGTAACTGTATTTTTATGAAAATATTTTACAAAACCTGTTCAAAAATTACCTGTTAGTATTTAAACATGTGTATTGGTAATTTAGTATGTGTGTTTGTTTTCCCTTCTTCTTATGCTTGTTTGTCCCTCCTTAGTTGAGCATACTGAAGGGTTGAAGAAGGAATTGGAGAAAAATTACAATACCGTGATGGAGGAAGGAGCTAAATACCTAAGCAGTAAAAAATCAGAGGTGGAATCAAAGAGATCTGAGATTGAAACTAGAGAGAAAAATGTCGAGAATGTGTTATCAAAGGTATCTTTAATTAAGTGGAATAGAAAAACTCCTTTGAAAAGTATAAACACTCTTAAGTACATCCATAACTAAAGAAAACATTAATTATTATTATCTGAATACTTAATATTTTTGAAATCATAACTAGTATTCCATAGGCACTTGCGTTTTCTTTCATACCAATAAAGCAGGGAAGTGTCATGAACAAATTGTTATTTTTTGTCCACAATTGACAGGTGGATGCCATAAACAGTGAAATTACTTCAGTAATAGAATCTGCAGCAGCTAAAGTGGATGAGTTGGATAGTTGCAGAAGTGAGGTTGTCGAAGCGGTATGTGACATTTTATCTTCTTTTGAAGTCCCTTGCAGGTTGCAAACTTTCACATCAATTTTACCTTTAACTTTATTTTGGGTAAATAGATTCTATGTTGTTGTTCTCCGCACTGGTGCACTGACACGTGAATGTTAATTGTCAATTTCGAGTGATGATAATTACTTCCTTATTTTGATAGTGAATGGGAAATAACTGAATTGTTATGTATGGATTGTTGCAGTTTCGTAAGTATTGCGACAAGTTCGCACGTGTGGCTGAATCTGGGCCAAAGTTGGTCCATTAAAGGAGCTGGATTTGACAATTTGGTTTCGATTTAATACGGGCTAGATTTGGCCTACAAATTTGTAGCACGTTATCATCAACACCCTGGTAGAATCACAGAGCAATTTATTTTCCTTAATTAAGGCATAGGTGTAAAAGATATATATAGCTGTTATGCTTGATGGATGTTCAAATTATTGTATATATCTACATTCCAACATAGACACTACATGCAATGCTTTTTAGGTTTGTCTTCCGCACACCAGCTGCAGATATCGGGGTGACATAGGATTCAGGACTTGCAATTTTAGCCGATGATACACTGAGTTATTTTCCCTCTTTTAACCTTTGGTTGTAGAAATGAGTTGTACATAGACATGCATAATGCATATGATTGAGTTGTTTATTCAAACGCCTCCTAAATTGAAAATGACTATCACATACAAGGGCCAAAAGGCCAAAGGTATATAGGTTCTCCACATTGTTATCAAATTTTGGGGCTATGGCAGCGATGGTGGTTTTTGGGTTCGTTGCAATGGCAAATATAATTTGTAGATAAAATTACTATTATAAATAAAAGTACCTTGTTTTTTGAACTATTTTTAGATATGAATGGAAGTATTAAAAAAAATAATGAAATGAATTTTGATAATTTTATTTAAAAAATAATTGACACCGCTAAGTAATTAATTTTAAAATAAATTATGAGTAAATTAATAAATGTGTTCTTTTTTGCTAACACTGGGAGTAAAATCCATTTGTCTCTAGCACATGTATCAAGAGGACTCATATGGAGAAATACTTAGGTTTTCTTATTTTGCATGGTATTTTTCTCAAAAAGGGTGTCATCTTTTTTCAATTAAACATCTCCCTCAAATTATACTTAATAGCAGCAAAATTTAAACAATTAAAAAAAATACAACTTCATTGTCTCATCAAAATAGAAACCATATTTCCTCAATAAAATATTAGTTTAGGTAACATAACAACTCGCAGAATTGAACAAGTAAATGATCTCAACCCAAATATTACACTATCAGAGCGACACAAAGTAACTAAACGACGCGAAAAATAATAAACGTAGAAGGCCACTAGCCATCTTCCACACAAGCAACATCTAAAACTTATCGGTCTCTATATGAGTATCTACACCATATGAAAAAGAAATATGAATCAATTATTTGGAATGCAATTATGGAAGCCCTATATGCTCTTAAAGGCGATTTTGAATTTAAATGGAGGGATGAAAACTCCTCTTCCTGCTTTACCGATTGGTCTGGGGTAGGGAAATTAGCGGAACAGTTCTCTATGTGGGTATTCACGATTTAGAAATGTAAGTGAATGATGTTTACTTGAACGAGAATTGAAACTTCAATTCCTTATATAATAATATTCCTTTGGGTGTTAGTGACCGCCTGAAAGCGCTCCCCATCTGTTTGAACTCTATGGTGCCTGATGGTTAATCTGAAAAGACGATTTAAATGATATCTATACTGCTCAGGATGATTATAACTGACTCAATATACCTGAATATATTCAAAATACAATAGACAATGACTCTTAAAAGTGAGTGTGGTATATTGCTGCTCCCGAGAAGGTGAAATTTTTTCTTTGGACAACTATACTTAAGTCCATTCCTACGAGATCGATGTCATGTCATTGTGGTATGCTCTAGACAAATCTTTGTTCTAAATACAATCAGGACACTGAGACGACTCCACAATACCTGAAAAGATTGTGAATTTGACACCCGCTTTGAGAAATCTATTGACTTCTTGGACCCACTATTATTTCACGGGGGATAGTTTATATGATAGGATTGGACATGATATCGACGATGACGACTCTTTTTGGCAGCTTGCTGGTGGTTGTGGCGCGCTAGGAGCGAATTGTATCCGGCTAATTAAGTGATATCTTCATATACTTTGAAACTCATCATAGTGAATTATACTAATCTATTAGTAAAATATTTTCTCAAGTATAAAATGTCTCATGTCTCATCCAACGAGAACAATCATGTGAAATGCACACAAATGTAATAATATGATTTAGAATGTTGATGGCAGTATCCTTGGTAATCCCAACATCTCAGATTTTGATAGATTGATTCGAAATGTTAATAGTACTTAGATTCATTTTTTTAGTATTTAAATTATATAATCCAACTAAAATTTAAAATAGAAATTTTAACTAAAAAAGGGCAACCTATAGTAATAAATTTTAGGTTAAGTTATTATTTTATGATATCCTTTATCTTCTCTACTCTATTCTAGTGAAGTTATTTTGTTTAAATAACAAAACTCTTTGATTTCATGTTTTCTCCTTCCGAAACGCGCATCTGTCTCTGTAATTATCAATAACCTACTCTGAGATGTCAACGCTGTCATTGCCATCTTGCTTCAACCTTCGAAACCATCCATGGTCTCCATCTTCACTATCGCTCAAACCTTCTTCACTCCCAAACCTTCGATTCTACTCTCACCTCCGCAACAAGAAGAATCTAACATCTTTCTATGTTTCTGCTCAATCTTCACCTTTCGACCTTTCTCCACCCCCCATCGACCACGATTTCCTGGTAATTTCTTACATTTCACAATTAATTTGAGTTTGATAACTAGAGTTGTACTGAGATTGTAATTTGTTAACAAGTTATACACAAATGTCCATTGATATGTTCCAATTTCCTCATATCATAATATTACTTCTTAAAACATGTTTACACAGTGGTAGATACTGAAATATGACTGGATGTTTCTGTAAGACACTTTTTAGTGTATAGTTATTTAACTCTTAAGAATGTGTTAAACCCTTTTTAAAATACCCAAATGATATTGCTTGAGAGAAAAGAAATTAAAGAGACTAAGCATACATTTTTTATTGTTCAATTGTTAACTTTACCGTTGCAGGACACTGTCAAAACTGCAGGCGCTGAGGTTTCTGGGGAAGGAATAATTGAAACATTTCGTAATGACGATGAAGCACTGGATGCCGCAGACAATGGGGTTGTTGTATGTATTCTATTTTGTAATTCATTTATCCCTGTAGCTAAACGCATATTATTCTCGCTCTCTTTGCATGAGCACCTTTATTTGAAAGAATCATTTTGAAAAATCAGAACTAATGCATATTCTTATTCTGCACTTGTTCTTGTTTGTTCCTTGAATGGATTAGTTTATTGTTCTTAAGATGCTTCATACTTGTATCTTGTTCTCTATGAAAAACTTGTTTTGTACTGTGAAATTTTATAAGTCAACTAGCTTACATGGCTTTGATGAGCTTTGGATGATATTAGCTCAGGCTTGCGGTTTATCGCATAGTAATGTGTTGTTGAGTTTTATAAAACCTAATACAGTGTTGAAGTGTTTTTAGTTCAATGCATGTTTATTATTTTATATAGGCTCATTACTATATTGTTATATAATGGATTTAGTCATTTTATTAATTTAGTTCTCAATGGAATCTGATGGTATAGGTTGTGGATCTTTCACACTTCGGCCGGATAAGAGGTACTTGCTTTTCCACATTAAAACAACGCATTCACTAAGATGTTCGTCCCATAACGTTTAAATGTACATATAATTTTACAAATTTGCATTACTCTTAATCCATAGGTGTAAGCAGTTGGGAGAGTTTATCCTTAACACGATTTAATGTTTTCTTAATTTCTAACACAAATATTTTGGATAACTCGAAATACAGTGAGTGGAGATGACCGCGTTCAGTTCCTTCACAACCAGAGCACTGCAAACTTTGAATGTCTACAAGCAGGGCAAGTACGTGGAAGAATGTAGCATCATTTGAATGCATTTATGTTTTATTTACAATTTTAAGTTCTTGTCAATTCATTTTTATATTTTATACTATAATACAGGATTAAGTAATAGGATATCTAACTGAAATCCCTAGGGATGTGACACTGTTTTTGTAACACCAACAGCTCGAACTATAGATATTGCACACGCGTGGATCATGGTAATTTTCTTTTCACCCCTCTTTCAAAATTCATTTGTGCTCATCTTCTCTACAATGTAATAATACCGTAACTTTGATTTTGCTGACCACATTCTCTTGTTGCTGTGACAGAAAAGTGCAATAACTTTAGTGGTTTCGCCAGAGACTTGTAGGACCATAACTGAAATGCTGAACAAGTAGGTAACTTCTTGTATATCGTATTATAAGGATTCACCGACGGAGATTAAAACTGAAAATAAGATAAAGAACAAATAATTGTCATCCTGATGAATATTATCAAATACATCAATTGATTCTTTTACATGGAATGATTTCAAGGTACATATTTTTTGCTGATAAGGTAGAGATTCAAGACATCACTAAGCAAACCAGCTTATTTGTTTTGGTGGGACCCAAAAGTGGCCAGGTAAGAGAAATTATCATACCTACTTAGTTTTGAGAATGACAAAATTGTTGATTTTCAACATAATGACACGAACAGGTGATGGAGAACTTGAACCTAGGCGATCTTGTTGGAAAACCGTATGGTACTCATCAACATTTTTATGTAAGCTTGACACCATACTAGTTATTTTCTTGTGAGTAATTACTAGTTGCTATGCTTATCATCAGTTTCTCTCTAGAAGATATATCTTGTTATGTATGTTTGATAATGACTGCATACTTATGTCTATCTGCCTCAACCTTTCTTATTTTTAACAAAAGCTCCTTACATGCTCAATCGCGTCATACATGCTTTTAAGCTACTTGTATTTGTATCTCATGGATACTTCCCTACAATAAGAAAGACATGGAGCCTATTGAGTTTATAATTAAATAAATAATTTAGATATTAAATTAGAATTAAAATTTATATTAGTTGTTATTTTATTTTAAATGTTATTGCGTTGGGCTTGTAATATCTTTTGGGCCTTTTAGATAATTATCCATTACTAGTATTATAAATGTAGTGTCCAACACATTAGAGAATCAAGGAATGAAATCAAATGTCTCTTTTATTTTCTAGCAATTTAGGATTAGCTCTCTATCATCCACATTATCTGAAAATATTCTTGTGAAAATTTTCTCAAATATATATGTTGCAATTTTAGGTTGACGAGCAGCCTATAACTATAGGTGTTGGAAATATCATTTCTGAAGGTGGTTTTTCATTGATGATGTCTCCAGCAGCTGCTCCATCTGTCTGGAAAGCTATTCTCGCTCAAGGGGCTGTCGCAATGGGTTCTAATGCTTGGAATAAATTAAGGGTTATCCAAGGTACAGAGTTGTTTAGATTTGGAGGCAATTGTATGCATATATCTTCTAGTTATTTTTCTTAAAGGTATTTACTTTTTTTTTTGCGTGGCAATATGTTATTTTAGTCCTGCATTTGGTAGAAACTGGATAAGACTAAGTGTAAAAATGAGATATGCATGCTGCGTTATTCAACCGCCAAAACTGATAACAATCTATTTAAAATGGAACCTGCAGAGGTGTCTTAAGAACAAGGGACCCTGGACTTTTGATAGGCATTGTGATCTCCCATGATCTTTTAATCCACTCTTTTCCTTCCCCATTTCTCTTCCCATCTCCTTATATATCCTCTCAACCACAACAATACTCATGACCGTGATTCAATTAATTCCTTGACAGTGATCATCCTTGTGCACTCTTTTTGACTTTCCTTTTTCTTGATAAAAATAAATCTCACTAATCTTGCTAATTATTCACAGATTTCTTATTTATCCTGATATTATATTAAAATAGTAATATTCTACACAAAATAGGAAATTATAGACAACAATATTTGAATTAGGAACTTTGGTCAATCTTGAAATTCCTTTGATTCAGGATAGGACAGGGTATACAAAAGTGCTTCTCTTGGTATTTGGCAAGAGACACCCTTGATAACCTAAAAAGTTCCTCAAGGTGGAATGCTCCTAAAACTCAGATTTTAGAGTTCAGAGGATTGGTTACTCCTACTATGGGCTAAATGGGAAATTTTCATTAGGGTTTTGATAGAAACTGGTACCAATAGGAATTAATTGAATGACAACCTTTTATTATTGGATACTCTCTGGGGAAAGGTTCCCAAATTAGAGATAGAACATACAATCGCATAATTGTGCAACACAACTATGCAGAATTGAGAAGTTACACAGAACAGTGCAGAATTGAAATGTTGCACAGAACAGTGCAGAAGCACGGTTCTACCAAATTTCAAGAGCTTGGTTCTCTCCCCTTCCCAAATGTTTGAGAGTTGGGTCTCTCCCTTTATGAGCTAGCTGCATTTTAAGTTTGGATGCTGTAATCTGTTAGATACATCACAATATTTTCTGGAATTAGGAATTTAATGTATTAATTGTTGTAATTTATGATTATTTAGGATTAATAGTGGAGAGTGAGTCATGTTAATGAAATAAATGTTTTTTTATCGGCCTATCAAACATGGTTTGCCTCAAAAAGTTGGCTATTGCTAATAGTGGGAATTAGCACATCACATTAATTCTTGCCTCGATGTTAATGACTTAATGTTCAGCATGATTTTTCTGGTGTGTGTAAGATATGTTTCAAGCCCATGAAGGTTTTTAGTGCCAGAAGAATACATTATCATTTATATATTGTTTCGTACTGCTTGTGAGAATGTCAATTCTTGAGTGCAGAATTTGCCTTCTGTCGAAGAATAACCTGTGTTCATACTCCCTACAAAGATAACTAAGCATATAATATTTGTTTTTGAAATTGAAAGCCTTATATAATGAAACTGGAAAAAACATTAACTATGATTTTGATTGTAACTTGACTTCACAGGAAGGCCTGCTCCTGGAATGGAGCTTACAAAAGAATTCAATGTCCTGGAAGCCTATCTATGGAACTCAATTTCTCTAAACAAGGGTGTGTTGAGTGCTCTTTTTCCAATACCAATCTGCACAAAGTATCAAAGATTTGCCTGCTACTTACTCCAAATTTGATTTTCTCAGGCTGTTACAAAGGTCAAGAGACTATAGCTAGGCTCATAACATACGATGGAGTCAAACAGAGGTTATGGGGATTTCATCTTTCTGCAGCCGCCGAACCTGGCAGTATTATTACAGTCGATGGGAAAAAGGTTCTGTAATTTTCTTTTGAAAAATCTTCACATTTTTATTTTATTTTCAAAACTACATCTTCTATGGTTGAAAATGTGGGCATTAGTACATATATAGCAATTCTCAGCTGAACCTTACCTTGTGAAACTGCAGTTACAACATTAGATATGGCTCCTTTATAATGAATTTGATTCTAAGTTGAGCTATCAAGATCATATATATCTAATTGATTTAGTTCAAAATGCACCATAATTTTAACCAAAAAATGCAAGAGATATTATATTAACTCACTCTAAAAGAGCTCTTTTACTATGACATTTATCTAGAGAAACCATCTTGTAAAATGAGTCAGGAAGCTAGTGCTAGTGATGTTGAGTTACACTTTGTAATCCTACAGTTTCTTATTGAATGAGTTGGCAGAAAATTAATGGTTTTCTGCAAACTGTGCAGGTTGGGAAATTGACTAGTTACGCCTCTGGAAGGAATCAATCTGAACACTTTGGATTAGGCTACATCAAGAAACAAGCTGCTTCAGAAGGAGACAGTGTAATTGTTGGAGACAACATCAGCGGAACAGTAGTGGAAGTACCTTTTCTCTCTCAACAGCGCCCACTGTCTGGTAGTTCAAATTCATGATTCCTTCCTTGGGCATGAAATGTAGACATCAACCTTATTATCCTCGAGTGTGGTGGTGATATAATTATGTTGTGAGTAGAAGTGAAGAAATCCATGCATAAATAATACTGTAATTTTTGTAAAACTGTTTAAGAATTCTATTATGGTATTTTTTTATCATGTTGGTGGTAAATTTGTGCATCTTAATACAACTCTATCTTTGTCTCCTTTATTTATGATTTTGAATGTTATTAACAATAATTTTCAAGTGTGTATTTAAACTTTATTAATATTCCAAAATGACTCCAAACTCACTAGACCACAGGCTGTATCTAAATATTAGTCAATCATTATTACCAGTTGGATCTCAATTTGATATATCATTAAAAATTATATTATTTTTAATATAAAAAAATTGAATAAAAAAAATTAACCCTTATAAATTTATTTTCAGTAGCAATCCATTTTTTCTGAAGTGTGAATTTACCCTTGTTATAGGTTTGTTGAGTTGAAGAAAGACTCAATTTTTATTGGTAAATGTCTTTTTCTCAAATTGAATTGCCGCGTTGAACTTATTAGTTTAACCAATCAAGAATTTATATAATGCAACAAACAAGACCATGACCAGTTCTGTTCTTTTGTTTGGAATTTCTTTTTTCAAACAATGCTATCACTGTCAAGTATCAATGTCTCAAGTCAACTATACCCCAAAACCAATTCTCACAACACATGCATAAATAGACTCCAAAAAACAAAAGCTTAAGACATCACAGATAGTTAACATTAAGACTTCATAGAGTGTCATACATATGGAGTCCATTCTTGTGCTTTTCATGATCTTTGTTGTGTCTACAAATTCAATCTCAGTAGCTGCCTCTACCTCTACCAACAATTCTCTCTGTCCAGTTGACATGAATTATGTGTTAACTGTTCCTTGGAACCCATCTACATGTCATACCCAAAACAAACCACTATGTTGTCAAACTTTGTTGTCACTTTTTGGTATAGCACTAGCTCAAAACCTCAACAAGAATTCTCTTTTCCAACTCCCAAACCTCTCTACCTCCATCTCATGCCTTCAAGACTTCCAAACTAACCTCACTTCCCTCTCACTTCAAAATGACATTGTTTCTTCATGCTTTGATCCACTTCAATTTGTTATCACTCCCAATATATGTGCTCGTATACAATCGAAGCAAGATTGGTTCAGCAGTGTCGGTCCTGCATCATTGTTCAACACTTCTTGTAAACAAGACCTTAGTGTTTCTACCAATTGTGATGCATGTGTTGATCAAGGACTCAAAGTTCAAGAGAAGCTGAATCAAATTGACGGTAACAGTTCACATTCCAAAGATTGTTTTTACTTCACCATACTTTACATTGCTGGAGTTGTGAATCAGTTTGGCCCTGAAAACAGTGGTGTTATGTCTTGTATTCTCGAACTTCATCTTAACTCTCAAGTGGTTTCCAGAAAAAAGAGCCATCATGCACTTGTTTTTGGTTTAATCGGAGCTTCAGTTGCATTCATGGCTATCATGTTTTCTTTGCTTGCCTTCTATTTTTGGTACACTGGTTGGGTAAAGAGAAAAAGCACTGAGAATTTTTTAAGCCATGCTGATCCAACGGAACAAAGGTCCATTCTAAGATTTAGACCAAACACAGGGTCGATTTGGTTCAAATTTGATGAACTAGTGAAGGCCACTGACAATTTTTCACTCCAAAACTTTATCGGTAGAGGTGGATCTGGGATAGTTTACAAGGGGATTCTGTCAGACGGCACGACCGTCGCTGTTAAAAGGATCGAAGAATCTGATTTTCAAGGGGATGATGAATTCTACACCGAAGTCGAAATTATTAGCAAGTTGAAGCACCGCAATCTAGTGCCGCTAAGAGGGTGTTGTGTGGTTGATGAGAATCATAAACAAGAACACAGAAATAGGTATCTAGTTTATGATTACATGCCAAATGGTAACCTTGAAGATCATCTCTTTCCAACCATGGACAATAAAGAGGAAAAGAAATTGTTGACTTGGGCTCAAAGAAAAAACATAATCTTAGATGTGGCAACTGGGTTGGTTTATTTGCAGTTTGGAGTTAAACCTGCTATTTATCATAGAGATATCAAAGCTACCAATATACTACTTGATGCAGAAATGAGAGCAAGGGTTGCAGATTTTGGACTGGCAAAAGAAAGCAGTGAAAGTAGGTCTCAGTTAAACACTAGAGTAGCTGGAACTTATGGATATCTTGCACCAGAATATGCACTTTATGGTCAGTTAAGTGAAAAGAGTGATGTTTACAGCTTTGGTGTGGTTGTTTTGGAGATTATGTGTGGAAGAAAAGCTCTTGAGATGTCTTCATCAGGAACACCTAGTTTCTTGATCACTGATTGGGTTTGGTCGTTAATGAAATCTGGAAATATAGCAGAAGCTTTGGATGGTTCTCTCTTGGTGGATGGTGGAGAATCCAATGGTAGAAATATGATGGAGAGGTTTTTGGTGGTTGGAGTTTTGTGTTGTCATGTAATAGCTGATTCGAGGCCAACAATTTTGGATGCTTTGAAGATGTTAGAAGGTGACATTGAGGTTCCACCAATTCCAGATAGACCTATAACTCTTGAAAACCACATGTTTACCAATGGTGATTATGCAGAACAGTGAAAATCAAGATGTGAAGAAAATATGCATGTTTGCCACCCATTCAAACTTCTGGATAACCAAATATATTCATTAGTTGGTTTAAGTTTTCCATTGAAGATATTGTAAAAAAAATCAAACAAGTCACAATTAATTTTAACTAGTTTATAAACATGGCTCTTGATTTATCCAATCCAATGCAATGTGATTAATTATGTTTTCCTTTCCAAAACCGTCTAGTACTACTACTAACTTCAACTTATTTAAATAAGAGAGCCTACATATTTGTTTGAATTTAACGCTTTAGTTTTTTTTCTGTAGTTTAGGAAAGTTGTTATGACAGACAACTTAGTTGTGACACCAATGTCTTCTATTTTCGGCGTTTCTTATGTAGAAAAAGTCAAGGTCCCCGTTAATGACGTGGAAGAAAGAGTAATTCAAATCGGTTGGAAGGAGATAAATGTTGGTGTTATCACACCTTACAATTGCGGAAGTTAAATTGATAGAAAGATAGAGAGAGTATTGGAGTGGAAGAGAAGAAAGAGAGTAATTAATGAATATTGAATGAGAAAAAGTTCTCTTAAGGAAAAATTGATTATAAAACTACATAAGTAACTAACTAATTAACTAAATTTGAATTAACTAACTAATTAACTAAATTTGAATTAATACACAACATATTCCGTTAATTCAAACTTTCACCAAGTAATACACATCAAAAACTGATATTTCAGACTCTGCATCTTCAGACTCCAACCATTCTCTAGAAGCTGCATCAGACTTCAACTACGCTTCAGAAGTTGCTTTAGAAGCTAGAGGTTCAAGAGTAGTTGCCACTTATGACTCCTTCAGAGACTGATGGTTCAGAAGCTATCAAAACTTCAGAAGACAGGTCGTCCCATCCTCTAACTCCTTCAGAGGTTGTTGTTTTAGAGACTATGTTGTTCTAGCCTCTGACACCTTAAGAAACTGATGATTCAGAAGCCATCAAAGCTTCAGAGACTAGCAATCCAGAAGTTGTTCCAACCTTTGAATCAAATGTCACCATTCCCATGTCTATCTTCAGCTTAGAAAATTATTCTCCTTTTACAGTCTTAGTCAAAATATCAACAATCTGGTCCTTGGTAGGACAATATCTCATTGCCAACCTTCATTTGTTCACTTGCTCCCTTCTGTAATGAAACCTTGTTTTAATATGCTTGGATCTCCCATGAGAGACATGGTTTTTTGGCTAAATTTATTGTTGATTTGTTGTCAACAAGGAGCTTGATTGGTACTTGAGTGTTTACTCCAAGTTCAGTCAATACAACTCCAATCCAAGCAGTTGAACAAGTAACAATATATTCTACCTCACATCTAGATGGAGCCACAACATGTTGCTTCTTGGAGATCCAAGAGATTGGAGCTCCTTGAAACTTGAAGACATAACATGTGGTACTTCTCTTGTCCATTCTGTCATGACACCAGTATGAATTAGAAAGTCCTATCACCTCTTCTTTGCTTCTCTTTGTTTCCCGTATGAGAAGAATACATCATGCCTCAAGGTTCCCTTGATGTATCTTAGTACTCTTTTTCAGCCAACAAATGAGACTTCCTTGAATCATGCATGAATCTGCTCAATACTCATACGACAAAGTTGATATCTAGTCGACTATTGCATAAGTACCTAAATGATCCAATCATCTGCTTGTACATGGTGGCATATACTCTTTCTTCATCATTATCTTCTTCCAACTTCTGACCTGATTCAACATGAGTCACAGTAGCATTATAGTTCATCATGTTGAATCTTTTTAGCAAATTAGTAGCATATTTTGCTTGATACAAGATTATTCCACCTTCTTTGTATAGAAACTCCATACCAAGGAAATAGGACAAGTTACCGAGATCTGACATCTCAAATTCCGACTTCATTGTACTCTTGAGGTATTCAATTTCCAATTGAGATTTTCTAGTTATCAAGAGTTCATCCACATACAAACATACCAACAATAATATTTCACCTTGCTTGTATTTACATACAAACATACTAAATTGAACATTTTTAAAACCATATCTGAAAACATTAATTATCCTGTTCCAAGCTCTTGGTGTCTGCTTCAAACCATACAAAGCCTTGTATAGTCTATACATCATATGCTCTTTTTCTTTTACTTCAAAACTTGGAGGTTGAGACACATATACCTCTTCATAAGAGGACCATTTAGAAATACAAATTTTACATCCATGTGTGACAAAGTCCCCCTTCTACTGCAAGCTAATGCCACTACAAGTCTTATAGTCTCATGCCTTGCTGTCGCAACCTAAAAAAATAGTGCGAAAAAAACAACCAGCGAGAAAGAAATGACAGAAGAGTCGCCACCGTGCGTTATTTATCCCAAAGGAGGGAAAGGAAACGCTCGAGGTAAACCTGAAAAAAGGAAAGGAAAAGACAAGGTCTCGCAACCAAATCTTGGGTTCGGGAGCCGGTTATGCGAAGGGAAGGTATTAGCACCCCTACGCATCCGTAGTACTCTACGGGATCCATTTTTGTTGTTCTTGTCTAAAGGGTGTAGGTTTATCTAACGTACTATTTACTAAAAGGGGGGTCAAAAGAAAATGACTCGCACAGATGTCGCATCCACTGCATACGTATCTCATCCGAATATGAGAATCAGAGTCTTCGTAGCTCGGCTACCTAGGGGTTAAAGAGGAGTGTGCTCGCTAAGACATCGCGTCTTATGCCTACGTATCTCATCTGGAATGAGAATCAGAGCAAGCCGTAGTTCGGCTAACTACAGGGTAAGGGTTGAACGACGTTACTACGCAATCTACCGGATGCTCGACCTTTGGAGACTTACTCGCCTGTAGTAGAAGGAGTAAACGTGTTCTTAGGAGAAGAAAAATCAATGAGTTGCTGGGTTTTAGGAATGCTCATGCAAAAAGGAAGTCCTAGACGAAGGAACAGTGCTACCTTAATTGACATGCAAATGAGAGACTATACGAAGCCTAGCAATCCTATGGGGAGACGACCACACTGTCGCAACGCGAAAAACAACCGGCGGAAAAATACAGAGCCGCCACCGACACTATTCATCCTATGACGGAAAGGGAGCGCAGGACTAACCTAAGAAAGGGAAAGGAACGGTCTTACGACCAGAGATTACAAGGTACGGGAGTCGGTTACGCAAGGGGAAGGTGTTAGCACCCCTCACGTCCGCCATACTCGACGGGATCCACGCTCAAAAGATAGCTCAAAGGAAAGGAAAAGGGTTGCTAATAAACTGCTCAAAGAAAACTGCACAAACTGGAATAATAAACAGGTGAAAGAAGAAAGAAGACGAAGGAAATGGACTCGGCAGGATGTCGCATCCTGGGCCTACGTAGTTTGTCAGGGACAAACATCAGAGTCAACGTAGTTCGGAAAAGGGAGACATGCTCTCTAAGACATCGCGTCTTATGCCTACGTATCTTCTCTATCCAGAGAAGAATCAGAGCACTCGTAGCTCGGCTAACGCACGCCGAAACAAGACACTAAAAAAGAGACGCTGAGACGTCAAAAGAAACACTCAAAAGAGGAAACGGAATGCCAATACATGGACTTACACCCGACTCCCAACAATAACAAACAAAACAGGAAACAGAATGCCAATACATGGACTTACACCCGACTCCTAACAACAATAAACAAAAACAGGAAACAGAATGCCAATACATGGACTTATATCCGACTCCTAACAAAAACAAACAAACAGGAAACAGAATGCCAATACATGGACTTATATCCGACTCCTAACAATAACCAACGCTAACCAGCGAACACCAAAGAAAAAGGTTCTCAGAATGAACCCCAACAGAGTAACCAAATATCCAAAGATGAACCCCAAAGATGAACCCCAAGTGAATAATCATCACAAACGTCACAAATGAACCCCAAGGATGAACCCCAATATGAATGACAACCGTCATAAATGAACCCCGAAGATGAACCCCGAATGAATGACAACCGTCATAAATGAACCCCGAAGATGAACCCCGAAGATGAACCCCAAATGAATAATAGAAGAAATCCCCCAAGGTATAAACATACCACACATGTCCACGCTGAACAAACAAATACTCACACCAAAATAAAGAAGAGGGTGGACACACCCAAAAACAACACAGCAAAAAAGAAAAAGGGTGCCCGGAGAGATTGCTCGCAACCTCCTGCCTACGTATCTCATCTGGTATGAGAATCAGGGCGACGTAGTTCCCCTTAACAGGGGTAAAACACTCTCCTAACCAGAGACCGAGGAAACAACAAACTAATAGGGAGACTGAAACTCGAGCCTAATAGTTGTCATGCAATCAATATCCCTAAGTCGGGAATAAGGGTGATGAGCACACACAAACAACACAGCAAAAAGAAAAAGGGTGCCCGGAGAGATTGCTCATAACCTCTTGCCTACGTATCTCATCTGGTATGAGAATCAGGGCGACGTAGTTCCCCTTAACAGGGGTACAACACTCTCCTAACCAGAGACCAGGGAAACAACAAACTAATAGGGAGACTGAAACTCGAGCCTAATAGTTGTCATGCAATCAATATCCCTAAGTTAAGGTCTCTAACATGCATTCAACTTCCTCAGAAATCAATCATACAACTCCTACAGAAAAGGAGATGAGAAGAGGAAAACAGATAAACACACCAGCACAAGTGAACAAGCATCACACACTATATCCATACAAGAGGCCCAAACAATGAGTGGGCTTTAGTCAAGAGGGGTCATATCAACCTCGACAAACAAGCCAAACTGTAAGGGTAATCAACTGGGCTCTTAACCACTGACATTGAACGTCAGGGTGAGCAGATCAAAATGGTAATGAGGATGAGACCTCATAGCTCTTAACCCTGGCCAGGGTGAGCTCATGACACAGAAAGCGTGGGGATCCAGAAAGTGGGATCCTATTCCACTTGACAGACTCTGGACAAAAGATATGGGGCACATGTTCAAAAGCATCAGCACGTAGTGCGAGCATAAAGAACGACACACTGAATAACGGGGGATTGGATGCTAATCCCTTTTATCCGTCAATTGCCTCTTCTCTTGGAGGTCTTATCAAATATCACATGCCTCTCCTTGGAGGTCTTTGGGCACAATCTTAAACAAACACAAACAGAGCCTCTGAAGGAGGACTTGCCAGCAAAATGCCTGCCAAAAAGGTGACAGGACTTCCAGACTACATGAAGTAAGAAGCTAACTACCTGAGTGGTGTGTCAACCACAATCTAATGCTCAAGCAAGATCAAAAGCAAGCAAGCAACTAAGGTACCTGTACAAAGACTAAACAGTCAGTACTTCAGTTATACAACCAGAAAACAAACAGTGAAACCCTCTAACAGTTACACAGTTCAATGCATAAGTGCCCTAGCACTCAAATGAGCTCATGAGCTCACCACACCAATTAAAACCTACAAAACAAACATAGGTTAGAACTCAATGTACTTGCATCTCATAAAGTGAGAACAAATCCAACCATCCATGAAGAATATCCAAACTTGAAACAACAAGCAAAGTTAGTTTATGTACAAAATCCTAGTGCAAAGACAAGATTCAAAACCCAACCAAATAACCAAAACAGAACCCAATCTTCTACACATTACACATTCAAACACTCCTCAAAATGTCCTCAAAAGGACCAGCATCAAATCAATAAGCAAGTGTCTCAAATGGCCTATGACATGCAATGACCACAAATATGCACAAAATGAACTTCCAACTTAGAAAATTCATATTAAATCAGAAATGCATGCAATGACCTTGAGATTTTTTGTACAAGTTCCTCATGTCATGAATAATTATCATGCAAAAAATAAAATCCAGAAAGGTTCAAATAATATATGAACAAAAATGCAACAATTCAATGTCAAAAATGTGACACAAATTGTCACATTATTCTCTATGTGTCAAAAATGATGATAACATGTGAGAAAAATTCCAAACCAGTGACCAAAAATTCACATTATGTGTGAATGTCATTTATGCAAAAAATTGGATCAAATGGCTCAACATAGAGAATTTCACAATGCATTGAACACAATAGGTCAAATTAGCACAATGTTCAATCAAAAATATCCACATAAAAATCCAGACATCAACAAATCATGGAATCAACACCAAAAAATAGTAGAGATCAAAACAAAACTATGAAAAAAAATTGGGATTAAATTGGACTATTTTTGCATTTTTTATGAATTAAACAAATCAAGCAAAATAAATGAAATAACATGGAAAATGGAGGGAAACAAATATATTTGAATAAACTCAGAAAATATCACAACCGTTGGATCTGGCGCGCACAAGCATCAACGGCTCAGGTTCAAAACATGAAACACACTGTTTTATTAATCCCAATCAGCATGCCACTCAGCGTTCAAAGCTGATCGCGACTTTATGAGTCTATTGGGGTATTAACTGCAAGTGCACAGTCTAATCGCGTAGTAATAAAAGATATCGATCCCACAGGGACTTATGAATCGATATACCATTTTCTAAGGTTACTTCGTAAAGCTAAGGCGGATGATACTTTGTTGATTAGGGGGAAAAATAAAACTAAAATAAGATCTAGATTAAATATCAAATAAGCGGATATCGGTATGCAGTTCGTCGTAATTAGGGAATCAAATCTTCGTTGGTTTCGTAGTTTTAAAGTAAATCTTTTTAGTAGACACTATTGAGTTAAAAGCCTTTTCTCAAACTCTCGCTCTGTCGAATAGACTATGACTTTATATTGACGTGCGCTGTCACTAATTAGTTAAGTCCAAAATCACTTTTTGAAAACAATAGAATCTATAGAAACTCTTTTTAAGAAAATGCTAACCATTTAAACACCCTTGTCTCAAACTCTCGCTCTGTTGACTTAGATTATATAATTAAACTTAAATGCTTAACTCCCGTCCTCGCATTTAACCTTTAAAAATACTTTTTGAAAATGATTAGAATTTAATTAACTCTAAAAATTGCTTTCGCCCTGATTTAAAATTAATGTCCAATTTACACTGTCCAGTTAAAAGCTCAAACCGTCGTTCTATTGATTTTAACTTCTTTATGTCTTTTACTTTCGTACAAAAACCTTGGTATTAACTCTGTAAATTGAGACCATAAAAAGAGTGATTATGTTTTTAAACAAAATTAAACCAACTTAGTTTTGATTCCTTCATTCCGCTTACTCTACATACCGATATCTAAGTTTATTTAGCCAGACATGCTAAACAAGCCTAAACAATAATTATGCTTACATACAGCCATATCGGACCGACAGTATAAATAAATAACAGTGCAGAGCATATATAAATTTAAATAATAAAATTAAAGAACCTGTAAAATTAATAGAAGTCTTGATTATTCCTAGCTTCGATGCTCGAACTCTCCACCACAAACCGGTTTGATTTGTTCTTACAATCTTCGATCGGACAAGAAAACAAAAACGAAGGAATAAAATACTATGATCTAACGTAAGGTTAGATCCAGTAAAAATTACACAATAGTTTCCGGCGTAGAAACTATTGTGAGAAAATTAATTGAATGCTTTAAAATTGACTGGAAAAGGAAAGGAAATAAAAATTGTTAGGAAAGTAGAGTGCTGGAAAATAAGAAAAACAGTAAAAAATAATGCGGTGCCGAAAACTGGAAAATTGAGCGAGCTCCGCCGGGTTCCACAATTGGTCCTATTTATATCAATCCATTTTGTAACCGTTTCTTCCATAGTCCATTCAGTAAGTTTCAACGAGTCTACAGGTCAAGCGAAGAAGCAGGATGAACGTGCTTCTGTTACGCGTCAAACCCAAAAATATAGGAATGGGGGTGTGACGCTCGTCACATCACGTGTTACGCTCGTAACACTTAGCAGGGGGACGCTCGTCACACCTTGTGTGGCGGTCGTCACAGGGTCTCAGCGCTTCTTTGTGGGCTGGGCTCTAGAGAAATGCTTTTCATCCTCTTTTTGCACCCCATTTCTTTCTTTTTCCACGTATGCTTCAAATAGTGTTACCTGAAATAAATAGAAGGAAAATACCAAGTAATATAGAATAATATAAAATAAATCGAAACAAATAATAATATAATTTAATTAAATCGAGTCCAAAAGTGTGATATTATTTCATGTTATCAAACTCCCCCATACTTAGACTTTTGCTTGTCCTCAAGCAAGATACAATATAGAAATCGTTTTAAAATATTAGCCAGATGAAATTTCTAAACACACATCAATTCGCGCTAGGTTGCAAGTAAATCTCATTTAGAAATAGCCTGAGCTTAATCTTAACATCAACAACTACCGTTACAACCTCAGATAACCCCACCTTATGCAAACCAGTTCGAGTTACGCTATTATAGCTATCCTAGTTCTTTTACTCTTATTTCACCCGTTTTCATTCTAGCGAAATCACATTAAGCCCTTTATCTTTTCGCGCACATAGTGGAGTAACCGGTTTGCGATTCTGATTCCCTTTTTAGCTGGAAGTTCTAGTACATAAGTTGGATAACTTCGTTATTTAGTCCATTGCAAATTGCGGGGGATCGGACCGTAGTCCGCCCTACCAAGTTCAGCACCAGAAACCGCTGAACCAACTCACAGTGGATCGTTCATACAATGTTTTTGTAGGGTCCGCAACCTTTGGATTAAATGATCTGGTAAGGATCACCTAACTTAATTAGTGCATTTCCTTATATATATTTTTTTATGTTGTTTTGGGAATCATTCACTTATATTCATCGGCTCTCCACGTAGTTTGCTATTAAGATGGTGCCGACTTCTCGTATAAACTACTCGGGGTTACTATAAAACTAAAAGTTCAAGGGATTGATATAATAGGTACTTTTCCCGATCTAACATGTTGAGGTTTTTAGAGCGTTGGGGCGGTAATAATTTTCGTCTTAATTTTACTCAAGTTTGATAAAATAAGTAACCTTTATACTTATTGAGTGTGTTAAGTGTTAATTTTTTTTTTTGGCTCAAGAAAATTGAGGGGAAAAGATAATACAAAATTTTCACACTAGGGACTCGACTTAAAATAAATATATTATATTTAGATAAGGGAAATAACAATGAAAGGGAAGATAACATACTTGAAAGAGGAATGTTGGAAAAGAAATAATCATAACGGAAATAAAGTTTTCCCCCCCCCATACTTAAGTGAAACATTGTCCCCAATGTTTTAAAGAAAAGCGAAAAGAAAGGGAAATAAAATAAATATGCTCAATTTTGCCGGCGTCCTCTTGTTCTCGGGCCCGGTGAGCGTTGACGTACATCCAAGTCATCAAACCTGTTGAGCAAATCAGTGAACCGCTGGTCGGTTATTGCATTCCTTGCTTCCTGTTGATGTTGCATCTGGCGCATCAGTTGCATCACTTTGGTATTCTGCGCATGCATGGCATCAATAGCATCCATGATGTCATCATTAGTTGCTGGCCTTCTTCTTCGACGACGTCGGGAGGATGGACCAGTTGCATTGTCGGAAGGGTTAAGCGGGGCTGACTGTTGTTCAAGACCTTGATCACCTTGCTCCATTTCTTCAAACTCGTTCGGGCCGGGTTTGCTTGTGTAGGCTCGGTAGCTTCGGGAGCATTCAGATCGTAGAGGAATCGGTCGGGGTTGGTGACATCAGTGAGGGCTATGTTGGGCAAGACAACGCTTGGGACTTCTTGGTTATTCACCATAAGATAATACCTTCCGCCTACCCTATTTTTGATTAAGCGGCTGGAGCGACAATAACTTATATCCATAAATAGGGGTGGCAAGGATTGTAAATTTTGAAGTCGGTCCCCTAGATTCAAACCAAGTGCTATGGAGGTTATTAATCCTCCAATCACGAAAGGTTGGCGGCCTCTAGCACATAGGGTGCGGATATGGTGAAATAAGAAAGAAGCGGCGTTTACCTTTGTATCCATTGCAAAGACGCAGTGGAGGAAGAATAATTCCTTGGCATTGACTTTGCTGTTGTTGGGTCGACCGAAAATGGTGTTTTGCAGAATGCGGATAAAATACCGGATGGTTGGGTTATGTATGTGTGAAGCAAGTAGTGCATCCCAATTATCGGTTTCCACACCGGATATTTTTCTAAAGAGGTCGAAGGCGTTTATGGGCCACTGTGAGTTCGGAGGGATTCTTGGGTGGACTTAGTCTCCTACAGGGAACTGTAGCATGGCACTCAACTGATCCTGGGATAGTGAGTACTCGGTGTTGAACATGCGGAAAGTTGCGGTACCGGTTAAGTACTCGTCTTCACCGGTTGGAGTGGTGTATGAATAAGAACTTAAAAATTCTAAGGTGAGTGATGGGTAGGTAGGTTGATTGTGTGTGCAAAGAAAAGTTAAATCAGCAAGCCGAAGCATCCATTGCACACCTTGAAGTAATCCTAATTCTTGTAAACAATTTAAATCAGGATACCTGGTAGAGACGACACCTCGTTGTTGAAACCGATCGAATTGCTCACGTTGGAAGTTATCGTCTTCGGATCGGAAGATGATATTTCCGAATTGTTGGTTTTCCGCCATATCGATAGGTGGGTTGAAAGAATGAAAGAGGGTGAAAATGTATTTGTATAGAGTGGTTTGTTGGAATAGTGTGGTTTAGGGAGAAATGGAGTGTAGGTATTTATAGGGAAAGTTTTTGGAAGTTGGAAGATGAGTGGGTGAAAGAAAAATAAATGTGGATGAATGTGATTGGGATGGAGTAAAGGTGAATGAATGGGGAAAATAAAAAGTGAGGTGTAACGGTCGTGTCCCCAGCGGTCACTAACGTTCACCTATTCTGGAGCTGTCACGCTCGTGACAGAAGGTGTTACGGGCGTCACATGCATTTGCGTGACGACCATGATGGCTTGTGTGACGCTCGTCACACCAGTCAGCTTGCAACGGTCACTTACGTGGGTGCTTCATAATATGTTTTTATTATTTTATTGTTTTTATTTTGTTTATGTTTATGTTTATTTTATTTTGCTATTGATATATTTTAGAAATACCATGCATGCTACTCTATTACACCATAGTGTAAATATATTTTTTTTTCTCTAATAGGCTATGTAAGCAGCATACAGTAAATATCATTATTGATAATTGTAGATATTGCATAGAACAAAATAAAATAAAATAAACCAATAATGCAATAGCTTCATAAACATAATGTAACATTTGAAGGTAAAAGAAAACATGGAAAACTAATACTAAGATTAAAATAATGTTAAATGAAACTATAGATTCCCTAAAACTAAAACTAATTAACTAAAAACTTCTAGCCACTTGCAGGATCTTTGGCCGGAGGAGCAAAGGAATTTACACGGTTTAGCAACTCGTGGAATTGATTTGTCATACTGCTCATGTATCCCAGAAATTCATGTCCCATATTAGTTAGCTCTTTTCTGATGGCTTCTTGTTCTGACATCAAGGCTTGAATGGCGGTGTTATAATCAGTTCCGGGCATATGATGTCTAAGATCAGGTATTGCCGACTCTTCGGTCGGGATAGGATGAGGTGGAGAGTCAATATCATAATAACCATATGGTGTCTGAGGGTCAGACTCAACATAAGGAATCGGGTCGTCACAAATCTCATAGTCTTGGATGGATTCAGTAGATCTAACAGGAGAAGGTATTCCGTTCAGATTGTAGAGCCAATTGTTTCGGTTATGAACACTAGTCCCCGGGCTAGGCAATGTGAATAAGCAAAGAACTTGGTTGTTAATTATTAGCTCAAACTCTTCAGGTCCTAGGTTTCCTATAAACATAGTGTTGAAGAGGAAGGGTATACTCATAGGCGCAATGCCACAAAAAGGGCTCAAGTCAAGCATGGGTTGGCGTAATCCGATAGCATTACCAATCATGGTTATCAATCCGCCTATTTGAATTGGTGCTCGGTCATCTTGAATGAGGCGGTCAAAATTCGCCAACATATAAGTGGCACCATTCACTGGACGGTTCTGGGAAGCACAAAATATGATGAAGAGTTCATCACGTGAAACTGTGGTAATGTTTGATTTCTTCCCAAAAAGAGTGTGTGCTAGGATTTTATGGAAATAACGAAAAGCTGGGTTATGTATGTTTCCAGAAAGAAACTCATGCTCCTCAGGGTCGTCATTTCCCGTTAAACTTCCCCAAAAATGTTCAAGTTCTCTATATTCAAAAAGGTCTTCTTGGCTCATGGTGAATGTATCAAAAGAGGTAGGAAACCCTAAAAGGTTAGTAAAGTCTTGAATGTTAAATTGATACTCCATATTGAACATCCTGAACTGAATGAAACCTCTGCTTATTCCTTTTCCATGGCTGGGTAGATAGATCAGGGAGCTAAGGAATTCTAGAGTTAGCCTCCGGTAAGTGACAAATTGTCTTCGAATAGGAGTGGTTT
Organism: Lathyrus oleraceus; assembly: GCF_024323335.1. Lineage (NCBI taxonomy): Eukaryota > Viridiplantae > Streptophyta > Magnoliopsida > Fabales > Fabaceae > Lathyrus > Lathyrus oleraceus. Next base: position 108,508,532 of record NC_066585.1, read on the forward strand.
CCCACCCTATTTGACTCAACAGATACATGACACTCTCTCTTAGTCCAAGGGCAGTCATTGTCCAATCATCAGCATAGAAACTAGGTAGCATCTCTCTCTGCTAGTTCTTCAAACTTTTGTTTCTGAGCTTTCCCTCTGAATTTGATACCCATACGATCAATTTGTCCCATCAGGTTAGTGTTAACTAAAGAAAAGAAAAACAAGAATTTAGTCAGGATTTGGCCAGATGCCGAAAGAAGGAAAGAAGAAAAGTTTTACAAAATAAAATAAATGAAGAATGAATACTAAATAAAATCAAAAGGGATAATCAAAGAAGAAAAAAATATAAAATAAAGATAGAAAATAAAATAGAAAGTTGTGGGTTGTCTCCCACGAAGCGCTTTGTTTAATGTCGCAAGCTCGACATAAAATTAGTAAATGTTAATCTATAGGTTTAGGAGACAATACGTCTAAGTGCAGGACTTGCGAGTCTTCATTGTTTTCATCATAGTGATAATGTTTCAGACGCTGCCCGTTTACGATAAATGCTTCCATAGATTTGCCTTTAATTTCCACAGCTCCACTAGGGAAAACATTAGTGACTTGGAAAGGGCCTGACCATCTAGAGCATAGTTTTCCTGGGAATAACTTAAGTCTAGAGTTAAACAATAGGACTACATTGCCTTGTTTGAAAGTTTTCCTTGATATGCGCTTATCATGCCATTTTTTCGTCCTTTCTTTGTAGATTCTGGCATTTTCGTAAGCGTCTCGTCTAAGTTCCTCTAATTCGTTTATATCAAGGATTCGCTTTTCACCGGCGGCCTTATAGTTTAAATTTAAATTTTTAATAGCCCAATAGGCCTTATGTTCTAATTCTACCGGGTGGCAAGATTTTCCGTAAATAAGCCTAAATGGGGTTGTTCCTATGGGAGTTTTGTAAGCAGTTCGATATGCCCATAAAGCTTCGGGTAATTTTGATGACCAGTCTTTTCTTGACATGGCGACTGTTTTTTCCAATATCTGCTTAATTTCTCTGTTAGACACTTCCACTTGTCCACTGGTTTGAGGATGGTAAGGTGTCGCTACTCGATGTTTTACACCATACTTAAACAATAGTTTTTCGAGTATCTTAGATATGAAATGCGATCCACCATCACTGACTACTATTCTTGGGACACCAAATCTTGGAAAGATTATATTCTTAAAGAGTCTAGTTACTACTCGTGTGTCGTTTGTTGGAGAAGCTATAGCTTCAATCCATTTTGATACGTAATCAACCGCTACGAGTATGTACTTGTTACCGAAAGAAGGTGGAAAAGGTCCCATGAAATCTATTCCCCACACGTCGAAAATCTCTACTTCCAAAATGCCCTTTTGTGGCATCTCGTCACGTCTAGATATGTTTCCTGTGCGTTGGCATCTATCACATTTCTTGACAGCAACATGCACATCCTTCCATATGTTTGGCCAATAAAGACCGGCTTGTAGGATTTTAGAACAGGTTTTGGATGTACTTGCGTGTCCACCATAAGGAGAGGAATGACAATGTTGGATTATACTTTCTATCTCTTCTTCAGGTATACACCGACGGAAAATACCATCGGGGCCTCTTTTGAAAAGTAAAGGGTCGTCCCAATAATAATGTTTTATGTCATGGAAGAATCGTTTCTTTTGTTGGTAGGATAAATCAAGTGGAACTATTCCGGCGGCTAGATAATTGACAAAGTCGGCGTACCATGGTGTAACGCATACAACCAAGGTGGTCTCTACCCGTTTATCAGCTCTGTTTTCTTCCAAATTAGCTATAAGTTTATCGTACGAGAAGTCATCGTTGATCGATGTTCTTTCCGGTTCCAGATTTTCTAGTCTAGAAAGGTGATCTGCCACTATGTTTTCAGTTCCTTTTTTATCTTTGATTTCCAAATCAAATTCTTGTAACAACAAGATCCACCTTAGGAGTCTAGGTTTAGCGTCCTTTTTTGTTAAGAGGTACTTAATGGCAGCGTGGTCAGTGTAAACGATTATTTTAGCTCCGACCAAGTAAGAACGAAATTTATCAAGTGCGAACGCTACTGCTAAAAGTTCTTTCTCGGTCGTGGCGTAATTCATTTGTGCTTCATCTAGAGTTCTACTTGCATAATATATGACATGAAGTTTTTTATCCTTTCTTTGTCCTAAAACAGCGCCTACGGCGTAGTCACTTGCGTCACACATTATTTCGAATGGTTCATTCCAATCCGGAGTCTGCATTATGGGCGCGGAGATTAATGCTTGTTTAAGCGTTTGAAATGCTTCTAAACATTTATTGTCGAAGATGAATTCAGCATTTTTCATTAATAATTCGGTTAAAGGTTTAGTTATTTTAGAGAAATCTTTAATAAATCGTCGATAAAAACCAGCATGTCCTAAGAAGCTTCGTACTTCTCTTACAGTTTTCGGAGGTTGAAGATTTTCGATTACTTCTATTTTAGCTTTGTCTACTTCAATTCCTCTATTTGATATAATGTGTCCTAAAACAATTCCTTCTTGTACCATAAAGTGACATTTTTCCCAATTAAGTACTAGGTTTACTTTTACACATCATTCTAGAACTCTTTCTAGGTTTTCCAGACATTCTTCGAAACTTTGCCCGCATACGGAAAAGTCATCCATAAAGACTTCCATGATGTTTTCGAGAAAATCGGTGAATATTGCCATCATGAACCTTTGGAAGGTTGCAGGAGCATTGCACAAGCCAAACGACATTCGTCGATAAGCGAAGGTACCAAAAGGACATGTGAATGTTGTCTTTTCTTGGTCATCAGGATGAATTGGTATTTGAAAGAAGCCTGAGTAACCGTCCAGATAGCAGAAATGAGAATGCTTTGCTAATCGTTCTAACATCTGGTCTATGAATGGTAAAGGAAAATGGTCTTTTCGGGTTGCTTTGTTTAGTTTCCTATAATCAATGCACATTCTCCATCCCGATTCGATTCGTTTGGTTATAGTTTCTCCTTTTTCATTTTCGATAACTGTTATACCTCCTTTCTTTGGTACTACGTGTACAGGACTAACCCATTTGCTATCGGATATAGGATATATGATACCTGCCTCTAATAACTTTGTTACTTCCTTCTTCACTACCTCACTCAGGATCGGGTTTAGTCTCCTCTGATGTTCCCTAGAAGTTTTACAGTCTTCTTCTAGCATGATGCGATGCATACAAATAGAAGGACTTATCCCTTTAAGATCGATGATGTTGTATCCTAGTGCGGTTGGATATTTTCTTAAGATATGTAGGAGTTTTTCGGTTTCGAGTTTTCCTAGGTCTGGATTAACTATCACTGGTCGTTCAAGTTCTGAGTCTAGGAATTCATATCTCAAATTTTTGGGAAGTGTTTTCAAGTCGAGGGTTGGTTTCTTAAGGCATTGCGTAGGATCCGGTGTTATTGCTAAACAATGGTTCAGTCTGTCTTCTACACGATATTCAGACAATTTGTCATTTTCTAACTCTGTTTCTTTTATGCATTCGTCGATGATATCCATGAAGTAACATGTGTCATCTATTGCAGGCGCTTTCAAAAATTTGGAAAGAATGAACTCAATTTTCTCTTCTCCTACTTCGAAAGTGAGTCATCCTCGTTTTACGTCTATGATGGCACCGACTGTTGCTAAGAAAGGTCTTCCCAATATAATGGGGGTAACTTCATCTTCTCTTATGTCCATAATTATAAAATCGGTTGGAATGTAGAATTGACCTATGCGCACAGGAACGTTTTCAAGAATTCCTACGGGATATCTAACGGAACGAACCGCTAATTGCACAGACATTTTAGTTGGTCTTAATTCTCCCATTTCCAGTTTCTTGCATATGGATAAGGGCATAACATTGATACCGGATCCTAAATCGCATAAAGCTTTGTCTATGACAAATTTTCCTATGTGACAGGGTATAGAGAAACTACCAGGATCTTTAAGTTTAGGAGGCATATTCTGGATTATAGCGCTACATTCAGCAGTGAGTGTAACGGTTTCGCTATCTTCAAGTTTCCTTTTATTAGAAAGAATTTCTTTTAAGAACTTAGCATACGAGGGCATCTGTGTAATAACTTCTGTGAAAGGAATGCTGACGTTTAATTGTTTCAGTAGGTCAACAAATTTTTTAAATTGGCCCGCGTCTTTGGTTTTAATTAGCCTCTGAGGATAAGGGATAGGTGGTTTGTAAGGCGGTGGAGGTACATAAGTTTCTTTCTTTTCTACGGTTTCCTTATTACTCTCTTCCTTTTCCTTAGGTTTATTTTCTTCCTCAGTTGGCTTTTTAGAGTTTTGGTTTTCAATTCTTGGATCAGATGGTCCTTCTACCTCTGTTCCACTTCTTAATATAATTGCATGAGCGTGGCTTTTCGGGTTAGGTTGGGGTTGTCCAGGAAATGTACCAGTTGGGGCAGCAGTAGGCGCTTGTTGTTGAGCTACTTGTGAGATTTGTGTTTCCAGCATTTTGTTATGGGTAGCCAGGGCATCTACTTTACTTGCTAGTTGTTTAATCTGTTCGTTAGTGTGTACATTCTGGTTTAAGAAATCTTTATTGGTTTGCTGTTGAGAAGCTATGAAGTTCTCCATCATGATTTCCAAGTTGGATTTCCTCGGAACGTTATTGTTAGGTGT